>NC_135805.1:106072088-107272088 GCF_964213995.1 Mustelus asterias | reverse complement strand
GGGGGGCCAGCGATGTCTGTGGGGGCAGGGGGACTTGTGGGGGCCAGCGAAGTCTGTGGGGGGGTTGTGGGGGCCAGCGATGTCTGTTGGGGAGTGGGGGGGCTTGTGGGGGCCAGTGAAGTCTGTGGAGGGGTTGGGGGGGCCAGCAATGAGGCCAGCAATGTCTGTGGGGTTTGGATGGCAGTGATTTGGATGCTGGGAGGTCTTTTCAGCGATCTCCCAGTGATGTGCGCATGCGCGGGTTCCCGCTCATCCCACTGATTTCAGGCTCTTTGGCCCCGTCCCCAAGCATTTAATGATATTCACGATTGTGACCTCTGCATTGCACAGAGTGCGGGGATTCGGGTCTGAAGTTGCACTGAAAAAACAGATATGATCTAGACCAGTTTTCTCGCTAATTCAGCACTGTTGGGAGAATCACCCCCTTCATTGCAGTGTTAATAGAAGACTACTTGTGACACTAATAAATAAACTTTAAAAAAATTAAACAATGCTGCTTGTGACATTTATAGTGTCAACCGCCTCCTTGGAGCAGGTTAGCCATCCACCCATCTTCCCATGTCTGTTCGAAACAGATGTGGGCGCATTGAAGGTAGATTTGGGTCATGATTCAGGTCTTTAACACCTCAACCTCCCACCTGACATAAATCTGATGGGGCTTTCTTTCAGGATAAAACTCCCCAGATGAATTGCAAAATTGCAAATAGGTTTCCATAAGTAAGGTTGTATGTCTCACCAGCTCCATTACTAATTAAACCGGCATTATGAGTAATATGTCAATGCCAGTTTGGTGTTGGTGCTTTTAAAGAAGTGATCAGGTGTGAATGCTAAAAGAGATTCTAATATTCAATCCACAGACAGCGGATCCCTTCGATCCATGGATAAGAATATGGAAATGACAGCTGTTAAATCTTGAAACTTTTCATGGCCTCGTGGCCTGTGAACATCAAAGTTGTGAATGAAGCTTAAAGATGGGATTTTGAACTGTATATCCCTGTGCATACAGAAAACCAGTTGATTACTTCATTCTACTAATGACAAGATTTCAAGAATATTTTTCTTAGGCTTCTTCTTTTAAATGAATTTAACTGGTACCCAAGCAAACCCAAGCCTTTCTCAGCCCATCAAAATGAAAGAAGTATTGGCCTCCTGTCCTGCCCTGGTGTGGTTTTTCTCCACATTCTGCACTAGCAATCCAATCTGGTGCAAATTTATGTGTAGTTTTTATGTTGTAAATAGGCATCAATGGCGACCCAGCCAAACCCACTTAGTAGAAGGGCCTTGTAGGCATCAAGATGGAGGACATATTGAAGTTGATTATTTCATTGAGGTTGATAAACCGAGGCCCTTTCTGCCTATTCTTATCAACAGTAGAGTTTTAAAGGTCATTTGGCACCACTGGGAGAGTTCTGTGTTTCCCTCGATCACAAGTAGATTAAAAGTTCATTTGCGATATTTGTGGGATCTTGTTTTGCTACACCTGCTTACATGGTAGATTTGAGCAATTCATTGTTCCTGAGATGTGACAGGGGATATCACAATCCTGTAACTTCGACTGATAAGAAGGACAAGAGCAGCAATGTGGTGCAAACATCATTCTGACTTGGACGTATAATCCTGTGCAGTCGTTCTTGCTGGATCATATTTCTGGCGATCCCTATCTGATACCATTATGGCTTGTAAGTGTTGAGTTTAGCATTCTTCCCTTTCTTTTGAACAGGGTTTTAATTTTATAATCTTTTTGTGCTCTGGCATTACTCCCATATGTAAGGGAGATTGAAAGACTGTGGCCAGAGGCTCCGCGATGTCCACCCTTGCTCTCCTTGGCATGCATCCCATCCCAACTGAGCCAAGTAACCTTTCTTCTTTTAGTCCTGCCGATCTTTTAAGCTTCCTATTCAGTTATTTTTACCCTTTTCACTATTTCTACAGTGCGCCACCTCCTATGTTACCGTGTCAGTAGCATTCTCTTCTTTAATGAGCTAGATGCATTTAGTATCTCAACCAATTCCTCTGCCACCACAGGAATACCTTTTTAGTCCCTAACTGGCTCCACCTTCCTTTAATTACCCTTTAATTATTTATAAATTTATAAAATAATTGTTGTGTTTCCCTTTATGTTGCCTGTTAATCTGTTCTCAGACACCTTTTTTCCACCCATTTCATTTTTCAACACTTCCCATACTTCTACATTCAGCTTGGACTTTACTGCCAAATTATCATAAGACGCCTTTCTCTGTCTCATTTTAATTTCTCTGTATTTTTATGGGAATCTCCAGTATCGAGTGTCCTAGATGATGGAGTTCTGCAAAGATCAGTGCTGGGTACTCAGCTGTTTAAAATCTTTATGAATGACTTAGACAAAGAGATCAAAAGCAATGTGTTTAAGTCTGCTGACAATACCAAGCTGGCTGGGAGTGTGAGCTGTGAGAAGGACACAAAGAGGCTGCAAAAATGGATGAACAAGTTAAGTGGATGGGCAGCAGGTTGAGTATAATGTGGAAAAGTGTGAGGTTATTCACTTTGGTAATAAAAGAGCAGAATATTTTTAAAAAGGAGTGAAACTATTAAATGCCAAGGTTCCGAGAGACTTGGGTGTCTTTGTACCAGGCACACAGAAAATTAGCATGCAATTACAACAAGAAATTCGGAAGATGTTATCCTGAATTTCAGGGGATTAAGGTACAAGAATAAGGAAGGCGTTGGCGAGACTCCACCTGGAGTGTTTTGTGCAGCTTTGGTCTCCACATTTGAGGAAAGATCTTGCATTGCAGGTAGTACAGCAAAGTTTCATTAAAGTGGTCCGTGGGATGAGAAGGTCGGACCATGATGAGAGGCTGAATAAATTGGGTCCACAGTCTCCAGAGTTTAGAAGAGTGCAGGGGCTTGACAGGATAGGCACTGAGGGATGAATTTAATGGCTGGAGTGATGGACCCATTCACCAGCCAGAAAGTCAGGAGAAATCCCACTATGTTTTTGGTAGCCTGCCTGCTGACAGGATTCACGTTTGTGCAGGAGAAGAGCCCACCTCCAAGAGCTGCCGACCAGCCAGAGGGCTGGCATCTCATCAGTCCCAGGACTGGGTTTTCGATTTTACAGCGAATCATAGGGAGCAGGCAGGAAAGTGGAATTGCAGCAGAAGATTAGCTGTGATCATATTGAATGGGTGAGATGATTGCAAAGTGGTCACTTCACTAGAGTAGCAGTCCAGAGGTCCAGTCCAAAATTCTGAGGACATGAGTTCAAATCCCACCATGGCAGCTGATGGAATTTGAATTCAATTAATAAAATCTGGAATTGGAAGCTGGTCTCAGTAATGGTGATCATGAAACTATCATCCATTGTCGCAAAAACCCACCTAGTTCACTAACGTCCTTCAGGGAAGGAAATCTGCCATTCTTACCTGGTCTGGCTTGTTTGTGGCTCCAGACCCACAGTAATGTGGTTTCAGCCCTAACTGTCTTCTGAAATGGCCCATCAAGCCATTCATTTAGGGAGGGGCAACAAATGCTGGTCTTACCGCAATGCCCACATCTCATAAAGAATGTGGCTCAAGGGGACATGTGATCTACTCCTGCTCCTATTTCGTATGTTCCTGTGATCCTATTCCCCCCGGGAATTCAATTCCTTTATATATAAAGTGGGGATGAGCTTTCTCCCCTTTGATTGTTTATTGTTTTACCCTCCATTCTTTGTTTCCAAACCACTTGGGCCAGATCCCCTTTCAACTCATTGATATAAGCCCTCCTCTCGGTCAGTATTTTCATGTTTGATGCTCCTTGTTCTTTTCCATAACTATCCTAAATCTCAGGGGCATTCACCCCGCACCCTATAGACATGCGAACTTTCTGACCCAGAACAAGTTCCTATTGCCCCAGAACTGTCCCAATGCCCGAGGAATCTGAAGCCCTTCCTCTTGTCCTATATCTCCAGACATGAATTAGTCTGCCATATCTTACTGATCCTCTACTCTCTAGCACATGGCATGGGCAGTAATCCAGAGATTAAAGCCTTTAAAGTCCTGCTCCTTAACTTCTTTCCCAGCTCCTGAAATGCTGACTGCAGAACCTATTTTCTTTCTTTGTTGTTTGTTCCAACATGGACCGTGACTTCTGGCTTGTTTCCTCTCTTCCCCTGCAGTTTTTAAACATCTGTACCATGATGTTCATCACCCTGGCACCAAGGAAGTCCAATGTCACCCAGTGAGAGTACTAAATCATGGTAAAATTAACAGAATACCAATGGCTTATCATTTTGTGTCAAACGCCTTATTGTGATATCATCAGGATAGACATTAGATTTATATTTCTGAGGCTTTATTACGAGATAACAAAACACCAACAGTGATAAAAAAAATGACTCAGCAAGACTTTAAACACTTTAAACCGAAGGAAATTCATTTTAGAATGCACACATCAATCTGTGGCTGTGATAGCAGCAACATTGCAAATCCCTTTCAAGGTAACTACACTACTTGAATAAACAGAGGGAGAAACATTCATGAAAAAAAAATGACAAAGTGCTTATTCAAGTGTCCTTCAATGTGAGGTAAGTATTATTGATAAATAAATACTGTACTTTTGTTGGGAAGTTTCAAAAACTGAAACAGCAAAAACCATTTCTGACAGTAAACTTTGGGACTCATGTTGTCAGAAAGTTCCTTGCAATACTACAAGGAAATACATATTTACTCTCCATTCTGTGCCATCAACATTCCCCGCATGTGTGACATGTTATTTTCCGTTAAGCAGAGAATGAACTGCTTAAAGTCAGAAACATCACCTCACATTTCACTCATTCATGAATCAGCTGAACTCTGCTGAAGATCAGTGGTCAGTTGCAAACCAACGGGATCATTAATCTGCTAGAATGCTGCAGCTCCTATTGTAGGGTCAATCTTAGTAATGCTGCTTACACTGCTGCAGCTTATTTTTATTCTTTTTAACATTGCTTTTAAATGTCCCCTTCATTTTCAACATGCCCTTATTAAAGGACAGCATTTACTTTGTGGATGCCCTGTGCAAAGGTTTTGGTTCGGGGCAATTTACTATACCATAAAAACAAATACTTACCTCTAAGTCTGTTTGGGATCCTACTTGGAGCCTCATGTGATCACATGGATCATATGTTGCTCACAATACCCATCATTGTTATTATTGGAACCCGAATGGCAGAATGGCTAAATTTAGCTCCTGTTGTAATACTGAGTCATAAATATCAGGAGTGTTAACTGATCTTAAACGGTAGGTGGGAGTCCCACAGCCATCTTCAGCATCGCTGGACTTCAATAAAAGGAAGGGAACAAAACCTATCTAGGAATCCTAACTTCTAAAATCATTATGACTCCTGCTATAAGTGACCATGGGAGGTGGCGGGGACGGAGGGGGGTGGGTGGGGGGTGGGTTGAGGGGTGGGGGGCTGTGCTATAATCCTGATTGTGTGGAATGGATGATAATGAATCAGCAACTTACGACCCTCTCAATTTTTATTCCCATTAAGTTTGGGGACGAGCTGTGGATTTGCTATACCCACTTTTCAATTCCTATCCCACAAAGTCAAAATGTGCCGGTTGGGCGTAACCATCTCAGACCCTGAGTCAATGCCGCCTCTGTTCACAGATGAGAAATGCTCCTTTGGGTAAGGTTGCCCCTGTCTGCTGAACTGTACGCCATTATCAGTTGTCAGCTTCAAGACAGGAAAGGGAAGAAAATTGGAGGGAGAGATTGCAGAGGTGTGCCGAATTGTTTTTGTACTGCTGACAATACATGCAAGTGATGGATTTGTGACAACATTATGTGATGGCGAATCAGACTGTGGCTTAATTATTTATTTTTATTCATTCGTGGGATATGGGCATTGCTGGCTGGCCAGCATTTATTGCCCATCCCTCATTGCCCTTGTTCAGAGGGCAGTTGAGAGTCAACCACATTGCTGTGGCTCTGGAGTCACATGTAGGCCAGCCCAGGTAAGGACGGCAGATTTCCTTCCCTAAAGGACATTAGTGAACCAGATGGGTTTTTCCAACAATCAACAATGGTTTCACAGTCATCGGTAGATTCTTAATTCCAGACTTTTGTTTATTGAATTTAAATTCTATCACCTGCTGTGGCGAGATTCGAACCTAGGTCCCCAGAACATTAGCTGAGTTTCTGGATTAATATAGTGATAATACCACTAGGCCTTTGGCCCCTCTTAGAGGGAAAGAGAAAAGCTTTCCCAACAAATGGGATGAGTTTCTGAAATGTTTTTGTTATTTCTCACACAGTTCACCAAGTGGGAAGGCAGGCAGATAGGAAACCTTTTGCGGGGCCTTGGCCCATGAATCCTTCACAACCAATGGCTAGACAGGCTGAGAGGCCTGGGTTGACTTGATCTCATTTCAAAGCATCATAATGGACCCTAAGACCAGCCCAGGCCTTGAAATGTTTTATATTGTATCTTTTTCTTTGAATTTGTAACACGGTTTGCACACTGGATTGTGCAGGATGGAAATCATGGTGCTGTGATTATTCTTTGTCTAATTTGAGAGACAGTAAAAGATAAACTTGCATTTATTTGGTATTTATAACTCCACAGTGTCCAAAGGACTTTATCGCCAAAGAAATGCTTTATTGGTGTAATCACTGTTGTAGGGTAGGAAATACAACAATCAATCTCCCACAAACAGCAGTAGGATCGAGGAGCAGGATCATCACTGGAGCCCTGGACAAAACGTAGGGGAGAAGGGATCACCGGACTAGTCAGGGAGGCTTGGACAGTAGTCGGGGGGTGACGGATGGGGGTCAGTTTAAAGGGCAGGCAGGGGTCTTCATGCATGGGTGGTCTTTGCTGCTGGCACCTTTCTCTGTTTCCCAAGTGTGAAAGATTGCCATCCCCACCAAGCCATAGGCATTTCCACCAGGGTTTACCTGGCAGGTTGCCCACATGCCATGGCCTGATGAATATCAGCAGCACTGAGATGAGGCCCTTAGACCCTTCTTGTCCAGACTTAAAAGAGAGGAATCGGGAAGCCAGAGTTTTTTCAACCTGCACCAGCCCACCCCATTATATGGTCATACTCACCCCCTAGCCCACCTCCGAGGGAGAGCATTAAATTCTGACCTGTGTGTCTGGTGTGATGCTACTTCAAGTACAAGTCAAGTTGTGGCACAAGTTGTAGACTTTCCAAAATAATCTGAATTTCTGAGCTAGCTAAGAGTGAACTGGGGAAAAGTCCAGCCAGTACATTCCCTTGATGAGGCTAATCGTGTTCTTTAATTTTCCATGTTCAGAATTTCAAATCTTTTTTAATTAATACTATATCCAAGCAGGACTTTAGGAACTTAGTTAAGTTCCGTGGGCAGCACAGTGGCACAGTGGTTAGCACTGCTGCCTCACAGCGTCAGGGATCCGGGATCGATTCCCGGATTGGGTCACTGTCTGTGTGGAGTTTGCGCATTCTCCCCTTGTCTGCATGGGTTTCCTCCGGGTGCTCCGGTTTCCTCCCACAATCCAAAGGTGTGTGGATTAGGTGGATTGGCCATGCAAAACTGCCCCTTGGTGTCAGGGGGACTAGCTAGGGTAAGTGCATGGGGTTATGGGGATAGGGCCTGGTTGGGATTGTGGTCGATGCAGACTCAATGGGCCCAATGGCCTCCTTCTGCACTGTAGGAATTCTATGATTCAATGATTCTTAATCAATCAACTTACAGCTAGGTGGGAGCTTTTCATCTCTGCTGGAAAGCACACTGAAGACAGTAAAAATGAATTGTACTCTTTGCAATGTGTGGTTACCACAGCTAAAACCACAGACATGAATGACATTTATGGAACATAACAGGATATCAAGGAAATAGCAGTATGTGGTTTTTGAAGGGTTCTAACTGTAAATAGCAGGCTTAACACAATATCACTGGTGCTACTTACACACCTGCCAATGCAAAAATTGTCTGTCCCCAAGTATTATATTCCGTTAAATACAGGCCATAGTCAATCAATTTATCTATTTTCTCATTTTTAAGGTTTCTTTTTGAAATTGTTTTTTATGCTGTCAACCATTTCCTTCCCTGTTCTCTTTAAATATCAAATCCTATGGTTATTGGGGCAAGTGCTGTAATTAATGGAGGAATCTTGCAGTGAATGTTGGGCTAGCTACTCAAAGGCGGGAGTATATTAGCTGAGGCTATGGTCTTGTTCCCTCACCCGTTCTTTGCACATACTCACTTCCAATATAGGCCAGGTAAGGACAGCAGATTTCCTGACCTAAGGATGGTTAATGAACCAGATGGATTTTTACAACAATCGATAACTGTTTCATGGTCATCGTTCGAGTTTTAATTCCAGATTTTTAAAAATTGAATTCAAATTTCACCATCTGCCATAGTAGGATTTGAACCTGGGTCCTCAGAGCATTAACCTGGGTGTTGGGATTACTAGTCTAGTGACAATACCACTAAACCACCACCTCCCCTGGTTGATGGCCCTGGAGATTAATTCTGCAGATTTTGGATGTATTGTAACATGTGTGCCTGCCAATTTATTGATTGTCATTCTGAGTTATGCAGTAAAGATTTCGATGGGCTGAGTTGGGACGAAACAGAATCCCTACAGGGCAGGAGGAGGCCATTCAGCCCATCAAGTCTGCACCGACCACAATCCCACCCAGGCCCTATCCCCATAACCCCATGTATTTACCCTAGCTAGTCTCCCGGACACTAAGGGACAATTTAGTATGGCCAATCCACCTAACCCACACATCTTTGGATCATGGGAGGAAACCGGAGCACCCAGAGGAGCACGCAGACATGTGGAGAATGTGCAATTGCCACACAGACAGTGACCCAAGCCAGGAATCGAATCCAGGTCCCTGGCATTGTGAGATAGCAGTGCTAACTACTGTGCCACCATGCCATGTTGAAAACATGTACTTGCTTGTGGTGGTAAGAGGGGGGGATATTGTATACACAACCACCTACGATATGCCAGGATTAGGGATGGGATTTCAGAAAATTTCACTTAATTCAGCCTAGCTGATTCACTATAACACCAATATTGCTGTCCTGGAGTTTGTAACTATCTTTTGGCCATATTAATTCCAATACTACCCTAACCCATGGTGTGAGGGGCAGCATAGAGGGATACCTTCTATTGCTTTAATCAGGGGGAGAGAAATTTCAAACGCTTGCTTTTGTCTGGGAACACAAATATGGACGGTAATTCACATTCAACATTTTAAAAAAAAATTACAAGAAAAGGGTTTAGTTACGGGTTGGATACCAACAAGTAGCCAGTACACTGGCAATAAGTGGTTAATTCAAATGTATATGTAAGTCTACTGCAAGGCATATAAGAGTGTATTATAGTTAGAATCAAAACAACCTTAAGTTAACACAACAGCATAATTGTTCTTTTGGCCAGTTATGCAATATGAGGGAGCAGCTGCGTTTACATTGCTCTGGTATTCTTTGGGTGGTGGCTGGGAGTTTTATATAGTCACGGATGGCTGGTGACATTTTTGCTGATTGAAGACGCCTGATAAAGTAGCCGGCACTTTTTGTTGATGAAATCAAAATGAAGATGAAAGAGGCCGTCTCAATATAGCTTAAATAATGAACTCAAGGCTGGATCCTCATTGAAAGAGGGTCACTGCGACCACCAGGCAAACTGGGCAGTCGCCCAGAGTGGCAGAATCTTTGGGGGTTGGGGGGAGGGGGGGGGGCAACAAAAAACTGAATTAACTATTTGTGAAACTGCATAAATAAATAAGCAGGGTTCCGCCTTGGGAATGAAGGGCTCGGAGCTACCGATACACACACATATACGGACATACAGATCAATTCCTCGATAGTTATATTGCAGTTTTTCCCAAAATTTCACATTATATTCCTTATTCTGTTAATGTGACATTTTTACCTGACTAAACCGTGAACAAGTAAATAACATAAATCGAACGTAGTCTACTGTATTCTAACGATTATTGATAGTGTAAATTGTGCATAAAATCATCTAGTAACTGTTGCAGGAATACATATTATCTCATGTAGCTATACTGCACATTATAATGTTTTTCAAGTAGATATCCTTTAAGTTGTAGTACAATGAGAATGTAAAATCAGTATCCTAATATTCTCCTTTTTCATGTAAAGTTAATCTGTAATTATAAATGCAGAATTTTATTCAGACTAAATATTAATTTTCCAAAGTTAATTGTGAGGGTTGAGGGGTGAGGGGTGACGGGTGAGGGAGATGGTCGCAAGGCTGAAGGTTCACCTCGGACACCTTATACTCTCACACCGGCCCTGCGCTGAAGACATTTATCCTTCCACAACTGCAAAGCTAAACGATGCAAGATTTTGTTGGTGGCGTTATCCTCTATTTTTGCCATTATGGGGTTTGAAAGGTTATTGTAGCGTTAGATATAGACAATGGGATAAACGTTTTGTGTTTACTACCTGGCTGGATATCCATTAGATCATCCCTAATGATCCATTAGGAATCATCTGTCCCTTGTAGGACCCATATCATTTTGATATTAATGGAATGAACTTTAGGTGTGTTTTACAATTGGTGATGAATCATCACTGGTTTAGTGCCTATGAAAACTGAACATGTTATGTTCTTTCTAACAACCTGGAAGCAATAAATAGATCTCATCTTATATTTAGACCTAGTTTAGACATAAGTTCATGCCTGTTGGAGTCATGCAAGAGAGACTGAAACATGTATATCTTGTAAAGCAGTGTACAAATTAGAAGGAATCAGTTTCTGTGGGATATGAGAGTGAATTTGAACTTTCTGCACTCTGGACACCTGCCAGGAGCACTTATTGTTAAATTAAAGATATATCCACCCTATAAATTTTTAAACTTGCACAGAAATTCACAGACTAATTGGTCTGCAATTTTATTATTAACACTTGCAACATGTGTGCAGTGTACCAAATGGAAAGTTTATCTGATAGCTATGTAATTACCATGAAAACTTTAGCTCAGTGGTGAAGTACATGGTTAAAGACCCTTAACTCAGGCTTGCATTGATCCTGAATATTTACAGATTTGAGATGCTCTGTCTATCCCACATACAAATTTTAAAATCTATTGAATTAAGTCAGTTCAACACCAAACAAGCCTCATAGCAATGATAATAAATTAAGATGTGTCAACATTTTCTTTTTAAAATAATCAAACTTTCAAATAGAGTAAACGCCATGAATTATGTTAATTTGAGGAAGTGCGCAAATCTCCAACATGCATAATTGCTCCATTTTTGAACTCCAGGCTAATGGCTGCTTTGCATCAAAACAGGCAGTGCCAAACATGGAGGCCGCAATTTTACCGTTCCACCCACCTCGGAATTCTCCACTGGCCTCGGGCAGGATTTTACCAGCCTCACCTGAGCGAGGTTGTAAAATCCTGTCCAGACACTTGAAAATGATATTGGCCGTCTGAATTCCCAGCAAGCAATTTCAAAAATTGAAAGCTGTATCCTCAAAAGGAGGTTTTAGATGATGATAACATGAATGGTCAGTTTCTATTAACTGTTTTAACTGGAATTGAGTTCTCTTACTGTTGGGTGAAGCCAAAATAACAATTGTCATAATTGAAATGACAGGCAATAAAATAGAGCCTGTGGCTGTGGTATATCATCGGTACCACTCAAATTTTAGAACACTGTTTCTTGATTTTAGGTTCCCATTTAAAAAAATCCCAAAGCCAGTTTTGGATTTTGTTTTTCTTATTTTTCCACAATTACACATTCCCCTTATAATTAGGACACATATCAGTTCTGTATGGCACATAGCTGGCTACAAATGAAACAGTTGCAGAGCAGGTTGCACCATAGTGTTTAAAAAGTCATTTGTTGAGCTGCCATGCTTTTCAGGAGAACCAGATCAGACAAACCATACGGCAAGATGTAGACCATCAGGCAGCAGGGAGAAATGGTCTATATTTCTGAGATATAAAATGGAAGACTTCAGCTATCAATGTCCAAGTTCAGAGTTGACAAGGGCCTTGAAGTTCCAGTCTATGTCAGTAAAGATACATTAACAACAGAATGACAGCAGGGCAAAAAAAGGGTTAACTTAAGAGGGCAGCCTACATAGATTACGTTTGTATTCCTTTGAATATAAAAGATTAAGGGATGGTCTGATTGAAGAGTTTAACATGATTAAAGGACTTGAAAGGGTAGATAGAGAGAAACCATTTCCTCTGGTGGGTGAGTCCAGGACAAAGAGGCATAAGATTGAAGTCAGAGCTAGGCCGTTCAGGGATGATATCAGGAAGCACATCTTCAAACCAAGAATAGGTGGAAATCTGGAACTCTGTCTACAAAAGAACAATTGGAGCTAGGTTAATTGAACATTTTAAAGTAGATTTTGATGATTATTTTTGAAAGCAAGCTTAGGATATTAAGGGATACAGAACCAATGTGGTTAAATGGAATTAAGATGTAGATCAGTCATGACGTAATTGAATGGCAGAGCAAACCTAAGGGGATGAATGGCCTAAGGATAAATATCTGTCTTTTGTGTAGTCTTAGTGAGAGACGTTTGAGACTCTGGTGATCCTATCATAAATGTGCCACTATCATAGAATTGCTACATTGCAGAATGAGGCCATTCAGCCCATTGTGCCTACACCGACAACAATCTCACCCAGGCTCTCTCCCCGTAAAACCATGTATTTACCCTGCTAATCCCCCTGACACTAAGGGGTAATTCAGCATGATCAATCAACATAACCTGCACATCTTTGGACTGTGGGAGGAAAGCGGAGCACCCGGAGTAAACACACGCAGACACAGGGAGCATGTGCAAATTCCACACAAACAGTCACTCAAGGCTGGAATTGAACCTGGTCCTTGGTGCTGTGAGGCAGCAATGCTAAGCAGTGGGCCACCATCATTTAATCTATGTAAAAGTATATTTTCTAGGTCAAAGGGATCAGATCCAAAGATATGTGGGTTAGGTTGATTAGTCATGCTAAGTTGCCCCTTAGTGTCAGGGGAATTAGCAGGGCAAATACGTGGTGTTATGGGGATAGGGCCTTGGTGGGATTGTGGTCAGTACAGGTTCAATGGGCCGAATGGCCTCCTTCTGCAGTGTAGAGATTATATGATTCTATGATCACAAAAGGATTAATGCTTGCCAACTTCTCAGCAGTTGAATTCCCAGGGTTGACCCTCACTCATTTGGAGCTATCGACCCATCATAGGCTGAGCTCCGGGAACTCACCAAAGAGGAAGAGGAGAAATTACATCTGAGCAGCTCCAATGTTTGCACAATAGGCAAAGAACACAAGTGAACAGAGCCAAACTAGAAGCAAAACTAGAAGAGGGCTTAAAAGTTAAAAACCTTTTATCATAGTTTAGGATATTTGATGATTTTTGGCTTAAAACAAAATATGGTTTTAATATAAAGTCCGATTCAGAATTCTCAGATTTAACTCATGAAAATAAACTTTTATTTAAGCTAATTTTAAAAAAGAGTCTCATTGTTATGTCTATGTGGATAATTGCGTGGAAGAGGATTCCTGTGCAGACCACATGAGATCAGATTTCTTGTATTTCCTAGACGGCGGTGGGATCTTCTGGTCCCGCCAATGGCAACCCACCGGTGGCATGTTACCCGGCAGCAGAGGGTGCGGGGCATGCAAAACCCCATGGACATTGGTGGGGCCGGAGGATCCCACTGCCAGCCAATAGTGGGCCACCTCAGCCGGAAAATCCTGGCCCATATCTTTGGGTAGCTTGACGTGAAAATGTTCCCAAAACTCTCTATTCAGCACCACAATCAATTGTCTACAGAATAGTTAGCACACTTGTAATCTAAGATGGATGTGCCAATTACATTGGACCACATGTATGGTCCTTTGTAAGTTACACTGGTAAAGAATTTATAAAATGAAACAAAACATAGTTAAGAATTTAACATTCAATAATAGTGGTATCAGAAACAACAGAAAAGTGGGTTCATAAAAGTCATATGGTTTGGAGGAATTGCTAAGGAATGTTGTTAACGGCCCTTTCCAGTTCTCTGACAAACATATCCATTCTAAGAATTGCTTTGGAAAGTTTAGTCTGCTAAAATAATTCTCTGAATCTGCTTCAGTGTAAATGGCCCTCAATTTATCTAACTCTTCATAAATTGTCACAAAGTCTGCAGTTACAAGCCAAGCTTCCACAGTTAAAGCACCATTAGCATCTCTTAAACGCAGTGATAAAATTACTTGATTGGGGTTTCTACATTAACTGAGCTGAAGGGCAATATCTTACTGAAAAATAGCAGAGTGTTGGACCTGGCAAGAGAAACGGCATGTCTCTCTCCAGAGAAAAAGGTTGTGTTTTTTCTCCACATCTCCCCACACTCTGTCACAAAAAAACAGCTGGGTGTGTTTCACACTGTCATGTTGAGGGGAGAGGCCTCAAGACGCAAGCAAAGCCCAGCTGCACGGAAATTGGGGTGCCATGTTTAATGGGCCCCCAATCAAACCAAAAAGTCACCTCCCCCATGCCCCACCACGCAGAGATCTCAGGGGTACCCCCCTTCACCCCGACCCGTCCACCCCCGATCATAGCCAGCACTCCCCCCTTCACCCCGACCCGTCCACCCCCGATCATAGCCAGCACTCCCCCCTAGCAATCAGAGCTGGCATTCACCACCCCCCACCCCAACAGTCAGTGCTGGCACCCTGTTCCCCTCTCCCCCGCAAACATTGGACCCCTCCACCCTCCCCACACACCCATTCACACAGTCGATGTTGGCACCCGCTCCTCCCCCCCTAAAGATCCATATTCAGCATCCCCAACTCCTATGTCCACTCTCCCTACCACCACAGATACCTGAACCCATCCATCCGCCTGCCCCGGCATTCCCCCTTGACAGAGGTTTGCCAATCTGTGCCAAGGGGCTGCTTGGCCATGTCCTTCTCCCTGGGGGCTATATTCATCTTTACATCCCTGACGGCGATTCTCACAACAGTTTCATGTCAAGTTGGAAACGATACCGAAATGACATCACATTGGCGCGGTTTGAAAATGCGGCGAGGGCTCAATACCTGGCGAGGGTGATAGTTAATCATCTGTAAGTGTACTGTATTATATTTATATAAATACATATATATTGACAGGCGTAAACCTGATTACATTGCTGGTGAGGGACGGAGAAATTCAAAAGTCATGATCTCATCAGCGAGATTCAGGCCTTTCGGATTTTGCCAGATCTTGAACCCCCACCGGCATTCCCGCGGACTGCGAACACAGGCTCAACCTCCCACCCATTGTCTCATCCCTTTGATCAGGTGATGCTACTGAGAAAAAGCTGTGAAGCCAGCAAATGCCATCTGTATTAAAACTGAGCCTTACTTTAGCCTAACCCATCCGGCAGGTTCAGGTCAGAGGCCCAGTTTATACCCTTCCATTGAAACCAATGGAGTGTAAAATTGGACAGGTTATAAACTAAACATTTTGGTAACTGTTACACTCCAGGAATGTCAGCACCAAGTATCCGCGAGCAGCTCCTGGTCTCTATTATGTCCCAATACTATGTTTTGCTTCCATCTTCATGCAGCAGGGCAATTGAATTTCTTTCCTCGCTATCCCCAGCAGTATTGCTACCCCATGCAATACTGTAACAATTTTCATGCTACCCCTCTGGATTCAGATTGCTTTGACTCATGCTGCAAAATGTTACAGACAGGAGAGAGATAGCAAAACTGTACCTATTTCCTCTTACCACCTGTCCGGAAGCAGAAAGTATTTTGAATTACCTTTTACAGTCTGCGGTGGCATGTTTTCCCAGCCCCTTGGTTTGCATGATTTAATATGCTAATAATCTGCAGCAAACTCGCAATATGATTAACGCAAAAGGTAGTTTATTACACATTTTTTAAAAACCTAGGGGAGAAGTGACAAAATTCCCCACTCTAAACTCGAACTCTCACATGAGCTTGGATGTGCAAGTCTCCTAGTCTTTTATGATTACAAGTCAAAAGGCCCACCCAGTGGTCATGTGACTTATAGCAGCCATCTTTTTTTGGTTTAGCAGAAAATCAATTTTTAAAAATGGAACCCAACAATAAGTAAATGTACATTTTAACCACAAATAAATGACAATATTTGCCTTGACATGACCATAGTAAAATAGAAATAGGTTCCTATTTTACTTAGGCATGAATAACTTATCAGTTTCAAAAATCATCTGCAAATCGTGTAATGCTTTTTTCATAATACGCTCATAATAATTTGCTTCAATCACTGGGCAAATTCACCAAGACACTGATTCATTTTGAACGCATGGAAGGAATGCACTTAATTTACTGTTTTGTATTGGCTCAATAATCAGGGCCAAATGCCCCTGACCGCTGAAGTGCTCCCCAACAGGAAGAGAACAGTCTTGCCTGGTGATTGTCGAGTGGTGTTCATTCATCCGTTATCGCAGCGTCTGCATAGTTTCCCCAATGTTGGGGAGCACTTCAGCGGTCACGGGCATTCGGCCTCTGATATTCGGGTAAGCGTTCTCCAAGGCGGCCTTCGCGACACACGACAGCGCAGAGTCGCTGAGCAGAAACTGATAGCCAAGTTCCGCACACACGAGGACGGCCTCAACCGGGATATTGGGTTCATGTCACACTATTTGTAACTCCCACAGTTGCGTGGACCTGCAGAGTTTCACTGGCTGTCTTGTCTGGAGACAATACACATCTTTTTAGCCTGTCTTGATGCTCTCTCCACTCACATTGTTTTGTTTCTTAAAGACTTGATTAGTTGTAAGTATTCGCATTCCAACCATTATTCATGTAAATTGAGTCTGTGTCTTTATAAGCTCTGTTTGTGAACAGAATTCCCACTCACCTGAAGAAGGGGCTTAGAGCTCCGAAAGCTTGTGTGGCTTTTGCTACCAAATAAACCTGTTGGACTTTAACCTGGTGTTGTTAAACTTCTTACTGTGTTCACCCCAGTCCAACGCCGGCATCTCCACATCTTAATTCGCCAGCCAGCCTGCAGAGGGAGCTATTGCACATGCGCAGACCTCTGATGCTGCAGAGGCCTGACAGACAGAGAGAGCGAGCTGTCAGGCTCCTGCTGCTGCAGGCAACCTCACAAACTCCCTCCCTGAAATAGCGGGGGCCCGTGGCCGATGGCAAGCCCCACAATGCACGAGAATCTAGCCCCCGTCCCCCCACAACCTAGACCGATCATGCCTCCGATCCCCCGATCCAATCCTGTTGCAGAGTGACAGCGGGCCCCCTTCTGCCCCGATCTGATCCCATTGTAGAGGGCAGCTGGCCCCCCCTCCTCCGATCCAATTTCCCTCACCCCCTGATTAGGCCGCCCCCATAATGTCCTGTCTTATTCATACTCTGCCCCCTTCATGCACCACCCCCATGTGCCCAGCCCCATAGGCTCAGACCCCATAGGCCCCTCCACTCCCCAGCACTGCCCGGTAGGCAGTGCCAAGGTGCCCACTGGACATTGCCCGGGTGCCAGGCTGGCATTGCCCTTGGAGCACCTTCCTTGCCCTCGGCCTCCCCAAAAGGCCTCAATAGCCTCTGGTTCCAGCGGCGAGGTCAACACAACTGTTCCCCGTTCGTGGGGAGCAGGCGTTTTCCTCACCGGAGAGAACATCTCCCGGGAAGGCTATAAAAGGCAAGTGAGTGATTCAAGACGATTCAGCGCCGGGCTCACTAAAGACATGCAAATCAGCATTGTATTATATTATAATAAATTATTCAGCCTCTCGCCCATTTCCAGTGAGAGGCCAGAAAACCCGGCTCTCGTAAAATGGCGAGAGCCGAGGAATCGGGCGTGATCCTGATTTCTCAGCTCTTGCGCGATTTTACCAGCTCACTCCATCCATCGATGGCTGGGGCGAGCTGGTAGAATTCCATCCATAGTCTCCAATGTTAGATGTGATGCCCCAATTGGATAACACTTACTCAACAATGCAATTGTGCTAAGAATCACTCGAATGACCAATTTATGATTGTTAGTTGGGTTTGCAGTGTGTCTCACTTACGCTTGTTGGAAGCTATTTATATTCACGCACAGGGCCCTGTCCATAGAACCCATGGAACCATAGAATCCCTAAAGTGCAGAAAGAGGACATTCGGCCCATCAAGTCTATACCAACTTACCCAGGCCACATCTTTGGACACTAAATTTAGCACGGCCAATCCACCTAATCTGCACATCTTTGGACTGTGGGAGGGAACCGGAGTACTCGGAGGAAACCCACAGCCACGCAGCGGGAGAACGTGCAAACTCCACGCAGACAGTGACCCAAGGCTGGAATTGAACTGGGTTCCTGGTGCCGTGAGGCAGCAGTGCTAATCACTGTGCCATCCTAGCTGAAACCAATGTTTTAAACCACTCAGCCACACTACCATAATCATAGCTTCCTGTTTGCCATTGTCTTGACTGGTATTGCAATTGCAATAAAACCTTGCAAGCAGAAAGAACAAATCCTTGTTTACACCTTTTTCAACTCAACGAAAACTGGGGGACAACCAGCCCCTGCTTTATTTCCCATGACAACGCCTTGACCAATCAGAATTGACTTGCCTGGTTTGATTGTAAACAAAGGTTTGGCAGCAAACGATGACCGGGAAGATGGCTTTCAGTGCGAGACCTGTTCACGCCCGTGTGAAAACCTCGCACGCTATCTCCCCAGTGCACAGGTCAGAACGATTGTACCCCATGCCTGTAA
The DNA here is from genome assembly GCF_964213995.1 of Mustelus asterias. Lineage (NCBI taxonomy): Eukaryota > Metazoa > Chordata > Chondrichthyes > Carcharhiniformes > Triakidae > Mustelus > Mustelus asterias. The sequence continues at coordinate 107,253,402 of NC_135805.1, read as the reverse complement.
TCTGGTTCTCGCCCAGTGAGGACGGTTCTTCCCTCAGAGCAGCAGGAGCCCAGTGAGTATGATGGCCATGCCGGGTGGCGGGGTGGGGGGAGGGGGGAGCTCACAGGCTATTGAAGCGGTCGGTGATCAGGGACATGGCTGGGCATTGGCCTTCTGGCAGTGCCTGCCTGGCAATGCCAACTGGCACCCTGGCACTGTCAGGTAGGCACTGCCAAGAGTGTTAGGTCAGTGCCAAGGGGGCTGGTGCATGAGGGGTTGGAGACTGAGAGGTTGGGGCCTGAGGGTGCTGGGGCATGAGGAGGCTAGGGCATGAGGGGGGTACTTAATGAAGGGGAGCATGAAGGGGGGAACCATGAAGGGGCATAGGGTGGGACATGAAGAGGTGATAATGAAGATGATCATGGCCCGTTGCGGGGGTCCAAATGCCCCAATGCCAACAATCTTTATTAGAGAGGGGGATGTGTAAATATCGCTTCAAAGTGGGAAGGGGGGTCCCCGATGTCCATGAGAGGAGAGGGGTCCATAATTTCAATTTGAGATTGGGGCGCCTGTAAAAATGGCAGCTGATCTCTGTGAAGCCAGGCGTACTGGTGTGTTTAGTCCTCACCCCTCTCAGAACCAGCGCAAAACTCACCACTCTCCCAAAAAATGACTAAGAGTGGGAATGTTGTAATCTGATTTATGCTAGCATATCCAGCACAAATCACACCATTTTCTCACCCAAGATCATAGCATCCCTACAGTGCAGAAGGAGGCCATTCAGCCCACCAATTCTCTGAAAGAGCATCCTACCTATCCCTGTAACCCATTAATCGCCCTAACCTACAAATCTTGGGACATTAAGGGGCAATTTAGCATGGCCAATCCACCTAACCAGCACATCTTTGGACTGTGGGAGGAAACCGGACCACCCGGAGGACACGCACGCAGACATGGGGAGAATGTGCAACTCCATACAGACAGTCACTCAAGGCTGGAATTGAACCTGGGTCCTTGGCGCTGTGAGTGCAGCAGTGCTAACCACTGTGCTACCGTGTCACCCTAACAAGATAGCAGAGAATGATACTTAGGGTGGGATTCTCCAGCTGCACATGCCCCAAGTCCAGAAATTCCCGCCCGAGCTCAACGGACCTTTAAACAGTCCGTCGAATTTTCCGTCACGCCTGCTACGATTCCCATGACGGTGAGATGGGGGAATTTTGGTCTTAGTCATTTTTTAGGTAAATTCCACCCTGTGTCTCTTATGAGCAACACAGTGGTACAGTGGTTAGCACTGCTACCTCACAGCGCCAGGGACCCAGGTTCGATTCCCGGCTTGGGTCTCTGTCTGTGCGGAGCCTGCACGTTCTCCTCGTGTCTGCGTGGGTTTCCTCCGGGTGCTCTGGTTTCCTCCCACAGTCTGAAAGACATGCTGGTTAGGTGCATTGGCCATGCTAAATTCTCCCTCAGTGTACCCAAACAGGCACCAGAGTGTGGCGACTAGGGGATTTTCATAGTAACTTCATTGCGGTGTTAATGTAAGCCTACTTGTGACTAATAAATAAACTTTTACTTTTTAACTTCTGCATAGGCTTTGGAAATTGCAGCTGATTACTAAGGATGAATGGCCACAAAGCCTCATTTACTTCAGGCACAGTTAAATAACATTCAAATATGTTGCTAATGTAAAATGAATCAAATGCTTGTAAACATGTAATGCAGTCTTTTGGTAAGTGATGAAATACAGAGTTCATTGCACATTGTGTAACTCAAACATCTGCTTAAGTTTATCTTCCTGTGCCAGACTAGATGATGCAGTGATTTTCAATTGGGGTTTCAGCAGAGAAGAGCAAAATATTTAAGCAATCTGTTTAATTGTTAACAACAAATAGAATGAGTAATCATGTTTTATTGTCAAAACCAGAACTGATCTTATTCAGCTGACTGGTGGTTACCTGCTTTTTTAGGCTGGAAACATTTACAAAGCAGGCCACCTACTTCCCCATTCTCTATGATTCTGTTGTTGCCCTTCAGGTACCTTTCCTCAGTACCATCATTAGAACATTAGTAGGACACTTGTCCGTTGAGTAATTTGTATTAGTCATTCATCTACATCTTTGTTGTAATGTATGAGTCTATATGAATGTCAAGTGGTCAAAATGTATTGCTGAAACATTAATTTCTGCTATCACCAGAAAACTAGATCTGCATGTAAAACCTCATAAAATAAAATTCTATTTCTAACCCCATTTATCATTCAGTCAACAATCTGCAATGAATATGTTAAGCTATTAGTAAACACCTCTCATCTTTTATGACATTGTAAAATGACTTCATGAAATACCTATTCCTACATAAAACCTTTTAACCTGAATGCCAAAATGTGTTCGACATTTGTCCCAACCATTCATCCACAACTGTGCTACTTGATATCTTACCTTAACCCATTCTATTCCAAATCACTGCCTTCTTTTTAGTACATTGTCAGCCTTTACGTGATGGCAAATCTCCTTTTCTATGTTTCATGGGCACATACTAATGATACAACTTGTCCGGTATCATTCTAATGGAGGACAGTTTCTCCTACAAATCAAAAAAGAGTTCCTGAGGATTTGTCCGAGAAGAAAATGCCCCTTTGAGTGTGAAGGACATCTTGGTTTTCTCTTCATATTACTCCATGGCCTCACTTCTACCTTTCTCTGTGACCTCCTCCACCCCAAAGGCCTCAAGATTTAGGAATTTTGTCCCTTTCCTCATCGAAGGAGAACTTTCAGCTCAATTGCAGGACAGGTCCATAGGAGCAGAAATGTACTTAACCTGATTGGAAGCTTAGTGATTTCACATTTGTTGCACTTGAACTGCTAAACCAGCTATGATCAATTAATTCCACACAGATCAGAGATCAAACCCGAACCTCTTTCTAGTCAACAATAACAACTTGCCTTCGTATAGTACCTTTACTGTAGAAAAACATCCCAATGGTGCTTTGAAAAATAATCATACAAAAATCAACACTGAACACAAGGACATACTGAGCAAACTGATGAAAAGTTTTAAGAAAAGTCTACATAGAAAGGGGTTGGAGGCTTGGGGGGGATAAAAATTCCAGAGTTTAGGGTTTAGACAGCTGAGGGCATGACTGACAACAGTTGCTTATATTTTGGAGCCATTTACTAAAGCTGCTGAATCAGACAGAGAAGTCCACATGTGGACTTTCATGTATTTGCTGCAAGTTATGCATTCCTTTTTTCCATTGTGATGTTATCAGATTGCAATGGTTAGCCAAAAGGGTCACAGAACAATCAAAAGTAATATTTTTGTATATTCTATGGGAGACTATATCGCCATACTGATCCTCTGAACAAGGCAAGAATAAAAATGTTTGTGTAGAGTATTAAGGGAAGGAGCCAAAAGCCTACTGTTTTCAGCCATAAACAAATTCATGCCACATTCCATTGGTATATCAGAATATTCTACAAGATTATCTCTTCAAAACTTATTTTCAAACAATAACAACAACTTACAATGTAGCAAAATGTCCCAGGGACTTTACAGGAACATTATCAAAAACAATCTAACACAAAGAAAGATATTGGGTGTGATCTTACCCGCAGCACAGAGGATTAAAAGCATGGCAAAAGTGGTTTTAGGGAGTGCTTTAAAGATAGGTAGAGAGAGAATTCCAGACATTAGAGTCCAGAAAGCTGCAGACATGATTGCCAATAGTGCAATAGTTAAAAGAGGCCAGAATTGGTGGGCACAGAGATCTTAGAGGATTGTACAGGGGCGGAGGAGGTTACAGGGGTAGGTAGGAGTGAGACCATAGATTGATTTGAAAGCAAAAATGATGTGGAACAGAAGCAAGATTGCAGCTATCCATTTAGAAGTCTTGTGATACTGACCAATCATGTCACAGAAAAGGAGAACACTGGGGTGAATGGGTTGTGGACAATAACTCAGGCTTCGCAGTCTGTTTTACGCCCAGCCAAATTTCCTTTAGGAACATGGGGTGGAGCTTTTCCGTCCCGCCCGCCACGGGAATCATAGCAGACGGGACAGGACCATACAAAGGTTGATTGACCTTGGGCGGGATTTTCCAGTCTTGGGGTGAGTGCGGCTGGAAAATCCCTCCCAGGAAGATTGGGTGGGAAAGTGAACTGAGGTTGGAGATTGACCATGAACTTATTGAATGGTGCAGCAGGCCCGAGGTACCATATGGCCTACTCCTGGGCGAATTTCACAATCTCTTACCTTCCTGCGAGACTTCACCACAATGCTACAACCATATCTTGTGTATTCAACTCAGCTTGTTTTTAACATGCATTAGAACACAAGTTTGGACTAGTTTTGGCATTTTCTATGAAGTCCAAAAGTTGAAACTACACCAATGATTTGTCTGACCAAATGGATGGAAAGTTCCTGCAGAACCCAATAAATTCCACGTCCAATTCCCGATTTGTGCTTCCAATGAATGAAGTTCCACAACACGAGTATGAATTCCAAATATTTAACAATTAATCTTCTCAGCCATGATGGCATTGATGAAACTTTAATAGCCATCGTGCTGACAAACTCAATACCATCTTCCTAAGCACCAATGCACTGTACTTCCCGAAAAAATATACAACTTGAAAAACCACTGGTCATCAGTCTAATAGATTATGTGGTTGATGTCACTCAATGGTGATGTTTCAATAAAGCTGAAAGGATGGCATGGTGGCAGAGTGGTTAGCACTGCTGCCTCACAGCGCCAGGGACTTGGGTTCGATTCCCAGCTTGGGTCACTGTCAGTGCAGAGTCTGCACATTCTCTTTGTGTCTACATGGGTCTCCTCCAGGTGTGCTGGTTTCCTCCCACAGTCTGAAAGATATGCTGGTTTAGCCATGCTAAATTCTGTGTGGCGACTCAGGAATTTTCACAGTAACTTCATTGCAGTGTTAATGTGAGCCTACTTATGACACAAATAAATAAAAACTTTTTAAAAAACTCCTCACTGTCATTTTATGCTAATAGAATATCTGTACATTATTCCAGATATGGCTTATGATGAGCAACAACCACTGTTACATATCTGCAAAATTGTTGTTACTTCAAACAGGCAAAGAATCTTTATTATGGAGAAATATTGTGTATCTCTCAAATGCATTACACAGGTTAATTGAGCAAAGCAGAATTGGTGGTTTTAATGGATGGGGCGGAATGCAGGAATAATCTGCATTGTGACAGAACTTTACAATTTGAGTTTTGCGCACGTTAACTGAAGCTTTTTTCTCCCTCTGCAAACCAACATTCCTTTTATGCATCTAATATTGTACTCTACCTCAACTAGTGTTCAGCTAGCTTCAGCAATGGTTCAGTTGGTAGCATTATTGCCTCTGAGTCAGAAGGTGCGGGATCATAGTCCCATTCCATGAACTTGAACACAAAGGCTGCGATTCTCTGACCCTGTCTGCGGCTGGGATTCTCTGGATCTGTTGCTGTGAATGGAGATTTGGCTGAGCGGGACGTACAGAACCTGAGAATTCCGGCTAAAATCGAAGCTGACAATTCAGTGCAATGCTGAGGGAGAGCTGAACTGTCAGAGGTGAGGTTTTCTTTCAGAAGTCATGTTAACCCGAAGCCCCAATTGGAGGCCAGAGCACCCTTGGCATTATTTTGAAAAAAAGATGTGTCCTTGTCAATATTTATTCCTTAACCAATAAAACCAAAACAGACTATTTAATTAATTGTGTGTTGTTATATACTAAGGGAATTCGTAATAAGAGACAGATGCCACGATGGCCAGCTCACATGTTTAATGGTGTCTCAGGCACTGGCCATGCTTATAACATATGAATACATTGCACAGCTCTACAGTTACACTAACAACTTCAAAAACAAACACAGTTCTGTGAACATACCCACTTGGCAAAATAACAACTGATTCTTTGCCCCACATCTGTAAAACAAATCCAACAATTGGTTTCTCACGTTTTTCTGATCTCTGCAAAGGTTTTGGTTCAGAGTTAGGATTTTGACTGCCTGGCTTCAGTTCAGGTATTACAGAAAATCTTGCTTCTTTTCCTTTCAGACAGCTGCTGACTTTGCTTTCTCTCAGTCCACTTTTGTATCTTTTGCAATTTGTAATCTCAGCAGGTTTATTAACAGCCTATGTTTTCTGTGTGTGTTCCTGGCTATTTATCTTTTCATAATTAGCTCTCATGCTGGTTAAATCTTTCTCCCTCTCCTGGTTCAATTCCAGTTGCAATCTTTTGCTTTCCTTCTCGCAAAGGTCTACATGAACTTTTCAAAATGGACGACTAGGGCGGCAAGGTAGCACAGTGGTTATCACTGCTGCCACACAGCGCCAGGGATTCCGGCCATTCAATTCCAGCCTCGGGTCACTGCCTGTGTGGAGTTTGCACGTTCTCCCCGTGTCTGCGTGGGTTTTCTCTGGGTGCTCCGGTTTCCTCCCATAGTTCAAAGATATGCGGGTTAGGTTGATTGGCCGTGCTAAATTGACCCTAGTGTCAGGGCGATTAATAGGTTAAATATGTGGGGTTACGGGAATAGGACCTGGGTGAGATTGTGGTCAGTGCAGACCTCGATGGGCCGAATGGCCTCCATCTGCACCGTAGGGATTCTATTCTATGGACTCGTCGATGACCACAATTGTAAAAGAGTTTGTTACAGAAAGGAGAGAGGTAAACAGCTTTCCCTGCCTGTCCGTAAGCAGAGATGCTTTAAATTATTTTTAAAGTAGGTTGCGGCGCGTTTCCCCGATCCCTCAAGTTGTGTGATCCAATTTCATAATCACTCACAGCAAACTCTTCTTATGATTAACTCAGAAGGTTAATTTATTCATATTCAAACCTGGGGGAAGGAACACTGACAATGGTCCACACCATTACACATACACACAGTAAGGGGGGGATAGAAAAAAGAAAGTTTTCCAAGAATGGATAGTAACAGTAAAGAAACAGAGGCCACTATTTTCTGGGCCTGTTCACCATGAGTGCAAATCCCATTATGGCCTCTAACTCTTACAAGGGGACCATAAAGGGATTTGTGGTGGCGAGATCTCAGTTTGAGATTTACCCGCCCTCCCCGTCAGCAACATAATCCCGTGAAAATGATTGTCATCATTTGAATATATTTAAATATACTCAAATGGCATAATGCTGTTGCTTCTGGGGTTGTTTCCAAAAGCAAAAACCAGTTATGACAACCGCACTGGGTGTTCGGAAGTGAGGGAAGCCCTTGGATGGCGGGGGACATGGCTGGGCAGTGCCAGTATCCTGGGATCATGGTATTGATGAGGGCAGTGCAGTTGATGTTGTCTACATGGACTTTAGCAAGGCCTTTGACAAGGTACCGCATGGTAGGTTGTTGCATAAAGTTAAATCTCACGGGATCCAAATGGATATCTAAATGGAAGTATCTAAATGGATACAAAATTGGCTTCTTGACAGAAGCCAGAGGGTGGTTGTAGAGGGTTGTTTTCAAACTGGAGACCTGTGACCAGCGGTGTGCCTCAGGGATCAGTGCTGGATCCACTGTTATTTGTCATTAATATTAATGATTTGGATGAGAATATAGGAGGCATAGTTAGTAAGTTTGCAGATGACACCAAGATTGGTGGCATAGTGGACAGTGAAGAAAGTTATCTCCAATTGCAACGGGATCTTGATCAATTGGGCCAGTGGGCTGACGAATGGCAGATGGAGTTTAATTTAGACAAATGCGAGATGATGCATTTTGGTAGATTGAGCCAGGGCAGGACTTACTCAGTTAATGGTAGGGCGTTGGGGAGAGCTATAAAACAAAGAGATCTAGGGGTACATGTTCATAGCTCGTTGAAGGTGGAGTCACAGGTGGACAGAGTGGTGAAGAAGGCATTCGGCATGCTTGGTTTCATCGGTCAGAATATTGAATACAGGAGTTGGAATGTCTTGTTGAAGTTGTACAAGACATTGATAAGGCCACACTTGGAATACTGTGTGCAATTCTGGTCACCCTATTATAGAAAGGATATTATTAAACTAGAAAGAGTGCAGAAAAAATTTACTAGGATGCTACCGGGACTTGATGGATTGAGTTATAAGGAGAGGCTGGATAGACTAGGACTTTTTTCTCTGGAGCGTAGGAGGCTGAGGGGTGATCGTAAAGAGGTCTATAAAATAATGAGGGGCACAGATCAGCTAGATAGTCAATATCTTTTCCCAAAGGTAGGGGAGTCTAAAACGAGAGGGCATAGGTTTAAGGTGAGAGGGGAGAGATACAAAAGTGTCCAGAGGGGCAATTTTTTCACACAGAGGGTGGTGAGTGTCTGGAACAAGCTGCCAGAGGTAGTAGTAGAGGGGGGTACAATTTTATCTTTTAAAAAGCATTTAGATAGTTACATGGGTACGATGGGTATAGAGGGATACGGGCCAAATGCGGGCAATTGGGGTTAGCTTAGGGGTTTAAAAAAGAAAGGGCGGCATGGACACGTTGGACCGAAGAGCCTGTTTCCATGCTGTAAACCTCTATGACTCTATTGCCAGATTGCCACTACCATGGGCAGGGCTAGGGGGACTAGGGGTGGGGCTCTGGATGGGACCAGGAGTAGGATCACTATGGGGGTGTTCGCATTATGTGAGGGGGGAGGGTGTGGCAATGATGGGGGGGAGGAAGGAGTTGTGCCTGCATTGTGCTGGGGGGTTCACTGGTGCCATGGTGTAGCTGATGATGGGGGGAGTCGGGTCACCCTGATGTCTGCATAGTGTGGGAATGGGGGTACCTGAACATTGAGTGGTGGGATTGGGGGGAGGGGGGGGGCGAGAGGTTGACCCTCTATGTTCTCGAGTAGGTGTTGCCCCAGTCTGCTGGGGGGGTCCCGATGTCTGTGGGGGTGGGTTTTACTTTGACTTTGCCGGCTCTATTAGGTTCCGCCCCATAAGAATGATGGCGCAAAGCACACTTTTTTGACAAAGTGTCAGAAGTTCTGAAGTGAAAACCTGGCTGTGTTTCTGGGAAGAAACATACTGGTTTCCAGTCAGGAGCTGACACTTAGCCATTTTTTAGAAAAATTCCACCCATAGTAATGAGTGTTCAATCCTGTGATTAGCTGACTCCAGAATAACAGTCTAGTGAGGGGTTCTTTCATGTAGGAGCTTGAGTTCAGCTGGTTGAGGACCAGAACTGTCGAGTTCTCTTTACAGGTGGTGCTGACGTCACAAGATGAAATTGGTGCATGCAGACTGAGCCAGCTCTGCAGGAAATGGTCAGAAACGTTCCACCAATGACAGGCTTTGAGAAGCCTGGAATCCTGCTTCGTGGTGTTCACAGGTTGTGAGACCAAAGAAATAATTTTAAAACTGTCCAAAGGGGCTTGGTTCATGTCACTGCACCTGTTTAAAGAGCTGATGGCACCTTAGCAATCAATTTCTGTGCTTCCAGCCAGAATCCATTATTCCCCCTCAGGAGAGAACTAGAGTGGTATTAGCATTACTTCAGGTGTAACGAGCTTCAATCTTTTTCTTTTTTGATAGTTCAGGTTGGGGAGCCAGTTCATCTGTTCTTCCACTTTGTTAATTACAAGCGATCTGTACAATGAGGTTTGAGATACTGCTGGCTGAGAGAGGAATTATTTTCTTCTTGTAACTGCTGCTGGAACTTTACAGCACTTTGGTCAATCTTTGTGGTCTGGTGACCTGTAGCAGCCATCTTGTGTCCAGCAAAACTCTATTTTAGAATTAGCAAAATGACCAATAAAGTTTTGGTATATGCAGGTTTGGATTTCTTTTCATGTCTAATTGATATAACACGCTTTTGGTGGTTTATTCCTGTAGTTTTGATGAATGATACATCTGGTAACCAATGACTCTAGATCACTGTCTAGACCAAGCCAATAAACAAAAGTTCTGGCTGCGGATTTCATACTAATTGCTTGCATATGTTCAGTATGCTCTGCCAGAATCTTATCATTTAAAGAGTTAGGTACTTCCACTCTGTGTCCCCTCTTATTGCATCCCCATTCACCTGGTAACTCATTACATTGATTGTGGAACACTTTCAGTTCCTCATCTGTCCACTGGTCAAAATCTGTCCAACTATTCAAAGTCTGTTCATGGACTTTTATTAAAATGAGGGGTTGGATTCTCTGGCCATTCATACCTGCGGGATTCTCTGGTCTTGCTGCAATGAACGGAGATTTGACTGAGCGCCAAATTCTCTGTCCTCGTTGGCAGTGGGGGCAGGGCATGAATGGCCAAATAATTCCAGCCCAGATCTCTCTGATTTTCAGCTGCATTGACTGGAAAGTCCTCATCCACACTCCTATTGTGAAAATCGCACCTTCACAGCCTACTGCAAACTAGGCCGTGTATCAGCTATAGCGATACTATGATATTCAATGTTGTAATCATAAGGTGAGAGAAGTACAGCCCACCACTGGATTCTTGACATTGTCATTGTTAGTATTGCAAACCTTAGACTCAGATTAGTTACTATGGGTTTATGATCTGTTGCTAACATGAAGTTATAGGCCGGTGAGCTTGACGTCCGTGGTAGGGAAGTTGTTGGAGAGGATTCTTAGAGACAGGATGTATGTGCATTTAGAACGGAACAATCTCATTAGTGACAGACAGCATGGTTTTGTAAGAGGGAGGTCGTGCCTTACAAATTTGGTGGAGTTTTTTGAGGAAGTGACAAAAACGGTTGATGAAGGAAGGGCCGTGGATGTCGTCTATATGGATTTCAGTAAGGCATTTGACAAAGTCCCACATGGCAGGTTGGTTAAGAAGTTTAAGGCTCATGGGATACAAGGAGAAGTGGCTAGATGGGTGGAGAACTGGCTTGGCCATAGGAGACAGAGGGTAGTGGTCGAAGGGTCTTTTCCGGGTGGAGGTCTGTGACCAGTGGTGTTCCGCAGGGCTCTGTACTGGGACCTCTGCTATTTGTGATATATATAAATGATTTGGAAGAAGGTGTAACTGGTGTAATCAGCAAGTTTGCGGATGACACGAAGATGGCTGGACTTGCGGATAGCGAAGAGCATTGTCGGGCAATACAGCAGGATATAGATCGGCTGGAAAATTGGGCGGAGAGGTGGCAGATGGAGTTTAATCCGGATAAATGCGAAGTGATGCATTTTGGAAGAAATAATGTAGGGAGGAGTTATACAATAAATGACAGAGTCATCAGGAGTATAGAAACACAGAGGGACCTAGGTGTGCAAGTCCACAAATCCTTGAAGGTGGCAACACAGGTGGAGAAGGTGGTGAAGAAGGCATATGGTATGCTTGCCTTTATAGGACGGGGTATAGAGTATAAAAGCTGGAGTCTGATGATGCAGCTGTATAGAACGCTGGTTAGGCCACATTTGGAGTACTGCATCCAGTTCTGGTCGCCGCACTACCAGAAGGACGTGGAGGCGTTAGAGAGAGTGCAGAGAAGGTTTACCAGGATGTTGCCTGGTATGGAGGGTCTTAGCTATGAGGAGAGATTGGGTAGACTGGGGTTGTTCTCCTTGGAAAGACGGAGAATGAGGGGAGATCTAATAGAGGTGTACAAGATTATGAAGGGTATAGATAGGGTGAACAGTGGGAAGCTTTTTCCCAGGTCGGAAGTGACGATCACGAGAGGTCACGGGCTCAAGCTGAGAGGGGCGAAGTATAACTCAGATATCAGAGGGACGTTTTTTACACAGAGGGTGGTGGGGGCCTGGAATGCGCGGCCAAGTAGGGTGGTGGAGGCAGGCACGCTGACATCGTTTAAGACTTACCTGGATAGTCACATGAGCAGCCTGGGAATGGAGGGATACAAACGATCGGTCTAGTTGGACCAAGGAGCGGCACAGGCTTGGAGGGCCGAAGGGCTGTTTCCTGTGCTGTACTGTTCTTTGTTCTTTGTTCTTTCTACCCAACAAAAACTGACTGAATGTTTTGATTCCAAAGATGATTCCATGCGCTTCCTTTTCTATTTGTACATATTTAAGCTCATTCTCAGTCAGTGCACATTTTCTTTACTTCACTCATGGGATGTGGGCACCGCTGGCTGGGCAGGCATCTATTGCCCATCAGAACACATTACTTTGGGTCTGGAGTCATATGTACGCCAGACCAGGTATGGGTGGCTGATTTCCTTCCCTAAAGGGCACTAATGAACCAAATGGGTCTTTATGCCAATTTCCAGATTTTTATCAAATTCAAATTTCACCTTTTGTCATGATAGGATTTGAACCCAGGTCCTCTTTGTAGCTTTGACAAAGGGTCATCTGGACTTGAAACGTCAGCTCTTTTCTCTCCTTGCAGGTGCTGCCAGACCTGCTGAGATTTTCCAGCATTTTCTCTTTTGGCACCAGAGCATTTCACTGCATCTTTGGATTACTAGTCCAGTGACAATTCCACTATGCCACCGCCTCCCCTTGTAAAAGTTATGGGCTTCTCTTGATTGTTGCCCCAATGGTTTGAACCATCGCATGCTAGCTTCAAGTCACAGTTTGTGTCAAAATGGATGAGTAGTGCATCAATAGTCAAGCTTCTCTTGCATTCATCATAAACATCTTTTCTGCATTTGACCATTCCCATTTCACATCTTCTCTACAATTGCTCATGTATTTCAGTTAACACCTTTGCAAACTCAGGCAGGTATTTTAGGACATATTGGACCATGCCTTGAAAACTCTTAGCTCAGACCTATCTGTTATTTTGGAACACTGATTACAGCCTCTATGTTCTCTTTCAGTGGCTGTTGAACGTTTACATTGATTTTCAAGCCAAGGTACACTATTCCAGGTGCACAAAAGCACACCCACTTTTCTCCAACTTTACATTGTGATCATTGAGCCTTTTTAACACTCCATTCAACACTTAAAGATTGTGGGCGAGATTTTACATACTCACTCGACCCGAGACCGGAAAATCCTGCCCATGGTCAATGGACCTTCCCATTGTCCGCCCCCTCGGCCGCTCCAATTTCCATGGCCGGCAGGGTGGTAGAATTCCGGTGTATCTTCCTCTGTTGCAGTTGTGATCAACAAGTCATCTGATTTCACAAGCATTGTGGCACTCCTTGCAAAGTTTTATCCATTGGAAGATTTTTCGAGAAGACTTCACACTATAAGGCAGCTTCGTGTAGGAATATAACCACATGTGTGTTTATCTTGATATACTGTTGAATCTCCCAGACCACATTGTGCTGGACATTAGCCTGAGTCAACTTTGAGAATACCACTAACTTTGCACCAAGCTTAAGAGGTTGGCAGTGGATACTACTGATCATCAACTGCCTGGTTAATTGTGACTTTGTGGCTTCTGAATTGTGTCACAGTTTAGTCTGATTTGAACACTGCAACAATTAGGGTTGCCCAAAAACTGTGATAAAATTTCACTAGCACACCATTTCTCTGTAGCTTCTTTAGTTCCTCTCCAACCTGGATTTTGAGAGCATAAGGAGCATAAGTTTTCCAAATACAGCTCTGGTATCAGGCCTGACTTAGATGTGTGCTTCCACACTGATTATACCTTCATAACTGTCTTTAAAAATGTTGTTGTAACTGTTCAATAGCTAATCAAGCTTTTTTGAATCTCTCAACTTGAGTCTAACATCAGCTTAAGAAGCCAGTCATTTCCCAGTAATGTTTATTTGTTGACATATTTCGCTACAACAAAGGGTAACTTGAGGAACTTGCCCTGATATTGGACATTGCACTCCATTTTTCCCAATGTATCCAACATTTTGCCAGAGTAGGTTTTCAATTGAACTCTGCTCTCAGTTGGAGGTCCAACATTTAATTTGCTCTCAGGCGTCTCTACTCATATTTAAACAATCTGCAGCCATATCAATGTGTATGTTGATTTACAGTTGGTTTATCAACAGCTTCCTGCAAAACCCTCTTTCATTTGGCTGCCTACTGGTATAAATATCATACAAGCCTTGTTTCCTTTTTGCTTTAGTGCTCTGAATTCACTTCAAGAATGTGCACCCTGTGACATCACTGCTTTCCAATAAACTGGAAGGATTTTTTTTCCTGCTTTGACCTTCGCTTGGCAAGCAGTTCCAATGTAGCCATTAAAGCATTTAGCATTTAGCATTTGTGTGCGTACATGCTTGTGGTGTGTGGTTGCAATTACAGTGATAATAAGTCATTAGTCATCAATCAACCATACTCTTCTGATCAGGTCTCTCCACTTTAGACTTGGCAGAGGCCTTCTGACAGAAGCTGTATTAGTCACCTGCATTCTTTGATGCCATCTACATGGTAAAAGCAATCTTGCACACCAGCTCAAATGTAAAATTTTGTGTGTTTCATAACTTGGACTGGATTCTTTCATTTACCAGTCGACACACCAATCTGTCTCATAATGCACAAAGAATGTGCCAAAGTTGCAAAGTAGTGATAAATTCTTCAATGCCTCAATGTACTTTGCAACTGTCCATGACTTTCCAGGTTTCTAGTCACAATTTTGTAGCTTTCTTCTATATCTAATAGTTTAGAGTTGAAATATTCCTTGGTGATCGTTATTTTGAACGGCACATCTTTTGCTTGGCTGAGAATAAGATTTGTTAGTTTGCCATACATTCCTGGACTCATCTCCATTAGCAGACTTGCTTTCTTGCACTCAAGTCTGGATCCCTTCACTTTCACCTTTGAGTTCTAAAATATTACCAGCTCTCTAAAGAATGTGCCCATTCTTTCAATACTGGAACGGAAAAGTCCTCTAGATCTTTCCTACATTCCTCACCTTCCAATGTAATCTGTGGGTGTAGCCATATTATCCCATTTTCAACCTTATTTTTCGCAAAGATATATTTTGTTTGTAAAATATCTGAATGAAGGTTACAAACATTTCAAAATGGCCAACGTAGAAAGTGCAATAATATTCAGGTTTTCTGCACTGATCTGGGTGCGATTCTTCCGGTACCGGACTCTGGCAGGAAAACTGGAGTGTTTCCTGCTGGCGCTGGCAGCATCTGTTTCACCCACCTGGCAGATGCAAATGAGCCCATCACGAGAACCCCACTGGCTTTTCAGAGATCGGATTGTATAAGCGGGTTTGCAGAATTATTGTGTTGCGCCCGCTCTGGGCAGGAACCGGATTGGGGCCGGCGGAGCCGGCCAAGAGCACCGCGACGGGTTTGCCACCCATTTTCTCCCTGACACCTGATTCCTCAGGCCATCGCGATTCTCGTCGGAAGTCAGCGGACCCGAAGAATCCCCCCCTCCCATGTTGCCCTCTGAGGTGCTTCAATACAATTCAAGAAACATTATAGACATTTCAAAATGGTCATTACAAAGGGTAAAATTGTATTTAAGTTGGCTACATTGGTCAAGTTGCACTCTGAGGTGCTTCAATGCAATAGTGATACATGTAATATTCACCATATACAGATTATGCAGAGCGCAGCACGCAACGATGATGATGGATACTTGCTCTGGCAGCTATTACAGGACCCCCTGCCCCGGTGCGGTCCAGGAAACAGAACTTCATTTTTAGCAGACATATAGTCCTCTCCACTACCACCCTTGGGAAGCATGACAGCAATTGTATCTTTCCTCCGCCTCTGTCCTCAGGAATCTGAATGGTGTCACGAACCACCATTTCAAAGGATAGCAACCATCCATCACGCAGGAGCCATGAACAACCTTGGCATTTGTGAATGGCACAGTATGTAGGCATAATGGGAACTGCCAGGGATGCTCACACAAATCTGCAGAATCTGGGTCTTGTGGTCCCATACCATTTGAATGAACCTCCATGGACTTATACCCCCTCCTATTGATAAAGGCCCCTGGCTGGCCGGATGGCAGGCTGGCACCTTGTTAGCCACATGAGTGCAATCAATGGTACCCTGGATGCGGGGAAACTCTGCAATAGCTGCAAAGTCACTGGTTCACTCAGCCTGGCTGGCTTGGTCTGTCCGAAATGGATGATGGTCGTTATCTGCTGACCATTGCATCAGCCACCAGCCTGATGCAGATATGCACAGCTGACTGGGAGACTTTGCAAAGATCACCCGTTGACCCCTGGAAGGATCCAGAGTCAGAAAAGTTAAGGGATATATTGACTTTGAGAGCCACAGGCATTGTGAATTAGAATTTGAGGCTATGTCTGGCACATTCATCTGGAAAATGAATGTGACGATTTCCCTTGAGAGGCTGAGCCTCCTGCAGCAGTGGACCTCTGTCATTTGATTTGATTTGATTTATCATTGTCACATGTATTAACATACAGTGAAAACTATTGTTTCTTGCACGCTATACAGACAAAACGTACCGTTCATAGAGAAGGAAATGAGCGAGTGCAGAATGTAGTATTACAGTCATAGCTAGGGTGTAGAGAAAGATCAACTTAATGCAAGGTAAGTCCATTCAAAAGTCTGACAGCAGCAGGGAAGAAGCTGTTCTTGAGTCGGTTGGTACGTGACCTCAGACTTTTGTATCTTTTTCCCAATGGAAGAAGGTGGAAGAGAGAATGTCTGGGGTGTGTGGGGTCCTTAATTATGCTGGCTGCTTTGTCGAGGTAGCGGGAAGTGTAGACAGAGTCAATGGATGGGAGGTTGGTTTGCGTGATGGATTGGGCTACATTCACAACCTTTTGTAGATCCTTGAGGTCTTGGGCAGAGCAGGAGCCATACCAAGCATTGATACAACCAGACAGAATGCTTTGTATGGTGCATCTGTAAAGGTTGGTGAGAGTCGTAGCTGACATGCCAGATTTCCTTAGTCTTCTGAGAAAGTAGAGGCGTTGGTGGGCTTTCTTAACTATAGTGTCAGCATGGGGGGACCAGGACAGGTTGTTGGTGATTTGGACCCCTAAAAACTTGAAGCTCTTGAATGTCGAGGTAGATGGAACTCTGCCTGTAGACCCTGGCAGCTGGATCATGGGGTCATCTGTGGGGTCATTCTCTTTGCCCTCCCTGTTGTCCTTGAACACTCTGTGCCTGAGCCTTTCCTCTGAGATGATGCCTGCGACAACCTGGTCTCCTCTCTCTTCAGCCCCTTTCCTCCTCAGAGGAGGAGATGCTTCCTGCTGAGTACACAGCGGAGATGCTAATGAGGCTGATCCATGCACTGTATGTGCCAAAAGGCTGAAATTCTCAGAGATCTTATGAGACTAAAATGTCCTGAAAAGTCCAGAAAATATGCCAAAACCTCAGAAGAAAGCAGTGAAAATGTTTAGAAATCTTTCTGTATGCCTGCAACAAACTCTCAGTAACTCCTACCAACTCAGCCTGCCTTTGCCCGTGCTCACTTTTATCCTGATCTTGGATGATAAATGAGCAAAAATGGATTGGCACCCTGCCCATGCTGCCCATGCACGAGCCTAAAAATCACATGAGCAATGTAAAATTCAAATCAATTGTTCATTAAATCCTTTTAATTCGTTTTTTTAATGTTGGCCAGTGCACATCCGACTTGCACTTGCGCCCACCAGCCAACATATCGCATGCGTGCGCGATGACGCCGGGATGTGCACCCAACATCTTTTCGTGTAATTTTGTTCACTTCTGGGTCAAGCACACGTCCCACATTTTGGACATAATATTCTGGCCCATTTCTCTGTTGATTCAGTGAACTCCCGATGAGGTTACAATGGCAAATCAGGAGAACCATTGTTGTAAACTCCAATACTAACTCTGATATCTCAAAGTGTGAGGGTGGTGACACTTCTGCCAATTGTACTCAGAGTTTAAAATAGCTTTGATAAAAGGAAAGCCAGAAACCTGCGACAAAAACAGAGAATGTTGGAAATACACTGCAGGTCAGCCAGCCTCTGAAGAGGAAATGGCGTGGCTAACTTGATTATTGCCCTTTCTCTGAGCGTCGCCAAGTGATATTTGTGCTTCACTGGGTTGTGGAAGTTCTATTTTGCATAAGATATTGTCCGGGCAAAAAAAAAAAATGAAAAACAGAAGTAACTTGTGTCATTCAGGGTGGTGAGATGAGAGGCAGATCGAGAATTTCAGCCGGGGGAAACTGAGGAAATGAACCTGTGCTATAAATTACAGACTGAAAGAGAGTAAGATCAGGAAGAATTGAAGGATAGGTGACAAACACAACAGAGAATTTGAACCAAACCAGAAAAAAAATCAGAATAACGAAAGTATATATTTTTAGATGAAGTAACAGAAAATTAATAATAGTTTGTATATATTATATCAGTACAATATATGAACTAAATTGTCAAAAATATTTCTAAAGGAGTGAAAACTACAGCAATTGAAGTCAAAGAGCTAATAAAGAAAGAAATGATTACAGGTCCTGTGCTGGCAGCTGAATGTAGACAAATCGTAGTTTAGTTTTTCTCAGGTTTGGCTGTAATCAGTTAGCCTATTTGGTAAACTTACCTATCTTCGGGCTTGTAAGTAAAATGTTAGAGATTCTCTGGCCTCCCAGCTGCGTGTTTCCCGCTGGTGGCGGTATTCCCATATTCCCAATGACGTCACCCCACGTTGGCGGGAAACCCGCGGGCAGGCGTGCACTGCCAGCGGGACCAGAGAATCCCCCCAGTGTGAGCGGCCAGAGTTCGCTGGCCGATTTGTTTGTTTTACATTGAATTGAGCTATGATTAAGGCCCCAATTCTACATAAGGACAGCTTGATTGGTAAGTGTGAGCCTGATTGTAGGTGGCACTGGCAGACAGTCAGTGAATGAAGGGGTTCCAGAGTGATTCGAGATCAGGATGGGATGGGGTGAGGCAATTCTAGAGAAATTTGGGGTGAGACTCAAGCTGTGGGGAGGGGAGGGGTGGTGGAAAGGTGAGGGGGGGGAGCGGGGTGGCTGGGTCTAAGGACTTTTTGTGGGATTTGGGGTATCATCACTGCACTCTGCTCTTCCTGATCCACATGGAGTTCTAAAAGATGCGCATTTCTAAAACATAGCAGGGTTTCTTCTGACCAGTTGGCTGCTCTCATTATGTAACTCTGCTACTGGGCTGCAGTCAGTTTGGAATATCCCCTGGCATCAGGTTAATGACATCATTGGTGTGGTGGTGTGCTCCTTTAAGGGTCAATTGATCTGTTCAGCCAATTAGGTCAGAGCACACGAATCCTCAGGGAGCATGGATTTTCCTTGTCAGTGAGGAGTCGGGAGTATGGAGAGGACATTTCAGGTAGACAATCTGACATATATAAAGAATTATGGGGCTGGTTCAAATTGGCTCCCTGGGACGGTCATGGTCAGAACAGGCCCAGTGATGAGTGAAATTCTTGTCCAAGGTAAAAGGGTGAGGAAGCACCTGGACCATTTGAGGAAGAAAAGATTGCATTCAGAACCAATGGGGCATTCCGCTCCAAGTATGCCTGTTAGTGATATTGCTCTGGATGAAAGTAATGCAGCAACAAGCTACCCTGAGGGAGAACCAAGCGATGTTCCAGTGGGAACCGGGGAAGGTATCTGCACTGATGCGCCTTTGCAAGTTGAGAGTCAACCCACTGAGGTTCAAACCAAAGTCACCTTACTGCCAGAGCACCTGCTAGTGAACTATGATTCTCCCAAAGGATCGAGAAGTGACTTATTGTATAAGGAACTGTGCTTGAGATCATTTGTTGTATAATATTGTAAATAGTTCAGTTGTTATTGAAATGTATTAATCGGGAACATAAAGGGGGAGGGATGTGGTAGAGGGTTATGTGACCCATTCGGCCAATCGGGTCAGAGTGCACAAATCCTGGGTGGAGAGTGGGTTTTCCTTGCCAGTTAGGAGTCTGGAATTGTGGAGTACGGAAGCCTTTATATCACTCTCTGTACCTATTACTTACCTTAATAGACCATTAACTTGTTAATCTACTTGTTGGTCACCAGTTTTTGAAAGATGCTACAAATAGGGAAACCATTTTGAATGCTAGGTTATCCCCTACTTTTAGAAGGAGAATCATTCATTGTCATAAAAGTGATAGGAGACATGGGTGTGGGAGGTCATAGCTGAAAGTTTTCTCTTTCAAATTTGAACCTCTCCCAAACACCATTGTTGCTGGGTAAGGAACATTGAAGTATTGGTTCACAGGGGGGCACCTGTTGTTTGAGCTATAGAGATATTTGTTGAACTGAATTAGTGATCACATTTTTATTTGCTGAAATATATGATGAATTCTCAACCTTTCCTCGGGACAAAATATATCACCACATGTTTGAATAATTGTGAGAAAATATGTAGGTGGCCACAAGGACATTCTGCCCAGTGACCATGAAATTAGCTTGGTGTAGGTTCTAAGTTTAGAATGCTATACTCTCTGTTTCCTATCCTTCAAAATTAAGCATTAATATATGTTTCTGATACCACATATTGATAACAACGTATCAGGTTTGTGAAGGATAATGACATTTATTGGTACAACTTGCAACACATTCATATTCAATGCACCACTAAGTTGCAGAAAATCCCAGTCTGGCTAATTCAAATACTATCTGCCCTCAATAATTACCTTAATCAGTATTTTGGCCAACTTGCAGTATTCTGTTACAGGTCAATGAAACATTATTTGTAAAATACCTAGTAGCAGTAATCACCACGCATGTTAGATTACTGCCAGGAACAACATGCTCCAATGATTGGTTCGGGTAAAGTAATGTTATTACACACAGAGTGATTTGGAGAAAAAATATCTTCCTCAGAACTGCACACCAGTTTTAATTTTTGCACTGTAAATTGTAAATTGTTTTAAACAAATTATTTTAATTTGAACCCTTATAAAGTGCCCACATACAAATCCCTTCCAACCAAAAAAAGCAGGAAAATTAGCAGGAATTAAATGAAGACAATTGATTGATGGAAAGAACAATAAAGTAGCAAACTGTTAATATAAACACATTAAATAATAAATGGAATGGATTCAAAGTCAATTTAAAGCCAACTGATCTTTTTATCTGAAGTCTGAACTTCTAATATAATCTCATCATACAAAGGCACCTTGTGAATAAACTGGGTAACTTGGAGACTGTCAATATATAATCAGAGCTTTTGATGTTGCTTGTAGAAGGTAGATTCAGGTAGATAGCTCCAGGTGTTTGAGGTTCTGACTTAAAGAGGAGGTGCATGCAGAGGACTGTAGGGTGGAATTTTAGTGTGGTTTCTGTGTGAAAACCATTTTAATGTTCTCAGTGGACCCAGAGAACTGAGTTATTTCTGATAAATATTGCACATTGATGAAATTGAGTTGTTTGATTACTTTTTTATTCTGGAATTGGTATTTGATAATATGTGAAGAGTAGTGAATGCCATAAGGCTGAATTGAAGGAAAGCGATCATCCTGACATGGGAATATAGTAAGAACACTGGGGATAAGAATTGCAAGATTGCTGGTAGATTGAGATAGAGAGGTCGGGTTCATGTAATGTGTTCCTGAATGAAATGCTCTCTAACTTCCACCAAGGCTCCACAATTGAAGGTTGGTGAAATTCATGGAGAAACAGCAAGTGTATTAGATGATTCCGAAAACAAATTTGCTGGAAATCTAACAGCAAACTGAGATCTCGTAATAATTGCAGAATGTTCTACATCTGACCACATCCATGAAACCAGCTAATCTAAATCGGCCACAATGTTTAACAATCTACACCTCAAGGACAAACAAAGAGCTTAACCGTGCACTCATTTTACTCTTTTTATTGTCCTCTGACTTTTCGGCCGGAATTTTACCAATACACCTGCCCCAGAATTGGGGTGGGCGAGGCTCGCAGAACGACATTCTCTGTTGGCCTCTGGCGGGATCTTACGAGCCTCGGACAGGTGAGGCGGTAAAATTCCGGTTTCCATGTTTCTGATGCCAGTGTGTGAGACGTCGCATTTTTATTATTTTTTTTCTCTGGTTCAATAAATCTGCCCCTTCTTTATCTGAAGAAAAGTTTGTTTGATTGGCTCCTTAATGCTCACTGCATGAATAGTTACATACATTCTGATTTGGAAAAGACATATTCTCGTGAAAAAGAAACTTAAACCCTTTGTAGTGACTGACCAAAGAAGCTGAATGAAGGGAGCTAGTTCACTCCTCAGCTGCGAAACAATGCGAAATTTGTTTCCTCTGATAACTGTTGATAGCGCTATAATGTGCCTTGGTCTTTCCTGAAATGATTTTGCGCTATTTGGGTTGAGGTGGATTACTTCAGTTTTATTTGCCATGTACAAAGTTGGCGATGGAATTATGGAATACTCTTTATCAGCGAATAGGCAATAACTGACATCACAAGACCAGCACAGGAATTTGATCAGATCGTTGGCACTGTAGCAAAACACTTGGAAGTAGAAATGAGAAACACCTAACACTGAAAATTGAACACAGTGAAAGAGACATTGGATATTGAAGTTTTCAGTGCAATAATGGATTTTGATCAGCCAAGCCTAATTTATTTTAATTAGGGATCCATTAGGATTTTAAAAATTAAGAAATGTGTTCAAATGAGCTTTTGGGGTTGCACTAGGGCGATTTCCAGATGTCTTTGTTGAGGTATAGCAGATGCCAAATGTGAAGTGAACATAATGACTGCTACAAGAGAGATATTAAACCAAAGGAACCATAATAGACTGGAGTTCTTTCACTCCTCACATAAGTCCTGTGTTCATTTTGAGTGGGATTCTGGTCATTGCCATCTTAAAGATCTTTAATCTTAGAGTTATAACTGCCACTGTGCAAAGCCTTACCTGTCATAAGATTGATGTTAGGCCATTACTTCAGGTTATGACTTAATTACAACCTTCCAATAGGCAATCTATCGCTGGTGCAAACAACTGAGCTTTGCTTTTTTTCACAATGCATCATGAAATGGTGGGATTTATCTATTATTCTCAGTAGCTTAAAGCCAAAATATAGGCAATCGAATCTGATTACACTGTGTAATTAAATAGGGGCTGAGAGTACAAATGCTGAACAGGCACTGCTTTCGCTATCATAGGATGTACTGCACAGTACATTTGGAATAGGTGACAAGAAGAAAGATGTTTCACCCCAGGCTACCAATTTAGATAATTAATGTCACTTATATTAGTCTGCCATGTTGAGGGCAGGAGATCATTTCAAATGGTCTGAGCCACGGGTAGCAGTAGACATTAAGATATAGGACAATCTTCTTCCACCAGGGAATTGAAAATTGGCTTAATTACAGAGAAGTTTGTTCTAATAAAGCTAAATAATAAATACAAAGTTATAAGCATTATATGGGTTCAAACTGAGTGAACCATTTGAAAAACCAGGTGAGAGGTAATTCATTTACTTTTCAAGACGTTATTGCTGAAGAGATGGATTGGGCTGACTATATAATGGAGCTTATTTCAGCCCATACAACAATTATATCATGGAGTATGGCTATCTAATAGAACTGTTGAGTAGGTTCTAGTTCATATTGTGCATTGTCAGATATACATTAGTGTTGTACCATGGAGTGGCAAAATCCACCACACATTGTAATTCCAATCTGAGCCTATCCTTGTGGAAAAAATGCTGAAGTGTCATCATCGATTTGAAACATTGGGTGCGATTTTCTGGCCCTGTTGTG
Organism: Mustelus asterias; assembly: GCF_964213995.1. Classification (NCBI taxonomy): domain Eukaryota; kingdom Metazoa; phylum Chordata; class Chondrichthyes; order Carcharhiniformes; family Triakidae; genus Mustelus; species Mustelus asterias. Next base: position 107,229,968 of record NC_135805.1, on the reverse strand, counting down.
GTGGAGGCAGGGCTGTAAAATGTGGCGAGCTGTTCAGAAGTCCATTGACTTTGGTGGGACTGGAAAATCCCACTGGTGGGAGAAGCTCGAAAATTCCACCCATTAATTCTGTTTCTTTCTCCACAGATGTTGCCCAACCTGCTGAATATTCCCAACATGTATTGTGTTTTACTCCAGATTTCCTGCGTCTGCACTATTTTGCTTGTGGAGACCATCACGTAAAGAGCAGATGCTTCTTAGGAGGGAAAACTGGATGTAAAACAGCTTCAAATCACTGTTGTGCACTTCTGAATACATGATACCATAATACTTATATTATTACTGTTATTGTTATTATATTAATACATACTTCATAATACATAATAATGCATTAGCAGAGGCCTTTCTGAAAGTACCTGACTTGTTTCTAAAGCCGGGGATATACTCAGGGAATTTGGTGACTAAAGTGGTAAAAAGGGGAAAAATGTGCTAACCTAGAAACAAGGTTGAACACCTGCACATAATAAAATACTGGGATCATTACCAGATTGTGAATTATATGGAGTAAACAGGCCAGACAGTGTGTCAAGCTGCAAACAGCTCTTCACAGGCTTGAACAGCGAGAACTCAGCTGCCACAAGCATTGGAAGGTTACAGAGTTTGCCCAGTCCACTAGAACTGACCTTATAGGAATATGTGTGGAAACCTTTACAGATGCACGATGGGTTGGTTGATTTTTGGATGAGAAATGGGATCTTTTATGTCTATCAGAGAGAGAAGACAGGACCTCAGTTTAACATCTCATTCCAAAGAATACTACAAGTGAGATTCTCCGGCCTCCCAGCCACATGTTTCCCGCTGGTAGTAGGTGGCAAGGTTAGTGCCAGTGGTGGGATTCTCTGGTCCCGCCGCTGTCAATGGGAATTCCCATTGACGTCACTCCACACTGGCGGCAAACTGGCGGGTGGGGGTACGCTGCTGGCGGGACCGAAGAATTCCGTCAGCATGAACAGCCAGAGAATTCCGGCTCAAATCTCCAACTGTGCGGTGTTCCCTCAGCAACACACTGGAGAATGCCTTTTGTACATAAATTCTGGAATAGAAGTTGAACCTTCTGAGTGAGAGGTACGATTGCTCCCAACTGAGCCATGACTGACCACCCAGGAAGGGGTTCCAATTACAGCTCAAGTAACAGAATTATCTATCGCTAGTGGATGATATTAAACTGTGATCAAATCCTGTAATTTCCAAGATAGATGTTGGCAAAGAACAAAGTAAGGTGTCTTCACAGATTCAAAGTTGGCAAAAGTAACAGAGGGGAGGTGTTGAGAATTATTTTTACACTTCAAGTAATCTGGGATGCATTATCTGAGAAGCTCCTGTAAACAGATTTGATAGTAACTTTTTAACTTCACAGGACAACAGAGAATGAGCAGAGAAGTGGGACTAATTGGATAGCTCTTTCAAACAGCTGGCACAGGCACGATGGGCAGAATGGTCTCCTCCTTTGTTGTATCATTCTATGATTCTACGGAAAGTAAGGTGGCACCCATTCTTTTTTTGGGCGAATGATTTTGGATTGTACAGCAAGGCCACAGCTTTGTCTATGCAATGATATCTCACATTGTGTCACCTCCCTTTAACATTTTCAGGTTAAAGATCTGCAATAATCTTTGATTGTCAGGGTACGTGACTCCACAAAGACCCTTGAAAATGTTGGAATGTGATTTAAGAGCGAATAAATGATGCTGGATTTTTCCATAGATATAAGCTATCAATTCGTATTATTCAGCGCATTGAAGCCTTGTGACTACACTTTAAATGCACATCATTGGTTGTAAAGAACTTTAGGATGTCCTGAGATCACGAAAGGCGCTATATAAACATGTCGGGGGGAATTTTCCTGTTCTACCCATCACGGAAATCATAGCACGTGAGGGTGGACCATGCAAAGGTACGCTGACCTCGGGTGGGATTTTCTGGTTTTGGGGCGGGTGTGGTCAAAAGATCCCACCCACCATGTTTACATGTTATAGAAAGCTGATAGATGATAAAGTAATGGGTATGAAATCATTGTTCCAACCTTCCCCTTAAGACTGTACTGAAGGAGTGCAACCTGTTCCTGTTAGATACTGAATTTTCTGCATCCTTATTAAAAATTGGATAGCAGTCCTGTTAATCGATATTATTGCATCCTGCAAGGCATGGGAAAACGAAATGTGATCTGGGATTGTTTTCCAAAACAGAGGGTTGCGCAAATATAAAATAAATTCAAATTAAGAAAGAATGAACAGGGAAAAAAGGCAAATTGCAGTTGTCAAAGCAGAATTATCTTTAGAAGTGTTTCATCATAATATACAAGACAATGAATTATGTCAAGATGATTTTTGTTATTGTGTCGAGTGCATTTGCAAGATCTTTTGAGAAGTGATGATGTCTCTTTAATTCATGTAGCATACTGCACCATTGCTAGGTAATGAGGGCACAGACGCATCTATAGTTTTGTGGAGAATCAAGCTCAGGCTACCTAGAAGGATATATAGAGCACCGCTAAACCACAAAGAAATAGGACATGGACCAATCCAAATCTGACAGGGAATCAAACAGTGTCACAAACCATGACAAATCACCAGTCTCCACATAAAATGTAATTCGTAAATAACAGCAAGAAATATATTCTTAATGTAAATTGCAAAATGGTCTATACCTTAAACCATATCATCGTTATAAAGGGACAGTTCACTTCAGATATACAAGTGTACCACTTTTATTTCCATTCTTCCAACAAGAATCAGTAGTTATTTTGAAATAATTTATATTGTGTTATATATAGTTTAACCTTGAACAGTTATTACTGAAAATGGACTATCATAATTCAAGAATCTTGACACACATACTAGGTCAACTGTTCCAGGATATATTGAAGCACCCTGACAGTAGATCACTAAATTAATAATAGTTAATTTTAAAATGCCATTATTGAAAAGTTCATAAACATAGTTGACTATGTACATAGTGCATTTTAACAAAATATCATATTTTTAACATTAAAAATGCAATGTTGATGCTCATAAAATCTCATCATAAGTTTCATTTTATGGTGATCAGATAGCAAATATAAGATGATGATTGCTTCAAGTAGGTGAGAATTTTCATGGACGAGATCTTAAGGCCTCCCCGAGCGAGACCGGAAATTCCCGCCCGAGGTCAACGGGCATTTCCATTATCCACCCCTCGCCCATTCCGATTCCGTGGCGGGCAAGACGATAGAATTCTAGCGCACGTATCTAGAGCCTTTGTGTCAAGACAGTGGAAATATGTTTGAAGAGTCTCAAACTACAGGTTCTGAATTTTCTCTTATATTCTTTGTTGGGATGTGAAAATCACTGGAAAGATCAGCACTTGTTGCTTCTTCCTAATTGCTCTTGAGAAGGTGGTTGCGAGCTGCCACTGCAGCAAGGTGGAGATATATCAACAATGCGGTTAGGGAGAAAGATTTTGAGATTTTTGACCCAGTTGTAGGGAAAGGCATAAATGCTGTCATTCTGGATCAGGAGGGTGTGTGGCTTGGAGAGGACCTTGCTGCTGGTGGTGTTCCCATACATCTACTGCCCTTATCCTTCTAGATGTTAGAGGTGGTGTGTTTGCAAGGTGATGTCACAGGAGGCTTGATGCATCTTGGATGGTGCACACTGTTGGAATTGTGTGTCGGCGGTGCAGGGAGTGAATGTTTGAGGTAATAAATGGAACACTGATCAAGTAGGCTGCTTTGTCCTGGATGGTGTTGAGCTTTTTGAGTGCTGTTGGAGCCGCACCCATCCAGGCAAAAGCAGATTATTCCACCACACTCCTGACTTGTGCCTTGAAGATGATAGACAGACTTTGTGGAGTCAGGAGATGAGCTACTCACTGCAGACCTTCCAGTCTGCTCATGTCACCATAGTACTTAAATGGCTGGTCCATTTATATTTCTGGTCAATGTAAGGCCCCAAGACACTCAGTGATGGGAGAATCATTGATATGAGAATCAGTGATGTTAATATGCTAATGTCATTGAACATCAAAGGGAAATGATTAGATTCTCTCTTGTTCGAGATGGTCATTGCCAAGCATTTGTGTGGTGCTTACCAGCCCAAGCCTGAATGCTGTCCACATCCAGCTGTGTACATGCATGACTGCTTCAGTACCTGAGGAGTTGTCAACACTGTGCACTCATCAGCAAGCATCCCCATTTCTGACCTTATGATAGAGGGAAGGCCATTGATGAAGCTGCTGAAGGTGGTTGTGCCGAGGATGGAACCTTGCTCTTGTAACAATGTCCTGGGACTGAAATGATTGGCATCCAACAACCACAACCATCTTCCTTTACGTCAGGTATGAATCCAACCAGGGGAGTGTTTTCTCCCTGATTCCCATTGACTTCAGTTTTGCTAGGACTCTTGGTGCCACACTCAGTCAAATGCTGCCTTGATGGCAGTCACTCTCACCTCACCTCTTGAATTCAGTTCTTTTGTCCATGTTTTGAACAAGGTTGTAATGAGATCTGGAGCTAAATGGCCTTGGTGGAACTCCAACTGGTGATCAGCTCATTGCTGAGTAAGTGCAGCAGGATCACATAGTTAGTGACATCTTCCATCATGTAGCTGATGACCAGGGGTAGACTGACAAGCTGATAATCAACTGGATTAGTTTTATCCTGCTTTTGTTGACAGGTCGTACCTTGGAATAAAAAACTAGTCTCAGTAATGGAAACTATTATTGATTGTCATAAAAAAAACATCTGGTTTACTAATGTCTGCTGTATGTTGGTTTTAAGGAGATTAAGGAGCAGTTGTGAAGACATAGGTATGTCTGAACAATAATTGTTTATTACACGGTGGCACAGTGGTTAGCACTGCTACCTCATAGTGCTAGGGACCCGGGTTCAATTCCTGGCTTGGGTCACTGTCTGTGTGCAGTTTGCACATTCTCTTCATGTCTGCGTGGCTTTCCTCTGGGTGCTCCGGTTTCCTCCCATAGTCCAAAGATGTGCGGGTTAGGTGAATTGGCCATGGTAAATTGCCCCTTAATGTCAGGGGAACTAGCTAAGGTAAATGTATGGGGTTATGGGCATAGGGCCTGGGTGGGATTGTGGTTGGTGCAGACTCGATGGGCTGAATGGCCTCCTTCTGCTCTGTAGAATGGTAATACCTATTTAGAGTTATAGAAGACTTGGACTTGAATATTTTGGATGGTAAGATCTCACTTCTCGCCATCTGAAGAGTTGGTGGGGACACATACTCACTGACTCCGAGTGCCCCATAGACATTTCACACTTGAATGAATATTAAGTGGCTGCAGGCGGAACTTCCACCCCTCAGTCCGATTGGCTGGCTGCTCTCCAGTCCCTGCAGTGACAAGAGCTGCAATGGACTGAAGAGAAATTGCAGGTCAATGCCTGATACCAAGCCTGGCCACCAGAGGCAGGATGAGTTCAAGGGGTCCCAGGCAGGGAGGTAAGGAAGCCCGGGGCGGGGGGTGGGGGGGGGGGGCATGAAGGAGATGATTGGGGTCTTGGAGGAGAGGTCAAGGGGAATAAAGGTCTGGAGGCCAGCAAACATTAATGGGGGCGGTGGGGAGTGTGGTGCCCAACTTCAGAAGAGCCCCCCTTCCTGCCCGAGATAAGTCTGTTGATTTTTGGGCTTCCCCTAGGCAAGGTCAATGCTCCTACCCAGCCTCAAATTGCCCTTAAGTGGCCTCTAATTGGCCACTTATGGGCCTCACATGGGGCAAAGGCAGGGTGATGGATGGTAATCAGCAGGTGGGCTTCCTGTCCATCGTTTTCCTGATACTATGAGACTTCATGTGGTCAATGTTGAGGACTCCCAGAGCCACTTCAACCTAACTGTACATCAGTGTTCCACCACCTCTGGTGAATCTGTCTTGATGTGGGTCAGGACATGCCCAGTGTCTCACCAGTTCATCATAACCCCAAATTACTGAGGTGCATATTGAACTTTTTTAAGGGAGACATGTGTTTTTTAAAAAAAATACAAGTAAACACTCAGCCAAAGGTGGCTGATGATGTAAAATGACCAGCTTCTCAAAGATTATTGCTTCAAATTTTCTTCCAAACAACGTTTTCTCTTCACCAAGGACCCACCTCCAGTGTTTCAACCTCTCTCTCTGGCATTCCTCTGCCCTGGATCACCATGTATATTCAAGCTTTGCTTTTTATACACTCTCTTAGATAACGAGCAATGTCATCATAACACCACTGCTTCACGGGCCTATCATAATCATAGAAACCGTACAGTACAGAAAGAGGCCATTCAGCCCATCGGGTCTGCACCGACCACAATCCCACCCAGTCCTACCCCCATATCCCTATATATTTTTACCCACTAATCCCTCTAACCTACACATCTCAGGACACTAAGGGCAATTTTAGCACGGCCAATCAACCTAACCCGCACATCGTTGGACTGTGGGAGGAAACCGGAGCACCCGGAGGAAACCCACGTAGACACGAGGAGAATGTGCAAACTCCACACAGACAGTGACCCAAGCCAGGAATCGAACCCAGGTCCCTGGAGCTATGAAGCAGCAGTGCTAACCGCTGTGCTACCGTGTCGCCCTATAGTATGGAGTCACCAACCTTCTGACCACCTTGAATTTTTGGCTCTCGCAAGCTGACGTCCCCAGGTTTGCACCTTGTAGCCCTGTCTTTAATTGGGAGCATCTCTGCTCCTCTCGCTCAACTTTACTGATCAGCACCTTTTGTTCCAGATGCCTGATCTTTTTTCCTTTGACCAGAAGCTCTTCTTGGAACTTGCTTCTGTCTTTCTCCCTGATTTCAGGGACTTTCCTCTTTAGTTTCTGCGAGTTACTTTCTGTCTGTGTGTATTGCCCTGCCTGTACTGGCTGTGTCTGTGGAATCCTGCTTCCAACTGCACTTACCTTCTCACAACTGTACTAACTGCTTCTGCTTTTCTATATAGGTCTCTGATTTCTAGGCAATAGCCCAGTTTCTATTGTACCCTGGGTGAAATCTTACCAAAAAATGGCAGAGTGTTGGTTCCAGCCAGAAACATGACATGTTTACCTCCAAAGAAACACACTGATCTTCTCTCCAGATCTTACCACACTCTGCCACAAAAAACAACTGTCCGTGTTGCATGCATCATGTGGACCTCAACACGCCAGCAAAGCCCAGCTGCACTGAGATTGTGGCCCACGTTTAAAGGGTGTCTCGATTAGAACAAACAATGGCATCGCCTTCAGTCCACCACGGAGGTCTCGGGGCACCCACCAACCCACTGCCTCTTGATTGGAACCGGTATTCGCCCCATGCCCCTGCATGATTGGAACCCATATTTGCGCCCCCGCCCCAACTCCTGATTGGAGCCACATTCCCCCCTTGATTGGAGCCGGTATTCACGGCGCTCCCCCCCCCCCCCCCCCCCCCCGCCGGATCAGAACCAGCATTCACCCCTCCCTCACTGATCGGAGCCAGTATCCCCCCCAACCCCCAATTGGTGCCAGCCCCTCTCTTCCTCCGAACATCGGACCCCTTCCTCCCATCCCCCCACAGTCAATGCCAACCCGTGCCCACCCCCCATGGCCAGCGTCGTCGGCATCCCCAGTTCCAATGTCCATACTCACCCACCATCACATATAAATGCCCCCTCCACCATGAGCTTCCATTGTGGTCTGCCACCGGCACTGTTCCTTGGCAGAGGTTGGCACTGCCAGGTGGTCATGGATATGGTGCCAACCTGGCAGTGCCAACCTGTGCCAGGGGCCATGCTAGATGTCATTGCCATCTGGAGCCAGGAACCATCACCAAATCTTGAGTTCCCGTTGTCATTACCGAGGATGGCGAGCATGGGCTCAACATCTCCCCCCACTCCTAATGTTTCCTGTAGGGTCATAAAAATGTTATTCCAATTCAGGCATCTAAACAGCCACAAATGTACAGACAACTTTCAAAATTTAAACTAAAACTTGCAGCAACAGGTTGTGCCCAACATGCACAAATATAAATATAACTTACTAAAAACTCTGGGAAGGATTTCTCCCTCCTCCCCTCTGTGGCATGTTTTGTGGCGGCAGGAGGCAGTGCTCCACTCACTGGTGGCAGCATCTTATGGTCCTACTTTTGCCAACAACGTGTCCTGTTGATTGCGCCCTTCACCGCTGGGAGACCCACGGCAGGGTTGTGCCGTTGCCGTGACAGTAAGATGCCGCCGGCGTAAAGGCCAGCAAGACTTTGGCGTATATCTATTTTCTAATGTGAGCTACATCTCAGAATGTGGAAATGGGCTGAGTTCAAAGAAAGCTGACTCAGGGGCAAGAGACATGTTTGCTTGTTGCCTTCCAGGAATACACAGCAAAGTGGGTTAAGAAGCTAGCTGCATACCTGATCTGTGTATATTGGTGCTGGGGGTGTCAGTGTGTGTGACACAGGATCAAGAAGAAACAGCAGTCAGTCACTCGGAAACATTGCAGACATCTCTCTGTCACAGGAGGAAGCTCAGTTTTCCAGCTACCTGCAGAATTCAGTGTCTCCAAACTAATTGCTAAACTACCAAAATCAGCTCTAGAGAATCACCCAACTTGATGACCACATCTATGCCAGTACCACCATCCAGATCGTGCGCAAGTCAAGGACTGATGCATATTTTTTCTTTACCTTTATCTGGACTTTTAGCTTCCCATTTCTGATCGGTGTGTACATGTGTGTGTTGTGTTTTATTATTTTCTCGGGTTTTAGCAATTAATATACTTACTCTTTCTTTGACCCAAGAAAGTCTGGCTTCTTTTAAAAAATAAATGTATTCGGACTGGCAAAAGGTATCCACAGTGGGTAAGGGATCTCTTTTACATAAATCTTGTTGCGACCAACCAAAGTAAGGCGGATGATTGAAGAAAGACGTAGAGACAGCTAATTCCTCTTCACCTGGGAGCTAAACAACAGGGTCAGGTAGTTAACCAATTAGGGACCTCATCTAGGGACACCGGGGATGATAATGGAAAGGTCTGGGACATTGTTTTATGCTATGATTTAGAGAGTGTGACAATGTTAGGCATGACTATTCTCTGGGACAGCTCTCTCAGATGTTAGTGAGAGAGACTTTGTGCGGTCAATGGGTTGGACGTCCCTTTGTTGTTTGTCACAAGGCTATGTCCCTTTACCTTTGAAAATACAATTTTTCAATTTTCAACTGATTGGAAATTTTGCAATTTGAACTGAGACAGAGCAAACTGCTGAAAAATGCAAGGCCAATTTCAAGGTGGAGGTGAGAAACAAACAAATCACCCTCAGGGGTGTGTGAAGAGAGAGACATTTCCTACATGTCTAAAGTCCGATTTGCCTACAGTCCAAAGATGTGCGGGTTAGGTTGATTGGCCATGCTAAATTAACCCTAGTGTCGGGGGATTAGCAGGGTAAATGTATGGCGTTACGGGAATAAGGCCTGGATGGGATTGTGGTTGGCACAGACTTGATGGGCCGAATGGCCTCCTTCTGTGCTGTAGGGATTCTATGATTCTATAATCCAGACACCGATTGAAACTCATAGGACTTACATTTATGCCTAAGGAAGGAACAGTCCAAAAATGTGCAGGTTGGGTAGATTAGCCACGGTAAATGCATGGGGTTACAGGGATAGGGTGGAGGGGTGGACCAGGGTAAGGTACCCTTTCTGGAGAGGTGCAGCTTCGATGGGCTGAATGCCCTCCTTCTGCACTGTAGGGATTCTATGGTATTAAAAATGCAAAGTACTGGTTATTGAAACAATAGCTGTCACAGACCCACCCAAAACCTTTTGGAAATACACAACAGAGGATAATTTCAAGGCAAGGCTGCCAGCTACTTGAAAGAGATGGTAAGCGACACAGGCAGTGTCAAGAAATGCTTCAGCAGAGGAAAGTTCTCTCTCAATCCTTCTCACGCTTTTGGAATAAGTTTGTCACCCAGTTTGTTAAGCCAACTGTAGCAGAAACCTACCAGCAATCTGAGATCTCATAATAATTGTAGCATCTTCTACATCTGACCACATATAAGAAACCAGCTAATCCAATGCGACCACAATGATTAAAATCTAAGGCTCAAGGACAACCAAAGGGCACTTAACCATTCCTTTGTTTTTATTGGACTCCCCTTATTTCTGATATGCGTGATGTTGCATTTCATTATTTATCTTGAGTTTAGTGCTTAATAATTTTGCTCTTTCTTTGACTCATGAAACCCTTGTTTGATTGGCTCCTTATTGGCTCACAGCGTAAATAATTAAATATATTCTGATTTGGAAAAGATATATCCTCATAAAAATAAACTTTAATCTTTTTCATGACCAACCAACAGGGGCTGAATAAAGGGGAGCCAGTTCACCCCTTCTCATCTGGTCATAACGTATTTCTGATGTCTCGGTCGGTGCTGGGTGGTCCATCTGATTTTATTCTTATTCAACTTTTCGGGAGCAGTTTGATACAAGTGAAGACTTGCTAGGACATTCTGAAGATAGTTAAAAGTAACCACATAACTGTGAGTCTGGAGTTGTTTGTAGACCTGGTAAATACAACAGATTCCTTCCCTAAAGGATATTAGAACAATCCAGGAGTTTCATGGTCATTATTATTCAGGGACAAGTAGAATGATTAATTCATTGATTTCAATCCCAACTGCTGCGATTGGATTTGAATTTCCATCATGGAGCATTAATTGGGATTATTAATCCAAAACTATTTACCAGTACGCTACCATTCCCTTCAATGCAACACCAAATCTGGAAGAATCGATCAGTAGATCATCTGGTGTTGCAGGATCCATATCATTTTCCTTCTTCTGAAATGAATGGAACGTGTATTGGGCAGCTTCTCTAACGGGTGGGCTAACCATTCTGACAGATTATTGGCCAAATTGTGAAGATGAAAATTTACCTGACTGTCAGTGAAATGAAGAGAGAGCTGTGCTCTGTATCTAGCTCGGGTTAATACCAGCCAGCCCTTCGAAACAAAAGTAACAGAAAAACGAAATCTTCAAGCACTGGCATTCCTCACTTTTGAATAAAAACTTATTCACTTCAGAGTAAGAAATTGAGTATTTTTTTATTCATCCGTGGTACATGGGTATCGCTGGTTGGCCAGCATTTATTGCCCATCCCTAGTTGCCCTTGAACTGAATGGCTTGCTTGGCCATTTCAAAAGGCAGTTGAGAGTCAACCACATTGTTGTGGCTCTGGAGTCTCATGTAGGTCAGACCAGGTAAGGATGGCAGATTTCCTTCCCTAAAGGACATTGGTGAACCAGATAGGTTTTTCCAACAATCGGCAATGATTTCATGGTCATCAGTAGATGCTTAATTCCAGATATTCTTTTAATTCAAATTCCACCATCTGCTGAGGTGGGATTCAAACCTTGGTCCCCAGAACGTTGACTGAGTTTCTGGATTAATAGTCTAACGATAATACCACTGGGCCATCACCTCCCCCTTTTTTAATGTAAAATCTTTATTCAAATTACTGAAAATGGTTAATCCTGAGTTTTTCTTAATATTGTTATTGGAGTGATTTTATATATTTGGAAAATTAAATGCATTTTAGAGTTTCAGCTTCTCCTCATTTTAAATTGTGTCAGAATAGAGGCAATTGTGTCGAAGATTTTTTGTTGCTTTTGTTAAAAATCCACTGGGAGCCCAAGATATAAACAAACCGAATGCTTGCTGGCTTCACCGAATGAAAATGTATGTAGCGAAGAACCAAGAGCGAGTGTAAGACCATCTCCTGCTCACTGTCTAATCAGCTGGGGTGAAGCGCCACTGTTGGATGAATCCAAGAGGAGCAACTGCTGAGCTTAAAATCAAAAACAACAGATCACAACATCTACAAGTGCCTTGATGTTCTTCAATTTAGTTGGTGCAGATTTAGCAAACAAATTCCTTTTTTATTTGAATGGCAGGCAAGGTTTTAAAACACACTTGCATTTTATTTAGAATGGTAATATGCACTGAACATAAATAAATGCTGCAATAGTCATTTCTGTCACACTAATATTCTTCCATAGAGATAATAGAAACTTAGCCTAACTGGTTCAGTTTGATTAACTAGGAGGAATATATTTATTTTGGACAATATTTAGAGGCAAACATTCCCTTACAGCTTAATGTTGAATGGAGAAGCCTAAGAACTGTACAGAAATTCACCATGATCAAAATCCATAAGGAATCCTCACTTCTATGTGCAGCACAGTGGCACAGTGGTTAGCACTGCTGCCTCACAGCGCTAGGAACCCAGGTTCAATTCTCAGCTTGGCTCACTGTCTGTGTGGAGTCTGTGCGTTCTGCCCATGTCTACGTGGGTTTCCTCAGAGAGCTCCAGTTTCCTCCCACAGTCTGAAAGACATTCTGGTTAGGTGTATTGGCCATGCTAAATTCTCCCTCAGTGTACCCAAACAGGCGCCGGAGTGTGGCGACTAGGGGATTCCCACAGTAACTTCATTGCAGTGTTAATGTAAACCTACTTGTGTCACCAATTAATAAATGAACTTAAACTTCTCTCACTTGACCATATCACCTATAGAGACACATCGCTGGACAGCTCTCTTTTTGCATGTCTAGTCTCCTTGACACTATGGCAGAACAATTAAAGATCAGACTTTTACCATCTAGCCCAGAGAGATTTTGGCTAAAATTGGTACAAAAATCTGAAAGATAAAAACGCGGCTTGAACCTACTCCTCTGACACGTGCCCTCAGACCATAATAATTAATTATACCTTGATCTATACAATTTTAACAACATTTCAGCATTGTTAAAATAAGACATTCAGGAGACCTTGATTTCTTGAACATACTTTGCACTTGACAAGTGAAGTTATCATCAAGTCCAAAGATGTGCGGGTTAGGTTGATTGGCCATGCTAAAATTGCCCCTTAGTGTCCTGGGATGCGCAGATTAGAGGGATTAGCGGGTAAAATATGTAGGAATATGGGGGTAGGGCCTGGGCGGGATTGTGGTCGGTGCAGACTCGATGGGCCGAATGGCCTCTTTCTGTACTGTAGGGTTTCTATGATTTCTATGATTTCTATCAACAACAATTCCATGAAGCAGTCTTCCTTTCAAAGCTTTCCTGGGTACATTGAACTGCTTAAACTCTCCCAACTGCTCACAGTTGATATTTGTATCGGATGCTGGGGAAATGTCATTATTTTTTAAACTACATTCATTTTTCCAGGAAAACAATTACTATAAATTCCAGTAAATCCATGATCTAATTGTATGCATTCCCAGGAGAAAGCATGGCACTCCACTAAAGTTGGAAATAAATTGGGAGGTAGAAGGCAGTGAGAAAGAATAAAGGGACATACAAACATACAAATTAGGAGCAGGAGTAGGCCACTCGGTCCCTTTTCAGTCCGCCATTCAATAAGATCTGACTCTAACCTCAACTCCACAGTCCTGTCTGCTCCCGATAAGCCTTCACTCTCTTGCTTTTTTCGGAATCTATCTACATCAGCCTTAAAACTATTCAACGGCTTCCACCACCTTTAGAGGAAGAGAGTTCCAAAGACTGAGGGATTAAAACATTCTCCTCGCATCTGCCTTAAATGAGTGACCGCTTATTTTTAAACAGTGACCCCTAGTTCTAGAAAAAGAAAAATCAGCATGTTTACATTGTTAAGGAGCAAAGAAATTTGGGTATATATAGAGGGAGAAGACACTAAAGGTTAGCTAATGGGTGAAAAATATAATCCAAAAGATGTCATCCCAAGAAGCCTGGAATGACAAGGGAGGAAATGATGGCCGCCATTCTCCCAACTTTTCTGTCGGGTCGCGGTGGGAGATGCACGTCTCCAGCCTTGTGCTGGGATTTGTGCATGCGCCGGGAACGCATGCGCATCTCTCAGAGCCGGCGAACAGTCGCCGGTCAGACCACGCTGGAAACCGGCGGGAAGGCAGGTAAGTAATTTGAATCTTTTAAAAATGTATTTTAAATATGGTTAGCAGTTCATTATCAGGAACTTTCAGGTCCCGATTGAATCTCCTACTCCACCAGGAGTACTTCATTCCGGCGGGGTTTAGAGTAGCTCGGCACATTCGGGGAACTAGCGGGAGACCCCACTGGAATGAAGGGGGGCAATTGGGGCCCCCCCCAGGGGGTCGGGTGGCGGGGGGTGGTGTCCCCTGGGCATGGGCACCCTAGCAGTGCCAGCCTGTGCCCCCTGGCACTGCCCAAGGGGCAAAGCGCCCATGCCCAGGGGACACATTGACACTGCCCACCGGGCATCAGGCAGTGCCAAGGAGGTGGAGCCTATTGTGGGTGGGGCCTAGGGGCAATCGGTGGGGGTGGGAGGGGGGTCCTGCTGCCACTCTGCAGACAGGATCGGTCTGGGATGGAGGGAGGGCAACGATTGGGGTGGGCTGGGGTGGGGTGGGCTGCCGGGATGGGGTGGGGGGGGGGGGGCTGCCACCGGGAGGAGGTCTGACCTTGGGGAGGGTCAGTGGGGTGAGGGGGTTGGGGGAATTGCCACTGCTGGAGGGGCGGGGGGGGGGAGATGGGCTGTGCAGCGGGGCATTCCGGGATGGGGGAGTGGTCAGGGCTAGCCCGGGAATTGTTGTGGGGGCCGCGATCGGGCCGTGGAGAAGGGGGGGAGTGGAGGGGCAGCACTGTGGGGGTCCCAGGCTGGCCAGCAAACAAGGAGTCTGACAGATCGGGGCCACTGCGCATGCGCAGAGTTCCAGAACTGTCAAACTCCGGTGCAAATAGGTCCCGCCCCCTCCTGGGTTTTTAATGAGATTCACGACTGGGACCTCTGCAGTGCACAGAGTGCAGAGATTCGGGTGAGAAGCTGAACTGACAGAACGGTCGGAATCTAGAACAACTTTTCCGCTAATTCAGCGGTTTTGGGAGAATCGCGGCCGATGTTTCCGTTACTATAGTCTAAACGCATGTGCAGTATTAAGTAGAGATTTGTGTTGGATAATGTGGTGATTGTCCCTTTAAGGATCAGGCTGCAGAGCAGGTCACATGAGCGATCAGGGAGCCGGATGGGGGATCACCCTGGTGGGCACAGGCTTCTTTACTCAGAGTCATCTTGGGAGCTGCTTGCAGCCACGAGGCTACAGACCTCTGTATAATTTAACCTGTAAATAAACAAGTAGGGGGGCGATTCTCCCAGCCCACTATGCTGGCCTAGCAGTGCAACGGGGCAGGAGACATCAGCGAAGGCCATTTAGCGGGCCCCCCGCTGGGCACCATGGCCTCTGCACATCTCCGGGGCCCCGATTTCTGGAGTTGTCAGCTCCACATCGGAAATCGGCACGGAGCTGATTCCCATACTAAAGATCTTATTTTAATATGATTAGTGGGCCTGGGATTGAAGTCTCTGGGCCTGCTAGCCTGTCCCCTCACCCCGGCTGGAATGGTTCACTCCAGCAGGGTTTACAACAGCTCCCCACTAGCGGGGAGCTGGCAGCCAGACCCCGCTGGAGTGAAGGGAGGCCGTGGAAGCCCCCCAGCAGGTAAGGGGGGGTTGCCCCCGGCATTGCCATACTGTCAGTGCCAGCCTAGCCTCTTGGCACTGCCTAAGGGGTTAAGTGGGAATGCCCAGGGGGCACCTTGGCACTGCCCACAGGGCAATGGGCAGTGCCAAGGGGCAGGGTGAGAGGGGCCTTTTGGGGCAGGGTCTGGGGGGGTGATCGGTGGGGGGGTCCCGCTGCCACTCTGCCTTCGGGATTTGAGGGCGGCACGGTAGCACAGTGGTTAGCACAGCTGCTTCACAGGAACCAGGGCTCGATTCCTGGCTTGGGTCACTGTCTGTGTGGAGTTTGCACATTCTCCTCGTGTCTGCGTGGGTTTCCTCCGGGTGCTCCAGTTTCCTCCCACAGTCCAAAGATGTGCGGGTTAGGTTGATTGGCCATGCTAAAAATTGCCCTTAGTGTCCTGAGATGCGTAGGTTAGAGGGATTAGTGAGTAAATATGTCGGGATATGGGCCTGGTTCGGTTTGTGGTCAGTGCAGATTCGTTGGGCTGAATGGCCTCTTTCTGTACTGTAGGGTTTCTATGATTTCTATGATTTCTATCAGTGGCAGAGGGAGGGAAGGAGCTGATTGGGGCTTGCCAGAGGACAGGGGATCAGGGTTATCGGGACTGCTGAGGTGGGTGGTCGGGGAGATCGGGAGAAGTCCGGGAGGCCAGTGATCCAGGGAGGGTGGGGTCGGAGGGACAGCAATACGGGGTCGAGGGGCTGGCCAGTGATCGGGAGGCCGGCAGTGCAGAGCTATTGCGCCGATCTCTGCTCTGACAGATTGGCCCAAGCGCAGTTGCCCGCTCAGCGCTATGCTGCCAGCCTCTCCAGTGGGAATTGGCCCCACCCACAGATTTTCAGCGTGAATCTCGCTAGTGCACTCTGCAGTGCTCAGAGTGTGGGAGATTCATTTTGAAAATCCTGCTAAAAAAAAACAACGGGACTTACTCCAGTTTTTACGCCAATGCGGCACTTCGAATATTTTTGTGAGAATCCCAGTCATTGAGTTTTCCCTAAAGTGGTGAATGAGAATCTTTACAGTTAGATAAGAGTATCAAGGATTATGGAACAAAGGGAAGTAAAATGGGGTCAGGGTACAGATCAGCCATAATTTAGTTGAATATTGGAAGAGGCTTGAGGAGCTGAGTGCTTTACTCCTCCCCACAAAGACGTACTCATTTCACAAAAGCCTGGAGAAACCAATCTTATTTTTGGCCTAATAATCCAATATGATTTCCAGTATTATTTATCTCATTCTTGCATTTGTCTGAAAGAAAATCTTCAGTGGTTGTTTGTTTTGTGAAGACAACTGTCTCTTTAATTCCTAATGAAAGTACAGGGAGGAGGTGAGAGTGTGTGCTCCAATTTTGTCCTACCTATGATTTCACTTTCTTAGAAGCAACATATGCTGCTTGGGATTCATCATACACTTACGTGTGAAGAGCGCTTATCATTAAACACTGGACACTTATGAGTTAAGGATACACATGTGAGGTAGGATTTTACGGCCCAGATCGTCCCGAAACGAAAAATCCCACCCGAGGTCAACGAACCTTCCCATTGTCCGCCCCTCGCCCGCTCCGATTCCTGTGGCGGGTGGGGCGGTAAAATTCCGGCAGTGGTCTCAAACTGATTTTGGGCAAGTATGTGTGAGCATCGTGGATGCACATTGAAGACATAAAATAACAAGAGTCCCTGTATGCACCTGCGTTTCATCCCTCAAGCACCATTCACTCACTCTGTAATGGATGATGTTGATTCTTTATCAAGAAGAACAATAGCTATGTGAGCAAGTGCACAATGAACATTCAACAACTGAAATATAACATAACAGGAAACCTTCATTCCTATTCTCATATTTACAAGAATATAATTTTCATCAACTATGAAGACAAAATTCTTATATATATGTGTATATATATATATATATATATATATAGAGAGAGAGAGAGAGAGAGACATAGAAATTGAGAATAATGGATGATCAATATGTATTATCGCCATTTAGACTGTAACTATGTGGAAAAATCTTACCCTAAACTGAATTTTTAAAAAGTAATGGAAGATAAAATAAATCTTGAAAATCTTGGTCTAAAATAAAACTCGAAATTGCAGGCAACTAAATACATCATTCTTGTAAAACCGAGGAAAAAAACTGGGATTGAAATTCCATGTGGAGGTAAGTCTCCCTTATGAACATTGAGAGAGAAAAAATGATTGCATGGAGCAGGATCACAATGGGAGGTAAAGCAAAATCATTTATAAATGGTAAATCCTGTCATAAAATGGGGTTCAGTGCACTGGGCTGCAGGTGTGATTTATGAGACACTAAACTGGTCATAAATCAAGCCGTGTGTTCCAAACAGTATTGTTTAAACATGATATATCAGCTTACGTGAATTTAGCAACATGAAGAATAGTAAATTCCACAATCTAACTCAAATATAGCTTATTGGAATTGAGGAAGGCTTAATTGTTTGTATATTACTCAGTCTTTTTGCAGGCTGTATATTTCTTCGCATTTCGCTACTGGAATATGTTCTGTGTGAAAACCTTTGCTTTGAATGTTATTTATTCCTATGTCATGGACCAAAGGTTATAGAACAGTAAATTGCTTGTGTTACTGTAATAGATTTTTTATTAACCAAAATAATTTGCAATCTGATATGTTTTAAGTAGCTCTATGTTTTGAATTCACATGTTCACCATGTTTATATGCAAACCTACATGTGCATAAATCAGGATATATTGGATCTTTTCTGCAGTATTCGGATATTAGGAGGATCCAATTGCACAATAAATGTATTATTTATGTCAGCCATTTTTCTTTGTGTGTGTGCATTCACATACAAGTGCACACATAAATACACATGCATACATGGTAAAATGGCTGCAAAAATTATCCATTTCAAACAAATTTCACTTGTTTTAATGGAGAAAGTCAAACCTGACACAATCCAATGCATTCATTACTAATATTCTAGAGGCCCCATTAGATGTAGCATTACCAGTAACAGGTCCACTTTCAGTATAGATTTTTTATTACTAAATATTCATTACTAACTGTATCTGGTATCAAAATCCTGCCTTGCAGAATATTTAATGTATACTGTTAACTGCACTGTCTAAACTTCAAACAGAATAATAAAGTCAACTCGAAGCAAAAGAACATAGCTGATACAGCAGTCAGGGCTAGCATTTTACTGGAAAATGGCTGGCACATAGAAATTCAGTGAAAAATAGGGCACATTGTTTTTAAATTATTCTTAGAAAAGGATTCTTGATCTTCTCTGTACTTTTGCAGAAGGCTGCTGACTCTCCAGATATCTGAGCCTCATACTGAAGATACAGTGGCTACTTTTATAGACAGATTGAATTATTTAGGCTGCCATACTACTGTAGCTATCAGTCTCAGATCAATAGCTGCAGTATCAATTTGCAGTTGACAGCACTTTTTTTACATTGCCTGCCTTGACGTTTGTCAAGCCTAGGAGAGAGTACTGTGCATGTTGGCTTACAGAGACACACACACACAGAGCCCCACTTACTTGCTAAATGTTAAATGTATTGAGAATGTGGTTACTTGGGAGGAAGTGCCATGGTTTCAATATATTTGGAATAACTCTGTGCAACTGCCTAATAGACCTACATGAAACTTATTCAACTCAATTTGATTCCATATCAGGATTGCTGTAGCTGGACCACCTTCTCCAAGAATTTGCACGATTCACCTCTACACAGGCCGTTTGGTATCTGAAAAATACCATCACTTTTGCATTGCTGTAAAACAGAAAGCAAAGCAGAGTTACAGCATTACAGCATCCTTGCTTGGATCAATGGTGCAAAGAACATTTTGTTTTTGAGTTCTTCAATGACAGTTTCATCAAGGGTGATGCAAGTGCAGCTAACAGCTGCTACTCTTTGATTACTTCACTTTTTGTCCTTCTTCATTTATTGCTCTCACTGGGAGTGAAACTCAATTTCAGCGGTGGCGCAAACCAGGTGGTGGTGGAATGTCAGCTGTGACATACCCCACCCAGGCCCCGATTTTCCTTTTCATCGACCGCAACCCCACCCCCCCCCACCAACATCCTCCTAAGCTGCAAGTACGTTATCCACAATCCAACCTCCTCCTTCCTCGGCGTTGAAATCAAGCCTTAGCTGCACCTGAAATAAAAGCAGAGAACGGGATTCTCCGGCCCTTCCAGCCACCGGGATCACCCGCTCCTGCCAGGAGTCAATGGACTTTTTTGTTGGCCTGCTGCATACCCTCCCCCCCTCCACCCCCCTCCCAGTGGGTCCTGCCAAGGTGGGGCTGGCAAATCCCGGTCAGAAAGTTTGAAAGCAGAAAGATATTGGACTTGGAACGCTAATTCTGTTTCTCTCTCCACAGTTGCTGTCAGACCTGCTGAGTTTTTCCTGGGGTGGCTTTCTGTTTTTATTTCAGATTTCCAGCATCCACGGCATTTTGCTTTTAACTTAGGTGCACCTGCCCTGATGAATCCTTCCCCGACTTCACCAGCCTTCAGTAGACCATTGAGTAAACTTCAATGTTCGCCCAGGTAAGAGCACAAGTGGGTCCTGACCGAGTATCCCACTGCCTCCCTTGCCCACCACACCCCCACTCCTTTCTTGGGGACCCCTGCTGATGTTATAATGGGTAAATTCCAGAAGGATTTTCAGACTTGGGTTTCTAGAACAAAATATTAAAGAGAAATTCTGTTATATGGGCAGCACGGTGGCACAGTGGTTAGCATTGCTACTTCACTGTGCCAGGGACCCAGGTTCAATTCCAGTCTCGGGTCACTGTCTGTGTGGAGTTTGCACATTCTCCCAGTGTCTGCGCGGGTTTCCTCCGGATGCTTCCGTTTCCTCCCACAGTCCAAAGATGTGCGGATTAGGTTGATTGGCCATGCTAAATTGCTCCTTAGTGTCGGGGGGATTAGAAGGGTAAATATATGTAGTTGCGGGGATTGGGCTTGGGTGGGATTGTGGTCGGTGCAGGTCAAATGACCTCCTACTGCACTGTTGATTCTATGATTCTATATGAAATGTGAAAGGGTCAATTTTCTATAGTGAACAGGCAGCATTAGGAATGGTCGTGGAGTCAGGGTTGATGCCTGAATGATGTTCAGAATGAAGTTATGTAAAGCTGCTTTCATTGTACCTTTTGGATTCCCCGTTTAGAGCCAGCTTCCAGTGTGAAATCAGTTTACTGCAGTGAGTACACCCAGCATGAGTTGGTTGGGTGAAGGGAAGGGGTATCATGCATAACGATAGGGGAAACAGAAGCACAGTGATCACTGCACCAATAATATAAAGGCCTGGACTGTTATTCTAGGGACACCATGGCAGCTGGTGGAAATTAAATTAAATTAATCAAATCTGGAATTAAAAGCTCGGCTCCCAAATAGCAACCATGAAACCATTGTCGATTGTCGTAAAAACCCATCTGGTTCACTAATGCTCTTTAAGGCAGGAAATTTGCCATCCTTACCTGGTCTGGCCTACATGTGACTCCAGACCCCCGGCAATGTGGTTGACTCCTAACTGCCCTCTGAAATGGCATAGCAAACCACTCAGTTCATTGGCCAATTAGGCACAGGCAACACATGCTGGTCTTGCCAGCAAGATCCACATCGCATGACAGAATAGATTTAAAAAAACAACTGAAAATTCACAAAAGCCATTTTAAATGTGAATGCACTTTCACCAATTTTAAAGTCTGCACATCTTTGAATTTTTTTTTAGCAGCAGCAGTGACAAGAAAAACCTCTGAACTGGGTTGTTCAACTGATGCTGCATAAAACAGGTGCAAGTTGATTTCTTGGCTTCCAGTGTTATGGTTCAGGTTAGTAACTCCACAATGTTTTATGAAGCGTGCCTGATCATACATTTTGCATCTTGAATTTGGCTAGAATAAGCATGATATGGTTCTCTTCAGGTATGATTCAAATGACTCACTAGGGAGCTTTTATCAAACAAAGTTTAATTAAGAATATAGTTAACATGTATGGAAAGAAAATTAGCAATAACTTTTATCAATTACAAACAAAAGTAAAACAGCTACAATAATGTATAACCCTTAACAAATATATCTCAGATGTTCCATCAAACCAAAACCTGCTATAGACAAAACCCTCTAAACAAGTTCAACACAGCAAAGACTAATGCTCACGTGATACTGGAATTGAGTCCTTTGGATGAATTCTGCAGTTCTTTTGATGGACTCAGAACAGTTTGAAGTCAGAACAGCTTCCCAGAATCCCAGGGAGAGACTTTGGTCAACAGCAGATTTTCTAAATCCAGGAAGGCAAGACCTTGTTTCCAGATAACCAGCAGAACTTCCAAATAAAACAGGGAGAGAGAAACACTTCTTTTCAGCTTGCTGTCCCTTTTAAAAAAACTAACCTCTGCAGCACAGAACTTCAACTGAAAGAGCTACTGCCACCTGACCTGCATTCTTCCTCCTAACAATGCAGAGTCATAAACATCCCAGTAAAAATAAATAAACCCCTGTTTAAGCAGCAATAAAAGGACATCTCCAAACAAGCCGGCAACCTTATCATCAGGTAAGGCTGTGAGCATGATTTTTTAAAAATCATCTCTTAAAGGCACACTAACGTCACAGTATCACCCCAACAGGGCAGAGTGCATTGTGTCTGGCGGAGTTTGTGGCCACAGTGGATGCCAACATCATCATCTCAGAGAATATGGAGACAGGACATTGTATTTTCATCGACCATAAAACCTGGCACACTGAGGCTATTCATCGTTTCACTTTTGCATTTTACAAAGTGCTTCCTTTCAACATGTTTCACATCACCTGTGGCTGCAGGCAAAGCAATCACACTTCCTTTCAGCTTGGTGATTACTTGACATACATGCCTACACTACAGCCGATTATACCTTCAGTTACAAATTATAACAAGTACTCTCAGCACTTTGTGCCTGTTTAGCTCTTCCCACTCAAAATGAAAGAACAGTGTGTCAGCAAGCCGGGAGGATTTGTCATCCACCACAGCAGCAGTCGTAGCAATGGCAGTCGTGGGGCCATCTCATGACCCAGCAGAAACGGGGTGGGGAGTGGGGGTAGGGCCAAGAAGTTCTTACTGATCAGAAATCATTTCACATGTTTCTCCCACTTGTGAGGCAGCCTGAAGGAATGCCAGGATGGGGTCTAGAAAGCATATGGGCCAGGATTCTCCCAATAAAATTCCAAGTGCCAAATTTGTGTAAAAATTGGAGTGACTCCCGTTGTTTTTTTTCAGTCGTAATTTCAAAATTAATCTTCGATTCTCTGTGCATTGTAGAACGCCTCAGCAAGATTCACGATGAAATTCAGGTGGCGGGGCTGAGTGGGCCACTGTGCATGCGCCGATCTGTCAGAGTGGAGATCAGCACATGCGCAGTTGCCCCGCACTGCCGACCACTCGATCGCTGGCCTGCTCAGACGCTGACCAGCCCCACAACTCCCCATCGCTGGCCTTGGGACCCCCCTCCACATGCAGATCGCTGGCCTCCCAGACGTCTCCGGGCCAGCCCCGACCCCCCCCCCCCCCCCACCCCCCTACACCCCCCCACCCCCGCCAGCCCACCTCAATCTCCCTGATCTCTTATGCCCTCATCAGCAGTCCCGACCACCCCCCACCCCGATAGCCTACCCCAATCAGCCCCTTCCCTCCCTCTGTCTCTGATCCCAGTGCAGAATGGCAGTGGGGACCCCCCAATCCCCACTCATCTCCCCACCATGGGCTCAGCTCCAGAGGCCCCACCCCTTCTGACCCCGCCTCCTTGGCACTGCCCGATGTGCAGTGGGCAGTGCCAAGATGCCCCTTAGGCACTGCCACTTTGTTCCTTGGGCTGTGCCGGGGGCCAGAGGCCTTCCAGATTTAGACAAGCTGCAGTAAAAGGGTGAAAAGCTGTGTATGTCTGTGCATGTATATATGTGTGCATGCGCATGTGTGTGGTTTATATGTGTGTGCATGTATGTGTGTTTGTGCGTGTGTGTTTGTGCACGTGTGTGTGTATATCTGTGTGCGTATATGTGTGTGCGTATATGTGTGTGTGTGTGTGTGTGTATAGGCAGGATGACAAAAGCCTTCTACAGGGTGGCCTTTGCAACTACAACTGGAGAGCTGGCACCCTGGCCTGCTGCTGGGTGCCTACCCTCAGGCAGTTGAACTGCCCCTCATTGCAAAAACTGGAACATCCAAGGCTGCCTCCATTACCTACCCTTAGCAAGGCTTTCATGGGGATGGGTGGCTATAGCCAGGAAGGGGATCAGGAAATTGGCATGTCAGCTCATGCCAGTATTTTCAGGTTCCATCAGAGGGAGCCAGGCAATCACCTGGGAGAAGCAAAAGACAGAGAAAAACCCAGGGCCTATGAGGGAAAAATTATCTGGAAATTTCCTCACTGATCCCTCCAGGCAATCAAAAGCACAGATTACATATTAGAACAAGTTATGGTCCTTTCCTGAAGGAGATATGCAGGCATCTGTACAAAAACAGAGCAAATAGAAACTTTCATTTTTACAGTGTAAGATGAGGTGAAGGTCTGATCTATACCTTGACTATATTCAACAGGGTGTTTGGAAAGTATAGAAAGATTTTGAAATACATGCAAGTCATGTGAGACTAAGGAACCATTAGCTGGCAAGTTGGAGCTGCCTTGGCAGTGATATGCTCGTAATGGGATGTAAGATAGGTAAGACACAAAGGTAGAACAGTAAGTTGTGAAGAGGACACAAGGCGGCTACACCGAGATATAGATAAATTAAGTGAATGGGCAAAGTTCTGGTAATTGAGTACAATGTGGGTAAACGGGAAATTGTCCATTTTGGCAGGAAGGATAAAAAAGAAGCATAGAAACTAAATGGTGGGAGATTACAGAGCTCTGAGATGCAGAGGGACCTGGGAGTCCTAGTACATGAATTGCAAAAGGCGAGTATGCAGGTACAGCAAGTAATTAGGAGGACTAATGGAATGTTATTGTTTACTGCGAGGGGAATTGAATATTAGTTGGGAGGTTATGCCTCAGTTGTACCAGACATTGGTGAGACCACATCTGGAGTACTGTGTGCAGTATTGGATTCGTTATCTAAGGAAGGATGTAAATGCATTAAAAGCAGCTCAATAAAGCTTCACTAGACTAATACTAGGAATGGGCGGGTTGTCTTATAAGGAAAGATTGGACAGACCAGGCTAGTATCCATTGGAGTTTAGAAGAATAAGAGGTGACTTGATTGAATTCTGAGTTGTCTTGACAATGTGGAGCGGATGGTTCCTTTTGTGGGAGAATCTAGAACTAAGGATCATTGTTTAAAAATAAGGGGTCATCCATTTAAGACAAAGATGAAGAGATTTTTTTTCTCTCAGAGTTTTGTGTCTGTGGAACTCTCTTCCTCAAATGTTAGTGAAAGCAGAGCCTTTGAATACTTTAAGGCAGAGCTAGATAGATTCTTGATAAATAAAGACGTGATAAGTCATCGGGGTTACAATCAGTTCAGCCACGATCTTATTGAATGGTGGAACAGGTTCAAGGGGCCATGTGGCTACTCCTGCTCCTAATTCGTATGATCATATGCTGAGGCCAGGTGCATTACAGATGTGGCACAATGCAATGGTCTGAGGGCATGATGCATATAACATGTTGTAGTTAGCACCCTTTCTGCATCCTTTCTGCAGGTCTAACGGCAATCTTCTTCAATCCAGTAAACTTTACTATGTATTTCATTTATAGCACAGAAGGAAACTACTTGGCCCATCATTTCTCTGCCAGCTCTTTGAAATTATTCCCATTCTCTGCTCTTTCCCCAGACCCTGTAAATTTCTCCTTTTCGAGCATATATCCAATTCCCTTTTGAAAGTAACTATTGAATCTGCTTTCATCAACTTTCGAGGCATTGCATTTCAGATCCGAACAATTCGCTATGTCAAAAGAATTGAAAGAAATAACATTTTGTATTTATTTTGTTGAGAAAATTGTAGCGAAAACATTTCATCTTGCACTCATCAAGACAAATGCAAGAAAACCAAATTTCAAACCAACACAACAATTTATATTACAGGAGAAAAGAGTGCTGATTGATTGGCAAGTAGACTTTGATTGGTTGTGGCATTGCCATAGAGAAAACAGGAAACTTAGGTTCCCTCTCGTTCTTGACTGTAAAAAGAAGCAAAGTTTGAACATCTTTCATTTGTTTACCAGGGGGCACAGGTTCAAGGTGAAAGGGGGAAAGTTTAAGGGAGATGTGGGGGGAGGGGGGGGGGAGTTTTTCACGCAGAGACTGGTGGGTGCCTGGAATGTACTGCCAGAGGAGGTGGTGGAAGCAGGCACATTAGCAACATATAAAAGGCATCTGGATGAGTACATGAATAGGGAGGGAATAGAGAGATACAGATCGAGTA
Source organism: Mustelus asterias (assembly GCF_964213995.1). Classification (NCBI taxonomy): domain Eukaryota; kingdom Metazoa; phylum Chordata; class Chondrichthyes; order Carcharhiniformes; family Triakidae; genus Mustelus; species Mustelus asterias. The sequence goes on along the minus strand of NC_135805.1, from coordinate 107,204,071 downwards.
GGGACAGAAGGTTTTTTTTTAGTTTAGTTCGGGTATCATGATTGGCACAGGCTTGCAGGCCCAAAGGGCCTGTTCCTGTGCTGTACTTCTCTTAGAATAGATTCCTGTGTTTGAATATAGCAAGTGTAAATGAGTTCTGTTCCGACGTTAGACTCTTTATCTTAAATTGCTTGTTAGTATAGCTATTGGCCCATGCAGGATTGTTCAGCGAGTGCTGATGATTACTTTTGATGTTCTGCATTTTAATTTGGGCCCTAACTCCTCAAGCTCTCTGTGAAGAACATCATTCATGGTTCTGCCTCTGTTGTTGGTTCTCATGTGGACCACAGCAACTGGGTTTCCCCTCCCTTCCCATTCCACGTTCCTCTCCAGCCATGAAAAGATGTCCTTAACCCTGGCACTGGTCTGGCGACACAACCTTTGGATTGCAGAAAACAATATCTATCCCCCTGACAATACTGTCTCCTGTGAAGGGGCATAGGAAGGGCACCGAGTATGGTGTTGAGATAAAAGACCATATTAAATGATGGAGCAGGCTCACAGGGTTGAATGGCCTCCTCCTGCTCTGATTTTCTATGTTTCCATCACGACCACATTCCTTTTCACTTCCCTCGTTTGGTACCATGGTAAGTCTGCTCATCTACGATGTCATCTTTCTCCTCATCCACACTGGTAGATAACACCTTGTACATGTTGGACAATATCAACACTCATTTCTTCTGTAGTATAAATTGTCATGATTGTTTGAAATTTGGCATTCTTATGTTTGTCCTCATGAATGAAAGATAAAAAGCAGAATATCTCCCCTTTCAACAATATTCGAATCCTGTTCCAGCAAGAGATTTCTTTGCATTATATGCCGATTTCCAAGTTGTATGCAGCCCTCTAGACCCCATGATATGTTTCTGCATGGCCATTGGACATAAAAAGTTTTGACAATGTTTTCCCCATGACTATGTATGTGGGGAGTGATTCCACCATCTTCTGCCATGCTTGGTGCCCACTTGCTCCAATAGCAGAGTTCTCCTCAGCACCATCTCCTTCAGTTAGACCTCCATAGAGTCATAGACTCCTACAGTGCAGAAGGAGGCCTTTTGGCCCATCGAGCCTGCACCGACAACAATCTCACCCAGGCCCTATCGCTGTAACCCCACTGTTTACTCAGCTAATCCCCCTGACATTAAGGAATAATTTAGCATGGCCAATCAATTTTGGGCGGCACGGTAGCATAGTGGTTAGCACTGCTGCTTCACAGCTTCAGGGACCTGGGTTCGATTCCCGGCTTGGGTCACTGTCTGTGTGGAGTTTGCACATTCTCCTCGTGTCTGCGTGGGTTTTCTCTGGGTGCTCCAGTTTCCTCCCACAGTCCAAAGATGTGCGGGTTAGGTTGATTGGCCATGATAAAAAATGCCCTTAGTGTCCTGTGATGCATAGGTTAGAGGGATTAGTCGGTAAATATGTAGGGATATGGGGGTAGGGCCTGGGTGGGTTTGTGGTCGGTGCAGACTCGATGGGCCGAATGGCCTCTTTCTGTACTGTAGGGTTTCTATGTTTGTTTCTATCTAACCTAACCCACAAATCTTTGGACTGTAGAAGGAGCACCCGAAAGAAACCCACGCAGACACGGGGAGAATGTGCAAACTCGACTCAGACAGTGACCTGAGGCCAGAATTGAACCTGGGTCCCTGGTGCTGTGAGGCAGCAGATTTAGTTTTAAAAGCAATCAGCCAGCAATGAACATAAAGATTACCGACTCACTTTAAATGCAGTGACTATTCAGGAATGACTGCATTTTGGATGTCTTCCCTCCCAGGTGAGTTACTGATCCTAGCTAAGAGAGAATATTTAACTTACCTGATTCAAATGAATCTACCGAGTTTGGAGACTTAGCTAATTGCATGGGTAATAAGAACTTAAGAACATAAGAACTAGGAGCAGGAGTAGACCATCTGGCTTCTCGAGCCTGCTCCGCCATTCAATAAGATCATGGCTGATCTTTTCATGGAGCTCCACTTACCCGCCCGCTCATCATAGCCCTTTATTGTTCATACATAGTATACCGAGCAGAGCACATTGCCTGACCAATGAGTTAGATCTGTGGTCACCTTGAAGCTATCCTTCCTGAAATAAATGAGGCACAGGGGATGGCATTAATCTGCATGATGTTGCACTGTTGGCCATTGACCACTCAGATATTGATACAGCGATACCATTTATGATTCATAAAATCATACTGTTCTTCACAGGGCCAGTTGACTGTTTGGGCACCATCAGTTAGACTCTGGGCTTTGCTGCAAGGCTTACAAGGCAGAAGAATTGCAGGACACTCTTGTTCCATTATTGTCCACTGATAAGAGTGTTTGCCCAGGTGAACAAAATGACACACTTGATGCAGTTCTGTACTACAGAAGGAGAAGAGATAGCCACTTTCAATACCACTAGCAGAGACATCCTTACAGTTAAAGTCAGATTCAGCAAATGACACAACTCTAGTTGTAGCCAGCCTTGTTAACCAGACCCTGCAAAGGTGGTTCTACTTGGATGGTCCCAGAGTGATGTGCTATGTACTTTCTCTGTATGATAGTAAGGTGTTGATTACCTAGTATTAACTTAATATCAGTACAGGAAGTCCTTGGACTTATGACAATATTGTTCCCTGAAAATCGCTCTTAAGTCGAAACCTTGTAAGCCAGACCCAATTTCCCATAAAAACAATATTATAAATCGGGAATTGGTTCCTGAACCAAAGCCTGATATTATATTTTCGCCAAAGTAACCCAGAACTTTGCACTCAATCAATTATATAAAAATATAGTAATAAGTTAATAACATAAAATATAAATTTTAAGAAAAAGTTTGAAAATATGAAGATTCATCAAGTAAAAACACAACCTTGAATGGCACCATCTCAGGGAGATGGACAGCACAGAAGGTTGATGTGCACATATGAATGCTTGAACTTGTTCACTAGCGTAAAGTCGAAAGCTGCGTTATAAAGTCAAAACAGAGTTTTTAAAGTTTATTTATTAGTGTCATAAGTAGGTTTATGTTAACACTGTGAAAATCCCCTAGTTGCCACACTCCAGCGCCTGTTCGGGTACACTGATTGAGAATTTAGCACGGCCAATGCACCTAACCTGCATGTTTTTCGGACTGTGGGAGGAAACCGGAGCACCCGGAGGAAACTCACACAGACACGGGGAGAATGTGCAAACTCCACGCAGAGAGTGATCCAAGCCGGGAGTCGAACCTGGTGTCCATTTCTAAATGCTGTAAGTGCTGTCAGTCATAACTCAAATGTCGTAAAGTCGAGGACTGCCTGTTTAGACCAGCTATCCATCAGATTTATAGGAAAGAGCTCGCTGAATAGAAGGGTATAAAGAGAGAGGAAGTTGCCTTTTCTCTTACAGATGGAATGCTCATTTGATTATCAAATTTATGGATATTTAGTTTATAAGTTGGGAAACAGAGAAGCTCATGAAAGGATTGGTTTAATTGAAAGAGAAGTTTGTCTTTCTACTTTATGTTCAGGTGGTTTCATGATTTCCAACAAAATACATTTTGTGTTGAGGACAAAATGAAAACAGCACTGAATCACGGGGATGGTCCAGATGTTGCTGTGGATCCTCAAGTCATGAAGAAGGAATATTAATGAGTGTGAAAGCAATATGTTAAAAAAGGGTTGGAAATGGTGTTTAAAGTTTTGCTTTGATGGAAGTTGTAATTCTGACTGTTAAACAGAAACTTTTGTGTATAAAGCCAGAATCCATCTTTTAAAGGTCATCACTGCCATTTCTTTGGGTGTTCCCAAATCAGATTGCAGTGAAAAATTGGTGGGAAATTGATGAAAATGCTGTAAATTGTACTTTGCAATCATCCAGGAAAATTGGTATGATCTTGGTAGCAAATGAAGGAAACGGTATTGCATTTATTGATGATACTATCCAGGAGAGGTCATGGTGCAAGAGGGCTCGCGCTCCCAGTGCAAGAGATCTCACGCAATGAGGTGAGCAGAAATCTTGGAGTGATTTTATTCTAGACTCAAAAGAATATATCATTTATATAGTAACGTAGAAACTAGAAGCAGAAGTAGGCCATTCGGCCCTTCAAGCCTGCTCCACCATTCATTTTGATCATGGCTCATCATCAAGTTCAATATCCTGATTCCCCCCCTTTCCCCCATATCTCTTGATCCCTTTATCCCCTAGAGCTATATCTAATTTCTTCTTGAAATCAGACAATGTTTTGGCCTCAACTACATTCTATAGTAGTGAATTCCACACATTCACCACCCTCTGGGTAAAGAAACTTCTCCTCACTTCAGTTCTGAAACCCCTAGTTCTGCACTCCCCCACTACTGGAAACATTCTTTCTGAAACTACCCTTACTAACCCTGTTAGAATTTTATAAGTTTGTATGAGATCCCCTCTCACTCTTCTAAACTCCAGTGAATATAATCCTAACTGACTTAGTTTCATATGACAGACCTGCCATCCCAGGAATCAGCCTGGTAAACCTTTGCTGTTCTCCCTCTATAGCAAGGACATCCTTCTTCAGATAAGGAAACCAAAACTGCACACAGTACTCCAGGTGTGGCCTCACCAACACCCTATGCAGCAGCAAAATATCCCTATCCCTATATTCAAATCCTCTTGCTGTGAAGGCCAACATACCATTTGCCTTCTTTATTGCCTGCTGTATCTGCACGCTTACTTTCAGTAACTGATGCACGAGGACTCCAAGTCTCGCTGAGTATCCACCTCTTTCAATTTACACCCATTCAAGTAATAATCTGTCATTCTATTATTGCTACCAAAGTGGATAACCTCACTGCCATGCACATGCCCACACATCTCGCTGAAGCATCTCTGCATCCTCCTCACAGCTCACCCTCCCATTCAACTTTGTATCATCTGCAAATTTGGAGATAATACATTCAGTTCCCTCTTCCAAATCATTAATATATAATGTGAACAGTTGGGGTCCTAGCACAGATCCCTGCGGAACCTCACTGGTCACTGACTGCCAATCAGAAAAAGACCCATTTATGCCAATTCTTTGCTTCATATCTGCTAACCAGCTTTCTATCTATCTCAAGACATTACCTGCAACCCTATGTGCTTTAACTTTACATACTAGTCTATTATGTGAGACCTTGTTGAAAGCCTTCTGAAAGTCTAAATGGACCACATCCACTGGTTCTCCTCGGTCAACTCCACTAGTTACATCCTCAAGGAATTCCAATACATTCGTCGAGCGTGATTTCTCTTTTGTAAATCCATGCTGACTTTGTCTGATTATACCACTGCATTCCAAATGCTGAGTTATGAAATCAAGATGTTATATAATCAAGGAATGATACCATTTAAGTATGGATGACTCCTGTAATTAACTAGGTAAAAGATGCTCAAAAACAGCTCGTTCATGATTAGTACATGTGCATTGCTGATAAAGCCAGAATATATTTGCCCCTCCATAACCCTTGAGCAGGTGATGACAAGTTTACTTCTCGAAACACTCTAGTCTTTGGGAAGGTACTAACTGCAATGTTTGCTGACCCATTCCTGCTCGTGATCCTCCAGCTGGCATTTTTGTTGGGGCCATTACATGATCTTCACAAAGAGATAGTCAGAGCTGGTCTATCATTGAGCGAGACCATGGGAATGAGGAAGTCAGGAGAGGTAGCAAGTTAGAAAGATGCCAATGAGTTTGGGTGGGTGAATTTATATGGAGGGAAAGATTTAGAAAGAAAAGGAAGGCAGTGACTTCAGTGCAGACAGGGCAATGTGGACTGAAATCACCTCGGGTGAGAAGCTGCTTGATGTGGAGAATGAGGCAAGCATTTCCTCTCCAATGTAAAGGACTTTGAGCTGGCATTCTGCATGTGAGGAACACAATTAAAATACAAGGAATTCTACCTTCAAATATACAGATTTATATCAATGATGATTCTCATTCCATATCACAGTTATCACTTTTTTATCTTTCAGAATTCATAACTCCATACAGTGCAGAAAGAGGCCATTTGGCCCATTGAATCGATACCAACTCTCCGACAGAGTATCTCACCCAAGCCTATCCCCATAACTCCACATATTTACCCCACTAATCCCCCTAACGTACATATCTTGGGACACCAAGGGACAATTTAGCATGGCCAATCCACCAAACCTGCTCATCTTTGGACTGTGGGAGGAAACCAGATACTCAGAGGAAAGCCACGCAGACACAGGGAGAATGCACAAACTCCACACAGGCAGTGACCCGAGTCCGGAATTGAACCGGGTTCCCTGGCACTGTGAGGCAGCAGTACTAACCACTGTGCCACCGTGGCACAGAAACATAATAATCTCAAAGCTGGAAAATACCATGTCACAGATTTTCCAGATACCAGGCTTATTGGATTGCTTAGGAACAACAACTTTTCATGGAAAATCAAAGAGTTAGGGCAGGTGGATCAAACACCACTAACAGACAATGTAGAATTAACAGTCAGGTGACGGAATAGGCGTCAACAATAGAAAACCTGTTCCTGACAGGTTCCCTCTTGGCGACTAGGTGTAGTGACTGGGGGGATTTCACAGTAACTTCATTGCAGTGTTAATGTAAGCCTTACCTGTGACTAATAAATAAACTTTCTTTGTCTGATTAGTTCTAACCAATAATATTTCTTTTCAAGGTACTTTTTGAATTGAAGTTCTATGATATTGGACCCAGAAAGCTGTGGTCCTCTGGCATAGCCCCTCATAATTTCAGTGTGAATGTGCCAGAAGAAGAATGTGTCATTACAGATGATAGCTGCAAATGGGATTAGGATCCAAATGGACTGAGTCCCAGCCAGCACTGCAATTTTCCAGATGGCTTGCTGGGATGGAGCCCCCACCTAGCTTCAAGCTACTGTGCTTGCCTTCCCAACCTCTGCACCATGGTGGAGCACACCAGAAATGCCCATATGATTGCAAACTGCCAGCAATGGTTTGCTAATGAAGGGCCCTCCCCTTTGCTTGAGATGCTGAAATGTGCCCAGATTTTCAGATTAGTAAATCCTGCAATCTCAAAGTGCGAGTTATTTCTGTAAATAACTACTGTCTCAATAATGTTTCCTCTCCTACTGTCTGACCCTACCTGTTCTTAGCTATATAATCATGTATGGGCTTGGTTCTTCATTGATTTTGGTAGGTTTGAAAGGAGCAATTAAACTGAAAATCTCCTTGCCTTGGAGTCCTCTTCGTGCCTTCCAGCCCACAAAGTAATGTTGATATTATCACGCGCTTCCAGCAAGACAAAGTCAATGTGGAAGTGACGATGGCAAAAATCCAAAGAAAAGAAAACACCATTTGTAATAGAATTTTTTTTAACAAATGCTATTCAAATAAGATGTTGATTGAAGTATGAATTTAAGATTGTTAATGGTCTTATGCCAGTTTTTATAACACTATAAAGCACTATTTATGCTTTAATTTTGCTGGGGTAACCTTCCACTCTTCTATACCCCACAGCACCAGCGCAAACAAAAGCAACATTCAGAAAACAATGTCAAGAAAATCATAATGTGGAGATGCCGGCGTTGGACTGGGGTGGGCACAGTAAGAAGTCTAACAACACCAGGTTAAAGTCCAACAGGTTTATTTGGTAGCAAAAGCCACGAGCTTTCGGAACAGGCTGTCCCTTCACCACCTGACGAAGGGACAGCCTGTTCCGAAAGCTCGTGGCTTTTGCTACCAAATAAACCTGGAAGAAAATCATATCCAGTGCAATCATATCCAGCGTAATCCCTATCACATGTGCGGCAGCTGATCTGATCGGGTCTCTTTCTGCTCTTGTGTGTCAGCCGCGGCTCAAATGGTTGCAGCCTTGACGCTGGGGTTCCAGATTCAAGTCCCACTCCAGAACCTGAGCACAAACTCATGGCTGCGCTGTGAGCGGTGTCGAACTTCAGATGAAATCCGAAGCTGAGGTCCCATCTGTCTGCTCGGGTGTTAAATTTTAAAGGTACCGTGGCATTATTTCAAAAGAGAGCAGGAGAGTTTGTCCCCAGTGTTCAGGTCATTAATTATCCCTCGCTAACATTGACTTTCTGGTTATTATTATTTTCTGCGCACAGGTTAGCTGCTACGTATCCCACATTACAGTGACTACTCATCACAAACAAGAAGGGTCATATGGACTCGAAAGGTTAACTCTGTGGGGGTAGGTTTCCCGTCCAACTGCCACGGGAGTTGTAGCGGGCGGGGAGCGGGCCACGCGAAGATCCGGAGACCTCAGGCGGGAGTTTCCGGTTTTGGGGCGAGCGTGGATGGAAAATCCCACCCTATGTCTCTCGCTCCAGATGGTGCCAAATCTGCTGAGTTTATCCAGCACTTTTTGTTTTTATTTCAAAAAGAATACTGTTAGATGTTAAGCACTTTGAGACATCAGGTGCTTGTGAAAGGGATTATATAAATGCAAATCTTCCTGTTAGCATTTGTACAGCTGACACAGAGATTATTTGTGTCTGGTCACTAACCGATCAGTAAGTCCTGAAGATGCAAGGTAGGGCTGATCATTTAATTTAGATACTTGAAACCTCAATGCCAAGTCAGACTGCAAATCAATTTTTTAAAAATGTATGTACCTCCACATAAGACACATTGGTTCCAGCCACCAGAGCAAATAGCCTGAAGCAAGCAGCACATTCTGTAATGCCACGGATTTAATTCAGTCTCACTCAAGATTGAGTGTAAGTCTGTGATAGTTGGGCTTCAACGTGAAATTAATTGACTCCATTGTGTGAAATTCCACATAATCTTATCGGCAAGGCAAGCCACGTATAACCCGCCCTGCAGATGCTGTGGAATAAATTTTATGCTGGAAAAGAAAAAAAAAATGTTGATTAACAGAAGGATGTGACTCACACTACTCCTCAAACACCTACAAATGGAAAAGGAATGTCACAATGCAAGCTGGATATCACTGACAGAACCATGGTAGATGTAATTTTTCTTTTTGATATTGCAGTTCTTCCTCCCCCCCCCACCCCCCTAAGATTTTCTTCCCTCCAAGGTACACTTTACATGGCTATTATCAGCTCCCGATTGCTTTGGTCAAATGCACATTCTTTCTCTCTCAGATGAGACGGTGAAGTGAAGATTTTTTTTCTCTCTGCTTTTACTACCCGTTATACTTTTATGGGAGTATCTGGGAAAAGGGAGGTCAGGGAATGGGGTTAGGGTCCATTACTCTTGATCTCTGCCAAGTCATTTTCGGCTGCAGATGAGGCGGTAATCACACAACGATATGCAGTTGCTGCTACTGACAGTCTTTGTGCATCTTGGACAGCAGCTATATTGGGCAAATGGTGCTGACCATTTATCAACAATGTAGGAGTCAGTTAAAAAAGGTGCCGCTCATAACGTATGAAGCTATTTTGGGCAGTTCAGTGCTCTTCATCTTTTTAAAGCTGATTTTTAAAAAAAATGTACATGTGGCTGCATCCAATCAACATCCTACTTTTCAACATAAACAGGCAGGTGTTAGAACCACAGGAACATAAATAGAACTAAGATATTGTAGCCGAGGTTGACCTGATCTCACGTTAAACATACCACTGATTGCAGCTGCCCTAAGTGTGAACAGCTGATGCCGCTGGCAGCTTCAGTCAGTGATTTGCACTCTTCACAATTACGGGAGGTATTTACAAAGTGCAGCCTCACCACCTCCTATCGTCCTCACAGCCCCCCCCCCCCCACCAAAACCCCCCATTCCCACCATCCCCCCCCCCCCCCCCACTCCCCTCCCCCGGCCTCTCCAACAACCACAAATTCATTTCACATAAAAGCAAATTACTGCATATGCTGGAATCTGAAACAAAAACCACAAAATGCTGGAAAATCTCAGCAGGTCCAACAGCATCTGTGGAGAGAGAATAGAGTAAGAAGTCTCACAACACCAGGTTAAAGTCCAACAGGTTTATTTGGTAGCAAATACCATAAGCTTTCGGAGCACTGCTCCTCCGTCAGATGGAGTGGAAATCTGCTCTCAAACAGTGCAAACAGACAGAATCAAGTTGCAGAATACTGATTAGAATGCAAATCCTACAGCTAGCCAGGTCTTAAATGTACAGACAATGTGGGTGGAGGGAACATTAAACACAGGTTAAAGAGATGTGTATTGTCTCCAGACAGAACAGCTAGTGAAATTCTGCAAGTCCAGGAGGCAAGCTGTGGGGGTTACTGATAGTGTGACACAAATCCAACATCCCGGTTTAGGCCGTCCTCATGTGTGCGGAATTTGACTACCAGTTTCTGCTCAGAGAATAGAGCCAACGTTTGGATGACTCTGAATCAGAGCTGACGAAGGGTCATCCAGACTTGAAGCTGGTGCCAGGCTGGCAGTGCCAGGGTGGCCTAAGGGGCACCCTCCCTGCCCTTGACCTGACCCCTGCCATCGCGATAGGTCCCCGTTGATGGGAACCAATATGTGATCCTTGCTGGAGAGGACCTTCACCGGCAAAGCCGCTGAGGCAAGTGAGTCCGGACGATGGCATCCCGGGCTCACTAATTCTATTAAAATGAGATTTTAACTATATTTAAATATTATAATCAGCCTCACGCCCTTTTCGGGATGGGGCGAGATGGTAAGATCGCCCCCTCTGTTTTTACTCTCTTGTCTCCTTGCCCAGGGTCCACATGGCTTCCTCTGTGTGAAAGGTGTGGGCTGGGATGCTGGCGCTGGGTAGCGAAACATCTCTGATTCAGGAGTCTGCTGCCATGAGGTTATGGCTTGTCATGTCTTTGAAAAATCAAGGCAGAAGAGGGAGATTAGCTCCAGCTGTCACAGGATGCTGTAAACCATGCAGCCCATAATAAGTGTGCTGACAGGTGAGAGCCCATAGGCAATTACGTTCCAGGCCAGGCTTTTATTTAGGTGCATGTCTGTCAGGATGTGGGTGAAGGGTCATTTCCAAGTGGTGTCTGTGGGTGCAGAAGGCACTCCTGGGCACTGATGTTAAGTCATTGAAGCATTTCCACATAGTATGAGGAGGAGGTATGTGGGGCCGACAAACAGAATTGATATAAGAATGCATTCTTGTAGTCAGTGACTGACTACTGTTCCCTTGTCTGACATGGTCAAGATATTAACCTTTTTCCTGTGCTGAGAGGCAGCAGTCTTTAGCCTAGATCTTCCGATCAGTGGTGATGCTGGAGTGATCAGCACAGACTGTGAAGATCTCTGCTCTCTTACCATTTTGTGTACGTCCAGCCAGGATTTCCGATCCCAGCTGAATCAGCGATGCTTCAAGCAGCCATCCAGGGGGAAAAAGCAATGCCAGAGAAAACCGGAGCAGCACATAGGACAGCCCTCCCCATTTTGTGCAACATCAGCTGCCATTTTCAGGCAAGTGTTTAAAAATCTCAAAGATTTTTCAGTGGGATAGTGAGTGGGTGAGTGAGTGAGTGGTGGGTGGGTAAGATTTTGTGGGTGAGTGAGTGGTGGGTGGGTGGGTGAATAAGTGAGTAAGTGAGTAGGTGGGTGAGTGAGATTGTGTCATTGAGTGAGTGGTGGGTGGGTAGGCAGATGGGTGAGTGAGTGAATGGTGAGTGAGTGGTGGATGAGCGAGTAGGTGAGATTGGGTGGGTGAGTGAGTGAGGTGGGTGAGTGAGTGGTGAGTGAGTGAGTGGTGGATGAGCGAGTAGGTGAGATTGGGTGGGTGGGTGAGTGAGATTGGGTGGGTGAATGAGTGAGGTGGGTGAGTGAGTGGTGAGTGAGTGGTGGGTGAGTGAGTGAGTGGTTGGGTGGGTGAGTGAGTGAGTGGTTGGGTGGGTGAGTGAGATTGTACTGGAGGTGGTGGGTGGGTGGGTAGGTGGGTGAGATTTTGTGGGTGGGTGGGTGAGTGAGATTGTGGGTGAGTGGGTGGGTGAGTGAGTTTGTGGGTGAGTGGGTGAGTGGATGGGTGAGTGAGTTTGTGGGTGAGTGGGTGAGTGGGTGGGTGAGTGAGTGGGTGGGTGAGGGGTGGGAAAGTGAGTGAGTGGCTGGGTGAGTGGTTGGGTGGGTGGTTGGGTGAGTGGGTGGGTAAGTGAGTGAGTGAGTGAGTGAGTGATGGGTGGGTGAGCGAGACAGGAGATGGGACTTCTGTCCCTCAGTTGGGAGGAAGTCCACCGTCAGAGAGAGTTCTGAGTCAATCTGACTGACCAGCAGCTCTTGTCCCAACAGCACCAGGAGCTGCAGTGGACAGGATTGGGACTGCAAGCAATCCCCACAGTCTGAATTCTGGAAGTCTACAATCAGGTAAGTGTCAGGGTCTCAGGGTGGGGAAGGAAAGTGGGGTCCATGGGGATTGACAGGGGTGGATGGGGGTATTGGTGCAGATGCCAGGGAGGGGGGGAACCTGGAGGGGCAGACCTTGTGCAGGAGTGCCTGATGTTAAAAGGAGACTGCTAATGGAAGTCCATTCCCCCTCCCCCCGGTTCCACTCGAGGCCTGAGCTGAGTTGCTCTCTGTACTTCCCCCTGCCCTGAACTCCTTCTGCGGCCTCTCAAACTCAGGGTTCGACTCAGGCAGTCCAAGTAGGTGTTCACTAGCTGAATGCTTGCTTCCATTCCCCTTGATGTGGAGATGCCGGCGTTGGACTGGGGTAAGCGTCTGCATGCGGCACAAGCTCCATTTCTTAAAAAATATCCTGCCTTAGCTTCTTTATTCATTTTCTAAATGTACTGGACAATGGTCTGTTTGACCTTCAAACAACCACACAACCTCAAACAGGCCATTGTCCGCAGCAAACTACCCATCCTTCAGGGGAACAGTGACCACGACACCACACAACCCTGCCACAGCAACCTCTGCAAGACATGCCGGATCATCGACACGGATGCCATCATCTCACGTAAGAATACCATCCACCAGGTACATGGTACACATACTCTTGTAACTCGGCCAACGTTGTCTCCCTGATACGCTGCAGGAAAGGATGTCCCGGGGCATGGTACATTGGGGAGACCATGCAGATACTACGACAACGGATGAATGAACATCGCTCAACAATCACCAGGCAAGAGTGTTCTCTTCCTGTTGGGGACCACTTCAGCAGTCACAGGCATTCAGCCTCTGATCTTCGGGTAAGCGTTCTCTAAGGCGGCCTTCACGACACATGACAGTGCAGAATCGCTGAGCAGAAACTGATAGCCAAGTTCTGCACACATGAGGACGGCCTCAACCAGATCTTGGGTTCATGTCACACTATCTGTAACCCACACGATTTGCCCGGCCTTGCAAAATCTCACTAACTGTCCTGGCTGGAGACAATACACATCTCTTTAACCTATGCTTAACCCTCTCTCCACTCACATTGTCTGTACCTTTAAGACTTGATTACCTGTAAAGACTCGCATTCCAACCATTATTTTGTAAATTGAATTTGTGTCAATATATGCCCTGTTTGTGAACACAACTCCCACTCACCTGGTGAAGGAGCAGCACTCCGAAAGCTTGTGGCTTGTGCTACCAAATAAACCTATTGGACTTTAACCTGGTGTTGTGAGACTTCTTACTGTCCATTCCCTTTCCCAGTTCTCAAGCCAGCTCAGAACTTTTGAGCTATCTATTCATGGCCTTGGCTCTTCAATACTGCATTTCAAAAGTCCTGGGCTTCTGCTCCTTGTTGCTGCTCTCTCTCTTGCGTGAGGGTTCTAGCCTGGCCCCTTCTTCAGCCCATGCTCTGGGCTTCAGGTTCTGCTCTCTCCTTACTCAACCTGCACTCCAGGTTCACACTCTGCCCCGAGCCTGCTGAGGAAATCACCTCTTGTCTCAAGGGGGCCCCAAAGAGCCAAACAATTCCTTTGTCCAGCATCTACCTGGACTGACAACCCCTGCTGGTGGGAACCCAGTGTCCTGCAGGGAATGCCCCTCAGTGGGTTTGCCCCGGGGCCCCATGCTGAAATCGAGGTGCTGAGGTCCCACTCACCTTCCCCCGCTGCACCAAGCAGCTGTCTGAATAATTGTTCTTCACTTACAGTCAATATTTATTAGAGCAACAAGTATAGAATTGCTACTCAATTTGAGGAATTGAATGTTGTCTTTGCCAGAATTACATGCTTTCACACGCTTCCAAATCCCATTTCTGAACAGATTGATATTACTTTTGGCACATTAGAAACACAAGCTCCATTTCTTAAAAAATATCCTGCCTTATCTTCTTTATTCATTTTCTAAATGTACCAGGCAAACAAAAATGCAACCAGTAATTATTCATCAAAATTAAAATTCTTCCAATTGCTATTTCTAATAAAATCAGGAAACATAGGCTGAGAAATTCAGGTGTAATCTCAGCAGTGACTCACGGAGCACACAAAATTGGTTCTCCCATCATCATCAAGAGATGCCCAACGTGCCCAGGGTGCTAGGCCCAAAAGCCCAATGTGAAGAAGATGAAACTTCGCATGCGGGCATGTTGGCACAGGGCCTGTGATAAGTACAGCAAAGCAGAGGAGACTGGGAGAGGGTGTGAGCGATGGCTGGAGAAGAAATAAAAATACTCATCAGGTCTGACAGCATCTATGGAGACTCAAAGAGTTAACGTTTTGGGTCGAGACGTCTCATCCTTCCTTTAAGGGTTGCTTTAGGCCTGAGAAAACTGACTACAGTGTAGTGTGGTCCCCAAAGACCTGGATGGGACATTGGGCCCTCCATTTGTAATGTTTCCAAACCAGTTTCAGATGGATAATTAGGGTGCTCTAACCAATTTGCACCTGCTGCTCTGCTGGCATCTGTTTACCAGATTGGATCCTCCGGCACCCAATTTTTTACCCAAAGGATAAAATTCACATGCCCCAATTTCTAAGCCATATTCTGAACAAAAAATAGAATTTGCAATCTTGCAAGAAACACCGAACAGAGAAAATCTATCTATTCACAAAGTGACCAGAGGAATTCCTACCCCAAACTTCAGATGGGTGGACTTTCAACTTGTCAGTTTCTATAATGGATGCTGATGTGGAAACGGCTGGTTGCAAATTTACCCTGATTGAACTGATAGAAATCTTCTTTTGATTAAAACTGGGTGGCCACCGACAGTCAAAACATGATTGCCATTAATATTAGGAACCATGATATTCCTTATGACGAACTCATACTCAGTGGCATTTTTGAGGCAACGTTGAAAGCAGCTGGAAATGTATAAAACTAAAAGGGAAAGGTTTACGTTTTAGGTGGAAGCTTTCATCCAAAACATCAAAAGCTATTTTTCTCTATTGAGATGCTATGGAACTTGCTGTGAATTCCTGATGTGCTCTGTTTTATTTCCGATTTGCGTAATCCTGTTTTTTATGTCGACAATTTTATCCTTCCCCATGATACTAGAGGTCTCTTGCCACACTGGAACAATGGCATATTTCAGATCATTGGGTTTTTCTGCGAGTGCTTTGTCCACATTTGGTGGAACTGATTAAACAGAAAAAAACGCTACCATCTGCCCTTTCTTCCAAATAAAATTGCTCAGGCAGATGCTGACATCCTTGTGGATGATTGATTCACTTTTGACGAGTAAGGGAGCTCTCCAAGGAATTTGGCTGCCTAATGCAAACATTGCGCTACTTTGAGTGTAAACTCAGCTCCAAGTGTTTTGATTTGGATGCAGCAGGTGAGTGGAGGACACATTAATAACAAGCAGCCATTCAATTCCCAGGAGCGAGCAGCACTTGCTCTGTTAGAGGCTGCCTTTTATTGTCAAAATTGTTGTTGTGGCTGCACCTTCATCTCAGGATGAAAACCAACAGCTTGCAATTAAAACAGACTAAAATACCTAATATGCAACTCCTGAAATGGCATAAACACAAACCCATGTCGTACTTGGAATAGGCATTAATTTAAGAGCAACCTTTCTTATTATAACACTGAGTGTTGGGGTTTAGTCGTTGCTGCTTGCAAAATGTTCCTGTATTTTTTTTTACGCTTTTCAGCGGTCTATTAACGTTATGTCATTTTTATGGACAGTCGTTTGCATTTCGATGCCATTTGGGTGCCATTCAAACCTATACATGACTTCATGCTACTCAGAGCACATTGTGCCTGAATGGATACGTATGTCTCTGCTGGTGAAGTGGGAGAATGTACATCTGCTGCTAGAAATGGAAGCTGCAGTAGTTTGCCTTTAGAATGCGGCACAAATAACATCCTCCTTATCCATCAAGCATATGAATAAACCAGAACATTGTCTTTTTTTAATGCCTTCCTGTATTATCATGATATCCCATAGGGAAATTTAGTCATTCAAGGCAGAAATTGGACTTGACTCACCTTGATGAGCATGTGATACCAATTTCTCCAAGTGGTGCCCAATGGTGACCTCTATGGGCATCTTCCTGGGGACCCTCCATGTAAAAAGTACTGGCCACTCAGTTACCAGTTGTTAATAAGTCACCATTGTCAATGTGTATTACAGGTAACTGCAAAGGTCTATTCAGCAAATTCAATTAGTGTACTTTTTAGAATTCAGCTATCCCTATGTTATTGTTTTTGCATTTCCCTGTACGCCATTTTCCTATAGATTTTGGTGCCAATTTTAATACAATCAGCAATTGCACGATAATTATTAGGGCAACATGGTGGTGCAGTAGTTAGCACTGCTGCCTCACAGCGCCAGGGGCCCAGGTTCAAATCCAGCCTTGGGTCACTGTCTGTGCAGTGTTTGTACTTTCTCCGGGTGCTCCGGTTTCCTCCCACAATCTAAAGATGTATGGGTTAGGTTGGTTGGCCATGCTAAATTGACCCTAGTGTCAGGGGGATTCACAGAGTAAATGAGGGTTACAGAGATACAGCCTGGATGGGATTGTGATCAGTACAGACTCAATGGGCTGAAAGGCCTCTTTCTGTACTGTAGAGATTCTATGAGTTCTGTGTGCTGAACCTCAAGACTTCAACAATGGAAGCATTGCACAAATTAAAAGACAGGGAATGACACATGATCAGTTTAACTGCAGCCTGTAACAGCTATATTTTAAGTGAGGCTTTGACATTTATTTTAAAATGTAACACAGTACCAATAGCTTGTGGTAACATGTAAAGTTGTTAGCATTTAAACGTGGAAACAAAAAACAGGAAATGGTGTTCAACCCCTCAATCCATTTTCACTGATGCTTTGCAATCTACTCTATGATGGATTTCAACCAACTTGTTTAATGCCCTGAGGGAGGGTCTAAGGGATTGTCAAATAAAATTCCAAATAGCTATCTAGCCAAGCATCCAATATCATACACCGACACCAGTGACATTCTGTTGGATGGCATCTCTATGTTCCATGCTACACAGAAGCTATTGCGTTCTTCAAAGTGTTTAACATTGTATTATACTATGTTTTGAATTCAGAAAAGACAACCTTTGTAACACTACATATTCCTCCAATATCTCAACCTCATCTCAAGGACAGAAGGAAATGGTGCCATCACCTGTGGACTGGTCTGCATCATCATGATGATTAGTGCGTCCAATGGCTTGGCAACAGATACCATCACTGAAAACAACACAATGAGATCTAATAACCACTTCACATGCAACACGTGTGGCAGAACCTGCCCCTCGCAAATTGGTCTCTTCAGCAAAAGTGCATCATATAAAGCTACTGAATCCTCAACAGGTTTGCTGCATGTCCATCATCTTAAGTTGGTAGAAGGATGTTGACGAACCATGGATCAACTAATTCGCTGGAATTTATTCCTCATATTCTCAAAAATACTTTTCAATCTATAAAATAATGAGGGGCATAGATCAGCTAGATAATCAACATCTTTTCCCAAAGGCAGGAAAGTCTAAAACTAGAGGGCATAGGTTTAAGGTGAGAGGAGAGAGATACAAAAGGGTCCAGAGGGGCAATTTTTTCACACACAGGATGGTGAGTGTCTGGAACAAGCTGCCAGAGGTAGTAGTAGAGGCAGGTACAATGTTGTCTTTTAAAAAGCATTTCGACAGTCACATGGGTAAGATGGGTATAGAGGGATATAGGCCAAACGTGGGCAATTGGGACTAGCTTAGTGATTAAAAAATAGGGCAGCATAGACAAGTTGGGCCAAAGGGCCTGTTTCCATGCTGTACACCTCTATGACTCTAATCTCAAGGCTTGGTATAAACATTCTAATCCTTAAATCCTAACCCTCCAGTGTTCTGTGTTCAATACTGAAGCTAAATCATTTTTTTGTAGTTACATTATTCATTAACTTGCATTTTAAAAATTGTGATCTGTTATTCTTGAAATTCAAATTGGACCCTGCTCAGAGCTTATATTTCCAACCCTCAGACCACCCTGACCATTCCATATCCTCTCCAATGTATCACCATCCTCTTGAAGGTAAGCTCACAGTATTTCAAACAGAGCCTCAGCATGGTCTAGATGTCTCGTCAAGTCCCCTTGGAAAGCTTTCTAGTACATGAAACAGATAATAAACATTAGTTGGTTCAACATTTGTAGAAAGCTATAACAAAACATCACAGGCCAGATCAAATTAAAAATATAAATGACATTTATTTTATTAGTTGATTTCTGAGGTCTGGTGGCAAAGTGGGTAGTGTCATTACCTCTGAACTAGAAGTTACAGGTTCAAGTCCCACTCCAGGACCTAATGACCAAGGAAAATGCATTTATAACATAGTTGAGTATCAACCTGTAAATGCTTTCAATATATTCTAATGGTAGGTGGTAAGAGTGGGAGAGATTCCTGGTCAGCCATTGTGATGCCGAGAAGGCATGAAGAAAAAAAATCTAAACAAAATTTGTTTCTCCTCCATATTCTCTTGTATAAATTCTGTTTTAAATGGACAACTGTTGGGCTGATAAAATGGCTGCACCTGGTCACATTCTGATAGTTCTGGAAGATTCTAAGCCACTCCAATGGACAATGGCTAACTCATCATCCTCCCGAAATGCAACACCCCCTTTTTCCTTATATGAACATTCCAGCTAAGCCAACACAAACACTAGTAGACAAGACATCTGCACCAGCCAGCACTGGACAAAGGCAGAGATTTGTGACTCCTCATCTCCAATGTTGTGTTGCTGGTTCCAGTTATCTGCTCAGCAGGTTTTAATGAGCGTCACAGAAGTACATTGTTAGCTGAATGGATCAACCTGAAAGCACATTGTCACATGACTGAGACTTGAGCCGTTTGAATTGCTTTCATTCTGCAGCTTTTGAACTCTGTCTTCAGTTGTGGTTTAACCTCAGAAGAGAAATTTGGACTCCAGGGCAGCAACCTGCCTTTGCCCTCCATCACTTTCAAAGTCAGAACTCCAGAGAGAATCCTGGCCGGAATTCTCCGGCCATTTACGCCCTACCACCACGCTCAGCCAATTCTCCCTTTACTGCAGCGGAACAGGAAAATCCTGGCTGCGGGTGAGATCGGAGAATCTGGCCCCCTGTACTTCAACTATAGAGTGAACTAATTCCCAGAATACAAGAATACTGCATCTCCAGCCTGCAACCGAGTTCCGAGGTTGGCTCAGTTGGCTGGACGGCTGTTGTGGATCAGATTGGGGCCAACAACATGGGGTTTAATAATACCTGTTCCCTGTTCCGGCTGGGATGGATTTGGGATCTGGCCCCTTTCCCTTCCCGTGGCAATGTGGGTTGGAGCTGTCTTCAAGCAGAGGACTGAAGAGGAAAGTAAGTTAATGTTCTGCTGCAGGAAGTCATTCAACTCACCTGGCATATTAATACGTTGCACCCTAAATAATATTATGCTGAAAACACCAGGCGTAAATTATCACGGTCCTAAAAATGAAATGACAGTATTTGCATTGCTCGGTCATATTTAGAAAACTGTTAGCTGATATAATGACCTGAGAAACAGGCTTTTGTACATAGTGTGACTGTTACAAAAAAGGCACGCTAAAAATCAAAATCACTAAAGTCAAAACCAAAGATTTAGAATATTTCCTGTGCACTAGCAAAGTTTTGTATTTCATGTGACAAAAACAAATGATAGCACCAATGTGGGATCATTTATTTCCCATTTGTAGAGGAATGCATAAGGAAATTATGTTTTAGAACTAAACCATGTTGACCCCCATCTCATCTAGTTCCATTTCATTGAACTCATGGTGAAAGAAATCAAGTGTCAATTGGAGCCTGAAATTATCTGCTGGTCATAGGGTCATAGAGTCATAAGGTGGGATTTTCCGGCCGCACTTGCCCCAAATCCGGAAAATCCCACCCAAGGTCAACTGACCTTTGCATGGTCTGCACCCACCCCCGTCCCCCCCCCTCCCCCCACCTGCTACAATTCCCGTGCTGGGCGGGATGGGAAAATTTCCCCCATAGATTCATACAGCGCAAAAAACCTATCCTATTCACGGGCTCTGCCGACTTCAGGGATCTGTGACTAATTACCCAAGACCCCTCTGAGCTCCCAACAGCAGAGTGGTAGCGGGAACCCCCACTGATTTCCCTCCCTTAGGCCTCACCCTCTCTGGCCCCGCCCCCTTGGCACAGTCCGATGTCACGTGTCAAGGTGCCCCTTAGGCATTGCCTCTTTGCTTCTTGGGCAGTGCTGGGGATCAGGCTGGCACAGCCAAGCTGGCAATGCACAAGGGGCATCCCCCCATACACCCAACTTCCTGGAGGAGGGCCTCAATGGCCCCCCTTCACTCTAGCGGGCTCGGGCTGCCAGCTCCCCATTAGTGGGGAGCTGTTGTAAACCCTGTAGCAGTGAGCCACTCTTGGCAGGGATGGGGAGAGGCTAGCGGGCCTAGAGACTTCAGTCCCAGTCCCGCTATTGATATTAAAATAACAATATAAATATTGAAATCAGCTCCACGCCGATTTCTGGCGCAGAGCTGATGACACCATAAATCCCGGCCCTGGAGATACGCAGACACTGTGACACCCAGCAGGAGACTGCCAAACGGCCTCCGCTGATGTCTCCTGGCCCGCTGCACTGCTCTAGAATCGCCCTGGGAGAATCACTGAGAGAATCACCCTCCATTTTTCTCACCTGCCTCCAATACTTTCCAAACCACTCAGCTGAAAAAGGGTTGACAACCTGACTTGCATTTCACATTTTATGAAATCAGTTTTTTTTAACAGGTAATTTTCCCTCTCTCTTGCTTAGCAGTCACTACCTCTGACTCGGCAGTGGACGTCACTTTCGCCATCATCTCTTATTGCTTATCACACAATGAATGGTAATTGACAATCAGTATGATTTGTGGTGCAGTCAGAGAACACATCTGGCCTACATCACCACAGTATATTTATCAAGAGCTGAGACATTAGCAAATGTGAGAAAACATTTGCTCTAAGTGTAGATTTTAGTTCTATTTAGAGCAGCAGTCTGCACGTATTTATTCCATCAAAGACCAATGAGACCAAAAACTAACAGCAAAATATGGGAAATGCCTTTACTTGTAAGGTTCAGCTTATTTTCCAAATGTCAATTGAAGTAGATTCCCATTTTACTATGTTTAGTTGTCAACATTTAATGCTGCAGCGTAAAATATCCTCCCACTCTCCTTCATTTATTGGTAGGAAAGTCAGCATGAAACAATCCTTTCCACTCAGAGCTGTCTAGTTTTACAGCCTCTACACATAGTGTACACTTCAGTGGGAGATTAATAATTCCCATTCTCACCTTTGCAAATGCTAATCCTCTAATTGTTTATCTAAATGAGTCAGTTTAACACCCCATTATTCATTAACTAATAGAATCTAGCCGGGCTGTATGTTCCACGTTAAAATCATTAAGCAGCTATTAGCTGCCCCGGTATTGAAAACAATCTGAAAGCAACATTTGCAGAGTAGCTATGTTTTTATACCAGAAGATACTTTAGACTCCTCTTGAGAGTCTGTGTCCTTGATAAATAGTGGAAATTCACTGATAAGCTCGAAAAAAGTGCACTGGAGTATCAGACCCCACAGGAATTACAATACAACATCCTCTGAAGCAGATGGCTGGATTTTGTAGATAGAAAAAAAAGATCATCGTCAATATCCTTGGGTAATCTAATGGTCCTCAACCTGAACTTGAAGTTTATTTCATTATTTTCAACAATGTGATGCAATTTTCATCTGCTCTATTATACAGGAGTTGATTTTTCTTTCTTCTCTTCCATATCCAACACTAGTATTCTCAAATAATTAAAGCGAAGAAATGCTGGGAATCTGAAACTGCAATAGAAACTGCTGGGAAAAATCAGCAGGTCTGGCAGCCTCTATGGAAAGAGAAACAGAGTTAATTTTTCAAGTCTGTGTGAGTGTTTGTCAGAGCTGACGAGGGATAGAGATGTGATGGATTCTATATTGTTGAAAAGGGGGTGGAGCAAATTAGAATTTCAGGGATAGGTCGGAGGTCAGGAGAGATCTAATGACAAAGATGTCATGGACGCAAGACAAAGAGAATGGTAATGATAGTATTAAAGACTAAAACAGGTGTTAATAGTGGCGTAAAGGTCATAGAATCATAGAAATCTACAGTGCAGAAAGAGGCCATTCAGCCCATCGAGTCTGCACTGACCACAATCCTAGCTACCCTAGCTAGTCCCCTTGACACTAAGGGGCAATTTAGCATGGCCAATCCACCTAACCCAGACATCTTTGGACAGGTCAGTCCTGTCTGAAAGCAAGATTGTAGAAGGTGTTAATAGCAGACCAAAGGTCAGCACTTTTTGAAAGCAAAACATGAGAAAAAGATACAGACTGGCATTTCGGCAGGGATGGTTGGTGGTAGGGATGTGGAAAAAAATCAAAATGGAGAACAGGGTTCGTAGTCCGAAGCAATTGTACTCAATGTTAAGCCCAGAAGGTTCTAAAATGCCTTATTCTTCCAGTTTGCGTTGGGCTTCGCTGTAACATTGCACCAGCTGTAGACAGAGATGTGAGCATGAGAGTATTCCAGTGAATTGCAATGGTGGGCCATAGGAAGGTCAGTGTCATGCTTGTGGACTGTGCAAAGGTGTTCCAAAAATGTACCCAAAGTGCCCTTGAGTTTTTTTGTGGTTATCACACTACGGCAGCATTGCTCATGGTGTGTTAGAGGGTACTGTATTTTATAACAATGGGATGATATCAGCAATTTGTGCCAGGAAGTAAGTGTGGCATTTGCAGGAAGTATGCAAGGCATACAAAGACATATTTGTATAAACAGTTTTCATGAAGTCACTCTTATCTCTGAGTTGGAAGGCTTTGCATTCAAGTACATAATCTAGCCAGGCATTTCAGTGCAGGAATAGTGGAGAGCTGCATTGTTAGCAGTGCTGTGCTTTGGATGAGATACAAATGTCACTGTCTTCAAACCTGTTAAGTCCCAGTTCTCCTCATTGAGACTCAGAAAACTCCACTCTCGGGATATTGTGTTTGAGTTTTTGACTCTCGTGCAATTCATGTATGTTTCAAACAAACTGAAATTTCTTTGTTGTGCCCCTGAACACTTACAATGTTGAATTGGAGGAAGAGAATCAGTTTCTGTAATAACTTGAAGATGACTTAATGTGGCTTGAAGTTATAAAATGGTTTATTACCAACGGTAAATAGATATATACAAGCAAGGGTCTGACAGAACTAAATATGCGACTATTCTCCTCTCCCCCCTGGCATCCAAATGAGGATGCTCCCTGAACCCTGTGTCCTGGAACCTGATTAGTTCGGCTTCCTGTGCTGCCACTCCATTGGCTCTGGCCTGATCACATGACCCTCAGGATCGCCCCCTTAAAAGCTCCACGCTACCACGATTCCCTTCTCCATTTCGCCCAAACCATAAACAGCACTTTTATGAAACGTACCAGGTGCTTTTGACATTGCAGAGCTCTAAGGAATCCACGTACAAGTACACAAGCCTAAAATATAGAAAAACATTTTCATTTTAACAGCAGACAGAGAAATTTGGTATAGGTGCATCGAAGGTTTGTTTGTTGGCTTTGTTATAATAATGTCTAACTTGGACAATTGAATTAGTAAGCCATAGATTGATAATGGAGGAGACATGTAAATAGACATTTCATCTATCACAATAACATAGCAAAATAACAGTGGGAAGGAAACAAAGAGTGGGGATTATTGAGAGTATCAGAGAAGGAATAGTACTGCTTGTAAACAAAGAGAGGGAAGGAATATGGTTGATGTTGGGATTGCACACCAAATGAAACAGGAGAGGATGCTCTGACAGCCACAGAGACTATGGATTAATAGATGAGGCCAAGAGAGTCCCAGTCATTGTTTATGAGAAGTAGGGGAGAGGGATAGAAGCAAGCTAGAATGAAATGGCTGTGGCCAATAATCCCACTCTTTGTTTCCCTCCCATTGTTACTTTGCTATGTTACTGTGATAGGTGCAATGTCTATTTACATGTCTCCTTCATTATCAATCCATCGCTCACTAATTGAATTATCCAAGTTAGACGTTATTATGACAAAGTTAACAAATAAATCTTCAATGCACCTATACCAAATTTATCTGCCTGCTGTTAAAATGAAGGTGTCTTTCTATATTTTCCCCTGTCTCTCCAAGCAGGGGAGCACTTCAGCAGTCACGGGCATTCAGCCTTGGATCTTCAGGTAAGCGTTCTCCAAGGTGGCCTTCACGACACACGACAGCGCATAGTCGCTGAGCAGAAACTGATAGCCAAGTTCCGCACACATGAGGACGGCCTCAACCGGGATGTTGGATTTATGTCACATTATCAGTAACCCCCACAGCTTGCCTCCTGGGCTTGCAGAATTTCACCAGCTGTTCTGTCTGGAGACAATACACATCTCTTTAACCTGTGTTGAATGCTCCCTCCACCCACATTGTCTGTACATTTAAGACCTGGCTGGCTGTAGAGATTTGCATTCTAATCAGTATTCTGTAATTTGACTTCTGTGTCTGTTTGCACTGTTTGAGAACAGATGACCACTCCATCTGACGAAGGAGCTGTGCTCCGAAAGCTTATGGTATTTGCTACCAAATAAACCTGTTGGACTTTAACCTGGTGTTGTGAGACTTCTTACTGTGCTCCCCAAGCAGAGACAAGGGAATAGCTAGCCTGAGTGGAAAGGAGACCGTTTCAGGATTTCTGGTGCATAAAATGGACATTGGAGATGATGGGGGCAGAAACTGAGAAGGAGTGCAGAGTATGACTGTCCGCCTTTGCAGTCAGTATTAATATCTTATTAGCTGAAAATATTGACTTAGCTGTTCAGGACCCACGTTTTGGTCCACATAGTATTCAATCGTCCTATCAATCCTACTTATTTAGCCATTTGATCAGTGATTTTTAAACTTTGAAACATGTGCGGACCACCCTGAAAATATTGATACTCTCCTGGAGAGCTCCATTTACAATTCCAGTGTCTGCTAAAATGAAATCATGATGTGGAGATGCCGGCGTTGGACTGGGATAAACACAGTAAGAGTTTTAACAACACCAGGTTAAAGCCCAACAAAATGAAATCATTACAGCCACGCAAATAATCCACTATTGTATCAACACTCAGAATTCTGATGACCATGCAGACTCCAATTTGAATACTTACACTTCAGGCAGAAGTCTGTTACTTGGTTCTTTAGAGGAAAATTGCATGAACTGCAGTAGGAATACACCCTGGAACTGGAGGTGATCAAATATTCTTTGAACCTAATGATAAAACATACACACCTGAATTACAAATCCAAAAAGGGCAAGTATACATGAGGCAGGGAGAAAAGGAGTCTGGAAAATCTGCTCTTTATTTGATCACACTTCCACTTACAACCGGCATCTACGTGAAGCACAAATTCCAGAATCTCACAGGAAGGACAGATTTATTTTTCTTATTTCCATCAATGTGCGTTGAGGAGAAGGAAAGTAAAGGAACTGTCGCCTGACACAGATGTCCTGCCAGTTCTAAATGGCAGTACTCAATTTGAAAATAGCTTGGAACATATTAACATTATATCCACAAAATGAACAGCAATTTATGAGGTTTATATCCATTGCTTATATATAAGTTTGCACCTTCCATACCCTGCACTGTTCCATCTTTAAAACAATGAATCAGTGACCTGATCCTGGTCATCAAGTTGCCTGCTTGGAGATCCAGAGGACTGGCACGGGTGATTCGACCTTTAATTCTTCAGCTTCCTCCTTGGCTGTGTCCTCCTGTTGCTCCTGTATTCCCGTTTGCTGGCTAGGCTGCCAATTTGGCTGGGAGTCTGCAGAAGATTATCCAACGTTCCCAGTCAAGCCAATAGCCTTCCCACGTTACCCTGACCCATTGGGTCACCTTCTCTGTCTCCCTATTAATATTGGTATTATTGGGTCCCAGTCCATCACCAATATTTCTGCAGGCCTTCTGGAGATGGGGTGGGGATGACAGAAGCCTCGATCAGCTCCAAAACCAAGCCATTGGTGTAGGTGGGAAGGGCTGGGGATGCATGGCGCAAAATCAGCGATACCTCTCCAAAAAATGGCATTAGGTGGTTGCACCTAGGATTATGTTCTCAATATTAAAGAAAAATAATTCTAATTTGAAAAACAAATGTGTAGCTTCCTTATAGAGGAAGTAGATGGGGACCTTTATAATTCCTCTCGCTACTTCCCTCCCTCACCAGGCCGTGCAATAATTTGTTACCTTTGCAGTCAGGTTTCCTAGATATGCTCCTATTAGAATAGGTATAGACAATGGCCTAGTTGTATTATCACTGGACACTTAATCCAGAAACTCAGCTAATGTTTTGGGGACCTGGGTTTGAATCCCGCCACAGCAGATTGTGGAATTTGAATTCAATAAAAAATATCCAAAATTAAGAATCTACTTATGACCATGAAACCGTTGCCGATTGTTGGAAAACCCATCTGGTTCACTAATGTCCTTTAGGGAAGGGAATCTGCTGTCCTTACCGGGTCTGGCCTACATTTGACTCCAGAGCCACAGCAATGTGGTTGGCTCTTAACTGCCCCTCCAAAATGGCTGAGCAAGACACTCAGTTCAAGAGCAACTAGGGATGGGCAATAAATGCTGGCCAGCCAGCGACATCCATGTCCAAATAAAGAAGAAAGGTCCCCACCATTGGTATGCACATTAAGGCACCTTCCCTGGTGCATTAAGAGGGAGAACAGAATCAAAGCATATATTGATGAGGTTAGGGAGGGGTTTGTATGGATCAAACACTGACATGGACCAGTTGGATCAAATGGCCTGTGGATTCTATTCATGAACTTTGACTGAGTCAACAGTGCAAGTTCCAAGACGTGGGTATGGGGTGGATAGGTTGGGGGAAGAGGTGAAGGGGGGAGGAAGGCACCTTTGCATATATGCGAGAATGTGCTCCTGGCTGAGAATTTTCAACACTGTAAACTGAAGCGAAGAAAGATCCTGTCGAATTTTGCTTGACTGCCTTTGGGCACATGGAGAAGTTTTGCAGCGTTTTCTCTCGAACAATTAAACCCAGGATAAAATCAATTATGGCAGATAGAATGCATTGTATAAATTAACCTGATGAACCAAATAACCTTATGCTTTCTTGTTAGTAATACAATTTAATATAGATATACAGGCTGTGTTGCCAATTCAGGCTTGAAGTTTATGTTGCCAGCTCATTCCTTTGGTGGATGAATCCTGGAGATCCATTATTCTGAATGCTTATGCGCTATTGTTCAAAATATTCATTGAATGTTTTAAAAATGCAATTGATTTAATGCAAAATTCAAGTTGTTGCAAGATGCAAAGTGATTGGAGAGGGATGGGCGATCACTGCTGGCCAGCCAGCGATGCTCATGTGCCATGAATGAATAAAAAAAAATATTTGCGAGTACCTTTACAGTCTAACTGTTATATCAGAAATTGTGCAACTTCAACCTTAAACTGTAGTTCCGGCTTGGCCTGACATTAAAACAAAGTTAAGCATCACTCCTCAGAGGATGAAATTTCACTCCACTTTAATGAGACTTTGGGCTTTATCCAATCAATACTCCACAAACTTAGCAAAGCCAATCCTGTTTGTACCAATGTTATATTTATGGTCTGAAACGTGAAACTGATAAATGGAATAATGGATCTGTCTGTGGATTTTAAATCCCCTTCACATTGTCCAGCTACACTGAGAGTCAATGCTGTTATTCATCAGGACAACATTCTGAGAGCTACCTGTTCATATACATGTAGAAAAAAGTCTTCTAGTATCATGCGTGTAGGTTGCAGCCTAAGAATGGATTTGTGTATCTCCTCTATTCATAGAATCATAGATTCATAGAATCCTACAGTGCAGAAGGAGGCCATTTAGCCCATCGAGGCTGCAACGACCACAATCCCAACCAGGTCCTATCCCCATAACCCCATGCATTTACCCTAGCTAGTCACCCTGACACTAAGGGGCAATTTAGCATGGCCAATCCACCTAACCCACACATCTTTGGACTGTGGGAAGAAACCCGAAGGAAACTCACGCAGACACGGGGAGAATGTGCAAACTCCACACAGACAGTGACTCAAGCCGGGAATTGAACCCAGGTCCCTGGGCGCTGTGAGGCAGCAGTGCTAACCACTGTGCTACCGTGCCACCCAAATATGATTTCATTCACTGATGACAGGAAGAGAGGTAGAGTATTTTGCTCCCTTCCCTCTCACCTGCCTGAAGTTTAGAATTGAGCAGTTACATTCCCATGCTTATCAAAGTGGCTTTAGGATTTACATACAAGAACAATAACTTGTATTTATTAGCTATACATAAAACTTGTATATATACAATTTGTATTCACACTTACAACAGAATAAAGTGCCCCAGGATGCTTCAAAGGAGTGTTATAAAGCTAATTTTTGACAGCAAGCCCCATAAGGTGATATTAGGGCAGGTGGCCAAAGCTTGGTCACAAAAGATGACCTCAGGACCTTTAAGGAAGGAAAGAGAAACTTAGAGAGGGAATTCTAGAGCTTAGAGCCCAGAAGGCACAACCACCAATGGTGGAGCAATTAAAATTGTGGGTGCTCAGGAGACCGGAATAGATGAACACAAATATCCTGGAGGGTTCTAGGGCAGGAGGAGATTACAAAGGTAGGGAGGAGCGAGGCCATTCAGGGACGTGGAAACAAAGATGAGAATTTTTCAAATCGAGGCATTGCTTGATCAGGAGCCGGGTCTGTGAACACGGGAATGGGATGAATGGGACTTGGCATGAGTAAGAACATGGGCAGCAGATTCTGGATGACCTCAAGTTTACAGAGGGTGAATGAGGGACTCACCAGGGGGCCAGTTGGAATATTCAAGTTTGAAGATAACACAGGCATGGATAAGGGCGACAATGGTTTGATATTAAGTAAATGGGATGACACCATAAACTGAACAATTTTTAAAATGTTTTTAATAAAGTTGGTCTGCTGGACAGCTGACCTGTTTTGATTTTGCTACTAGCCAGAGTTGCAGCAGTGATAGTAGGTGGGATTGTTTTGGCTCCACCCACCACAAAAACGCAATGGACAAAAAGTTTTAGCTGGGCCGCCAAATTTCCCACGGTGGTCCCACCACGATGGGACCAGACGATCTTGGCTAGTATTGCGACATCAGCAATTGCACCAATTTCTCAGACCCCTGGTAAATGGGTGTTTTTCAGGAGGGTGGAATGCCAAAATCTGCTCTACCCTCCTGCATTCAAAATTGCTGTCTTGTAAGATAAAACAGTGCTTCCCAAACTGGCATCCACGGAGATTTTCCAGGGGCTCATGAAGAAATCTGTCTACTGGATAAGAGGGGGAGAGAGAGAAAGAGAAAATCATAAGGGGCAAAAGGGATGGAAGATAAAAATGCTAGCCACACACTTTGTATAAATTAACAGCAGTTAGTGTTAGTCTCATACAAGTCGCTGACAAGATCCCAAATACTCGCCGTGGCTTTCAGCAGAGACTCTTGCGTTTAATTTTGTGAGGGAGTGGGGAGAAGGGGTGGAAGACACCTGCTCCTGTGATACTAGGGTGCATTCAACTTGGATTCATGTAGTGAGCAAGCGCCATTATATTGCTACATGACCTGCTGATTATTTCCAGCATTTTCTGTTTATATTAATCTATTGTTGGTTTGATTCCTGTATTCTTGGAAAAGTTGTCAGTTGGACTTGCTGAAATCATCCACCATGTTCCCATAATGTAATTCCAAGAACACAGGAAATAGGAGCAAGAATAGACCATATGGTCCATCAAGCCTGCTTCGCCATTCAATACAATCTGAACAGATCTTGGGCTTCACATCTATTTTTCCGCCCATTCCCCATCTCCCTTAACTCCTTGAGATCAACTCCCAGCCTTAAGTATTCAACAGTGGAGCATCCACAAAACTCTGGGGCAGACAATTCCAAAGGTTCACAACCCTTTGAAGTAATTTCTCCTCATCTCAGTCTGAAATTTCCTAATCCTGAGACCATGTCCCCAGGTTTTAGATTCCCCAATCATCAGATACATTGGGGAGAATATCCTGTCCCACCCGTCACGGGAATTGTAGCAGGCTGGACATGGACCATGCAAAGGTCCATTGACCTCAGGCGGGATTTTCTGGCATTGGGGCGAGTGCGGCCAGAACATCTCACCCAATCTCTCGGTCTCTGCCCTATCAAGCCCCTTTGAATTCTGTAGGCATAAATGAGATTACCTATCTTTGTTCTCAACTCTGAAGAATATAAGCCCAATTTACTCAACCTCTCATCATAGAACAAGCCCCCTAATCATACGGACCAATTTAGTGATAGTTTGTTGTGCTGTCTCCAATAATGCCCTGCTGGTGAAAGTTGAAAATCTAATCACCTGCTCAATTTCATTATTTGACAGGCAATCTGCTTTGAAATGGAAATAAAACACAAAATGGTCTTTCAGTTTCATCGTCTGGAGTTGCAAGGGTTTGTTTTGATAATTGTGGGTTATATGAATGCTTGACTGAGTTTCAAAAGGCTCAGAACCACTTATTTTGTCAGGGAGCTGTGTAGACAGTTTGGCTGACAGTTTTTAAAAGTATTAAAGGATTAGCTTTCTCAGAATTCCACGCATTTGTGTTGATTATGGAGATCTTTAAAAAAGTGGAGGTCCTGTCCCCATTTTTGACAGATCCCATTTTTGCTGACAGAGCAAGTGGGGGTGATGGGGCATGAATTGCACAGGTGGGAAATCCAGAATCAGCAAGGCCATTTGCAATTAGTGCTGGCCCCATTTCTGCTGTTCCAAGCTCCTTAACTCACAACATGGGACCACAATTTTATGGAGGAGGCATTGATGCTTGTGAATGACAGTTAAGATCTGTTTAAGTGTCATAATCTGAAGCAATTTAAATATCCAGCACTTTAAAAATGTAAAAGAAAAACAGACTGTAGCTTTCATTTAGAGTTAAGAGAAGAGACACCTGCCACTGGAATGCATTGATTGACAGGTTACCTGATGTAGCTTAGCAAAACAAATGTAGCCACTTGATCCTGCAGTTTCAATAGACTTCATTGTTGACATTACCAATTCTACAGGTGAGTCTGTTAGGAATGCTTGACTGAGTTTCAAAAGCTCTAAAACTGTTTATCTTATGAGGGGTGGTGATTTCACATTGTAATTGACAATTTTAAAGATCATCAATGGAATAGCTGTCTTTGTTGATATGGATAGTGAAAAGAAGTTTGCTTGTTCTTACAACAGATTGACAACTTGAGGGGATTTATTTTTTTGAATGGGTTTCATGAATGAGAGTCTTTTTCATTATCAAATGTGAATGAGCAAGAGTTCTCTTAGATTGTTCCTGAGGACTGCCCATAGTAGGTTCTGGGTGAATAACAATGGAGGGAGCAGCGGGGGGGGGGGGGCATGTGTTTCTGGAGGACATGGATGTGGCATGGTGGTATGCATGTGCATGGCGTTAGCATTGGGGTATAGGGGCATGGAGTTAGCATGGGAGCATGAGGGGGTATGAGGGGTATATGTGGGAGTGAGGGGTGAGGGCTGGAGGGCATAATAGCCTTTTATACAACTAGGCCAAAGTCTCAGAGAACTGAGGCGGGCCTTCCAACCAGTCCACCTCAGCACTTGCCTGCCTCTGTGGCTGCCTCTGACCTGCCTCCGTGGCTGCCTCTGACCTGCCTGCCTCTGTGGCTGCCTCCGACCTGCCTCCGGGGGCATTGGGCCTGAGTCCATCCCACTCTGCCTCCCCAGAATGAAACAATGGTTAGTTTGGCACTTTGAAAGGAGACGGGCCTGCTGAGTTGGGAAATTTCCCAACTTAAGGTTTCCATTTCCATGGCGAAAATCTGTCTTTCTGTCTTTGATGTGGTGTGTGTAAGTGTTGTCTTGTGTTCCCAACAGATAGCCCTCTTGAGGGGATTTAAATTTTGATGAATGGCTTTTTGTTTTTTCATGCTTTTTCTTTCAGTATGAATTGTGTTTGAAGGACAGCTCTATTAAAGCTTTTCATTGAAGTTCTTTAATGACTATTTTAAACACGTGGCTCCTGAGGTGTGCCCATAGTGAATACTGGATGAATGGCTGTGGCAGATACATGAGGGTCATGGAGGGAACATGCAGAAATAAGGAGGCATGGAGGGAACATGCAGAAATAAGGAGGCATGGAGGGGCAATGAGAATATGAGGGGAATGGAGGGAACATGGGGATATGAGGGGGCATGGAGAGGTTTGAGAGTACGAGGGGCATGGAGGGGTGTGGGGATATGAGGTAAATTGAGGGGGCATGGGGATATGATGGGAGATGGGCAGCGTTGAGAGTATGAGGAGAATGGAGGGGCATGAAGATATGATGGATATGGAGGGACTATAAGGGATATGAGCCTGCGTGGAAGGTGCGTACAGATGGGTGGGATGAGGGGGTAATGTTTCGGGGCATGAAGCCAGATGTAGGGAGCTGGGCTGCTGTACCCAAGAACCTAGGCGAGCCTCACAGCTGCCTTAGCACCCGCACTCATCCCACATTGCATAATGGTTCACAAAACCCATGCCTACCACAGCCTATCTCAGAGAGATGAAACTACGTTGCAATGTGAGTTCAGACGTGGGCTCTCTTTCCGGAAGTCAGGAAACAGAGATGAAAATGTGGGCCAATAATCAGTCCCATCTTGGAAGCAGTTTTCAGACCTGCAGAGAAATCTGGCTCCTGTTTCCCCCCTCTGTGGGGAAAGTCAGGACCCAATGTGGCACGGTGGCACAGTGGTTAGCACTTCTGCCTCACAGCGCCAGGGACCTGGGTTCAATTCTGACCTCGGGTCACTGTCTCCGTGGAGTTTGCAGATTCTCCCCATGTTTGTGTGGGTTTCCTCCCACAGTCCAAAGATGTGTGGGTTAGGTTGATTGGCCATGCTAAATTGACCCTGAGTGTCAGGGCGACTAATAGGGTAAATATGTGGGATTAAGGGAATAGGGCCTGGGTGGGATTGCGGTCGGTGCAGACCCGATGGGCCAAACGGCCTCCTTCTGCACTGTAGGGATTCTATGATCTTTACTGCCCCACTTGGAGTTGGCAGGTATACCTCCAACCTACCTTGCAGGCCATTATTACAAGCAACATCAGTTAAAATATACCACTATTTTAAGAGCATTATAATATAAACAAGGCTTAAGAATTAAGATATTCTCCATCAAAAAGTGACTAGAAACATGTCAAGTATTGCGTTATGGAATTTTATGGCAAAATATAATACTGAAAATTCTGCCGCCAGCTATCTTGATTTCTTACACTTAAAAAATATATAATTTTCTTGTTTGAGATTTTTGACAGGAAATGGTAATTTTCTTCATACCTTGTATACCCACAGCTAGGTAGCCTGGTTAAATTATACTGTTGTAATTGTCACTGAACAAAGACAGCAGCCAGGCAATATTCTCCCAATTTCATGTTTGTGAAGCTTCTGATGAAATTCGGGCCTCATTCTCCCCAGCTGCAATTAGTGTAAATGGGATTAAACCTATCACATTTCATGCAGCCGGACCCTCCAGCCACCTGGGAAGAGCCTGATATCAACCTAATTTCTCACCAGTGATGCGAATGTCCAGAATGATTGGGGCTCTGAGAGGCTCCATGACAACCTCCATTTAAAGGCTGATTCTGCCAGGAGTCTGTTTGTTCAGATATGAGAAGAAAATAATCTGTAGTCATTTAAGGAAAAGCTGAAAATAAGCTTCTGCACATTTATGCATTTGTGGCGCACAAAGGTATTTTTTTTAAAAACTTTTTTTTTGCAAGTCAAAGCTGTACAATTCCCCCTTTTTTTTGTTCTACACAGTTTGGCTCATATTTAAGTCAAAACTTCAATTAAATTCTGTACGGTTTGCCTCGATGGTTAAAAAGGTTTTCAGAAAGAGAATATTTCATCAACATTTTTCGCCGTTGTGTAACACAATAAAGCAATGGGGCATTTTATTATTTTCTTCTTCCTTGATTGACAAAATCCTTGTGAAGCAAATTGTCATGAACATAATGTCCCTTTAACCTATTATAACACTCAAAACGGAGACTTTTGTAGAAGTAAGAGAAAAATATTGAAGAAAAGAGTGGCACGGTGGCACAGTGGTTAGCACTGCTGCCTCACCCAGGGACCCGGGTTCGATTCCCGACTGGGTCACTGTCTGTGTGGAGTTTGCATGTTCTCCCCATGTCTACGTAGGTTTTCTCTGAGTG
This sequence comes from Mustelus asterias, assembly GCF_964213995.1. NCBI lineage: Eukaryota > Metazoa > Chordata > Chondrichthyes > Carcharhiniformes > Triakidae > Mustelus > Mustelus asterias. Next base: position 107,169,518 of record NC_135805.1, on the reverse strand, counting down.
CTCCGGTTTCCTCCCACAGTCCAAAGATGTGCGAGTCAGGTGGATTGGCTATGCTAAATTACCCCTTAGTATCAGGGGATTTGCCAGGGTAAATGCATGGGGTTACGGGGATAGGACCTGGGTGAGATTGTTGTCAGTGCAAACTCAATGGGCTGAATAGCCTCCTTCTGCACTGTACGATTCTATGATTTTCTTCCTCATTTTCCCTCCTCTGCTGAATTGTGTAAGGGTTCTATGGATGGTGCTGGCCCTGTAGTTACTAAGCTAACTGTACATTCTTCATGTGAAAGCTAGCATAACAATAGGCTATTCAACTGTGGAGAGCATCACAGTGAGCCTGATCTGATTTTCATCCGATGTCCATACATGTGCACTTTCCCACAAGGGTCACTAGATAGAAAATAGGTCTAAAACTCTGGTTTTCTCTTTGTCCAGATATACAGACGTGGCTTTACTGTCACTGGTCAGGTTAAGATCACCTAGCTAAGCACAGAGTGGCAATTCAGATTAGTACCTTCCTGGTCTGTATAACTTCATACAAATCTGGGCAAGAGTTATGACTTTAAATTGTGAGGAAAAAACACACGAGCTGAACCTGTTTTGTGGGAGAACTAGAGGGCACCCAAAGGAGTTGAGAAGAATGGAGAGACCTTGGGGTATATGCAAACAAGCCTTTGAGAGTGGTGGCATAAGTTGAGAAGGTTGTTAAAAGGGCATGCTGTATCCCTGATAGTTATCAACAAAGGCACAGAGCTTTTTTTAGTTATATCCAATCAAAATCCAATTAAAGTCCCTCCAAGAGAGACATTACAGATCCAAGTTGACAAGACAGGCTGCCCATTTCCTGTCTTAGGCTCAATCAACAAGATCCAAGCTGATAGGAGCAGGTATTGTACCCCCTCCAGTGCTTGATCTGAGCTCCATCTTAGCCAAAAGGTCTAGATGGCATTTTTAAAAATTGCTTCAAATGAAGCCTCAGTGTAACCTTCTATCAAGTGTAGGATCAGCAAAATATACTTGATCTTAGCCAAAAGGCCAAGAAGTGAAGGCACAGAGTACAAAAGCAAGAAGTGATACTAAACCTTTACAAAACACTGGTTAGGCTCCAGCTGGAGTTTTGTGTCCAGTTGTAGGCACCACACTTTAGGAAGAATAGGTCAAGGGCTTACAGAGGCTGCAGAGGAGAATCACTAGAATGGTGCAAGGAATGACAGATGCGTGGAGAGAATAGAGAAACAGAAGTCGTTTTCGCTGGAGCAGAGAAGGTTAAAGAGAAATTTGATAGCAATATTCAAAATGACGAAGGGCTTTGGTGCAGTGAATAAGGAGAAAGTGTTTCCACTGGTGGAAGAAAAATCCACACAGAATTAAAGTAACTGGCAAAAGAACCAGAGGCAATGTAAGTAAAAAAGAATTACACACTAAGATGTTATGATCCAAAATGTACTGCCTGAAAGATTGTTGGAGCAGATTCAATAATAACTCACGAATGGGAATTGGATAAATACTTGAAGGGAAAAAATCTTGCAGGACTATGGGGAAAAGAGCACTGTATTGGGACTAATTAGATAGCTCTTGCAAAGAGTCGACACAAGTACAGTTTGTCGAATTGCCTCCTTCTGTGCTGTTCTATGTTGTAGATATAAGCAGGCTATTTGAGTTAGAATATGAATGTGAAACTCCTGGACGTAAAGTCAAAGTTCATTAACCCCAGGGGACCCAAGGCGCTGAGAAAATACTCTTACCCCAAAATAGTGAATATGTAGAATAGGTAATAGTAGTTAATTCAGCGTCAATTTACTCTTTCAGAAAGTATAAAAGCAAATTACTGTGGATGCTGGAATCTGAAACCAAAAGAGAAAATGCTGGAAAATCTCAGCAGGCCTGGCAGCATCTGTAAGGAGAGAAAAGAGCTGATGTTTCGAGTCCAGATGGCCCAGAAAGGGAGTTGGATCTGTTTGTGAGGAAAACTGCAGGTTATAAGCAAAGTTGTAGGGAGTTATTTTGATGAAATAAATGTTAAGTGGATGCTGTGTTAAAGTGTTTGAAAGTCTGGATTTAGCACATCATTTTGATCCTATTGCTGATTAGATTTGCCTGAAAGTTTTTAAATCGGTCACCTGCAGGTTTAGCACTCTAGTGCAGATTAGACACAATTTTTGTGGAGCATTATTTGTGGCCTCCACTCATCCATTTCCACTGAAGGTGTGGAGTGGTTGGGGCTGGGACACAGCAGTTATTCTAAAATGGGTCAAAAGCATCTGAGAGGGTCCATACGTTCATGGATGAACACTGGTGGAGGAGCCCATGAGAAAGTGGAAGGATATCCTGTATCTGTGGGAGAGGGGAGTGAGGGGAGTAAAGGGGTCCACCTTGCCTTCCTCTCCCTCTCTCCTGTACTATCTGCTGCCACTCTGGCTGGCCTCATGTCCTTCTCCCATTCTTGTTCCAGAGGCTCAATAACCAAGTCCTCCTGTTCTCCGGGAGACTCCTAGCAAAGCAGCTGGATCTTCATAATCTCCAGAATCACTGTTGGTTGAATGTTGACAGAGTTTTGACAAAGTGTCTCAGGCAGTCTGCTGATATATTTCAAAATATCTCTTCAAACTTCCAGCTGCAAACAAACAGTGAAATGCGAAAGACCTGCGAGTAGCACTCAAAATCCTCAGCAACAACCTGTTCACTCCCAAACAGCGAGGATTACTGTTAGAAGAGGGGGTGCTGGCTAAACACGATCCACCAAAATGCCAAACAGACTTCTTAATGAGTGCGAACTGGCAACTTAATTGGCAATCAGTCCCTTAACTATTATCAGGTGGCATGATCTTCAACTCCTTTAGTTAAATGGTACATTTCACAAAATGATGACTAAACTGGTGTTTTAACTTAAGATCCCACCTTGGCCATCTCAGTAGCTCCAGGGAAAATTGTCCCCTTAAGAGTGTGATAGTTAAAATATTCTGTGGAACATAATGGCTCCCATGCTGGTTTAGCTGAAGAGAGAGAATGTTGTCCATGGTGATAAGCAAGCTCATGTCAAACAGTGGAGCTGTTGAGTGGATGAATATTTAATTACCTTTGATGACTATGGATTATTTATAATGTGGAGATGCCGGTGTTGGACTGGGGTGGATAAGGTGAGAGGTCACACTACACCATGTTATGACATGGGGGGGGGATTACATTGGGCAGGATGGTGTGTGATGGGGATCCCACTGCCTTCCCATCTCTCATAGTTACGTCCAGAGATGGGAAGGTTCAGGGATGACCTTCCTGTTCGAACACAGCTGAGGGCCTTTAGTGAGCAATAAAGGTCATTTAAGGGCCTATTCTGCTGCTGTTGGAATTCAACCAGCAGTTGGCGGGATCTCACCATGCAGGAAGTCTGAAAAGCAAAGCCTATGAGCTTTGCTTGTGTGTCTGGAGGCCCCTTCTTCAAAGGCCTTCAGTAACTGATCAAGGCATTGAGAGGTTGGAGTTCACTGGGAGCCACCAACCCATTCCTCAGCCACCAACGTCACTCCCTCCGACCCTATCCCACCCTCATGCACTTGTGATATGTGTCCCTTGGCAATCCTAAGACTCTGGTGGATGTGTTGTCATGATGTGGAGATGCCGGCGTTGGACTGGGGTAAACACAGTAAGAAGTATGGATGTGTTGTCAGCAGCTGTCACCACTTCCTGTAGTGCTGACGAGCAATGCAGAGCCTGGCAGCCGTTGGGGTCCAGTTTTCCAGAGAAGGCCCACTACTGACCAGCTAGTACCTGATGAACACTGAATATGGTGGGCCTTCCCCAGTGGAGACAACATGGGACTCTCGTTGGCTCTCCAACTAACAGATAAGACCCCTGTTACTTAGATTCAATTTAGTGCATGGAGGGTGAAATCAGTCCATACTTGCAGCATTCAATGGGCGTGTAGTGAATCATTGTGCCCGATCCTCTTTTCACTGAAGCTCGCACAACAATATTTTAAATTCTTCTTGGAGTCACTTTGTCACTTCTGCCTAGCTTTAAATTAAAAATCTTGGCAATATTTTACAAGTCAATGGTGCAGAAAAAAATTGGTTGTTGTTTTGTGCTGCCAGTGTACACCAATTTCACCCCCATGATCTTTGTAAGGAATGGGCTGGATGACCAACGTTGTCTTTCGGTCATGGGTATTTTGTTTTTTTTTGTTTTTCATTCATGGATTTTAGAAGCCAGCTCCATTCTACCCCGTTGGATGGGGAATGATGTATGGGGGAGGCGATGGCCTAGTGGTATTATCACTAGACTATTAGTCCAGAAACTCAGCTAGTGTTCTGGGGACCCGGGTTCGAATCCCGCCACAGCAAATGGTGGAATTTGAATTCAACAAAAAATATCTGGAATTAAGAATCTACTGATGATCATGAAATCATTGTCGATTGTCAGGAAAAACCCATTTGGTTTACTAATGTCCTTTAGGGAAGGAAATCTGCCGTCCTTACTGGGTCTGGCCTGCATGCGACTCCAGAGCCACAGCAATGTGGTTGCCTCTCAACTGCCCTTGAGCAACTAGGGATAGGCAATAAATGCTGACCAGCCAGCAATGCCCATGTGCCACAAGTGAACAAAAAAATGAGACTTAAAAATGGGAAAATAAATATTCCCCATAGTACGTACTTGACCAAATCAAATGCTATTCAATCCTTGAGATCATTGCAAACATATGCCTGGTTGATTTAGTTCGTATTTTTGCCTGTTGTCCATTCTGTTCTATGTGGTTTCCTTGTTCAATCTATTTCATTCTTCTACAAACCGAGGTTAAAAAAAGAGCCTTGACCATGAAGTGTTGAAACTCAGTGCAAAGTGCCTGATGGCACAAAGGAAACCCAGCTAGTGGGAACTAGAGATCAGAATTATTGGACTGTGAAGAAAGCATCTGAGCAGATAGACTACAAAGACTCTCAAAAGTAAAGCAATGTGTTGGACGACCATCTGTTTGTCTGTTTCTATGGGATCAGGCAGAACATAAATTACTTATGATAGGAACATTTGCAGCAAACACATTGAAGAGAGAGAGAGAGAGAGTAATGGTCTTTCTTAAAATACAACAATGAATAAAAGTCACAAGAGGCCCTCTGTTGGCTGAGAGGATGCAGAGGAAAAGCCGATTAAGATGGCTAAGCCTCATTCATTAGGAGTGACGCTCAGGCATTTTGGTTTGAACAATGTAACCTATTATCAGTGTTAAAAGAATAAATGCAGCTCCATTTTGAATAGGGATGTAACCAGTCTTTTGATGGCGCTCCAAGACTTCCCTCTGTGTTGACAGCTCTGCCATTGGTATGTGTATAACAGTAAGCAGTAAACTGGAAAGGCCATTACATAGCTTTTTTTTTGTTCCAGCAAAGCACAAGACCTTGTCGGACATTTTCTGCTAAATCATAACGATTTACGTTAAGGCTTGTCACCCGATTTAATACTTATTCACGCAAGTTTAATCTTAATCCCGATGTGGCTGAGGCTCTGCTGGCTAATGTTTACGTTCACTTTATCGTATGCATGGCAATGCACATTGCAGACTTGTGCATATGAAAATTATATTTAAAAAGGGTGTGATGGCATCTTGTGTTGCAGCAGTATCTGATTGGGTCACAATTTAGGCTTATGCAATTGCCACGAGCTGCTGAGTTCCCCATGGGTGCTGAGCTGCAGCATTCAGTTTCTCAAAGTGGGGGGGAGGGGAAAATAAAAAAATATTTATTGCCCTCACAACCTACTGGCAGTTAGTTTAAAGAGGCCAAACAGTCCTTTCTAACTCTAGTACAACTAGAGCTGGGTGGGATTGTTGTCAGTGCAGGCCTGATGGACTGAATGGTCTCTTTCTGCACTGTAGTGATTCTATAATTGTCTTTAACAGAGGAGCCAAGGTGTTTACAGTTGGTAAGCATGCCAAGAGCATAAATGCATAAAACTAACTGAGGGAAAAAAGGTTTTTTCACCCCCACACAATGCATTCTTTTCCCCCGATATTGTACTCTTCTAATACAGCAGTCAACAAGATACCTGGCTATGATAGCACTCAAGGCAGCCATTTTGGATTATGCAGTTACCTTTTATTCACTGAAGAAAAGATCAGCGATCTTCAGAAGAAAATGAATTAAGATTAGGAGCATGTTGATCTCCAACTAAATTCCCAAGTTGAATCTTTTTTGAACAAAGAAATGGTAAGCTGCATAGAATAGCAAAAAGTTTACAGGTCCTAACATGGTTGTAGAGTACAGAGATGGAATTTTTAGCCAGAATATCAGTGTGGGAAGACAGAGAATGAGCCAAAATCACTTTGTCTGCTTTTAGGTCATGTGTCCCAGGCACAAAAGGCCAATATATATCTAATTCACTCCATCTTGTTTGCATTAACTGCTGTACTTTCCCAGTTCCCAGCTTATTGAAAGATTATTTCTGCCATTCTTTGCAACATTATTCTTAGCTTGTCATGTTCCCTTTTCCATTATAATTCTATTCCAATAACTGTCATAGCACTCTTCCATCCCAAAGAAATGACGAAGCTAATTAGATACTTTTTCCTCGTAACATGTACTCCAGCTTGTTTGTCAGTAATTCATGAATAATGGTATAATTTTGTTTATTTTTGTACATTTCTTCCTAGACCAGCTTTTATTTAAATAGAGACAAGGGAAGATCAAAGCCAATCAAAACATGAGTTTAAATGCAGTTTCTGGCTTATGCCATCATTTCTTGTTGGGCTCTGACACTGATTAGGATTGGTGGTGGTAAACTATATTTATGCCTGTGATCTGCTTTGATTAAAAAGTTGTTTTTTCTGTTTACTTTCTTTGAAAGCCATTAGATTGGTTAAGACTTTCAGTTCAAAGAAACCAAATTCAAGTTCTCTTTACACAAATCTGAAATCGGCATTTAAAATATCAAGATGAAATTTACTGAAAAAACTCAGCACGGTGGCACAGTGGTTCGAACTGTTGCCTCACGGTGCCAGGGATCTGGGTTCGATTCCCGGTTTAGGTCACTGTCTATGTGGAGTTTGCACATTCTCCTCATGCCTGCATGGATTTTCTCTGGATGCTCCGGTTTCCTCCCAGGACTTCGGTCCGCACCGTCCGGCCCGGGACTTCGGTCCGCTGCGACCAGCCTGGGACTTCGGTCCACTCCAACTGACCCGGGACTTTGGTCCACTCCGACCAGCCTGGGACTTCGGTCCACTCCAACTGACCTGGGACTTTGGTCCGCTCCGTCCAGCCCGGGACTTCAGTCCACTCCGACCGGCCCGGGACTTTGGTCCGTTCCGACCAGCCCGGGACTTTGGTCCGTTCCGACCGGCCCGGGACTTTGGTCCGTTCCGACCGGCCCGGGACTTTGGTCCGTTCCGACCGGCCCGGGACTTCGGTCCGTTCCGTCCAGCCCGGGACTTCGGTCCGCTCCGTCCGGTCCGGGGCTTCGGTCCGCTCCGTCCGGTCCGGGACTTCAGTCCACTCCGACCGGCCCGGGACTTCGGTCCACTCCGACCGGCCCGGGACTTCGGTCCGCTCCGACCGGCCCGGGACTTCGGTCCACTCCGACCGGCCCGGGACTTCGGTCCACTCCGACCGGCCCGGGACTTCGGTCCACTCCGACCGGCCCGGGACTTCGGTCCGCTCCGACCTGTCCGGGACTTCGGTCCGCTCCGACCTGTCCGGGACTTCGGTCCGCTCCGACCTGTCTGGGACTTCGGTCCACTCCGACCTGTCCGGGACTTCGGTCCACTCCAACCTGTCCGGGACTTTGGTCCGCTCCGACCTGTCCGGGACTTCGGTCCGCTCCAACCTGTCCGGGACTTTGGTCCGTTCCGACCGGCCCGGGACTTTGGTCCGTTCCGACCGGCCCGGGACTTTGGTCTGCTCCATCCAGCCCGGGACTTCGTCCGCTCCGTCCAGCCCGGGACTTCGGTCCGCTCCGTCCAGCCCGGGACTTCGGTCCGCTCCGTCCAGCCCGGGACTTCGGTCCGCTCCGTCCAGCCCGGGACTTCGGTCCGCTCCGTCCAGCCCGGGACTTCGGTCCGCTCCGTCCAGCCCGGGACTTCGGTCCGCTCCGTCCAGCCCGGGACTTCGGTCCGCTCCGTCCAGCCCGGGACTTCGGTCCGCTCTGTCTAGCCCGGGACTTCGTCCGCTCCGTCCAGCCCGGGACTTCGGTCCGCTCCATCCGGTCCGGGACTTTGGTCCGCTCCATCCGGCCCGGGACTTCAGTCCGCTCCAGTCCAAAGATGTGCGGGTTAGGTTGATTGGCCATGCTACATTGCCCTTATTGTCAGGGGGATTAGTTAGGGTAAATGCATGGCGTTATGGGAATAGGGCCTGGGTGAGATTGTGGTCAGTGCAAACTCAATGGGCCGAATGTCCACTTTCTGCACTATTGGATTCTATGATTCTATGATATGAAATTTGCTGGAAAAATACATGTTGTCAAAGATTTTCATCTTGCACTCATCAGGACAATTTGCAGGAATATCGAACAACAATTTATACTGCGTGAGAAGAAAGCTTTGATTGGTTAGCAAGTGGACACTGGTAGAAGCATTGTCGCACAGAATGCAGCAGTTCACTGAGGACTGATAACTGCCAAGCTTTGCTTAAATTCAAATCAGGCAGGGTGATTCTGATTGGGGAATGAACCAGAAAAAGGCTGTCACCTAATTTGTTTAGTGGAAAATGATGTAATGTGTTTACATATTATTTCTGACTGCAAAGGACAGGGCCTCATATATCAATATATGTAGCTGGTGGCACGCACAAGTGCCCAAGTTGCGAGCCCGACTGATAAACTTAAATTGGTTGTCAGCACAATTCTTAGCGCACTCCAGATTATGCAGCAAATGTTGCCCATTCGCAGAGTCAAATCGAATACTGGATACAATGGCCAGGATTCTCTGTCCCCTCTGATTATGTTCCCGCTGACGTAAATGGGAATTTAAATGGCCTGCCATATCGGCTGGCGGGAGACACAGTGTGGCAGGGCCATAACATCCTAGCCAATGTTTTGAGTTTTGCAAGCATGAGCTGGTTGGGTATGGTGTGTACCTTGCCTGTTACAAATAGTCCAAGGGACATGCTGTTTGATCCAATCCGCCAGTCTTCGGGACGTAAAGCCTAGCATCACACTGGCACTGAAATTCATACACCACATTACTCATTTGTGTGATAGACAGAACATCTACTTGGCTGGACAGTAGCATCCTATTAGTGGTGAATAGCAGCAACGTGGAACAACTAGCCTCACCAGTTGCTCAAATCTTTTAGATACCAAGCCTTTCCAGGGAAATCGGTGGTAGACAGGGCGTTTTTCAGAGCTGAAAGTGACGGCCTTTGGCCCATTGATGAGTTTGCATGATATACAGCGAGCAATGATCTGATCAGGGTAGCCATTATCTTGAAGGATGTATTTCAGCATTGAGCTTTCACGGTGAGCAAATGTCTCGGGCCCTATTTATGAGGTTGTCGATAAGGCCAAACTTATGGTGCAAGGAACTGTATTAATCCCAATGAGTTTATTGACCTGTGAAAGTAGGCTTGCATTAGATGGTAATCGAGACCCCCGGCAGAATTTTCAAAAACAAAATAATGATAACGAAGCACCAACAAACACATGGAGCAAGAGGCCCCTTTGCACACACAATGTGACTTTATTTTTAAAGCAATCGCATGTAAATCGTGACTGTCAAAACTGGAGTAAATTAATGATACTGTTGAATAAATGTGAATCAATCAAAGTCAGGCTAGCTTGTAAATCCTTATTGAGTTTGCTACTGTATATGTACATTTTAAGATGTAATTTTTTTCATAACCGCAACAAATATCTATGATTCTCTGGCTAAAAAAAGCCTCATCGTTCATTTACGCAGCAACATTTGTGTGGCTTAATTCCCTCTTGGCATCACATTCCTTCTACTGTATGTACTTTCCTAATCACTTCCACACTTTCTCTTTGATTTTCCTCTAAAGCTTCCACTCATGAAGCATTCTCGTCTATATGCTTAACAGAGGTTTATTTGTTTTGACATCGGTCCAAATGTTTGCAGCAATTTCTTTTTAACTTCATAAATGTGCGATGATTTAGACATTTAAAAAGCTGGTCTGCACAGCTGCCCCTTTGTCACATATTTACCAAAATGGATTGTTCTAGAATTCATTTTCCTTTGCATGGGAGGAGCGTGTTGGTAACTAACCAAAACAAGCGAAGTCTCAACACAAAATAGTGAGCCCTTGTGCGGTGTTATAGCGTCCCCAGAATCTCATTTCATTTCATTCCCCCGACAAAGTCCTGTTTGATTCTTCCTACATTTGGAAATGATTTTCCAGTATTGTTACTGCTCTGTCCTCGTTATGAATCTGGTTGTTTTTCATTGTTTACAACAGAGTTCAGCACACCGAGAGAATTTCAACCCCACTGGGAAGCCCATTTTCAACTTGAAGGTCGAAAGACAAAAGGATTCCGTTGAAGGTTGGAGCTGCAATCTGGTACCAATTTAAGGAGGGGATGTACATGTTGCTGAGTCTCAGCGTGCTCTGAATTTCCCAATACGAATGATGCGAGAGGGATGTAGGTTGAAATGTCAATCTTGGGTTGTAAGTGGAAGAGACAAGGAACCAAAATCTGGTCTGAATTTCAGAGTCATGGGGTGATGGCGGGGGGTGTGGTGGTTGGGGGGGGGGGGGGGGGGGGGGGCGGGGGGGGTGCGGGTGTTGCTGGGGGATGGGGCATGGTGGGGGTGGAGGTGGGGGATTGAAGTTAGCATCATTCCAATTTTCAACCTGGTACTGATTCAATAACAGAGCTCCAATTCCAGCCTGAAGATTTTTATTCCATGATGAAACTATCCAAGATACAGGTAAGAAAGGGAGGTAAGTTGCTAATTCTCTGGACTGATTTATTCTTCGAGATTTAACATTTTTAAAAATCGCAGTATTTTCTAATTACTGTCTGTACATCTCTTATAAGCTCTTTGTCAGAATGTTGTTACAAATATACAGACTGGGAGCAGGAGTAGGCCATTCGGACCCTTCAAGGCTGCTCTGCCATTCAATATGATCATGGGTGGTCTGATTGTAACATCAACTCCACATTCTCATCTATCCCTGATAACCTTTCACCCCCTTACTTAGTAAGAATCTATCTACCTCTGCCTTAAAAGTACTCAAAGACTCTGCTTCCCCCGTCTTTTGAGGAAGAAATTTCCAAAGTCTCACGACCCTCTGAGAGAAAAAAACTTCTTCTCACCTCTGTCTTAAATAGCAATCCCTATATTTTTAAACAGCGACCTCTAGTTCTAGACTCTCTCAAAAGAGGAAACATCCTTTCTGCAGACACCCTGTCCAGACACTTCAGGATCTTATGTGTTTCAATCAAATCACCTCTGACTCTTCGAAACACCAAAGGATACAAGCCTAACCTCTCCAACCTTTTCTCATAAGACAGCTCACCCATTCCAGATATTGGACTAATAAAACTTCTCTGACCTACTTCCAACACATTTACATTGTTCCTTAAATAAGGTGACCAAAACTGTACACTATACTTTAGATGTGGTCTCACCAACATCCCTTATAATTGAAGCATAACATCCCTACTTTTGTATTCAATTTTCCTTGCAATAAATTGCAATACATTCTATTAGCTTTCCTAATTACTTGTTCTATCTGCATACTAAATTTCTGCGATTCATGCAGAAGAAGTTAGTGAACCAGATGGGTTTTTCCAACAATTGACAATGGTTTCATGGTGATCAGTAGATTCTTAATTCCAGATACTTTTTATTGAATTCAAATTCCACCATCTGCCATGGCGGGATTCGAACCCTGGTTCCCAGAACATTAGCGGAGTCTCGGGAATAATAGTCTAGCGATAATACCACTAGACCATCACCTCCCCATGTGCCACAGGGATCAGTGTTGGAGCTTCAGCTTTTTACAATTTATGTAAATGACTTGGATGAAGGGACCAAAGGGATGGTTGCTAAATTTTCTGATGGAACAAAGATAGGTAAGAATGTATGTTCTGAAGAAAACATAAGGGGCTACAAAGGATATGGTGAGTGGGCAAAGATTTGGCAAATGACGTACAATGTGGGAAAATGTGAAATCGTCCATTTTGGAAGGAAGAATAAAAAAGGAGCATATTATTGAAATGGTGAGAGATTGCAGAGATCTGAGATGCAGCAGAGAGATCTGGGTGTCCGAGTGCATGAATCGCAGAAATTTAGTATGTACTCACAACAAGTAATTCGGAAAACTAATAGAATGTTATCATTTATTGCAAGGAAAATTGAATACAAAAGTAAGGATGTTATGCTTCAATTATACTGGATGTTGGTGAGACCACATCAAAGTGCTGTGTACAGTATTGGTCACTTGATTTAAGAAAGGATGTAAATGTGTTGGAAGTAGTTCAAAGAAGGTTTATTGGACCAATATCTGGAATGGGTGGGTTGCCTTAAGAGAAAAGGTTGACGAGGTTAGGCTTGTATCCTTTGGCGTTTAGAGGTGACTTTAGCTGAGTTTCTGGATTAATAGTCTAGCAATAATGCCACTCAGCCATCCTTTGCATGCAGAAATGCTTTCTAACTTTTAGGTTATATCCCCTCATCTTAAATTTCCCAAACAGTGGAAATGGTTTCTCTCTATCTATCCTATTAGTTCCCTTTAATACCTTGAAAACTTTGATCAAACCGTAATATTTTCAATTCCAGGGAATAATACTCTCATTTGTGTAATCCCTTTTTGTAATCTAATCCTTGGGGAGTCCAGGTATCATCCCTTTAAATCTATGCTGCACTCCCTCCAAGACCGACATCCCCTGCCAAGGGTGTGGTGCCCAGAATTCAACAAAGTATTCCAGGTGTGGTATAGCCAAAGGTTTGTATAGCATAGTATGGTTTCTACACACTTGTCAACCTAGTCAACTAAATATAAAGGCCAGTATTCATAGAATCAATCCTAGATTCATAGAACCTTACAGTGCAGAAGGTGGCCATTTGCCCATCGAGTCTACACTGACCACAATCCCACCCAGGCCCGATCCCCATAACCCCCTGCATTTACCCTAGCTAATCCTCCTGATACTAAGGGGCAATTTAGCATGGCCAATCCACCTAACCCGCACATCTTTGGACAGTGGGAGGAAACCAGAGCAAACCCATGCAGAAACGGCGAGAATGTTCAAATTCCACACATACAGTGACCCAAGCCGGGAATTGAACCCAGGTTCCCGGAGTTGTGAGGTAGCACTGTGCCACCGTGCCACCCTAGTCAATTCAATTAATCTTTCTGATTATTTTTAGTACCTGTCCATGACACAATGTCAATTAATGTATATGGACCTCTAAGTTTCTTTGGATCTTTATTTCTTCTAGGTTTTACCATTAAAGAGAAACTCTGTTCTATCCTTTTTATGTCCAAGATGGATAAGCTCACACTTATACTGTGCTGAAATCCATTTGCCAGTTTTGCCTGTTTACAACCTATTAATATTTTTTTGTAATTGTATCTTTCCACCTACAAATAGCTTACAAATATCACCTGTTTTTATCTCGTCTGGATGTACAGCATTTTATCCTATCATCTAATTCATTAATAAATAAAGTGAATGTTTGAGGCCACAATATAGATCTTTGAGCGATGCCATTCATAATCCCTGCTTATTATCCCTACAAAACGGCTCCAAGGCTCGGCCAACTTCCTAATTAGGTCAATAATTTGCCCTTAATTTCGTGACCTTCAACTTTAGCTAACTGTGTCTTTTGAGGACTTGATCAAATGCCTCCTGGAAGTCCCTATATAAACACCCACGGACATCCCTCTGCTACTTCAGCAACCTTTTCAAAAAAAGCATTTCCACGCATACAAAGTGATGTACCCTTTACAAACTCATGCTGTCTCTCTCGCTCTCCCTGATGAGTTCAAAAGTTTCAACTACACTCACTTTATTCTTAATTATAATCTTATAGTCTCTAGCAATTTCCGAACAGTAGATATTGAGCGAGCATGTCCTTGTTTCCCTCTTTTGCCGTTATTAAATAGTGGAGTGACATGTATAATTTCCTAATCCGCAGGAGTGGTTTTTGAATCAAGAGAGCTTTAGAAGATCGTTTTTATGGCATCTGCAATACTCTCACTTACTTCCTTTAAAATCTTGCAATGAAAACCATCTGGTCCTTGGGATCTACCACTCCTTAATGCCATTATTTTCTTCTTTATTTGCGTAAGTGAATTTTAGTGACTCTGTCCCTGTTTCGATATTAGTTCCCTTGGAATGTTCAGCATGCTATCGTCTTTATCTAACCGCAGATACTGTTGCAAAGTAACAGCTAACCATTTCCTTGTTCTCACTGACAATATCACCATTATCAGATTTTAAAGGGCTCGCGTTCCTCAATTATTTTTCCAAATACATTTGCTAAAAGCTTATGTTGATTTTGACATGTATGGAAAGTTGTTTTCGTATTTCATTTTGTAGCTCTTACTATCCCTTTAGTCACTTTTTCTGTTTTTTATAGCTTTCCCATTCACTTGGGCCAGAATTTGTTACCCAGAAAGGCGTCTGAAACTGATATGAGAGGAGGTTGGGCATCCCCGGCCTCATCATTCACTCGCACAATATTTTGGTCAACAGGCAAGAGTCGGAAACGTGCCTGCCGACAAACAAGCCAGCAATTTAGTCCATTCAAGGTCCAATTGAACACAATTTTACATGGTCCATCTGCTTTCACAGTTGCCGGGTGGGCTGTTTGGCCAGAATGGCAGCCTTTACGTTTCAGCTGCAGCCTCGATCCTGGACAGGATGAAACGTCAGGACTGAAATAAAATTTAAAAGGTGTCTGGGGACTGTGGTGTGTGTTTGAATTTGCTGCCTAGATACACTTTCCAATTTAGTTTGTTACAGGTCTGCAGCTCCCTGAGACAGCTCCGCAGCACGTTAGAAGTGCCAGTCCACACACACCATTTTCTTGGCACCTGCCCTCTTCCCAGCTTCCCCAGCAGCGGCTGAGCATTTGCCAGTACGTGTTTCACAACTGGCTGCCTGTTAATTGGCATCTCTAGGGGCCGACCACACTCGGAAGCCTGTTTTGTGCCCTCATCAAGGCCTGCCGAGTGCGCGTGCCCGACGGATGGAAATTCAGGCCCAGGATCTGTGCCATTTTATACATCCTTGGATGCTTTGTCTTTTGGTTTTATTTTGTCCCTTATCTCTTTACTACATGGCTGTATTCTATGACAAGTCAAGCTTTTTGCTCCTTATGTTATAAACTGGTTCGGTATCACATTAAAACCTCCCGCTGACTGTCATTTTACCCATTGACTGATTTGTCCAATTTACTGTGGATATTCCCTGCTATGTTCCAATGAGGTCAGGCTCACCTAAATCTAGATTCTTCACAGCTAGGTTATGGTCTGAATTTAGATAGGAAATGGGCTTAATGCTAATTTTACCCCCATGCTCTTAAGGACTGAAGAATGCCCGAACCAATTTGGCATGCGGTGCTCTCCCAGCGTGGAACAAATGCTCACATGATGCATTCCATATTGAAACCTTCATCACCTGTTTTTCTTTTACCCTCAAAACAAATGCTTTGCAATTCCACTTTTACCGCTTTCTAATGTGGCCCCTCCTTTAAATTAATTTCATGTTTTCTTATAGCTTTATTTGAATGATTCATCACAGTTATTGTCCTAGATTTCACTGCTTCTGGAATCATAAAGTCCCTGCAGTGCAGAAGGAGGCCATTTGGCCCATCGAGCCAGCACCAACTCTCCAACAGAGCATCCCACCTTATCCCCATAACCCCACATATTTACTCCACTAAACCATCTAACCTGCGCATCTTTGGACTGTGGGAGGAAACAGGTCACCCAGAGGAAACCCACGCAGACACAGGGAGAATGTGTAAACTCCACCCAAGGCTGGAATTGAATCGGGGTCCCTGGCTCTGAGACGGCAGTGCTAACCACCGTGCTGTCCTCATTGAAAAACAAGTCCATTTCGAAGGCTATAGTATTGGAACCACCTTTCATTGTGACTGGTAGCAGTGGAGAAGTAGAAACCAGCTGTATGAGATTGGCTACAGCTTTAACACTCAAGTGTATCAGGACCGAGTCCTGATCAGCAAATAGTGTTATGATTAGATTTCGTGATATATAAACTAGGGGCAGAAAAAGTTCATTCGTAAATCTTCAACCTTCCGCCTGCAATTCAAGCCAGAAAAACACTTCAGTAGAATGGATATTTTACACTTAGCTTTCCGAAGTGCCCTACTGTCTTTAAGTGCATTTGACAATGAATTGATGAGATTTAGTGCCACTGAGTATTCAAGTCCAAATAATTATACATGCTTTGCTCAGCATTTTAAAGAGGAGGAGGAAATCTTTTCTTTGGTCAAACAGGGAAGAGATGGGAGAACCAGTCCTTTTGTTGTCACATTGTGTCGGATTGCCACTCTGTACCCACGTCTCTGCGCCAAATGTTGGCTGTGCCTGACTTGCCCAACCTTCCTGACTCAGGACAGGCGAGAGCCAGGCAGCACAGCGGCTCCCCGGGTCCCAGTGTCGGAGTCTAAAAGAATCAGTGAAGGAGGGCGTGCCCCTGTTTTCAGCACTAGCTGCTGTAAAGCAGGTGGGTTTAAATGCCCCATTGAAAATAACAGATCAGTGAGAAGGTAAGTGGACAGGGGAGGGTGGGTGGAAGAACACAGAGGGTGGGGGTGGGGTGGATGGGTGGGGGCTCAGGAGGGGTGGAGGTATCTAGCTGATTTGGGTTGGTGGGTCAACCCCTGGCGGTGGTGCGGCAAGAGGTCAATGGTGGGGAGTACGGCAGGGTGGGGAGTACGGCGGGGTGGGGAGTACGGCGGGGTGGGGAGTATGGCAGGGTGGGGAGTACGGCAGGGTGGGGAGTACGGCGGGGTGGGGAGTACAGCGGGGTGGGGAGTACAGCGGGGTGGGGAGTACGGCGAGGTGGGGAGTACGGCGGGGTGGGGAGTACGGCAGGGTGGGGAGTACGGCAGGGTGGGGAGTACGGCGGGGTGGGGAGCACGGCGGGGTGGGGAGTACGGCAGGGTGGGGAGTACGGCGGGGTGGGGAGTACGGCGGGGTGGGGAGTACGGCGGGGTGGGGAGTATGGCAGGGTGGGGAGTACGGCGGGGTGGGGAGTACAGCGGGGTGGGGAGTACGGCGGGGTGGGGAGTACGGCGAGGTGGGGAGTACGGCGGGGTGGGGAGTACGGTGGGGAGTACGGCAGGGTAGGGAGTACGGCAGGGTGGGGAGTACGGCGGGGTGGGGAGTACGGCGGGGTGGGGAGTACGGCGGGGTGGGGAGTACGGCGGGGTGGGGAGTACGGCGGGGTGGGGAGTACGGCGGGGTGGGGAGTACGGTGGGGAGTACGGCAGGGTAGGGAGTACGGCAGGGTGGGGAGTACGGTGGGGAGTACGGCAGGGTAGGGATTACGGCAGGGTGGGGAGTACGGCAGGGTGGGGAGTACGGCGGGGTGGGGAGTACGGCGGAGTAGGGAGTACGGTGGGGAGTACGGCGGGGTGGGGAGTACGGTAGGGAGTACGGCAGGGTAGGGAGTACGGCAGGGTGGGGAGTACGGCAGGGTGGGGAATACGGCGGGTTGGGGAGTACGGTGGGGTGGGGAGTACGGCGGGGTGGGGAGTACGGCGGGGTGGGGAGTACGGCGGGGTGGGGAGTACGGCGGGGTGGGGAGTACGGCGGGGTGGGGAGTACGGCGGGGTGGGGAGTACGGCGGGGTGGGGAGTACGGCGGGGTGGGGAGTACGGCGGGGTGGGGAGTACGGCGGGGTGGGGAGTACGGCAGGGTGGGGAGTACGGCAGGGTGGGGAGTACGGCGGGGTGGGGAGTACGGCGGGGTGGGGAGTACGGTAGGGTGGGGAGTACGGCGGGGTGGGGAGTACGGCAGGGTGGGGAGTACGGCGGGGTGGGGAGTACGGCGGGGTGGGGAATACGGCAGGGTGGGGAGTACGGCGGGGTGGGGAGTACGGCGGGGTGGGAAGTACGGCGGGGTGGGGAGTACGGCGGGGTGGGGAGTACGGCAGGGTGGGGAGTACGGCGGGGTGGGGAGTACGGTGGGGTGGGGAGTACGGTGGGGTGGGGAGTACGGCGTGGTGGGGAGTACGGCGGGGTGGGGAGTACGGTGGGGAGTACGGCAGGGTGGGGAGCACGGCGGGGTGGGGAGTACGGCAGGGTGGGGAGTACGGCGGGGTGGGGAGTACGGCGGGGTGGGGAGTACGGCGGGGTGGGGAGTATGGCAGGGTGGGGAGTACGGCGGGGTGGGGAGTACAGCGGGGTGGGGAGTACGGCGGGGTGGGGAGTACGGCGAGGTGGGGAGTACGGCGGGGTGGGGAGTACGGTGGGGAGTACGGCAGGGTAGGGAGTACGGCAGGGTGGGGAGTACGGCGGGGTGGGGAGTACGGCGGGGTGGGGAGTACGGCGGGGTGGGGAGTACGGCGGGGTGGGGAGTACGGCGGGGTGGGGAGTACGGCGGGGTGGGGAGTACGGTGGGGAGTACGGCAGGGTAGGGAGTACGGCAGGGTGGGGAGTACGGTGGGGAGTACGGCAGGGTAGGGATTACGGCAGGGTGGGGAGTACGGCAGGGTGGGGAGTACGGCGGGGTGGGGAGTACGGCGGGGTAGGGAGTACGGTGGGGAGTACGGCGGGGTGGGGAGTACGGTAGGGAGTACGGCAGGGTAGGGAGTACGGCAGGGTGGGGAGTACGGCAGGGTGGGGAATACGGCGGGTTGGGGAGTACGGTGGGGTGGGGAGTACGGCGGGGTGGGGAGTACGGCGGGGTGGGGAGTACGGCGGGGTGGGGAGTACGGCGGGGTGGGGAGTACGGCGGGGTGGGGAGTACGGCGGGGTGGGGAGTACGGCGGGGTGGGGAGTACGGCGGGGTGGGGAGTACGGCGGGGTGGGGAGTACGGCAGGGTGGGGAGTACGGCAGGGTGGGGAGTACGGCGGGGTGGGGAGTACGGCGGGGTGGGGAGTACGGTAGGGTGGGGAGTACGGCGGGGTGGGGAGTACGGCAGGGTGGGGAGTACGGCGGGGTGGGGAGTACGGCGGGGTGGGGAATACGGCAGGGTGGGGAGTACGGCGGGGTGGGGAGTACGGCGGGGTGGGAAGTACGGCGGGGTGGGGAGTACGGCGGGGTGGGGAGTACGGCAGGGTGGGGAGTACGGCGGGGTGGGGAGTACGGTGGGGTGGGGAGTACGGTGGGGTGGGGAGTACGGCGTGGTGGGGAGTACGGCGGGGTGGGGAGTACGGTGGGGAGTACGGCAGGGTAGGGAGTACGGCAGGGTGGGGAGTACGGCGGGGTGTGGAGTACGGCGGGGTAGGTAGTACGGTGGGGAGTACGGCAGGGTGGGGAGTACGGCGGGGTGGGGAGTACGGCAGGGTGGGGAGTACGGCAGGGTGGGGAGTATGGCAGGGTGGGGAGTACGGCGGGGTGGGGAGTACGGCGGGGTGGGGAGTACGGCAGGGTGGGGAGTATGGCAGGGTGGGGAGTACGGCGGGGTGGGGAGTACGGCGGGGTGGGGAGTACGGCAGGGTGGGGAGTACGGCGGGGTGGGGAGTACAGCGGGGTGGGGAGTACGGCGGGGTGGGGAGTACGGCGAGGTGGGGAGTACGGCGGGGTGGGGAGTACGGCAGGGTGGGGAGTACGGCAGGGTGGGGAGTACGGCGGGGTGGGGAGCACGGCGGGGTGGGGAGTACGGCAGGGTGGGGAGTACGGCGGGGTGGGGAGTACGGCGGGGTGGGGAGTACGGCGGGGTGGGGAGTATGGCAGGGTGGGGAGTACGGCGGGGTGGGGAGTACAGCGGGGTGGGGAGTACGGCGGGGTGGGGAGTACGGCGAGGTGGGGAGTACGGCGGGGTGGGGAGTACGGTGGGGAGTACGGCAGGGTGGGGAATACGGCGGGTTGGGGAGTACGGTGGGGTGGGGAGTACGGCGGGGTGGGGAGTACGGCGGGGTGGGGAGTACGGCGGGGTGGGGAGTACGGCGGGGTGGGGAGTACGGTAGGGTGGGGAGTACGGCGGGGTGGGGAGTACGGCAGGGTGGGGAGTACGGCGGGGTGGGGAGTACGGCGGGGTGGGGAATACGGCAGGGTGGGGAGTACGGCGGGGTGGGGAGTACGGCGGGGTGGGAAGTACGGCGGGGTGGGGAGTACGGCGGGGTGGGGAGTACGGCAGGGTGGGGAGTACGGCGGGGTGGGGAGTACGGTGGGGTGGGGAGTACGGTGGGGTGGGGAGTACGGCGTGGTGGGGAGTACGGCGGGGTGGGGAGTACGGTGGGGAGTACGGCAGGGTAGGGAGTACGGCAGGGTGGGGAGTACGGCGGGGTGTGGAGTACGGCGGGGTAGGTAGTACGGTGGGGAGTACGGCAGGGTGGGGAGTACGGCGGGGTGGGGAGTACGGCAGGGTGGGGAGTACGGCAGGGTGGGGAGTATGGCAGGGTGGGGAGTACGGCGGGGTGGGGAGTACGGCGGGGTGGGGAGTACGGCAGGGTGGGGAGTATGGCAGGGTGGGGAGTACGGCGGGGTGGGGAGTACGGCGGGGTGGGGAGTACGGCGGGGTGGGGAGTACGGCGGGGTGGGGAGTACGGCGAGGTGGGGAGTACGGCGGGGTGGGGAGTACGGCAGGGTGGGGAGTACGGCAGGGTGGGGAGTACGGCGGGGTGGGGAGCACGGCGGGGTGGGGAGTACGGCAGGGTGGGGAGTACGGCGGGGTGGGGAGTACGGCGGGGTGGGGAGTACGGCGGGGTGGGGAGTATGGCAGGGTGGGGAGTACGGCGGGGTGGGGAGTACAGCGGGGTGGGGAGTACGGCGGGGTGGGGAGTACGGCGAGGTGGGGAGTACGGCGGGGTGGGGAGTACGGTGGGGAGTACGGCAGGGTAGGGAGTACGGCAGGGTGGGGAGTACGGCGGGGTGGGGAGTACGGCGGGGTGGGGAGTACGGCGGGGTGGGGAGTACGGCGGGGTGGGGAGTACGGCGGGGTGGGGAGTACGGCGGGGTGGGGAGTACGGTGGGGAGTACGGCAGGGTAGGGAGTACGGCAGGGTGGGGAGTACGGTGGGGAGTACGGCAGGGTAGGGATTACGGCAGGGTGGGGAGTACGGCAGGGTGGGGAGTACGGCGGGGTGGGGAGTACGGCGGGGTAGGGAGTACGGTGGGGAGTACGGCGGGGTGGGGAGTACGGTAGGGAGTACGGCAGGGTAGGGAGTACGGCAGGGTGGGGAGTACGGCAGGGTGGGGAATACGGCGGGTTGGGGAGTACGGTGGGGTGGGGAGTACGGCGGGGTGGGGAGTACGGCGGGGTGGGGAGTACGGCGGGGTGGGGAGTACGGCGGGGTGGGGAGTACGGCGGGGTGGGGAGTACGGCGGGGTGGGGAGTACGGCGGGGTGGGGAGTACGGCGGGGTGGGGAGTACGGCGGGGTGGGGAGTACGGCAGGGTGGGGAGTACGGCAGGGTGGGGAGTACGGCGGGGTGGGGAGTACGGCGGGGTGGGGAGTACGGTAGGGTGGGGAGTACGGCGGGGTGGGGAGTACGGCAGGGTGGGGAGTACGGCGGGGTGGGGAGTACGGCGGGGTGGGGAATACGGCAGGGTGGGGAGTACGGCGGGGTGGGGAGTACGGCGGGGTGGGAAGTACGGCGGGGTGGGGAGTACGGCGGGGTGGGGAGTACGGCAGGGTGGGGAGTACGGCGGGGTGGGGAGTACGGTGGGGTGGGGAGTACGGTGGGGTGGGGAGTACGGCGTGGTGGGGAGTACGGCGGGGTGCGGAGTACGGTGGGGAGTACGGCAGGGTAGGGAGTACGGCAGGGTGGGGAGTACGGCGGGGTGTGGAGTACGGCGGGGTAGGGAGTACGGTGGGGAGTACGGCGGGGTAGGGAGTACGGCAGGGTGGGGAGTACGGTGGGGAGTACGGCAGGGTAGGGAGTACGGCAGGGTGGGGAGTACGGCAGGGTGGGGAGTACGGCGGGGTGGGGAGTACGGTGGGGTAGGGAGTACGGCAGGGTGGGGAGTACGGCAGGGTGGGGAGTACGGCGGGGTGGGGAGTACGGCGGGGTAGGGAGTACGGTGGGGAGTACGGCGGGGTGGGGAGTACGGTAGGGAGTACGGCAGGGTAGGGAGTACGGCAGGGTGGGGAGTACGGCAGGGTGGGGAATACGGCGGGGTGGGGAGTACGGTGGGGTGGGGAGTACGGCGGGGTGGGGAGTACGGCGGGGTGGGGAGTACGGCGGGGTGGGGAGTACGGCGGGGTGGGGAGTACGGCGGGGTGGGGAGTACGGCGGGGTGGGGAGTACGGCGGGGTGGGGAGTACGGCGGGGTGGGGAGTACGGCGGGGTGGGGAGTACGGCGGGGTGGGGAGTACGGCGGGGTGGGGAGTACGGCGGGGTGGGGAGTACGGCGGGGTGGGGAGTACGGCGGGGTGGGGAGTACGGTAGGGTGGGGAGTACGGCGGGGTGGGGAGTACGGCAGGGTGGGGAGTACGGCGGGGTGGGGAGTACGGCGGGGTGGGGAATACGGCAGGGTGGGGAGTACGGCGGGGTGGGGAGTACGGCGGGGTGGGAAGTACGGCGGGGTGGGGAGTACGGCGGGGTGGGGAGTACGGCAGGGTGGGGAGTACGGCGGGGTGGGGAGTACGGTGGGGTGGGGAGTACGGTGGGGTGGGGAGTACGGCGTGGTGGGGAGTACGGCGGGGTGTGGCGTACGGCGGGGTAGGGAGTACGGTGGGGAGTACGGCGGGGTGTGGAGTACGGCGGGGTAGGGAGTACGGTGGGGAGTACGGCGGGGTAGGGAGTACGGCAGGTTGGGGAGTACGGTGGGGAGTACGGCAGGGTAGGGAGTACGGCAGGGTGGGGAGTACGGCAGGGTGGGGAGTACGGCGGGGTGGGGAGTACGGTGGGGTAGGGAGTACGGCAGGTTGGGGAGTACGGTGGGGAGTACGGCAGGGTAGGGAGTACGGCAGGGTGGGGAGTACGGCAGGGTGGGGAGTACGGCGGGGTGGGGAGTACGGTGGGGTAGGGAGTACGGCAGGGTGGAGAGTATGGTGGGGTGGGGAGTACGGCGGGGTGGGGAGTACGGTGGGGTGGGGAGTACGGTGGGGTGGGGAGTACGGTGGGGAGTACGGCAGGGTGGGGAGTACGGCGGGGTGTGGAGTACGGCGGGGTAGGGAGTACGGCAGGGTGGGGAGTACGGTGGGGAGTACGGCGGGGTAGGGAGTACGGCAGGGTGGGGAGTACGGTGGGGAGTACGGCAGGGTAGGGAGTACGGCAGGGTGGGGAGTACGGTGGGGAGTACGGCAGGGTGGGGAGTACGGCAGGGTGGGGAGTACGGTGGGGAGTACGGCAGGGTGGGGAGTACGGCAGGGTGGGTAGTACGGCAGGGTGGGGAGTACGGCAGGGTGGGGAGTACGGCAGGGTGGGGAGTACGGCGGGGTGGGAAGTACGGCAGGGTGGGGAGTATGGCGGGGTGGGGAGTACGGTGGGGAGTACGGCGGGGTGGGGAGTACGGCGGGGTGAGGAGTACGGCAGGGTGGGGAGTACGGCGGGGTGGGGAGTACAGCGGGGTAGGAGTACGGCAGGGTGGGGAGTACGGCGGGGTGGGGAGTACGGCGGGCTGGGGAGTACGGCAGGGTGGGGAGTACGGTGGGGAGTACGGTGGGGTGGGGAGTACGGCAGGGTAGGGAGTACGGCAGGGTGGGGAGTACGGCGGGGTGGGGAGTACGGCAGGGTGGGGAGTACAGCGGGGTGGGGAGTACGGCGGGTTGGGGAATACGGTGGGGTGGGGAGTACGGCGGGGTGGGGAGTACGGTGGGGTGGGGAGTACGGTGGGGTGGGGAGTACGGCGGGGTGGGGAGTACGGCGGGGTGGGGAGTACGGCGGGGTGGGGAGTACGGCGGGGTGGGGAGTACGGCAGGGTAGGGAGTACGGCAGGGTGGGGAGTACGGCGGGGTGGGAAGTACGGCAGAGTGGGGAGTACGGCGGGGTGGGGAGTACGGTGGGGAGTACGGCGGGGTGGGGAGTACGGCAGGGTAGGGAGTACGGCAGGGTGGGGAGTACGGCGGGGTGGGGAGTACGGCAGGGTGGGGCGTACAGCGGGGTGGGGAGTACGGCAGGGTGGGGGGTACGGCAGGGTGGGGAGTACGGCGGGGTGGGGAGTACGGCAGGGTGGGGAGTACAGCGGGGTGGGGTGTACGGCGGGGTGGGGAGTACGGTGGGGTGGGGAGTACGGTGGGGTGGGGAGTACGGCGGGCTGGGGAGTACGGTGGGGAGTACGGTGGGGTGGGGAGTACGGCAGGGTGGGGAGTACGGCAGGGTGGGGAGTACAGCGGGGTGGGGAGTACGGTGGGTTGGGGAGTACGGCGGGGTGGGGAGTACGGCGGGGTGTACGGCGGGGTGGGGGTGTGGTGCTTACTGGGAGTGAGGTCAGGAGTGTGGGGGAAGTTGCGTGTGAGGTTCGGTCTGGGTGTTTAAAATAGTTACACTGAAGTTAGAAGTGCTTTTATTTCTCCTAATTTTTTTATTCATTCATGGGACTTGGGCATCACTGGTTGGCCAGCATTTATTGCCCAACCTTAGTTGCCCTTGGAGACCAGTTGAGAGTCAACCACGTTGCTGTGGCTCTGGAGTCACATGTAGGCCAGACCAGGTGATGCGCGTCAATTGAACACGAGGCACGAAGCTTCGGTAACAGAAGGCTTTTATTGTCTAACAATGGAACTTAATAGAACGTTAACACACTATCCCAGACTGACGAGGTCCCGCCCGAGCAGGGGGTCTTATACCTCTCCCAGGAGGCGGAGCCCGACTGGGATGTGCCACAACAGTAACAACCACAGGTGTATCAATCCCACCCTAACCCAACAGCAACATTAGAACAATCCCACAGTGGGAACCAACGATGGTTCACCACACCAGGTAAGGACAGCAGATTTCCTTCCCTAGAGGTCAGATGGTTTTTTCCAACAATGGTTTCATGGTCATCGGTAGATTCTTAATTCCAAATATTTTTTATTGAATTCAATTTCCACCATCTGCCATGGCGGGATTCGAATCCAGGTCCCCAGAACATTAGCTGAGTTTCTCGATTAATAATCTAGTGATAATACCACTAGGCCATTGCCTTCCTGCAAATGATATGTACGCACCCCGTATATAACACTTTCAGAGTAACCGTTAGCGCAACACTGGCAGAAGCATCCCAAGTTAACGATTTAAGTCACTTTGTCGGATGGTTCCCAGCGTATCCAGGGGATGCTTGCACCTCTGGACAACTGCGATGCACATTCTTAACTGAGAGCTTCCAAGAGGGATTCCCCAGTGCATTTTTGGCGTACCCTCCAAATCCAACATTGGGGAGCCAGGAAATTACAGGCCTACGAGTTTGATGTTTATTCCATGCTGGGCCTAGGAATGGAGCTGGGTGAGAAGTAAAAATAGCACCGCCAGCCCGTGTGCTGTTCCCCTGGCTCCATCACACCTGGACCATTTCACAGAGGCAGAATGGAGGGCAAGACAAGGCTACTGATCGTGGGGTCAATTAAAGGAGGCCATTTGGGATTTCCCAGTCAGCATCTGATCCCTACAGGCTCATGAAGCAGCTGAACCACCTGCAGGTGGCCTCCCAGTGGCAGATCAGGGGCCAGCATTCCAGGAAATCCACCACCACCCCCTCTCCCCCACACCCCCAGCCCCCTACAGCCGGCCTGATTGCTGTAACAGTCACAGGGCACCTGTAGAGAGGCTCTAATTTAAATTTTAAAGTGTCGGAGATCAGGCACCATCCTTTTGAAGCAGCCTCTCACTTACCTTCACTGAAGCCTGCTGCGCCTTTCAAACTGGAAGACCTCTAATTGGAACTCCAGCTTTGACATCCCATCCGCCATCCTTAAGCGTACAGTGAACCTGCCCTCTGCTCATTAGTTGGCCATCCCGATTGAGTGACCGTTTCCCACAGAGTCTGGGAATCCGTCCCACATATTTGCCTGACGACCGGGTTCAGAAACCCGCAGGAAAAATCTATGTCACCACAATCATAGAATCCCTACAATACAGGAGGCCATTTGGCCCATCGAGTCTGTACCGACCAGAATCCCACCCAGGCCCTATTCCTGTAACCCCACATATTTACCCCGTGAATCCCCCTGACACTAAGGGGCAATTAAGCATGGCCAATCAACCTAACCCGCACATCTTTGGACTGTGGGAGGAAACTGGAGCACCCGGAGGACACCCACGCAGACATGGGGAGAATGTGCAAACTCTACACAAACGGTCACCCGAGGCCGGAATTGAACCCGGGTCCCTGGCGCTGTGAGGCAGCAGTGCTAACCACTGTGCCACCGTGCCGCCCACATTGGACACCTTAGTCTGCCAATAGAAATCATAGAAATCATAGAAACCCTACAGTACAGAAAGAGGCCATTCGGCCCATCGAGTCTGCACCGACCACAATCCCACCCAGGCCCTACCCCCATATCCCTACATATTTTACCCACTAATCTACGCATCCCAGGACACTAAGGGGCAATTTTAGCATGGCCAATCAACCTAACCCGCACATCTTTGGACTGTGGGAGGAAACCGGAGCACCCGGAGGAAACCCACGCAGACACGAGGAGAATGTGCAAACTCCACACAGACAGTGACCCAAGTCGGGAATCGAACCCAGGTCCCTGGAGCTGTGAAGCAGCAGTGCTAACCACTGTGCTACCGTGCCGTAATATGATGATACATTTTCCACATGATTCCACATGATGCCTTATTGTGTTGGGTGTTTGTAACAAAATGACAAAAGGCTTTCCAAATTGAGGGACTAGCCCTTTTAAAATGGTTTTGCTCACCTCAGGAATTTGATACAGTCTGAGGCTGACAGGAAGTGGTTAAGTACACTGGAATTTCACTAGGATTAGGTGTGCATTTATCTTAAAGTCAATGGCATACACCAAACATTCCAATTGAAATCCGAGCTGGGTCTTTTTCCTGTCACCTTCAGGTTGCTCTTGGTAGCAGGAAAAGAGCCTCAGTCGTGTGTTTAATTGAGATGCTTCTGACCTACAGAAATAATGGCTTGCCATTATCTGCCAGTCACAGACTGCAGAGCTAGCAGAGTAGAATAGAGATCAATAATATTTGTAAAGACACACTATACAAATACATTTCATTTCAATTCAGGTTTGGGCTGAAGTAAACTTGAAAAGTGCAAGATTTGCATCTGCAATACTTCATTAACTTTTGGAAAATGTTTCTGTCAGGAACCCGAGCTGCTTCCGAGAAGGACTGTCTGGATTTCTGTTCCACAATCTCGACTTGTCGGGGTGGAATCGGGCCCCTTCTCACGCTCCCTCCGTGGTAAAATGATGGACGTTTTATACAGTTTTTCAATGAATGTACTGGACACAATGCAGTATAAAAGAATTTTTTTTTAAAAGGCCTGTTGCTGTTAAATATTTACTGCTCCCACTTCTCTGTCTTTGTGGCCACATTACGCTGAGAGCTGTCGCTGTTGAGACAGCACAAAAGTCCCTTTTTAAAGCTGCGCTTTCACTTCCAGCTTCTGAGCACTGGGAATAAAAGACCCTCCACTGTTGCACAAATGAGCTTGTTCCCTCTCTTGACACCTCGCGAGTGCTCACTCGCTGTGACAAGCACACAGAGGAAGTACACAGAGAGTTCAGATTGAAATGCCAGCAGCCTGCGGAAAAGGGGAAAACCATCTGATTGTGTTTACGTTCTATTGGACACCTCACTCTGCCAACTCTCTGCAACTGCGACATTTATGCAGTCAGCTGTTCTGTAAATCCATGCAATACACTGAGGCAAAAACCTAAATAGCCCCTATTATACTTGGGCACCTGTGCTTTGCTTACAGTTGTTTAGTATACAGCAGGGTTGTTGCTAAGGGTTACAGATTGGTTCGAAACGCACCCTGTACATAACGCCTCTTTATTATCTCATATCAGTTACTATTTTATCTTAAATAATGGGTGGGATTTTCCAGCCGTGCCTGCCGGTGGGATCTTGTGGTCCTACTGATGGCAAACCCCACTCTCCGCCCCCCGCCAGCCAGTAGCTGGCCGACACAAAACAGAGGGTGCAAAAGGAAGGTATTAAAAACATGAGATTGTACCTATCAGGAGAAGATCAACAGCTTTGGTCTTTTTTTCTTAAAAGAGGAGGCTGAGGGGTGACAGAATCAAGGTCTTTTAAAACTATGAAAGATTTTAGTGGAGTAGATGCAGAGAGAGGGTATTTCACTTGTAGGGAAGATCAAGCCTAAGTCCAACACTACTAGATAGCCACCAAGATTTTAGTAGATATGTCTTCACCTAGAGGGTGCTGAGAATGTGGAACTTGCTACCACAGGGAATAGTTGAGGGTAATGGTATCGGTATATCTAAAGTAAGGCTCAATGTGTATTTGAGAGTGAAGTAAATGCAATAAGAGTAAAGTGAGGAAGGATGGGATGAGGCCAAAGTAGAGCATAATTGCCAGCATGGATTATTTGGGCCAAATGGTCCCTTTCTGGATAATGGATAAAAGAGGCTGTGTCCCTTTAATTTTTGAAAATATAGTTTTTAAACTTTCAAATGACTGGAAATTTGGCAATTTGAAATGAGACAGAATAAACTTCTTAAAATGCAAGGCCACCTTCCCAAGGTGAAGGTAAAAAACAAACGATGCGAAGAGCGAGACATCAGAGACCCACGGAAACTCATCGCTGTCTCAGAAAAAGACAGTAAAATACAAAGTGCTAGATATTGAAACAGTGGCTGCCACAGACTAACACACCCAAAACACTGAGAAAATATGCAATGGCTGAAGTATAACAGGCCCAGACTGCAGCCACGGCTGCATGGGGAGTGAAACAAAGCTCTCAGCAAAGGAAACAGGTTGAAAGCTGGGCTCTCTCTCCCTCTCTTTCTTTTGGAACAAGCGTATTAGCTAGTTTAGAAGCGAATTTTTCTAGAGGTCTACCAGCAAACTCAGATCTTGTAATAATTGGATTATCTGCTACATCTGACCACATCACAAAACCAGCTAATCCAAATCAGCCTCGTTTAAAAAAGCACGCCTCAAGAACAATCAATAGATTCTTAACTGTATATTCTTATTTCTGATACGTTTGTGTGTGTGTGTGTGTGTGCATGTATGTATGCATATGTGTGTGTGTGTGCACATGTGGTGTAGGTGTGTGTGTGTATGTGCATGTATGCGTGTGTGAGAGATGCTGGGCCAGAATTTTCCCGTCCCACCCACCACGGGAATCATAGTGGGCGGATCATGCAAAGGTCTGTTGACCTCGGGTGGGAATTGCTGGCCTTGGGGTAAGCATGGTCTGAAAATCCCACCCGCTGTGTTTTAATTATGTTATCCCTCAGGTTTAGTGGTCAATAAATTTGCTCTTCCTTTGATGCAAGAAAACATTATTTGATTGGCTCCTTATTGCCCACAGCTTAAATAGTTATATATATTTGGACAAATCCTCGTGAAAAAGAAACTTAAACCTTTGTTGCGACCAGCCGAGGAGATTGAATAGTGGAAGCCAGTTCAGCCCTTCTCACTTGGTCATAACAATACTCGATGTAATTCTATGTAATCTGCGCTTGCAAAGAGCATCTGATTATCAGAATTAGTCATCGCTGGCACCCTAGGAGATTTACGTTGAACACTGCCAAACCTTTTCATGATTTTGTTTTGTTGAACATAACACATGAACTATCGATGAAGACAGCACCACTTGTTGCAGCATCAACTCATGGTAATTTAATTGTTGAGAAATAAATACACTCCAGTCTCAGCTGTGGGGATGGGTGATGAAAGAGTCGCTGAAGGCATTCTACTGGGCTGCTTTCACGTCACCAGTTACAAATGGGATTCGGGAGACTTGAATGGAATGTAAACTCAAGCCATTGTAAAATCAGCATTGTGCCCAATCCCCTCAGCTCCCAATGGGTCAGTTAGGTAAAATTGCCCCCTAGAAATCTGTGAATGTTGCATAAAGGAAAATACTCACAGAACTCACAGTATATCGCATTGAAATTGGGCTTGTGTGAACATTTCCACCCCTGTTATTTTCCAACAGCAATATGTGGTGTATCTGAAATATCATTTGAAAAGTTTCTTTATTATCTACAGAAAACTTCTTACTTTTATTGACAGCACTTCAAATTCACCTGACTTCCTCAGTGCCAGTCTAACCTCCTCACTTTTTAGTCTCTCACGCTTTTGCATCAGTTCCCCCACATGTCGCCCTCCTGTGGCGTCCTCAATATTACTATGTGATTTTCCTGGGAATTCATATTCACCGTGTAACTTTTGCTAAAACAAAACAAACTTGTGAAACCTATTGAAGAAAAAGAGTCCCAGCAGAATGATAAACTGCTCTGATATATGTTTTTTAAAATGTTTGGATGGATCTCTGTGTCCATTTGCGTGGAAGCTTCCCTCAATTAGCTGAGGAGAAAGGGGGATGGTCAATGTGCAGTCTGAGGATATCTCACCATTGTTCAATGTGCTAGTCATTGCTCTCCGCTCCCATCCCTGCCCTGCTCCCCGCACGCCTCAGTAAAGTAGGCTGTTTGGCAAAATTGTGGACCTTTTCTGAACACGTCTTTTGAAGAAGGGAGTTCTAACTGACATCACCTAAAGATGAAAGATAAGAGGTGAAATTGGACTTTGACAGCAGCATGAGTGACACCCATTGCCTGTTTTACAGTGGACCCACTTTTCTTCCTTCCTGAACTGCAAACTTCACCCTCCAGAATTTTTTTTTAATTTGTCGGACTTTCAGTTGTGTACATGGCATGCTGGAGCAATGATCCAGGTGCAGTGGGCAGTCAGCCAGCAGTTGATAGCTAGAGATGTGGGAATTCTGGAGTTTCAGTTGATTACCTCTGGCTGTTGGGGAGTATTTGCTTAGAATTTTGATAGACTACAGTCTATGACAATGTAGATTGTTCATTTATCTATGCAAAATGGGGGAAGGATGGAACAAATGTTTGATTATTGTTGTTGACCGGGAGATTGATAAATGGCCTCTTTGGCAATGCACTATTTCTGGTTAGATGGATCTTCAAAAGAAACTTAGGCAATAATTTTAGCTTTGAGCAGTAGTGTCATCATAGGTTGTGGGCGCCTGGTTTGTGCTTACCCAATATGATAGACAGTGCACAGCTAGCTGGATGTGCACACGCACTGGCTAGCCGCCATTTTATAGTCTTAGCTGTCCACACAGCACCTGAGCAATGGGCACAATGCAATGTAATTTCTAGGCCAATGTGTTCAGTAGATAATTTTGGAGCAGATGTTACACTATTTCCATTTTCAAAAAATGTGAACTTTCCAAAGTCAATTTACAAAACAGAAATGGGCCAGGCTTGGCACAAAGGGGGAAGGCTGGTGAGTGCATTGTCTGACTGAAGGCCCACCCCAAGAGGAACAACAACATCGCAACATCAAAAGACAGTGATCATCCCCTCCCTGTTTCCACAAATGCTGAAATGGGAAGTAGAGTAATGAGAAGAGAATTAAAACAAAGCAAAACTATAAGGAAGTACGATATGAAATAATGGGCCTTCATCACAAAAAGATGGAGAAAGAAAGCAGTAGAAAAACTGGTTCTCGGACTTACACAGATTGACCCTAGTCCAGTTTGTTACTGAGGTCAGAAAGATGGCAGAACACTCAGGCAGACATTTCAATGTAAATTCCTCCATTGAAGGACCTCTTAAAGAAAGTAAATGTATGTATTTCAAAAATTGCTCGCCAGAATGGCAACTTCCTGAAATAAGTGTGTTTCTAATGTTCCTATTTTTTACATAAATGAATTGATTGAATTCTTAATTTTGATAAATTCAGTGTGTAAGAGGAAATTAGGTAGGTCCATGGGGGAAAACTGGGTTCATTGGGTTAGATGAAATATAGTAAGAAGTCTCACAACACCAGGTTAAAGTCCAACAGGTTTATTTGGTAGCAAATACCATAAGCTTTCGGAGCGCTGCTGAAATAGATGAAATATGGCAGTGCTTGTGTGGAGCATGAAGACTGACATAGGCCAGCCCTGAATGGCTGTCAATTATGTGTGATATGATGGACAATTACATGCCACAATCAAGTAAGTGATCATTGTTATGCCGCTGTTGGCACATCAATAGAATGAAACAATTGAGGTGCTATATATATATTGATACAAGTGGGGGAATCCTGCGCAAAAATAAATGCAAAGCAAATATATCATTGGGCATAAAGTTTATGCAGAGCAGTAAGTGCCAAATCTGTTTAAAGGTTCTAATTCCTCCCAAGAGGGTGAGGAGCCATCATTCTACAGGATCCATAATGCAAGGTCAACTCCTATAAATATTTGAGTGGCACTCCCTGTTCGTGCTGCATGATGAACCAGGATCAAAGGCTGAAGTATCAGAAGCTAGTAACCAACAGCTGCTATTGGCAACAAAATGCCAATCTTTATAAACCTGGTACAATTTTAAATGAGGTGCGGGAACAGAGACCTCAGGTGCGTGTACAAGGCAGGATGAGATGAGGAGGTTGTCAAAAAACAAATAAAAGAGATTCATGGCTTTATAAGCAGAGGCACGGGGCAAGATCTTAACTTACTCAAAACCCATCCACTTGCAGAGAGTTAAAATCGGGTGCTTAGAGTTTGCTAGTTGCAAAGTTAAGGAACTCTTGAGAATTATTGGCGATGTCCCAACCAAAGCATCATGTCTAATCCTATGCAATACACTTTAGAGAGTGCAGAGACTTATTAGAATGGGACCAGGGATGAGGGAATTCAGTTACATGGAGTGAATTGTCCTGCACATGGAAGGTGAAGAGGAAATATGGTAGAGTTGTTCCAAATCATGAATGGTTTAGATAGAGTTCATAAGGAGCAATAGTTTTCAAAGGCTGAAGTATCAGTAACTGGAAAACAGATTTTAATTATCAGCAAAAGAGATGACATGAGGAGAATTATTTTTAAACATGACAAGTTGTTATCAGCCAGTAACTTCTACTCAGCAACACTGTTACCTTTTGATTCAATTCACTTCATATTGGTGTGACCGACACAGAAGATTACAACATTTTAAGTTCAAGTTATATTCATCGGAATTACTCAATATGATCTTTTGCCTGCCGACCACCAGACTGAATTAATCACCATTGGGAAGTTCCACTAACTGCGTTAGCTCCCAGATCTTTGACGTGGCTGGAAAAATTGAGCTCTTAAGTTTGACTGCAAGGATGCTAATAGGAATGTTTTAAAAGTTTTTGGTTGTAATCTTTTCAATTTATAGAGAAACTGACTACTCCATTTTAAGCAGGAAATGATCCCCCATATTTTTTTAAAGTTATTATTAGTCATTTAAAATAGGGTGGATTGACACTAATTTTTAAAAAAGATTTTTTTGCGATAGTCCATTTTCATCTGTATTAATCAAACTGCACTTAGTTATCACTGTTAAATATTTCAAGGAGTATTTTTTACTGCAAATTTTAAAATGTTCAAACTGCTTTCTGATTGTCTTGGTTAAGACTTTGGTCAGAATTCTCCCAAAAAAATTCAAAAGTGTTGAATTTGCATGAAAACTGGAGTAATTCACGCTGGTATTTTCAGTGGGAGTTCAGAGAAGCATCTTCCACGCTCTGTGCACTGCAGAGCCACCAGCATGAATACCATTAAAAACTAGGGGGCAGGGCCTATTCCTGGTGAAGAGGCTGAAATCAGCGTGCTGAGTGGGCCTCTGCACATGAGCCGATCTGAAAGAAATTGAAAGTCCAGATACACAACATCCACTGGTTCACCCTTGGTCCAGTCTACTGGTCACATCCCCAAAAGACTCCAGAAGATTTGTCTAGCATGATTTCCCTTTGAGTGAACCCATGCTGACTTGGACTGATCCTGTCACTGCTTTCCAAATGCTCCGAAATTGCATCCTTAAAAATTGACACCAGCATTTTCCCCACCACCGATGTCAGGCTAACTCGTCTACAATTCCTGGTTTTCTCTCTCCATCCTTTTTTCGACAATGGGGTTACATTAGCTACCTTCCACTCCACTGGAACTCTTCCACAGTGTATAGAATGCTGGAAAATGATCACCAATGCATCCACTATTTTTAGAGCCATTCCCTTGAGTACTTTGGGATGCAGAGCGTCAGACCCTGGGGACTTATTGGGTTTTAATCCCAGCAATTCTTGAATACAATTTCCTGATAAATAATAATCTAGACTTTATTTTTAAAAATCTCATTCATGAATGTCCTTGCAATATAGTTAAATCCTTTCAAGTACTTAATCCTTTACCAAAACAAACACTTCTGTTCATAACCCCACACCAAAGACATATCCTTTAATAACTACTTGGAGCTGCCAATAAAACTGTGCACTTACAGCTCTCCCACCACTCCCCCGACATTGTGATAAAAACAGGTTGCGGAAACAGTTGAACAGCATTAATCCTATAATGATAACCCTCAGGCTTATGTCAACAAACCTCTATTGAAATGGTAAGCACTATTCTTTTACAACTGCAAACTGTTTTTCCCCTGAAATTTAAAGAGTAGGGGATTTAAATAACCTGACAGCTTGACAGTTCCACAGATTTTATCCACTTTCCACACACAGTCATGTCTACTTTTAACAATTCCAAAGGGATACACAACTTCTCCCAAAAGCATAAGTGACCTCACCAAAAACTTTTGACAGATTGAGTCCTTTTCCTCAAATTTGTAAAGCCCACAAGTTTTTTCAGAAACCTGGATGATGAAAATTGCTTCTGATTGAAGGCAGCTGAACTTTTAAATGTGCCACTACCTCCATGAACTGTTGATGTGCAAAATACATCCTGTCCCCGTCCTTCCCCACCCTTTTCCTCACTCCCGGCAAAAATGGTTGGTGCCGGATTGGGTGCTGGTGTGGATTTGGTCAGGTGCCATTTTGGCTCAGATTCCCATCTACATGAAAATTTGGGTCCACATTTCTGTTGACCTGTCATTTTAATTCTCCCAGTCCTCCCAGTCTGAATTCTTTGTCCCTGGTGTTCTGCATGGTTCTCATGAAGCTCAGTGTAAGCTCGAGTAATAGCACCTCATCTTTCAACTTGGCACTTTACAGCCCTCCAGACTCTACATCGAAACCAGACAGCAGCTGTTGATAATAGTTCTGTTATTGCCATTCACAGATCCTCTAGACACATTTTTGCTACTTTATTTGTCCCATTACCATCCCTTATTATCTTACACCATCATCCCAGATTTTCACACTAAATTCATTATAGTATGAATGTAAGCCTACTTGTGACTAATAAATAAACTTCACTTTTACTTTTACTTTACTTTTATCATTTAATCACTCTGCATTCTACACAGATCTTCCCTTTTGATCTTTCCTCCAGTCCCCCTTTCCATGTTTCCACACTTGTAACTGTTTCCAGTTCTGATGAAAGGTCACCAATCTGGAATATTAACTTTCTTTCTCTCTCTGGAGATGCTGGTTGACCTGCTGAGTACTCCCAGCATTTACTGTTTTAATTTCAGATCACTATTCCATCTGAAGAATGGTATCTCCACAAAACGGCATTTTCTCAGTATTGCACTGGAGCTTTAGCCGAGATATTTATACACAAATTCTGAAGTAGAACTTCAACTCTGACCATCACTATTTGAAGATTGGGTTCCCCGGTACTATGAAATACTTGGATGTTACAGTCAGTTGACTAAATAGTAGTAGACATAGGAGGCTCAAAATAGGATAACTCTGTCATGCCGGCCTGAATTCAATGAAGAATGTTATTGATAATATAGTGTTCGAGACTGCTGGGTAAAGAGCAAGGAGGATGGGTTGATTAAGCATCATGCTGCATGACCATGCATGCTTTGGAGCAATGATGTGAAATCAAGGGATGAATTCCACCAACTCTATGGAGCTGGGGTGGAGGCGAGGTAGGCAACAAAATAGGGAGGAGCACTATCGGGATGGCTCCCCAATGCATTCCTGCCTCTGGGGGAATTTCCCAGGTGTGGGCTAGCAACAGAGTCTGGGAGATGATTAGTGTAATTAAGGCCCCAATTAGGGACCAATCTGTGATGTCAGAGGCTCTATTTCCCAATGCCAGGGCCACAAGTATCAAAGATCACAACTGAGCTTATCATGATTCCCATGCAGAGGTTTTTTCTCTTTCTCCGTAGCCGTCCCAGCTTCAGGTCTCTATTTATTGACTTCTCTGCAGGGATGCCTCCATGTTGAGAACCGCTGCCTGCCTTAGCAGTGCCTACCTCTCACAATGGAGCTGCCAGC
This sequence comes from Mustelus asterias, assembly GCF_964213995.1. NCBI lineage: Eukaryota > Metazoa > Chordata > Chondrichthyes > Carcharhiniformes > Triakidae > Mustelus > Mustelus asterias. The sequence goes on along the minus strand of NC_135805.1, from coordinate 107,133,183 downwards.
CTGGCATCACTATAGGATCTTTGATTGGACCTCCAGCCTCAGGAACTGGCTCCTTGTCCTCAATGGAATGGAGGGCAGAAGTGGCCAATTAGGGGGCTACCTCCCGGAAGGAGCGTGACGATACGATTGGGGTGTAGACCACAATATGAGGCGACTTCGGGGGAACTGACGCCCGCTGAAAAATCCAACCCAAACTTGATGCAGCGGCGCAACTGAGATGGCAATGACTGAGGTGACTTCAAGGCCGGGGTCATAAATGTGGATGGCACATTCACAAACAGCATATCTTGGGAAGTACTGATCCAAGAGTGAGAATGGTTTAAGACTGACCCACCTCATAACAAAACACGTGGCTAAATATTCTGTGGGGTAGATCCCAAATAATATCAGTGATAGTTTGTTTCTAGGGGAACTGGTTTCTGATGTTTCAAACCACTTCCTGAAAACTCACATTGATTTATCATGGACTCAGGACTTCATTAAAGTTATTCAAAATGTTACATCCAACAAACTACTTCCTGTTCCGCCAGTCATTGAAGTCTTTGCTGTTTGTGGGATCTTGTTGAGTAGAAATTGGCTGTTGTATTTCCTACATTGAAGCAGTATCTGAACTTCATTGGCTGTGAAGTACTTTAGAACATCCAGAGGTTGTAAAGTCCTATATAAAGGCAAATTCTTTCTTTTGTGTAGTCAAATAGAAAAATCTAATCTGCAAACAGTAAGAATCCACTATCAGCAAATGAAGTGAATGTTCAACCAATCATTTTTGTAGTGTTTATTGAGGGAGGAATTCTGACAAGGATGCTGTGAGAATTCCCTGCTGTTTCTCAATAGAATCTTCTATGAGTGACTGAGCAAGCAAATGGAAATTTAATTTAAGTTCTCATCCAAAAGGCAGAAGTTCCGAAAATGTCCCTTGGTACCGAAGGGAAGTGCCAAGACTATCTTTGCAATTCCTGGATTGCAGCATATACTCACTGGGGGCATAATTGGATAGCCACCCAAATCAGGCTTGGGAATCATGGTGCATAATTAACCCACACCCATTCTAAGTAATGCAGGCAGTACGCAATCTTCCTCCTGCCTGCTAATTGTAATGATGGTAATAATATTAATTTAGCTGCCTTCTTCAGCAAAGTTGTCACCACGTGAGGCTTGTCCTCGTAGATGTTTGCCTTTGCACCGTTTCCTCTCAGGCTGCAGCCCATGGCACTGGGGGAAATATTGTTCTCGGCGCCCATATAGTCACAAGCAATGCCTCCCACAATGAGCAATCCCCCTGCAGACTTCCAAAACCAATTCCACAAACTGTGGGGTGGCGCGGTGGCACAGTGGTCAGCACTGCTGCCTCACAGTGCCAGGGACCCAGGTTCGATTCCCAGCTTGGGTCACTGTCTGTGTGGAGTCTGCGTGGGTTTCCTCTGGGTGCTCCAATTTCCTCCCACAGTCCGAAAGACATGCTGGTTAAGTGCATTGGCCAAGCTAAATTCTCCCTTAGTGTACCCGAACAGGTACCTGAGTGTGGCGACTCGGGGATTTTCACAGTAACTTCTTTGCAGTGTTAATGTGAGCCTACTTGTGACACTAATAAATTAAACTTTAAACTAAATCAATAAATCCAGCCAGTAGAAATGAACCAGCGATTAGTCTACATGTGGTTGAGGAATCTTTTAACCAGCATTGGTGATGGGAGGTCATTTGTTGAATGCAGCAGCTGTGCTTATGAGAGGGTGTTAACTAGAGTAACAAAATCCAAAAAGGCATGTCTGGCATCAAATCGGTGTTGAAAGCCACAATCTGCCTACTCCCCATTTTCTAGTGCATGCTGCACCAATATCTTCACCATGTTGTTCGGCACGGGTCACTCCTGAAACAAACAAAGCAGCATAGACATCATTCTGATACTAAAATTGCACATGGAGTGGCCAAAACACCAGCGCATACACAGTCCAATTCTTCTGCCACTATGTTCCGACACAGTATCAAGAGATTGCTCCCAACTCACCCAAGATGATACGACCCAAATGACCTACTGGAAAGAGAAAGTCTAGCAGCACAGCAAGGAACTTAAGCCAAAGGCGCACCGCAGGGGAATTAAGCCAAGGACACCTAAAGCCAAGCAAAAACACCTTGAGAAAAAATAAAATACTGCAGATGCTGGAAATCTGAGAGAGAAGCAGAAAATGCCAGAAAAACTGCAGCATCTGTGGAAAGAGAACCCAGAGGCTGGAATTTTACCGGCACACCCGTCCAGATTCCAGGGGCAGGCGAGGCTCAGAGAACGGCCTTCTTTATTGTCCTTGGGGGGGGTTATATGAACCTCGGGCTGACGTGCCGGTAAAATTCCACCTGTACTTAGCATTTCTTGACTGTTTAACTCTTCTTGAGGCATGTTGATTATTTTGAACTTGTATTTTCTGGTTATCAGGATGTAATCAAAATTAAATAACCTGCTCCCACCTGTATTCTGTATACCTCTCAGCATTTTCAGGAGTAGAGTCATGTTTCCTCTTTTTTTTACTAATGAAAACACTTCAGCTTTGTGATTCTAATTAGCAGTATTAATTAGCGGTATTAATTAGCAGTATTGATCTCAGTGTCGGTATTTACTATGCCAGCACTGTTGTCAGTACTTACAAGCCTGCAATTTTCAGCATTTGACATTTACTGTATTTGCATTTATCAACAATATTGATCCCACAGCAAATATCCACAATAGTTACATGCAATAAAGGATATTAGCAGCTTATGGCATTAGCTTGCTCAATAACTTCCCTTCTTAGTGTAGCGGTAAGTGTTAATGACGTAACCCCCTACACTGTCAATTATGACCAAAAGAACAAACCTTGCCTTGTAGAATTATGGAAAGATCAGGTTGTTCTCATGTGATAAGTTTCTAAATCAGCCATGATGTTGGCAAATGAGTTTTCCCATGAAAGCAGAGAAGGCTGGAGGCTAAGTAAACTTGTGGCACCTTTGTGCATTTGCGTACCGGTCTGAAACTCATACAGGTCTGGAATCAGGTCTGGAATCAGGTTGGGAAAATTTAATCTGTAAGTGCCGTTCCCTCCAGGCAACATGAATTTTATTGGCGGTTTCTGCATTTTCCTGATAATTTGGGGAATAGTGCACGCCACCACTAAGCTGATGGTGGCTTGGACGGGTGAGGAGCGCGGGGGGGGGGGGGCGCGGAAATGAAGAACAGAAGAAATAAGAAACGATGATGGAAAATCTTCAATATCCAATAGCCAAAGCACTGGAATTCCTGTAACTTTCCTGTGTTTAGTCTACTGCCGAGTTCACTATAAGAAAAGGAAATGGTTTATCTGGATTATTCTTGGGTGATTTTTAAAAACAATGTTACTTGCATTTAACTCACAAGTTATTGTTCTTAGGGCATCCCAAAGATCTACTTTCAAAGTGAGTTGCTGTTGTTTCGCAGATAAACACAACGTCCAAATCACAAAAAAACATTGTCCCACAAATCAACAAAATTAGACTAATGATCAGTTAATTGCTTTTGGCAGGTCAAATGAAGAATGTTGGCCAGGACACTGGGGAATACTTTCTGCTGTTCCTTCAAAAATGCCAATGGATTTTTACATTCCCTGGAACAGGCAGCCAAGGACATGGCTTACTGATTCATCCAAAAGGATGTTCACATTCGTCGTGAAAATTAACGTACAGGCTATTAGAGGAAATGCAGCTCAATAAATTGAGAGATAAAGGTGAATCGGTGTATGTTTTTGGATTGGCAAGATGTGGGTAGCTACATAGCCTAGGCTTGTATGCTGTGATGACTTGTTTATTCAAAGAGTTCAAATTCAGCAGCAAACTAGATGGTTATTAGAACATTTACAGAGGCCAAGGCTGAATTTCAATTGCCAGGAGTGAGTGAGATAGGGTAAGAGTTGGAGGTGGATTTAAGATCACCAAACCTAACAGCATATATTGGGAAGCCAGTCCCAACTTGCTGACTTCATTTCAATAGAACATGTTAGGCTGTATGTTGGTAGCCTTGACCAGAGGCACTGGACACGAGTCAGCAGCCTTCCATCAGCCAGTCTGTACAGGAGCACTGGGACAAGCAAAGGGAAAGCCAATACAGTCACTAAGGAATGCCCAAGGGTGATCAGTTTACATCTGTATACGATTTGGAATGATTGAATTTATAAATGTTGTTTGAAATAGTTTTTTGTGGTGGCTTTTATATTTGCATTGTGACAAAGCGAACACTGATGATCAGTGACAGAGGGAAGATTAGGTGTGGATCTATTGGGGAATGGTGAATTGGGTTGTTTACTGATATTGTACATGGATGTGTTGCTCATTGACAGTCTGAACAGAAATGAACTATCTAGTTTGTCTCCTCCTTTCCACTTGTCTTTCCCTTCGGTCACTCACTATATTGCTGGTGGCAAAGACTGGCCCTCATGCAACAGCCAGCATGAAACTTGAAACCCACTCTGCACAGGACTGCAGAGCTCCTCTCGAGTGGCCTATGCAATGGAAGACTTGTTTCTGTACTCCAACGATCTGCTCAATCACATTCTGTGTGGCAGCATGGCTTTCATTGCATACATGCTGCCCACGTGTGGGTTGCACACTGGAGCCATAAGAACATAAGAAATAGGAGCAGGAGTAGGCCATCTAGCCCCTCGAGCCTGCCCCGCCATTCAATAAGATCATGGCTGATCTGAAGTGGATCAGTTCCACTTACCCACCTGATCCCTATAACCCCTAATTCCCTTACCGATCAGGAATCCACCTATCCGTGATTTAAACATGTTCAACGAGGAAGCCTCCACCATTTCAGTGGGCAGAGAATTCCAGAGATTCACCACCCTCTGAGAGAAGAAGTTCCTCCTCAACTCTGTCCTAAACTGACCCCCCGTTATTTTGAGGCTGTGCCCTCGAGTTCTAGCTTCCTTTCTAAGTGGAAAGAATCTCTCCACCTCTACCCTATCCAGCCCCTTCATTATCTTATAGGTCTCTATAAGATCCCCCCTCAGCCTTCTAAATTCCAACGAGTACAAACCCAATCTGCTCAGTCTCTCCTCATAATCAACACCCCTCATCTCTGGTATAAACCTGGTGAACCTTCTCTGCACTCCCTCCAATGCCAATATATCCTTCCGCAAATAAGGGGACCAATACTGCACACAGTATTCCAGCTGCGGCCTCACCAATGCCTTGTACAGATGCAGCAAGACATCTCTGCTTTTATATTCTATCCCCCTTGCGATATAGGCCAACATCACATTTGCCTTCTTGATCACCATGTCGACAGTCGTCAACCCTGGTGGCCCAGCAGCCAACATTTAGTTGGCCATGTTGGCTCAAGTGCAGCTGGCACGGTGCACTGCTGCCCGTTAAGGCATCATGGGCATTGAGCTGAATAATTTGCTGCTTATGGTAACACACCAGGCAGTGGAATCCCTCTTAATTACCTCTCAGAGATAACATGCAGTGCCTGCAAAGCAGTGTGTGTGTACTATCAGTGACCTCCTACATCATGGGGAAGCTTGGAATACTTGTAATGCTCATGTGCTAACTGTGCCTGCTGGTCTCTGACAAGAGACAATGAAAAGTAGTTAGTAAACTCTTGATGAATCAAATCCCTTTGGAGCTGGACTTCGATTCCTGTTAAGCAGAGTTTTGTGATAACCAGGGAGGCCCAATTTGCCACATGATTGCTTCTTTGTATAACTTAATATGCCTGCAAACATGGCCCACACAGTACTGTACTATATTTAAATTGTTACATATTGTGTCATTCTAACACTTACTGGTTTTTGCATTTCAGATTCTAATGCTGAATGAAAAACACAGTAAAAGAGTAAAAATATCTTAATTCCATTTGTTCACAGTTGGTCTTGAAAAAGGCCAGAATTTAGCACCAGAAAAACTCTGTAATCTGCTGTTTTCTTGCTGTTTTTGAATGTGTGTGAAACAGTCTGCCATGTCACCAGTGCAGTCAAAGATGGTTGTTTGCTGCAGTGCAAAATCCCAGAGCATCTCAACAACTTTCACAGCAACGGCAAGGTAAACAGGTGGGCCAGGGGGCAGGCAGGCACTGGGATCTTCAGGGTCGTTGGCCCCTTGGCTGAACAACACTCTGCATCTACAGTGACATCATCTGTCAGTTCCATCGTGCATCGTGCGGCATCATCCACCTCCGCCTCCGTTTCCATGGCTGCCTCTGCCAGAATCTCCATACTGGCATCCCACAGATGAGGAAAAAGCATCTCGTCATCAGGTGGGTTGGTGCTGTAACCTGCTTGAATCCAGTGGTGTGGAAGCAGTTTGTAATTGTGGCTTTCTTCACCATCTTCTGCTCATTTTAAAACATCAGCATGGCCTCCTATACAGTGGGATTATTGTCCTGCTTCTTTTCGATAGCCTCAATAAGTGGAGACATCAGTTGCCATTGGTAGTGAGTTTTCAAACTCCTAATTACTCCTGATTTACTGACTGGAGCTTGCTGTGGTTTTGGGAGGCAAGAGCATCTGTTTGGTGTTTTTCAGGCCAGCGATGTTGGGGTGTGTGGGACAGTTGACCAAGATTGATGGAAATGTTCCTTTTCTTTTGTTGCTTAGTTTTGTCCATTTTCCTGATCCATGTCTCAAAGATGCTGGAGGTCATCCATGCATTTTAGTTTGTCTTGTACTGAGCGGGTAGTGTCTTGACTGTCGTGAAGCATTGTGGCATATTGGACTTCCCTTTCAGGAGAAATGGCAGCTTTTCAGCACCTTCCATGTTGGTGCAGACCACAGCAATGACAACATTCCTTGCTCCACTTTTCACCATTACACCATTAGACAGCAGGTCTGGCAAAAAAGGCAGTCAAACAGTCTGGTTTTATCCACGTTAAGAACCATAGAATCTCTAAGGTGCAGAAGGAGGCCCACCGGCCCACCAATGCTTGCCTGTCCGCCCTATCCTCATAACTCCCCCACCACATTTCCCATGGCTAATACACCTAACCTGCACATCTTCGGACTGTGGGGAGAAACCGGAGCACCCGGAGGAAATCCACACAGAAACGGGGAGAATGTGTAAACTCTACACAGACAGTGAACCGAGGCCAGGAATCAAGCCCGGGTCCGTGGCGCTGTGAGGCAGCAGTGCTAACCACTGTGCCCCCGTGCTGCCCCGGGTCCCTGGCGCTGTGAGGCAGCAGTGCTAACCACTATGCCACCATGCCGCCTACCAGAGACATTAAAAATGTATCTTCACGCATACTGAAGATGTGAATGAACCCATTTTGAAGTTGCTATGGCTGCGTCCTCACACTTACTGTGTGGAAGATGATGCTGTACCTTGTCTTGAATTGGTCCAGCCATCTGTTGCTGGTGAACTGTCCTAGCTTCTTCACCATGGTGCAGAATGGGCTGGAGATGGGCACATTCACTGCTTAAGCTTCCTTGGACCACATGAACAAATTTTCTCTAACTTTGGGACAGGCAGCCATTCTCATCCTCTTCCTTGCTGGAGAGAATGACTATATGTCAAACTGATGTTCTCCTTAGCTTTCAAAATGGTAGACAAACTAATTGGCTGAATATCTCACTCTTTCCAGATGCCTGCTTTCTGCTTCGTGTCACAGTTTTCCACTTGCACTATCAACTTCACCTTCACTCTGATCCACAATACTTTTTCACAGGTTCCGTCGTGTTTGCACGCTTTGCCTATTACTTCACAGAGAAATTTGAGAAAACTTATGTCTAACCATTCTGCTCTGATCGGTCAACATGGTCACATGATCCCTGATGGAAGAGGCCGGCTTGCTTGCGCTGGGGAAGTACCTGTTTTACGAGGGATTTTTGGCAATATTTTTCTCGCCTGCACCAAGCAGAAGTTCAGCTAACCCAGATCGCCCACTGCAGACTTCCAGTTAATTACGGGCATTGTTCAATAGCTTTTCTTATTCTGTAGGAGGGAATGATTGATAACTTTGACATGAACGGAATTTTGTGTCATCCGACTTTGACTCATGAGGATTTGACTGCAGCTCTCTGAATGGAAAGTCTCATGAATCTCCCTCACACGACAGTGAGTGGCAAACTGCGAGATATTGCCAATATCCCCAGCTTCAGCCTGGAGGAGCTCGGAACATAAAGGTTCATAACCGTGGCCACCTTCACTGGCGATGCAGGCGTTATCCTGCTCTGAGATTGTAGTTTTGTTCGAAGCAGTTGTCATATTTCACTGAGGATGTCCTTAAAGTTTATTTATTAGTGTTAGAAGTAGGCTTACATTCACACTGCAATAAAGTTACTGTGAAAGTCCCCTAATCGCCACACACCGGCGCCTGTTTGGGTACACTGAGGAAGAATTTAGCATGACCTAATCAGCATGTCTTTCAGATTGTGGGAGGAAACCAGAGCACCCGGAAGAAACCCACGCAGACACAGGAAGAACGTGCAAACTCCACACAGACAGTGACCAAAGCCAGGAATTGAACCCGGGTCCCCGGTGCTGTGAGGCAGCATTGCTAACCACTGTGCCACTGTGCTGCCCTGAAGTGCAGCAATGTTCCTCACTAAGGTCCATGTTGGGCAATTGTTCCCTGAACACTCTGGGCAGACATGGTCTCCTGCTGGTCGTCTTTTCCCTCTCCTCCTTCTCCTTCTTTGGGCAGTGAAGAGGCCTTTGTTCATTCTCCTGGTCACATTGTATTCCAACAGGAGTGCCCGTTAGTTCACCCGTACCTACAACACAAATGATTTCTGCAGAAGACGTTGGGTCAGTGATCTCAGCCCCAGGGCATCACTGCAGGAGTTCCTCAGGGTTGTGTTCTTAACACAATCATCTTCAGTTGCTTCATCAATGATTTTCCTGGGGATGTCCACTGATGATTGCACAATGTTCAGCATCATTCATCAGTACTCAGATACTGAAGCAGTCCATGCTGACATGCAGTGAGGCCTGAACAACATTCAGGATTGGGCTGACAAGGAGCAAGTAATATTCAGGCCACACAAATGATAGGCAATGATCATCCCCAAAAAATCTAATCATCTCCCCTTGGAATTCAATGGTATTATCATCACTGAATTCTCCTACGAACAACATCCTGGAGTGACCACTGATGGGAAACTAAACTAGACCAGCCATATAAATACTGTGGCTACAAGAGCAGGTAAAAGGCTGGGAATTCTGCAGAGTGGAACTCACCCCCTGACTCCACAGTGCCTGTCCACCATTTACATGGCACATGTCAAGAGTGTGATGGAATACTCCCCACTTGCCAGGGAGAGTGCAGCTTCAACAACACTGAAGAAGCTCAAGATCATCTAGAACAAAGCAACCCACTTTACTGGCACCCCATCCAGCACCTTGAACTTAACTCCATCCACCACCAGCAAACATTGATATCAGTGTGTACCATCCAGAAGATGCACCGCAACCAAAACTTCCTCAACTGCACCTTCCAAACCCATGAGCTCGATCACCTAGAAGGACAAGGGCAGGTGACACCTGGGAACACCACCACCTGCAGGCTCCCCTTCAAGACACACACCATCCTGACTTGGAACTATATTGACTTTCCTTCACCATCACTGGATGAAAGCCTAAAATACCCTTCATAATAGCACTGTGGACTACAGCAGCTCAAGAAAGAGGCTTACCACCACACTCTCAAGGGCAATTAGCAATGTGCAACAAATGCTAGCCTTGCTCACATCCCAGGAATTAATTAAAACCCTCCAGCACTTGCCACCCAACGCCTTGTAGATTTGAGCAACTTTGAAGAATTCTGGAAAGTGCAAACCAATCATAGTGAGAGTCAATGGAAATCAATCTGCCCTAATTTACAAGGAGTTGATAGTCGGTTTAAATAATGCTGGGAGGCCCTTCCTGTATTTGAATGCATGTTCAGCTGTGCATAATTAAAAGAAAGCAATAGCTGGAACATTGAGGTCCAAAATGGCAGTGCTGATGTCAAATCAATGTTACTCACTGATTGATCTGCCATTCTTCCGGTGAACACTCACTGCTAACTCATCAAAGCCACCAGCGATATGGTGCCCGCATGACTCGCTCCAGAGGTGTGCACCTCGAAGACCACCTGTAGTGCTCAAGAAATGCTGCACGTGCAAACTCTAGGATGAGAAACTGGAACAACATTAAACTAACACAATGCTGTGACAAAAGGAAAGTAGTTTTGAACCTCTGCACAATGTCATATTCTGGCAGGACTTTAATATAGAGCCATGTGCAAAACAATCTCCAGTGGATCCAGATTGTTCATCATCAGCCTTAATCATAACAGTATCTGGTATAGGTATGTAAACACCAGTACGAGCAGATCTGAACATATTAATGACAGCTAGATATAAAACACATTTGTTTCATTTCAAATAGAAAAGGACTGCTTTATAAATATAAAAGCTGGCCTTTGTTATATCTTACGTAAATCACAGGCTATTTCTTTATTTGTCTGACCTAAGTTGAAAACTCTTGAAATAAGCAGTCCACTGTATCCACCGGGTTGGAGCTCACCGTGACATATCTATCAAAGAATATTATTAAAGAGATGTTCTCAGAAACAGTCAGTTCTCACATGTGCCCGGCACATCCTTCCATGAAAATCTAATTTGAAGCACCTCTTTGGTTTCCCCCACGAGTTTTAAAACTCAGAGCTTTAGTTTATTTCATCTGATCTCCATTCCCTGGTGACCTCACTCCAGGGTTTGACATGACAGGATATCTTCAAAACAAAACTCTCCTGATTGTTACTGCTACAGGTTGCGGCAGAGGATGCATGTGTTCCTTATAATCAAGTCTTTTTTCCACATATTTGTCTTATCTTTTAACCATTCCTCTCATAGGTCCTCTCCCTTTAGGTCTTTCGCTGTCTATCTGCCCACTTTTCCCTGGTTCTATTCTTGCTCAAAAAGCTGTTGGCCGGAATTCTCCGACCTTGCCCGCGGCTGGAATTCTCCAATCCCACTGCAGTGAATGGAAGTTTGGCAAAGTGCCAAATTCTCGGTTCTCACTGGCAGCGGCAGTGGGACATGCAAGACTGGGGAATTCCAGCCATTAATTTCTAATGTCTTCCAGTTCTGATAAGTGGCCATTAACTTGAAATGTTAACTCTATTCTTTTCTCTGCAGATAATGCCTGACTGACTGATTCCAGAACTTTCTGCGTATTTTCTTCATTCTTGTTTTTTTCTAAATTAACTCATCTTTGCCCTAAATTCCAGTTATAAACTACTATGTGACACATGATGAACCGACCCCCAAAACGTGGCACAGAAAGCATTTTTGCCTGCAAGTATTGCGTCCTAGTTGCCCTGTGACCCAATAGTGTTGCTATATTGAAAGCGAACCTAACTTTAATGGACAGTGCTTAGCACTGCTGCCTCATAGCACCAGGGACCAGGGTTTATTCCTGGCTTGGGCCACTGTCTGTGAGGAGTCTACACATTCTCCCCATGTCTGCATGGGTTTCCTCTGGATGCTCGGGTTTCCTCCCGCAGACCAAAAGACGTGCTGGTTATTTGCATTGGCCATGATAAATTCTCCCTCAGTGTGCCCGAACAGGCACCTTGAGTGTGGCGACTAGGGGTTTTCCACAGTAACTTTATTGCAGTGTTAAAGTAAGCCTACTTGTGGCAATAATAAATTAATCAACAAATAATATTCAACTTTAAGGGACTTTTGTTATCCTTGTGTGAAATATGTACCTGAACTTTACTGCCCTGCTTGCCACGGGAATCAGTGTGGGTGAGGAGAGGCCATGGAAAGGTCCGTTTACCTTGGATTTTACTTGAATTTGTGACCATGGACGGGATTTCAGGATGAGCGAGGCTGTAAACATCCCGCCCATGGTCACAAATCCAAGTGACGCCAGAATGAAATGGGTCAGGGTCTCAGGAAGAGGGATTGACCCAATAGGACTGAGGTGAGGAGAAATTTCTTCACCCAGAAGATTGTAAAGCATTGAAGTTCTCTATCCCAGGAAGTTGTGGATGCAATGTCATTGAGTATGTTCAAGAGAGAGGTTGATAGAATTTTAGGTACAAAGGAATTTAAGGGAAACACAGAAACATAGAAAATTGGAACAGGAGTAGGTCATTTGGCCCTTCAGACCTGCTCTGCCACTCAATATGATCATGGCTGATCCTCCAGCTCAATACCTCACTCTATCCATACCCTTGACACCTTTAGAGCCTAGAAATCTATCTATTTCCTCCTTATAAGGATAGTGCAGGAAGATAGAGTTAAGTTAGAAGATCAGCCATGATCTTAAGACAGGAGTCTTGATGGACCAAATGGCCTAATCCAGCTCCTATTTCTTATGTTTCTATGTTCTTAAATCCGTTTGCAGTCCATAGCAATCTGTATTTATAGCTGGAATCGTTTCAGGGAGTATCCAAGTTGCAAAGTGGCACTTCCTTCATCCCTGTCACTTTTTAGCCTTAAACATGCTGAATGTTCTGCTTTTCTTTTTAAATAGAAACTATAGATGTGCATTTCTAAACTTATGTCTCAATAGGGATTAGAGTTCTTTTCTGTAATTCAGAAATAATCTTTCCTCTTTTTTAAAGAAAATGTCAGCATTACTGGAAAGACTTGCCCAGATAAGATTTACTTTTTGTGAGCCTTATCTACACTTCCTTTTTTGTGGGTTTGCTTCTGACTTGCACTTGTACTATTTTCCCAGGCTGAATGTCACTGATCTGCCCTTTCTTAGTCTGTCAAAACAGCTTCAAAGTGTGAAGCTCAGGCAGAAAGCAATCATACGATATTCACGTAAGACCACACCTGGAATGTTGTGTGCAGTTTTAGTCTCTTTATCTGAGGAAGGATGTTCTTGTTCTCGAGGGAATGCAGCAAAGGTTTACCAGGCTGATTCCGGGGATGTCGGGACAGATGTATAAGGAAAGATTGAATCGGTTAGGATTGTATTCTCTGGAGTTCAGAAGAATGAGGAGGGATCTCATAGTAATCTATAAAATTCTAATAGGACTAGACGGGGAAGATGCAGAATGAATATTTCCAATGGTGGGGGAGTCCAGAACTATAGGTTATAGTCTAAGGATACTGGCTAAACCTTTTAGGACTGAGATGAGGAGAATTTTCTTCACCCAGAAAGTGGTGAATTCACTATCACAGAGAGAAGTAGAGGCCAAAACATTGTTTGATATAGTTTTTGGGGCAAAGGAGATCAAAGGATATAGGGGGGAAGGCAAGTTCAGGCTATTAAGTTGGATAATCAGCCATGATCATAATGAATGGCGGAGCAGGCTCAAAGGAGCCTCCTACTCCTATAATTCATATTTCTATATGTATGAAAGAACTCTGACCATTGACACAATGAGAAAGAGTGGTTGAGATTGAGGAAAATGCCCAAAAGGGACAGAGACATGAGGTGGTTGGGATCTTGGTGACAGTAGGAGCTCGGGACTGAGCAGGGGTGGAGAATAATGATTCTCAGGTAGTGTTTTAATTAACTGACGGAGCTGGATATGACAGGAGGCCAGATCGGTAGCAAAGAATGGCAGCAGCAGATTGTGTCAGGTGTGAGACCTGGCGTTCAAAGACATAAATCAACAGCCTAGAGGTGCACAGGTGGAGTAAGTCATGCAAGAAGAATGGCCAAAAAGATGCAAGAGATAGGATTACTAACAGCAAGCTTAAACATAACAGAAAAACGTTATGGACAAGCATGATATAAATAGGAAGGGACAAAGTATTAAAGGAATGAGTTACAGGCAGTAAATAGAACATTAATAGGAAATTGTGATGTGATGTTGTTAATAAATATAACAGCAACTTACATTATGCTCTTTTTGAAAAACCAATCAAACAAAAGATAAACTAATTGAAGTAACAGCCCCTTAAAGGGGCACCATAACAAAGAAGGTAAGTTTTAAAGAAAACTTAACTCACATCAAAATGTTATTTCTAGGGCTGATGATGCACTCCACCATCTGCAGTATCCATAGAACTGTAGAATCCCTTCAGTGCAGGAAGAGGCCATTCAGCCCATTGAGTCTGCACTGCCCTCCCCTCTGCCTTATCCCAAAATCCTGGGCATTTACCATTGTTAATCCACCTAAATTACACATCTTTGGACTGTTGGAAGAAATGATGTGGAGATGCCGGCGTTGGACTGAGGTAAACACAGTAAGAAGTCTCACAACACCAGGTTAAAGTCCACCAGGTTTATTTGGTAGCACAAGCCACTAGCTTTCGGAACGCTGCTCCTTCATCAGGTGAGTGGGTGTTCTGTTCACAAACAAGGCATATAAAGACACAAACTCAATTTACAAACCGCACCGACCTCCTCAGAAGACAAACATGGGACACGGCGGACAGAGTACCCTTGGTCGTCCAGTACTTGCCTGGAGTGGAAAAACTACGACATCTTCTCTGGAGCCTTCAACATGTCATTGATGAAGATGAACATCTTGCCAAGGCCATCCCCACACCCCCACTTCTTGCCTTCAAACAACCATACAACCTCAAACAGACCATTGTCCGCAGCAAACTACCCAGCCTTCAGGAGAACAGTGACCACGACACCACACAACTCTGCCACAGCAACCTCTGCAAGACGTGCCGGATCATCGACAGGGATGCCATCATCTCACGTGAGAACACCATCCACCAGGCACACGGTACATACACTTGCAACTCGGCCAACATTGTCTATCTGATACGCTGCAGGAAAGGATGTCCCGAGGCATGGTACATTGGGGAGACCATGCAGACGCTACGACAACGGATGTGCCAGGTGCGTGGAACTGCAGCTCTTGAGAGACCGTGTTAGGGAACTGGAGCTGCAGATCGCTGACCTTAGCGATCCACATCTGGTATGTGGCAGTCTTTTAAGGAACGGTTGTTAGGGCTACAGGACAAGCATGTGCCTGTAAAAAAGAAGGATAGGAAGGGTAGGATTAGAGAACCGTGGATAACCAGGGAAATTGAGGGACTGGTCAAAAGGAAAAGAGAGACGTATGTTAGGTCCAAGCAGCTAAAAACGGAGGGAGCTCTGGAGGAGTATAATGAAAGTAGGAAAATACTCAAACGGGGAATTAGAAGAGCAAAAAGGGGTCACGAAATGTTCTTGGCAGACAGGATTAAGGAGAATCCCAAGGCATTTTATTCATACGTTAGGAACAAAAGGGTTGTAAGGGAAAAAATCGGACCTCTCAGGGACAAAAGTGGGGACTTATGCTTGGAGCCCAAAGAGGTAGGGGAGATCCTAAATGAATACTTTGCGTCGGTATTCACAAAGGAGAGGGATGTGTTGACTGGGAGTGTCTCGGAGGGGAGTGTTGAACCGTTGGAGAAAATCTCCATTACAAAGGAGGAAGTGTTAGGTTTGTTAGAGAATATAAAGACTGACAAATCCCCAGGGCCTGATGGAATCTATCCAAGGCTGCTCAGGGAGACGAGAGGTGAAATAGTTGGGCCTCTGACGCAAATCTTTGTCTCGTCACTGGACACAGGTGAGGTCCCAGAGGATTGGAGGATAGCCAATGTGGTCCCGTTATTTAAGAAGGGTAGGAAGGATAACCCGGGTAATTATAGGCCGGTGAGCTTGACGTCCGTGGTGGGGAAGTTGTTGGAGAAGATTCTTAAAGATAGGATGTATGCGCATTTAGAAAGGAATAAACTCATTAACGATAGTCAACATGGTTTTGTGAGAGGGAGGTCATGCCTCACGAACCTGGTGGTGTTTTTTGAAGAAGTGACCAAAATGGTTGACGAAGGAAGGGCCGTGGATGTTGTCTATATGGACTTTAGTAAAGCATTTGACAAAGTCCCTCATGGTAGGCTAGTGAAAAAGGTTGGATCCCATGGGATAAAGGGGGAGGTGGCTAGATGGGTGGAGAACTGGCTTGGTCATAGAAGACAGAGGGTGGTAGTGGAAGGGTCTTTTTCCGGCTGGAGGCCTGTGACTAGTGGTGTACCGCAGGGCTCTGTATTGGGACCTCTGCTGTTTGTGATTTATATAAATGATCTGGAAGAAGGAGTAACTGGGGTGATCAGTAAGTTTGCGGACGACACAAAACTGGCAGGACTTGCAGATAGTGAGGAACATTGTCAGAGGCTACAGAAGGATATAGATAGGCTGGAAATTTGGGCAAGGAAATGGCAGATGGAGTTCAATCCTGATAAATGCGAAGTGATGCATTTTGGTGGGAATAATGTAGGGAGGAGCTACACGATAAATGGAAGAACCATAAAGGGTGTAGAGACGCAGAGGGACCTGGGTGTGCAAGTCCACAGATCTTTGAAGGTGACGTCACAGGTGGAGAAGGTGGTGAAGAAGGCATATGGCATGCTTGCCTTTATAGGACGGGGCATAGAGTATAAAAGTTGGGGTCTGATGTTGCAGATGTATAGAACGTTGGTTCGGCCGCATTTGGAATACTGCGTCCAGTTCTGGTCGCCACACTACCAGAAGGACGTGGAGGCTTTGGAGAGAGTACAGAGGAGGTTTACCAGGATGTTGCCTGGTATGGAGGGGCTTGGTTATGAGGAGAGATTGGGGAAACTGGGGTTGTTCTCCTTGGAAAGACGGAGGATGAGGGGAGACTTAATAGAGGTGTATAAAATTATGAAAGGCATAGATAGGGTGAACGGTGGGAAGCTTTTCCCCGGGTCGGTGGTGACGTTCACGAGGGGTCATAGGTTCAAGGTGAAGGGGGGGAGGTTTAACACAGATATCAGAAGGACATATTTCACACAGAGGGTCGTGGGGGCCTGGAATGTGTTGCCGGGCAAGGTGGTGGAGGCGGACACACTGGGAACGTTTAAGACTTATCTAGACAGCTATATGAACGGAGTGGGAATGGAGGGATACAAAAGAGTGGTCTAGTTTGGACCAGGGAGCGGCGCGGGCTAATTGTTCCTGGTTTCTCGTTTCAAGGCTTCATTCTACGATCATCTTGCTGGTGCCAGTACAGAGTGAGACTGCGGATAGTTGGGAACCTGTCTCGGGGGCAGGGAATTCATATGGTGTTCGTGGAAGTGGAAATGACTAGGGTTGGGAAGCATTTTCCGATCGGGGCCATTGTGATCTCCTGGACTCGTTTCGATCGCCTCAGGGGGTCGGAGAGGAATTTCCCAGATTTTTTTTTCCCCATATTGGCCCTGGGGTTTTTCACTCTGGGTTTTCGCCTCTCCCTGGAGATCACATGGTCTGGAATGGGGGGGTGGGGGTAAGTTAATAGGTTGTAATGAACAAAGCATCGTAGCTGTGAGGGACAGCTCGGTGGATAGGATATTGGTATGTAGATAGGCTGGAAAATTGGGCGGGGATCCTGGATTCAGGATTCAATCCTGGACCGGGGAGCGGCGCGGGCTTGGAGGGCCGAAGGGCCTGTTCCTGTGCTGTATTGTTCTTTGTTCTTTGTTCTTTGAATGAACACCGCTTGACAATCACCAGGCAAGAGTGTTCTCTTCCTGTTGGGGAACACTTCAGCGGTCGCGGGCATTCGGCCTCTGATCTTCGCGTAAGCGTTCTCCAAGGTGGCCTTCACAACACACGACAGCGCAGTCGCTGAGCAGAGACTGATAGCCAAGTTCCGCACACATGAGGACGGCCTCAACCGGGATCTTGGGTTTATGTCACACTATCTGTAACCCCCACGACTTGCCTGCAAAATCTCACTAACTGTCCTGGCTGGAGACAATACACATCTCTTTAACCTGTGCTTAACGCTCTCTCCACTCACATTGTCTGTACCTTTAAGACTTGATTACCTGTAAAGACTCGCATTCCAACCATTATTTTGTAAATTGAGTTTGTACTCCGAAAGCTAGTGGCTTGTGCTACCAAATAAACCTGTTGGACTTTAGCCTGGTGTTGTGAGACTTCTTATTGTTGGAAGAAACCAGAGCACCCAGAAGAAAGGCATGCAGACACGGGGAGAATGTGCAAACTCCACACAGACAGTGACCCAAGGCCGGAATCGAACCTAGGTCCCTGGCACTGTGAGGCAGTAGTGCTGACCACTGTGCCACCGTGCCACCCTAAATACCTCAGGCATGCCAGTGGACACAACTTACATTAAAAATGCAGCATTTAATAGAGTAAAATATCCCAAATTGTTTCATAGGGATGTAATCACACAAAGACTGATACCAAACTGAAGGAAGCGGCATTAGGACAGTTAGTGAGATAGGTTTAAAGTAAAATCTGAGGGAGGAAGAAGAGGTACAGATTTATAGGAAAAATTCCAGAACTTAGGGCCTAGATAGTTAAAGGCTTGGCCACCAATGACATGGTGAACGAATTCTACAAACTGATCGTTCTTCATTGCTACAGGTTTTTGTTCTCATTTTAAGCGAAACAGCCAGCCATACAGTCTGTAAAGGGAAAGAGCTATTCCCAGTTCCTCCAGAAACACAGCAATCATTTGTCAAAAGCTGTGTTGAAGTGATCTGAAACTTGGGGCCTGATTTTCCCCCTTGGAGACAAGACTCAGGGGCCGCCGGGTCTGTTTTTGTGTCAGAAACCAGCCTCCAGAAGGGAACTGACCGAGTTTCAGATTGTCCTGGGAATGAAAGCCGAATTGATTTGAAGATAGAGACCCTGTTCAATGGGGCAGGAGAGGAAGGCAGGTTTCAGACACCCAACGCAGCCATCACTGAGGCTGCTGCTTGTCCTGAGGGAGAGATTTTGTGCCAAAGCCCGGCACTGCACCACAGAGACCTGAGATGGCACAGGGGAGCTGAAGGTCTGACAGCCCTGAGTGGAAGGAAAGAGTTTGCCTGCCCTAAGGGTGGCAGAAAGAGACCGTCTCATCGTGCAACAGCAACACCTCTCTGTTCAGTTTGTCTCCCTCTGACTCCAATTCCTCCATGTCACTAACCTCCTGCTCCTCCCTGATCAGTTGTCTCCTTCCTCTCAGCCTCACTCTCCTCAAGGTCTACACCTCTCTGGAGGGCCATGCTACAGAGAGCACAGCGGACTACCACAATGAGTGAGACCCTTGTGCAGGTCACTGCCTGACCACACCAAGCATCTAAACCCAGTGCCCTCTGAGCCTGTGATGCCCCATCAGTTAGGACCCTGATACGGTGTCCAACATCGGTGAAGAGGGCATCTGTCCCCTAGGTGATGTACCTAGGTGTAGCTGCCTGTGAGATGCCACAGAGTTCCACACCATCGAGGGCACAAATGTCTGTGACCATCTGCCAAGAGAGTGGCAGTCTCCTTCATCTCTGGGTCTCAGTCATATCCAAGGACGGAATTTACCCGTCCCATCCGCCACAGGAATTGGGGCGGGGCTGGGTGGAAATCAGGCCCTCGGAGTTCAAATTGAAATTTGGAATTCTCACTGGGCAGAATTTTCCAACCCCTCCTGCCAGCAGGATTTTCCAGCCCTGTCGAAGTCAATAGAATTTTGAATGCTTCGCCGCATTTTACAGCTCCACCCCCACCCACACCATGACAGGGCTGTAAAATTCCACCTCTTAAGTGCAGAGCTTTGTCTGAAAGACATCTTATGTACTGAACTGTCAGCTGAATGCAAGCTTGAGAGAATCCTTGAATTTACAAATGAAATAAAGATAATTCTGGCCATCTAGGATAAGAAACATTGTATGTTATTTTAGTTTTTCTAAGAAATCAGACAGTCCTTCTGTTCCAGGCACATCTGCAACAATTTATATACACTGTAGCAATTCCAGAAACTAGTACAGCTGGCCTCTTGTGGTTTGATAATCTAGGCAGCGATAGTACAGCACCGTGTCAACACATAAATATGTGACTATTGATAAAGTGTAGCAATGTACTCACAAAGTTTTGGTTTAGCAATTATCACCACAGTGGTATACAACGATCAGCTTGCTCACCAACTCAAAAGATCGTTCTAATCCGCTGACTCCCCTGTGTTTTAATGGTGCTGTAAGCACTAAGTTAGGGGAAAGCGATGGTTTAGCGGCATATGTGCTGGACTATTAATCCAGAAACTAATGGTCTAGGGACCCAGGTTCGAATCCCGCCGCGGCAAATTGTGGAATTTGAATTCAATAAAAAATATCTGGAATTAAGAATCTACTGATGACTATGAAACCATTGTCAATTGTCAGAAAAACCCATCTGATTCACCAATGTCCTTTCGGGAAGGAAATCTGCCGTCCTTACCTGGTTTGGCCTACCTGTGACTCCAGAGCCACAGCGATGTGGTTGACTCTCAACTGCCTTCCAAGGGCAACTGGGGATGGGCAATAAATGCTGGCCAGCCAGCGACGCCCATGTCGCACGAATTAATTTTAAAAAAGCAGTGGATAATAAATTGTTTTCCTACTCCTCCCGTTTAACACAACTGATTTAATCCCAGACTGACACTATTCCAAGCAGGACTAATTTGCCAAAAAAGCATGGAGCGACATTGGATTTTATGGCCTTGCTTGTCCCAAAACCATAAAATCCCGCCCGAGGTCAAGAGACCTTCCCATGGCCCGCCCCTCGCCTGCTCTGATTCCCATGGCGGGGAGGGCGTTAAAATTCTGGCCATTGTGTTTAATATGCTGATTTTGGGGCTTAAATGGATTTGACTATGAGAGGGCAAGCAACTGAATAATAAGCTGCTGAAAGTACTGGACAAGACCGAACAGCAACGTAAGATCACGCCAGAGAACCAGCATGATCAACTGGTATGGAAAACTTGCACCAGTTGAATTTGGAAATCAGGATTGGAGCCATAAATCTGACTGATCATTGCAAGGAATGAAGAGCTGACTGTGTTTTATTTTGCAATCTTTCTAATTTTACATTGACATGCTATAACTCCATTGATAACAGTGAAATTAGTTGTGAATAATTTCTAATTACATTTTAATACATACAGGGTCTCTGTCTCAATAAAACGGCGTGCCATGTGGGAAACCACTTCCTTCGTTTTCTGGTAAAACATCCTTTCACTCACATGTTTATGAATAAATAAAATATTCCACTCATAAAAGGGAAAAGAATTCTGGCTGATGGAAACAGGTCCATCAGTGGGCAAGTGGAGTCTTAGAATCATAGAATCACCACAGTAAAGAAGGAGGCCATTCAGCCCATCAAGCTTGTACCGACCACAATCCGACCCAGGCCCTAATCCCATAACCCTCATTTACCCTGCTAATCCCCCTGACACTAGGGTCAATTTAGCACGGCCAATCAGCCTATCCCACACATCTTTGGCGTGTGGGAGGAAACTGGAGCACCCAGATGAAATCCATGCAGACAAAGGGAGAAAGTGCAAACTCCACACAGACAGTGACCCGAGACTGGAATTGAACCTGGATCCCTGGCACTGTGAGGCAGCAGTGCTAACCACTGGGTCTCTGTGCCGCCAGTTAGGGAGCGTGAGTGAGTTGCTGGGTTTGTGTTCCAATAATGCGCCATTCAAAATGGTGAATCTCTGTTGGCAATCCCACTGCTCTCCTTTGCCTGCTATTATTGGACTGTAGATTTCTGAGGAAGGTTTGGAAGGAATGGATGTGCCATAATGAACACATTCCCTTCCTGCCCCATTAATTCCAAAAAGGCAACTATTCCCAATTATCATGTGACACACAACTCCTCTCCTATCACAACATATAAGCCAGTCATAAACTTTTGTAATTCTACTGGATGACAATGTTAAGAATGTATTAGTGACAGAAAGTTAACTCAGATCACATCAGAAACGGAAAACCTCAAATTGATTTTGTTTGTAAAAATACTGTCTAAAAGAAAGAAATGATGACCAGAATTTTATAGGCTGTAACACAATCTTAGTGTTTAGGTAACTGTGTAAACAGCACAAGCTTCATACTCATCATTTATATAGTTATCTAAACTCCTCGGGGGTATTGCAGTCGTTTGATACAATCACAGACATCTGTTGTACTTTGTGTTTTCGCACATAACTGAAAATAAAACATTATAATAAAGATGAACAGTAGACATTCTCAATATAGTTTTCTGAATGACTAGCTCATCAATAATCAAGTAAATGGCTTCCAAATCCTTCCTTGCTCCAGCTCAATGTAGAATACAGCTGCAAATTTGCATCTCAGTGATTTACGCGGAGAATGTTCAGGTGTAACCAGTGCAGAGTTATTTACTGTGATTATAGTTTAGCGTTCAAACTCCCAGTGCTTGTTACTGGATTTGAACTCAGCTGTGAAATAGGGAAGGCGCTGCTGCCATCTGACGAACAGTTTGCAATGAAGCATACCTGATGTAAGTCACCTACCTTTTACAATGAGTGTCTTTACCAATTGAAAGCGCATTGCGATTGTGTGAAATGAGAGCTTATTTTCACTCTTGTTTCTGAATATTCTTGTGCATTGCCACCACACCTGTGTGCTTTGTGAAAGATTGCATGGGTCACAATGCTAAAGTCAGTCAGAACACATCTGCAGTATTGCCACTGAGCCACTTGTTAAACTGCTAACCATGTACTTAATGAGCTCAAGCTGCAAAAACTGACTAATTCTCCTGAGCAGTGAGCTAGTGTTTTAGTGATATTGTCAACCCAGTTTATGTGGAATCACTCTTCCCATTGATTTCCGATGTTGTATGTTTAAGTTTCACTCCTTGAAATAACCACATAAACTAAGCTGGAAGTCTAGTGCAGTACTGAGAGAGTGCTACACTGTCATATGATGAGATGTGTAGAGAGTACAGTACTGAGAGAGTGCTACACTGTCGTATGATGAGATGTGTAGAGAGTACAGTACTGAGAGAGTGCTACACTGTCGTATGATGAGATGTGTAGAGAGTGCAGTACTGAGAGAGTGCTACACTGTCATATGATGAGATGTGTAGAGAGTGCAGTACTGAGAGAGTGCTACATTGTCATATGATAAGATGTGTAGAGAGTACAGTACTGAGAGAGTGCTACATTGTCATATGATGAGATGTGTAGAGAGTACAGTACTGAGAGAGTGCTACACTGTCATATGATGAGATGTGTAGAGAGTACAGTACTGAGAGAGTGCTACATTGTCATATGATAAGATGCGTAGAGAGTACAGTACTGAGAGAGTGCTACACTGTCATGTGGTGAGGTATGTAGCGAGTACAGTACTGAGAGAGTGCTACACTGTCATGTGGTGAGGTATGTAGAGAGTACAGTACTGAGAGAGTGCTACACTGTCATATGATGAGATGTGTAGAGAATGCTGTGCTGTCATATAAAGATTTATCAGACTGATTCCTGGAATTGCAGGATTAACGTACAAGGAAAGATTGAGTCAGTTAGGAATGTATTCCCTGGAGTTCAGAAGAATGAGGGGGGATCTCATAGAAAACTATAAAATTCTAACAGAACTAGACAGGGTCAGAAGGATGTTCCTGATGGTAGGGGTGTCCAGAACCAGGGGTCACAGTCTGAGGATACAGGGTGGACTGTTTAGGGCAGAGATGAGAAGAAGTTTCTTCGCCCAGAGAGTGGTCAGCCTGTGGAATTCACTATCACAGAAAGTAGTTGAGGCCAAAACATTGTGGGCACGATCTTACCGGCCATTCACACCAGGCTTCCACTGCAGTGAAGTCGGAGAATTTGGCACCCAGCCAAATCTTTGTTCACCACAGTGGGATGGGAAAATCCTGCCGGCGTGAACAGCAGTATCGGCAGTAAGAGCGGCACGGTGGCACAGTGGTTAGCACTGCTGCCTCACAGCTCCAGGGTCCCGGGTTCGATTCCCGGCTCGGGTCAGTGTCTGTGTGGGGTCTGCACATTCTCCTCGTGTCTGCGTGGGTTTCCTCCGGGTGCTCCGGTTTCCTCCCACAGTCCAAAAATGTGCGGGTTGGGTGGGTTGGACATGCTAACTTGTCCATTAGCGTCGGGGGATTGGAAGGGTAAATGTGTGGGGTTGCTGGGATAGGGGTCTGGTTGGGATCATTGTCGGTGCAGGCTTGATGGGCCAAATGGCCTCCTTCTGCACTGTAGAGATTCTATGATTCTATGATTCTGGCCTGTGTGCTTTCAAGAAGCAGTTAGATATAGCACTTGAGGCAAAGGGGATCAAAAGATATGGGGGGAAGGCGGAATCCAGCCAATGAGTTGGATGATCAGCCATGATCATAATGAATAGTGGACCAGGCTCGAAGACCGAATGACCTCCACCTGCTCTTATTTTCTATGTTTCTATGTTAAACTGACATTTTGTTCAGGTTAGATGTGAATGCCACGGCGCTGTTTTGGAAAAACCAGAGAGGTCTGTCAGTGACTTGTCCCAGATTCCCCCCAAATTAAAATGAACAAAAACATATTGGTGTTGAGCCTGGCACGAGGGGGGGTTTGGGTCAGGCCTGATCGATGGGAGGAATGGGCTTTGGGTGCCAGATTGGGTCTGGACTTGGAGGGGGCTGGGGGTGGGGGGTCAGTGTCAGGTGGTATGGAGGCTAGTAGGGGGTTGGGGTGCACCAGGCCAACTTTCGGTGGGGGGGGGGAAGGGTTGCGGATCCAGTCCCATGGTAGGTAGTCAGGGGCAGAGTCCCATGTTGGGGGAGGTCAGTGCACTGGTTACCCAGAAGCTGGAAATGGTTTTAATTCTTAAACGTATTCTGGGTAACATTTGCTGTAAGGCAGCCGGAACCATCTGGAGTTTACGATATAAATTGCATTTTCAGATGGTTCCCAATGCAGCTCAATTACCCAAAGAAAGTTTGTATATCCAGGGCAATTGCAATGCAATCTTTACCTGGAAACTGCCGGGTAGGTGGTTTCCTCTGCCGGATACTCTACCTCGGAGCTCAGAAGTTATTGGCCAAATTTTAGTTTTTCAGTTTTTTGTGAGATCCTGACCAAAACAATGACATTTGCCGACGTCACAATAAATGCATTTCAAAATGGGTTTGTTGTATGTGAAGAGCTTTTGGATATTCATGATTGATATAATAGAATCATAGAATCCCTACAGTGCAGAAGGAGGCCATTCGGCCCATCGAGTCTGCATCGACCACAATCCCACTCAGGCCCTATTCCGGCAACCTACATATAACCTAACTCACGCATCTTTGGACTGTGGGAAGAAACCGGAGCACCCGGAGGAAACCTACGCAGACACAGGGAGAAAGTGCAAACTCCGCACAGACAGTGAGCAAAGCCAGTAATCGAACCCGTGCCCCTGGTGCTGTGGGGCAGCAGTGCTAACCACTGTGCCACCGTGCTGCCAATGATGAAGTACTTATTCTTTTGACTAATTCGATCAAAGTATGAAAAATCTATGTACCCAGAACATCCTGTATTTGTGGCTATAATAGCAACAAGTCCGCTTTTAAAGCAAAATACTGTTGTCGTGTTTCAGCAACTTTCTGACCTTTTTCTAATGAAAGAGTTCCGAAAATGAGAGTTACTTTTAAGTTTCTTTGAAATTCTTCTCTTAAAAATATCCCGAAGCCTTGTTTTTTTAATCCAATTTCGTGGAGATTGATCATAGCAGAGAGAGAGAGTTTCAGGTCTCCATGAAAGAAAAGGATAAAATTAATTTCCCGTGCCATGTAGAAGGAGGTGACACAGGGGCCAAGTGTCTCAGCCCCAGAATATATAGCAGTGCCTCCAGATGTTCGATCATCTGGCCAGGGAAAGTAAGGTGCTCTCTCCCTATTCAACCTTTGGCATCAGCACTCAATGTAGTCGTCACCCTCAAAAACTAAAGAGCACTCTGATTAATTCTGGATTCTATGGTCGACCTACCCGTCTTCTCTGGTGACACTCAATTGCATGCAGAACCTGAAAACCTCTTTCTCCAATTCACTGATGTGCAAGTACCATGTCTCTGACATCGATTTCCCAGTGTCATTGTAGAGCGGGGCCTCAGTAACTATTCTTCACTGAATTCATACAGTCTGGCTTCAGGAGAAAGGTGGGTGCAATGTCCACAGAAAGCATGGGATTGGAGGAGATGTTACGAAGCTCAGCCCCTATGAACTTGGAGCATATTAGAGTAACAGTCGAAGATTGATTCTTGAAATGTATGCCAAGGATTTCCAGGGGATTCAGCAGCTTCTTAAGCATTGTGTTGAGCAATGTCGTTCAATTCAGCGAAATAACATTGTAGCCCCTGCATTACTGGTTTCATGCCAGTGGTAATCTTTCTTGTCGGCACCTTATGATGAGTATGTAGTAGCACCATTTGTTCCACAGACTCTGTTTTGAATACAGATCTCACTGTATTGGATGGAAAATGTGTAACAGTAATTCAGGAACTGGTTGGGAAATAATGAACGCTATTAAGCATGTTTACACTGAGGCTTGTGCTTTTTATGGCTGCTTTTGGGGAAAACCAGGTTTAGGAAGTTTTATATCTCCTTTTTAACAGCATAAGTGGAAACTACCTCAAAAAAAGTTTTGAAAAAATTAAACTATCTGACCAGATTGTGTTTATGTCTATGTGTTGTTACAATCCCTGTACCAATAACTTTTAAAAATAAACTCGAACTTCCAGTTAATAGGTGGAAGGATGAGACGACTAGATTTCATGTTTTAAGGTTTTTAGTGTAACAAGCAAACAAGGAGCAACAAACACTACGGTGGGATTTTCCACCCCCCCTGCCCCCGCGGCACGTTGTGGCAGCGGAGGTGGCCCAGGATTGGCCGGCGGTGGGATCTTCCGGTCCTGCCACTGTCAACAGGGTTTTCCGTTGTTCGCACCCTCCTTCGGCAGAACCAGAAGATCCTGCCAGCAGGAATGGCCTGAAAACCCCAGCCTATTTGTGAAGGCAACTTCTACTTTAATTACTGAAAAAGACTTACCCTTTTCACTTTTAACACAAGCAAAAATCCCATTTTACAATTATACATTACACTGCACCTTATGTATTCACCCATGGGTTTTCTCCAGATGCTTCAGTTTCCACCCACAGTCCAAAGATGTGCAGGTTAGGTACATTGACCACGATAAATTGCCCGTTGTGTCAGGGGGATTAGCAGAGTAAATACATGGGTTTACAGGGATAGGGCTTGGGTGGGATTGTTGTCGGTGCAGGCTTGATGGGCCAAATGGCCTCCTTCTGCACTGCAGGGATTTCCATGGTTCTAAAAATTCAATCTTCCCAAACTCAGTCTAAAGTGATTGTGAATAATCAGGAGTTTCTTTCAAAAAATAAAGAACAAAGAAAATTACAGTACAGGAACAGGCCCTTCGGCCCTCCAAGCCTGCACCGACCATGCTGCCCGACTTAACTAAAACCCCCTACCCTTCCGGTCACCATATCCCTCTATTCCCATCCTATACATGTACTTGTCAAGACACCCCTTAAAAGTCACTACCGTATCCGCTTCCACTACCTCCCCTGGCAACGAGTTCCAGGCACCCACTACTCTTTGTGCAAAACATCTGCCTTGTACATCTCCTTTAAACCTTGCCCTTTGCACCTTAAACCTATGCCCCCTAGTAATTGACTCTTCCACCCTGGGAAAAAGCTTCTGACTATCCACTCTGTCCATGCCTCTCATAATCTTATAGACTTCTATCAGGTCTCCCCTCAATCTCCGTCACTCCAGTGAGAACAAACCAAGTTTCTCCAACC
This sequence comes from Mustelus asterias, assembly GCF_964213995.1. Taxonomy (NCBI): domain Eukaryota; kingdom Metazoa; phylum Chordata; class Chondrichthyes; order Carcharhiniformes; family Triakidae; genus Mustelus; species Mustelus asterias. Next base: position 107,105,691 of record NC_135805.1, on the reverse strand, counting down.
TCTCCTCATAGCTAATGCCCTCCATACCAGGCAACATCCTGGTAAATCTTTTCTGTACCCTCTCCGAAGCCTCCACATCCTTCTGGTAGTGTGGTGACCAGAATTGAACACTATATTCCAAGTGCGGCCTAACTAAGGTTCTATAAAGCTGCAACATGACTTGCCAATTTTTTAATTCAATACCCCGGCCGATGAAGGCAAGCATGCTGTATGCCTTCTTGACTATCTTTTCCACCTGCATTGCCACTTTCAGTGGCCTGTGTACCTGTACACCCAGATCCCTTTGCCTATCAATACTCTTAAGGGTTCTGCCATTTACTGTATATTTCCTATCTGTATTAGACCTTCCAAAATGCATTACCTCACATTTTTCCGGCTTAAACTCCACTTGCCATCTCCGCCAAAGTCTCCAACTGATCTGTATCCTGCTGTATCCTCTGATGGATTTCTATTTCCTCCCTTTTCTGGCGAGGTAACTTAACACCAGAATTCTATTTCACAATGAGGGTTTTTTCGGAGATTCTCTCTAAAGGCTGAGCGAATCTTCCAGCCTTGCTTTAAATGCTCACAAATTTGGTCTTTTCAATACGAGTTCAAGCTTCTACCTGTGTTCCTTCAAGGTGAACCATAGGGACTGTCAGCCTCTGGCTGCACTCTTTCCTAAATCCTGGCAGACTGACCTGCCTGGGAGATAATGATATTTTATGAAAGCCTGTAACCCAATCATACAAATGGCTTCTTATAGGCTCTTCCTCTCTCAATGCCCATCTCCACAGCAAAGTAAATCACATGGGCCTTGTATCCAGACAGAAAAGCTTATTAGCTATTCTTTAGACCCACAAACACTTTTCTATTTTGGAATTAAATGGACAGCTTTAAGTATAACTGTGGACAACCCAACATCCTTGAAACCTTCCTAAGACTTTGGAGACTTGCAGTCTAACCACAGCAAACACAGATGCTGCTGCCATTGTCTCTAAGTGTGAATACATTATGCCTTCCCAGTGTAAAATGAGTGATACTGATTCAGCTGCCATTATATACCTCACATGAATTGTTGATCCTGCAATGGATAATAAACAAAATAGAAACATTTTTATATTAGATATTTAGAGTCATAGAGGTTTACAGCATGGAAACAGGCCCTTTGGCCCAACTTGTCCATGCCGTCTTTTTTTTTTAACCACTAAGCTAGTCCCAGTTGTCCACGTTTGGCCCACATCCCTCTATACCCATCTTACCCATGTAAGTGTCTGAATGCTTTTTAAAAGATAAAATTGTACCTGCCTCGACTACTACCTCTGGCAGCTTGTTCCAGACACTCACCACACTCTGTGTGAAAACATTGTCCCACTGGACCCTTTAGTATCTCTCCTCTCTCACTTTAAGTCTGTGCCCTCTAGTTTTAGATTCCCTTATCTTTGGGGAAAGATGTTGACTATCTACATTATCTATGCCACTTATTAACATTGTTTTATAGACTGTAACATAACGTTCCAACTCAAGTACTCAATGCTCTGACCAATGAAGACAAGTGTCCAGTCCCAGAGCGTAGAGACTGGGACCCAGTCCCACAGCACAGAGGCTGGGGCCCAGTCCCAGAGTGTAGAGACTTGGGACCAGTCCCAGAGCGCAGAGACTGGGGACCAGTCCCAGAGCGCAGAGACTGGGGACCAGTCTCAGAGCGCAGAGACTTGGGCCCAGCGCACAGAGACCGCACTCTGGGCCCTGGTCTCTGTGCTCTGGGACTGGGCCCAGGTCTCTGCACTCTGGGCCGTGGTCCCTGCGCTCTGGGATTGGGCCCTAGTCGCTGTGCTCTGGGACTGGTCCCCAGTCTCTGCGCTCTGGGACTGGTCCCCAGTCTCTGCGCTCTGGGACTGGTCCCCAGTCTCTATGCTCTGGGCTCTGGGCCCTGATCTCTCTGTTCTGGGCCCAGGTCTCTGTGCTCTGGGACTGGGCCACAATCTCTGCACTCTGGGCTCTGGTCTCTGCGCACTGGACAGGGCCCTGGTCTCTGCGCTCTGGGCTCCGGTCTCTGCGCTCTGGGACAGGGCCTTAGTCTCTGTGCTCTGGGACAGGGCCCTGGTCTCTGTGCTCTGGGCCCCGGTCTCTGTGCTCTGGGACTGGGCCCTAGTCTCTGCGCTCTGGGCCCTGATCTCTCTGTTCTGGGCCCCGGTCTCTGTGCTCTGGGACTGGGCCCTAGTCTCTGCGTTCTGGGCCCTGACCTCTCTGTTATGGGCCCCGGTCTCTGTGCTCTGGGACTGGGCCCTAGTCTCTGCGTTCTGGGCCCTGACCTCTCTGTTTTGGGCCCCGGTCTCTGTGCTCTGGGACTGGGCCCTGGTCTGTGTGCTCTGGGACTGGGCCCCAGTCTCTGCACTCTGGGCTCTGGTCTCTGTGCTCTGGGACAGGGCCCTGGTCTCTCTGGTCTGGGATTGGGCCCCGGTCTCGGCGCTCTGGGACTGGGCCCTGGTCTCTGCACTCTGGGCCCTGGTCTCTGTGCTCTGGGACTGGGCCCTGGTCTCTGCCTCTAGGACTGCGCCCTGGTCTCTGCACTCTGGGCCCCGGTCTCTGTGCTCTGGGACTGGGCCCCGGTCTCTGCCTCTGGGACTGGGCCCCGGTCTCTGCACTCTGGGCTCTGGGCTCTGCACTCCGGAACAAGACCCTGGTCTCTGTGCTCTGGGCCCTGGTCTCTGTCTCTGGGACTGGGCCCCGGTCTCTGCACTCTGGGCCCTGGTCTCTGCCTCTGGGACTGGGCCCCGGTCTCTGCACTCTGGGCCCTGGTCTCTATGTTCTGGGACTGGGCCCTGGTCTCTGCGCTCTGGGACTGAGCCCTGGTCTCTGCGCTCTGGGACTGGGCCCTGGTCTCTGCGCTCTGGGACAGGGCCCTGGTCTCTGCGCTCTGGGCCCTGGTCTCTGCCTCTGGGACTGGGCCCCGAACCCTGCACTCTGGGCCCTGGTCTCTGTGCTCTGGGACTGGGCCACGGTCTCTGCGCTCTGGGACTGGGCCCTGGTCTCTGCGCTCTGGGCTCTGGTCTCTGCGCTCTGGGACAGGGCTCTGGTCTCTACGCTCTGAGCCCCGGTCTCTGCGCTCTGGGACTGGGCCTTAGTCTCTGCGCTCTGGGCCCTGGTCTCTGTGCTCTGGGACTGGGCCCGGTTTCTGCACTCTGGGATGAGGCCTTAATCTCTGTGCTCTGGTACTGGGCCCTAGTCTCTGCGTTCTAGGCCTCGGTCTCTGCGCTCTGGGACTACGCCCTGGTTTCTGCGCTCTAGGACTGGACCCCAGTCTCTGCACTCTGGGCCCCGGTCTCTGCGCTCTGGGACTGTGCCCCAGTTTCCATGCCTGGGATTGGGCGCCAGTCTATGCGCTCTGGGACTGGGCCCCGGTCTCAGCGCTCTGGGACTGGTCCCCAGACTCTACGCTCTGGGACTCGGCCCCAGTCTCTGTGCTCTGGGACTGGGCCCCAGTCTCTACACTCTGGGACTGGGCCCCGGTCTCTACGCTCTGGGCCCTGGTCTCTGCCTCTGGGACAGTCCCAGAGGCAGAGACCAGGGCCCAGAGCGCAGAGACCAGGGCCCTGTCCCAGAGGCAGAGACCAGGGCCCAGAGCACAGAAATCAGGGCCCTGTCCCAGAGGCAGAGACCAGGGCCCAGAGCGCAGAGACGAGGGCCCAGTCCCAGAGTGTAGAGACTGGGGCCCAGAGCGCAGAGACCAGGGCCCTGTCCCAGAGCACAGAGACTAGGGCCCAGAGTGCAGAGACCTGGGCGCAGTCCCAGACACAGAGACCGGGGCCCAGAGTGCAGAGACTGGGGCCCAGAGTGCAGAGACGGGGGCCCAGTCCCAGAGCGCAGAGACTGGGGCCCAGTCCCAGAGCATAGAGAATGGGGCCCAGTCCCAGAGTGTAGAGACTGTGGCCTAGTCCCAGAGCGTAGAGACTGGGGACCAGTCCCAGTGCACAGAGACTGGGGCCCAGCACACAGAGACCGCACCCAGTCCCAGAGCACAGAGACCGGGGCCCAGGACAGAGAGATCAGGGCCCAGAATGCAGAGAGTAGGGCCCAGTCCCAGACCACAGAGACTAGGGCCCAATCCCAGAGCGCAGAGACCGGGGCCCAGTCCCAGAGCGCCGAGACCGGAGCCCAGAGTGCAGGGACCGGCGCCCAGTCCCGGAGCGCAGAGACCGGAACCCAGTCCCAGAGTGCAGAGACTAGGGCCCAGTCCCAGAGCGCAGAGACCGGTCCCAGTCCCAGAGCGCAGAGAACGGAGCCCAGTCCCAGAGCGCAGAGACCAGAGCCCAGTCCCAGAGCGCAGAGACAAGGGCTCAATCCCAGAGCGCAGAGACTGGAGCCCAGTCCCAGAGCGCAGAGACCGGAGCCCAGTCCCAGAGCATAGAGACTGGGGCTCAGTCACAGAGCATAGAGACTGGGGCCCAGTCACAGAGCGTAGAGACCGGGGCCCAATCCCAGACCAGAGAGACCAGGGCCCTGTCCCAGAGTGCAGAGACCAGAGCCCAGAGTGCAGAGACTGGGGCCCAGTCCCAGAGCACACAGACCAGGGCCCAGTCCCAGAGCACAGAGACCGGGGCCCAGAACAGAGAGATCAGGGCCCAGAGCGCAGAGACTAGGGGCCAGTCCCAGAGCACAGAGATTAAGGCCTCATCCCAGAGCGCAGAAACCGGGGCCCAGAGCACAGAGACCAGGGCCCAGTCCCAGAGCGCAGAGACTGGGGCCCAGTCCCAGAGCGTAGAGACTGGGGCCCAGTCCCAGAGCATAGAGACTGGGGCTCAGTCACAGAGCGTAGAGACTGGGGCCCAGTCCCAGAGCGTAGAAACTGGGGATCAGTCCCAGAGCGTAGAGACTGGGGATCAGTCCCAGAGCACAGAGACTGGGGCCCAGCACACAGAGACCGAGCCCAGTCCCAGAGCTCAGAGACCAGGGACCAGTCCCAGAGCACAGAGACCGGAGCCCAGAACAGAGAGATTATGGCCCAGAATGCAGAGAGTAGGGCCCAATCCCAGAGCGCAGAGACCAGGGCCCAGTCCCAGAGCGCCGAGACTGGAGCCCAGAGCGCAGAGACCAGGGCCCAGTCCCAGAGCGCAGAGACTAGGGCCCAGTCCCAGAGCACAGAGCCCGGAGACCAGTCCCAGAGTACAGAGACTAGGGCCCAGTCCCAGAGCACAGAGATTGCAGCCCAGTCCCAGAGCACAGAGACCAGGGCACAGTCCCAGAGCACAGAGACTAGGGCCCAATCCCAAAGCGCAGTGACTAGGGCCAAGTCCCAGAGCGCAGAGACCGGTCACCATCCCAGAGTGCAGAGACCGGAGCCCAGTCCCAGAGCGCAGAGAAAAGGGCTCAATCCCAGAGCGCAGAGACTAGGGTCCAGTCCCAGAGCGCTGAGACCGGAGCCCAGTCCCAGAGCGCAGAGACCGGAGCCCTGTCCCAGAGCGCAGAGACCCGGGGCCCAATCCCAGACCAGAGAGACCGGGGCCCAGTCCCAGAGCGCAGAGACCGGGGCCCAGTCCCAGAGCAAAGAGACTGGGGCCCAGTCACGGAGCAGAGAGACCGGGGCCCAGTGCACAGAGACCAGGGCCCAGTCCCAGAGTGCAGAGACTAGGGCCCAGTCCCAGAGCACAGTACCGGAGCCCAGTCCCAGAGTGCAGAGACCAGGGCCCAATCCCAGAGCGCAGAGACTAGGGCCCAGTCCCAGAGCACAGAGACTAGGGCCCAGTCCCAGAGCACAGAGACCGGGGCCCAGAACAGAGAGATCAGGGCCCAGAGACTAGGGGCCAGTCCCAGAGCACAGAGATTAAGGCCTCATCCCAGAGCGCAGAAACCGGGGCCCAGAGCACAGAGACCAGGGCCCTGTCCCAGAGCACAGAGACCAGGGCCCAGAGCGCAGAGACCAGGGCCCAGTCCCAGAGTGCAGAGACTAGGGCCCAGTCCCAGAGCACAGAGACCGGAGCCCAGTCCCAGAGTGCAGAGACCAGGGCCCAATCCCAGAGCGCAGAGACTAGGGCCCAGTCCCAGAGCACAGAGACTAGGGCCCAGTCCCAGAGCACAGAGACCGGAGCCCAGTCCCAGAGCACAGAGACCAGGGCCCAATCCCAAAGTGCAGAGACTAGGGCCCAGTCCCAGAGCGCAGAGACAGAGCCCAGTCCCAGAACACAGAGACCGGTCCCAGTCCCAGAGTGCAGAGACCGGGGCCCAATTCCAGACCAGAGAGATCGGGGCCCAGTCCCAGAGTGCAGAGACCGGTGCCCAGAGCACAGGGATCGGGGCCCAGACCCAGAGCAGAGAGACCGGACCTAGTCCCAAAGCGCAGAGACCGAGGCCCAGTCCCAGAGCAAAGAGAGTGGGGCCCAGTCACAGAGCAGAGGGACCGGGGCCCAGTGCACAGAAACCAGCGCCCAGAGCGCAGAGACCGGAGCCCAGTCCCAGAGCACAGAGACCGGGGCCCAGAGTGCAGAGACTGGGGCCCAGAGCACAGAGACCGGGGCCCAGAGTGCAGAGACTGAGGCCTAGTCCCAAGCGTAGAGACTAAGGCCCAATCCCAGAGCACAGAGACTGGGGACCAGTCCCAGAGTGCAGAGACTGGGGCCCAGCACACAGAGACCGCACCCGGTCCCAGAGCACAGAGATGGGAGCCCAGTCCCAGAGCACAGAGACTAGGACCCAGTCCCAGAGTGCAGAGACAGAGCCCAGTCCCAGAGCACAGAGACCGGTCCCAGTCCCAGAGCGCAGAGACTGGGGCCCAATCCCAGACCAGAGAGACCGGGGCCCAGTCACAGAGCGCAGAGATCGGTGCCCAGAGCACAGGGATCGGGGCCATGTCCCAGACTGGGGCCCAATCACAGAGCAGAGGGACCGGGGCCCGGTGCACAGAAACTAGCGCCCAGAGCGCAGAGACCGGAGCCCAGTCCCAGAGCACAGAGACCAGGCCCATCCCAGAGCACAGAGACCGGGGCCCAGAGTGCAGAGACTGGGGCCCAGAGCACAGAGACCGGGGCCCAGTCCCAAGCGTAGAGACTAAGGCCCAGTCCCAGAGCACAAAAACTGGGGCCCAATCCCAGGACGTAGAGACTGAGGCCCAGTCCCAGAGCACAGAGACTGGGGCCCAGCGCACAGAGACCGCACCCAGTCCCAGAGCACAGATGTGGGAGCCCAGTCCCAGAGCACAGAGACCAGGGCCCAGTCCCATAGCACAGAGACCGGGGCCCAGAACAGAGAGATCAGGGCCCAGAACGCAGAGACTCGGGCCCAATCCCAGAGCGCAAAGACCGGGGCCCAGAGCACAGAGACCAGGGCCCAGTCCCAGAGTGCAGAGACTAGGGCCAAGAGCGCAGAGACCGGGGCCCAGTCCCAGAGCGCAGAGACCGGAACCCAGTCCCAGAACACAGAGACCGGAACCCAGTCCCAGAGACCGGGGCCCAATCCCAGAGCAGAGATACTGGGACCCAGTCCCAGAGTGCAGAGACCGGTGCCCAGAGCACAGGGATTGGGGCCCAGTCCCAGAGCAGAGAGACCGGGCCTAGTCCCAGAGCGCAGAGACCGGGGCCCAGTCCCAGAGCAGAGAGACCAGGGCCCAGTGCACAGAGACCAGGGCCCAGAGCGCAGAGACCAGAGCCCAGTCCGAGAGCGCAGAGGCTGGGCCCAGTCCCAGAGCAGAGGGACTGGGCCCATCCCAGAGCACAGAGACCGGACCCATCCCAGAGCACAGAGACCAGGCCCATCCCAGAGCACAGAGACCAGGCCCATCCCAGAGCACAGAGACCAGGCCCATCCCAGAGCACAGAGGCCGGGCCCATCCCAGAGCACAGAGACCGGGCCCATCCCAGAGCACAGAGACCGGGGCCCAGAGTACAGAGACTGGGGCCCAGAGCACAGAGACCGAGGCCCAGAGCACAGAGACTGGCCCCCAGGCCCAGAGTGCATAAACTGGGTCCCAGAGCGCAGAGACACCGGGGTCCAGATGAGGTGAGCTTAGCATCCAGGCCAGGATTGAGGTTGGTGAGGCTCCAGGGCCTGGATGCTGGAAGAGATGCTGGAAGGATTGTGTGAGGAGAGAGATTTGGAGGGAGGGAATGGCAAAGAGTTGGGAGGAAGGGGACAGAGGTGGAAGGAAGGGGTAGAGTGTTGGAGGGAGAGGGTAGGGAGTTGGAGGGAGAGGTAGAGAGTTGGAGGGAGAGGGTAGGGAGTTGAAGGGAGGGGTAGGGAGTTGGAGGGCAGGCAATGAGTTGGAGGGAAGAGTAGAGAATTGGAGGAAAGGGTAGGGAGTTGGAGGGAGGAGTAGGGAGTTGGAGAGAGGGGTAAAGGGTTGGAGGGAAGGGAATAATTTCCTTTTAATGCAGGTTGCAGAATGCATTTGGTAGCTTTGAATCTACGTGGATAGCTTTGAGCATTTGTGGATATCTTTGAAGTACACAGTCGTTTTGAGTGCTTTTCAAAATTGATTAATTGGCTAGTTCTTTCAAAGAGCGAGTACAGGCATAACGGGTTGAATAGCCTGTGATGTATGATTCCATGACCACAAACACTAGCATTTGTGGTAAAGACAGGAAATAGAATGCTGTAACTTCTGTTCATGTGAGTATTTATTACTCCTGAAATGATGAAGTTCAGCGTGTTGCTGGACTCCATTTTCTTTCTCACTTTATATTGCAAAGCAGTAGGAACATGTCCGATTTAGTCAGGTATTTTGGTACGCAGCAACAATACAATTTAACACATCCCCAAGATACATCTTCAACTCCTATGTTGGGAGAACACTCTATTTTGTTCGATACTTTCAACATGAATGTAACAAGAGGCTGTTAAATTGGATCGTAACATACGGAGGGTAGGGTCAACTGGAAAGCAGACTGACTGTCAGAAATCATTTCACCTGTTAACCTTGTCATAGAGACTATCTTTATATCACCCATCACTAACAGGACCAGGATCAATGCGGCTCCCCAGAGATGGAGAGCCAGGACGTAGATCGGTGTCATTGCCAGAAAGCAATACAATGGCACTTCTGCTGTACAGGAATGTCATTCATTTTCCATAACTTCCACTAGTACACAAAATATATTGAGAGAAACAGGATTCACCTACAGGGTTTAGATAGCAGATTAGGACTTTATCAATCTCACTTTAATTATTTTTTACAGTACGTTTTGTGAGTGGGAGATTCAGAAACATCAAGCCTGAAGAAAATGATAAAAATGGTAGTTACGGTATAATCGATTTTACTGGGGTGGACCTTGAACTTGGTGATTAACCTGCATTAGCTTGACCGGACCACTCTAATTTGGTATAGTACATTCAAGCAGATCAATACCTGTCTCTATTCATCATGCACACAGCAGTTGCCAACCCCATGGGAGCAGAGGTATTGATCATTCTGCAGCCTGGAAACGAGGCTTCCCATCTTTACATTTCTAGCTTCTGCGGCGGTCTTTGTGGCTTCCAAAGCATATCATGGTGAAATTAATAGCAGTACTTTGGAGTCAGATACTAAATCTGACTCCTTGAGCATAGTGGTAAGTGTGACATTTTCCCCACCAAGTCAGCCCTTAGCTCCTTGGGCTTCACACTGAGTAATGACTCCAGCCAGAGAACTAACGTTTTAAATGTGGACCATTGGGAACCTTTATAAATTTATCTTTGAACTATTCTTTTCAAACAATGAAAATTTGCTAACTGGGAAATAAAGTTCCACACACAAGATCCTTTATCACTGAATTCAGAGCATTCCATTGCAAAGTGCAGTCAACAGGGTTGCTCAAGCCTCAATGTCATAGTCATAGGGTCATAGGCCGCAATTTATCGCCCTGTCTGCCACGAGAATCGGAGCAGGCGAGGGGGGGGTACAATGGAAAGGTCCCTTGTTCTCGGGTGAGATTTTATGGTTTCAGGATGAGCAAGGCCATAAAATCCCACCCATGGAGTCATACAGTGCAGAAAAGGCCTTTCGGCCCATCGAGTCTGCACCGACAATATCTACCTCTAAAGGCGTGCTAATCCCATTTTCCTGCACTTATACAGTATCCTTGAATATTATATTTCAAGTGTTCATCCAAATATTTTTTTGAAGTTGTAAGGTTTCCAGCCTCAACTACCTTCCCAGGCAGTGCATTCCAGGTTCCCACCACCCCTGGGTGAAAACGTTTTTTCTCAAATCCCCTCTGAATCTCCTGCCCCTTACCCTCGAACTATGTCCCCTCTTGATTGATCCCTAAACTACGGGGAACAGCTGTTCCCAACTCACCCCTCATCATCTTATACACCTCAGTCATGTCCCTCATCAGCCTTCTCTGCTCTAGAAACCAACCCAGTCTCTCCTTATAGCTCAAATGCTCCATCCCAGGTAACATCCTGGTGAATTTCCTCTCTACCCCCTCTAATGTGCGGCACGGTGACACAGTGGTTAGCACTGCTGCCTCACAATGCCAGGGACGCAGGTTCAATTCCCGGCTGGAGGTCATTGTGTGGAGTCTGAATGTTCTCCCCGTGTCTGCGTGTGTTTCCTCCGGGTGCTCCGGTTTCCTCCCATAGTCCAAAAGACATGCTGGCTAGGTGCATTGGTCATGCTAAATTCTCCCTCAGTGTACCTGAACAGGTGCTAGGGGATTTTCACAGTAACTTCATTGCAGTGTTAATGTAAGCCTATTTGTGACACTAATAAATAAACTTTAAGAAAAAACTTTAAACTAATGCTAGTATATTGTTGGTATCTGTGGCTATATCTCAATGATCTGGATGTTGGAATCAAATCATTCAATTCAAATACTAAAATCTTGTAAGTTTTTAAAATTTGATTGTTAGTTTGTTTGGAATTGGACAATTATTTAAATCTGTTTGATCTTGGCTGTTTTTTCTTGAAGACTTTTGAGAGTAATAACTGGATGTCACAACTTCTGATGAAAAGGAGAGAAAAAGAAATGAACCACCGGTTAATTCTTAGTTTAGCTCAGGATTTAGGTGTTTTGTTACTTTCTACTTGTTTAAGTACAAAGAACAAAGAAAGTTACAACACAGGGAAAGGCCCTTCAGCCCTCCAAGCCTGCACCCCGACCATGCTGCCCATTTGAACTAAAACCCCGTACCCTTCCGGGGATCATATCCCATCCTATTCATGTATTTGTCAAGACGCCCCTTACAAGTCACTATCGTATCTGCTTCCACTACCTCCCCTGGTAGCGAGTTCCAGGCACCCACCATCCGAGTAGTTCACTAAATATTATTAAGCCTTTATATTTGTAGAATTGTTATTGTTCAATTGTTGTATTAGTAGTCCAGTGTGGTGTTTTTCTGCTACATTCTTAAATGAAGGAAGATCATAAAACATGTGAAAAAAGAGTAAGCTGAAATAAAGTGAAGACGCTTTGCTCAACTCCGAGACATGCTATTAATTTACTGATATCTGAGGCAGGATTTGTGCGCTAATATGGGGGAAAGAAAGGAGAAGGGCAGGTTTGTAACTTCACATCACCAGCTTGTGTGCCAGTTTGTTGGCACCACCTTGCCACTGAGCCATCTTGCTGGAGGTTGGATGAGGGCAGAATGGCTATCCACCCACAGGCAACCTTAAGCTAATTAAAATGCCAATTCAGGCCATAGACGCGAGGCTTTAGCAGCTATTTGGATGTAGCCTCCCAGCCGCAGACTAGTTTGGTGGTGGAGGGGAGTGCAGTTCCCTCAGCAGAGTTTGAGGACCCTCACTGCCTACCTGGCTACAGCTGCAGTGGTTTCTCATCCACAATGATGCCCAAGAAGCTATGGTTACTTTTTATTTCAGATTGTTTAAAGTTACTGAAAGGGTACTCCAAGAGTATCTCTCTCTCCCTTTCTTGCATGGCAGACTGCAGCCCCCTCTATGCTGGAGGGCCTGATATAGGTCCTCCAGATACTACAGTCCTCTGCCCACTGTCCTTACTTGGATGGTGAGTGCATCTTTGGACGCCAATTGAACAACTCAGGGGAAAACCCCATCAGGTGATTGTTCCTGACACAGTTTAGGATTAGGACCTGCATTTGATCCTGAATTGGGGTCCCAACTCAAAATGCAAAATCCTGCTCCTGGGCTCTCTATGTCACGTAGGGAGCAATAGATTTTCTGTAGGAATAGTTTGAGATGCTGAACTGCCCCAAAAAATTAGAATAAAAGAATTGACACATCCCTCATTTTTTAACAAAATGTAGAAGACATTTCATGTGCTGAGCCGCTCAAAAGTCCAGTAAAAGCCCTTTTTTTTATTCAGACGTTCTTCACTCTGCAAAGCACTCAGTAAACGCACATGTGCCACTCAATAAAACAGGAAAGTGGTGGATGTAAATTGCATAATTGATGGAAGATCAGCATCAAGTGGTGTCATTATCAGTGCAGCCAGTCACTGATACCTGGGTATATGTGGCTTCAATGCGATGCTCACTTAAGCAGGGCTGGGATCAGGTTGTGGTCAGAGCAATGTTTCGAGTTACACAGCGCAATTGCCTTATGTGATGCCTTTCATTTCCAGGCAGCTCTGCCATTCCTCCCATCCATCGATTACTGTGGAATTCAAAAGGCACACTTGGATGAGAAAACTCTGCAGCAAACTTGATCTCACTGTTCCAATAACCCACAAGGCCCAATCGTATTTTGAGAAAGTTACTCTGGAGACCTGAGCCATAATTCATGTACAAGTGCCTTTCTTTATGAAGTTAATTTCACTATTTCTTTTAAAGGGATATATTCCAGGAAAGTATTGGGAAAGATAGTAATGTCTGACTCACCAGCTTTGACAAAGGGTCATCTGGACTCGAAACGTCAGCTTTTTTCTCTCCTTACAGATGCTGCCAGACCTGCTGAAATTTTCCAGCATTTTCTCATTGTACTGATGGTTTCCTCTATCTGATTTTATAATTGAATCTTGCAGACAGACCAATGAGACCACCTATTCAATTCTGTGTCATGGCTGTGTTTGTCTGACTTAATATTCCACTTCTACCAATTGCAAGGGTGAACTTTCCGATGGGTGATCTGATAATAGTTAAAGTAATTCAGGTGAGTGGGAACCAGGAAACTGGATGTCTAGCAGTCCTGCCCACTAGAAGCATGCCATTTCTATCTTTCCATTGGAGGAGGGGAGTGTTTGCTGTGCCAATAACTCTTGCTACTTTTGAGTGGGTGCCTTAAACACATATTCAACATTCTGTTGAAAGCACTTAGCAGGGTTTTGTTTCACTTTGCAATGTTTGAGTGGGTGTCTTTTTTCTACTCTTTCACAGGATGTGAGCATCACTAGTTGGGCAGCATTTATTGCCCATCCCTGATTGCCCTGGAGAAGGTGGTGGAGAGCTGCCTTCTTTAACCGATGGAGTCCATGTGGTGTAGTAACCCCCACAGAGCTATTAGGGAGGGGTTCCATGGTTTTGATCCAGTGACAGTGAAGGAACAGTGATATATTTCGAAGTCAGGATGGTGAGTGATTTAGAAGGGAATTTGCAAATGGTAATATTCCCATGTGTCTGCTGCTCTTACCCTTCTAGTGTCATTCACCTGGGGCCAGCTACACTTCACTGTGGATTTCATGTACCAAAATACAACAGTGTATCCAATGTGGAGCTTTGAGTCATACAGGAAAAGGTACACACATTTAATGCTCTCATTCAGGCAGATGGTTCTTGTCAACACTATCACAGTGGGATAAAGAGGTTTGATACATTGCCATTGATGCTAGATTGAATGATTATTTCAAGATAGAAGAGGAGTTAAGGCACTGTTGAGTATGACAATACGTCAACAAGTTAGAACAAATATGTCAGTGATCTGCCATGCTCTGATGTCCCGTAAACTAGTTGCTAAGGAGGTAGCAAAAGCATCACATTATGACACCGGTGATCCTGTTGACAACCGTTCTTGCCAAGGCTTCTGCCTCTTGCAGCGGTCAGTCCTCTGCTTCTGATCCTGGTTGGAACCATTATCTGTTTCTCACATTCTGATTTCTGCCCAGTGCACTATTTGTATAAAACCAGAATTGCAGGAAGTCCCTAAAAGCACAATGGAATTCGGCGAGATCAAACTTAGTGTGGTTAAACCAAGGAAAATGACTTTGTGATGCGCATCAATTGGACACGAGGCACAAAGCTTCGGTAAAAGAAGGCTTTTATTAACTAACAATGGAACTAACAGAACTGTAACACACTATCCCAGACTGAAGAGGTCCCGCCCGAGCAGTGGGTCTTATACCTCTCCCAGGAGGCGGAGCCCAACTGGGATGTGCCACAACAGTAACAACCACAGGTGTATCAATCCCACCCTAGCCCAACAACAACATTAGAACAACCCAACAACAACATTAGAACAATCCCACAGTGGGAACCAATGATGGTTCACCACACGTTGGCTCCATTTATCTCGACAAATTAAAAGAGAATACCCTGATTCTCTGCTGAATGTTTGCCAAAATCAGTGTGGAACTTGTAAGTCATATCTCTTATTTTTGCTGTTGTAAACTCTTTGAACGGTATGTTTTGTCTGTATAGTGTGCAAGAAACAATACTTTTCACTGTATGTTAATACATGTGACAATAATAAATCAAATCAAAAAATATTTTAATAAAACTTTTTATTAACAATTTTATTGTTGGTTTAGAGATGGATTTGATGAGAAGCTGAGAAATTGTGAATTTTACATTCGATGACACCAGGAACGTTCAAGTTTGGTACTGCTTTAGAGTAGATATTACTAGAATCCTTTCTAAACCGAGAGCACTGCTGACCCAGTGTGACATTTTTACCATTGTGTCCTTTCAGCCTCTGTGTCAACAGAGTTCCACCTTACGTCCACTTTGAGGATATATCATCTTGGCACTGCATTGAGACTCCTAAAACTTAGCTCTGTAGAAATGGTTACTGTAATTCCAAATATTTCAGCTGGATTTGAAGTTGAATTGCGGATGTGAGCAGGAAGTGCTCCAATGAGAAACCTAGAACCAGCCTTGTCCCTATAATATCAACTCCCAAAATAACTCATTTATTGGCCCTCACGATTTCCTATCTCCACTATACTGACTGCACACTCGAACAATATGGTTTTAATCATTTTGAATAATTTCATAACAATATAGTGGTCACCATGACATGGGCAAAAGAGAATGTGTGATGGATTCCTACAAATTTTAACAGCTAGCCTACACAAGCAAACAAAGGGATGGCTGCATTCTGCCTTTATAAAAAAAAATCAGTTACATATGTCCTCAACTGAAGGTTGATCTTGAAGCATCTGTTTCTTGTTTTAAAAAAAAATCCTTCACAACTCCAGAATGTCAGATATGTCAAAAGGTTTCAGGCCATTACATCACTCGCATCACATAAACCACCAAAATCCTTCAGCATTGTCTCATATGGTGCACAGCAGCTGATAATCATAAACATCTTTTCAACAAGAATTTGCTCCATCGTCAGTCAAGGTTTCTGATGAATTCAGTGTGGAAATGTTCCCCGTGACTCTGCGTTTAAAAACAAAAGTTCTAGCATTGGAACCAGGCGAACTTTCACTTTTCTAAATCAATAGACGAAAGCTGTTTATTCAACTCTGCTGTGACTGTTTCGTGACTTTACGATACATGGAAACTGACATTCTTTCTCGTAAAAAATGTCCTCTTAACTGCGCAATGCACGTTACACAACTGCTTAATGGCAATAGCTGCTTTTTATGGAACTCACCTGATGAGAACTGCAAAGGTAAAAAGAAGCATGCACTGACGAAAGTTGATGATTAATGTCCGCCCTATCAATCAAAATTCTGCCCACTTGCAGTGTTCAGCTCATTCAAAGGGCAAAATTTACCTAGGGGAATGGAAGTGTAGACTCTGTCTATACTTCCCGCTGCCTCGGAAAAGCAGCCAACATCGTTAATGACCCCACGCACTCTGGATGTCCTCTCTTCCACTCTCTTCCATCGGGAAAAAGATACAAAAGTCTGAGGACACGTACCAACCGACTCAAAAACAGCTTCTCCCCTGCTGCCATCAGACTTTTGAATGGACCTACCTCGCATTAAGTTAATCTTTCTCTACACCCTAGCTATGACTGTAACACTACATTCTGCACTCTCTCGTTTCCTTCTCTATGAACGGTATGCTTTGTCTGTATAGTGCACAAGGAGCAATACTTTTCACTGTATACTAATACATGTGACAATAATAAATCAAATCAAATCAAATATTTTTCATAAATTTCCTGAAAAAGTGAAAACATTTATTCACAGTTGATAAGGTTATCCGTTAAGAAAAGAACAGTAAGTTGAATCATGTTGTAAAATACATATTGGGCAGGATTTTATGGCCTCGCTCGAGTGAGACCAGAAATTTCCACCCAAGGTCAACAAACATTTCCGTTGTCCGCCCCTTGCCCGCTCCGATTCCATGGTGGGCGGAGTGGTAGAAAACTGGCGGTTGTTTGTATAGGTGGCATAGTGATTATCACTGCTGCCTCACAGCGACAGGGACCCAGGTTCAATTCTCGGCTTGGGTCACTGTCTGTGTGGAGTTTGCACGTTCTCACCGTGTCTGCGTGGGTTTCCTTCGGGTGCTCCGGTTTCCTCCCACAGTCCAAAGATGTGCAAGTTAGGTGGATTGGCCATGCTAAATTACCTCTTAGTGTCCCAAGATGTGTAGTTTAGGGGGATTGGCGGGGTAAATACAAGAGGTTTCAGGGATAGGACGGGGAGTGGGCCTGGTAAGATGCTCTGTTGGAGAGTCGGTGCAGACTCAATGGGCTGAATGGCCTCCTTCTGCACTGTAGGGATTCTACGATCCGATAATTTTAAAGCCAATCATAGTACTCGTACTCCTAATAGATGCACCATACTTTAGTATGAGTTGTTTATGGCTGCTTAACAGAATAGTCATTAAAGCACCAATTACTTTTTTCTGCATGGCTTGCAAATGTAGCATCACTGCATGCTCATTAACAATAATACTAGAGATATGTCTTACTATAAAATACCACTCACCTGGGGGGAGGGGAAAGATTTGTTACTTGTTCAATTTATTCAAGCGTGTGGACTGAGATTAATTTCCAATTGTGTTTACTCCTCACAACAGGATTAATTAATGCTCCAAAATTAATAGCCTGGTTGGTTTGTGACTGTGAGCTGCCACATTGCCACTGATGAGTAAGAGCATCAAATGGAATTGAACCTCTTGATTCATCTGGATGTGGCTGGAGTTTTGCTAGCACTCCTTGATGCCACCCTCGGTCAAATGCTGTCCAGGACCGTTACCCTCATCTAACCTTTGGAGCTCAGCTGTTTTATTATGTTTGGACCAAGGCTGTAATGAATCAGGAGCTAAATGGCAGTGGGGAATCCAAACTGAGCATCAGTGAGCAGGATATTACTGAGTAAGTGTCGTTTGAGAACGCTGTCAACAGCACCTTTCATCATTTTTCTGAAGATCGAGAGTAGACTGTTTTAATGGAGATTTCCAGTGGTTATAACTGTTGCCTCACAGCGCCAGGGTTCAATTCCCGGCTTGGGTCACTGTCTGTGTGGAGTCTGCACGTTCTCCCCGTGTCTGCGTGTGTTTCCTCCAAGTGCTTCGGTTTCCTCCCACAGTCTGAAAGACGTGTTGGTTGGGTGCACTGACCATGCCAAATTCTCCCTCAGTGTTCCCAAACGGGCACCGGAGTGTGGCGAGTAGGGGATTTTCACAGTAACTTCATTGCAGTGTTAATGTAAGCCAACATATGACACTAATAAATAAAATAAACTTTTTAATTGTTTGTGGCAATTTCTTAAAGAGGGGTAAAGGATTTTGCACTTGCAAGTAATTGATACTGGGGTGTCCAAAGAAGGAAAACGACTGCTGCCTTTCACGCCCTGGTTGGATCATTGAGTTTCTTGTAGGATTAGCCTTCTGTTCAGGGTTATCATAGAAATCATAGAAACCCTACAGTACAGTAAGAGGCCATTCGGCCCATCGTGTCTGCACCGACCACAATCCCACCCAGGCCCTACCCCCATATCCCTACATATTTTACCCACTAATCCCTCTAATCTACGCATCCCAGGACACTAAGGGGCAATTTTAGCATGGCCAATCAACCTAACCCGCACATCTTTGGACTGTGGGAGGAAACCGCAGCACCCGGAGGAAACCCACGCAGACACGAGGAGAATGTGCAAACTCCACACAGACAGTGACCCAAGCCGGGAATCGAACCCAGGTCCCTGGAGCCGTGAAGCAGCAGTGCTAACCACTGTGCTACCGTGCCGCCCTGTCACAGATTAAAGAGTTGATGCTCAGTGACAGCACTACCTTCTTCCACATTACACGAATCATATTTTTTTCTTCAGATTCCTTCCATGAAAATCAAAACTCTGATTCTTTGCTGAAATAAATTTGAAACCGTTTGAAGTCTACTCTCCCAAAGTTTGTGCGCGCTCCTTCTGTTCCTCGATGCAAGGGACTCCTTGTTCCACTTGGTCAGTGTCAGATCCTGCAGTCTCAGACAGTCTTGGATAATTAGATGAAAACACCCATGAACCAACTAACCAACTGTGATCCAAACAGTTTTCTGTTATCCACTCCTCTCCCAGCCTGCTGTTGCAATCTTTAGCTGGAGTTGGCCTTTCAAAGGGTACACACCAATTTCTGAGCAATGGATATGCAAATGACCTGACTCATGAACTGCTGGGGAATTGACCTTTGCAGATCATCAGTGGGTGCCAGTAAGGACTCATATTTGCAGCTCTGGTGCAAGTCACTGTGTGGAATTCTGGAGCAATATCACAGTTCCAGAATTTCCAGTCATGTTTCATGGTACTGTTCTCAAACAGCCCGTGGATTCTCTCATTCTCCACAACTGTCTGGACACTTGTTGTGGATGATAATATTTGAGGGATTGAGGGATTGCCGGCTTGGGTCATTGTCTGCGTGGAGTTTGCATGTTCTCCCCGTGTCTGTGTGCGTTTCCTCCGGGTGCTCCGGTTTCCTCCCACACTCCAAAGAAGTGCGGGTGAGGTGCATTGGCCATGCGAAATTGCCCTTTTGTATCAGGGGGAGTAGCTAGGGTAAATGCATGGGATTATGGGAATAGGGCCTGGGTGGGATTGTGGTCAGTGCAGACTCAATGGGCAGAATGGCCTCCTTCTGCACTGTAGGGTTTCTATGATTCTAGGGACAGCGTAGCTAAAACCAGTATACATCATATGATGACACTTGCCAGGGTTCTACACAATAACTGTAAAGAAAAAGGCACAACTCTGACATCCTTGCAAGATTCTTACAAGAGACCACTCTTACTTAATCCACGGGACCATGCAGAAATATATTTGATCATCGGGTACGTCTAATGTCATCAATTCATTTCAGGGGTTCAGGATTAAGGACCAACAGTATGAGTAATACAAAGAATACGAGTCCCAAATTTAACCTGGGGTGACGGCTGAGAAAAAGCTGGTGGAGTGAGCCTCAGTCCTCATTATGGCTTGTCAACCTGGAACCAGGGCCATTTTAACTCTTAGGCTTCATTTCAACACAACAGGACAGACTCCTGTTCGTATAGAGCATCCATAATGTGAGCTTGTGATGCGCTATTCAGACACGAGGCTTGAAGCTCAGTAAATGAAAGGCTTTTATTTACTGTTAACGAAGCTACCAGAACTTCTATACACTATCCCAGACTGAAGGGGTCCCGGCCAGAGCAGGGACTCTTATACCTCTCCCAGGAGGCGGAGCCCGACTGGGATGTGCCACAACACTACAGTACAAAGGTGTAACAACCCCACCCTAACCCCAACAGCAACAATAGCACAACCCAACAGTAACATATATACATCCTTGTAGTACTGGCCAGCCCCTGGCTCAGCACTATCCAGTGGGAACCAACGATGGTTCACCACAGCTTGGTGGGCCGGAGAAGAATGAGGTGCAACAGAGGACCACTGGCGAGGACCCATGCTAATGATTCCATATACACTAAGTGAAAAGGGGAGAGGGGTCCCAAATGATTGCAAAAAGCCCAAGTGAGGGAGGATCAAGCCTTCATTGGTAGACTAAATGGAGCAGTTCTGGCCCACAAAGAAACTAAAAAATTAAAATTGACTGATTCTTTTCAGTCTGTTGTTCCTTGGTTCCTGATGTTTGAGCAATGTAATGTACTGTTCCATGTTTAAACATCATGGGTGGCATTAAGGGCAGTCGGGTGACACAATGGTT
Organism: Mustelus asterias; assembly: GCF_964213995.1. NCBI lineage: Eukaryota > Metazoa > Chordata > Chondrichthyes > Carcharhiniformes > Triakidae > Mustelus > Mustelus asterias. The sequence goes on along the minus strand of NC_135805.1, from coordinate 107,085,504 downwards.
AGCACTGCTTCCTCACAGCGCCAAGGACCTGGGTTCGATTCCCAGCTTGGGTCACTGTCTCTGTGGAGTTTGCACATTCTCTCCGTGTCTGCGTGGGTTTCCTCCAGGTGCTCCGGTTTCCTCCCACAGTCCAAAGATGTGCGGGTTAGGTGGATTGGCCATGCTAAATTATCCCTTAGTGTCAGGGAAACTAGCTAGAGTAAATGGGGTCATGGGGATAGGGCCTGGGTGGGATTGTGGACGGTGCAGACTCGTTGGGCCAAATGGCCTCCTTCTGCACTGTAGGGTTTCTTTGATTTTATGATTCTATGATCATCAGTGCCTGAAATACAACATTGGACCTTGCTCTGAATGTCTATGAGAGCCTCGAACAGTTCCCGAGTATGTCAATATGTCAATTAAAATGGCTTGTGGAGGTGGGAGGGGGTGCAATGTGGATCTGGTGCATAGGACACTGTTCCACTTTTAACCTTCAGCACAGCTCAATCTGGCAGCGAGGGGGTGGGGGTTAAAACCTGGATACCGTATCATTATAAATTTGTATTTTGCCCATTATTGGAAGTTGTCTGCTCTTAATTTTATGTGAAAAAAACATTTCGATTTCAAATTCTATTGAAATGTGTTATAAATTATTAATGTAACAAAGCATTATTTATTGCCATATTTTAATAAATTCTATATCACAATAAAGATAGAATCAAAATGCAGCCAAGGATAGAAAAAGAATGATGCTTGCATCTCACGAGTGGAATAAATTAGCAAGGAAAGGATGCAGTTTGTCCTCTGGTTGAATTGGGTCCGCACAGCTGGGATGTTAGGGCCTGTTTGATCTGTCCTTCCAATCTCTGATAGTTCCTATGAAATTACGGTTAATGGACATGTGCCGCAGTGAGGAAATGTAAAGGGCTTGTTGCAAAACAATAGGGGCAGTTCATCTCATGTACACACCTGTTCTTTGTAGTTCACAGCGGCTAATTTGAACAGTTAATATTCCTTGAATTAATTTGACTGAGGTTGTACATTTGTAAATGTTTTAAATAATTGGTTCAGTTACCAGATGCCTGCTTTTGAATGCCCCAGTACGATCAGATTGGAAGTTTATATGGTGAATAGTTTATACTCGACCAGCTAGCCTATTGTTTGAGATTGTGCACCTGCATATTCTGCTGCTAGGTTTCCTCAGGAGTGCTTTTGTGACAAAATTAGGCCCATATAAAATCATTTAGGGCCACATAATGAAAACGAAAATGGAAATTTCCATCAACAATTTTCCACATCATAATCACAAGAACAAAGACTGGTGATCTGCCTTTTGTTCTCAATACTGTATTCTAAAGAGGCAGTAGCATAGCAATTAATTTACCTAAATCACAATATGAAAGTTACTGATTTGACCCATAGAGCAGCAATTGATCTGATAGCTGTGAGGTACGTCTCGTTAATTTTCAGTGGGAGCATATGGACCTAAGACATTGTGACTACTTTGGGTCTTGTGAGTGGAAGTGAGGTATTTCCATGGGTACGGGGATGTGCGAGCTCCCCTCAGTCTAGCTATAACTCTGTGTGCTCCTTCCACCTGCCATTGTTCCTGCTCTTCCCAGAGTGAGATTCCCAGAATAAACCCCACAAAGAAGTAAGTCCATTTCCAGAATACCTTTAAGAGTTCACAAAGTCCAGCAGCAAATACAAGCACTTTGAAATCTGATTATCTAACACAAGCAGAATGTCTCCAAGAACCTTCTGAGGAACTCTTTAACTATCATTGCAAGTGGTTGCCTCTTTGTGCTACCCATAGTTTGTGGGCAGGATGATGGTAGTCAGGTCAATCGTGTTGCAGTCACAGCTACTTTGTTTGATCTCGACTTGCATTTTTTAATGAGGCAAAAGCCCTAATTTTAGCAGGAGCTCTGGAATGAAGTCTGCCCTGAAATGAGCATGCAGGTGACCTCATCATAGTTTGTGCTTCACTCGTGTGTGCGAGCTTGGTCCCAGTAGCACCTGGTTTTTAGTCACAACTGGGGCAGGAGGGACACAAATTCTGAACGTACAGTTAAATGGGAGCGGTGTGAAGATGCGAAAAGTTATTGGACATATCACCCACTGAGAGAAATCGAATCTGAGCACAATCTTTTCTCAGTTTTTATAAACCTGCTGTGTTTCCATTCTCCCCTGGATTTACTAAACCTCTTCCAGCATAGATATTATGGAGTGTACCCTCCTAAAACCATCCATAAACAATCTAGAAAAATAGGGCCATTCCCTAGAACAAGTCTCTAAATTACCTCAATTGTGCTCGTAAATTAATGGTCGGAATTTTACTGTCCCACCTGCCACGGGAATTGGAGCGGGCGAGGGGTGGACCTTGGAATTGTCCGTTGACCTCAGGCGGGATTTTACAGTTTCGGGATAAGTGAGGCTGTAAACTCCCAGCCATTATGTTGATTGAGGATGAAGCCACATGTTGAATTATATCCACTTGAATGATGTAAATTTCAAAGCAGATAAAATGCTTTTTGTTTCTGATATTAACAACATTAAGCTGATTTAACCCAATGGAGCATCATTTTGTGATGGATTATTCATATTCATAGGGGGTCTTGTGGTGCAGTGTGTAGTGTCCCTGCCTCTGAGCTTGAAGCTCCGGGTTCGAGTCTGCACTTCAGCTTCTGCACTGTAGAGGTTCTATGATCTTATGAGTCTCACCCCAGAACTTGATGATCAAGAAAGGTGCATTCATAATGCAGCCAAACAGGTTGAATATAAACCTGAAAATCCTTCCAAACACGGCAATGGCTGGCGGTAAGAGCAAGAGAGATTCCTGGTCTGCCATGCTTGATGTGGAATGTCACTCCTCAATATATACAGCGACAGACTAGTGACTTGTTCCAGGAATAACTAGCTACGGAAACAGATGAAAGTCTGCCTTGGTGCATCACTAGGTGCTGGAAGAGAATTGAAGTTGAATTATTCATTTTTCATAGGCTCAGAAAAAAAAGGTGATCCACATAATGAAAATGGAAAACATTATTATTTTGCTTGTTAATTCATTTTCTGTGTGGCACCATAGCCACCACTGTGATCACTTACACCATTAAAACTAGAACGAACATCTTTTTTTAAGTACATCCATTATATTAACAGATAGTCCTGGGATCTGTTATGGGGCTGTGGGGCAGGGCTGGGGGGTGAGATTATGGACAAAAAACCTGGAGTATGGGTTTATTAAATCTCCTCCAATTAAACACTGCAGGATGTCTTTTAACTTATGTTTTATTCTGCAGGTTTCTTGCCCAATAACTAACTTGATTGGCAGGATTGTGTTCAGGGGGAATGAGATGGTGGTTGGGTGCACTAATCACGAGGGTGAGGGAGCAGAGAGAACACTGGGTGGGCTTCACTAGATAGACATGGAGGCCTGTTCCTCTTGACCCCCACAGTCTCAGAACGATTGAATGGTGACAGCACAGGAGAAAGTCATTCAGCCAGTTGTGTCCCATGCTGGTTCTCTGAGAGGAACTCAGCGAGACTCACTTGCCCGCCCTTTCCCTGCAACCCTACAAAGTTTTCACCTTCAGATCTTATCGAATTCCCTTTCAAAAGCCACGATTGAATCTGCCTCCACTTCATTGTCAGGTATTTATTTATTAGTGTCACAAGTAGGCCTACATTAACACTGCAATGAAGTTACTGTGAAAATCCCCTAGTCGCCACACTCAGACGCCTGTTCGGGTACACTGAGGGAGAATTTAGCATGGCCAATGCACCTGACCAGCACGTCTTTCGGACCATGCGAGGAAACTGGAGCACGTGGACGAAACCCATGCTGACACATGGAGAATGTGCAGACTCTGCACAGACAGTGACCCAAGCCAGGAATCGAACCTGGGTCCCTGGTGCTGTGAACCAGCAGTGCTAACCACTGTGCCACCCCAGTGCATTCCAGATTCTAATTGCTCGCTGTGTGAAAAGGTTTACCTTGTGTCATTCTTTGCCAATCACCTTAAGTCTACGGCCCTTTGATTCTTGGCTCCTCTCCCAAAGGGAACATTTTCTCTCGATCTACACTGCTTAGTCCTCTCATAATTTTGAACACATCTATTAAATCTCCTCTCACCTTCGCTTCTCTAAGTAGAACTGCCCTAGCTTCTCCAATCTAACTGGAGTCCATTGTCCCTGGAACAATTAATGTAAATAACAAGCAGTGTGCTAAAGGCACTAACCTAATGGATTTGACCTTCTCAGCTCTCTTTACCTGCTGGGTTTCCCATGCCTGGGAAATGCAGTTAGCATGGGTTAAAAAAAGAAAGACATTGAAATGAAGGCCTGACTCCTGAGAGTGAATTGGTCACCTGCCCCTGCCTCGCCTCCATTAAACCCGGATGTGAGCAGGGTTGAGGCTGGTTGGATCCCCTTTTCAGATTTTTAACCTCCTTCACGAAACGAAACCAACCCTCTTTTGAGGGTTAAAATTAGTCTCTTGGTATCTGATTTAATCTCTAAGCAGAATCTAGACGTACTGCTGACATCCATGATACTAATTTTGATAGAGAAACTAAAATTGCACGAGATATCAAGAAAGGAGCAGTGGATCTAATGAGTTAATCCAGACAAGGGCCAACATCTGGTGACTTGAGTTACTTGGAAGGTTCTGAACTTGGCCCTGAGATCAATTTGAATTTGAATGCACTTTGGATGACTTGTCACATTCGATAATGTTATTGTAACGTCACTGCTGATTTTACAAATTGCAAACTTCAATGTCCGCTTGCCCTATCAGCATCTTCTCTGCTGAGTGAGGGGGCAGAAAAAGGAGAGAATGGGTGACGCAGGATTTAAAGACACATGTCAAAGACCGGAAAAGGAAAAGTGTCTGCCTCCCTGTGTGGAATCGAGTCAATGCTCATGTGGCATCTTTATTTCTTAAATGATTGCAGCCAGCAGTGGCTATGGTGCTGGCTGCTTCAGGCAGGTGCTAGTATTCAGCGAGCTGCGTACAGCCATCTGAACACAAGTCTCATTACCCTTTGCTATATATTGATTCCCCCTGTGGGATCTTTCCTTTCTGACTACCCTCATTTATAGTGTGCATTTGCATCACTCAGCATTCAGATCGATAACCAGCGGTGCTTTGGGCGAGAATTAATGGCTTTTTTTTCCCAATCCTGTGAGATGGTGTATAATGGAATGACTGTTTCCTCTAATTAGAGAAAAACTTTAATGGCTATATCGCAGTGAAAGTTCTTCACTGTCAGTAATGTAATCATTCCTGAAGCTGGAGGAAGAAAAATCACTGAATACAAATCACCCAGTGGATTAAGCACAGACGTCAAAAATGCACTTGAATATTTAATAAATAATCAATTAAAAGAGTGGCAGTGGAAGTTTGTACGTGATATTTTGCATACTTGAGGGATAAGGAAACAAAGAATTTTTGTACGGCTGTGTGTCATTGGATTAATTCCACCCATTATTAAGGAGCCATAATTCACTTGTGAGAAAGGCACATGATTCATTCGGGAGCTCCTGAGAATGCAGTTTAAGCTCTTTTTAAAAGGGAAGAAAGCCAGTACGCTGTTGCTAAAAAGAAGGCGAAAAGCTGTAAATCCAAAATCAAAGCAGAAAAATGTGTGTTAGTTCTCATCTGAAAGAGGAAAGCAGGAAGACGCTCCTATATTCTCCTGACCAAAGGTTACAAGAAGCATTAATCTTGTCTTTCCAAAGTTAATGGCTCTGGCGAGTATCTTGAGCAATCTATCCCCTCATTTCAGTAATGGACTCGACCTGAAGCAATATTCTGTTTGTTATAAAGCAAATGAGATGAGGAGGAACCCAATCAGATTTGATGGCTTAGATTTTGCAATGGGGCAGATGCCTTATTGGAAAATAGGGCAGAGCGCGATGCAAGGTCATTTAACAAACTTATCAATGGTTCCACTGAATTCTGGGGATTGACCTCAGCATAATATTATGCGTGAGCCTCATGGCAGCAATGCTGGGCGGAATTCTCCGGTCGCACTGGTCTAAAACCCGGAAATTCCCGCCCGACCGTCAATGACCTTTCACATTCTCCGCATCCCGCCTGCTAAAATTCCAGTGGCAGGCGGGATGGGAGAATTCCAGCCTCTACCTCTGATTGGGTACCCAGCCAATGGTGATGATGGGAAATTACATGCAACCACAGCATTTAAAGTCCAACTGCAGCTAAAAAGAACTGATACTTCTGTTTGTGTTCCTTCGTATGTACTGCACCTACAATTACTGTCAACCAATATCATATTTGTCCTACTGTAAGTTAAATGTAAAGTCGAGTCATCAGGATACCATTGTACATTGTCTCCCTTTGTCCTCATTGTGCTTGAGGAAGAAGAGCCAGGTTTTTGCAAACAATTCTCACCTGGTCCCGTCATGTGCTTCATGTCTTATGTACCAGCTCAGAGTACATCCAAAGGATTTAAACCCTGAGCTGGAGGACAGTGCAAAGGGTGAGAGACACGCCACGTGTAAGCAGGATGAGTTGCAGTGGCGCTAGAGGTGGAGGAACTTACAATCCAATGTCGCTCAGCTCAGGAGTCAGGAAATCTGCAGTGTTTGCTTTTAAAGGAGCAAGGCCTTCTGGGCAGCGAGCTTTGCTGCAGGTTTGGGGGGAGCTTGTGCCTAACGAACAGCGTGCTAAAAATGATGGCCAGAGGGCAAAACCAGGACTAGGCTGGATAATGTGGCAGCAATGCAAGCAGTCACAAAGTGTGATAACCCCAAGATCATTTTCAGTGCTAGCCCTGATGAGAAGCCCGAAGAGCAGTTAGACCTCAACCATATGTCTGCTGCCGCATAGAGTTGGGATGCTGCAACATAAACTGTGATGAAAACAGTTATGTCTGCTGTGCTAAGTGAATGTACATCAGGCATAGTATATTAAGTCGAGTTGGCCACTGTTAAATTTGCTAACTTTATTTTTGTGGGAACACAAGGGTTAAGTTAATGGAGGATAGTAAGGCAAACCTGGGCAATTCACTTGGTATAACACGTCCTGTGTCCCAGGTGCTGAATTCCTAAGACAGGATGTAGGTAATACATTGCATACATTGTCAGTATACATTGACCAAAAGCCTAAGTTCAAACATGGGTGAGTGCCGGCTGGGGTGAGAAACTGGGGTGCAGCTCTCCAGCTGCACAGCGAGATTTCTCTCCAGTTTTTGTGGCACTCTGTAAACAAAAAATCTGGGGCACGGTTTCTGCCTTCATGCTGGTGGGGCAGGCGCTGATAGAGCTGGCAACATCAGCTCCACAGAGACCAGGGGCCCCTTTTTAATGGGCGCCTTGATCTGCTTAAAAAAGAACTCCCCCCCACGTACACAGGAGATCCTCCCTCAAGCACCAAGACAAAACCCACCTCCTCTGCCCTCACAGAAGGGGAACCCTATTAGAAGGCCCACCTCTGACACAGCCCCCTGGCAGTGCCAGAATGCCAGGCATGTCCCTCCCCCACCCTCCCCCTCCACCTCACCGGAAGCTATACCTACCTTTGTTCCCTCAACCGCCTCCCATTTTTTAAATAGCTGTTGTAAATCTTGTTTATGTGACATCGCTTCAGCGAGGGGGAAATTCCTTATCTGTGGGGGGCCACACATGGCGGGGAAGCCCTTTGAAGAGTCTTAAATTTATTTAAATGCATTTAAATTATTGTTACGTCAGCAGCAAGGGGTAGGGAAATTTGAAATACAAGATCTCACCAGCGAGAATCAAGTTTTCCAATTCTCGCAAGGGGTTTTGCACCCACGTCACTGTTTTGCACAGGGCGAATACAGGCACAAAATCACCCCAATGGCGTCTGTTCTTAATGCAAACATTCCCTGGTACAGAGGCTTATTAAAGGAATCTTGAAGCTTTTTCTGATGTCACGGTTATCATGACAGTTAGCAAAGTGAGGAACATTTGAAACAGTGTGAAGGTTACACCTAGGTGTTATTTAGCAAACACGTGGAATCGTACACTTTTTGGGGTTCTTGTAACAGTAATAAAGGGCAGTTTGAAACATTTCATGGGGACTTTGCGGGTGAAATTATCATTGACCACTCAGAGGGCTGATCATGCAGGGAGCAATCAATCCCTGATTGCCACAGGTTCTGAACACACATACAGGGGGGTATAAGGAAGGTACACCTTCCTTTGTCCTCCCTGTACAGCCGGGCATACGTCAACACACCAGAAGTTGCATCTTCTCTCCTGGGCACCTGATTAATGCTCCCGGTGGGAACAAAGACTAGAAGAGATCAGCTTGGGCTGGGATAAGAGCTTGTGAGTGTTGTTCGGGGAATGCGTTACCTCTGCATTCTCTTTTCTCTCTCTCACTTACTGTCGCTAAGTCCTCTTTTTGCCTGCTCTTTCCAATTCATAGAATCATAGAAACCCTACAGTACAGAAAGAGGCCATTCGGCCCATCGAGTCTGCACCAACCACAATCCCTCACAGGCCCTACCCCCATATTCCTACATATTTTACCCGTTAATCCCTCTAATCTACGCATCCCAGGACACTAAGGGGCAATTTTAGCATGGCCAATCAACCTAACCCGCACATCTTTGGACTCTTGCTAATTCCCTTGCCAATTCTCTTGCTAAATCTCTCCACCTCTCTTCCATACTTTAAGATGCCTCCCAAAGTCTACCTCTGACCAGGCTTTTTACCATCTTTCCCTATCTCTCCTCATGTATTTTGTGTATGAAATGTGGTTTGTTAATGCCTGTGTCACTTTAGCACATCAAAAGTGCTATATAAATACAAGTTATTCTTTGTTGTTGAGACACACACTCACTGATTTCATTACTGTTAATTAGTTTACAGTCAATAGCTCAGGTGAGAAACAGGCCAGCAGCAAGAGAATGGCTGCAACTGGCACAGACAATGCAGCTGCCTTCGAAAATACTAACACATCTGGAACTTCTCGCCATCTCTTTCAATGCTTACAAAATTATCAGAAAGTATGCAAGTCATTTCACCCGTGTCCTCGCAGAGCTGACACATCTAGTGGTTAGTCCACCTCAAAGGTCAGTTGTTGTGCAGAGAAGGTTGTCCAACCTGAGATCTGCCCAGCAGCCAGACACTTCTGGCATCTAAGTAGCAACTTGGTGCCTTTTGATTAAGATCAAGTGTCAGATCAAACCCAAGATGATGGGGGTGGGGGTTGGGGGGGTGGGGGTGTGGGGGGGGGGGGGGGGGGCGGGGGTGGGGGGGGGAAGGGAGGGGGGGGAAGGGAGTGGGGGGAAGGGAGGGAGGGGGGGGGAATGTCTCATCTTGTCAACTTGGATCTTGTTTGTCTCTCTTATGGGGACCATGAATTGGATACGATTTGAATTTGTTTTTTGGAGCAAGCAAGGAATGGATTTGGGATTGCCAGTCTGGTCTCAGCATTGGCTTTGGAACTTTTAAGAATGGAGTGAAAAAATTTTTTAAAAATCTTGGCGAAGCACCAGATTGATTTGATTTGATTTGGATTTGATTTGATTTATTATTGTCACATGTATTAGTATACAATGAAAAGTATTGTTTCTTGAGCGCTATACAGACAAAGCATACAGTTCATAGAGAAGAAAAGGAGAGGGTGCGGAATGTAGTGTTAGTCATAGCTAGGGTGTAGAAAAAGATCAACTTAGTGCAAGGTAGGTCCATTCAAATTGGTGTTAAGAAGATGCACTTCATGTGCTGTCATGAAGGAAAGCACCAAGATAGAAAAGAGTGGGCTCGCACATGCACAATGCTGGTAATGCAGGGAATGTTTGTGACAAGGTTTGGGATATTTAAGTGTGGGAAAGGCGTCATCAAGTGGTATGAATGACAGATATGTGAGTGGTGCTGAAAATGGAAGAGACTGCTGGGGAAGGCACATCTGTGTGGGGGCATGAACATGATGTAGATAGGATTGCTAATCAGTCGACTATCTTTTCAAGTTGGGAAAGTCCCTTTTCTTGTAGAAACGTCAAAAGTCCATCTTACACCCACAAGGGGCTTTTCTTTCATGGCTCATAAGGGCAAACTCATGCAGAAAAGAGCGAACAGTGACAATTCGGAAACTCTCACTAAGCTGTGTTACAAGGTGCTGCCAGAAGCATGCAAACTTTAGCTCTGGTCAAGGCCTGCACCTTACATTTTGCTTCAGCTCATCTCATTGGATCTCTCAAAGGTGTCCAGGGGATATCCTAGATCTTTGAGGAGTCAACTATCACTTACTTTTCAGCCTCAAATGTTGGGATTTTTTACTGCTTTGAAAGGAGGACTAAACATCCAGGAAAGCACACACTTACTTGTATAATCCAGTGCTTAGAGTGGCCAATGAGCTAACGATTGAGAGACTGGAATCATTTCTGGTTGGTGTATGCAGCAGTATTGCACTAAAAGACATGTGGATACAACCTGTGAGCCCTGTGAATGCTGTGAATCACCACCACTCTGTAATATTATAGGACATCTCTCGCGGGATGGTGAGAAGGTAAAATGGTCCAGCAAACAATGCACCTGTGACCTGCTTCACACAGTTTTGCACCATTCATTAACTGATATTCATAATGTCCCCAGTGGCAGCTTGAATTGACCCACTTGCTGAAATAATGCAGCTGTGACATTGCCAAACATGAGTAGTTGCAGAGTTGGCTGCAGAATGTACTGTAACCCTGTGGCAACCTCTGCAGGCTATCCCTCAGAAAAATGAAGATAAATGAGCCTCTGCCTGTCTGTAAATTACTGTTATATTGAATGAAAAAAGAACATATCTTTGGTTGCTCTTCAGACATCTAAACCATAGGTATACTGGTTGCCAATCTTGCCTCTGTGAATGGAAAAGTTGCTGCAAAACTGACATGCAGAGTGCTTGTGAATGTCCCCTCTTACAGCAGTGTAAAGGGGGCTTTACCCTTGCAAGGCCAAGCAACATTCTTGTACAAGAATAGAACCCCTAAATATGGGATCCTGGCCTCAACTCCTCTGGTCAGCTCCTATCATAGAATATTACCATGGAAACCATACTGTGCAGGTGGAGGCCATTCGGCCCATTGAGTCGGCTCCGATTGTCCAAAAGAGCATCTTACTCCTATCCAACCCCTCAACCTATCCCCATAACAACATGCATTTACCACGGCTAATCCATCTAACCTGCACATTTTGGACTGTAGTCCAGAGTGGAAGCATGTTAAAAGGGCCAACATTTAACTAATTAAGTCATCCATCTAATTAACGAAGAAATGAATTACTGAGGTAACAGAATGTCAGTGATGGGAAATGGAACACTTTTCTGTTTTGGAAACTTGCTGCTGCCACTAAGTACTCCTAGCTCAGCCAGACATATTCATCAAGAATAACATTTTTTCGAAACTGTCCTATCAATGCAGCTCATAAAAAACTGCACAAATTGCTGCTGTTAATGGTTAACGTTTGCTGCAGTGATTTATCTAATAATGTCTCGAATTCATACAGCAGCGTTTATGCTGAAGCATTTAAACTGCTTCACAAAATTTCTCATAGTGAGGTAGAATGACAAGCTCACCTCGTAGACAATGTCTGAAGTGGAGAACCTGAGAGCGGTTGATCGTTATTATTCCTATAGCCTTATTACGAACATCGTACAATGTCTTGGAATTGTAGGAATGGAATCCCCTCCAACTTGACTTTTATTAAATATAAAACCAGAAAATCTGTGATCATAAACACTGCAAATAAAACTCAACACGTACAGGCAGGCTATACTGTCAGGGGTTAATCTTCAAAGCATGTCAATATCAAAACCAAACCGATTCTATGTAAAGGACGCTGCATTATAGGATATGGCATAAGACAGTGACCAAGAGACAACTCAATAAAGAAACTAGGGAAAATATCGTAGCAGATGGTCGCAGACAACAACAGCTAAGGAGACATGGACTTTGTTACATGTATATCAATCTGGGAGCCAGAAACATCTCACCTGAATGGGGTCCATTGTTTCAATCGCGGAAACAACATCATAGAATCTCTACAGTGTAGAAGGAGGCCATTCGGCCCATCAAGTTTGCACCGACCATGATCCCATCATAAACCATGCATTTACTGTTGCTGGCCCCCCCCTGACACTATGGGACAATTTAGCTTCGCCAATTTAGCGTGGCCAATCCACCTAACACACATCTTTGGACATCTGCGATGAGTGGGTTTGTCTGGACCCAGGCAGGGGTCAGACTAATGAGGTGAAAAGGTGCTAAGCACTGGCCATCCGGCTGGGTGTCCTCAGGGAATGTGTTCATCATTCAGCAGAACGTCTTCGGGAAATGTGTTTGATATTTTCAATAAGATTTGTAAGAAAAAGGCCAAGACCATAGGGTCTGGAACTGCAGTCAGAAGGAAGGTAAGGCCTGGTTAGCTTGACTCAGGCCTATTTTCAACACCGGACAAGACCAGCCATGTTGGAGATTGTGAATGTTTTCAGCCATGAGGTGGTGATATTGAACCTACTGCTTTCAGCGGAAGGACCAGCCGTGTGGGGAGTTGTAAGTTATCAAACAAATCCGAGGGATTCTGGGGCTGAGTTTCAAGATAATTTAAGAGGAACATCCAAATCCTGAAAGAGTTTGGGTTGAACTGAGGAAGGTTTGCATATAAAGGTCGGGTTTTGCTTGCTTGTGGTTTTTCAGTGGAAGCTTTTATCCATAAGTCATGGTTTTACATGTTCCTGGAAAGCCATGGTGAATTGCGAGGGATTTAAATCAGGTTAACCGGTCAAGTGTTCATAGAATAGGATCCCTGCAGTGTAGAAGGAGGCCATTCAGCCCATCGAGTCTACACTGACTACAATCCCACCCAGGCCCTGTTGTGCAGCATAATTTACACCAGTTCAGAGCTCTTGTATTAGGGCATTAGGAGTGTTTTAATAAATAAGTTTGTGGTTGAGCCAAAACTCTGTGTCCGTGTAAGTTTATAAAATCCTTAAGTCAAGAACAGTAAACGTAAACAAGAACATGTGTCTTTTACATATCATTATCGTCAGCACAGGCCTGTATTGATAGTTGCCCTGGAGATGGAGGCGATGGGCCTTCTTCTTGAACCAGTGAAGTCCATGCGGTGAAGATACACCAACCTTGCTGTTAGGTAGAATGTTCCAGAATCTTGATCCAACAACGATGAAGGAACAGCTATATATACCCATGACAATGGTGTCTGACTTGGAGGCACAATGTTCCCATGCGCTGGTTCCTATCCATCCAGCACCTGCTTACCCAGCACCTGGATTGCTTTGCCCAGTGTCAACGTCTCTCCTCGAGTGCCTACCATGTCCGATGCCCAGTCCATTCCATTCCACCCAAGCTCCTGCTCTGCTCCGCCCACTCAGTCCAGAAATGACATTGGGGTCCTAATCACATCATCGGACCCTGGGTTAAATGCTTCAATGGGCTGGGTGCTGTCTTCCAGGCACCTTTTGGGCCACGTTACCAGTAAAAATCTCTCAAACTCCATAATCAAGGGGCAAGCACAACCTCTGCCATCTCTGACTGGAGGCTTGATCACATGCAATTCTGATCAAATAACATCTGGTCTCATGACACCTGTTCAATTCTTGCAAAATGGCTTGAAGGATTAATATTTCATATTGTTTTTGTTTCTCTATTCTCTGACTGTTCAATTGTTTCTCTAGAAGCTTTGACATTCAGGATTGTTTTGTGAAATGGTTGCGGCAGTGGTAAGCTGGTTTTCCTGTTGATGTTGGAGAACAAGCAGACTCAGCAAACCGTTCTATATATAAATTTAAACAACCAGTGACAGGGCTGGCAATGGGCTGTGGATTAGAGCTGTATTTTTACAAACAGCAGAGCTTGAGGTACTTCAAAACGTCCTGGACCCAAGCTGTCACCCACGTAGTAAAACCTTATTTGGTGTTTGAGTACAACTATAACATTTTTGGCACCACTTAATCTCGGGAACCTTTTTCCCTTTTATGGAAATAACAATTACCATGGCAAGTATAAATAAGGCAGCTTAAATACAGTTTTTGGCACACAGTCTGCACCAGATGAAGGTAGCAATACAATCCTCAGAGCTAAAGACACATAGGTTTCCTTCAACTGAGAGAAGTAGATATTTGCTAATGGCAGCAAGTATCAATACAGGGACGAACAGGGAAGAGTGGACTAACTTTGAGTTAAAGGTTTTGTGTGGTATGCATTAATCTGACTGAAGTACATAGCATAATTAACCAGAATGCTGTACCAAATCTTCAAATAAGCTAAAATATTATTGTTAAAAACGTCAAAGTATCGAAATATCTGTCAGTTAAGTAATTAATATTTCTCATTTTCACATTGATTTCCTTGCTGTTGACTTATTTCTCTCGAAGCTTTGACATTCAGGATCATTGTGGTGAAATGGTTGGGGTCAGTGGTGAGCGAGTTTTTTTTCTGTTGATGTTCGTGTCAGAGAACAAGTAAGCAAGTTGCTCTATATATAAACTGAAACAACAGAATAGAGCTGGCACTGGACTGCGGATTAGAGTTCTATTGATACAAACAACAGAGTGAGGTTCTCGTCTGAAATTGTGGCACTGGCAGCCCAGTGTATTGGTCGTAGCAGCAAGAATACCTGATAGGAATTTCAAAGCTGCTGCCATTTGAAGCACTGTTCTTTTGTATGAGAAGCAAAGGAAGAACATTGAGGTTGCATTACTCCTGCGATCGCCACCACATTGCCCACATTCATGGGTGTTGCTTTTGAAGTGACGCTGGGGGAAGAGACAAAGAAGGCTTTCCCCTTTCAGCATTGAAAGTCAGCCCCCTCCAAAGAAGGACTGGTCCAAAACACATGGAAGCAGATAGCTGACTGGGTGAATGGTCCCTTTTTGCCATGGCCAGACCTCTTTATATCACAAAACTGTATAGCTTGCCATGGATGGTAGTGAACTGTTGGTGGAATGGTGAAGGTCTGCGTTTACTGCCAAACACTCCTGAGCCATCAAGTCATCTGATGCATTCCTTCAATATAATTTTCATGCTTGATGATCAGTTCAATAGCTGTGTTAAGATTAGGATTGTACCTCCACTTTGGTTTGTGGCTGCTGCAAGGCTATCATTAACTATAGCAGAAGAACCTAGCTCTGGTCTCCAAAGAGAATAATATGCCATTGTCTTCAAACAATCTGGTATAGATGACGGTCTTAAAATGCAACCACTATGACTGAGACTTGGGAAATGGTCATTGATCTAAATAACACAAATGGTCACTGACCGACTGCACATTGATGGAGTAGGACACTGTTGTTTAGGTCATCGCACTGCGTCTCGGAGCCCTGATACCCAATTATCATAGAATCATCGATGCGATTGGTGTTTCTTATACTTGGATAAACCAAGCAGAAGGACAAATTGTCACATTGGGGTTAATTCTAAGAATGTGATATGCTAATGAGAGAGAGTTTACATCTCCACAGGAAGTGATCTCAAGATCCTGCTCTTGTAGGCCTCATGGAAAGATGTTGGCACCGTAAGAGATATTCCAATGAAGTTAAAGTTGTTCTTACCTCAGCAGACTTTATAAATATTCTGTATAAGCACAACATGACCAAGAACATTATAATTGTTAGTATGAAAGGAGTCATATCAATCATCAGTTTCAACAGCAAATTGGACTGCAGATATTCTCTGCAGCCAGCCGGGATGGCTTGAAGTGTAAAAGTGAGGTTCAGAGGAATTACAACACAGTCGTAAGGGAAGGCCTAGTGGTATTATCGTTAGACTATTAATCCAGAAACTCAGCTAATGTTCTGGGGATCCAGGTTCAAATCCCGTGACAGCAGATGGTGGAATTTGAATTCAATTTTTAAAAACCTGGAATTACAAATCTACTGATGACTATGAAACCATTGTCGATTATTGGAAAAATGCATCTGGTTCACTAATGTCCTTTAGGGGAGGAAATCTGTCATCCTTACTTAGTCTGGCCTATATGTGGCTCCAGAGCCACAGCAATGTGGTTGATTCTCAACTACCCTCAGGCAACTAGGGATGGGCAATAAATGCTGGCCAGCCAGCGACGCCCATGTTCCATGAATGAATACATTTTAAAAGTTGTCGCTACCTTCCACTTTTCCTTACAGATGTTTATCTGTTGACCATGCAGCAGGTGGTACAGCTCTGCCACCGTTATAAAGTAAAGTTTATTTATTAGTGTCACAAGTAGGCTTACATTAACGCTGCAATGAAGTTACTGTGAAAATCCCCTAGTCGCCACAGTCCGACACCTGTTCGGGTACACTGAGGGAGAATTTACCATGGCCAATGTATCTAACCTGCACATCTTTGTACTGTGGGAGGAAACCAGAGCACCCGGAGGAAACCCACGCAGACACAGGGAGAACGTGCAAACTCCACACAGACAGTACCCAAGCCAGGTATCGAACCCGGTCCCTGGTGTTGTGAGGCAGCAGTACTAACCACTGTGCCACCGTGCCACCTATCCTGCTAAAGCTGAATCTGTGGCACAGTTTTTTTCTCCTTTGCCAGCTAGTGCGTGTTGCCGTATACATCTGATGGTATAATTGGTCATTCCTGGCCTTAAATACGATTTGATTTGATTTATTATTGTCACATGCATTATTATACAGTGAAAAGTATTGTTTCTTGTGCGCTATACAGGCAAAGCATACGGTTCATAGAGAAGGAAAGAAGAGAGTGCAGAATGTAGTGTTACAGTCATAGTTAAGGTGTCATTGTTGGAGAGTTTGAAAGAGTTAGAATGAAGTTTAGAAGTATAGAATGAGAGTAAAAGATAGAATTAGAAGGTATGCTGGGCATTGCTTGCAAGAAACGTCCTGACTCTGTGAACCTGACCCAGAAGCAAAAAGTCCGGGCCTATATCTAACAAACAATATGTGAATAACAAAGTGGTATCAGTCAGCTACAATAACAGTATGAAAGAGGAAAGTTGGTAAGAGGATTAAATGGAATAATTAGGTAGGAACCACACTTAAATGAAGATCAAGAAAAGCCTTTCTTTCACCAAGTTGAAAAGTGCTACATTTGTAATAGATTGCAGGAGGAAAATGTTGATACTATTGCCTAACTGGTAAACGTATTTTTGCGGAGCTGTTGCATACCGTTAGCAATCATGAGTTCCAAGGACAGTTTCGAAAGAAGGGATCTGATAAGTAATCTGATCCATGTAAGCCAAACAGTGCACAGCATGGAAAATCTAAATCGAGAAAATTACGATAAATTGCACGAGTTGGAAAAGGGATGACAAGCTCAATTTGGTTAAAGGCAAATGGTACAGAGTGTTCAGCACAGAGTTGACTTTCACACAAAGTGGTGCAGGTGAAAGCCCTGGAATCATTTCAGAATTATTTGGCCATCGCAGTAATGGTCCTTTAAGGTCTTTTGGAGTGAACAAGCTTAGATGGGCCAAGTAGAATTATCATTCAACTGGCAGAAGTTCGTCCTGTTTCCTAGCCACCTGCTTCCTCTGAATCAGATCTGAGAAACTGAGCAACATGCGAACAGTTGGGATGCTTGTAAAGGCTTTAGTGAAATGTGCAGAGTTTATGACCTTGATTAGGTTGCTGAAGGATCTTACGTGCTTTTAGCTTTCCCACAGTGAACCTACCAACTGTGTGGATCTATAGACATCATCCAAAAAATCGTCAGGTTGACACAACAGCAGGCCAAAGTCTGGCCCAGAGGGTCAATGTTGGCAGTTTTTCAGCTGGTGTGGTAAATTTCAATTATTCCAGCCACCACAGTCAGGTTTGTTAGACTGTGTGTGCTCTATGTGCAATGCTGCAAACATTTTGGGAAACAGGGAAGTATACACAAGTGTGTGGAGGTTGCTTAAAAGACATGACCTGAGAATTGTGACCTTCAAATTTATTTTATTTTAAGAATATTCATTATAATACAGCCCTTAAACAAATTATAGCTTGAAAAATTAAAGCTTTTTTTAAAAAAAGAAAATTAAAATATTATTCAATTGATTATGAGCTGAGCACAGGAAGCATGGCTTACATTGTTGCATATACTTATGCAATGTGGCTAGATAATTGTCAAATGTGACAACAAAAAACAATATTTCAAGACTTCTCTTTTGTGTTTAGATGGATTACAGTTTTATTAATATTTGTTATCAGTCTTTTGGGTTATCTGTAAACCCAAGATAATGACAAATTCTTTGATGGTGAAGTAAATTATTAGTTCTCATAATTTATCAACAGATATTTAAAATACCAGCCTTGATAGGTATCAACTCTATGTAAATTCGATCAGTCCTGAAGCCTGCACTGAAAGATTGGTGGGGTCCAGCAATGTATATCGGAACAGTCACAAATTATTAATGCCAAACTCCAGGCTTAATGTTGTCAAATTCATCAAAGTACTTGATAGGTGAAGACATATATAGTTAACACTGTTGTGCAGATATTATTGATTCATCTGAAAAAAGATCTAATAGACATCAATATTATGTGACTCAAGTTGATATTTGTCTTCCATCAATTATATTTTGGTGTGATGAATTATGCCATTACATTACCAAGCCATCCATCTCCTCAAGCAGGATTTTTAACCAGGGTTTTTTCTTTCATCCACATTCTCAATATTTTGACAGATGAATGATCAACGAACAATATCCAAGAATGCATGCCCAAATTGCTCATTCCTTCTGACACAGTTTATCAATCGGTTTAGATGTTCAAAAGACAGTTTGAAAAATTAAGAACCAGGTTATTTTGAATGTTGAAGTGAAAGGGATAGCAATATTTTGAAAAACACAGAATGAATGTGTTGTAAACATTCTAACAACTTTTTCTTGCATGAATTTGAAGATGTGTATGAAGCATGTAACTTGTGAATTAATTTTGAGCCTAGGTTGGAGTTTTACCTGCCTTGTGGGGATGGATTTGGAGAAGGAGAGGTGGGACGTTTGGAAATTAGTGCAATGGCTGGACCAGCTCCTCAACATGTTCTCACCTTCACGTGCTGATCCCAGAGGTGGACTCCCAGTAGCAGCAGCTCCCCACCAAGCAGAGACAGGGAGTCAATTAAGATATTTGAAAGGGCAATTAGCCCCCATTCTGGCACTGCAGTGAATTTTTACCTACAGCGTTCGGGAACCCTGCTGAATCAGGAAGCTGACAATGCATGGAAAATGGTTAGGGGTCAGAGCACCATTGTGTGATTTGGCAGGTTCATTTAAAAATAATCAGGAAGGTTACAATCCGCACCTCCGCAGGCATTTGGAGCTGTTTCCCCTGCATGCTGATCCCCAGGATTGCTTGGCTGATGTTCAAAGGATGCCATTTGGACCTTCAAGTGGACGCCTCCAACTTGTGGTGTCCTCTCACTCCCCACCCACCTGAGCAGTGCTCACCTTTTCCAATGGGGCTCCTGGCTGGCCGTCCCTTCACCCTCTCTGATCGGCCTGCCCACGTGTAAGTTGCATGACGTCCTTCATTAGATGGTGAATACAGATGTGAACTACAAACTAACCACCTCCCGTACGATATAGCAGGCAGGCTACAAAAATACATGGCCTTGGGACCCCAAAATAGTCCAGATGTTGGGTTCCCAGGGAAATTCAACCCAGCATGAGACACTCCATCCAGAAACAGTCAGGCTAAAAAATTTCAAAATCTCTTTACTTAGTATCTGAACTCCTTGCCCTCAGGGGAATTTGGGGGAGGGTGTGGAGGGAAAGCAGGTAACTAACTGCTTGTGTTGCAAAGCAAAGTTAGAACATTTGCTTTGAGCACTGTAATTTGGGTGGTGAGTTAAGATGTTTAGTACACACCTAAAGAGGTTCTATTTACCAATGAACAAGCCTGTTGTACATGTACCTGCAAGAAAAGTCACAGAATGACAGTATGATCACAGACTGCTCAGTGACTTCACACCCAAAATGTTGCTTGGTGTTTAAACACTGGATACTTTAAACAGATATTTAAGGTGTTTTCCCTGATTGGTTGTTAGTGACAAATGGTACTGTCAGATCAGCAGCTTCAGATAATTCTGTTCCTTTAAGTTAAATAATGACAAATCCTACATTGTGGGTCTTCAATTCCTCTGTGCTGCAGAGTTCCTCATGGGAGTCCTATAAGAAATGTAATCCTTTAGATCAATGTTGGGTAGGACAATCATGTGAAAGGGTATTACTCAACAATTGGTGTTACCAGATCTAGATATTTTTATTCATTGGCCATTGTTAATATTGATAGGCCAATTGGAACAGATAGATTCATACGTCAATAGCGATTATGTATATATATATATATTATACATTATATATGCTGGGTGGAAAGCTGGTATAACAGAATATCAACATAAAACAGTCATTGCAATCTGTACTCTCTACATTTCTGATAAATAGCATTACCCAGTATGTGATGCTCAGGTTGCTCTGGCTTATTATGTAAATGATGTGGAGATGCCGGCATTGGACTGCAGTAAACACAGTAAGATGTCTAACGACACCAGGTTGAAGTCCAACAGGTTTATTTGGTAGCAAAAGCCACTAGATTTCGGAACAGGCTGTCCCTTCGTCAGGTGGGTGGGAGTTCTGATCACAAACAGGGCACAAAGACACAAACTAAATTTACATGAATAATGATTGGAATGTGAGTCTTTACAGCTAATCAAGTCTTAAAGGTAGACAATGTGAGTGGAGGGAGCATTAAGCACAGGTTAAAGAGATGTGTATTGTCTCCAGACAGGACAGCTAGTGAGATTTTGCACATCCAGGCAGGTTGTGGGGGTTACAGATAGTGTGACATGAACCCAATATCCCGGTTGAGGCCGTCCTCATGTGTGCGGAACCTGGCTGTCAGTCTCTGCTCAGTGACTCTGTGCTGTCGTGTGTCGTGAAGGCCGCCTTGGAGAACGCTTACCCGGAGATCAGAGGCCGAATGCCCGTGACCGCTGAAGTGCTCCCCAACAGGAAGAGAACAGTCTTGCCTGGTGATTGTCGAGCGGTGTTCATTCATCCGTTGTCGTAGCGTCTGCATGGTTTCCCCAATGTACCATCCCTCGGGACATCCTTTCCTGCAGCGTAACAGGTAGACAACGTTGGCCGAGTTGCAAGAGTAGGTACCGTGTACCTGGTGGATGGCGTTCTCGCGTGAGATGATGGCATCCATGTCGATAATCCGACACGTCTTGCAGAGGTTGCTGTGGCAGGGTTGTGTCACAGCAGGGTTGTGGAAAAACACAGCAGGTCTGGCAGCATCTGTGGACAGAAAAAAAGTTAGCATTTTGAGTCCGTGTGACTCTTCTTCAGTAGAAAGCATGTTAGTGCAGTGACTGGCTCTGTTCATGTAATGGTGGCTTCATTCAAAATCACGGTATGGAGAAGGTTCATTTGGGAAGGCACTGACACATAACACATTGGGTGGAATTTTCCATGCAACCCATTGCGTATTACGCAATGGATGGCTCGGCACTCTACACCAGCATTCCCCATGACGATGGCATTGCTGCAACTGCCTCAGTACTCAATGCCGACACCTGCCAGTTTCCAGATGCAATTTTACAACTCATCTGCTTCATCCTGGACCACAATGTCTTCACCTTCAATGACCAGTTCTTCATCCAGACACATGGAACAGCCCTGGGGACCAAATTCGCACCTCAATATGCCAACATCTTCATGCGCAGGTTCGAACAAGACTTCTTCACCACACAGGACCTTCAACCGATGCTATATGACATTTTCTTCCTTTGGACTCATGGTGAACAATCACTGAAACAATTATATGATGACATCAACAAGTTCCATCCCACCATCAGAGTCACCATGGACTACTCTCCGGAATCGGTTGCATTCTTGGACACACGCATCTCCATTAAGGACGGTCACCTCAGCACCTCACTGTACCGCAAGCCCACGGATAACCTCATGATGCTCCACTTCTCCAGCTTCCACCCTAAACACGTTAAAGAAGCCATCCCCTACGGACAAGCCCTCCGTATACACAGGATCTGCTCGGATGAGGAGGATCGCAACAGACACCTCCAGACGCTGAAAGATGCCCTCATAAGTAAAGGATATGGCGCTCGACTCATCGATCGACAGTTCCGACGCGCCACACCGAAAAACCGCACCGACCTCCTCAGAAGACAAACACGGGACACGGTGGACAGAGTACCCTTCGTCGTCCAGTACTTCCCCGGAGCGGAGAAGCTACGACATCTCCTCCGGAGCCTTCAACATGTCATTGATGAAGACGAACATCTCGCCAAGGCCATCCCCATACCCCCACTTCTTGCCTTCAAACAACCGCACAACCTCAAACAGACCATTGGCCGCAGCAAACTACCCAGCCTTCAGGAGAACAGTGACCACAACACCACACAACCCTGCCACAGCAACCTCTGCAAGACGTGCTGGATCATCGACGCAGATGCCATCATCTCACGCGAGAACGCCATCCACCAATGTCAGGCTGCCGCCTCTACCACCATGTAATACGCAATAGGTTGCATGGAAAATTCCACCCAATGTGTTATGTGTCAGTGCCTTCCCAAATGAACCTTCTCCATACCGTGATTTTGAATGAAGCCACCATTACATGAACAGAGCCAGTCACTGCACTAACATGCTTTCTACTGAAGAAGAGTCACACGGACTCAAAACGCTAACTTTTTTTCTGTCCACAGATGCTGCCAGACCTGCTGCGTTTTTCCAGCACTTTCTGCTTTTATTTCTTTTTACTAAATTGTAAATGTAAGTCGCATTATTCACCCCGTGACTGAAAAGTAAGCAGTCACCCATGCAAATGTATGTTGTTTTGGTGAATTTACATTGAGTAGTTGTGCACAAACTATCAAATGTAGTGAATTGAAATTATCTGCTCGTGTACTGCAAAATGGATCATTGCCTCAGAGACCAACAGTGCAGTACAGTCCCCTCGCCCACAGTTTGAATAAAG
Source organism: Mustelus asterias (assembly GCF_964213995.1). Taxonomy (NCBI): domain Eukaryota; kingdom Metazoa; phylum Chordata; class Chondrichthyes; order Carcharhiniformes; family Triakidae; genus Mustelus; species Mustelus asterias. The sequence continues at coordinate 107,062,586 of NC_135805.1, read as the reverse complement.
AGTAAAGGCATCTTAAGAGCAGTCTTAAGAAGCATTTACATTTAGCCGAGCAACCTCAGTGCACCAGTTCTCCATATTTGCACTGCATAACTTACTTTCTGCTAACCGCAAGATTATACATCCACGTTTTTCGGGAACTTGCTCACAAGCTGCACTCTCCAGCAAATCCCAAAAACAGAAGTGGTGAATATAAGAGCATCTTTGGAAATCAATGTGTTAATTGTAATGTAGAAACAACCTGAGGACATGATTAAATTGAGGAGATCTGTACAACTACAGCTTCTGTCACTGTTTTAGAAAGCCACTGCACACATCTGCATCGATCTGACTTTCCTTCCTCTGTCCAGCATTCAGCATTCCCAGTTGTTACAATCTGATGTGGAGTTGCCGGTGTTGGACTGGGGTGGGCTCAGTAAGAAGTCTCAGGATACCAGATTAAAGTCCAACAGGTTTATTTGGAATCACGAGCTTTTGGAGTGCTGCTCCTTCATCAGGTGAGTGGAAAGCACTCTCATTGATAAGAACCTATTTACCTTAATTAGCTTCCTATAATCCCTTATAAAAACAACTATTTGTATTCATGGTCACACTTCAGAGACTTCATGTGCACTTGGAGTTGTCAATCAAACTGTGAATTTACAGACATCCCACTCTGATAATGACGGGTCATGAAATCAGTCATGCAACACTAATCCTATGTTGGTAGCCCTCCTACTTATGACATCATACAGGGTAGAAGAGCAAACACTGCTTTTTTAACACTGCCTATTTAAAGGGCAGGGTATTTAAGCTCCTTGATAACTTGACAGCTCCCTTGACAGTATCATTTGACAATTCTCTTGACCACACTCTTGATAGTTCTTTTGGTAACTCCGACAGTTCACTTGACAGCTCTCTCAACAGTTCTAATGAGCTTGACAGTTCCAATGAGTCTGTGCATATTTACACACAATCATGTCAACTTTTAACAATCAGAAAGGTCACCTTCAATCTCTCAAAAGATGCTTGATCTCTCTCAAAGGTGTGCTGGGACCATATCATAGAGCGCACCTGACCTCTCCAAAAGAACCCTGGTAAGTTTAGAAAATCTCCGACCAGTTCCAAAGTGCACAAGCTGCATTTTGGACATCCCACTAGCAAAAATCAGATTTGACTTTAACACGTGCAGTTGCCTTGGTAAACCATGGATGTTCTACTTAGAACGCATCCCCATTCCCCCACCTGCTACAAAAATGGCAGCAGCCAGGTTCAGTGTTGAGACTGCTGGATTCACCATTTTGATGAAAAGCCTCTCTGTCTGAGTGAAAATTCAGGCTTTAATGTCATAAATAGACTTGGGATTTGCATGGCAATTTATTCAATCTGAGTTATTTTGGAGGTAAAGTAATTATTAATATTATACTGTCTCAGCCTTGCACCAAACCTATTTTTTGCACTTGCCTCTATGCTGTGTGATTTAAAACATCAAATGTTAAAGTTTTCAATGTAATCTCAGGCAGCAAAGAACACTTGCTTAGTTAAAGGAACAAAGACTACCAAGACATTGCACACCACTCTGCTCAGTAACTATGCAGGTAATAAACAATTGGGACGGTAAACTGCTGCTACAATATACACAACTGAGATCAATACAATGTAAGAGCTAATAAAACTCTTCAGTATCAATTGGTATCAGGTCAAATCTTTAAGTAAAAGTCTCACAAAAGCTGTGATTCTACACCTATGACTTCCCTTATCCCTTGGGACTTGAATACATAAAACTTGGCAGACATACCTACTACATGTGCACAGTGAAGATAAGATAATGATCAAGCATTGTGTTGAGGTATGCAAATTAAATTGCAATGTTATAACCACACACCAACACCATGGACAACCATAATTTCTGTAGGCGTAGTGGTCATGTTTGCCCCATTAAAATGTCAGCCCTGAGTATGGCCTTTGTGGATATCTGTGCCTGCCTATCTGTCATTTTTATACCATTTGTCATACTCGGAACAGAATGCAAGTCATTTTTGAAAGAACAGACAATGTCTGGTGCTATTAGCAGATGAGCAGTTAAATATATTCATGTGACATTCCTCTATCTGCATTTCTAATGCTGGTTGTATCTAACACTGCCTAATGCTGGTTGTATCTAACACTGCCTAATGCTGGTTGTATCTAACACTGCCTAATGCTGGTTGTATCTAACACTGCCTATTTTAAATGATCTAACACCTCCTGCTAAAATAGCAAATAAACCCCCAACAAATGCATTAAGTATTTGTCTGCTGGCATCGTGAACAGAAACTCCTCGGCTGAGCTATACTTTGCTCTTTTCTAGATTGACACCACATGACAATTCCTAACAGATTTTGATCAGGTAGAGTACAAATGAGGAACAGAGGAGCTCCCTCTCTCCAACAATGTACATAGCTTTCAACTTCAAGAAAAAACTTCTTCCTAAATGTGACATTTCATGGCCAATTTGCCTATTCATTGCACCCAGGAAATACTAAAGCCTGGATTTTCACAATGACAGAGATCTTCCCATTCCTTGCAAAAATGTCAGGGGAGGCCAAAAATGAGAGGTCCCACCCCTGAATATGGCACCTACTATTTTTGCTGGGCTAGGGATGGGCCCAGGTCAGGATTTGTGTATGGGCATTTCACAGAGGCAGCTGCCCTCATAAATCAGCAGCTCCCGCCACTCATGTCCAGTTATGGTGACCTAGGTGTGTGAAGTACAGTGTGCACATGCAGGAGCAGATCTGAACTTTGTGGAGTCCTCTGTAGAGGTGGGGCAGCCTTTTGAAGAGGTAGGATACTCCTCTGGATATGGCCCCAGGACACTTTTGGGGAGATCAGTTGCTCCTTGGGAGAAGGAAGGTGCCCTTTGGGATTGTTAAAAGGTAGGCATGAATGTGCATAAAAAGAGCGACATTTTTGAAAGGGTCCGGGAAGGCAGCAAACCATAACGTGTCAGGTGTGAATTGGATTTTTGCCTCGCATGCAATTTTCCCAGCTCACCCCAGGTGCAGTAAGGTGGCCAATGTCTCAGCATCATAACCATGGGCCTCAACATATTGTAAAACACATGGGGCCCAACCTTTCTGGCCCAGTGCGCCACGAGAAGATAGCGCGCGAGGCTTTCTCATGCTGTTACCCAAATGCAGCTTCCAGAAGGTTCCCAGCACCAATTCCCTGGTTTGATGTCCCAGAAATAAGAAAGCAACTTATCCCTTCTGTCCTATTGTTTCAACTGCTTGTCGTTCTCTGATCCTCCAGTCAGAATGTTGTTGGCGTAGGTAGCTGACATAGAAAGCACTTCTCCTGAGTGTCCATGCAACAAAGAAAGACCAGTTCAAAATTCTCAAATCCCAGCAAAAATCACTCATAGTGGCGCCAGTACTGGAGTTCCATCTGAATGTTTACAAGACCAGTTTGGACAAGTTTTACTGGCATTCTTCATTTGCAAGTTTTATTGGTTTCTCCTCCTCCTCCAGTGTGAGACCTTGCCAAGGTGTTGGCATAGACTGGGCTGCACTAGACCATCTCAGCAAGAACATATGGCCAGAGTTATGGTAAGGCAAAGGGCATTTGAGTGGGCTCAAACTGACAAATGCTAACAAGCAGTAGGTGGGAGTTGGGGGAGGGGCGGCAGGAACACAAACTCATTCCATTCCCATGCCAATCACCTTAGAGGCTCAGAGTGAGCTAAGGCACGCATTTGCAGTTTTTACTGTGGACTAGTGCCTCCCAGATTCACATAGCTGTCTTCACAGCTTGTCACATGAAGAGACGTATTTCAAGGACATAGCACCACTCACTGCAGCCACTGCTCCCAAGCGGGTTTTATCTTTCTCACGTTCTCAGGGAACATATTACTGTAAAGAAGCAAAATGTGTAAGTTGTAGAGTAACTTGGCTTTAAATGGAGAGGCAATGATGAAAAGTTATTGTAAATTGAAATATTTTCTCATGTCGTGCAGTTACATTTACACTTGGCTTAATGCGTCATTTCTAACCAGCGCGGTCTTCTGTTGTGTAAGAGAGATCAAAACAAAAAAACAAAGAGTGATGATTTATGCCACAGAATTTTGTGGACCTAAACAGAATTTTAATTGGATCTGTGGCCAACCTAATAGTCACAACAATAAAATGATGAGCTCCTTGCTGGGTATGGTTCATCAATGACATGACAAATACTGCAAATAACTACAAAACATCATTAATGTGATTTTATTTAAGATTTATCATTTACTTTGATAGACCAACAAACATTACAAAGTACTTCTACTTTGTGGAATAAAATTATGAACATCCATTCATCATCTTTTCCTGGTTATAGTGTAACAATTCGGGAGATTGTGGATTTATTCTTTAATGTATCTTTAAATTGATAGTAAACATGATTTAAAGATTGGTTTCATCTAATAGTCTCCAAAGGAAACCATTGTTTCTGTGACAGGGAGAATTCTGAACACTGAACAGACAAGGTCCATCCACATTGTTAATGAGAGTTAGCTCACTACTTTGTAGGTGCCACTGCCTGTGTCAGAAACTAATTAGGTCAAAGATTGCTTCGTATCTGGGTAGTCTCTCTTTGAAATGTTGATGCATGCAAGTCCGCAGACCAGGGAAGGAGGAAAATTAATTATCATTGATGGCTGATCCCTCAAGATATGGCCTTGGGAAGAAAATATTTAATGACTCGATGTTAACATCCATGACGAGAAAGACTTCTTTTTGACATGAACGCACTGTCTCAGCTCTTCAAGTTCTGTTTGCTTGTGAAATTGAACTCTGGAAAGTTGGCACGAGAATTGCATTTCTCATCTATGACATTGCAACAGAAAATGTACAAAAGATTATTTTATCCAAATTGCAGATTATTGTACAATGTAAGGTGTATGTTTAATGGACAATGGGCAGAATTTAGTGTTGGCGATGGGTGGCCCCCGCCACCAGTTGGACACCTGGTGGAAATCCAGTTGTGCATTTCTCCTGAAGTCCCAGTGCAATGAGCAGGTAATCAGGAACTTAACTGGACAGTGTCTGCCTCCTGACAGATTAAATCACCAGGAAGCAAAATCCTGCATGCTGGGGCCTTCCTCAGGGATGAAGCTGGATTCATAGAGAGAGATAACTGGAGCTGGATGGAGGTCACAGGGAAGGAGGTCACTTCTGAATGAGGTGGGGGGGGGGGGGGGGGGGGGAAGGAATTTGGATAGAAGGGCAAAGGTTTGGCACTCGACAGACCTCCCCCCGCTTCCCGAAATTGTGTCCTTTGATTGGCTACTTGGAGCTTGCAGTTGGCAAATTTAACAAGGTTTGTTGGGCAGTTTTCTGGAGGGACAGGAGACCCTGGGGCCACCACTAAATTCCAGTGGGCTCAGGGATAATTGGTTTTAAGTGATTCATTAACGAGACTAATTGCCTTCCCACCACCAGCAGATGGGTTTCCCATGTCAGTTCGATCCTATCGCTCACTAAATGTGGGAGAGTTTTCCCGTCATCAGGAGCCAGATGTGAGACCTGCTGCACAAATCTCCCAGCCTGCCTGCCACCCTGTGCAGCGGGTTCCAATTCTTTAATTCTTTGCCAGCTAATTTCCATCTTTTTAAATTTTGACAGGATTAATATCTTGATCCATCTGGCTAAGATTTATCCTTTAACCATTATCAGACGAAGCAGATGAACTGGTCATTCATCTCATTGCTGTTGGTAGGATCTTACTGTGTGGAGTTTTACTGCTGCATTTACCTGACAAAGACAGTGTCCAAAAGGAATTAATTTGCTGTATTACGTTTTGGGATGTCATGAGGACTGAAGAGTGCTTTGGAAATGTATTCTTCCACTATAAATGCATTTGTTAGCCAAAATATTATGGTGTTTGAGTAATGAGATCTTCACATCTTTCTAAGCAGAAATACTGGCCTTAGTTTAACATGTCATAGAATCATAGAACCTTACAGTGCAGAAGGAGGCTCATCAAGTCTGCACCGATTCTCTGACAGAGCATCTCACACAAGAAAGCTGAGTATCATGTAAATCTATCCCATTCCGTCTTCTTGTCAATGTTACAGCATACAGCGATGAACAGGTTAGAGACTTTTGGGCGGGACTTTACGGCCTCACCGTAACCATCAAATCCAGCCCGAGGTCAAAGGACCTTTCCATGTTCTGCCCCCGGTCCGCTCTGATTCCTGTGGGGGGGGGGGGGGGGAGGGGGGGGGGCAGGACAGTAAAATTCCGGCTATTGTATGTTTAGAAGGGAAAAAAAAATATTCCCCTGCACCACATGCATAGAGTGTGAGGTAATGGTGTCAAGAACATGCATGGAATCATTTTGTGCTGTGCTAATTATGTTGAGCTCTAAGTATTCCTGTACTTGCTGTGAGGCTATTGCTGAGAAATGAAAACCATTTCAGACATACAGTTACGTTTCTCAAGAAAGGAGTCTGGCATGCTTCATCCTTTCAGTTCTCAAATGAGTTTGTTGATTATTTGATTTATTGTTACTAAATTGCACCTTGAAAACAGAATAGAACATTGCTAACTGCCAGCTGAACCAGGAGTGTAAAGATTCTGACTAATGTCTGACTTGCAGATTGTGTTTAGATTGTAGTTCAATCCTCAAGATCAAAGCCGCGGCTAAATAGTTATAAATTAGTCTCAAAGTTTACATTTGTCATTTTCATTTGAAAATACACAATGTTTGAGTTTTTTGTAGTAAATGCTGTAATGTCCAAACATTAGGCGTGGAACGAATTTCAGAAATATTAATTTGACCCCAGGGGCTTTAATCTAAGATTAATGACCTGTTTGATGGTTCCTGCTGTGAAGCCAATATCTTAAGTAATGTACGATCATCAGCTTTTACATCATTTCAGACACATTAATACTTCACTGTGACTTTGGAGGACGCCACTGTATCATTGTTAAAAATTTGGGTCCGCCAAAACTTTCTTCTCGGATTCAATGGTGTCAGTCACTCCAACAGTTGTTTTGAGTGTGTTGTTGTTATAGGAGGTGGCTCATACTGGCACAGAACATCTACTTGTACAATATAATAACCCATGGATGTAAGAATAACATCTGCTTGTAATATGAACTGGGAGAGGAGGTGATGTGATTGGGAGAAGGGGAGATGACTGGAAGGGGTCCAGGGCAGCAACCTGGAGAGGGGGACAGGAGGGGGAAAAGCAAGAGTAATTATTGGACTGGAGGAATGCTCCGGAACCTCCTGACTCCATCCAGGTTTGAATACTTTGTTAATCTTACCTTTTTGGCGACTGTATCCAACATCCCCTTTCGGACCTTTTGTTTGTTTTTTATTCATTCATGGGACATGGGTGTCGCTGGCTGGCCAGCATTAATTGCCCATCCCTAGTTGCCCTTGAGAAGGTGGTGGTGAGCTGCCTTCTTAAAATGCTTCAGCCCATGTGCAGTGGTTGACCCACAATGCCGTTAGGGTGGGAATTCCAGGATTTTGACCCGGCGACTGCAAAGGAACAGCGATATATTTCCAAATCAGGATGGTGAGTGGCTTGGAGGGGAACTTGCAGGTGGTGGTGTTCCCAGGTATCTGTTGCCCTTGTCCTTCTATATGGAAGTGGTTGTGGGTTTGGAAGGTGCCACCTATGGATCTTTGATGAATTTCGGTGAATAGTTGGGATGCATGTTGACCTTGTTTTATCAAATGTGAAGGGAGCCTGTATAAACAAGGTTTATAAATGATGAAGGGGATAGATAGAGTGAACGTTCAAAGACTATTTCCTCGGGTGGATGGAGCTATTACAAGGGGGCATAACTATAGGGTTCAAGGTGGGAGATATAGGAAGGATATCAGAGGTAGGTTCTTTACGCAGAGAGTGGTTGGGGTGTGGAATGGACTGCCTGCAGTGATAGTGGAGTCAGACACTTTAGGAACATTTAAGCGGTTATTGGATAGGCACATGGAGCACACCAGGATGATAGGGAGTGGGATAGCTTGATCTTGGTTTCAGTTAAAGCTCGGCACAACGTCGTGGGCCGAAGGGCCTGTTCTATGCTGTACTGTTCCATGTTCTATGACTTGAGTCCAAGTCAAACCAATTCATAAAGGACATTTTATACAGTGATTAGACCCCTTATTTGCATATGCAAATAAATTATTGCCTACTTCAGGTACAGGCCCTGGTCACCACCTTTGATTCTATATCAAGATGGTGGCACCACACTTCCGCTGTAGTCATGAGCACACACTCTGCCTGTATTTTGGATGCCTCATCCAATTTCCATAGCAGAAACTCTACACTGATCTCATTGTTGTTTGTGGGATGTTGTTGTGGAAAAATAGCTGCCATATTTGTCGACATTATGACAGTCATTGCATCGTGAAAGGCTGTGAGATCCTACAACACATTTTGGCATGGTGAGGTGCCGTACAAACGTTAGCGCCTGGATTATTTTACTCAATCTCTCATTAGATAAAACAAATGGTTCCAAAGGCTGTCCTTTGTCCAGAGACTGAACGATGTCACTTGACCTGATCACTCAAGTTACTCTGCTGAAATTGGGATGACATTTGAAAATTTAAATTGTCCCAATGAGAGAATTCATCAGAAACAGAGGCAGGCGAATTCTGTCAAAACAAGTTATCTCATTAGTAGCGCTCCAGTGGTTACTATCCTGAGGGAAGCACGAAAACAATAAAGGTTTAAAACAGGTAAAACTGTGAAATTCCTCTCTGACCTAGAGGGTAATTGGATAAAATATCCATTTAACAGTATTCACTGAACCTCTTACATTCCACAGATAGCATTCCCGCATTGAAACCTGTATAGAAACCACTGTATAGAATCCATTGGCATGTCCTTATACTGTAGGCCTTCATTCTAATCTAACTGTTCAAAGTTTAATTATCATATATAAAGATTTTCCCTAAATAAATCATGTTAACTAGGAAACTTTATTGACAATTACAAAAAATGTAATCATTGGCCACTGGATATTTTTTTCTTTTGCCACCACCGAATCGAGATCGGATCCACTTTCCTTGTTTGTATTTAGGTGTTCATAGTGGGCTTCTGGTCCGATTCCTGCCCACCAGTGGTTCCCAGCAGAGTCCGGGTGGTGCCACAGTGATGCTCAAAGAGAGAAGAGAACTCTCAAAGGACTGGAAGTGCCCTAAAGAAGTGGATAGCCTTGACTGAAGTTGAGCTCTAGAAATAGTGAGATATTTGAGGCTGAATTAGTGCTAGGAGCTCATGACAAGGCCATCACCCTCTATTCCTGCAGTTCAGAGTTTCCCCAGGGAATATTGCAGTCTCATTTTCCCCAAGGAACACAGACAGTTATCCGAGGCCAGAATTGAACCTGGATCCCTGGCATTTTGAGACAGCAGTGCTAGCCACTGTGCTACTATGCCACCACAAAGAGTTTGCCTGCTCCTCCTGACCGACAAGCCTCCCTCTAAAATGCACTTACTGACTGGATCTGGCTCCTCATGCCTCGACTTTGCTGTTAGACTTCCTGAGCCCGAGCTGGGAATCACTGCCAGTCAAAGCTCAACCTAAATCCGGCTCCCAACTGCTGTGTGGGAGTCTGATTTTAATGTGACTTGGAAGATGAAGCACGTGCCTGTCACACTGCCTGAAAATGGAGCCAGGCCGTAGGTAACTGTTTTGCGTTGCACCTTCCATTTTAAAATTTTTAACCCCAACTCTTTTCCTTTCACTCTTGGGGGTTTCAAACTCCTCCTTCCAGTGAATTTCAGCAGCAATGTGGGAAACACGGCCATGAGCTTTTGGAATGAAAGAACACTGTTTCCAATGTGCGACGAATGGGGATTATTGCAGTTTAGGACAGAGATGCAAGATTAGTGCTTGCCCATGAGCTTGGCTAAAATAAGCAGTACTTTTTACACACTGTCATCTGAATTATCTGAAAGACACTTATCATCTCCTTTCACATTCCTTCCCTCCGCCTTGGAAAACTCTTCTCTGACAGACCTATTTTCCTGCAGTAATCTGTCTGGAGCTCTATACTTAACTATAAATGTACTGTTGCATCATACTTGTACTCTGTCCATCATAGGGAAATGGTCCTGACAGGTTTTGAGAGGCATCATCACTGTGTTTCTAGACATAGTGCAGACAGGCAGAAGCCTCCCAGATGTATATTTGTGAGTAATTGCACCCAACGTTTAACACACAAGCGTAGCCACTCATAAACACATAATAATGAGTGGCTCACAAAAACCATAGCCTGGAAATGACATGGTGCAATATTATCATGAGTCCTCGGCACGCACAAATCAATTTCCTCCATCTGCCACTTTCAAATCATTAGGTTATCACTTCTGTTAAAACAACAATCAAAGAGTCTGCTTGATGGAATCATTATTAAATAGTGAGGGTGTGTACGATACTATCACACAGCAAATATTATATAGAATCATAGAATCCCTACAGTGCAGAAGGAGGCTATTCAGCCCATCGAGTCTGCACCGACCACAACGCCACTCAGGCCCGATCCCTATAACCCCACGTATTCACCCGACTAGTCCCCCTAACATAAGGGACAATTTAGCACGGCCAATCAACCTAACCCACACATCTTTGGACTGTGGGAGGAAACCGGAGCACCCGGAGGAAACCCACACAGACACGGGAAGAATGTGAAAATTCCACACAGACAGTGACCCAAGCCGGGAATCAAACCCGGGTCCCTCATGCTGTGAGGCAGCAGTGCCAACCACTGTGCCACCACGCCACCTATGGTATGCACATCTTTGCATCATACAAGGGTGCTCTGAATTATGGACAATAAAGCACGAGTACAAATCAGGATTTGTTTGGACATGTAGTGCAAATGCAGAATGCATATAAGAATTTAGTTTCAGCCCCGACCGATTTAATACTAAACATTCGTGACTATCCTGTTTTTTCAAACCACACTGGACAACCGTCTTTTGAAACAAGTTTTAAGTATGCCCCCCACCTTACTCCCCACTTTCTGAATGAAGTGCTTTAATTAAAGCAAATGACAGATATACATAGAAAATATCTGTATTAATATTATCTATGTTTACTTATCAGGTTATGCTCCACAATATTGTTGAGACCTGGCCTTAGAATGTCATTGACTTTTAAATTGACCCAGAAGTGGCCAGCATATCACTCAATTCAAGGGCAATTAGGGATAAAAAATAAATGCTGGCCCAGCCAGCGACACCAACATCCCATAAATGAATGAAAAACCTTAGGGAGGTGTCACATGATGCGAGCGCGGTAGTCATGTTTCTGTGAGATCTGGTGCTTCTCGTTTTTTAATCCTTTTATTCTGATGCACAGCTTGTAGTCGCTCCGTTTTGGAGTGTATACTCCATGCTATATCCACAGCTCCTTGTTAATCCTAGACTGTATCCCCAGGAATTATTTCCTCATGTTAATCCTATACTGTGCTTTTTCATATTACCGGGGACAATCCTGTGACTGAACCATGATATGGAGATGCCGGCATTGGACTGGGGTAAGCACAGTAAGAAGTCTCACAAGTTCAGCACACATGAGGACGGCCTCAACTGGGTTCATGTCACACTATCTGTAACCCCCACAACTTGCCTGGGCTTGCAGAATCTCACCAACTGTCCTGGAGACAATTCACACCTCTTTAACCTGTGCTTAACCCTCTCTCCACTCACATTGTCTGTACCTTTAAGACTTGATTACCTGTAAAGCCGCGCATTCCAACCATTATCTTGTAAATTGAGTTTGTGTTTATATATGCCCTGTTTGTGAACACAACTCCCACTCACCTGAAGAAGGAGTGACACTCGGAAAGCTTGTGCTACCAAATAAACCTGTTGGACTTTAACCTGGTGTTGTGAGACTTCTTACTGTACTGAGCCATGAGGCAGATTCCACCTATTGTCCGAGTTATATTCTGCAGTTCATCATCGCTAATCCTTGAATGTATCCCCTGGAATTGCATCTCTGAATTGATCCTGTTACATGATTTATCCCACTGATAGGCACAATCCTATGAGTGAGCATGCTAGTGAATTTTGCTTGATATCCTGTTATCCTGATATCCTGATGAGTACAAGGACATTTATTCATCCTTATCCCTTGTAATTTCATCCCTTAATTGATCCTGTTCTGAGTTATCACATTGATAGAGGAAATCCTTTGAGATTCTGACATCCTAAGAAAAATTTCACCGACTATCCTGTTTAGTCATCTTTTGCAGTTCTTTGTCAATTCTTGTTAATCATTGAATGTATTCCCTGTAATTCCATCTCTTCATTGATCCTGTTCTGTGATTTATCACATTGATAGAGGCAATCCAATGAGTGTACATGATAGTGAATTTTTGCTTGCTATCCTGATATTCTAATATTCTGATGAACCCAGGAATATTCATTTATCTTTAATGGAATGCATCTTACAGTGTACCTTTTTTTCTTAAGGAGTGTGTAGGTTGTAAGTTATTAGGGCTGTGTGATTCTTATCCATTTTTTCATCTTATCATTCTGGTATATAAAGCCATGGACTTTTTCACCAGACAACCTTTACTTCAATTATGATTAAAATGAATAGTGTCATTGCAGGGAGCTGGTCAAGTGGTTTAATATGAAGATAGTGAGTAGGGCCCGACAAATCCTCAAAGGAAACCCACCGCCCTAGAACTTATGGGCTCGTCTATTTTGAGTATTTCCGTTGTTTTGCGGTTATAAAATCCTTGCTTAACTCTTGTTATAGTACAGGCAGGCTCTATATTCTGGGAAGAGGTATCATATTGGATTGTCAGCGCCTCTACTATGGTGGGGATGGGGGAACTGGGGATGGGGGAAGCTTTCTTTGGTGCATGCTTAAGTGTGGCGCAAAAATCAATGATGTTTTAACCATCATTTTACTTGTGCTAATATCCTATATTTTTTGTGGTTGAATAAGCAATGGCAGTAGCAACTATAAAGATTTGCTGCTGGAATGTGTGGGGAATTCATCACCTACTAAAAAGAAGAAGACCTTAGCCGGAATTCTCCAGCCATTCACGCCCCACCGCTGCTGTCACAGAGAATGGAGAATTTGGCTTTCAACCAGATCTCCATTCACTGCAGCGGGACTGGAGAATCCCAGGTGCAGGCGAGGTTGGAGAATTCTGGCCCTTGCCTTTTCTTAGGAAGGAGAAAGTTGACATAGCTGTTGTAAGAAGCTCACCTGGATAACAGAGAGCACCTGAAACTCAAAACGGACTGGGTGGGGCAAGTTTTTTGACTTATTTTTCGACCAGCAGTCCACAGGTTGCAGCGTTAGTTAATAAGAATTTGTCTTTTAGTTTAGAAAGCTGCGAGAAAGGCAAAGTGGGTGGGTATGTGACTGTCAAGGGGTCGGTTTATGGGGAAAATATATCGATAATGAATGTTTATGGTCTCTTTAATTATTCCCTGGATTTTGTCACTAAGGTCTTTGTGGACTTTGCTGAATTAGCCTCCGATTATCCATTTGTTGGTGGTGATTTTAATTGTCATCTTAACCCGCTAATTGATAAAACTCTCTGTTAAGAGAAACCCTCTTAAACAGCATTGGCCTCGACTGGTGAAGAGGTGGGTTATTTGGATGTGTACATCCCAAGGATAAAGAGTTCACTCTTTTTTGGCCCCTCCACTGTGTCACACCAGATTGACTATGTTTTTTGTGCCAAAGATGATCCTGCAAGGTAACCTCTTGTACTATAGACCGTATTGCGATCTCTGACCACACACCAGTCTTTTTTAGAATTCCATCTCAAGGGGGCCCAGGTCCTGGAGATTTGATGTGTCTTTACTTAAAGGTCATAAATTCATCTCATATTTCAAGACTGAATTTGATGCTTTTTATTCAGTTAATTCTCTTTCTCATGTGAGGCAGTCTGTTCTGTGGGAGACCCTCAAGGCCTTTGCTAGCAGTTTGGTCATCCCATTCTTGGCTAGGAAGAGGCATGGATTGATGGAGCAGCAGCATTAGTTGGAGAGTGAGTGTGGTAGGAATTCTTGCCATGCCAAGCTGAAGGAAACTGGCATAGTTAGGGCAGCACTAGAGCCTTTGTTCACCCAGCATGCAGAGAGGAGTTTGAGGTTTGTTATGCAGAAATTGTATGAGTTTGGGAATAAACCGATTAGGTATTTGGCTTTTTTTACTAGGAAGAAATCAGACTCTAGAACGATAGCTTTGGTGGTGGACTCCAGGGGAATTGCAGGATTAGGGCAGAAGACATTAACAAGGCTTTTATATGCTTTTATGCCAAGTTGTATCAATCACAACAAGCTGAGGACACTCCGGTCCTAATGGAGTATTCTGCCTCTTCTCTTGAACTTCCCTCTGAATGAGAGAATCTGAGAACAGCTTTGAATGCTCCAATCTCTGGGGAGGAGGTGGTCTCTGCCCTAAAGGAGCTTCAGCTTGGTAAGGTGTCCAGGCCTGATGTTTTTGGGTGTGAATTCTACAAGGAATTCAAAGACTTGTTATTGGACCCACTAATTGGTTTGTATAATTTGGCGTAGGTTTGCTACTGCAGTCATTCTGTGAGGTGAATATTTCCCTAATCCTGAAACTGGGCAAGAATCCTGAGCTTCTTACTTCTTACAGACTTATTTCTTTATTGAATGTTGATTTGAAAGTGTTGTCTAAGATTCTGGCGATGCTTCTGGAGAAAATTCTTCCTTTGATTATCCAGGATGATCAGAATGCATTTATAAAGGGTTGGAACTTATGCAATGATGTTAGGAGATTGCTGAATATTATCCAGGTCTTCCAAAAGCGTGCTTTGGAATGGTTAGTGATCTTCGTAGATGCTGAAAAAGTTTTTGATTGAGTAGAATGGAATTATTTGTGCTATATGTTGCATAAATTTGGATTAGGAGGAGACTTTGTGAAGTGGATTCAAGTACTCTATAAGAACCAAATGGTTTAGGTCGGCGAATTTTGGCCTTCAGAGAGGGACGAGGCCGGGATGTCCACTGTCTCTCCTTTTATTTGCTCTAGCTATTGAACCTTTGGCTGAGACCATTAGATGTGACCCCCAGGTTTATGAGTTGTCCAGTGGAGATGGGCAGCACAAAACTTTGCATTATGCGGATGATGTGTTGCTGTTTATTTCTGAGTCGAGTATCTCTGTTCCTGCTAATATTGATGTGGTGGTTAGATTTGATCTTTTTCCAGGTTATAAGATTAACTTTGCGAAATCGGAGACTATCGCTGGAATTCTACCACCCTGCCCGCCACAGAATTGGTGATAATACATTGGACACGCTGGGGTCTTGGAGGAAAGACTCAGAGTAAATATCACCGAGGAGACATGGGGTGATATTTAGGAATGTGCTAATAAAATTTCAGTTTCTAATAGAACAAAAGAAACTTAGCTTAAGATATTGCTCCTTCTGCATATTACTCCAAGCTTGCGGCACAGGTTTGACACTGACATATCCTGGTCGTGCCAGAAGTGTAAGGTGGACGCGGGGAATTACCTGCATTGTCTTTGGTCCTGTGTCAAGATTAAGGCCTATTGGTTTAATGGTCTGAAAGAGCTTGAGGGGATCTTTGATATAGCCTTAGAGTTCGACCCCTTGCATCTGATACTGGGTCTCCCAGACAAAATGATCAGTAATGCAAATGGGAAAACGCTCTACAATATCCTAACATTGACAGATGGAAGAATATCCTTTGCTCATAGATTAGTGATAAGCCTCCTTCAATTCGGAATTGGTGTAAAATCATTCTGGAATGTATACCAATGGAAACTTTGACTTGTTTACTTTGAGCTTAATCAGATACACTCCATAACGTTTGGGACCCTTATTTCAACGTTCTGGGATTTACACCGTCTACTTTACTCCTGCAAGGTTTCCCATAAGTTCATGGCTCTGTCGCCGTTATCCTGTGAGTTTGGTTGTGTACCGCTGAGCCAATTGTGGCCGTATCTTGTTATCCTGCTATCCTGTTATCCTGATATCCTCCCATCTTTCAATATATCCTTTTGTTACTTGTATGTTGGGAAGCGCTGGATACATTGAATAATCTGAACCAACTGTGTTGGCAATTTTTCTTTCTCTCTCTTCCTATGTGTACTTGGTTTGAAAATGATCTTGCTGTGCTGTGCTAATCCTTGAGAGTTTGTTGTGTTTTTTGTATAAAATGAAAAAAATCTTCAATAAAAATATAATTAAAAAACACTTAGAGTTGGCTTTCTATCTCTACTTTTGTCCAGAGGCTCATTTCTCAACACTTACCCGGACAAAACAATGCAAAGGGTTTTGTATCTTTCCTGCAGACATTCACTATTTATCAAACTGAGCTTGCTCCTGACTTCAGTGAGAAGTTTGGATCCATCATTTTTTTTCCAACATATCAAAAGATCAGCCCTTTCTTGTTATACAATGGCAGGTTTGCCATTCCTGTCAGGCCATGTCGTTCACCTTGGGACAGTCAATGGTTCAGCAGTTTCAGTTTTCACCTGTAAAATATATAGCATCCGTACAGTGCAGAAGGAAGCCATTCGGCCCATCGAGTCTGCATCGGCCATAATCCCACCCAGGCCCTATCCCCGTAACCCCACATATTTAACCTGCTCGTTCCCCCAACACTAAGGGGCAATTTCACATGGCCAATCCACCTAATCTGTACTTAACTTCAGCACCGTGCTGCCACTTAACTTTTTATAGCTAAACAAGAGAATCATTTTGAGTGCACTTCTTTCCAAAAGCTAATAGGATGAATGTTTATGGATTCAACTCATGAATGCATCACAGAATCATAGAATCTCCACTGGGCAGAAGGAGGTCATTTGGCCATTCAAGTCTGCACCTACTCTCAGACAGAGCATCTTACCCAGGACCTATTCCTGTAACCCCCACATATTTACCCTGCTAATCCCCCTAATCTTGGGCAATTTAGCATGGCCAATCCACCTAATCTGCACACCTCTGAACTTTGAACACCATTCTCTCTTTGTTGTGATCATTGTTGAGAGGCTGTTTGACCTTAGAAGCATCACAACTGTATTTGATCCTGTCTTCACCTAATGCCCATACAGACATATGTAGTCTTCAGCAGTTACCACTGGAAAGTGCTCAAAAATATTCCAGATGTTTGCTAGTCTTTTCTATTCACTGAGCCCAGAAGTGCCGAGTGAATTCTAGCAGCATTACTGACTCCTAGTCAAAACCAGCTAATTCAGCACAGACCAGGGATTAAACTGGGAACATCCTGGCTGGTATGGCCCAGTAGCACACGACCATTTTACTTAACACCTGAGCAGGGAGTCTATATCGCTGACTTTGAACAATAAAATCAAGGGTGCAGCATAATCTCGGGGGCTCCTTTGACTTTGCCAATGGATCAAACATTAAGCGTGGGATTCTCCAGCCGCATTCTCCCCAAAACGGAGAATCCCGCCTGAGGTCAATGGGCCGTTGCGTGGTTCCCCCCCCCTCTCCCCCCGAGCCCGCTATGGTTGCTGTGACAGGCAGGATGGGAGAATTCCCCCCATAATTTATGACATTATCAGAACCCCTCTATCATGTTGTTGCCTGGAAAAGCACTTCGAGCCAACTGCTACCCAATATATCATAACATGTATGTTTCGAACAGCAGAGAAATCTGGAAGCAATATAGTATCCTTCGTGAAAAATATCATTGATTAATATCCGGATGCACACCGAGTACCAAACGAAAGAAAAGGTTTGCTTCAAAATGACACTTTCATGATTCTTTCCTCCTAATAAAAATAAAGCTTTCTGCTTGAAGAGAAAAGCAGTTTGAGTGGAGCCAAGATGGCTTTGTGCAGCCTTATTGGGTCAGAATCCAAAAAGCATTGAAAGGATGCACTGGAGAAAGGGTTAAAACTGCTGCAAAGAGGTTCAGCAGAGCGTAGCGAAGCTGGCTGACATTCAATTAATACCTACAGAAGAAAAATGAACCTTAATGCTCTGCTAATTGTCTTGGTATTCATAGTCATTTAATTTTTTCTCTCAGTCTAAAAATCCACATAAAATGGCATCAATTCACAGAAGACGGCAAAGTGAAGATTACAGGATTGCTTTTTTTTGTTATCAGTGACAATCTGTGAATAACATGAAACTTTTCAAGTGTAGCTGATGGAGGCAGAAATGCTACTCAAAGGCAGCTGAACATAAATATATCCTTGATGTCTGTTTGCTTTAACATTTTAAATGCAAGTACAAAGGTAGGATAGTGCGCCAGTCAGGGCTGCTCAGTGTCTCCTGATATCCATTCCAGATGCTGGCTAGACTTTGTGGAGCCAGCGTTATGAAACTGTGGTTGGATTAGCTGTCTTTTCCTCCAGGTGTGTTGCTTCACGCTGATTCCTCCACATGCTCAAAAGCCTTATCCAAACACTCAGGCTCTGTGACAAGCCCTCCCCATCTTCCCACCCACATCTTTCCTCCAAGTGATGGACCCTGCAGTCAGACCCACTTGCTCCTGCCTGTCACAGTGTAAATTCAAAAGAAGTTACAAAAAAACACAAGACGGGTTCTGATCTGCCGCTGAACTAGTTTCTCAATCTTATAAATGATTCCGATTCTGGATTCTAAATAAACCAACAGCAGAAGAGTTTGCTTTCTCAGAATAGGTGATATTTATGATTTGGTGAGGATCTCATCTGCTGGTACCTCCTTAGGGCTGCAAGATTTATATGCAATATTTCAAAATGGCAGAGTTTCTCGGTTTTAGTGTAATTGAGTGCAGATCCACATTGTTAAAACCATCAAACCAAGCTGAAACTTGAGACAATAACACACGCATTTTGCAGTATCAATATTTAATGCCAGACTATGCTCTTGCCAAATTCCTCCATGAGGAATACTTTAAATAAAATCTGTCATTCAAAATAATAAATAATAATTTAGAAAAGTCCAGCATATATTATTTTAAAGTAAAAACATTTACATTGGTTGTCATCTAGAGGCCTATTGTGAGAACTCATAACAGGAAATAATAAAAATACCAGGCTTATTTTGTATTCACAAATAATTTCTTATCTAGGATGTATAAACGAAACATGGAAAATATAACCTGTATCGAAGCTTTGGGAATGCATGAACACGACCCCCTTTAAAGTGTTCTGATGGTCCATAGATTCAATGGAATAATACAGTGACTCTTGATTCTGTATAAGGGGTAGAATTATATTGTAGGTTTAAGCACATTCAATTTTTAAAACTATTTGGTCTCCGCACTGTCCGGCTCAGTAGGACTTCAGCCACTCGGTTTCACTCATGTCCATTTATTTGTAGTCACAGAAACCCCAACAATGGCTTCTTTTTCCATTGCTGTACCATGGGGCTGAGTGGGGTGGAGGGGATGGATTTAGACCTCGCACTTTCCATGCATATGATCAGCGGACTGGGGTCAAAATCCCGGGAGATTGGAAAAGCGCAGTTCACTCTGCCGTGACCGCGCTTTCTCATTTTCATTGGCCTTCGCTGATGACATAATCAGGTTCACTCCCTGGCAGAACCTGGTTTTCATACATTTTAATAAATCTGAGTATCATTAAATAGTCCCTTCACCAAATTATCCTCCCTCACTGAATATTCATACCTCGCCAATGTGATGTCCCATCAGCAAGGTTCTTGACAAGTTTTTAAAACATAAACCTACTAAGGGGATCCCGCCGGGAGCACAAAGGTAAGTATATCCCACAAGACAGAGGGATGTCGCCAGGCAGTCCCCTGGTAAGGCCTCCAGGACTGCCCTTTGGCACAGATTTATACTGCCAGATTGGCACTGCCAGGTTAGCACTGTCAGGTTGACACTGCCAGGTTGACACTGCCAGATTGGCACTGCTAGGTTGGCACTGTCAGGTTGGGCTGCCAGGTTGGCACTGCCAGGTTGACACTGCCAGGTTGGCACTGCCAGGTTGGTGCTGCCAGGGGGTATTACCGGGGCAGGCACTAGTGGGAGCATCATGGGTGAAGGGGGCATCTATGTGTGGTGGCAGGGGTTGGGGGGAGTGTACTTTTTGTCCTTTTTAAACTTTATTTTGTTTACAAATGTTCACTTTATTTTTTTAAGTGAGGGGGAGGCTTTTTCTTCACTTTTACTGTGTCTTTTTCAGATTGGGGGGTGCCCTTTAGATAGGCTGCCCTGATATTGGTGCAACTGGCTCTGCTGGCTCTAACGAAGATACCCTCCCAGAGTGATAGCTAAACCCCGGGCACTCTTTTTCAAGCTGCCAATGTGTGAATATTCTGGGAGAAAACAGTCAAGTGGAGCTGGAAAACTCCACACCGGTTTTCTCGCCAGAACTGACACTTTGACAAATTGGCGTTTCCCCAAGGATCTACCCTTGACCTCCGTCCGCCCCTTCTTTTCCATATCTGCATGTTGTCCCTCAGTGACATGATCTTAAGTCTGCCAGTCTTCTTGCCCAGCACCTAGTCTTGGATAAGCCTCAATTCCCTCCAATAAAACTTTGGGAAAACTAAAGCCATTGCCTTTTGCCCTCTCACAATCTTCCTTGTCCTTGCTAATTTCTATCCCCAGCCTCCGTTTCAGGCTCAGACAGATTATTCTTAAATTTGGTGGCCTATTTGACCCTAAGCTGAGATTCTGACTATTTTTCCTCTCCATCACAAAGAGCACCTACTTCTACCTCTGTAACAATGTCTGCCTTCACCTCACCTCAGTGTATCTGTTGCTGAAACCCTCATACCTGTCTTTGTCACCTCCAACCCCAGCAGTTCTACTGCTATTCTGGCTGGCCACCATATCCCCCATGCTCTGCGAACTTCAGCTCATTTCCAAGGTCTGCTGACCATATGCTATCCCGCACCAGATCCCATTTCCTTTACCTGTTATTGCTGGCCTCTACTGGCACCTGATCCACTGACACCTCCAATTTAAAATTCTTAACTTGTGTTCAAATCATGGTTTCACCTTTCCCCACCTCCTTAATCTCCTCCAGCAACAACTCCACTCAGAATGCTCTGCCCCTCTGACTTTAGCTTCTTCTGCTCCTCCCTGCCCCACTACTGGCAGCTGTGCTATCAGCTATCTGTGTGCCACAACTTGGGATTTCCCCCCGACAGCCTTCTTCCTCTCCAACGCTCTCTCCCTCTTTAAGGCCCTTCCTAAGCCTTCCTTAACCAAGCTTTCATCTCTCCTAATATCTCATTCTTTGGCTTGCTTTCTATTTTGGTCTGATTAAGCCTCTAAAGCAACTAGAGATATTTAACACTGCTACTTTTGTTTTTGTAGTAAGTGACAGATGCAAGCATTTTACGTTTGTGCTGCACCATAATTTTGGGTGTCAGCCCTGTCTTAGTGGTAACCCACTCACCTCTGAGTCAGAAGGTTGTGGGTTAAAGTCCAACTCCGGGGACCTGAGCGCATATTTTAGGTTGACACTCCCAATACACCATGGAAGGGGTGTGTGCCATCAGAGAAGAATTTAAACTGAAGCCCTATCTGCTCGCCTGGGTGGACAGAACAAAAATTCCAAAGTCCTCTTTCCAAGAAGAACAGGGGAGCAGGTAGTTTCTCCTGGTGTCCTGGCCAATATCTATCACAGTAAGGAGTCTAATAACACCAGGTTAAACCTGGTGTTGTTAGACTCCTTACTGTGTTTACCCCAGTCCAACGCCGGCATCTCCACATCATCAATATCTATCACTCAGCCAACATTGCCAAGATTTGGATTATCTGATCATTTTCTCATTGTTGCTTGTGGGACCCTGCTGAGCACAAATTGACTGTCAAACTCCAACATTATAATAGTTAATACACTTCAAAAGCACAATGGTCATATCGCAGTTTAGAACTTCCTTTGGTTATGAAAGACATTATATGAATGCAAAGCCTTTCGTTAATTAACCATTAGTGTGCTTAAATCCAAAGACGAGTCATATTGTATTCAAATTTAATTCTCTTTCTCTCGCCACAAATGCTGCCAGACATAGAACATAGAACAGTACAGTACAGGCCCTTCGGCCCTCGATGTTGTGCCGAGCTTTGTCCGAAACCAAGATCAAGCTATCCCACTCCCTATCATTCTGGTGTGCTCCATGTGCCTATCCAATAACCGCTTGAAAGTTCCTAAAGTGTCCGACTCCACTATCAAAGCAGGCAGTCCATTCCACACCCCAACCACTCTCTGAATAAAGAACCTTCCTCGGACATCCCTCCTACATCTCCCACCATGAACCTGATAGTTATGCCCCCTAGTAATAGCTACATCCACCTGAGGAAATAGTCTCTGAACGTCCACTCTATCTACCCCCCTCATCATCTTATAAACCTCTATTAAGTTGCCTCTCACCCTCCTCCACTCTAAAGAGAAAAGCCCTAGCTCCCTCAACCTTTCCTCATAAGACCTACCCTCCAAAGCAGGCAGCATCCTGGTAAATCTCCTTTGCACTCTTTCCAATGCTTCCACATCCTTCTTATAGTGAGGTGACCAGAACTGCACACAATATTCCAAATGTGGTCTCACCAAGGTCCTGTACAGTTGCAGCATAACCCCACGGCTCTTAAACTCAAACTCCCTGTTAATAAATGCTAACACACTATAGGCCTTCTTCACGGCTCTATCCACTTGAGTGGCAACCTTCAGAGATCTGTGGATATGATCCCCAAGATCTCCCTGTTCCTCCACATTCCTCAGAACCCTGCCGTTGACCCTGTAATCCGCATTCAAATGTGTCCTACCAAAATGAATCACCTCGCACTTATCAGGGTTAAACTCCATCTGCCATTTTCCGGCCCAGCTCTGCATCCTATCAATGTCTCTTTGCAGCCTACAACACCCCTCCACCTCATCCACTACTCCACCAATCTTGGTGTCATCAGCAAATTTACTGATCCACCCTTCAGCCCCCTCCTCCAAGTCATTGATAGAAATCACAAATAGCAGAGGACCCAGCACTGCTCCCTGTGGTACACCGCTGGTAACTGGTCTCCAGTCTGAAAATTTTCCATCCACCACCACCCTCTGTCTTCTCTGAGTTTTTCCAGCACCTTCTGTTTTTAATTCAGATCTCCAGCATCGCAGAACTGTGCTTTTATTTTGATATCTGTTTTGAGGTTGCATTTTTCCTGATTTTGAAGGGTTATTTATCCATGTCATCCATTTGTTTGCAAAAGGCTAGTTTTAATGGATCTATATGTCAGACGCCTGGCAGTGAATTCACGAGATGTTCGAAGTGTCCTTTGGTTGTGGATTAATTACAAAATTTGTTTTGGTGGCATTCATCCAAATCAACCCTATTCCTAATCCCTCAATCTGAATTTTTATGAAAAAGGCTAACTACTCCTCCCCAAAAAGTTTTACTTCCAACTCTAGTTCTTTTCTTAACACTTGCACCTTGTCCCTAAACCCAATAACATCTTAATTACCAAAATGTCCACGATCTGTTTTAGGGTCATTGGACCTTCACTACAAGGAAGCTGATATGATATCTCTTTTTATATTTCTGGACACTAAGGTAAATTTAATGTTTGATTTGATTTGATTTATTATTGTCACATGTATTAGCACACAGTGAAATGTATTGTTTCTTGTGCGCTATACAGACAAAGCATACCGTTCATTGTTTACTAGACATCATTGCAATTTGGAAGGTTGGAATAACAAGTCACCTCTTCATGTTCACTCATATAGTTTCACTGCATGGACTTCAATTTGTCTTTATTTTGCATTTAGGGAGTTTGGGTCTTCTCCAAAAGATTGAGGAGGCCGTCTATGCCCTCAGAAACCATTCTTGCAATGATGTAGTAAGAGAATGAGAGACAGAGGGAAAAGCAGAAACATTACAGCAATGAGTCCTATCTAGTTTCATTAAAACCAGGTTTACATTCTGTAAAGTGCCGTAGCAATTCAGCCGTAAAAGGGTTAGCTGGAGTACTTCACATTTTCCTACCATAAATGGTTCCATACGTAATTCTGGTTGTCTATCGGACTTTCTAATGCAGCCTTTGTAAAAATTCAAGTGGATTGACTTTCTCCTCAGAAAGGCACTCAAGTAATTTTATGACTGAGGCAAATTTAATTTACTAATTGTACAGTTGGCTTCTATTAAAAAAAAGTAATTTATTGGTGTGCCCCAAAGTGGCTTGGGTTTGCTGTGGATGTTTTCCAACTTGCAGCAGTTAGGACTCTGTGTATGTTTCAAACAAATCAGCTATTTTCATCACTGTAGACACAGCGTATTTTTGGAAAGCTGCTCATAATACTTTGCAATGTGTTTATAACATTCCCTTTGTCTTCCGTCTCACTTTTTCTGACCAAACCACTGTCGTCTGTTAGAAATATTTACCAGTTGGATTTGAAATGTCCTGGTAACATTATGATCACATCTGGAGTCTAGACTGACTGGCTCTATGGTCAGGGTCATATCTCTGTGCTATATCAGTCCCAGCACTATTTCTGTTTACATAGGTGGTGTACTGCATCATCTGTTTCAACTGTCAAACACACTCTAGTCCTTTTTTTTGGTGGGACACCAAGGAGGTTGCTGCTCTGTGCCATCTGTTAAAGACTGGCAACAGGGGCTGTGAGAAACTGGACAAAGAAGCCATAGCAAGTAAGCGCACAGTGCTCCAGATTTTAAGGGCATTGCAGAAACACGTTTACTTAACGTAGTTAAACCACCGAAGATTGCACCTTGAGGGGCTTTTTTTAATCAGTATTGTCCTCCGTATTTAATTAACTATAATATTTTTTTAAAAGACGTTAATTAAAACATGATGTGATACCGTACGTGCCTAAAGTTGTGTAGTTTGACATGACGCAATCATTTTGCAGATAGTTGTGGGTCCTACTGAATGGCATAATTATGATTAAGGTTTAGAAGTTCCATGTAATCCAGGCATTCCTTTATTAAAGGAAAATGGCGGCTGACTTTGTCGCTCTGTAAATCCCACGTACAGCTTCGGATGGTTTCTTGTTACTTATTAGTTGGCCACAATGACTCCCATTGCACCGAAGTCAGATACTGATACAGTTTATTTTATTTGGAGTCATATATTAAAAGGCGCCAGTTCAATTTACTTGAGCAGGACAAATTTAATGTTACATTTCCTGTCACCTCCCTTCTGGCTTTTAAAGTGGTTTATGCTCACTGCATTGAGGTATCGCATCATGAGGGGCAGACTCCTGCGGCTTCCCGATTGTTACTGAGTAATTCACAAATGGAACAAGTGCTCTTTTTCTTACAGAAATAGGGCCCAATTTCATTGTGGTGTGGCGTCTGTTCTAAATCTGCTGCAGAGATGACTTTCTGCAACAAAAGCAAAAGGCGCATTTTAGAATGGTCGCGTATGCATGTTACACTAAATAATATAGTCAGGTTGCAAATATAGTTAGGTTCCATGCAGATAGTAATTTAAGTATTCAAACGGAATGCAACCTCATGACCCTGCGTAGGGAGGAGTATGTACAGAATAATGGGAACAAAACAGCAAAGCGATTTTCAGGAACAGAATCACAGAATTGTTACGAGGAAGAAGGAGGCCATTCGGCCCATCGTGTCTGCACTGGCTTTCCAAACAAGCATCATGGTTTAGTGCCATTCCCTTTTGTCTTTTCCCCATACCACTGCATATTGTTTCTATTCAAGTAGTCATCTAATGTCCTCTGGAATGCCTCGATTAAACCTGCCTCCACCACACCTCCAGGCCATGCACTTCAGACCCAAACCATTTGTTTTGTGAAAAAGTTCTTTGTCACGTTACATTTGCTTCTGTGTTCCTCTCGTTTTCGATCCTTTTACGAGTGGGAACAGTTTCTCCCCAATCTACTCTGTCCAGCCACCTCATGATTGTGAACACCTCTATCAAATCTCCTCTTAGCCTTCTTCTCTCCAAGGAGAACAGTCTCAACCTCTCCAATCTAACCTCATAACTGAAGTTTCTTATCCCTGCAAACATGCCCGTAAACCACCAGAAGTGGGGATTTCTTTAGTGAAAGACAGAGGAAAATAATTTTAGGATGCCAAAACACAGCCCAGGTTTGAGAAATAAGAGTCTGACTTTTATAAATCGATTTCAACAAATCAGACCAATGCAACAGTCAAAAGGACAAACTTAGGGGGCAATTCTCCCAATCCGCTGTGCTGCTCGAGCAGCGTAATGAGCCAGGAGACATCAGCAGAGGCTGCTTCATAGGCTCCCCGCTCGGCACCACGGCCTCCGCAGATCTCCGCAGCTAAGTATTTTTGGAGTAACCAGCTCCACGTTGGATTTTGGCACAGAGCTGATTTCAATATTTACATGCGGATTTCGATATCGTTAGCAGGCCCGGGACTGAAATCTCCGTGCCCACTAGCCTCTCCCTCCCTGCCAGAGTCGTTCCCTCCAACGAGGTTTACAATTGCTCTCTACTAACAAGGAACAGGCAGCCCGACCCCACTGGAGGGAACAGAAGCCATGGAAGCCCCCCAGGAGGTTGGGGGTGAGGAGGGAGTGCCCCTTAGGTAGTGCCAGGCTGGCAGTTCCAGACAGGCCCCTGGTAATGCCCAAGTAGCATCTTGGCACTGCCCACCAAGCTTCGGGCAGTGCCCAGAGGGCCAGGCCAGAGGGGGTGGGGCCCATAGGGAGGGTCATCTGTGGGGTTGTAGACTTCCACTGCCACTCTGCCAGAGGATCACCAGGAGACGGAGGGAAGGGGGTGATTGGGGCAGGCCATCTGGGTGGGGTCGGTCAGGGATACTGGCGGGGGGGAGTGCGGATGGTCAGGACTGCCAGGGTAGGGAGGGTTCAGGGAGACCGGGGCTGGCAGGTAGGGGTGGGGTGGGGGATGGGCAACATTGGGGCTGGCTTGGAGAGGCCCGGGGCCCAGCGATCGGGGGGTGGGGGTGGGGGTGTTGGTGGGGCAGCGATGCGGGGTCGCAGGGCTAGCCAGCGATCGGGAGGCCAGCAGTGCGGGGCCACAGCACATGCACCGATCTCGGTGCTGATAGATCAGTGCGAGTCCAGTGGCCCGCACAGCGCTATGTCGCCAGCCTCTCCAGCCCCCTGGTCTCCAGAGTGAATCATGCTGGGGCATTCTGCAGTGCTCAGAGTATGGGAGATTCATTCTGAAAATCATGCTGAATAAATCAGCGTAAGTTACTCCAGCTTTCACATGAATTCGGCACTTAGAATGTTTTTGGGAGAATTGTCCCCTTAGTCTACAGCATGAGCTTTCATGGTCCAGGAAAGATGAATAAAGCCAAAAGGACCCTTGCTGGTACGGAGGATGGTGGGGATGATGAAGAAAAGAGTTTAATGATGGAAGAGTCTGGAATAGAGGAACTGATGCTGGAGATGCACCCCACGGATCAAAATTACAGAGTTAACACTTTCTTATTGTGCTGTATGAGAACTAGCATGGAATGCATTATACTTGTATGAAATGATCTGGTGCGCTATTTTTCCTGGGGCAACAACCCATTTTTAAAAAGTAATGAAAACATTATGCTGAGGAATTTAACACCTTTTGTATTCTTGGCGCATCCCATAATTGCAAGGCCTATAGCCTTTACAAGCTTTTACAAGCGTTCACATTGCCTTTATTAACATTTCTACTTAGGGCAACTCATGACAGAAGAGAAAATACAATCAATCACTGCACTGGGCTGGTTTGATCTGCGAGGGGCTTGCTGGGAGCCAGGAAATCCCAGCTCGGCCCAGCCGCCTTGGGAGAAAATGTCAGCAAAGATTTTGTTCCGGGGATGGGGGTGTGGTGGTGTTGACTGCAGTCAGGTCCGCTGTCCCAGGAGATAATGAGAAGGTAGTCACAGGGGCTGGCGAGTGTCGAGGCAGGCTGTTTCCAAGGCCCACCCTTGGTGCTCAGGAATTTTACCCCAGCTGTAATGACAGTAAAAACAAAGAGCAGGCCTCTAACTTTCACCCCTCCCAGCCCCTCAACCCTCTCACACACTCCCATGCCCATTCATGCAAACCTGTGCCATCTCATGCCCTCTCACCCTCTCCAAATGGCCCGTCCCACATTGCCAAGTTATGATACTTTAATAAAAGCAAATTACTGCGGATGCTGGAATCTGAAACCAAAAGAGAAAATGCTGGAAAATCTCAGCAGGTCTGGCAGCATCTGTAAGGAGAGAAAAGAGCTGACGTTTCGAGTCCAGACGACCCTTTGTCAAAGCTTTAATGTCCATTCACCCATGCTGCACTCTGTACAGACCAATAAAGCCTTGTGTAACAATAGGGTGTGCGAAAAGAGTCAACCACTTTGCTGTGGCTCTGGAGTCACATGTAGGCCAGACCAGGTAAGGGCAGCAGATTTCCTTCCCTAAAGGACATTAGCGAACCAGATGGACTTTTCCGACAATCAACAATGGTCATGAGTAGATTGTTAATTCCAGATATTTTTGTTATTGAATTCAAATTCCACCATCTGCCGTGGGAGGATTCGAACCCGAGTCCTCAGAAAATGAGCTGAGTTTTTGGATTAATGGTCTAGCGATAATACCACTGGGCCATCGCCTCCCCTTTTCCTTGCAAACTTTAGTAGTTTGACTGTGCTTGCCAAAAAAAACACTGAAAGCAAGCTTTAAAAGTTGTCAGGTGTACACAGGTTGAATGGAAGATTGAAGAAATACTGCAGAGTTCCATCTCTTTGGTGTCGAGTAGTGATATGGAAGAAAGAAGGAGGCCGAGGAATGAAACACCATCTTGATATGTTTGAAGGTCTATTGAGACCACATGATAAAAACATTTTCACCTTTTCACGTAATTTGAGTTACATAATTTTACATATAGACAAGAAACATATTGGGCTGAATTGTACATGTCTCCGGCAAGTATGTTTCCTGCAGGCAGGTACAAGTAAGATGGGGCGGGCATCCATCCCACCACCTTCCTGCACATCCCCCTATCAGCAGCCCCTCTGCCATTTTTAAATTAACAAGTCAGGGTCCAGTAGGCTTGTTAGCAAGCCTATTGACTCTGATGATACACTGCCTACACCATGGCATGAACATCTGGATACCTGGATGGGGGCAGAAAGCCTGATTTTTAACCCAAAATTGTTAAAGGGCAGGAAAATGAATGGGAAGGGTTGGCTGAGGTCAGGAAGGTCACTCTTTGGGGGTTGCCTTCTGTTGATCACAGGATGGCGCCCATTGTCTGAATACTTCCTTCCTACCTCCTCCCCCCACTGATTTGATTTGATTTGATTTATTATTGATACATGTATTAACATACAAAGAAACGTAGTATTGTTTCTTGCGCGCTATACAGACAAAACATACCGTCCATTGAGAAGGAAATGAGAGAGTGCAGAATGTAGTGTTACAGTCATAGTTAGGGTGTAGAGAAAGATCAACTTAATGCAAGGTAAGTCCATTCAAAAGTCTGACAGCAATAGGGAAGAAGCTGTTTTTGAGTCGGTTGGTACGTGACTTAGACTTTTGTATCTTTTTCCTGAAGGAAGAAGGTGGAAGAGAGAATGTCCGGGGTGCATGGGGTCCTTAATTATGCTGGCTGCTTTGTCGAGGCAGCGGGAAGTGTAGACAGAGTCAATGGATGGGAGGCTGGTTTGCGTGATGGATTAGGCTACATTCACAATCTTTTGTAGTTCCTTGCGGTCTTGGACAGAGCAGGAGCCATACCAAGCTGTGATACAACCAGAACGAATGTTTTCTATGGTGCATCTGTAAAAGTTGGTGAGAGTCGTAGCTGACATGCCAAATTTTCTTAGTCTTCTGAGAAAATAAAGGCATTGGTGGGCTTTCTTAACTATAGTGTTGGCATGGGGGGACCAGGACAGGTTGTTGGTTATCTGGATACCTAAAAACTTGAAGTTCTCGACCCTTTCTACTTCGTCCCCATTGAAGTAGACAGGGGCATGTTCTCCTTTGCGCTTCCTGAAGTCAATGACAATCTCCTTCATTTTGTTGACATTGAGGGAGAGCTTATTGTTGCTGCACCAGTTCACCAGATTCTCTATCTCATTCCTGTACTCTGTCTTGTCATTGTTTGAGATCCGACCCACTATGGTGGTATCGTCAGCAAACTTGAAAATCAAATTGGAGGGGAATTTGGCCGCACAGTCATAGGTGTATAAGGAGTATAGTAGGGGGCTGAAAACACAGCCTTGTGGGGCACCAGCGTTGAGGATGATCGTGGAGGAGGTGTTGTTGCCTATCCTTGATGATTGTGGTCTGTGGGTTAGGAAGTTCAGGATCCAGTCGCAGAGGGAGGTGCCGAGGCCCAGGCCATGGAGTTTGGAGATGAGTTTCGTGGGAATAATAGTGTTGAAGGTTGAGCTGTAGTCAATAAATAGGAATCTGACATAGGTATCCTTGTTATCTCGGTGTTCCAGGGCTGAGTGCAGGGCCAGGGAAATGGCATCTGCTGTTGCGGTGGTCGGCAAACTGCAGTGGATCCAGGTAGTCCGGGAGGCTGGAATTGATTCGTGCCATGACTAACCTTTCAAAGCACTTCATAATGATGGATGTCAGAGCCACCAGACGATAGTCATTAAGGCACGCTGCTTGGTTTTTCTTAGGTACTGGGATGATGGTCGTCTTCTTGAAGCAGATAGGGACCTCAGATTGTTGTAAAGAGAGGTTGAAGATGTCTGTGAATACCTCTGCCAGCTGATCCACGCAGGATCTGAGTGCTCGTCCGGGAACCCCATCCGGGCCAGTTGCTTTCCACTGCCCCTCTCCCTAACCCTCCCGGGCCAAGACATTGACTTACCTGCTCCAGGGATTCTAGGGCTTCACTCCACTCCTCACCTGCAGCTCCTGTTGCTCCCTTTCTGGCACTGCCGGGCCTGAGGCAGCTGCTGGCAAATCCAATTGGCTGGCAGTTTCAGAGGGTAGTAATTCCACCCCTGATGAGAAATGAAGTCCACTCGGTCCTCGCTATTGAACCCCGCAGCAATTTCTTGCTGCAGGATGGGGCAACCTGGAGCATTTCGGCATCAGTTTGATGGACTTGTCAGCTCAACACCATTGTTGTTTCCGTTCCCGCCTCCCTCCACCCCCGTGCCTTCTCCCCCGTATTATTCCACCCCTTGTTTCTTTGATTTACCAGAGAGCAAGGTTGCCATTTTCTGATGGCTGATCTGATGGCTGACAGCACACTAATAAACAGTTGTTAATGCATGAGAATAGCAGGTAACTTGTCTTCTGTTCGTTATGAAAAGGGGGATTTTTGGCTTTTGCAATGCAACCAGTCTACATGTCACATATGGCTTTCCGTAGTTATTTGACCCCTGCCATGAGGCAGTCTCTGTAAGCAGACATCTTGACCATCAGTTCAATAAAGCCGCTCACTGAGAAATACAGATGGAAGACTGCTGTCCTTATACATGAAACTATAAGCAATGGGGGAAGAGGGGCATTCAGGGAATAATCTTGTAGAACCTTCCTCCAGAAGACTTAAAAAATATATGAAATGTGTAATCTT
Source organism: Mustelus asterias (assembly GCF_964213995.1). Lineage (NCBI taxonomy): Eukaryota > Metazoa > Chordata > Chondrichthyes > Carcharhiniformes > Triakidae > Mustelus > Mustelus asterias. The sequence continues at coordinate 107,031,193 of NC_135805.1, read as the reverse complement.
TCACAGGATCCCAGAGGCAATCTCAGGCACCACGGAAAATTTACACCCTGCACTGATCTTTTGTCAGCAAGTGACGCCAGATGAAAAATGCTTGCTAACAGGGCCAGCATGCATGATCTCATATGAAATGTGTGAAAGCCTCACTAAGGTCCTATAAATTACTTTAATTTACTTCAGTGATGTCAATTCTCTATTTCTCGCCAAGAACGTACTATCTGCTTGCTGCTTGATAGGAGAGAGAGGACATGTTCTGTACTTTCACAACATCTGCTCTTGAACTGTTTGCCTACATTTGTGGTGGTAGTTTGGATTCTTGCATTTATGCTTTTGGTATCCCGTTTTCTGCATTTCTTTTTTGCCTGTGTATTTGGGTTTTTGTTCTTCTCTGCACTTTCCATTTCTGTCCTTTAGGAAGTTGGAACTTTGGTGGGAGCAAAATTTAGAAGATAGCTACCCTTCTGGATATCCTTCTCCTTCTGCTGGCTGTAGAATAGCTACGTTCAAAAAGAATGACAGGAACTTGGAAGGGATGAATCAGGCATCACAGAGCGAGCTGAACAAAATATGTAAACTGGCAGAACAATAGACAAATGAGTAAAGTACAAATCACTTCACAGAGAAGAGAACAATAGATAATCTGTACTTCATTGACTGGTGTTGAAATAAGTAAAAATAAGCCTTCAAGAGACAATTTCCTGAAGGAGATTCAACACTAAACATGCCCAACCAAAGCAGCATAGTAATCAACAATAGCAAATATGATGTTGAATTGCATTAGAAAAACAATTGAAAATAAATCAGAGGAGGTAATGGCTTTCATGAGACCACATATTGGATGCTGTGTGCAGTTCTGGTTGCCAAGAAGAAAAGAATGGTATTTAAGCCCTGGAGGAAATGGGAAAAGCCACGAAGTTGGAGATTTCAGGCTTTATCCCGGAGATCTCTGAGAGGCGATCTTATGCAAGAAATTATTAAGGGTATATCGAAATAATTAACTCAGGATATCATTTTAAATTAAACTGCCGATATGAGCACAATCAAACATATTTTGGGACCTATATTGGGAAACTCTTCTTCACATAAAGAGTGATAGAATTGTGGCATTAACTTTCAGGTTGAGTAGTGAAGGCAAAAATAATTTAAAAATTATTTGAGATCTCTGTCTGAGTGATTAAAGATAGTCATGATGTGGAGATGCCAGCGTTGGACTGGAGTAAACACAGTAAGAAGTTTAACAACACCAGGTTAAAGTCCAACAGGGTTTATTTGGTAGCAAACGCCACACAAGCTTTCGGAGCCTTCAGCCCCTTCTTCAGGTGAGTGGGAATTCTGTTCACAAACAGGGCATATAAAGACACAAACTCAATTTACAGAATAATGGTTGGAGTGCGAATACTTACAGCTAATCAAGTCTTTAAGATACAAACAATGTGAGTGGAGAGAGCATCGAGACAGGCTAAAGAGATGTGTATTGTCTCCAGACAGGACAGCCAGTGAGACTCTGCAGGTCCAGGCAAGCTGTGGGGATTACAGATAGTGTGACATGAACCCAATATCCCGGTTTAGGCCGTCCTCATGTGTGCGGAACTTGGCTATCAGTTTCTGCTCAGTGACTCTGTGCTGTCGTGTGTCGTGAAGGCTGCCTTGGAGAACGCTTACACATCTCTTTAGCCTGTCTTGATGCTCTCTCCACTCACATTGTTTGTATCTTAAAGACTTGATTAGCTGTAAGTATTCGCATTGACTTACCTGCTCCAGGGATTCTCGGGCTTCACTCCACTCCTCACCTGCAGCTCCTGTTGCTCCCTTTGTTTGTATCTTAAAGACTTGATTAGCTGTAAGTATTCGCATTCCAACTATTATTCTGTAAATTGAGTTTGTGTCGTTATATGCCCTGTTTGTGAACAGAATTCCCACTCATCTGAAGAAGGGGCTTAAGGCTCTGAAAGCTTGTGTGGCTTTTGCTACGAAATAAACCTGTTGGACTTTAACCTGGTGTTGTTAAACTTCTTACTGTGATTAAAGATAGGCCAGATGGCTTTTCTCATCTTTAATCATCTTGTGACCGTTTGATAAGAGAGGTCCAATTGCACCTGAGATAAGACTGCCAATCACTTCCATTGACCATGATGCACCTGCCTAGATACATCGGAGGACATCTTCCCTCGCCAGCTAAATTCAATCATGGGGGCAGCCATGGGGTTATGCTGTGTCCAGATCCGACTTGATCTTCGGTGAAGATGTACCAGACAATGCCTCTATTAGTGGCTATGAAAATAACCATCATCTTGAGCTGTTATGCTTCTGCATCATTCCAAGCCACCATAGTGCTACATGCCAAGTTAGTCAAGTAGCAACACATGATGTTCCAAAGATGTGTGGATTAGGTTGATTGGCCATGCTAAATTGCCCCTTAGTATCAGGGGACTAGCTAGGGTAAATGCATGGAGTTATGGGGATGGGCCCTGGGTGGGATTATGGTTGGTGCAGACTCGATGGGCCGAATGGCTTCCTGCTGCACTGTAGGATGCTATGATTCTACGAGTGCCGCCAGTACACAACTAATTGTCAGGATAAATTTGTTCATAATTTCCATATATAAAATCCACCAGCAATGTGGCGGGTTTTGCTAAAATACAGGTCCCATTTAGCCATCCAGGACCCAACAGTGAATCCCATGATCTTCATGAACAGAAAAACACTCCATAGTATTTATGGACAATTATGCAAACAAGAGTCTGCTACCCCAGTAGTGCTCATTTTACAGCAATCTACAAGTGAATCAGAAATTGCTACCTGGTGACCCTGGTTCATGAATCTGCTGAGGCACTACAAGCAAGAGGTGAACAGAGTTTGACTGAAGCAGGTAATACAGGCCATGGGGTTACTATCAGGAATCCAGATGTCTATAAGGATGATCCTTGGCATTTTACCACTCAGTGAAAGTTTTGTGCCATGTTCAGCTGATGTCCACAGGCAAAATAATGGAAGTATTGCTATTTGCAAATGAAACATTGCTCAGTTGCATGATATGTGAGTACATTGCAGAGTGCCTGACACAATATTCCCCAGAAAGTTTTGGAAATATCTGGTGGCGTGGAAACTTCCTGTTTATCTTTTTTCATTTTTTACTTCAGTTCTGTGGGCAGATCCACCCTGGATCCAGACGTTAACTGCAGGTCATCCCACAACGGAAAGCATAGGGCTGTGGTGACAAAGATAAGTTTCCTCCATTAGCTGCTGGTAAAGATGGAGGCTCCATGAGTCCTGGTGAGCGACACTTATGAATAAATACGTTGTGTCATTGACATTTGTTGGCTGCCAGTGAATATATCTTCCTTATCTAAATCCTGCAGTACCTTCAGAGCCCTAAAGAAATACCTATTCTCCCAATCTTGTGTAGTGTAATTTAACTGGCAGCAACAAGCAAGAATAATAAATACTATCCGGGGGGGGGGGAAAGAAAATCAAGTGTTGCCTGAGCGCTGTTTTATGGTGTGGGGTTTTCCAGTCCCCGCCGTGGTGTGTTTTCTGGTGGCAGAGGTGGCTCACCATTAGCTGCCAGTGGGATTTTCTGGTCCCGCTGATGTCCACGGTGTTTTGTGTGGCTGACACGTCCTGCCGCAGGGGCCACCTTCAGTGGGACTGAAAGATCCCACCAGGGGGAAGGGGCAGAAAAGCCTGCCCTTTGGTGAGGTGAACAGCAAAAACATTCTTCTGTCAAAAGAATTGTTGCTCACCTTTACGCAGCAGCAACCCTTTAAAAGCTGCTGTCGCACTAGATATTTCACCTACCTTCTCACATACTCTAGGTCTAACCTAGGCAGGAAGCTCAATTTGATTTGATTTATTATTGTCACATGTATTAACATACAGTGCAAAGTATTGTTTCTTGCGCACTATACAGACAAAACATACTGTTCATAGAGAAGGAAATGAGAGATTGCAGAATGTAGTGTTACAGTCATAGCTAGGGTGCAGTGAAAGATCAGCTTAATGCAAGGTAAGTCCATTCAAAAGTCTGACAGCGGCAGGGAAGAAGCTATTCTTGAGTCGGTTGGTACGTGACCTCAGACTTTTGCATCTTTTTCCCAAAGGAAGAAGGTGCAAGAGAGAATGTCCGGGGTGCGTGGGGTCCTTAATTATGCTGGCTGCTTTGCCGAGGCAGTGGGAAGTGTAGACAGAGTCAATGGATGAAAGGCTGGTTTGCGTAATGGATTGGGCTACATTCACGACCTTTTGTAGTTTCTTGGGTCTTGGGCAGATGGACAAACAGTAATACCTTGGCCATATTATGCAAAGTCAGCATCATCAGAAATCAGCAAAAACCCTTAGAGTCATAGAGGGTTACAGCATGGAAACAGGCCCTTCGGTCCAACTTGTCCATGCTGCCCTTTTTTTTAAACCCCTAATCTTGTCCCAATTGTCTGCATTTGGCCCATATCCCTCTATACCCATCTTATCCATGTAACTGTCTAAACGCTTTTTAAAAGACAAAATTGGACCTGCCTCTACTACTACCTCTGGCAGCTTGTTCCAGACACTCACCACCCTCTGTGTGAAAAACTTGCCCCTCTGGACACTTTTGTATCTCTCCCCTCTCACCTCAAACCTATGCCCTCTAGTTTTAGACTCCCCTACATTTGGGAAAAGATATTGACGATCTAGCTGATCTGTGCCCCTCATTATTTTATAGACCTCTATAAGATCACCCCTCATCCTTCTACGGTCCAGAGAAAAAAGTCCCAGTCTATCCAGCCTCTCCTTATAACTCAAACCATCGGGTTCCCGGTAGCATCCTAGTAAATCTCTTCTGCACTCTTTCTAGTTTAATAATATCCTTTCTATAATAGGGTGACCAGAACTGTACACAGTATTCCAAGTGTGGCCTTACCAATGTCTTGTGCAACTTCAACAAGACGTCGCAACTCCTGTATTCAATGTTCTGACCGATGAAACCAAGCATGCCGAATGCCTTCTTCACCACTCTGTCCACCTGTGACTCCACTTTCAAGGAGCTATGAACATGTACCCCTAGATCTCTTTGTTCTGTAGCTCTCCCCAAAGCTGTCTCTATTCAGTCCTTTGACTGCAAAATCTATTTTTTTAGCTTTATTCTTTCTTCTGTCACCTTTCCTCACAACTTTTATTTTGTAAATTTAAGTTTAACATATTTGCATATCTTTCATATTGATTAATAATCTCAGCTCCAATTGAAATGCACATAATTAAAGATGAATAACTTGTACATGCTCACAGAGAGAAAATGCTACCTTTGTACTTTGTTTCCAGTGTATATGTTGTTATGGACAGACAGAGATATGGGATAATTTTCTCCTTTTACTCACTTCTTGGCTGACCACAACAAGATGTATTTATTGGGAAGGAGTCTATTTAGCCTTTTTAATGCTATCACTTTAAAGAACAGACATGAAACGGGCTTCCTTGTAAGTTTAAATCAAGTAAAAGGATATATGTTTATTTTTATTGTGTGTGTGTGTGTGTGTGTCTGTGTGTGTGTGGGGGGGGGGGTGTGAGTGTGTGTGTGGGTGTGTGGGTATGTGTGTGTGTGCGGGTGTGGGTGTGTGGGTACACACACACACACGTGAAATGTAAATACAAGAAATATTTGTTGGCTGTCAGTGAATATATCTTCCTTATCTAAATCCTGGAGTGCCTTCAGAGCCCTAAAGAAATACCTATTCTCACAATTTTGTACAGTGTAATTTAACTGGCAGCAACAAGCAGGAAGAATAAATGGTAGCTGGGAAAAAAAACAAGCGTTGCATGAATCGCCAAACACACACTCACACACACACCCATACACACACCCACACACCCACACACACACCCACACACCCACACACACACCCACACCCACACACACACACCCATACACACCCACATACACACACACCCACACCCGCACACACACACACCCACACACACACACCCACACACACACCCACACACACACCCACATACACACCCACCCACACACACAAACACACACCCACAAACACACACAAACACACGCACGCAGACATGCACCCACACACACACCGACACATGCACCGACACACACACCCACCCACACACAGACACACGCATGCGCACACACACACACACACCCACACACACACGCGCGCACACACACACCCACACAGACACACACACCAACACATACACACACACCCACACACAGACACACGCACGCATGCACACACACATACACACACACAGACACACACGTGCGCACACACACACCCACACACAAACACACACATGCGCGCACACACACACAGACACCCACACGCACACATACACACACCCCCACACACACACAGACACGCACGCATGCACACACACATACACACACACACTCACACACACCCACACACACATGCGCATGCACACCCACACACACCCACACACACACATGCGCATGCACACACACACCCACACACGCACACACACGCACACACACATGCGCACACACAAATAATTTCTAAAGGTGTAATTTGCACTTAGATTAATAACACCATAAACGGAAACAGGTCATACACAGTCCTTAAGTTGGTAGTTGAAACATTTCTAGCCTAAAGGTTCACTGGAGACATGGGAGCTGGAGGTTCCTGACTCTTTCAGAAGAAACTATAGCTGAGCTCCTGTAGTGAAGAAATATAATCTTGTTGGTAACATATGTAAGCCTCAATTCCCTGTCTAAAATGACATTTGAGGGAAGGTCCTTCCTTGCGCTGGGAGAGGAATGGCTTCCCCCTAGTCTTCGTGTCACAGAATGACCTTCTGGCTGCCCATGTAGATTATAAGGCATTCACTCTCTCCAGTCAGTTTCAGTCATGTGATGGCAGTTTTGATATATTCCAATGTCCATGCAATGAGTTGAAGATGATGTAGTTGATACACAGTTGGGAATCTCTGATATTCCATCAACATTCCAGTTATAATCATCCTCCTGATGATAGTATTTGAAATCCCATCTTCATGGGGCCAGCTTACCTAGCAGTCATTGTCATTTTAAGTCTCTTCCATTGAAATGGTGAGAGGGTAATCAATAAGCACCTGGGAAGGCCATTTGCATTTTAAGTAACTTTGCGGAGATACATTCTGACATGTCTGTCTCTGTCTGCACAGAAACCACAGGAGAGGTCACTTAACATTCTGCAGCCCATCTTGTGATGGTGCAATGTCCACATTTCATAAGACTTTAAAAAGAAGTTGAGTCCATCTTCCAATTGGCTTTATGGGCATATAACCAGGCTGTGACAAAGTGCCGTTACATATCTCTGTCTCCCTTTTTGTGAATAGTTTTTATCCGCAAAGTCTAGAGGGCACAGATACTTTAGCAGCTGCATTCTAAGAAGAGAAAAAAGAAAGGCTTTTCATAAAGGATCCTCAAACCTTATGACATGTAAAAGCACCTTATAGCCACTGAAATACTTTTGTAGTGTCACCATTGTTGGCATGTAGAAAATGCACAGTCAATTTGTGTACAGTAAGGTCCTACATAGAGAAAGGTAATGATATGATTTTTTTTGTTGACAAGGAGGAACATTGTCCAGGACAGCTGGGAAAACTCTCCTACACTGCTGCCTTTGCATAACATGGCGGAGATATTACCTTGAGTTTCCTTCTGAAAGACCACCACATCCTGCACTACTGTAAATTGAGCCTTTCTGTGACCCCTGACTGGATGTTTCATGAAATTGTGCCCACATCTCTGATGTGGGGCTCGAACATATAACCTCTTACTCAGAGACGAGGATGGTACCAACTGCGCCACAGCTGATACCATGACACCTAGTTTAGATATTTCCTTTTTCAAGCCTGTTTGTAATTATATTCGTGAACAAATGGCTCCCTTGTTGGATCAATAGAAAATTATGCTTCATAAAATGGCACTGAGCTTTATAGGTCAAGTTGACTCCACATTTGACCCAGGTTAGATGATATCCATTGCAACAGTGATGGTGTGTTTGGCAGGAAAGCTGCATGGTAATTAGGCAGGGTTCCTGCTCCTTGTTACTCTCCAGTCCCCTAGCGAAAATCAGATTTATTTGTCAGGCACTGCTGTGATGCCTGCAATAGTTAAATAGTCTAATGACATTGTCTATGTAGGAGGACATGATCCATACATTTTAAAAATGTTGACTGGATGGATGCAAAGAAGTTAAATGATCAGCGGTCATAAGTATAAATTAAAGAAACCGCTCGTTAAATAAAACGTAAGGATTACCCTCACATGTAGAATCGCTGAATTATGCAATCATAGGCGCCAAATGTGTATTAGCTGACTCATTGCCCACATTCCAAAAGGAACTGGATGAACTTGAGATTCAGTGCTCATTAAAGTGAGGTGGGTTTGTGGTTGGAAAAATATGTTAAATAGTTAGATAAGATCTTGCAAGAGGAAACAAGAAACAGATGAATTTTGATAGGCTGCAAACAGTAGGTAGCAATATAACAGCATGCATAGTAAGCCACAAAGATGTGGCAGAACCTGAGGAATATATTCTGCATGTTGCTAGACCAGTTCAGCTCCCTCAAATGTCCATCCAGCATGTCGAAGCTCAGCCTTTTCACTTGCTACTTTTAATATTTTACAGAAAAGCCAGACAATGAAATTGATAAATGTGCTGACATTCCTTTGGCTCACACTCACCCTATAAATGTGACTATCAATTCTCTCCTGATCAAATAATAACAATAATAAATCAAATCAAATCAAAAATTAGGAGCTTTGCTCTCTCATATGAATCAGATCAGACCATTACCAACAACTTGCATTTATATAGATTGATACAGTACTTTTAACATAGAGAAAATATTTCCACTTGAGGGGTTAGTCCAAAACTAAGGATCATAAATGTAACTAATAAATCCAACAAGGACTTTAAGGAAAACTTCTTTGCCCAGAGAATGATTTGTTTTAAAGCCATACTTTATATCAAAATGTTCCTACTGGACTGAAAACACTGGTTGAGTTTTAAAAGATTGTTCATCATTTCAGTAACTTAAACAGCAGCTTCTAAGATGGTCAGATGTTAACATACCTGTACCCCGTGAATTACAAAACCATTCTAATGGAGTCAGACTGTCCAGAAAAAAAACAATTACCTGAGAGGAATGTGAATGAACCATCTCCTGGACTATTCACAAAACATCAAGACAATCGCCTGTGTATTCTGCTGGGTGTGGAACAAGCCATTAAATACAATCACATTTAACAATGAATCCTGGCTGACAAGGGAATTTTCCAGTCATAATATAATCACATCTAAACCATGGACTTGGCATCAACTTGCTTTGACCATGTTTAGCTAGCTGGTCAGTTGGTGAGAGGGGATCATGTGATGAGCCATTTTTTGTGTCTTAGAGGGGATCATGTGATGAGCCACTAACTCTCTATTGTGTCTTAAGAGACGGATTTCTCCTGGCCAAGGAGCAGAAGATGAAAGGTGCAGAAAACGTGAAACCCTGGGTGGGTATTCTCTCTCTCTCTCTCTCTCTCTCCACTAATCCAGCCTTTAAGCTTGAGCCCTGTCTGTTGTTGACCATCCACATGTCAAAAGCAGTGTTTTAAGAATCAATCCAAATATATAAATTGTCCATCAACAGCTTTAAGTAACCTTGACACAGACTCCAGAAAGACCATTGAACCCATCCAAGTTATCAATCTATAAGGTCCATATACTGCTGACTTTTACTGGGTGTTTGAATTACTTAACTTGTCTCCCCACTTTGTAACTTGTCTGTGCATATGTGCCTGTGTGTGTGTGTATGCATGCATAAATGTGTATGCAAGCGTGTGTGTTTGAACTCTTGAATGTATGTGTGTGTGAGTCGGAGGGTTTTTATCATTTATTTAGGGCAGGTGTCAGTACAATAAATACTATTTCTTATATTTGAAAAAAACATACGAGAAAACCTGTATGTTTGTGTATTTTACAGTCACAGCACGTAAACATGAAACACTCACTCAACTGGCAAGCTTACAAAAACCACATTGTGGTCAAACAAGGCGTGGGAAAAGAGGGGAGTCAATCAACCCCTCCTCAGGTTCGAATGTGGACCTTCCTATCTCAGAGTGTTTGAGCTAAATAGCATAGATGGTTTTAAGGGAAAGCCAGATAAGTGCATGAGGGAGAAAGGAATAGCAGGGTCTGCTGATAAAGTTAGATGAAGTAAAGTAGGAGGAGGTGTGCATGGAGAATCACTAAGAGAATCACTGTTAGGCCAAATAGTCTGTTTCTGTGCTGTAAATTCGATGTAATTCTTGGTTCACCCTGCGTGTTGGCTTTGTAACTTTAAGAATGGAGTAAAATCTAAAAAAAAACTATTTAAACATTCCAAGACACTACACAGGAGTGTTATCAACAAAATTTGAATCCAAGTTATATACGGAGATACTAGGGGAGAGGTAAAGCTCTTTAAAGCCTACCTCCTTGACCAAACAACAGGCCGTGTGTCCTGTATCTCCTCCTGTGGCTGCGACAAAATCTTTTGATATTGCTTTGCTTAAGTGCTTGGGGGTGGTTACTACATTAAAGGCATTATGAAAGTATAGCCAATTCAATTCACTCCACATGATACCAAGAAATAGCTGCAAAGGCTACGGGCTCTGACAATATTCCGACAATAGTACTGAAGACTTGTGCTCCAGAACTTGCCACGCTGCCAGCCAAGCTGTTCCAGTAAAGCTACAACAATGGCATCTATTTGACAATGTGGAAAATTGCTCAAGTATGTCCTGTACACAAAGTATGTCCTCTACGCATTTGCTACCAAATAAACCTGTTGGACTTTAACCTGGTGTTGTTAAAACTCTTACTCTGTACACAAAATACAGGACTAATCCAACCCTGCCAATTACCGCCCCAGCCTACTCTCAATCATCAATAAAGTGATGGCACTGATCAACAGTGCTATCAATGCACTTGCTTAGCAATAACCCACTCAATAACACCCAGTTTGCATTCTGCCAAGGTCATTCAGCTCCTGATCTCATTATGGCCTTGGTTCAAACATGGACAAAAGAGCTGAAGTCAACAGAAGGGGTGAGAGAGATTGCACTTAATATTAAGGCAGCATTTGACCAAGAATGGCATCAGGGAGCCCTAGCAAAACTGGAATAATTGAGAATTGGGGAAATCTCTCTATTGGTTGGAGTCTGACCTGGCACGAAAGAAGATAGTTGTGGTTCATGGAGATCAATAATCTCAGTGCCTGTACATCACTACAGGAGTTCCTCAGGGAAGTGTCCTAGGTTCAACTATTTTCAGCTGCATCAGCAATGACCTTCCTTCCATCATAAGATCAGAAGCAGGGATGTTGGCTGATGATTGCACAACGTTCAGCATCATCACTGCTAAAGCATTGAATGCATTCAAGAGGCGGTTGGATATGGCACTTGGGGCAAATGGGATCAAAGGTTATGGAGAGAAAACAGGATTAGGTTATTGAGTTGGATGATCAGCCATGATCGTAATGAATGGCGGAGCAGCCTCAAAGGGCCAAATGGCCTCTTCCTGCTCCTATCTACTATGTTTCTATTTGTGACTCCTCAAAACTGAAGCTGTCCATGTCCAAATGCAATAAGGCCTGGAGGCTGACAAGTGGAAGTAACATACGTGACACACAAGTGCCAGGCAATGACCATCTCCAACAAGAGAGAATCTAACCATTATCCATTGACATTCAATGGTGTACCATCACTGAATCCCCCATAATCAACATCCTGGGGGTTATCTTTGACCAGAAACTGAACTTGGCAAGCCATATAAATACTCAGAGGTTAGGAATCCTGCAGAAGGTAAGTCACCTCATGACTCCTCAGGAGCATAATAAAATACTTTCCATTTACCTGGATGAATGCAGCTCCAACAACACTCAACAAGCTCAATGCCATCCAGGACAAAGCAGCCTGTTTAATTAACACCCCATCAACAAACATTCACTCCCTCCACCACTAATCAACAGTGGCAACAGTGTGAACCATCTACAGGATGCACTGTAGAGACTCACCAAAGCTACTGAGCCAACACTTTTCAAACCCACGACTGTTACAATCACGAAGGATAAGGGCAGCAGACACATGGAAACACCACCACCTGGAAGTTCTTCTCCAAGCCACTCACCATTCTGCCTTGGAAATATATCGCCGTTCCTTCACTGTCGCTGTTTCAAAATCCTGGAACTCCCTCCCTAACAGCACTGTGGCTGTACCTACAACACATGGACTGCAGCAGCTCAGAAGGCAGCTCACCACCACCTTCTCAAGGGCAATTAGGGATGGGCTGCCAGCGATGCCCACATCCCGTAAATTAAATTTTAAAATATAGAAATGTGAGTTGTCAGGACTAACAAAAATTCGGTTATGTAGTGGAATCAGCCTCTTTTATTAGAGAGCTGATTTTAAACTCTGCAATGTTCCATGAAGATCCTTGTCGGTCCCACGCCCAGCATTCTATTGATTGCCAGTCGCAAGAAGAATGAGGTCAGTGAAGGGAGGGTGTTGTGATATGATGTATATGTACCTTCAAAGAAGATAACTTAAACAGCTGTCAATCACCTTGACAGGATGTGATTAGTCCCATGAGTTGTACTCAATCTACAGGCAGCAGTAAGATTCAGATGCATATACTTAGGCCTGAATTTTTGCTCCAGGGGTGGGAGTACAGGATGGAACATTTCACCTCTCCCCAAACCCAACCTGGGAGAAAGTGCTTTGGAAGTTGGGATTTTCACTCCAGGGTGGCAGGTTCTTGGGAAGTTGGACCAGATTGGGCAGATGGGTGCAGAGGCAGGCTGGGCGGAAGGCTTGCTTCAGTGCACTGGCATTATTTCAAAGATTTTTTAAATGTATTTTATGAAAGCAACCTCACCTTTCATATCCCTTCACCCCCCAACCCCTCTCCTGATACACTCTCCATGCCCGATCCATGCCCTACTCATGCCAACCCATGTGACCTCATGCCCTTGACCCACCCCCATGGATCTTCGTTGCCTCCGTGCAAACCTATGACCCACCCCTACCCACATCCCATAACCAATCATACTCTCCGTGCTAAATCGGAGGACTTCCATTGAAGTTCATCCACACCCAACAACTTAATTCATTTATCATCAAGCTCATAATTGTCATTCTAAATATGCACTTCAAGCTGTTGGATTGCCCTAATAATGTTTGAACATATTCGTCAGCTTTGCTTCATCCTTGTGGCTTCCGATAATGTTGGCATCTTCTTTTGCTTTTTTTTTCAGCTGAGGCTGAACTGTGGGGCTTCACTAGATACTGAGTCAATGCATTTAAACTCTTTTCACAATGGACTCTTATTATTCACAGAGGAGGTCTTGTGGTGCATTGAGTAGTGTCCCTGCTCTGAGTCAGAAGCTCCAGGTTCAAATTCCACTCCAGGACTTGATGGCCAAGGAAGGTGTGGTCACAACACAGCCAAACAGATAGGGTGGGATTCTCTGGCCACGCTCGCCTCAAAACTGGAGAATCCTGCCTAAGGTCAATGACCTTTGCATGGTCCGCCCCCGCCCGCTACAATTCCTGTGGCGGGGTGGAGGCGGGAGAATTCCAGCCAGAGTATCAACCTGCAAAATCCTTCCAACATGCCAATGGCAGCTGGTAAGAGCAGGAGAGACTCCTGCTCAGCCATGCTTGGTGTGGAGTGTCGCCCCCTCAAGTTGTAAGGCTCTGGCAACAGGCTAGTGACCTATTTCATGTAAAGAAAAGCTCACTACAGGGACTGATGAGAGTCTGTCTTGTGCGCCTCCAAGTGTGGGAAGAGAAACAACAACTATTCACAGACAAATAAAACTTTTAATAAATTGTGTGGTCTGGATTCGAGGCCAGGTTCTTAGATCATGATTCAATTTTATCCCACTCTTGAATTTTGCAAGTAAGTGCAACATAGGGACTGAAAATGAGGGATGTGTTAGATTGGTCTTTTGCTTTATTTAGAGATCAGGTGAAAATTGTTCTCAGTAGCACAGTGAAAATTCACAAAATTCTATGTGGTACAAGTGGCCTCATGTGTTACTTCGAAATATATATGTTGAACGTGAAGATTACAAGGGTGAAAATGTATTAAAAGATAAGACACCTTATGCACTGCAATTATGCTGTAACAATGGGGTCATAAATGCAATTTTATTCTATATGAGATCAAATCAAAATAGTGACGCTATGTTACGCATGCAGATGTTAGATACATTATACTTTCTCTCCCACTGATTTCAGTATAAAATGGTTTTTGATTCAACTTTATCTCACGGAAAATTGTTCAATTTTGACATTATCAACATCAAGGAACAGCACAGAAAATATTGTGCTCAGTACTACTGAAACTTTCAAATCAATCACTTTGGACTACACTCTTTGATATAACATGTTCAACGAAGGAGCTCTTCTAATGCAGCTCTTTGATCCATCATGCTGCACACATTTGTGGCTATTTTCTGATGGACAGGTCTTTCTTGCTGAACAAGATGAAATGCACCTGACAACTTAACTGCGGCATTTTAAAGGAGGCTCCTTGATAGAAAGATTCAATCCAGTCTCTCTCTTTCTCTGTGAAACAACTCCAGTAATTAGATCAGTGATATAATTGAAACAGAAACTGTTAATTTCTATTAGATTTGAAGTTAAAAGAGATTGCTTTCCCATGTCAGCTCTTTGTTAAGAGGAAATTGATTCCATGACGACACAGCAGCCGATGATCGAGACTAATATATCTTTTGATAACTTTTATCATTAACTCTACTATTTAAAACTGCATTAAAAAGAAGCTGTGATACTTGTCGAGGAATTGACAAAGGAATGCTGTTTTCTTTCATTTTCTGACTCGAAGCTATACGAAATGTGCAGTAACCTTGTAGATATTTGATGGGCCAGAATACATTTTACAGCATTGAGAGCTTCACTGGATATCTGTTTTCAATTTAATTGGACATTATCGATGCTGTTATACAAGGCCACTGACAACATTAAAACAGAAGAATCTGTGAACCACGGCAAAAAGCCCACCAATCCAGTTCACCCCTGTACCCAAGAACTGTTTCTGGAATCATTTATCTTTCTTCATCCTTTATTCTACTCTGAGCCCCTTTCCCACAAAACCAGAAATCTATTAAGTTCCCTTATGACTACCAAGTCAACCTATTGTAGATTTTTGTTAGGCAGGCGTAGCGGAACCGAGGCGGGTGGATGGGAGTTTGAACACAAGTCAGGCATGATGTAACTGAACAAGCTTGAGGTCCTGACTGTCCTAACTACATATCGTACAAGATGGTGGTTACGTGGGTTAGGGGGAGGAAAGACAACCAGGATGCCACCCTTGATTGCTACCCTTTGCTTCCTACTGTTTGTACAATTCGGTGAGGAAGGATTGAGCTCTGCTGTAATATTCGCCCACCACCGGTGTTGCCTCCAACAATCACTATCGAGGTTCAAACATCAACAATGGCACCTTGGGCAAAGTACCAAATTGCAACAGACACCTGAAGAGCTGAAGCCTGACATGGAATCAATGCCTTCAGGGACCAGAAAGGGGAAACATATTGACTGGCAGTGATGCTGTGCTTCTAATTGTACTCCGCAGCTGGCACTAAGATCAATAAACAGAAAATGTGCAGGTGATCCTGAGGTTATTCATGGTCAACAGGAAGGGACTGAATAGGTCCACTTGTAGTTAACATAGGTTTTGGCAATTTGCCAGATTTTAACTATGATAAAGGAGAATGTAATTTTATTCATTTATACATTTTAATTTGTGTAACAACAAGAATGTGGATTTCAATGCTCCATAATTGATAACTGTAGTCAGTTGGGGATTGAAATCCCCGTTGAAAGGAAGTAACATGCATCAAGTGAAGGCTTTACTGTTACTGAGGCTACATACTGGTGACAAAAGAAAATGACTTAAGATCAATAGCAGCACCAACTTTCATTTATTTAGCACCTTGAACATACTAACATCGCTGAAAAAAGAGACAGTCTGTCTAAGTTTTTCATTTTGCACTCATCAGGACAGATTGCAAGATTACCAACAGTGAAGGTAACAACAATTCAAATCAGGCAGGTCAACTCTGATTGGTCAAGGCACTACCATGGGAATGAGCCAGAGAATGGCCGCTCCCTCAAGCTTGGCCACACACTTCTGTCTACAAAGGACAGGGTCCTGTGTGTGTGTGTAAATGTGACTTCTGGCATGCGTAAACCTGACTGATAACAGAAGTTTGGCAGTTAACTGGTCCCTGCTGCAATCTCCATGGCAACACCTCTACTCTTGGTAACCTTGTTGTCTGTGCTGATGAGAGCAAAATCAAAAGCTTAGACAGCATGTCTCTTTTTTCAGCTATATTCAAGTTCTGAAGTACCAGGGCGGCATGGTGGCACAGTGGTTAGCACCACTGCCTCAGCGCCAGAGACCTGAGTTCAATTCCAGCCTCCGGTCACTGTGTGGAGTTTGCACGTTCTCCCAGTGTCGCATGAGTTTCCTCTGGGTGCTCCGGTTTCCTCTCACAGACCAAAGATGTGCAGGTTAGGTTGATTGGCCATGATAAATTGCCCCATAGTGTCAGGGAGATTAGTAGGGTAAATATGTGGGGTTAAGGGGATAGGGTCTGGGTTGGATTGTGGTCGGTACAGACTCGATGGGCTGAGTGGCCTCCTTTTGTTGGGATTCTATGATTCTATTCTATAATACCAAGCCACTAATAGGAAGACATCCCAAAGTGCTGCACAGGAGCACTATCAGAAAAAAACTGACACCGAGACACATAAGGAGACAACAAAGAAAATGGCCAAAAGCCTGGACAAAGAGGTCAGTTTTGAGGTGCATCTTAAAGGAGGAAAGAGAAACAGCAAAGCAGAGAATTCCAGTGCTTCGGGCCCAGGCAGCTGAAGGCAGGCTGTCAGTGGCGTAGCAATTAGAATTGAGGGTGTGCAATGTCAGTGTGCTGAGTGGGTGCAGAGAGACAAAGCTTTGATTCTCTGGAGGACTTCGGCCTTTTGATGGACCTGTGCCTTTGCTAACATCCTTCATATGAGGAATTGGACGAAGCGGTGATGAGCTAGCTTGAAACATGGCATCGACTTTAAAGTCTCGGGTATCGAGGCGCTCCTTAATGGCGACATCATCAGTCTCATTGCCTGCAGCTCAGGAAGCTGTTCTTTCCAGCACTGCTCCATTCTCTCGATCTCCCCCATTCCTGAGCTGCAGGCCTAATCACTCCTTCCGTTACAGAGCCCCCAGCACTTAGTGTTGCTCCTGGAGTTTGCTATTTAAACTGGGCTTAATGGCCGGATTGAACCGAGGAACTGCTTCCCACCACCAACACCCCCACACCAACCCGCCAACCACCCCCCCCAACCACCCCTACCCCCCAACTAACCCCACATATCCCCCCACACACCCCCACACACCCCCAACACCCCCCCCACCACCCTCCCAACCACCCCCACACACCCTCCAAACCCACCACACCAACCCCCCAACCACCCCCCCAACCACCCCCTACCCCCCAACTAACTCCACATATCCCCCCACACACCCCCCAAACCCCCCACACACACTCCAACCACCCCCCAACACCGCCACACACTCCCCACACACACTCCAAACCCCCCCCACCACTCCCCCCAAACACCCCCACACACCCCCTAACCACCCCCACACATCCCCCACCACACCCCCAACCACCCCATACACCCCCAACACCCCCCCCACCACCCTCCCACTTCAGGCTCAGAGGCAGCGACACTACCCATTGCGCTACAACACCAACAGAGTGAATGCCTGCTGATAATAGAAGGGTTAAAAAGAGAGCGGAGGTGGAATTGGTCTTGGATGGTGATACAAAACTGAGATCCAATTCTCTTAATAATAATTTCAATGGAAAAGAAGGTCACATGGAGTGGAAAATGGGCTGCCATTTCATTATCATCCATATGACACCAGTGCATAGAACCAATTTCACCACCAGTGTTCTGGAATAGTTCTGGAACAGAAACTTCTGTTGAATCAAATATTACAACAAAGCCCATGTATATTTGGTAAAATGGTTGAGATGAAGCATGTGGCAGATATTCAGAGGATGCCAGAGATTTTTAATTGGTTTGAATAAATACTTAGAAGAGGTTCCAGAAAATTTGCTGCATCGGTCATTGGACTACAGGCGGAATCTTACCCAAAAATGGCAGAGTGTTGGTCAAAAATGGAGTGATTCCCCCGATGGTGCCAGTGTGATTTCGGACTGAATCTTATGCTGCATTAGTAAAAATATTTATGCCCATGAGAATCACTTTGCACCTGCGGCATGTTCCCTCTGATTCTCCCGTCCCACCACAACGTAATCACTGCAATCACAGGGGAGCTCCGTATAAACATCTCCCCAGCACTTCCCAGATCGACTGTAGGCAATGGCAGCCAGGAAATCCGCACCTCGCTTTTCAGAGAGACTCCTGACCAGGCTGCTGGATGGAGTGGATTCTGCTGAGCCCCTTGTTGATGATGTGCCCCTGGGCCCAGTCATCCCACAGTTGCTGAAGCTGCAAAAGTAGAGTTTCAAGCATTGGGAAGAGATGGCAGCAGCCCTCCATGGGCTGCAAGGCCAACAGGAGGAAACCCATCGCCTTCTCTCCGTGGAGTTGGTGCCGTCACAGCAGCGCAGCCAGGCCAATACTGCGAGGGTGGCATCCTCAGTGGAGACCTTGGCGCAGGACGTGCTCTCCTTGGCAGGAGATGTCCACACCATGGTTCAGCTCAAGACTGCCATGTCTGAGGGCTTCAACTGCATGGTGCAGGCATTGGTGGGAATCCACAAGTGTCAACACCAGAGGATGGCGTGGCTTCTGGGTCTCACTCCAGCTGTTCCTCTTTCCCATGGAAAAGCACGGAGGCTCTTCTGCTCCTTAAGGAAGAGGATTGGCAGGAGTTACAGCCCAGGGTCCTCCAGCCAGGGGACCATGGATGTCTCCAGCCCATCTGACACCCCCTCCCTGGGAGTGACACCACCGTGTGGAGATGCCGGCGTTGGACTGGGGTAAACACAGTAAGAAGTTTAACAACACCAGGGTAAAGTCCAACAGGTTTATTTGGTAGCAAAAGCCATGGTAGCAAAAGCAAAAGGTGGCTTGTGCTACCAAATAAACCTGTTGGTCTTTAACCTGGTGTTGTTAAACTTCTTACAGTGACACCACCCCCAGCCCTGGACATCAAAGAGGGAAGCAGTCAAACATCAGTCTGCCTGACAGCAAGCCTGGACCCTCAAAGTCCCAGCCATCCAGGGAACACCCGCCAAGGTCACCCCAGGCAAAACGTTGTGGAAGTCAGCAGACCGCCTCAACCTCAGCTGCGCATCCTAGGAATACAACTAGACGTAGTGGGAAGGTCAGGAAAATTAAGAAACTGTAGGCACTTAGTGGGCACAGGTGAATATAGGCACTAGTGTAGATAGGTCACCATTTTGCTTTGAATGTTTGGCATTAAAATTCACTTTGGTCACCCACAGAGCCACCCACAGAGTCTGTTCATGCCACCAAGCTTGGGGAACCACCATGCTCACCCAGTGCCTCGTTACTGTGGAGTGTGAGAATGATGTGGAGATGCCGGCATTGGACTGGGGTAAACACAGTAAGAAGTCTCACAACACCAGGTTAAAGTCCAACAGGTTTATTTGGTAGCAAAACCCACTCCACCAAATAAACCTGTTGGACTTTAACCTGGTGTTGTGAGACTTCTTAGAGTGTGAGAATGGCAGTGCTATGTCCCAACCACACTGGCAACAAAGTAAGGAGGCGCTGCCACTGCCAGCACCCCAGCGAGCCAAACCCCAACCCCCATTCATGGAAGGGTGAACTCCCTTTCACTCCTCTGAGCCCTGTGATAAGCCCATTCGATGGCAGGACATGTTAAGCTCTCTGTCAGGCAGGAGTCAGACATATCGCTGAGGATGAGAGGAGCATTGCTCTATCCTCAATGCAAGTCATCATCATTCTCCCGCAGAGTCCGGCTAATGGCTTCAGCATCCTGACCATGATGCCTTGCAACGGCATGGGAGCAAACTGCTGGCACCACATAACTGGTGAGATGTTAGTCCCCATGGTGGAACAGCTAGTCACTCCTAGTCCTGCTCATCCCCGAAGAGATGCTGTGAGGCCATCCCTTGTGCATCAGCCCAGTCGGGCCCTGTCCACGGCCTGGGCTCCTTCCGCTTCTTCTTCTGCGTGGTCACCCTCACCGCCCTCCTCGACATCCTCCTCATCTGAGGAGAGGTGGTGCTCCTCCATCTCTGCCAGGTCCAGATGGTCTCCCCTCTGCAGCGCCATGTTGTGGAGAGCACAGCAGACCATGACAATGTGGGAGACCTTCTGGGGGCTGTATTGTAGGGATCCCCCCGCCCTGCTCCCCCGGACTGGCCCAGGCACCAGAACCGTATCTTCAGCAGGCCAATCGCCTGTTCCAGCAACACGCACATTGCAGCGCCAGCCTCACTGTAACGAGTCTCCACTGGAGTTTGTGTCCTCCACACTAGTGTCATCAGCCACCTCCTGAGAGGGTGCCCCTTGTCCCAAAAAAGCCATCCCTCCAGCCGCCGCTCTCCCTCAAAGATGGCTGTGATCTGAGAGCACCCAACAATCTACCTGTCATGGATGCACCCTGGGAAATGGGTACACACCTGCATGAAGCGCACCGTGTGGTCACAGATGAGCTGCACACTGAGGGAGCTGTATTCCTTGTGGTTCATGAACGGCGCCGTGTGGCACCATGGAGCACACAGGGCCACATGGAAGCAGACAATAAAACATTGCACCTGGGACAGGCCTGCTAAGGTGGCGGAGCCCATGGCCCTGGCATCTTGGCTCACCTGGTCCCAATCCAAGTTGATATAAATGTGAGCCCTTGCATAAAGGGCATCTGTTAGCTCCCGGATGCATCTGTGTGTGACTGACTGAGAGATGCCACACAGGTTGCCCGTGCTGCCCTGGAATGAGCCACTTGTGTAGAAATTCAGAGTGGCTGTGAGTTTAAGGGTCACAGACAGGGGGTGGCCTCCCATTCCATATGGTGCCAGCCCTTGCAAGGTCTGCCAGAGGTGGCCCACTGTCCCCTGGGACAGATGCAGCCTTCTACGGCACTGCATCTGTGACACCTGCAAGTACAATAA
Source organism: Mustelus asterias (assembly GCF_964213995.1). Taxonomy (NCBI): domain Eukaryota; kingdom Metazoa; phylum Chordata; class Chondrichthyes; order Carcharhiniformes; family Triakidae; genus Mustelus; species Mustelus asterias. The sequence goes on along the minus strand of NC_135805.1, from coordinate 107,009,992 downwards.
CCGACACTGCAATACCCTCGGGTGGTACTTACGCATCTGCAGTGCTGTTCCCAGAACACCAACAGGCCCAACCTCTCTGCTCTGCAAGGCGCTGGTCCTGACCAGGTGCTGTGCCACAGCAGTGTCTCTGGGCCACTCCATGGCAATAAGAATAGCCAACTTGACAAGGTCCATGATGCTCCAGACCATGCACTGTAATGAAGAAAAAACCACAGTGAGCTATATGGGTTTGAGAGAGTCCCGACCTTCCTCCCTCAATCTCTCTGGGACTATCACCCAATGGTAGCTCACTCAGTAGCTGCCTCAACGCCATCCCTCACACCCTCCACTCAGACACTATAGCCATATTTCCACATTGGTCCCTGTCGACTCCAGCAGGATGCAGTGCGTGGACCCATTCGATTGCAAAGGGTTAAAAGGTGGCCTCCATTAAATGGCTGTGCTTTTCGGCTGCGCAGCATAACCACTAGCAAGGGGAGGCTGGGGTGGCTATTCAGCCAAGACGAGGCACATCTGGATCTTGTGAGGCCAGCAATTTGCATATCCAGTGCATTCCCCCCTGTTTCTCCCGGGTCACAAGAGGTGCAGAGCTGAGCAACCTTCCATGACCCATTGAGATTGGCCGCTACACTCAAGCACCCCTGACAATTGGTTTGGGACTTCCGGGCAGCTTCTCCCCTTTGTTCTCACACTGCTGCCTGAGTGTGGGTGCCAGTCATCCTCCACCGAGTGTGAGGCCCTTCAGGCCACACGAGGGGAGACACAGCCCATTCCTGAATTGCCCTACTCTGCCCTGACAGCGCGGCCTCACGTGGGATCCCTCCCGGGTAACTCACAGCTACCCCCATGCTGAGCGTCTTGTTTTCAGCTCTCCCATCTCCTGCCAGCCCTCACTAAGGAAGGGCACTCCATCAGCTGCAATATGGACAGGAACCCAGGAAGGAGCCTGCAGACCAACCTTCACAACCCCTTTAAAACAAGGACACGAAGGGAAGGTGAGGCCTGCAAGTGACCCCTGTCAACCCTACTCCCCAAAATGGCGATTCTGGGACCACGTCTCCAAGTTGCACTTATCTGTCTTCCCCCCTCCCCCCCCCCCCACCCACCCCAAGTTCTCTCCAGTGTTCCCTGAGCAGTGCACATCCCAGACATTGCTGGCTGGCTGAGTGCTCACCTCTGAACTCCTCCTCAGAGATGAAGGTGTCAGGCGGAGCTGTTGTAAAGGTGCCAGTGTGATGTCACGCCAGTGCCCGCTGAATATCCAGTGAGGGGGGTCGTTCTGGAGAAAGTACTCGCTAAGGACATGCTAATGTATTAAAATCAGCTTCCTGGCGAGTGTTTCACGCCACTCCAACGGCCAGGGGGCTGAAAGATCGGAACTCGGAAACTCGCTGGTACGAATCATGCTTTCCATGTCTCCAGTTTCTGCACACGCGTCGCCAATCCCGCGGACGGAGAGCGTGGACTCAAAATCACCCTCGACAAACGTATAAAAGTATCTTCACTTAAAGGTGTGTGGATGGAGAAAAATGTTTATCTTTTGCAACAAGATTTAATTGGGCTTAATGGATATAAAATAAGCCACTTACAGCTGTAGTGGATCTAAATTTGCTGATATTATCCATTTTGGAGCGTGTATATACCTGTATGTGTATGTAAGGATTTGGAAGGATAACTTCATCAGTTACCAACCAAGAATCTGAGTTGAGTCCTTGTGAAAAGCTTTGACGTGTGATAAAGACATGTTCATTACAGGCTGTGCAGCAGAGAGAGTGAATGTGAGAGTCTCCTTAATTTGGGGTCATCTGGTAGCATTCAGAGAATTTCAAACATTGAGTGATCATTTTAAGGACCCTTGTTTTATTCATCTGTTTCATGAAAAACTGGATGATGGTGAGCAATTTGAGATTGGGATAACAAACGATTCGGACGGGGTGAAGTACAATTTCAGAGTTTCACAACAAATAATCTGGAGAAACTCAGAAATGGTGAGGAAACTGTAATAAAAGCACAGGCAGCTTCCCTCTCTCTTTCCACAGAAGCTTCTGAGTGTCTCTCTGGATTTTTGCTTTAAAGTTTATTTATTCGTGTCACAAGTAAGCTTATATTAACACTGCAATGAAGTTACTGTGAAAATCCCCTGGTTGCTACACTCCGGCGCCTGTTCGGGTACACTGAGGGAGAATTTAACACGGCCAATGCACCCTAACCAGCACGTCTTTCAGACTGTGGGAGGAAATCGGAGCACCCGGAGGAAACCCACGTAGACACGGGGAGAAGGTGCAGACTCCGCACACACGGTTATCCAAGGCCAGAATCGAACCCGGGTCCCTGGTGCTGTGAGGCAGCAGAGGTAACCACTGTACCACCGTGCCACCCATTTGATTCCAAATATTGATCTGTCAATGAGGACATTTACCAGAGGATGATTTACTGGCAATTGCCATGCGGTTCCCAAGCAGAGATAAGGATACTAAAGATTATTCCTTGCTACTTTTCTCTCTTGGAATATAGATGTTGGGATTTGACTGCTGTCGCAATAAGATTGTTTTGTAACAGCACCAACTGCCACCGGCTTTGACATTATTCCCAGCTGCAAATGCAGATTTTCCAGGGAGAAGCCTAAGGGAATAACTGGATTGGTCAACGGGCCACAGTGATGGTCTGGCCTGTGGGTAAGTGCTATTGTGTGAGTGCTGGGAACACTTTTGACTGACCTCCAGGATGCAGGCCCTCTCTCTTACAATTCATGTGCTCACTCTCTGCAGATGACTTTTTCCCACACAATGCATGCCGAGGGCAGCACGGTGACACAGTGGTTAGCAGTGCTACCTCACAGCGCCAGTGTTAATGTCAGGCTACTTGTGACACTAATAAATTAACTTTAAACTTCTGACCCATGTTGAAGCTTGACATAGAGTCATAAAGCTTTACAGCACTGAAAGAGGCCCTTTGGCCCATCATGTCTCACCAGCCATCAAGCACCTTTCTATTCTAATCTCATTTTCCAGCACAGTCCATAGCATTTCAAGTGCTCATCTAAATGCTTCTTAAATGTGAGCGTTTCCACCTCTACCACGCTTTCAGGCAGTGTGCTCCGGATTCGCACCACCCTCTGGGGGAAAAGGATCTCCCCAAATCCCCCTGAAGGTGGGCGTTCAGAAGACCAGAGGGAAAATCCACCTCACATGCTTTTGACTTGCAGCTTTTTCAACATTGCTTTTCTCTTGGTATAACTGGACGCTACCTTGAGGGGCAAGTCCCCTCCTTGGCCAGTCCCAGATGCTGCTCTCTCACTGATCCACCATTCTGAAGTAGAGCAGGGAAGCTCTTCCTGGTGTCCCGGCTATTTATACTGTAAATGGATTCCCTGCTCATTATCTCGTTGCCGTTTGCAAATTGTCTGCCTTGTTTCCTACACTTTCCAACAGTAACTACATTTTAAGAAGTACTTCCTGGGCTGCAAAGTTCTCTGGGATATCCTGAGGACGTGAAAGGCACTATATAAATGTAGTTCTTTCATTCTTCTGGGATTGAGTGCCGCTTTCTTACGGGCATGCAATCCAGTCACATGATCTTTCTCTGTCTCCTGTGCTTTGGGGAGTCAATATGTCCATGATTGAGTACAAATTGTATAATAGGAACTGGATTTCTCATCCACTTCTATGAAGTTGACTGAAAAGGTGAGAGTTTCTGAGGGCTGGATTTTCATTTTAAGCTTGGCAATAAGACATTAGGAGAGTCTCTGGGTGTCAGTTCCACACTGCATCTGAAGTAGACCCCAAACATGATTTGTCAGTGTTGCTGAATTATGGACAGCAGGTGGAGGGTGTGAGGCTAGAGGGTCAATAGGTGGCCCTCAAGCATTGATGCATCAGCAACTCCAATGTCGGGCCTACTGCATGAGGCCTAGGTGCTGACTGGAAAACTCCAGTCAATGCGGGACAGGAGCCTCACTGGACCCCTTATTTACTTTGAGTGGCTCCCCGCCATCTGCTTATGGGCAGATAACCATTCTGCTCTCTGACCTGATCTTTTCTAAAATGGCACAAGGTCAGAATTGGGCCAGCAAACAGGCACGCCAAGCAGCAGTGGGAAATTTCAGACCCCCAGTCCTTCTCCTGTCAGTCTTCAAAAATCTAGCCCCAGGTTTCAGCAAGGGAGGCAATGGCCTAGTGGTATTATCACTAGACTATTAATCCAGAAACTCTGCTGGTGTTTTGGGTTGAAATCCTGCCATGGTCGATTATGGGAAAAACCCATCTGGTTCACTAATGTCTTTTAGGGAAGGAAATCTGCCATCCTTACCTGGTCTGGCCTATATGTGACTCCAGGGCCACAGCAATGTGGTTGAGAATCAACTGCCCTCCAAGGGCAACTCGGGAGGGGCAATAAATGCTGGGCAGCCAGCAACCCCCATGCCCCACGAATGAATATGAAATAAACCTACCAACTTTACAATGTTAGGATTGTAGTTCGCTAATCAGACAGTGCAAATACCTTGTAATCTCTTTGGAGATTATTTTGTGACAGTTTAAAATGTTGTGCACTCATTCAGCCCGTGATTTAACTGTTTTGTTAATGTTTGTGTTGAATAAACTTCAACAGTGATTATATTTATACAAGTATTACTGACGCTGGGCAATTTCCCAACTCTCATTCAAAATTAGATAATGACAGCAGCATCACTGTCTGAATCAAAAATAGTTTCTATGGCTACATATCCCTTTCACTGCATTAGGAGTTTGGCTTTCAGTCTGATGCTATGCTTGGTTAGTTAGCGCGGGAAGCAGTAACACCTCTTTCATTGACAGATTGGTCTTCTAAAGCGAGCTTCATTCAACAGCCTTTGGTGGGGGGATTGTCGCCATTTCCTCAAGAGCAACAGAAAATATTGTGTAGGAGTCTGGACCTAATGTGATCCCCTGGGCAGTTACCTCCAGCAAGGGGAGCTGGCAGCCTTGGCAGTGGGGATCAGAGAGGAAGAGATGTTATATGGTCAGAGAGAGGCCTCTCTGTCCCAGCTTTCCTGCTGTTGCCACGACTAACCCACTGATTTGCAGCAAGATGCAGGAGTAAGGTTCAGATCTTACGATGGACGAGATCGCTCACTGGTTTCCCTCCAACATTATGCCATGTCGTTGCGAAACTTCCCATGGGATTTCAGGATCGGAGATACACACCTTCTCCTACCCTTCTAGTTTGTGTTGGCTGCTTTTGTCCCACCTCAGTGCAAGATGGAACCGATCAGGTACCCTCAGTTTATCTGGCTAATATCCACTCTGATCAATCCAATCTCAATCCCCACGGCAGCACTTTTTCATTCCAGGTGGCATTCTCCGTCCCCTCAGGACTTTCTTCAGCTTCCCCACTTCCTCCTACAAAACATTACATAGCTTCAGCCCTCCTTTCCTTTGTCCCCTCAGATTCGCCAATTTTTAAACTTTCTTTCCTTCACCCCTTTCTTTTCCAATTACCCAAATGCTCCTGCTGCAGAAAGTGACCGTAGCCATTGTACACAGTGGGTGTAAACTTTCCTCTTCTGGATATTAAGTGGTGTTGAGAAGAAGTGGTGGCAAAACATGGACTTTGCATTTCTGATTCTGAGGTTAAATATACCAGAGTCAATTTTTTGTTGTGTGGTCGGGGTCTAGACGAGATTTTTGGAGATTGCCTATTCTCCCACAGTATGCTGCTCGAGTCTGTCGTTTCTCAAAATGATTACTGTCTATTTACAACAAGTATTCAGACATTTACAAAATGACACAGCTTTGGAGCTTCTCCTCCTTCCAGGACTTTCTTACTTCTCAGTCATGTGATCTGACATCTGTATTTCATCAGCATCATGTGCGCTTCTGATGTTAACTCTTTATCCAATGTATCCCACAAGTCTTTGGGTGGAATTTTCCCATCCCACCTGCCGTGGGAATTGTAGCAGGCGGAACAGAACATTTGGTGGACATCGAGAGGTCCGTTGACCTCCGGCAGGAATTTCCGGTCTTGGGGCGCACGCGGCTGGAAAATCCCACCCTTTATCTCTATCATACTTACATCCTCCTTCATCTCCCCAAAAGACTCAGGCTTTACAGAGATGAGATGCCTTGACCAATCTCCCTGATCTTGTTCTGACCTCCTTTTGAAATCAATGATATTGCACATTCTCTCCTCTGTGGATGTGAGTGATCTTCTCCTGGGTGGCTGCAGAGCTCTGAGTCAGTCATTCCTCTTCTTCATCAGGACCTGAGTAATAAGCCCAAGTTTCTATTGGCTTTCTCTCCAAGGATAAGTTGCATTTTCTCCTTATTGTAGCCTGACCTGTCTCAATCCTGTCTCAATTTTGATTGTGGAGTTTTTCAATGATTGTGCCTTCCTTCTGTCAGTCACCCTGGCTTCAGCTTGGTATCTCATGCTCTATGTCTGTGATTAAAGTTCCGAGCCTGGTTGCTCCTCTGATCTTCCTCACACTGTTTTACCCTCTCAGGCTGGTTCGTGACAATATTGGGTCTAAGTTTTTGTTCTAGAGATGGAAACTGTGTTCTCACTCTCCTGCCCATTCTCACTCTGATGGTGAGAAACCATTTCGTAGTGGAGAGGCTCGATAACTCAGAAGAGCTAGATTAAGGTCTTAATTTCCTTCAACAAATCTTTGACAGTTCATATCCTTTTCTCAGCTTCTCCACTTGTTTGAGGGTAGGAAGGTGAATTTGAAAGAAGCCATATTCATTTGCAAAATTGTGGAATAGCTCATTAGCAAATTATGAACCTAGTGTCGGATATCTGGAATGTCATGTATTGCATAAATTCCATGAGAGACTGGATGACTGTTTCGGTTCTGATACAATGCAATCTGTTTACTCCAATCCGCCACGAATAGTAATCAATTACAATAAGGAAGGATTAATCTCTAAATTCAGTATGTCCGTTCCCAGGTGCTCCCATGCCTTGATGGAAAAGTAGAAGGTAATAGTGGTTCTTTTTGCTCTTGGTTGCTTACAGCACAAGTAAGACAGTTAGGAATAATTCTTCTATACAGCAAGTAATGCCTGGCTACCAGACTGATTGCTGCACTCTCACACAACATTTTGGTAATCCTAGATGACCTTGTCGAAGCTTTTGAAAAATTAATCCTAAGTGTTCTTGGTATGACAATTCTCTCATTGAAGATGAGAAAGTCAATGACTGTGAGGTGCTTGCATTGTTCAAGATATTGTCATAGTATTGGATTAGTGGGGACATGGGCTCACCATTCTTCCGGACAATATTCTCGGATTGGGCTGTACCTGCGCACAGGTTTTCTGCGACTCATGCATGAGGACATCCAGATCCCTCTGCACCATAGCGCTCCGAACTTTCTCTCCAATTAGGTAATAATTTGCCTTTATATTTTTCCTACCACTTATTCACATTAAAAGCCATTCGCCAAATTTTGCCCCATTCACTTAACCTACTCATATCCGTTTGTGAATTTCTTATTTCAACTTACTATCCCATCTGTTTTAGTGCCACATGAAAATTTGGCTATGGGGAAATTGCTGGGATTGGAGAAATTGCTGGGATTAAAACCCAATAAGTCCCCAGGGCTTGATGCTCTGCATCCCAGAGTATTCAAGCAAGTGGCCCGAGAAACAGTGGATGCATTGGTGATCATTTTCCAGCATTCTATAGGCTCTGGAAGAGTTGCAGTGGATTGGAGGGTAGCTAATGTAACCCAAACTTTTTTAAAAGGGAGAGAGAGAGAGAAAATGGGGAATTATAGACTGGTTAGCCTGACATTGGTGTTGGGGAAAATGCTGAAGTCAATTATTAAGGATGTAATAACTGAGCGTTTGGAAAGGGGTGACAGGATCAGTCCAAGTCAGCATGGATTCACTAAAGGGAAACCGTGCTTGACAAATCTTCCAGAATTTAAGGATGCGACCTCAAAAAGGACTTTCAAAAGACTTTTGACAAGGTCCCACACAAGAGATCAGAGAGCAAAATTAAAGCTCATGGTATTGGTGGTAATTTATTGACAAGGATAGAGAACTGGTTGGCAGACAGGAAGCAGAGAGTGGGAATAAACGGGTCCTTTTCAGAGTGGCAGGCAGTGACTAGTGGGGTATCGCAGGGTTCAGAGCTGGAACCCCAGCTGTTCGCGGTATAATTAATTATTTGGATGAAGGAATTGAATGCAACATCTCCAAATTTGCAGACAACATTAAGCTGGGTGGCAGTGTGTGCTGTGGGGAGGATGCTGAGACTGCAGAGTGACTTGGACAGGCTGGCTGAGTGGGCAAATACTTGACAAATGCGATATAATGTGGATAAATGTGAGGTTATCCACTTTGGTGTCAAAAGCAGGAAGGAAGATTATTATCTGAATGGTGGCAGTTTAGGAAAAGGGGAAGTCCAACGTGACCTGGCTGTTATAGAACAAACAAAGAACAAAGAACAATACAGCACAGGAACAGGCCCTTCGGCCCTCCAAGCCCATGCCGCTCCCTGGTCCAAACTAGACCATTCTTTTGTATCCCTCCATCCCCACTCCGTTCATGTGGCTATCTAGATAAGTCTTAAACGTTCCCAGTGTGTCCGCCTCCACCACCTTGCCCGGCAGCGCATTCCAGGCCCCCACCACCCTCTGTGTAAAATACGTCCTTCTGATATCCGTGTTAAACCTCCCCCTCCTCACCTTAAACCTACGTCACCACCGACCTGGGAAAAAACTTCCCACCGTTCACCCTATCTATGCCTTCCATAATTTTATACACCTCTATTAGGTCACCCCTCATCCTCCGTCTTTCCAGTGAGAACAACCCCAGTTTACCCAATCTCTCCTCATAACTAAGCCCTTCCATACCAGGCAACATCCTGGTAAACCTCCTCTGCACTCTCTCTAAAGCCTCCACGTCCTGCTGGTAGTGTGGCGACCAGAACTGGGCGCAGTATTGCAAATGCGGCCGAACCAACGTTCTATACAACTGCAACATCAGACCCCAACTTTTATACTCTATGCCCTGTCCTATAAAGGCAAGCATGCCATATGCCTTATTCACTACCTTCTCCACCTGTGATGTCACCTTCAAGGATCTGTGGACTTTCACACCCAGGTCCCTCTGCGTATCTACACCTTTTATGGTTCTGCCATTTATCGTATAGCTCCCCCCCTACGTTAGATCTACCAAAATGCATCACTTTGCATTTATCTGGATTGAACTCCATCTGCCATTTCTTTGCCCAAATTTCCAGCCTATCTATATCCTTCTGTAGCCTCTGAAAATGTTTCTCACTATCTGCAAGTCCAGCCATTTTCGTGTCGTCCGCAAACTTACTGATCACCCCAGTTACACCTTCTTCCAGATCGTTTATATAAATCACAAACAGCAGAGGTCCCAATACAGAGCCCTGCGGAACACCACTAGTCACAGGCATCCAGCCGGAAAAAGACCCTTCCACTACCACCCTCTGTCTTCTGTGACCAAGCCAGTTCTCCACCCATCTAGCCACCTCCCCCTTTATCCCATGAGATCCAACCTTTTGCACCAACCTACCATGAGGGACTTTGTCAAACGCTTTACTAAAGTCCATATAGACGACATCCACAGCTCTTCCCCCATCAACCATTCTAGTCACTTCTTCAAAAAACTCCACCAGGTTAGTGAGGCATGACCTCCCTCTCACAAAACCATGCTGACTATCGTTAATGAGTTTATTCCCTTCTAAATGCGCATACATCCTATCTCTAAGAATCCTCTCCAACAACTTCCCGACCACGGACGTCAAGCTCACCGGCCTATAATTTCCCGGGTTATCCTTCCTACCCTTCTTAAATAACGGGACCACATTAGCTATCCTCCAATCCTCTGGGACCTCACCTGTGTCCAGTGACGAGACAAAGATTTGCGTCAGAGGCCCAGTGATTTCATCTCTCGTCTCCCTGAGCAGCCTTGGATAGATTCCATCAGGCCCTGGGGATTTGTCAGTCTTTATATTCCCTAAAAAACCTAACACTTCCTCCCTTGTAATGGAGATTTTCAACACTCCCCTCCGAGACACTCCCAGTCAACACATCCCTCTCCTTTGTGAATACCGACATGGTGGAATAGTCACTGAAGGTTGGCATGCAGGTACAGCAGGTGGTGAGGAAAACTAATGGCATGCTGGCTTTCATAGCAAGAGGATTTGAGTAAAGGAGTAAGGATGTCTTGCTGCAGTTATACAGGGCCTTGGTGAGGCTACACCTTGGGTATTGTGTGTAGTTTTGATCTCCTCGTCTGAGGAAGGACATTCTCGCTATTGAGGGATTCCAGCTAAGCTTCACCAGACTGATTCCTGGAATGGCAGGATTGACATTTGAAGAAAGACTGGATTGATTGGGCTTGTGCTCACTGGAATTTAGAAGAATGAAAGGGGATCTCATAGAACTCATCTCATGCACCTATTTTCTGGGTGGCACTGTGCATAGTGGTTAGCACTGCTGCCTTACAACGCCTGGGACCCGAGTTCAATTCTGGCCTCGGGTCACTATCTGTGTGGAGTTTGCACATTTTCCTCGTGTCTGCGTGAGTTTCCTCTGGGTGCTCCGGTTTCCTCCCACACTCCAAAGATGTGCAGGTTAGATTAACTGGCTGTGCTAAATTGCCCCTTAGTATCAGGGGGATTTGCAGGGTAAATACATGAGGTTACGGGGATAGGGCCTGGCTGAGATTGTTGTCAGTGCAAACTCGATGGCTGAATGGCCTCCTTCTGCACTGGAGGGATTCTATGATTGTATGAGAAACATATAAAATCCTGATGGGACTGGACAGGCTAGGTGCAGGAAGAATGTTCCTGATGTTGGTGAAGTGCAGAACTAGGGGTCACTGTCTAAGCATAAGGGATAAGCCATTCAGGACTGAGATGAGGAAGAACTTCTTCACTCAGAGAGTTGTGAACCTGTGGAATTGTCTACCACGGAAAGCTGTTGGAGCCAGTTTGTTAGATATGTTCAAGAGGGAGCGGGATGTGGCCCTTGTGGCTAAAGAGATCAAGAGGTATGGAGAGAAAATGGGAGTGGGACACTGAAGGTGCATGATCAGCCATGATCATATTGAATAGTGGTGCAGACTCGAGGGGCCAAATGGCCTATTCCTGCACCTACTTTCTATGTTTCTATGTGTCTACTATCCCTGCATCCAAGTCATTAACGTAGATTGTAAATAGTTGGGGCCCGAAGACCGAACCCTGTGGCACCACAATAGTTACATCTTGCCAACCAGAGATGTTATCATGCTCATGTGCTGCGAAACTCATTCCATATTGGACCCATACAGAAAGCGGGCAAGAGAGCTTTTCACCCCCCTGGAAGAAGTGCAAGGACTCTGTCTATTGCACCATATCTCCTGGTTCCCCTGGTAATAAATGTTGGTGGATATGAAGGAGCTCCCTGTTTGAATCCACTGCTCTGGAATGCTGTCAGACTGGGCAAATTCCACTACAAGGGATTTCAGCTGGGCAATATCGACAGTTCGGGGAAATTGATATTTCAGAGAAAAGGTATGTTGTAGAAAGTTCCATTCAAAGGCATTTTGTTCACAGCTGACAGCAACGGCCAGAAAGAGATTGACAGTGATGGAAAGTACAGGTCAGTCGTACCTTCCAGCCATGCATGAACCAAACCTAACACCAAAACTCGTTAGAGCAGACAATGTGATATTAACAGGTTATTGATCAGGTTTGACCTTTGGTAGCCATGAACCTTACCCCTTATGACCTGAAGCTCAATCTGGACAAAGCTCTTTTCATACAGATCATGATTCCAAGATGCACATAACAAGGTCCACAGTATGTTGCAGCATTAGTTGCGTAAAACGACTGAGGAATATAGAGGTGAAAATTAATCTTATAAAGCTGTTTCTGTCTTGCTGAATGCAGGTGGCTTTATCCACTCCAAACACTACACAGAAAAGCCACCCAAAATGAACTCTGATTCCCTTAGAAATGGACAGAAGTATATTCTGATATTCAAACTTTGGTTTAAAAAAGAACAAATGTATTTAGTTCTTGTTCATGATTCTTTAAGAAATAAAGGGTCTTCCAACTGGTCAAATAGAAAAAAAGTGTTGAGCGATTTGTTTGAGTTTGTAAACATATAAAATAACGATGTCCATTGATTGCCGACACATTATTGAACCATTTGTGCATGATGATTAAAGTGACCTCCGGCACCAGCACCGCTCCTACTGCTGGAAGCAATTCCAGCTGTTGTGCTTTCTGGGTAGAAATTCCTGTTCTTCCAGGTGGGAATGGGATTAAGGGAGTCCCACAGAGACATGCTGAGATCTGCCAAGCTAAGTTCACCACACCCGCCCATCCCCTGCCCCACCACACCCGCAGTCAGCTTGTTACCACACTCACATCAGAGTCAGAAAGTGGCTTTTCCCATTCCCATTCCCACCCCAGAGAGCTGAGCACAAGGTCGAGACTGACAACCCAATGCAGCTCTGAGGGCAAGCTGCAATTCTGTGGGTGGGGGGGTTGACTGTCTTTTGGAAGCAACGTTAAGTGAGCCCCTCCAGCCTGTCCAGTGTACATAAGAGATTACCCAGCACTACTCGAAGGTGTACAGTGAATTTCCTCATGACCATCATTTTTCTTTAATCGCGTGGCACAAGGTGAGCAGATTGGAGAAAGCGCAGCAAGGGGGCAATCCCAGCGGGGAGTGGCGGAAAGGGGAAGGATAAACTGGGCGAGGGGGGGCGGGGGGGGGAGCGGGGGCCTCTGGCCTCTTTGTGAGGCCCATAGTCTCCTGGTCCACAAGGAACCAAATGAAATGTTAAAAGCTTAGCCTTGCTTCCTCTGGCCCTGGCTGCTCTTTCCATCAGGATGGGCCTGGCAGGGAAATGACCACTGCTCCACCTCTCAGGCCTCAGGTTAAAATAGGAGATTAGGTGAGGGTTGACTTGCATATTTAAACCGGACTCTGCTGGCTTGGTGCACGCACTCTTGATGGTTGTTGTTTATAATTGACGTTGGACTGATCAGAGCAAGAAAGGAGTGGTGAATTTGAGTTCCCTGCTCCGTTTCGGTTGCTGGCAGTGCCCCTGACCTGCCACCCCCCCCCCTCCCCCACCCCAAACCCACCCAGCACTCGCCGGCCCGGTTTTGCCAAGTGTGAGAATCAAAGCTGAGCCAAAATGTTTTAACTCTGAGTGGGTTTCCTCCGGGTGCTCTGGTTTCCTCCAGGTGCACAGTCCAAAGATGTGCGGGTTAGGTTGATTGGCCACGCTAAATTGACCCTAGTGTCACAGGGATTAACAAGGTAAATACATGGGGTTACGGGAATAGGACCTGGGTGGGATTGTGGTCGGTACAGACTCGATGGGCCGAATGGCCTCCTTCTGCACTGTAGGGATTCTATGATTCTCTGCATTTATGAGCTCGGGTATCTTTCATTCCTGTTAAATCTGTGATGTAAATTTTTTTTTACACCAGTGCAATTAGGAAGGTTTTGATGACAACTGTTTACATGATGCAAATTGCTGCAAATTATCACAGTGGGTTTCCATTTTAATCTACATTAAAATTAATTTGCTTGTGCATGAATACATTTTAAAATTGCCCTAAATTAGAAATGATCTCTTGTCATATAGTCAAGTCAAACATTAGATGTGACACACAAACACCATGACACCCATAAATGTAATAAACGTGGACGAGTGAAAATCTGATCGGAGAATGGGAGTATAATTATAGTATTGAATATAATTCGGGATAGTTGAGAAGATTTCCATATGCTGGATATGAGATACTTACACTCTCAGCTCAGCCGAGTTCTGACATTCTATAGATGTTGTGTACACAAAACCATTTAACATAATATTAATTTTCACACGGATTTGGCAAGAAGGAGAGGAAATGACGAAATGCAAAACCATCCAAGTTGAGGTCAAGTTTTATATTTTACCCTGCTTAGCTGACCACCTGCAGTTATTTTTTTCACAAGATAGGATTTGATGCATCAGATCCTCAGAAGAAATAAAACCGTTTGCTCCACATATGTGGACTGAGGGCATAGTGGAACCCCCCCCCCCCCCCCGCCCCCCCTCTGAGCATACATAAAGGAAAAGACATAAATCCCCATCTCCATCACAATCCCATATGTTTTCTGAAGTCTCCCACTATGATTTTATGTGCTTGCTTCTCTCCACCCCCCTCTCCCGCAGGAACACTGCGTTCCTCACTCGGCTCCCTGTTCCAGTCCCAACCCTTGATATTCTCCAATCCACACCCAGATTTTGGATCTTAAAGCACATTTGTTGCAATAAAGTAAAATCACAGCAGATGACTTACTCTATTAGGAAGTTTGCAAGTCAGATGCCACATTCTGAAAGTGTGGAAGGCAGTGGGGCAAAGGAATATTCGACAGAACTTTAAAGGAAGGGTATCACTAGGGATTTCTTTCGGCAATCAAGCTGAATAGGGGGTACGCAGATATGGTTCGGGAGAGCCATTGAGGGAAAGGGGGGAGAAGTCAGCTCACCAGATTTGAGATTAATGAATTTGGGGAAGGTTTGTTGGGGAAAACGTGCTTTTCATCTTCTCAAAGATTCTTATATTCCAACAGAAAGTATTGGCCCAGATTTTCCTGCCAGAGTAATGATAAGACAAAAGTAATTATTTATGCACAGACGCAAAAGGCGAGAGGCATGTGGATGGCTCAAATACCCAAAAGTTGTTGTCCAATGCTACGCAATTAGTTTTATGAAAATTGCATCTCGCTATCAGCCTCACTATCGACATGCATTGAAGGGCATGAAATTGTTGGATTTACAAGTAGATAGAACTAAACTCATTACAGTAAGTTAGGACTTGTCCATTTCACTCGAAGTGCCCTTTTAGCAAAGTGATGGGTGTTAATTCCTACCAAACTGAAAATTAACTTCTACTAGTGTGGAGTCCCATTCCTCAGGGCTTAAATGTTATTGGCGATTTAAAAACTGTAAAATTTAACATTTACTTTATGCCTTTCCATTTTGTCTCATTTCTTTTTCTCTCAATCAAATCTTCCTTTCCTTCCGTTTATTTCACTTTATTTGAGCGTCAGCTGTGGATCAGGCAGTTGCCTTCTTACTTCAGAGTCTGAGACCGTGAGATTTGAGCAAATGAAAAACAATCTAGGCTGATACCCCTGTGCGGTGCTTAGGGAGTGTTGCACTATCAGAGGCGCCACCTTTTGTTAAAACAGAGGTTGCATCTGGCCTCTGAGGTGGATGTAAATGATTCCTTGGCAATATGTTGAAGTGATGTGGAGTGTTCGAGCTCCGAAAGCTTGTGTGGCTTTTGCTACCAAATAAACCTGTTGGACTTTAACCTGGTGTTGTTAAACTTCTTAATATGTTGAAGAGCAGGAGAGTTATCCTTGGTGCCCTGGCCAATATTTATCCCTCAAAAAATATCACGTAGATTATCAGTTATTACCACGTTGCTGTATGTAAATTGGCTGCGTGTTTCCTGCTTTCTTCATTGGGGAATCTCACTCACCTGATGAAGGAGCAGCGCTCCGAAAGCTCGTGATTCCAAATAAACCTGTTAGACTTTAACCTGGTGTTGTGAGACTTCTTACTGAGCCCACCCCAGTCCAACTCCGGCATCTCCACATCATTCCTACATTACAACAGTGGCTACGTTTCATTCAGGTCTATTTAGTCGTATCGACAAATGGATTCTTGCTACTCCTTGAATTGTACAAAATTCTGAATCATTTGGCCCCTCGCTTCTATGTGGTGAGAAATGTTCACAATGTGAGGGGAGTTGTGCCTAACGCTGGTCTGCAAAGCTGTTTGCCCAGAATTTGACAAGTTAGCTCATTGGCATGTCCACTGGAGGAATAATAAATCCAGAGTATAATGAGGTATAATGTACTGGGATACTTGGAAATTAGATTGGAGCCATCAAATAAAGACTTCTAAGCCACAGTTTTCGTGATATGGATACCTGTAACAACGAGGATAGGTATCAACATGCTGCCAGGCCCTTGCTGGTGAACATCTCCAACCTAGCTGTTTGCAGACATGCCAACAAGTGATTGGACATTCGTTATTCCTCTGCCTTGTGGGGATCATCTGGTTGCTGCCTGGTCCCCTCCCTTCCACTGCAGTGGAGATCATCACCTTTGGGGCGGCACGGTGGCACAGTGGTTATCTCTGTTGCCTCACAGCGCCAGGGACCCGGGTTTGATTCCCGGCTTGGGTAACTGTCAGTGTGGATCCTGCACGTTCTCCCCGTGTCTGCAGCGGTTTCCTTTCGGTGCTCCGGTTTCCTCCCACAGTCCAAATGAATGCTGGTTAGACACCACACAACCCTGCCACAGCAACCTCTGCAAGACGTGCCGGATCATCGACACAGATGCCATCATCTCACGTGAGAACACCATCCACCAGGTACACGGTACATACTCTTGCAACTCGGCCAACGTTGTCTACCTGATACGCTGCAAGAAAGGATGTCCCGAGGCATGGTACATTGGGGAAACTATGCAGACGCTGCGACAACGGATGAATGAACACCGCTCGACAATCACCAGGCAAGACTGTTCTCTTCCTGTTGGGGAGCACTTCAGCGGTCACGGGCATTCGGCCTCTGATATTCGGGTAAGCGTTCTCCAAGGCGGCCTTCGCGACACACGACAGCGCAGAGTCGCGGAGCAGAAACTGATAGCCAGGTTCCGCACACACAAGGACGGCCTCAACCGGGATATTGGGTTTATGTCACACTATTTCACATAAATATTTCTGCTTTTTTCCTCCTGAGTCTTTATCATGCGATCCTAGAATCAGAATTTATGTCACACTATTTGTAACTCCCACAGTTGCGTGGACCTGCAGAGTTTCACTGGCTGTCTTGTCTGGAGACAATACACATCTTTTTAGCCTGTCTTGATGCTCTCTCCACTCCCATTGTTTTGTTTCTTAAAGACTGGATTAGTTGTAAGTATTCGCATTCCAACCATTATTCATGTAAATTGAGTCTGTGTCTTATAAGTTCTGTTTGTGAACAGAATTCCCACTCACCTGAAGAAGGGGCTCAGAGCCTCGAAAGCTTGTGTGGCTTTTGCTACCAAATAAACCTGTTGGACTTTAACCTGGTGTTGTTAAACTTCTTACTGTGTTTACCCCAGTCCAACGCCGGCATCTCCACATCATAGGTGCATTGACCATGCTAAATTCTCCCTCAGTGTACCTGAACAGGCGCTAGAGTGTGGCAACTGGGGGATTTTCACAGTAACTTCATTGCAGTGTTAATGTAAGCCTATGTGACACTAATAAATAAACTTAAATCAAATTTAAACACTGTGGTTCAGAAGCTAGAAGCTGCACCCGCACCAGTAGACTCTGCACATTCAACCCCTCCCCTTGTTCCATGCACTACTTCACTAAACACCCTCACAAAATTTAAATGCTTGCCTCTACAATCAATCTAACAAGAAAATAAGGTACAGTTTGCAGTAGAGTCTCCTCTTAGGAAATGTCAGGCGAAATTAGATTGAGTACAAAATAACGATTGTTTACCTCAGCTGAAATAATTAAACGGCAAGGGAGAGCAAGCCTGTAGGTGTGTTTACTTTTGGGTCACAATTTGTGGGCATGCCATTCTCCCACATTTCGATTCTGTCCTGGCTCCCTGTTCCCCTGTAGGCTGACTGAAGGCTGATTTGGAAAACAGAAGTCTTTGGCGGCTGCATGGACGTCCTTGGAAGAACTCAATTTTCTCAGCCATCCAACCCAGAAAAGGCATGGTGGACTATTGGAAAATTACTTCACAGCATGTGTCAATAAGGAGAGGTGATGGCCTAGTGATGTTATCACTGGACTATTAACCCAGAAACTCAGCTAATGTTCTGGGGACCTGGGTTTGAATCCCGCCACGGCAGATTGAATTTGAATACAACAAAAAATATCTGGAATTAAGAATCTGCTGATGACATTGAAGCCATTGTCATAAAAACCCATCTGGTCCACTCATGTCCTTTAGGGGAGGAAATCTACCATCCTTACGTGGTCTGGCCTACATGTGACTCCAGAGCCCAGCAATGTGGTTCGCTCTCAACTGCCCTCTGAACAAGGGCAACTAGGGATGGGCAATAAATGCTGTCCAGCCAGCGACACCCATGTCCCATGAATGTATAAAATAAATAAATAAATGGACTTTAAGCTGGCCCATAAAAACCCAACTTTATAGCCCAAAAGTAAGAACACTCAGAAAACGCAGAAGGGCATCATGGGAAGCAGCAGTAAAAATTGACAGAACGGAAAATCCAGTAAAACTGGAGTCTCACTACCATTAGCTGGGAACAGTACATTCTGCCGACTGTGTGGATTCACAAGCCTGCAGCACACTGAAATTGTGTAATTCCATTAATCGACATGATTGAGTAGTGCTGCTACCTATACGGAACTGTATACATCTCAAACGAGAATCCAGTTGGTGTATGGATACAGATACTTGTTCCTGCATGCTTCCCAGGTCACCACCAGACTGCTGGAATAATCACACTATTGTTGTATAAGTTTCAGAGTTATTAAATAACTTTTTTATTCGTTTTGACAGAACATGTGCTGCTCATTAACTTGGGGTCAGACCAATAAAGGTGCCACTCAAAATCCTGGAAACAAGAGAAGAGGAGAATAGTGAAAAAAAAAACAAGAGTGGCAGGCGGGGTGAGACAAGAGAGAAAGAGCAAATAAATAAAAATAAGAAAAGCGGCAAAAGCCAAAAGAAGAGAGAGAACATGAGAATATAAACCATTACGGTGAAAGACAGAGGGACAGGCTAAAGAGCTGCGAAGAGCCACATTAGCAGCAAATATAGAGAAAGAAAGTACTCCCAATTATCAGCACGGTAACAAAGTAGGTGGCTTAAAAGGCACAGGGAAGTGTGGGAAGATTTTAATCATTCTGGAAGCAATTAAAAGCAATTCAGTATCCTGGGCTAATGACATCTAGAGTCAGAATTTTACCACCACGCAAGTCTCACAGAACGGAATTCTCTGTTAGCCTCAGGCAGCATATTACGAGTCTCGCCCACGCGAGGTCATAGAACACTGGCCTCGGTGTCTATTGAAAATAGTGCGGGAAAGTGAAGTGAAATTTGTGGGGTCTGAGATATGGGTCTTTTCCACAGTATTATGGGTGTAGCTACCCCATGTGAATTACAGCAGTTCAAGATGCCAGCTCATCACCAACTTCTCAAGGGAATCTAATGATGGGCAATGAATACTGGACTAGCCAGTAATGCCCACATCCCATGACAGAAAAAAACCAGTGAGACACAACTTTGCTCTCTCAGTCAGCTGAGTTCATGGCCTTCAGCTGTGTCAGATGTTGGCCTAGTTCATCCCGTGGAGATGCCGGCGTTGGACTGGGGTAAACAAGTTCCACTAGTTCATCCCCACAGGAACATCAATGACAAAATTATGTCAGGCCACTTCCAGGAGCCTCCTGTGGTTGTGTGTGAGACTTGAGAAGACCCATCACAAGTGCTTGTCTTTGGTTATTATGACATAAGTAGAAAGGTGACAGAATGATGCATGTCCAAGGCATCTGTAGATCAACAACCAATTATGGTAAAGGGGTTCTGAGATTTCTACTGTTAGAAATGTTTCTATTGGTGACAAAGAGCTGGAACTCATCCTCAACTACACTTATTGGAGGTTAAATATGCAGCTGCCTATTATTTCTGTTATAGGCAACCCTCCCATGCACTACTACAAGACACAGTTGGACTTTTTTGCTGTTGCAGTTGGACTGGTTAACTATTAAAAGCTTATTCTGGGTTGTCTAAGCTTTAATGTCAGTTCTGATTATGGTGCACCCTGCAAGTACAGCGGTGGTGAAAAGTGCAGTGATTCCCTTTGATACTTTAACTGTTTGCATTTTAGATATTTCAACTGTTGTTTTAAACACGAGTATTGTGACTTTCCACAAACCTGTGTTTTCCCATAGATAACACACTTAGGTGTGAAAATCTGGTATCCATAAGCTGTTTGGTTCTCATTCTCTGGCCATGTGCCGGAGCATATGTCCTGGTCACTAACGTTCGACAACTCGATTTGCTGTAACATTACAAAGCTTTTAACTGAGCAGAACATTGAGCGATAAGCCCTCTGCCTATTGATAGCATTCACATTCAATGGATTCCACCTGAACTTGACAGCAGCATGGCTAAACCGAGCCAGAATGAGGGCAGCTGAACAGAGAGTAATATAAGGGGTAAGAACTCGACACACGGATGTCGCTAAGCCTAAAATGTAACCATTTGACCATCGGACATCTCAGCAGCTCTCACATTGAGGCTTATTTGCAGCAGTACTTGCTCCATTGGTTTTGTTAAAGAGTGCACCAAGGAAGCTGAGTAAAGCCATTCATTGCTTTTCGGTATGTTCATGTCACCTGAGTAAACATGGTCAAGAAATGGCTGATACTTTTGTTAATGTAATGGTGCCAGCTTTTGAGAGAAGGGAAACTGTGAAAGGATATGAGAGTGGGGGTGGGGTTGATTCTCCTATCCCGCTGTGTTAATTTTTCAGCGCAGTGGGCCGGGAGAATCCCACGGGATTTGCGCATGCGTTCCAGCTATGATAGCACTTCCCAGCGCTGGATTTCCGGCGGTGTCTGCTCTGCGCCAGAAATCGGTGGGGAGACGGGTTGAATATTTAAATCATAATTTTAATATCATTTAAATGCTAATAGCGGGCCTGGGACTGAAGTCTCTGGGCCCGCTAACATCTCCTCCCCCCTCCCCAGCCAGAGTGTTTCACTCCAGCGGGGCTTACAGTAACTCCCTACTTTCGGGGAAGTAGCAGCCCGACACCGCTGGAGTGAAGGGGAGGCAATTGGGGCCCCCCAAGGGGTTGAGCAGCGGGTGGCGGGGGGTGATGCACCCTGAGCATGGGCACCCTGGGCAGTGTTAGCCTGTACCTTTTGGCACTGCCCAAGGGGCAAAGTACCAATGCCCAGGAGGCACCTTGGCACTACCCATTGTGCATCGGGCAGTGCCAAGGGGGCAGGGCACATGAGGGGGCAGGGCCTGATGGGGCATGAGTGGCAGGTCCTGCTGCCACTCTGCATAGGGATCAGTGGGGGAAGGAGGGAGGGCAGGGATCAGGGTGGGCTGGGGGGACGCAGCCATGGGGGGGTGGTGGTCAGCCTGCTGGAGGGGTAGGCACTGTGGGGGAAGAGTCGGGACTGTGTGGGGGACGGTTAGAATGCCCGTGTATTCGGCCTCTGATCTTCGGGTAAGTGTTCTCCAAGGCGGCCTTCATGATACACGACTGCGCAGAGTCGCTGAGCAGAGACTGATAGCCAGGTTCTGCACACATGAGGACGGCCTCAACCGGGATCTTGGGTTCATGTCACACTATCGGTAACCCCCACAGCTTGCCTGGACCCTGCAGAATCTCACTGGCTGTCCTGTCTGGAGACAATACACATTTCTTTAACCTGTGCCTAATGCTCTCTCCACTCACATTGTCTGTATCTTTAAGACTTGATTAGCTGTAAAGATTCGCATTCTAATCAGTATTCTGTAACTTGAGTTTGTGTCTCCGTATGCCTTATTTGTGAGCATTTCTCCACTCCATCTGACGAAGGAACAGCCTGTTCCGAAAGCTAATGGCATTTGCTACCAAATAAACCTGTTGGACTTTAACCTGGTGTTGTTAAAACTCTTACTGACAGATGTTGTCAGACCTGGTGAGATTTTCCAGTACTTTCTGTTTTTCTTTCAGATTCCAGCATCCGCAGTATTTTGCCTTTACATTAAATACTCTTATACAGCCAACAACAATGTTGAATTGAGTTCAAGGGCCTGTGAAATTACACTTTATCCAGATCTGTGGACCCCAGCAGAATATTTTTCTGAGGTAACTAAAATAGCAGTTCCTCAACTGAATTGATAAACTTGTTCCTTTTCCCTGCAAACCAAAAACTCCTGCTCTGCTGTTTAATTATTTATTATTTTACATGCAAACCTATTTTTCAGACACGCTGCTTTTCCAATTCAATAAATTCTCCATCAATCAACTGGTGAACTGCTGATTTTGAGACGCAATGATACGTGAAAAGAATTTGCTCAAATAAATACAAATGACTTTGAAGCAAAGGAAAAAAAACAGCAACAGCAGCAAATTCAGTGGCTAATAAACCAATTTGTACCTGCCTTGAACTCACTTGGTGGTGTTTTATAATACAGTAAAACAGCCCTGTGCTGGAGACCAATGCTATATAATAACAAGCAGCAGCAGCAAGCTCAGATATATAGAGTGTTTCTAATTATTAAATTGCTGCTGTTGCTTTTCTTCTGTGTTGCACTGCGATACCTCAAATTTAACCTAATTAGCAATTTTTTTGTCCCAGTGGTTTAACATCTCAAACCTCACTAAGTAGAGACCATGAAATGCTGTAACTTTGATAACATGTTTCCTAATTGTACAATACTTTTTAAGGAACTTACTTTCCAATGCACCCCCATTTCAAATTTGGGAGATTTATGATTAGCCACATCTGACTTCTGTGAGATTCTAGTGCACAATTTACACTGGAACCAACAAATCTGATTAATTGCCCTGCTGCACAAAGATCTCTGCTTTAAGGTCACCTCAGCATTCGGGATAATCATTTTGGGGATAGTCTTCGTGCTCCACCAGAGGAGAGGTATAAATGGACGCTCCTAGTTCACCAGTTTACCACTTTGAGGAGACATCCAGCTTAGGCACGAGCACAACTGAGCAATTCCAGCTCCTGTCACTGGGCTCAATTAGTTTGTGCTCCAGCATATATTTGATCTCCTCCTGTACGTGAGTCAGTTGCTCTGAAGCTAGACAATAGGGATTTTGTTTAATGAGAGAGGTTTCTCCCACATCATGTACTGCTAAAGTGGTGTCATACCTCTTCCCAGATGTGGACTGGCTGGCCTCAGGATCAGGGACCCGGGTTCGATTCTGGCCTTGGGTCACTCTCTGTGTGGAATTTGCACATTCTCCCCATGTCTGCGTGGGTTTCCTCCGGGTGCTCCGGTTTCTTCCCACGCTCCAAAGATGTGCAGGTTAGGTGGATTGGCCACTGGGGGGGAATTCTCCCGTCCCGCCAGCCACAGGAATCGTAGCGAGCGGGGGGAGGACTGTGCAAAGGTCGGTTGACCTCGGGCAAGATATTCCGGTTTTGGGGCGAGCGCAGCCGGAAATCCCTGCCTTCAGTGTCCCAGGATGTTTAGATTAGGGGGAATTAACTATGGTTAATAAGTGGGGTTACGGGGATAGGAGATAGTTCCTCTCTCTTTCTCTTGCTAGAATTCTAGCTTTAGCCATTTCTGTTCTAATTGTAATTTCACTAACGCTGGGATGTCTGCTGTGAATTCTCCAGGTGTGCAATCTAATTGCCGGGTCACAAGCTTTAAAAGTTCAAGTTTCCTGGCTTTAGGAGAAAACTTTTAACTTCAACTCCTTTGCTACATTTTTCAGTTCTTCAAGGGACAGATCCTTTAAATTATCAAAAGTAATTTCTACCTGTTCTAGAAAGGCATTGGCTTCGAATGTGAACATTTTTGCACATGAGCATTGTAAAGCCAAGAAAACCTGTTGAAGATCGCAAAGCAGAACACCAATTGCCCAAGCAGGGTAAATGGCGGTCCTTCACTAATGTGTAGCAGTGGCCCAGAGCCTGTTTCTACCAACATTATGAAGGCCTTAACGTAGGTACAGATTGAGCGCCAGATGTTGTTCCCTCAAGTTTCTGCCTGGAAAACAGGCTCAACGAGAACCATTTACTCCATGTGTAAAATTAAATGACATTTATGTTTAGAAATAGTCATTAAAAACAATGACAGACTTTCTTTCAGGAAAATAAATTCTTTAACTTTACTCAGAATAAAAAGACCTATCTTATGATGTAAAGATCAAATTAAAAAGTCCCACGTGACTGTGTGAGGTCTCTGACAGATATCTTGTATGAACAGGGATCCCCACTGAGTTCAGAATTTTGCACAGCGATGAAGGCAAGATGTACCACTAACTAGAGGAGAGTCTAATTGTTAATTGTATATTAATTAGGTGTTTAATTACATTCAGGTGGTGAGCATTAACTGGGGATTCACCTGCACAGAGCAGATATTTGAATTGAAGGTGTGTGTGTGACTGTGTAAATAAAAGCTTGTAAGCATCTAAAGACTCGGCTTTAATCCTATCCTAAATTCCCAAAAAACCTTTTATTTTTTGTGATAATCCTTCTTCTTTAGAAAGTATTTCAATTAGTTAATTTCTCTGAGCACTTAAATGATTTGCGTGCAGGGAGATCGGATATTAGCAAAGCTGAGGTTTCAGAGAAAGTTTGGAGAAAATTGACATAAGGGAAGGGGAATTTACCATCCCGCCTGCCATGGGAATCGGAGCAGGCAAGGGACGGACGATGGAAAGGTCCGTTGACCTTGGGCAGGATTTTGCAGTTTTGAGATGAGTGAGGCCATAAAATCCCACCGACCATCTGAGACTGTGTTCAATTCAGGAGATTTGGTCCAATAGTATAAGGATTGAGAAGGCCCTGGTAAATTCATAGGTCATGATGTTAAAACAGTACGTGCCAAACATGGTAATCAAACTGTTGATTCTTCGTGATTAATTGGAAATAATGGTAAAATCTTTGTCTCTGAGCAGATGTTGGAAATAAGTGAGACACCTTGTACCTCAAATATGCATGTTTTTGTGATATTTTGTGATGAAGGTCCTGACAAGCCAAATGTGACAGGTCAAGGGCTAGATAGTGATAATGTGTGGGATTATGTCACATTAAGAAGTCTTACAACACCAGGTTAAAGTCCAACAGGTTTATTTGGTAGCAAATACCATAAGCTTTCGGAGCACTGCTCCTTCGTCAGATGGAGTGGAAATGTGCACATTTCCACTCCATCTGATGAAGGAGTAGCGCTCTGAAAGCTTATGGTATTTGCTACCAAATAAACCTGTTGGACTTTAACCTGGTGTTGTGAGACTTCTTACTGTGTTTACCCCAGTCCAACGCCGGCATCTCCACATCATTATGTCACATGACAGAGCTTTTACATACATAGAACAGTCATGCAACAGAACTAGAGTTAGAGTTCTTCATGATTGTGAAGTTTTGGTTGCTGCCAATATATTTCCATGCTGAATACAGGGTTTCTTGAAGATCCCAAAGCAGAACACCAATTGTCCAAGGGGTAAATGTAAGTTCTTCATTAATGTATAGCAGTGGCCCAGAATCTGTTCCAGGTGACGACACAGAACGCCTTCAAAGTTGCCACGACCAATATGATGTTAGCCTTAACGTAGATACAGATTGGATGCCAGGTGTTGTTCCCTCAAATAAGGGAGGTTTAAAAAAAGGGAGTTAGACAGTTGAATGGAGCTTGGACTTTATTCTGAAGTACCAGGTAACAAATCAACCAGATTTGTCATAGAGGTGTGTCAGTATTGAGAAAATCCTTTTATGTGGCACTAAATAAAGCAACAGTGAAACTATAGGCTGGATTTTACGGGAGAGCGGGAGATGACATATTGCTCACCTCGCACTAATAACACCCAACACCAAATCAGTCACCCTAATATAGGGAGTGGGGAAGGTGTGCATGAGCCCGGCCATCCTTAGGCCTATTGCAGGCTATATGTGATCAATTATTGCCCACATGAGATCTTCAATCAGCCTCCACTGCCTTGAAACACAGGGCGGCCTGAACAAACTGAGGGTTGGACTTCTCCCCATCAGTCAAAGGGAGTCCCGCCCTTGAGAGTTGGCCAAGACCCTTCGAAACTTCGAGATTAAAGATTGTTAGTTCCACCACACAATGACAGGCGTGGCATTTTATTGGATTCATTCCATTCGTTCTCAACCAGGCTACTGGATAACAAAATGGCAGGAAGGAAGGAAGGGAAAACTGGATTTGTCACACTCACAATCACAGCCGTAACGCTTACAATTTAATCAGGGGCGGATTAACATGGGACCTTCACTCCTTATTCTGCTGTGACTCCAACACATTCTCTTGGGCAAGAACTCTTGAAGAATGCAGAATAAGCTGCCCATCAGGTCTCTGCCTCGCAAAGGGAGCTTACCACTGCCAGCCCCAGAAATATGTCAATGCTGCAACCGCAAGCAATAGATACACTGCCAGAAAGAAGACCAGTCACCATTATAGGTTCCCCAATTTTATAGAGATTAGCCCTAAAAGTTTTATTAAAGCCTCAGAATAAGCCAAGACCTAAATAGGATAAGTGACTGCAGTGAGGGAGAGGAAAGGTGCCTGTTGTCAGGCTGCATTGCTCCAATATAGATGTATATTTATACAGGCTTGCATTTATACAGTGTCCCTAATATAGTACAGCACCACGAGACACTTCACAGGAGCATTATCAGACAAATAAATTCACTGAGTAAGATAGGTGACCAAAGCCCTCAGTCTTTTGTGATATAAGCAAAAATGTAATGCAACTGACTGTTTCAGTATTATGATACATTTTGACGAGTTTCATTAACTGTGCAGATGCATCGCAATAGCTGTTGTTCCAAATGCTCAGATGGTTTATGTTCTCTGGATGGGCAGGCTCTGCCTGTGGACATCAGATGACTCCGGGGCAGACAAAGAAGTACTTGACTGCAGAAGTGTTGACATTGGGAGCTACAGTGTGGGAATCCACAGCCTGCAGATATGAAAGCCCAGCTGGGAGGAACAGACTGGCTCCTTTCACTTGAGCCTCCTAGGGTTCCTACACCACGCAGGTAGCCAGCCATCCGAAGTATGCAAGGATGAAAGGCTGCAGCACAGATGTCACCTGCTGGGGTTCAGCAACATAGTCAGAAGTGTCATGTTCAGCAGCTGGCAATGTGGTATCCCACTAGTTCTGGCACACATGCTCTCAGAGTTAGGGGGAAGACACCTACAACAGAGCTTCCTAATGAGACTACATTAAAGGGAATTTGGCTTTCGGTCTGTCATCCTACATTAACCCTGGTCAGGATTTATCACACATCCTTCAGGAAGATCAGTCCTATTAATGCAACAGGACTCTCAAGTTCATGCGCGCTCTGCCAACACATGGACACACTTAACACTTAAAGTTAACTGCCATAATGTTACACAAATAAACTCCACCATGTGCAGACCAAGGTTTCAGGTACCACAGAGAAAGCTACAAACCTCTCACAGGAGTCACATTCATATCTGACACTTTCGTGTTTATTTTAATGCAGAAACTAGGAGATGTTTTTACTTGGGTTTAAAAAGTGATGGTAGTAAAAAAGGATTGATTCACTTAAAGGAAGAAAACTCATAATAACCCAAATGGAAAAATACACTGTGGCATAAACTAACAAAACCTCTAATAATAAGCAACGCAAGTTAGACTTCTTCCAATCAACTTATACAATTCTGCGTTTGTAAAGAATTAAAACTTTGTTGATAGGGAGAAAAACCATTAAGATAATCTAAAGCAGAAGTTCCAAACATTGCTTATAATATACCTCCTTCCAAATCTATCAGCAGCCCAAATGCCTACCAGTTTTAACATTTTAACCCCTCTAATGCATTAGCATTGCACAAAATTTACAAAGCAGTATACAAATATATAACTTAAACAATGGATTAATAGTACTCCTGGCCAATAATGTGACAGATGATGTTGTTCAAGCATGGGATTATAACGTTTGAAATCATAGGTGATAGTTTGAACAGTAGATTGTTTCTATAGATGGGTGGCACGGTGGCACAATGGTTAGCACTGCTACCTCACAGCGCCAGGGACCCGGGTTCGATTCCCGGCTTAGGTCCCTGTCTGTGTGAAGTTTGCACATTCTCCCCGTGTCTGCGTGGGTTTCTTCCAGGTGCTCCGGTTTTTTCCCACATTCCAAAAATGTGTGGGTTAGGTAGATTGACCATGTTAGTGTCAGGGGGACTAGTGAGGGTAAATGCATGGGATTATGGGGATAAGACCTGGGTGGGATTGTGGTCAGTGCAAACTCAATGGGCCAAATGGCCTCTTTCTGTACTGTAGGATTCTATGAGATTGGCTCCACTCTCCTCCTAACTTCCACTAATGTCCATCAGTCTCTCCTGTTAAAATCTTCACCAAACCTATCATTTTGGGAAAGGTTTGACCATCCGCTATTAATGTCTCCCTCCATAAGATGCATCTTTTTCCCTGTCAACCACCGTTTGTGAGATGCTTTTCTTAATGTTTAAGGTGTTAAATGAATGCACACTTTTATTTGAATTTACTTTTCAGGTTTATGTGTCGTACCTGGACACAAATCAATAAAATTTTTTCATCAAGACAATACTCTTTTAAATGTTAATGCATCATGCACAGGCTTCATTTCAATGTAATTGAAAATTTTGTTATTGGAATGTTAAATGCTGTGTAGATTAAGATTCTGTGAATCGAGAGTTACATTTTCTTTCTAAGAGCATGTAAATTCTGAATTTTATACCAAAATCAGTAATGTTTTCAGTGGAGTTTCTCATTCTGCATCACATGGTATTGTGAAACATTCATCCTTGCTCCTTCGAACTGATCTGCAGTAGAGTCCCAGAGGAATCAGGCTCCACTTGAAGTTTTTTTAATTCATTCATGGGACATGGGCGTCGCTGGCTGGCCAGCATTTATTGCCCATCCCTAGTTGCCTTTGGAGGGCAGTTGGGAGTCAACCACATTGCTGTGGCTCTGGAATCACATGTAGGCCAGACCAGATAAGGATGGCAGATTTCATTCCCTAAAGGACATTGGTGAACCAGATGGGTTTTTTCTGACGATCAACAATGGTTTCGTGGCCATCGGTAGATTTTTTTTTATTGAATTCAAATTCCACCATCTGCCATGGCGGGATTCGAACCTGGGTCCCCAGAACATTAGTTGAGTTTCTGGGCTAATAGATAATGCCACTAGGCCATTGCTTCCCCTGGTTTGACAGCCCCAGAGCAATCTGGAGCTGTCAAACCATCCCCACCATCCCACTCCACTATACACCTCCCTCCCCTCCTCCTGACCCATCCATCTCCAACTGGGAATACTGTGATCTCAGGAAAGTACTGGTGGCTTGTCTTGTTGCTCTGGGCAAAAGGTGTTGGTCTCCTTCTTTTGGCTGGTGCATTGCTCTGGGGTGACCCTGCTGGCTCCAAGTAGTTTGGAAGAGGACCAGTCCACCATGAGGACCTCCAGCCTATGCTAGGAAGCTCAAACCACAGGCTAAGGAGTCACTGATGATCAAATAACATCGAGATCCCTTCTGCTGGGACAAACACTCCAGCCCACCCTGGCTCACACTTCATGTCCTTGCATTTGGGAAAAACACAACATGCAGAACAAGCATTCCCCAGGAAGCATCCTGAATTTTTATTACCAAAAGAGAAAATGCTGGAAAATCTCAGCAGGTCTGGCAGCATCTGTGAGGAGAGAAAAGAGCTGATGTTTCGAGTCCAGGTGACCCTTTGTCAAAGCTTTATAAGATGCTGCCAGAGCTACTGAGATTTTCCAGCATTTTCTCTTTTCGTTTCAGATTCCAACATCTGCAGTAATTTGCTTTTATCCTGAATTTTTATTTCCTCACACATGCAAAATGAAAGCAATAGTTAATGAAAAACAATAGATAAGGGGGAAAATTATTTGGAGTTTGTATTAGACCTTAAATCCGCCATTAGACAATTTCTACCCTCCATTGATACCTCACTACACGCAGGACAACATGTTCCACAGTTTGGAAACTCCTGGTTAGCATGATAATGGTATCGAGGATCATCAAGAACATAATGGATTCACTTGGAGAAAGAAAACAAAAACACAATGGAAAGCGTTGCTTTCTTACAAATATAATGAAATTAGGTATTTCTATCTGACCAAAGAAAACATAAAACTGATTCTAAGTGGCAAATTAGGCGCCTTGCTCGAACTCTGTGGGCATTTTGCCAGCTGCTGATGGGACCGTCACTACCTGCCTGGCCGCAGTACACCCAGACCCTACTTACCTGACCTTTGAGGTTTGCACGACAATCGATACATCCTCATCCTCCAGGTGCAGCTGCAGTAATAGCTGCTGCAAAACGCTGCCCTGGCTTTCAACCCCGGCAGCGGGAGCCCTGCTGCTGATGTTAAATCCAACCCAATTATCTCTGTGGTCCTCCCCATAGATGCTGCCTAACCGGCTGAGTATTTCCAACATTTTCTGAACATCTCCAGCATCCATGGTCCTTTGTTTTAGTCTCGTGCATTCAACAGTGCAGTGGCATGTGTAAAATAACATCCGCACCATCTGTCACCAACTTTGATAGCATGAAAGTGATTGCCTCCTCAAGAGCAATATCAGGGTAACACGTTAGTCAGTGCTGGTTTAAATGCATTTCTGACTGGTGTGATGTTACCAAACTCCAATTAACAAGCTGGAAGACAATGAGCTTTGTTCGTATTGTTGGTGCGACATCGTATTAGACTCCAGCCAGTACTTGGCATAAGTAAAGCAAAAAGGTATTTAACATTGAGTTCCACAGATGCAGGGAAATGTTATTAAGTATTTAAGGGTCATGTCAGCAAGCTGTGAAGATGATTTTATTTCTCTCATTGAAAACCTCGGAAAGTAATTACAAAACCCTAAAGTGGAACTGGCTTGCAGCCATAGCAGAAGCGCTTTTTCCGAGGCAATTTATGGAAAGAAAGGAAGACTTTTGATAGTGCCTCTCGCAACCTCAGGACGTTCCAAAGTGCTTTGCAACCAATAAAGTATTTTAGAAGTTCAGTCACTGTTGTAATATACTGGCATTGTAATGCACTGTGGCACATTGGAAACTGCATCTGAATAGTTACAACATCTTGCACTGATGTAGCACCTTTAACACAATGGAACATTCCACAAATGGCTTTTTAAATCAGGCCCTGAATGGTTGCATGCAATACATAGAGTCATAGAGGTTTACAGCATAGAAACAGGCCCAACGGCCCAACTTGTCCATGCCGCCCTTTTTTTTTAACCACTAAGCTAGTCCCAATTGCCCGCATTTGGCCCATATCCCTCTATACACATCTTACCCATGTAACTGTTTAAATGCTTTTTAAAAGACAAAATTGTACCCGCCTCTACTACTACCTCTGGCAGCTTGTTCCAGACACTCACCACCCTCTGAGTGAAAAGATTGCCCCTCTGGACCCTTATGTGTCTCTCCCCTCTCACTTAAAACCCATGCCCCCCAGTTTTAGACTCCCCTACCTTCGGGAAAAGATGTTGACCATCTAGCTGATCTATGCCCCTCATTATTTTATAGACCTCAGTAAGATCACCCCTCAGCCTCTTATGCTCCAGGGAAAGAAGTCCCAGTCTATCCAGCTTCCCCTTATAACTCAAACCATCAAGTCCCGGTCACTGAGGAGAAATTTTTTGATGTTTCCTAAGCAGCTCTTCTACAATGCAAGAAAATTATAAAACACATCCATATACATTCGCAAGGATGAGAAAAGGCAAATGAGTCCCGCATTGTGTACTAAAAGCGCTGTGTACCTGCTGCAGCTACTGTATACTCGACTCAGTGCCAGATGCAACAGCAGTTTTAAAAGGAAGGAAAGCTCAACAACCTACAGTAAATGTTTTTCTGTTTATTTCCCTTGGGCTTGGAGGAATTGAGTGGTGCGCCATGCAGTTACTTAAATCATATTTGCCCACTGTTAAATTCTGTCAAATGCATATTTTTTTATTACCACATAAATTGTTTGAGCTGAAATTTCCATCTGCTGGACATATGTAATTCTGTCTATTGTATTTTTCTGATGTGCCTTTAGTCAGATAATAAGAACAGTCATCAGAAAAAGCTATTTCACATGGACCATTTTTTTTTGAATACCTGAAAGCATTAATGTTTGTAGGATGTAACCTCTTCACCTGCCTTCCCTCGGAACAAATTAGGATTAGTTTCTGGAAATGAAGTTTGCATGTCAAACAATTTAACATCAAAACATTTCCTTTGAACTGAACCACGCTGCAATCATATCGACTTCATATCCATTACTGTGCGCAGAATTACGTTTGTGTGCACCACAATATAGATAAAGAATAACAGATGAACGGAAGTATATTACAAAGCTCTAGTACACTCAAGGGGCAAAGATTATATGAATTGTGAGAGCCAAGCCTTGGCCATTTTGAGAGCATCATTCTGCCTCCAGAGAGATCATTATAGCCTTGAAGCCAACTGCTTTCTGCCTCCTTATGCCTCTGTGCTTTTCCATTTGTACTTTCCAATTGCAGATTGTATCTTCCATTACTGTCGTCAATTTCTCCTTACCACAATTAACAGCCACCATCATAAGAGCTGAGCTCCCCAGGGTGGCTTCTTGGCCGATCACGCGACGGGAAGTGTTGACAAGTTTCTGCCGCCACTTCGGGGTCAGGGCATCAGCTGACAGAAGCAGAGGGCTTTAATATACAGTATATTCAACAGCTGTCAAACTGCAAAAGATATCTTGTGCAGATGTAATGCTGAGTGATCATGGGAGCGCCAGATTCCAAGTGCCGTGAAATCACTGTTATGTATTGTCTTATACTTGTATCACATAATCTGTGGAGCTAGTTATGCTTTGTTTTGCTTTTGCACATGGTGGCTTCAAGGCATATTCAAGGACATCCAAAGATATGCAGGTTAGGTGGACTGGCCATGGTAAATTGTCCCTCAGTGTCCCAAGATGTGTAAGTTAGGTGGATTAGTGGGATAAATGTGTGGGGCTGTGGGATCGGGTCTGGGTGAGATGATCTGTTGGAATGTTGGTGCTGACTTGATGGGCTGAATGGCCTCCTTCTCCACTGTAGGGATGCTATGATTCTGTGGAGTCGATGAGGTAAGAATTCCTGTCATGCCGCACCAATTCAGTGAAGAGCTTATAGGTTTTGCAGGAGGATACCCTGCATAAAATGAACACATCACCAAAACTAACCAAGAATTTCTTCCATTGCTGGCACAGTGGTTCGCACTTCTGCCTCACAATGATAGGGACCTGAGTTTGATTCCAGCCTTGGGTCACTGTCTGTGCAGAATCTGCACGTTCTCTTTGTGTCTGCGTGGGCTTCCTTCGGGTGCTCCGGTTTCCTCCAACAGTGCAAAAGATGTGTTAGTTAGGTGCATTCTCCCTCAGTGTACCCGAACAGGCACCGGAGTGTGGCGACTAGGGGATTTTCACAGTAACTTCGTTGTAGTGTTAATGTAAGCCGACTTGTGACACTAATATATAAATTTTAAACTTCAAGCAGTTATTGTACAAGCAGATAACAGCATCCCATCACCAACCAGAGAATTCCAGAGAACCGTGCAGTCAACTCAATTATTCCATCGAGTGTTTAACCAGTTTTGTTGACCGCATTATTCTCTTATCCATTTTCTTATTATATTGATGTCACATCATGTGTTCTCTGCCCAAAGGCAGATCCAATTGCCTCGTTGTCTGCTGATGCTTCATCTCGGTCTTGGTAGTTTGTTGTCAGTGGTGGTTACCCTTTCCACTCTCAGGGGCAGGGTGAGGTGACCATTCCCAAGTCTACCTCAGCCAGAACGAGAATGGGAACCTTGCTGCTGGCATTGTTCCAAACCACACGCTAGCCATCAAGCCAACATAAATATATTGAAAGTTATATTATTGCTTTCAATAAAACCAACCTTATACAAATCTCATAACTCTGCGTTAATCCCCACCACTGAATCTGTCTTTCCCTTGGGAGCTGGAATTTGATATTCATTATGCCTCAGAGCTGACAGTTGTTTCCTCCATTTTCCTTCCCATTGATGTCCAGGGTCTATACAAATAGCACCTCCGTACCCCTCAATGCCACTTCTAGGAACGTCTGTACATGTCAATACTATCAATGTTCCTGAGGTTCCAACTTTCCTTTGCTGTTTCCCTGTCTGACTCGCGTCTAACTCCTGGTCAAATTTCATTATGCTTTTGTTAAAACAAGTCCTGAACTCTGCAGAGTTTGCATTAGTACCATTATAATGCACTTTCTTATGCATTGCCGGGCAATGTTGGAGCTGCATTACCTCTACTGATTTATAGGAAATACATCTGTTATTTTCCCTGAGACAGTTGTCTCAACCAGTCCCCAGGTGAGGTTTGTTAACCCGGATGAGATCCCTCAATTTTTAACCGTTTCTCCCCTCTATGGGAACTATCTCAGCACAAGTCCACAATTTGTTAAAAACCCAGGCAAGTGCCCCAATTTGTTCATGTCCAGCTGGGATACCCCTCAAATTGTTATGCCCCAGATGAGGAGAGATCAACTGGCTCCCTTCTGCTATTCAACTCACTCTATTGATGGCAACAAGATTCATCTCAATGCCTCTTACTCAGGCCCAATATTTATGTTTTAAAATGAACAAATTTAACCAGGCTTTCTTAAGTTAAAAAAAGAGTGAATTTATTAACTACCAAACATAAGAAAATGATAAAACACATCCATATACATTTACACAGATTAGAAAAGGCAAATGAGTCCAAAGTAAGTGAACAAAAAGTATACGAAACAGTCCTTGATTCATGAGTAGATGATTGAATGCTGTAGTTATTGCAATTCATGATTCTGGTAGCACTGGCTTCTGCAGGCGAATAGTCGGTTTCAAGATTCCGGTGTTTTGCAGTTTCACTGAGAAGCCACCTTGTTTCAGTTTCAGCTGTGCTCTTTGCTGCCTTGGCTTAGTTCCACAATCAGAAAGAGAGAAAGATGTACCTTCAAAAGCCTTTTGCAGGGGTACGACTGTTGGTTGACTTTTTCTTGTGTCACACACATTCTGACACTGCAGCATTAGCTCACGCATGCACATACATACACACACACGCACACACTTGGGCCAGCTATTCAGCTGTTTTTTTTTCCCCAGACTTTGCATATTCCTGGAAGGCAAAATCCACAAATCCATCTGGGACATTGCACACAGGATATTTCTTGATTAGGTGATACTCATCTCCCATTATCTCCCATTGTCTCCACCGGAGATGGCAATTAGTTTTTGAATACTTTAGAGGTATCTTTGTCTGGAAACAGGGTGGGTTCCATTGTCTCTCAGAGTATCACCCACCAGCAATTAACAGCCACCATTGTAAAAGCTGAGCTCCCCCAGGTGGCTTCTTGTCTGACTGACCAGTGACTGACATAACATCCTCAGCCATCTTTGTCTTGTATGTCCATTTTAAAAACTCACAGATCTTATTCAAAGTTGACTATTTCTAGATGTAATTCCTTCATTTACAGTGAAATATGAGACTTGAGCATGCCAGCGTTAGAGAAAAGTGACAGGGGCCCCTAGAATAAACTCCTGTGTTCTGCCTATAACTTCCTGGTGGACTTAGACATCCAGAAGAATAGACAAAGGGTCAGATTCTCCGATCTCGCTCGCAGTCAGGATTCGCCCATCCTCCTGCAGTGAATAGAGATTTGGCTGAGCGTCAAATTCTCCATTCTCGCTGGCAGCGGCGGCGGGGCATACACAGCTGTAGAATTCCAGTCAAAGAGTTCTGGGCCCAGTGTGGGCAGGTAACTGGCCTAGAGTGCCAAACCTGGCTTAGGTAACTGTGATCGTTGGGTGTCAGAGAAGCTGATGATCCACAGCACTGAAGGAGGGGAAATTCTAATCCTGCTCCTTGCATTTGGTCTTCACCGACACCATGGAGATCAGCAAGTGCAATTTAAACTGCATTGCTACTAAAAGCTGTACTGGATTTAGAATGAAACTACCCATATGTTTATTGATGGGACCAAGTATTTAATCAAAATGAGCTTCCATAATAAATATTCTGCAAATGCTTCCGTACAAGGCCAGTCCTACGAACATCAAAATTGTTTAAGAACACATACATCATGCAGGTGAAGTTAAGTGATCAGATATTTTATTGAAGGACTGATATATGTGTTAATACGCATATATGCCCGTCCTACATTATCTTGTATTATCAACCTGCCTGAGGCCCAGCAATCATGGGAATCGTGCTGTTAGGAGACAAATGCAGTATTGATAATGAGTGTTGAGATGTGACAATGGAGAGGGTGAGGTGTGTAAAATAGTGGTTGTAATGTGGAGGGTAGAGGTTAAATTTTCTAACACCCTGCACTAAAGATAGGAGTTATATAGTGTATTGGTCTATGTGGTGAACCATAGTTGGTTACCACTATGAGTGCTGAGCCATGGATGGTCAGCACTATGGGTGTTTGTAGATATGTTACTGTTGGGGTTAGGGTTGGGCTGTTCTACCTGTTGATATTGTTCTGTGGTACACTCCAGTTGGCTCCGCCTACCTGGGGAAGTATAAAGGTCACTGCACTGCCTGGTGACCCTTTGGTCTGGGATTGTATTGTATATAGTATGCTCCATTCTTGTTAGTAATAAAAGCCTTTATTTACCGGGTACAATCTAGCCTCCCGAGTGATTTAATCACGCATCAATCTAGAATTAAACTGAAGGACAATGCTTCCCTGACCAACAGTATCTTTGCTGCACCACAGCCCTTTCCAGTCATTAGTGTTCAGTTCAGTTTCTAGTATCTCATCTTTGAAGCGGCACATTCAGCTCCCATCTGGAGTAATCTGAGCTCATACCTAACACTGTGACCATGATGCACTGTTGGTGGATAGCTCTTAAGAAAGAATATTAAACGGAGGTCTTTCCTGTCTGCCCAGGTGGTTGATGCGGAATTCCGAATACAAACTTTAGAAATCCTCGCGTCATTCTCAATGTTATCTCTTCCCCAAAGAAATCCACTCCTGTAGGTTCACGAGTGAACAATGTGTATTTATAAATAATCAGATTAAACTGTTCAATTGTGCACAAATTAATAAATCATGTACTGCAATTTGAAAATCATAGAATCATAGAATTCCTACAGTGCAGAAGGAGGCCATTCAGCCCATCAAGTCTGCGCCGACCACAATCCCACCCACGCCCTATCCCCATAACCCTAGCTAGTCCCCCTGACACTAATATAGCATGGCCAATCCACCTAACCTGTACATCTTTGGACTGTGGGAGGAAACCGGAGCACCCGGAGGAAACCCACACAGACACTGGGAGAACATGCAAACTCCACATAGACAATGACCCGAGGCCAGAATTGAACCCAGGTCCCTGGCGCTGTGAGGCAGCAGTGCTAACCAATGTTATGTATGTTATGTAAAATGTTATGTATTTCTAAGTGAAATTGAAGTGGTTGAAATTAATGGTGTCATACCAGCAAGTAAACATTTTCCACGGTGCATAAAGTTACAATATTATTGTAAACTTTCAATCTGAGTTGGAACGAGGCTGAAATTGTTCTTGTAAGTTTGCTGCAACAAACTGCTCGTTCAAAGTTTCTATTCAGTTAATGCCCAATATAATCCCAAATGGCAATAATCTTAGCCAGGCAACCAAGACTTTGATAGCCTGCCAACTGGAGATGAGCAGCAAGTTTAAAATTCCAAGTTCAGAGTGGTCTGAATTGGGACAAAATTCAAACATTCCAAAAAATATTAATCTTGGCCCAGTTATAATCATTTGGACATGTTGTGAGTACAGAGCAACAAGTTGCTGGTTTGTGTTTCTGTTTATAGGCAATGCTAGTTTATTTTTTTTTATTTGTGTCAATTTGGATGAATGGTAGCACTGTTGCCTCTGGAGAAAGGTTCAAGCCACACAACTGGACTTGACACATCATCCAGACTGATATTTATGTGGGTCCTGTTCAAGTAGCAGGAAAAGATCCCATGGCATTGTTTGAAGACATGTTTGGGAATCCTCCGGTACGTTGGTCACTATGTACCCTTCAGCCATTCCAGCAAAAAAAACAACAAACTTGCCATGATCTCATTTCTGGTGATGGGATCTTGCTGGACACGAACTGGTGGGTAGAACACTTCCAAAGTAATTCATTGCCTTGCATCTACCTTTGGAAGAGAAATGTGCGGTGTGAATACAGTTCTGACCAGAATAGCAAAAGAATCGAAAGATACAGGTGAATTGGATTTCCTTTGCCTCATTTGTTATCATTTTTCTATAATTGCGATGGTTAAGTGGAGGATTCTTTATCATTATGCAAAGACTGTACACATTCAGTTGTGTGGCAGTCTAGTGAAGAACATCTATTTGATTTCCATGTAGTCTAGTGGAGGAAATTTGTGATCCTGTGATGGGAATACATCTGATTCCCTCGTGATAGGGCGATGGCTACTTATTTGACTTCCTGAGACAATTTAATGATAGAAATGCAAATTATTCTTCTATGGTCTAGTCGTAGAAATGCATGTGATTCACTGGAGTGGGGATGGTGGCGGTGATGGGCATTGATGCGATTCCCTGAGTGTCAAATGACAGGCATTCAAATAACTCTCTAGCAGTTCAGTGTTGGAAATGCAGGTGATCTTAGTGGGGCAATGGAGGGAAAACATACATTTTAGTGAAGGGATATTTGTCAGATTTCAGTTTCTTACTTGGCTTTACAACTCTGAATTTTTGGATTGCCCTCATTCAAATTCATTACAGTGTTAAGACTAGTGATTGATTATTCATCATGCTGATTTTTATCCCCCCCTCACCTTTCCTGACAGAATTAAAGGTGGATAATGCCATGGACATTTTATTGTCTGATACCTCAACCAAGTTTCAGGTCTGTTCTAGATATTCTTTTAGGGCTCTGTCTCCTGGGATGCTCAAACAAGTGGTCCCTACAATCAGAGTTCACCTTACCTGCCCTGGCCTGTAACAATAACTCCCAAATTTATGTTGTGGATAATGATATCTCACACAAACTCCATGTGCAAATCCTTCAGTTTTTTTATAAGGCATACTGATAAATGATTGAGGCAACAATTCTAAATAGAGAAATAAAGAACATTTATGTCAAGTAATTTATAGTCTCAGCGTTCACTGTTGGACTATAGAGAAATGCAACGGCACATGAAGGAAGAACATGCATTTATGTGGCACCTTTCAGAACCTCGGGGTATCCCAGTAACAATTCCCAGCCAATGCAATATTACCTTGAAACGTAGTCACTGTTCCAAGGTCCCACAAACAGCAGTGCAATAAATGACTATGTAAATTGTTTGTACTGATGGTGATTGAGGGATAAATGCTACCTGCTTTTCTTTGAATAGTGCTGTGGGATCTTTTATGTACACCTGAGAGAGCAGATGGGGCCTCGGTTTAACACCTCAGTGCAGTGCTCCCACAGGGTTGCACTAAAGTGTCAGCCTAGATTATGTGCTCAAATCTGAAAGGTGAGAGTTCTGCCACTGAGCGTAGGCTAACCTCAAAATAATGTACAAAAGACCAGAGTTGGAATGGTGCAGTATGGGGGAGGGGGGGACGGCGATAATATCTGTTATATTCTGGAAGAATGGAACTCATGAGGAATGAAAAACCAAAAGAGGGATTGAAATAATAAAGTCTAAAGGTAGATAAGGCATGAATAGGGATTTCAATTGTTTAGGGGTCAAAGTAGGAGCAAAAGTGATCAATGCTACACAAGCTGAAACAGGTAGTCAGTGAGTCCCCAGTTGGATAGGGTTGGGGGAGGGGGGTGGTTTGAGCCTCAGTCCTAAGACTTTCAGTCCCTACATGACGAGCCCAATTCAGTTTCTGGTCAATGGTAACCCCTAAGTACAATCCTGAAGTTCTGAAGTTGGTGTGGGATGGAGGTAATTGGGATTCACATCAGCTAAGCAACATCTGACAGTCCTCTGAGAATTTATTACGGAGCTGGGAAGAGCACACTTGCACAATCCCACAGCACGATACAAATAAATAACATAGTTAAAATGTTACCAGAAGAGAAAATGCTGGAAAATCTCAGCGGGTCTGGCAGCATCTGTAAGGAGAGAAAAGAGCTAACATTTCGAGTCCAGATGACCCTTTGTCACAAAGGGTCATCTGGACTCGAAATGTCAGCACTTTTCTCTCCTTACAGATGCTGCCAGACCCGCTGAGATTTTCCAGCATTTTCTCTTTTGGTTTCAGATTCCAGCATCCGCAGTAGTTTGCTTTTATATAGTTAAAATGTTGCTTTTGGAGACAACAATCCCTATTTGTAGGTAGTAAGGCTCTCTCCTACCTCAATCACAAGCCCTGATGCTTGAGCAGGATCCTTCACTCCTCTGGCAGGTTTGTAGCAGAGTGAGTACTCATGTGCTGAATGGATTTCTGGACGGCCATTTTGCGATTGTAAAGCAGCCACAGCACAACTGAATTTCTCACACCGTGTCAGTGAGCAAAAGTCTTCAGTCGTTAGTCTGTTCTGGATGTATTGAAATTAAATGACAGAGTTCTTGCCTTGCATCATGTGGTCCTAACTTCACATCTTAACACGCTGAAGCATAAAGGAAAATATGAATTGCTTCACACGATCACTCACTTTTGAAGTGCAGTAACTGTTTCTATTTAGGCGAACATTACACTACCATTCATAGAAATGTAATTTTTTTTATTAACTACATTCAGACCGAGGACTAATAGCAGATTCACTTCAGTAAGTCCAGAGTAAATAGACCTTTTTCAATATTCCCTCAAGGACTAATGCACACCGAACTCGAAAGGAAATTGACCAGCCTTTACAAAAAATTGTAACATGTAAACTAAACGTACATCCCTTCCTAAAACATCTACACATGTTTTCTTATTAATAGACAATTACAGATTTTAGCTGGATGGAGGCTGACTAGTAACAGTTCAAAGGCTTGCTGTAGAATACTGATAAACTATTTCACTGACAAGGTTATTAAGGATTTGAAGTCAGAGAAAGATTTAGCATCCACTGAAAGGTTTCAAATAGATTTCTGGAGCTTAACACTCAAGCTGTTATGTCTACTTTCGTCAAGATAAGGTGTAAATTACATGTATTACCCAGTCTGCTAAGCCCATTTTCCCATTAAAATTAATGAAAATAAAAATAAATTGGCTCATTCCAAGGAAGCTACTCATGCACTGACACGTAAGTAATACACTGTCAGATATCATTCGCACTTGGGCTATCACTTTGGTATAGTCCTGTCTTGTGGCTGAACAAAATAGACTGGAGCTCTTCAGAGATTGCCGCAGTCAGACAAGCCCATACCTCTTAAGATTAGAGGAGATACAGTGGGGAATAGTTAGAATGCAGTTTGTCCCGTAAAGGAGTAAGAGCTCTTAAAGCACAAGTGACAAATTTACAAGGTTGCGATGAAGGTCTTAATCACGACTAGGATACATTAGGGGATGCTTTCCTCTGCGCAATGTGTGACGATGCCATTATTGAGGGGTTACTGATTTTATAATTCTGGGAGAAAATTTTCCCTCATTATGTCCCACTGTTCTCCATTGTTGCTGTTTTAATTTTGAAGAGGGATTTCCTTTTGTGATTTTCCTGATTTTTCCCAGATTACTAAACACCGCACCGTACCCCCCTCCAAACACACACACACACACACAGCACCACCCCTACCGGCAGACAGGCTCATCATGTGTCAGCTCAACTCAGACAGCTGTGGATATAATTCCTCTGTGTGCTGTTTTAACCCATTCACGCAAATTTATACGTTCGCACAATTTTAACAAATAGCATATCTCATGTAGCTAAAAGCAATATCAAATAACTTAGAGGATCAGCCGTCTTTCTTGTCTTTATGTTTGAAAACTTGTCTCCTTGTTGCGATCCAACTGTAAGAGACCATTTATCATAATTCCTTTAAATGTTCACACTTTACCAATGGCAGTCTCAATTCCACTCCCAGGTGAGCTGCCAGT
Source organism: Mustelus asterias (assembly GCF_964213995.1). Classification (NCBI taxonomy): domain Eukaryota; kingdom Metazoa; phylum Chordata; class Chondrichthyes; order Carcharhiniformes; family Triakidae; genus Mustelus; species Mustelus asterias. The sequence goes on along the minus strand of NC_135805.1, from coordinate 106,968,244 downwards.
AGTGGCTCAGTTCCAGTTTAATTCCTTTGCTCCATAACTCATTGTGTTGGGAATTGTTGGTGTGAAGCCACATCGGCACCTGGAGAACTGTTAACAGTTTTGATCCCCTTATTTGAGGAAGGACGCAATGGCATAGGAGGCAGTTCAGAGGATGTTCACTAGATTGATTCCAGAGATGAGGGGGTTGTCTTATGAAGAGAGATTGAACAGTTTAGGCCTATACTCTCTTGAGTTTAGAAGAGTGAAAGAAGATCGAATTGAGGTATATAAGATGATAAAAGGTATTGAAAAAGTAGACAATGAGTGGATGCTTCCTCTTGTGGGGAAATCTAGAACAAGAGGTCTAGTTTTAAAATAAGGGTAGCATATTTGGAGAAATTACTTCTCTCAAAGGGGCATGAAACTGTGGAATTCACTACCCCAAAGTGCAGAGGATTCTGGGACATTGAGTACATTTAAGGAGAAAGACAGATTTTTAATTAGAAATGGGTTGAAGGGTTATGGAGAATGGACAGAAAAGTGAGGCCGAGATGAGATCAGCGATGATTGTATTGAATAGTGGAGCAAGCTCGAGCGGCTGAATTGCCTATTCCTAGTTCTTATGTTCTTTCACTCCCATAGTACTAAACTATTGGAGAACTAGTCCATCAGCACCCTACTGCGTTCCGAGTTCAACATTTCTAAATAACATTAGGTTAAAGGGTTGTATTTAATGAGCACTTGATATGCTACCGCATACAAGGCTACAGACCAAGTGCTGGAAAATGGGATTAGAATTCATAGGTGCTTGGTGGCTGGCATAGACATGATGGGCTGAAGGGTCTCTTTCTGTGCTGTAAAATTCTATGACTCTGAATTTATTTGATTTGGTTTGATTTGATTTATTATTGTCACGTGTATTTGTAAACTGTGAAAAGTATTGGGTGGAATTCTCCCAAAAGAATTCTAATTGTTGATTTCATGTAAAAACTGGAGTAAATCCCACTGGTTTTTTTCAGCGGGGTTTTCAAAATGAATGTCCCATACTCTCACTACGCACTCTACTAGTGTAGAGTAGTGTAGTGTGAATCTCATTAAAAATCAGTGGACGGGGCCTATTCCCACTGGAGAGTCCAGCAGCATAGCGCTGAGCGGGCCACTGCGCATGCGCCGATCTGTCAGAGCCGAGATCTGAATGCCTGATTACAGTAATGTGCACTGCCGGCCTCCTGGTCACTGGCCAGTCCCGCAGCCCTGCATCGCTTGCCCTGCAACCCCTCCACCCTTGGGTGACCCCTGGGCATTGCCACTTTGCCCCTTGGACAGTGCTGGGGGCCAGGCTGGCACTACCAAGCTGACAATGCCTGGGGGCACACCCCCTTACCCCTGACCTCCTGGCCGGATGCTGAAGGCGCCGGAAATCTGGTGGCCGGAGACGCGCAGAGGCCGTGACGTCCAGCGGGGAGCCGGCTACACAGCCTCCGCTTGAGTCTCCCGAGAAGAATCGCCCCCCTTTTGTTTCTTGCGCTATACAGACAAAGCATACCATTCATAGAGAACACCTGTCTTGTGTCAGTGTGAGATAAGGACATGTTTCCAGTATCACTCAGTGAAGTATTCGTCATGTAACACTGGCCATTTCTACCATACTTTGTGAAACGGCTGAGCTCTTTCACCACTTTCTTCACTTTGCTGTATGATATAAAAACAGGCAGCTTTTGGGGTTCATGCTTGAAACTGTGATCTTATCAGGATTCCTCAATTGTAACGCAGCTTCTAATGCACTCATGTTTTGGTCTGTGTTGCACACTGCCCCTGTATCTGTGCCATCTTCTTGTTAAACATAAACTCGGCTGACAACCTAGATTGTATTATTGATACATTATGATACAGTAGATAACAAAGAGGCAGCAATTGAACCTGGAGGAAACTATTCGAGGTAAAATTTGAGGCAACATATTTAAACAATAAATAAAACTCTGCTGTTGTAGCACTTCCTTCCACAGTTAATTGCCATTTGCCTACAGAAGCTTGGAAAGATGACTGAATACAGAGGAGTTTATTTTGGGGGAAATTTTGTGTTTGTCAGGGGTATGTTTATGAGAATTTTATGTAGATTTTGTACATTTTCTTTTGCTCGTGCGAAGTCCCCTAAAGTATAATAATAAAGCACCCTGCCGAGATCTGAATGCCTGATTACAGTAATGTGCAGGACACTCCTTTGAATCTGCTGTGGCGTGGCACAAAATAGTGTGAGAAATAGAAACAGCAAACTATTGTAGAGGGGGCGGGTGAGGTGTATTAATGGGTCAGATCTGTAGAAGTTTAATATTGGTGTTATATCTGAATTTTCACATGGAACTTACATCTATGGTGATATAAATATTTGTGTGAAATCAGTACGACAGATGCACCGAGCTAGTTTCAGTAAAGTGTCTAAAGTCGGACTGTCGTGATACTATGATACCCATGATACATAACGAACCAATATTTACTAACATGAATCGAATGCCCATTGATCACCCTGGATTGCTTAACTCCAGAAGGCCTGGGACATGGGCCTCGTTGGCTAGGCCAGTATTTGTTGCCTGTCCCTAATTTTGCTTGAACTTTGCTAGGCAGAGGCCAGCTGAGAGTCAATCACATTGCTATGAGCCCGGAGTCACATGTAGGCCAGACCAGGTCAGAACAACAGATTCCCTTTCCTAAAGGACATTAGTGAAACAGATAGGTTTCCTTCTTTTTTAACAACAATCAATGATAGTTTCTTGGTCATCATTACTGAGACTGGCTTTATATTCCAGATTTAGACTTGAACCTATGTCCCCAGTACATGAGGCTGGGTCTCTGGATCACGAGTCCAGTGACATTACCACTAAAGCTGGGTGAAATTGGCTGTGAATACTGGGTGCCCTGGTTTCATCCTGCAGGTCGAGAGTGTTACAATGCCCGGGTGCTGCATTTCGCATCATACTCACGGGCCTCTGTCTGTGGAATTGTCCTCTATCTTTCAGAAAATATGGAAGTTGCATTGCAGTAAAGTGTATTTTAGCTGGTTTGACATTAATAGAAATAGCAACAACAGCATGGTGTATTTATATAGTGCCTTGAATATAGTAACAGTGAGCACAGGAGAGATGGGTCAATCATACTTAACTGAAACAAGGGCTGGGAGTTTCCATTCTGGGTCTATATACCATTGCGCGAGTGGGAACCGGGAGCGTTTCCCCCTGCAGAGATAGGTGGGAATTTGCACCAAATCCTTGCCTAATTAATTCTGCCATCAATCGAGGCCAGAAGGAGGCTTGTATCCTGAGGATGGAAGGAGAGGACTAGCAATGTGAGCAAATCTGTATGGCAGAAGGTGCAGTAAGAGTTTTAACAACACCAGGTTAAAACTCTTACTATGTTTACCCCAGTCCAACACCGGCATCTCCACGGCAGAAAGTGGCCAGGGTAGTCAGTGCTGTTGAATTGTCCCAGCATTGTCAGTACAATGTGCTGGAGTTCCTCTTCAGTTGTCCAGCTGAGCTGATCTGCTGCTCCGCCCACCCCCACTGACCCAACTGCCATGCAGCATCTCCACATCTACACCCCGAGGATCAAGAGAAATTGAAAGTCGCCATGGTGCATGAAACAGTCCAGGTGGAAACCAACACCTTCCAACCCATGTGGCCCACGTTAACCTCCCCCCAAAACCATTGGCCTGTGAGCTTTAACCTACCCACAGTGACCCTACAAACCTTCCCCGCCATCCACTATCTTGTGCAGATGAATGTCCATGTCCCCTGAGGAACCCACCCCCGTGACAATAGACACATCCCAATCCCTCATCTGTCCTACCCCCAGAATCTGGTTTTACTGCTGTGTCCCTCAGCGTTCTTCTGTCATCACAGGACCTTCATCCACCACCCCCCTTTAACCCTCCCCATCCCTTCCTGTCAGTAATTCTATTATTATGGCCACCCAGGATCTATCAGTTGACACAATGAACCCCTCCCTCTGAACATCTTTCCACTCTTCTCCCCCATGCCCATTCACACCTGCACAACCTGCAGTCCCCACTCCACCATCGCCCTCCCACTCTGCAGATTCATACCAGCTCACCCATTGCAAGACCCCTGAAGCTACTCCCTCTTTCCGCTACCACCCCCATGTCCCTCACTACCCTCCAGGCCTCCACACTCATCTCACCATTTCATTCCTCTCCACCCCATCTAATCATTGCACTACACCCAGCACAGAGCAGCACTGGCCAACGGTACCTAATGCAGCTGTCATCCTGCGGCAAGAAGATCAACCTCCTGGAATCTCCTGCAGTGTGAAAACCCACATGGATGATTCTCCACTCACCCCTACTTACTGTGGTATTCCAGGGTCTATGGTCTGAGAGAAACTGCCAAAGAAGAGCATCTATCTCCACTTGGAGGGGCTTGGCTTGATCAGGGATAGTCAGCATGGCTTCATCAGAGGGAGGTCATGCCCAACAAATTTGATTGAATTTCTTGAGGAGGTAGCCAGGTGTGTAGACGAGGGTAGTCGATGTAGTTTATGTGGATTTCAGCAAAGCCTTTGACAAGGTCCCATGTGGGAGATTTGTAAAGAAGGTAAATTCACATGGGATACAGGGTAATTTGATCAAGTGGATTCAAAATTGGCTCAGTTGTAGGAGACAGAGGGTGATGACAGAAAGCTGCTTTACTGACTGAAAGCCAATGTCCAATGGAGGGATCTGTGTTGGGCCCCCTATTATTTGTCATTTATATATATGACATTGATGACAATATGGGGAGTAGGATTAGTAAGTTTGCGGATGACACAAAGATTGGCCGGGTGGTTAACAGTGAGGCGGGGTGTCTTGGGCTACAAGAAAATATAGACGGAATGGTCAAATGAGCAGATAAGTGGCAGATGGAATTTAACCCTGAAAAGTGTGAGGTGATACACTTTGGAAGGAGTAATTTGACAAAAAAGTAGTCAATGAATGGTAGGACACTAGGAAGTTCTGTGGAATAGAGGGACCTTGGTGTGTTTGTCCATCGATCTCTGAAAGCGGAAGGGCATGTTAATAGACTGATGAAGAAGGCATATGGGACACTTGCCTTTATCAATCGATGCATCGATTACAAAAGCAGGAAAGTCATGTTGGAGTTGTATGAAACTTTGGTGAGATCACAGCTAGAGTACTATGTGCAATTCTGGTCAAGGATGTGATTGCACTGGAGTGGGTGCAGAGGAGATTCACCAGGATGCTGCCTGGGATGGAACATTTAAATTATGAAGAGAGGTTGGATAGACTTGGGTTGTTTTCGTTGGAACAGAGAAGACTGAGGAGCAACCTGATCAAGGTGTACAGATTATGAGAGACATGGACAGAGTGGATAAGGAACAGCTGTTCCCCTTGGTTGAAGAGTCAGTCACAAGGGGACATATGTTCAAGGTGAGGGGCAGGAGGTTTAGGGGGTGTGTGAGGAAAAATGTTTATGCCCAGAGGGTGGTGATGGTCTGGAATGTGCTGCCTGGGAGGGTGGTGAAGGCGGGTTGCCTCACATCCTTTAAAAAGTATCAGAGTGAGCACTTGGTACATCATAACATTCAGGGCTATGGGCCAAGTGCTGGCAGATGGGGTTAGGTGGGAGTTTAGGTGTTTCTAATGTGTCGGTGAGGACTCGATGGGCGGAAGGGCCTCTTCTGCGCTGTATGATTCTACGATTCTACGATTCTATAGTCGCTGGGCGCCTCCATCTTCTGATCTCCACAGGCTGTCCAGCACTTCTTCCTGGTGAATCCCGACATGTTCATGCCATATTGACCTGGAATTCCACTGGCGACATGGATAAATGGAAAACGGTAGGTCAATTCCAGTCAGGTCTTTATTTGAATCCCACTAATGGGATCCCTTCATGCTGGCCTTTGGTGGGAATGGCGACAACCCAAGAAGGCAAGAGTGCACATTCCCAGTGACAGTTCATGCCAGTGGGGATGTGATTTTTCACTTCTTGCTGCATTGTTCCCCCGCCCCCGCCGTGTGCCCCCCAAGCCTCCCCCAACCCCGCGATTAAACCCACTAATGGGGTGAACTGGAAAATCCCGGCCAAGGGCTTTACTCTGAATTGACATTTACCCGACCCCTGGTGCTTAATGCTGCTATTGACAAATGTCTCGAGAGCTGGGAAAAATGAAAAAATGTTCAATATTGACTCAGTCCATCCTTACTCACCCATAGCTATCCCCACCCCCTACATTTGAATTACAAATTCCCCTACAAAACCATTAAAATGTGAATAAACAACTGTACAGTAAAGGAAAGTGGAAGGTGTGATTCTCTCCGTGTGCCTGATAATTCAGTCATTTTATGTGACATTAGAATATTGAATTGAAACCCAGTTGGGGCCTCCCCAACCCATTTCCTGTCAAAAATGTTTTCTTCTAATAATTTGTCGCTCAGCGCTGATCTAGTGTTTGTGGTTAAACTCTCTTGATAACCGACCAAAAAGTAGAGTAAGCATTTTATAAATTTCCCATACATACTCTGCTCTGGTGGCCAATTTTATACTTTCGGGTTCTTGATGTGGTGCCTTGCCTGTCGGGTGGGGTTATAGGAAAATGGCGGGCCCGTTACTGGAAATGTCAAAGTGGAAAGTTTCTTTGTGTTTTTCTTTTAAAGAAAATATGAGCTGAGATCTGGGTGTGTAATGCGATGCCACACTGCTTACTCCTGGTGCTGAGTTTGACTCCTTCTTGTATTGAACCCCTGTTATAATTGACCCTTACTCTGCTGTTTTGCCCTTAAAGGGACAATCACCACACCCTTTAAGGGCAACACACCCTCTACCTCCCAGCAGGAAGAGTGCTACATGAATAAATTTGGTCAGCTCCACCCAGTTTCTAATAGTATGAATCCACAGTGTTATGGCACTAAACTGGCCCTGTCACTTAAGGCCAGAAGGATGGTTGGCATGGAATACATACATTCGAACATACGAATTAGGAGCGGGAGTAGGCCACTCAGCCCCTTGAGCCTGATCTGCCATTCAATAAGACCATGGCTGATCTAATTGCAACTTCATTCCTGCCTACCTTTCACCCCCCTGTTAATCAATAATCTATCTAGCTCAGCCTTAAAAATGTTCAAGATCTCTGCTTCCACTGTCTTTTGAGGAAGAAAATTCCAGAGACTTGCAATTCTCTGAGAGGAAAAAATTCTCACCTCTGTCTTAAATGAGCGACCCTTTATTTTTAAACAGCGATCACTAGATCTAGATTCTCTGACAAGAGGAAACGTCGCCTCCCTCGTCCATCCCGTCAATAACCCTCAGGAACTTAAAGGTTTCGATTAAGTTGCCTCTTCCTCTTCTGAATTCTCATGGATACAAACGTAACTTCTCCAATCTTTCCTCATAAGACAACCTGCCCATTCCTGGTGTTAGTCAAGTAAACCTTCTCTGAACTTCTTCTAACGCATTTACATTTTCCTTTAAATAAGGAAACCAATACTGTACACAATACTCCTGATGTGGTTTCACCAATATCCTATACAACTGAAGCATAACCTCCCAGCGTGTGTAATCAATTCCCCTCACAATGAACAACATTCTATTAGCTTTCCTAATTACTCACTATACCTGCATACTAACCTTTTGTGATTCATGCACTAGGACATCCAGATCCCTCTGCACCTCAGAGCTCTGCAATCTCTCACCATTTAGATAATATGCCTCACCAGTGCAGCAAGGGGTGACTTCTCTCAGGTTACCATTAACCTCTATAATTGGAACAATGATGAGATAATGTTTGGCTGTGCCCATTTCCTGACATAGGAATAATTTTTTGAGGGCATGGGGTAGCTAAAACAAAGGGGTGATTTTAACCTAACCTGCCTGTGGGGAAAAAGAGGTGCAGTCTGTCCACAGATTCCTGAAGGGAATCAAGAGACATATGGGATATTTTCCTTTATTATCCAAGGTATTGAATATAACAACATGGAGGTTACATTAGAACTAGTAAGGGCACAGCTGGAGTACCGTGCGTTCTTTGGTCACTGCACTATTGGAAAGGTATGATTGTACTAGAGAGAGTACAGAGGAGATTTACAAGGATGTCGCCTGGATTGACAAATTTTAGTTATGAGGGAATATTTAATGAGCTTCAATTGTTTTCTTTGGAACAGATGAGGCTGTGAAGAGACATAATTGAAGTGTATAAAACGATGGGGAGTATCGATAGAATGGATAGGAAGGCCCTTTTCCCCTTGGTGAGAGGTCCATAAATAGGGGGCATGGATTGAGGATAAGAAGTAAGACGTTTAGAGAGGATTCAAAAGGAAATGTTTTCACCCAGAGGGTTACGGGGATCTGGGACTCATTGCCTGAAATATTGGTAGAGGCTGAAAGCTCCTCATCACCATGGTTATCATTGTATGCCACTCCAGGAGTGGTTGGGATACCAGTATTTCCCTCAACCAGTGAACTCCTGGTCCCATTGGGCAGCATGGACAAATTGGGCCGAAGGGCCTGTTTCCATGCTGTAAACCTCTATGACACACAGCCAAATTTTGCAGCTGATTTCTATGAGGTGCATTCCAAGCAGAAAACAAGAGAATGTTCCTTCAAGCTTCACACAAATCCCTTGTTACTCAGGGTCAATTTGCGTGAAATGTTGGCTCCATAGATTTCAGGCAGATGCTCACACTCCCAGCCTCTTTCCCAACTTGCTCCCTGCTATCTCTCATTACTTTATTCACATCTCCTGCATTAAAACTTAACAGGATCCCTGAATCATTTCTTCAACTCATCAACACCAAGTACCTGTGATCGGAGCAGAAATTCATGATTGTGAGCCCATTGACTGAGTTAATGGGAAATAACTGAGCATTGTGAGGAGCCTGAAGCATGATAACCACGGTGGGTAACATCTGTCCTATATTACAACTTGATACCCCTCCACGGATTGCATTTCTACTGCAATCACAGCCCACTTCCTTTGTGTGCAACAAACATTGAGGAGCTACGGCAAAGGTATCTTTCAGCAATTTTTGTCAATGTTTTTGTACAATTTGAATTTAAAAAATTCCACCAAATAAACACACTGTTGATGTGTGCGTTTTACAATTCTGTAAAGAACAGATACCCGTGGTAAAATTCTGCCAAAATAATTTCAGACAATAAATATCATTGATTATTATTTAAAATCAATTTCCTTATCATTTAAAGTGGCCATAATGTTCACTCTGTTCCTTCCTGATAATATAGATATCTGTATCTATAAATCAGTATGTAAAATCTATTATTCTCAATTAGTTTTTCACAGCTTTTGCAATATTCTGAAGTTATTCTTTCAATGTAAAATGGGCATAAAAGTATGCAATATAGCGGGAAGCAAATGCCCACTCATTCTGGGTGTCGTGCCCATCATATTGCAATCAGTTTGAGAAGGGCCTATACCTAAAAACGATCCTTTGCACATAAAAATAGAGGGACTAATATCTGTCTGAGGTGCATTTTGTAAAATTGGACTACCCTGAATGCAGCTGGCATCAGACAGGGGTAGGATAGCCAGGTCTACATTCGACATAACCCGGGATCTGCCAACAACATGGTGAGTTTTATAAAAAGCACATTCCTGAATGTGGAACCATAAAGAGCAGGAATGTTACACCTGGCTCCATATTGAAACCACAGAACCCTGAAGGTCAACCCCACCCCCTCTCCCTATCTTCTTGATCGCCTCCCACTTCCTTCCGATCATGAATTCTCTCCCTCCACCTGGTCGCCCTTTCCCCCTCTCCACCCACTTATTGTCCCTCCCCTCCACCTGATCACTACCACCTCCTCACCCCCAACCAATCGCTGCCTCTCCCTCCTGATCGCTGCCCCCCCACCTCCCTTTCACTGTCTCCCTCTGCCCCCTCCGGTTGATCGCTGCCGACCCTTTCCATTTGTACCCTTTCTTCCTCTCTCAATCACTGCCTCCCTGCTCCAGAGTGCTGACTCCCTCGACTCAGTCTTTACTCCTCCGTCCTCCTGATCCTTCCTTCTCACTTTATTCCCAACAATTTCTTCCTCTTTGTCCTGATCATTTCGTTCTTCCCTCTCCTATTTGGCCTCCTTCTTACTCCAAGGTCTATTTGAGGGCTGCTGGGGGTGACACACCAATGTAAATGAGGGCCTCAGTCCAATATCAGGTGGACCTTGGGCCTACCCATTCCAATGAAGGAGTCATTCCTTGCACAAGGTATGACAAGCCAGCATGAACTGATTCTTCTCCCAGTCCGATACCACGTATCCCATGTCTTAGAGTGCTTTTATCTAACAAGTTAAAATTACGCCGCACTGCGTCATCAGATAGTGATAGGTTTGCTGCATCATGTATGTCCATACTTGGATATCCATTCAGAACCTTAAAACCCTAACTGTGTCCTTCTGCCCTCTACCTGAAGGGAGCTTTTTTAAAAGTTCTGTCTCATTTTGCCTATTCATTTAATTCCCTGAAAATGATACTGGCATGAAATTCCTCCAGGACTTTTTTTTCATGGTCTTTGCAAATAATTTCCAACACTTTCCTGATTTGTGATGAAAGCCCTTTGTTTAATACCAAAGATTTGTAATTTTCTTATAATCCCTGTGACCTCTAGAAAAATAAAAAATAAAATGAAAGAGCTACAAGTGATTCACCAGTTTGTGTAACCAGAACAGGAAAGTACAGGTCCCTGGAGGCTGTGCGAAGGCTCTCTGATTCACTGGTCAAACCACATTTGAAATATTGTGTTCAATTCTGGTCACCGCACCACAGAAATCAGAGTCGTGCTTTAGATAAGATGCAGTGAAAAGCAACAAGACTTTCAAGTTAATTTATTAGTCACAAGTAAGGCTTACATTAACACGGCAATGAAGTTACTGTGAAATTCCTGTAGTTGCTACTCTCTGCCACCTGTTCAGGTCAATGCACCTAACCTGCATAGCTTTCAGACTGTGGGAGAAAACCAGAGCACCCCCATGAAGATATGGGGAGAACGTGCAAACTCCACACCGACAGTGACCCAAGCCGGGAATCGAACCCAGGTGTCAGGCGCTATGAGGCAGCAATGCTAACTACTGTGCCAGACTGTGCAGGCTGTGGTGAACCATTGTTGGTTCCCACCAGGTAGTGCTGAGCCAGGGTCTGGCCAGTACTATGAGTCTGTGTATATGTTACTGTTGGGGTTAGAGTTGGGCTGTTCTACCTGTAATATAGTTCTTATGGTACATCCCAGTGGGGCTCCGCCTCCTGGGAGAGGTATAAAGGTCACTGCTCTGTCTGGGACCCTTTAGTCTGGGATCGTGTATTATATATGGTAGCTCTATTGTTGTAGTCAATAAAAGCCTTTATTTCCCCGAGTACCTCTAGCCTCGTGAGTTATATCGCGCATCAATTTTATTGACTACAATTGAACTCTCTTCGTTGAAAAAAAAACGACACAGAGAACATGGAGCAAATGCTTAAACCCGAACGGCTTACGTTGGACCCACGTGCGGCGGGCGCCTCGAACACCTTCGACCACTGGTTGAAATGCTTTCAGGATTACCTCGAAGCCTCCGCAGCGGTCACCACCGACGCCGACAGACTCCGGGGCCTCCACGCGAGGGTGAGCGACGCTGCATATTTAGTGATCCGTGGGGCCACCGACTACAAAGGGGCCCTCGAGCTTCTGAAGAAGTGCTACATTAAACCGCCGAACGAGATGCATGCTCGATATCTCTTAGCCACTCGACGGCGGCAGCCCGGCGAAACGATGGAAAAGTACGCGTGCGAGCTCCTACAGCTAGCCAGGGGCTGTAACTGCAAAGCAGTGTCGGCAGACCAGAACATGAACGACCTCGCTCGAGATGCATTTGTGGCGGGAATCGGCTCGTCTTACATCCGCCTTCGGCTGTTGGAGCAAGGTAATCTCGATCTCACTAAGTCCATAGAGCTAGCGGATGCGCTAGAAACGGCCTCCAAAAGTCTGGCGATGTACCCCGACGACCACGTGGAGACAACGTGGCAGGGGCAGTCACAGACCCCACTTCATTCAGCGGGACCGAAAAACTGCGTGATTGCGTTCCCACCCTCGGGCCTGACGACGGCAGCAGCTCCAGGCAGCCCGTGGTGTTACTTCTGTGGGGGAGTGAAGCACCCTCGGCAGCGATGTCCCACTAAAGCGGTGTTGTGCTCCGCCTGCGGCAAGAAGGGGCATTATTCAAAGGTATGCTGATCCAAACTTCCATCCAGGAACAGCAGTGCGGCGTGTGACTCCCCGGAGCCGGTTTCCTCGTCGTCGGCATCGTCAAGGGCTTCTTCCACGTGCGAGGCCAGGACGTCGCCATTCCAGACGACGGAGTCACAAGAGACGCGCGACGACCATGGGCTGCTGGTTTTGGCGCCATCGCCCACGTGCGACCTATGGGGGCAGCCATTTTGGTCGGCACCGACCGCGAATGACCAGCAGGGGTCATCATCATCCATCTCAGCTGCCTGCAGTGGCGCCCACGAACCAACGGTGGCGTCGATCATCCTGGACCAGGCAAAGCCTCACAGACTCGACAAGTCCATGATGGACATACAGGAAAACAAATGCACGATTTATTGTCTGTTTGACAGCGGGAGCACGGAGAGCTTCATTCACCCAGACGCCGTGAAGCGGTGTGGCCTCCGGATTCAGCCTGTCAAGCAGACAATTTTGATGGCGTCAAGGTCCCGGTCTGTCACCGTGCTAGGGAGTTGCGTGGTAAATCTGACAGTGCAGGGCACGGTTTACGAGAGCTTCAAGCTCCTGGTGTTACTGCACCTTTGCGCGCCAATTCTCCTAGGACTAAATCTCATGGTCCACTTGAAGAGCGTAACCCTACAGTATGGTGGGCCACTCCCTCCGCTTTCAGTGGGAGACTCGCAGCCTCTAAATTGCCCAACGCGCTCCACCTGTAGCCTCTCGACGCTTAAGATTACCACACCCTCTTTATTCCAGAAGCTCGTGCCAGGCTGCAAGCCCATCGCGACTAAGAGCAGGCGTTACAGCGCTGAGGATCGGATCTTCATTCGATCTGAGGTTCAGCGGCTCCTCAAGGAAGGGATCATACAACCTAGCGCTAGTCCTTGGAGAGCGCAGGTCGTGGTGGTCAAGAGTGGGAACAAACCCCGGATGGTCATAGACTATAGTCAGACCATTAACAGATACACGCAGCTGGATGCGTATCCCCTACCGCGCATATCTGACATGGTCAACCAGATTGTGCAATACCGGATGTTCTCCACCATCGACCTAAAGTCTGCTTACCACCAGCTCCCCATTCGCCCAGAGGACCGACAATACACGGCTTTTGAGGCGGATGGTCGCTTGTACCATTTTCTAAGGGTTCCTTTTGGTGTCACGAAAGGGGTCTCGGTCTTCCAGCGTGCTATGGACCGAATGGTGGACCATAACGGACTGCGGGCTACCTTCCCGTACCTGGATAACGTCATCATCTGCAGCCATGACCAGCAGGACCACGATGCCAACCTTCTTAGATTCCTACACACTGCATCTCGCCTGAATCTGACGTACAACAGGGAGAAGTGTGTATTTCGCACGCGCCGCCTAGCTATCCTCGGATACGTGGTGGAAAACGGGGTCATTGGCCCTGATCCAGACTGTATGCGTCCCCTCCTCGAACTTCCCCTGCCCACTAGTGCAAAAGCACTGAGAAGATGCTTAGGCTTCTTCTCTTACTACACACAGTGGGTTCCCAATTACGCGGACAAAGCCCGTCCGCTCATCAAGTCTACCTCTTTTCCCCTAGCACCAGAGGCTCGTTTGGCCTTTGAAAAACTAAAAGCCGACATCGCGAAAGCCACGATGCACGCTATCGATGAGTCCATCCCCTTCCAGGTGGAGAGCGATGCATCTGATTTCGCCCTGGCCGCCACACTTAACCAGGCGGGCAGGCCCGTCGCCTTTTTCTCTCGCACTCTCCAAGGCCCCGAAATTTGACATTCGGCGGTGGAAAAGGAGGCCCAGGCCATTGTGGAGGCCGTCCGGCATTGGCGCCATTACTTGGCGGGAAAACGGTTCACCCTGCTCACGGACCAGCGGTCCGTGGCGTTCATGTTCAATAACACGTTACGGGGCAAGATCAAGAACGATAAGATCTTGAGGTGGAGAATCGAACTCTCCACCTATAATTACGACATCATGTATCGTCCAGGGAAACTCAACGAGCCCTCGGATGCCCTGTCGCGTGGAACATGCGTTAGTATGCAGGAGAATCGATTGCAGGCTCTCCACAATGACCTCTGCCATCCGGGGGTCACTCGGCTCTTCCATTTCATAAAAGCCCGGAATCTACCCTACTCGGTGGAGGATGTCAGGTCTATAACCAGAAGCTGCCGGGGATGCGCGGAATGCAAACCGCACTTCTACCGACCTGACAGGGCACAACCCGTTAAGGCCACTTGTCCATTCGAAAGACTGAGTGTAGATTTTAAGGACCCCCTTCCCTCGATAGATCGGAACGTGTACTTCCTCAATGTGGTTGATGAGTACTCACGATTCCCCTTTGTCATTCCTTGTTCCGATATGACCGCTGCCACGGTTATCAAGGCATTTCGTGATCTTTTCACCCTGTTCGGGTACCCCTGTTATATCCATAGCGATAGGGGCTCGTCGTTCATGAGCGATGACTTGAGGCAATTCCTGCTCTCATACGGAATTGCCTCTAGTAGAACCACGAGCTACAACCCTAGGGGTAACGGACAGGTTGAACGTGAGAATGCTACAGTCTGGAAGGCTGTCTTACTGGCGTTGAAGTCTAAAGGCCTTCCAGTCTCCCGTTGGCAAGAGGTGCTCCCTGATGCGCTCCACTCCATACGCTCACTCCTGTGTACGGCAACCAATGCTACTCCCCATGAGAGACTGTTTTCATTCCCTCGGAAGTCTTCCTCTGGGACCTCATTACCGTCTTGGTTGACGTACTCAGGACCTGTCCTCCTGCGGCGACATGTTAGGACCCGCAAGTCCGACCCTTTGGTTGAACAGGTCCATCTCCTCCACGCCAACCCTCAATATGCCTATGTGGCATATCCTGACGGGCGAGAGGGCACGGTCTCGATTCGAGACCTGGCGCCAGCAGGGGGCTTGGAAACCCCTGTCGCTCCCATACCTCCTGTTAGAGACCCCCCAACTATTGTTTCCCCTCCTGACACGGCGCGGGCAGCATCGGGTCCATCACTTAACCCTTTTACTCCCGTGTACAGCTTGCCTGAGTCCAGGAGATGGTCGCCACTTCAAGGCGTGTCCGAGTTTCGCGGATTGTCACCACCTCGGTGTCTACCGGCCCGTGAGACATTGGAGGAGCCGTTGGACACCGCCTTGGGGAGAACGCCACCACGAGTGCCTACACCAGTGTCATCGCCGGTGTTGAGGAGGTCACAACGACGGTGCGGTCCCCCAGACCCTCTGAACCTATAGACTGATGAACAATTGTTCTGTGTTTTGTACCCCGCCGGCCTTTGTTTTCAAAGGAGGGGTGAATGTGGTGAACCATTGTTGGTTCCCACCAGGTAGTGCTGAGCCAGGGTCTGGCCAGTACTATGAGTCTGTATATATGTTACTGTTGGTGTTAGGGTTGGGCTGTTCTACCTGTAATATAGTTCTTATGGTACATCCCAGTTGGGCTCCGCCTCCTGGGAGAGGTATAAAGGTCACTGCTCTGTCTGGGACCCTTCAGTCTGGGATCGTGTATTATATATGGTAGCTCTATTGTTGTAGTCAATAAAAGCCTTTATTTCCCCGAGTACCTCTAGCCTCGTGAGTTATATCGTGCATCACAGGCTAACAGGGAGGGTGAAGGGGACGGTAGTTACATGACGAAAGATTACAGAACCTCTAGAATGAAGGCAGATTAAAGGTCACCTCATCGATGTACATAAAATGTTCAGTGGAATGAATGGGATAAGCGTATTTATACAAATGTTTTCAGGACTCTTATTTCCTGTTGTCAATGGTTAGCAACATTTTTGTGACATTGGTAATGTTTCGAGATATTCCTTGAGGTGTGACAATAACACCAGCTGCTGTAACTTTTCATAGACAGATCTATTCCTTCCTTTCAGTGCTCCCACCGCTGGTGGCGGTTTTGCAGAGGACATTCAGTTTCTTCTCGGCAGCTTTACTGCTCCTTAAAGGGACGGCTGCAGCCATTACCAAAACGTTAAATCTTGTAAAGATAATTACTTAACTGAAAATTACTTGACTTAAAACCATGGGCGACTGTCAGTCAGTAATTGCAACCGTGTCAAAATCCACACACCCCTCCTTCCACCGCCTTGGCTTCCAACCCCTTCCTGATCACTGCCTCCCACCTTATTGCTAAAAGAAAGACAACCAAACGACAGGTGTGTCAGTAGCTGTTTTATTTGAAGAAACAAGGACAAGTAAGGGAATGGCTCCTTGGGGACTGAGAGCAGCATAAGTTCTATGAAAAGAGGCCACAGATGTTATGGAAGGAAATTGCAAAGGCAATCAGTGCCAAACAGTGTGGGAAGAGGTTTAATGGCCTCATAAGGGTTGCCAAGGTGTGTGGCAACAGTCTTCTCCATCCGTATTCTGTCAGAATGTTAGAGCTTTGATATGTTTCGTTTTTTCTTCATTGCAAGGCATTCACATTAAGACGTAGCCTCTTTTCTCAGGCTGACGGGATGAGTTTCCAACCTTCCCTCCCTCCAGTGCCGCTTTCCCGTGAATGTCAGGCCTTTTCCCTCTGCTTCATCCTCATTATCTTCTGTCATCAGAAACAGGAAGCCTTTCTGAATAAGAACTCCAAATTAATCCAGGAAAATATTGTCAGAAATGTAAACTTAAATTAACGACAGGTCATTTCGAATCATATATTAGGAAGAATTAAAATACTTGAAATAGTCAGTAACACGGGCGAGATTAGAGGAAGTG
This sequence comes from Mustelus asterias, assembly GCF_964213995.1. NCBI lineage: Eukaryota > Metazoa > Chordata > Chondrichthyes > Carcharhiniformes > Triakidae > Mustelus > Mustelus asterias. The sequence continues at coordinate 106,951,326 of NC_135805.1, read as the reverse complement.
TTAGGGATGGGGTTGTATTTCTTGTGTGGCGTCACAGAAAACAAATGTTCATTTCTTCTGAAACTATTCATCTCTTTTTGTTTGCGTTGTACTGATATCTCTGATTAAACTGTTTTCACACAACTTTAGCAATCTAATTTTATAAAACTAAACTGAAACTTGTTCATAATCATCACTTCATTAAGAGCCCAGCAGGTGTATGTAGTGAGTGCGGGGTTGTTCCAGACTTCAGCAGAAAATTAGCTACTCTGCTTCATGACGAAACTTGAACATCCGTGCAGTCCTTGCTCCTTGACTATTCTCACAGATCTTTCTGCTGCTCCATTTATTGTCAGATTACTTGGAAGAGTGAGGTTGTGCTTGATACTAATTTGCTTCATGAAATTCAGAATCAAAGTAGAATTAAATTGACGGTGGTTATCTGAGACAAGCTCCTCCAGTAAACCATTATAGGCAAAAATGGATCTTGCTTCATTCTGGGGCGGCATGGTAGCACCGTGGTTAGCACTGCTGTCTTAGGGATCTGGGTTCAATTCCGGCTTCAGGTGACTGTGTGGAATTTGCACGTTTGCCCTGTGTCTGCATGGGTTTCCTCTGGTTTCCTCCCACACTCCAAAGATGTGTGGGTTAGCTTGATTGGCCATGCTAAATTCACCCTCAGTGTCAGGGGAACTAGCAGGGTAAATATGTGGAGTTACAGGGATAGGGCCTGGGTGGGATTGTGATTGGTGCAGACTCGATGGGCCAAATGGCCTCCTTCTGCATGGTAAGAATCTAAGATCTATTGTCTTTTTGAGCATTGGTGTTTTGATTCATATGCTTTACTTCAGTCCACTTTGAGTAGCCGTCAATAAGCACCAAGAAATTGTCATTTTCCTTTTAGTAAAAGTCCACAAGCCCTCTTTGAAATGGGTGTGTCACGCCTGACATTGGTGTAAAGCAGTTTTTGTTGGTGTATTCCTGCGGTTTGTTAAATATACATTGGGTGCTGGGTCACTCTCTGCCCCAGACCAATAAACAAAACACCTGGCTGTGGATTTCTTACTGACTATAACCGTGTGTTCAGCATGAAATTCTGCCAGAGCCTTGTCTCTGAAAGAGTTAGATAATACCGCTGTGTGACCCGCCTCCTACTGCATCTGTGAACACATGACAACTCGTGACCTCGATTGTGGAACACTTTCAGTTCCTCATCTGGCCAAAAGCCCTGCCCAACAAATCAAAGTCTGTTCATAGACTCTTCAGAATTAGGGGTGGAACTTTTCCAGCCCTCCGTGGTGTGTTTTGCAGTGGTGGAGGTGGCTCACCATTAGCCCCGGCATGATCTTCCGGTCTCGCCGACGTCCATAACTTGCCTGTCCAACCACCAGGGAGCCCCCCCCCCCGTGGGGAGGGGAATACCTTTGTGGAACCAGCAGGGTGAGTAGGGTCAGAAACTCACGCCCTTGATCTTTCGAAATTTCAGCTGAAATTTCGGTTGCAGTGACTGGAAAGTCCTCATCCATGCTCCCATTTGGAAAAATGTACCTTTATAGCTGACTTTTGATTCTTCATACAGCAAATGTGACAATGCACCAGAAGCTCCTCTGAAGTACAATATATTGTAATCGTACAGTGAGAGAAGCACTGTCCACTGCTACATCCAAAATGCTGCCCTTGTTGGTGTTGCAGAGTTGGACTCTGAATAGGTACCAGGGGTTCAGGATCTGTTACTGGCATGAGCTTTCGACCCAGCAAAAAATGATTGAATTTTCTGATTCTGAAATGATTCCAAGCTCTCGTGGTTCTGCTGCTGGGATTACAGAGCAGCCAATCATCCACTTGAGCCAGCAGCTCTCTTCCCACTGGGATTGGGGTGGCAGTCTTGCCCTAAAGCAATTGACACTGCTCCCAGCATTAAATTGCCGTGGGCAGCCACTGCGAATATGGGCAGGCTTCCCCTCTCCACCAATTTCTAATTCAGGGATTTGGGGACCACGACATCCTGTAAGGTCCGACCCAGTGAGACTGAAGCTAAATTAGCCGAATTTAGCTGATCCAACTATAGATCACATTGCAATGTGATCTATAGTTGGATCAGACGGACACGGACCTACAGCAGCCTAGCAGCTTGGTAACTGGGAGTTTTTGTTCAGCATGGTCCCTACTGCTGGTTGCTGCAGAATATTTGGATTTCCATTTCATCACCAAAATCTGTTATATAATGGGAGGAAATTAATGGGACACCATCACTAAACTGGCAGGTCACATGTTTAATGATACCATCAAGTACTGGGCATGCTCATAACATATGAACACATTACAGTTCCATTGCCATCTCTGGGATCTTGCTGTGCACAGATTACTTAGTTGATCGTAAAGTGTTTTTGGACAACCTAAGGTTATGAGAACCACTAAATTTTTCTATCTCTTTAATTCTAATGGGATAGTACAGAATGACAGGACGTGCCTTTTTGTTCCTTATTTCCTTTAAAGAAAGTATGAACCAGATTAAAAAGAGTACATTGAACGAAGACCAATTTATCTCCATCTGTGAATCCCTTGTGAAATGGCTGATGGATTTTCAATGCTACATCTTCATGATGGATATTTTTGAGCCCAGTTGTTCTGAATTCTGGTTTTCCCTATTCACGTACATTGACTGCAAGTGCACAAAGAAGAAATATAGCAAAATCAATAAAAGATTTTACCATGCTCAGAACAAAGAACTCAGAGATCGATAGAAACACCTCCACTGGGACAAGCAGCAGCCGCATAGTTGGCTGAGGTCTTTCCGTTGCCTGCTTGGGGAAGAGATGATGTTGATGCTTAGTATCGTCTGGCCGGGCAGACAGGGTGACACTGATATGGAGGGAGAGTCTGTTGTGGGGCCAGGGAAGTAAGGAGTTGTCAGCTTGAGTTTGGGGAAAACTGTCGACATGACGGAACGGCACAGGCATTTGCCTCATCGATGTGAACCAGTGTTTATGACCTGTGGAAAATTCACTGGACAGGGACAACACCCAAAGCACACCAACATTTTATACACTGAAAGGCACTTTGAAACTGTTTACAATGTACAACATCTCGAACCTAACTAGTAAGAAAATGAACTATACTAAGTAATTGTATCATTCAGGTAGCAAAACAAAATGAAACCACCAAATATTTCTGCCATTGCAGCATTCGTAACCACACAAAAGCTCTTGAATTTTTTGCCTTTTATTCCACCATCGCTTAAGAGAATTAATTAAGTATATCTTCCACAGCTTGGTATTTAAAGTAGGCAAGGTATCTGCCTCTGTATTGAAAATAATAATGTGCTACGCACCAATTATTGTATTACGGAGGAGACCTTAGTTAAAGAACAAAATGCAGCCTATCTAGAATTGTAAAAGGATGGTTTCCCTTTGAAACCAGAAACAAGTCATGTCATCATGAATGTGAGCTACTATTTATACGTCCCCTGATATCAAAGCCTTGAAAGTGCAGGTGTGCAGCTTATTTTTTAATTAGTGGTAAGCAGGGGTTGAAACCCGACTGACACACCGGAGGCCTCTCACTCCTTGTGCGCAGGGGCAGGTGGAATAACATCGGTAGAATGCTGATGTAAGGTTACGAATGCGCCAGTTTTAAAAAGATCCCAGGGAGTCCATTAATGATCTTCATCACAATAAATGCAACACCTCTGCAATGTTTTCCTTTTCTCCTTTTAGTCACCATTCTAAAGAAACCTGTTCCAAAGAAAACGGTATTCAATTCAATGGGGAAACTCCCGAACGGTTCTGAGAATGGGACTGTCTCTCAATTTATACCCGAGGTCCTCAGGAAAAGCAGACTTTTGGCACATTGAAGTTTATTTATTAGTGTCACAAATAGGCTTACATTAACACTGTAATGAAGTTACTGTGAAATTCCCCTAGTCACCACATTCCGGCACCTGCTCGGGTACACTGATGGAGAACTTAGCATGGCCAATGCACCTAACCAGCACGTCTTTCAGACTGTGGGAGGAAACCGGAGCACCCAGAGGAAACCCATGCAGACACAGGGAAAACGTACAGTCTCCGCACAGACGGTGACCCAATTCGGGAATTGAACCCGGCTCCCTAGCACTGTGAGGCAGCAATGCTAACCACTGTGCCACCATGCTGCCCATTAATATTAGGTTATGCAGGAAGGAAGAATGTAACATTTTTGTCACGACATTGAAGGGCTCAGAGCCTGGTTCAATGTTGTGAGGACTGGTCAAGCAAGTATCACATGACATTGCAAGAGACTTTGGGAACTGTAGTGGGCAACCCAATGATTTTACAAAGGCTAGAAAATGGGAGATGGCATGTAGTAACGACCTGAAAGGAAAAGATGGAGGGAGAACCTTTACTCGTGACAGGATGTGCATATTATTTAACTTTTTAAAAAGATGAAAATCCTCTTTGTGTCCCTGAAATTGATATTACTTTGCAATCACAAAATGAAATATAATGAGTACATTTCCTAACATACACATGAATTGATTCCAGGTTTGAAGGGGCTGTCATATGAGGAGCGGTTGAGTAGCTTGGGCTGGTACTCGCTGGAGTACAGAAGAATGAGGGGGGATTTGATTGAGGTATATAAAATACTCAATGGGATTGATAAAATAAATGTTAACCAAATGTTTCCCCTTCTAGAACAGACTAGGACAAGAGGTCATAGCTGTAGAGTAAGAGGGGGGAGGTTCAAGACAGAGATAAAGAGCAGCTATTTCTCACAGAGAGTTGCGAATCTATGGAACGCACTGCCCCAGAGTACAATGGATGCAGAATCAATCAATGGATTCAAGAAAGAGATAAATATTTGATCAAATGCAGGATAAAGGGCTATGGGGAAAAGGCAGGGAAGTGGAGTTAGGATGAGATGGAGATCAGCCATGATCATATAGAGCGGACTCTCACTCCTAATTCCTATGTCCCTATGAATAAAGTAAACCCCTCTCATGTTTGTTTATGCTTGATATTAGTTGTTTGACACATGGCATATGAGTGTTTATAGATGATACTCTACTGGACTCAACATAATTTAACCTAAATTGATATATTTTCATATTCACATAAATAATGGAAAAGTCAGTGTGAGGTCAGGGATGATCATGGCCCCACTGATCTTTTTGAAGGCAATCAGCATCTCTAATTAAAATCCTATTATTGGGCCACTTAAGAGCCTCAATTAGCCTCACAGTTTTCCTGCTGGGAGAGCAGATTTCCACTCCATCTGACGAAGGGGCAGCGCTCCGAAAGCTTATGGTATTTGCTACTAAATAAACCTGTTGGACTTTAACCTGGTGTTGTGAGACTTCTCACTGTGGATAAAATACCCAGGGGAGCAGGTGTGTGGGCAAGCGAAGGGCACAGCACTGCGACCATTCTGCCCAGTTTTACACGCCCCAATCTGCCATCCTGTCCCGCTGGGGGGGAATGAAAAACAACAGCCATTTAACGAGTGGAAGTTTTCTGGTTTATCAAGAGGTAACCTGATGGCTACAAGGATGCAGTGAATCACACCTTTTATCCTTCTGTGTTAGTCGAATATTTCCTGCCAGCTTCTGGTGTCCATGAGGAAAACGATGGACCCGATTCTCCGACCTTGTCAGACGGCCGACGGGAATCCTGATGCCCCAATGAATGGGGTATGAGCCAAAAATCGGGATTCCCAATGGGAGTGATAGCTCGCAGGATTCACCCGCCTCTCCCCACCGGCCCTGATTGAGTTCAGAGCGGGCGGCAACCCGATAATTAGGCAAACCTCCTAATCTGAATGTCAGTAGTAGGTTTGACGACCCACTCACCAGCCTCGCGCCATTCACCCGGTTGTCAGTGGGAAAGACACAGGGTAAGCTTTACAGTTGCTACCCACAAGCGGGGACTTGGCGTACTGGCCACCGAGTGTCGAGGGGAGCACCACCAACCCCTCAGAAAAGAGGGACATCCTTCCCTCCATCACTCAAATCATGGGCCACCCCCCCAAACATCATGCAAGCATGAAGGTGACCCGACCCGATCCCCCCTCAGCCTCCCTTCCCCCTCAGACCCCCCCCTCAGCCACCCTCCTCCATCAGACCCCCCCACTTAGCCACCCGGTCCCTCTCAGACTCCTGCACTCAGCCCCCCTTAGGCCACATGTTTTGGCACTGCCAATGGTGGACTGTCCCTGGCACACTGGCACTGACACCCTGGCCTGGTGCCTTGGGTCCTGAGGGAGTTCAAGGAGCTAAGTCCAGTGGCCATTTGCCCCCCTGCTGCTGCCAGGTTGCAGGGAAGGGTCTCTCAAGGATTCTGAGTGTTGGGTAGGCTCGGACTTGGGGCAAGGGTTGACCTCACCACTCTCATCGGGATGTGGGTGTTGTGGCTGGACTGCCTCATCTAGCCTGGGGTTCAATATTGGCCTTGGGTGACTGTCTGTGTGGGGTCTCCCTGTGCCCGTGTGGGTTTCCTCCGGGTGCTTCCGTTTCCTCTCACACTCCAAAGTTGTGCGGGTTAGGTGGATTGGACATGCTAAATTCCCCCTTAATATCCCAAGATGTGTATGTTAGAGATTAGTGGTAGTAATATGCAGGGTTACTGGGATAGGACCTGGGTAAGATGCTCTGTCGAAGAGTCAGTGCAGGCATGATGGGCCGAATAGCCTCTTTCTGCTTTGCAGGATTCTATGATAATGCAACATACTTAAATTATGTTGTGGTATGGAACAGTGGAGATATTAACTGGAATTCTACTGCCTCACTCGGGTGGTGAGGCTCGCAGAACGGAATTCTCTGTTGGCCTTGGGCAGGATTGTATGAGCGAGGTCATAAAATACCAGCCATTGTGTTGTTATTTTTTAGACCAAGCTCCTCACTGCAATTCAAACTAAAAATCAGGTCATATTAAAGTTTGCATTTTTCATTCTATTCAAATGTACATCACTTTGCTCGGGTAGACTTTCACATTTTGCCTGGGCTGCATCTATTGCAGTCACTTGGACGGTATCCTGTTGGAATCAATGGGCTATTCCGGATAGAGCCATTAATAGCAATTGACTTTTCAGCTCTGTTGCTGGAGACTGCATAATTTATGAAAAGCTCTCTCTGTGCAGTCTTAAATAATAGATTGTGGTGCGTATGAGAGGGGCAGCTCCTAGTACAGCATCAATCTGAAGTAACAGGCACTTCGGAGTTCATACTTCTTATTTTTTTTCCCTTGACTCCGCAGACACCGCTACATTTTATTGAGTTTCATTTTATTGAAAAATTCTTTAAAAGAAAGCGCCTACAACATCCCACTACCGAAGTTAATGAAGGGATGCTTAGACGTTCTGATGAATTATTAACTGACGACCGTGTAGCTTCTGGATGTAGCTGGCACAGATAATGTAATTATAGTGAAATTACATAGAAAAATATTGCCAGACGGCAGTTTCATTTTTGCGTAAAAATTTACACAGTAAGGTCATCAAATCACTGATCCACTATCCATATTACACCATGGGATAGCTTGGCGTTAAAGGGAGACTATAGTAAAGGGCTTATTTCTGGTATAGAATTCACTCAGGTTGGGACTTGTTCATCTTTATGTAAATCAAACAATGAAATTCACATGCTCTGTGCGCATGTTCTTAGTTAGATTTACAGGTACGCTGTTAAGTGTTTTGTTAAAAGGACACCATATTAGTTAGGCAGACCGAGTGATATCTCTTCATCTGTTTGTCTATCCATATCAAAGACAGAAATTCCCAAATGGGAGTGTGGGGAAAAGGGGCAGGCGAAGGTAGGGGGGAGGGGGGGGGGACATGATCCCATGAAGAGGCATCGGAAGTTGGAGAGGACAGCCCAGTTGTAAAGGAGAGTAACTGATGCAACCTCGTAGAGCATGAGAAGTTGCAGAGTTCTGAATGGCTTTCAATTTTTAGGGAAACTGAGCAAATGTAAGTTTTAAGTCTAAAGGCAAAGTATGCACTGATGCAGCCTCAAGGCTTTGGATAGGATGGTCTACAGAATCTTGTGGCAAAGAAATCAACAAACAGATTAGCTTGGAAGCATTGGAAAAGTAATCATAACAAGGGACAGAGGTATTCACAGCCGAGAGCTGGTAAATGGAAGTTTTACATCTCAGAATAGATAGAGCTGAGGAGAATTCTCCAGAGGACTGTGACATACTTATAGTTGTTCCATAAAGAAGTAAATAACTTTAAGATTGATGCGTCTTATAAGAGAATTCTTGGAGGAAGTTAAAAGCAAATCTGAGTGCATAACATATATAGTTATAAATCATAGTGCTAAATTAATAGTGCCTGCTTTGTTTAATTTGTTCTGCAGGCAATAAAGTTTCTGTTTTGTTTAAAATAAAGTGATATCTTATGACCTAATTCTATTGGTTAAAACAAGGTGTTTGGATTTTCCTTTAAACGTTAACAGTCTCTAACTGGATCGTAACATTTTTCTAAAGGTCTTGCTCAATATTTTTCTGGGACAGAGACAAAGGGTTTGCTTGAGTTTGAAATCTGGTTTCCGAGGGGTTTGTGACAAGGGGCAAGATTGTCATGAGTTTAAAAGAGAATTTATTCAATGGAGGCAGCGACTATGTTTTGAAAGATAATTTTGAAGACCGGCCTCCTAATCAGTTCAGACTGCTTATTCAGAAAAGATTTCCCTGAGTCATCCTAAGAGCCATTGAACAAGTTGTCCATTTCACCTCAGCTTTTCTGTATGAAGTGTGATTTTCTTCATAATTGCATCAAACTGAGATTCCACCAATTGTGGGTTAGCAAACAGGCTCACCAAGCTATGGGTGACTATTGAATTCAGGTTTGTTCATTTATCTAGGACTAATGCTTTCCTTCATGTTGACTTCTCTTTTAAGCAATATGTTATGAAAGCTCGCTTCTCGGCCTTTTGGCTAAGATCAAGTGTAGTATCGGATCTGCACTTGGTTGAGGTCATGGGGTTACGCTGAGGCTTCATATGTTTCATATGAAGCAATTTTTAAAAGCGGCATCTCGGCCTTTTGGCTAAGATGCAAATGAGCTCAAGTCTTGGAGGAGGATCCTCCCCTTTCGCCAATCAGCTTGACTCATGTAGATCAGGCCCAGGACAGGGTGGTTTAGTCGCCCGCCCTGTCTTGTCAGCCTGGATCGGAAATGTCTCAACTTGTTGAGACTCTGAATTGGATTTGATTTGATTGAATTGGAAAAGCATTTTAAAAAAAAAATGTTATGAAAGCTGCCAAAAGAAACCTTTCAATTCAAAAATGTATCTGTATTAAAAATGCGTGAGGTGAAATTGATCTTCTCCAGTTGCGGGGAATGGGTTTGTAGCCTGTTTACGCCAGGCCCACCTTTTCTTTCCATTGAAGTTGATGTTCAAAATAAAGTTTCACCTAAAATAAATTTCAAAAAGATTGTTTCACAATAAAATAGTTACATTTATCTGCAGAATTACCTTTCGTGACAGATCATGGTTGTGATTCTCCCAAAAACGTTCTGTGTCAAATTCACGGGTAAACTGGTGTAAATCACGTTGACTTTTTCAGTGGGAGTTCAGACTCAAATCTCCCGCACTCTGTGCAATACAGAGGTCACAATCGTGAATATCATTAAAAGCTCAGGGGGGGCGGGGCCTATTCACGCCAGAGTCTGACAGTTCCAGAACTCTGCACATGCGCAGTGACCCCGAACTGTCAGACTGCAGTTTGCTGGCCAACTCGATCGTTGGACCCACGCAGTGCTGCCCCCCCACACCCCAACCCCCACTGTCCATTCACAGGCCAGCCCCTGATGGGCAGTGCCAAGGTGCCCCCTGGGCATGAGCCTTTGTGCCTTGGGAAGTGCCGGGGGGTACAGACTGGCACTGCCAGGGTGCCCATGCCAAGGAGACACCACCCCCCACCACCCAACCCCCTGCGGGGCCCCGATTGCCCCTCCTTCACTCCAGCGGGGTCATCCCGCTAGTTCTCTAAAAGTGGGGAGCTACTCTAAACCCCGCTGGAGTGAAATACTCCTGACGGGGTGGGCGATGCTATAGAGCCCCGGAGAATTCAGATTTAAATTACATTAAACTTAGATTTAAATCACTTACCTGATGTTCCCACCGGTTTCCAGCACGGATATCCAGCAGCAGATATCCGGCGCTGGGAGATGTGCGCGCGGTGGGACTGCATGTGCGGATCCCGCAAATCGGCAGACACACGATTCTCCCGGCCCGCCGCACTGAAGAATTAGCACGGTGGGATCAGAGAATCGCTCCCATGCCTTCAATAAAATTTTTGCATTCAGGCCTAAAAGTTTTTACTTTTGCCCAGAGTTCCCCCTATACTTCATGTTCTTCTTCCACAATTCTGACAATGCTTAGTGCTCCATTGAGCTTAACCTACTCAGCAAGAACACAGCAGGGTCAGATCAAATGGAGCCAAATGGGTTGAATGCAAGTTGGTATTCTGTTCTAAACCCGCTAGATTGATTTGGTTAAATCCTTGGCTTTTTCCTCTTTTGTTTACCAAATTCCAGGAATCTGCATCCTCCCAGGAATCCCCAGCCCATGCTATAAAGCCCAAGAATATGTCACAAGCACTGAAAAACTCCAGAACCACCTATAGAGCTGCCATGTCCCACCGCTATTCCCTATGCTACTAAATGATGACTACCTATCTGAAAGTTGCTGCACCATGCAATGTAAACTGGGTTTTGCCGAGGAAACAGGAAGTGAGCACTTCAGCAAAAAAAGGCTTGTGGTTTGTATTGTCCCTTTCATAACATCAGGATGTCACAAAGTGCTTTACAACTAGTGAGGTATTTTGAAGTGTAATCACTGTTGTAATGTAGGAAATGTGACAGATAATTTGCACACAGCAAGCTCCCATAAATAGCAATTTGATAATGACCAAATCATTCGTGATGTTGAGTGCGGGATAAACATTGGCCAGGACACCACGAAGAACTTCCCTGCCCTTCTTCGAAGTAGTGCAATGGTATCTTTTATGGCCACCCAAGTGGGAAGAGAGAGCCTTGAATTAACATCGAATCCACAAAGTCACTTCTCCAACAATGCAGAACTCCCTCAGCACTGCACTGGAGTGTCAGCCTGGATTTTTGTCCTCAAGTCCTGGGATGGGCCTTAAACCCACAACCTTCCAGCTCAGGTGTGAGTGCTACCACTGAGACAGTATAAAGCATAATATAAAATATAATGATGATAATTTTGTGTAATAAGGCAATTGATGGAGAGGTAAAGGAGGGAAAAACATTTTCAATCAATGTCTTAACGGCAATCCAAGTTCCATGATTGTTCTTTGATCCTTTGTTTAATGGAACAAGACCAGTTGCATATGGAAATGAGGGGAGGAAGGGGTAATTTTATTCTTCATTTGCTTTATAGAATGTATTTTTAATTCCTCCTAATTTAAATTTAATATTTCATCTGGAATGAGAGAGAGGGCAGACCACAACTGAGAGGTTATAGCCAGCAGCAGAGATTGAATATGGCTGGGACACTTTTCTCTAGAAAAGAGAGTGGTCCAATTGAGGTCTTCAAAATAATGCAAGTGTTTGATGAGGTAGATGTAGAAAAGATGTTTCCACTTGACAGCAAGACCTGAATTAGGTGCCATGAACATAAAAAGACACCAGTAAATTTAACAGCGGACTTAGGAGAAACTCACTTACCCAAAGATTGGGAAGACTGTGGAACTTGTTACTACATGGAGTAGTTGAGGCAAAGATGGGGTAGCAAGGAGAGGAAAGCTAGACTATCACATGAGTGAGAAAGGAATAGAAAGATGTGTTGATGGAATTAGACGAAGAAGGTGGGAGGAGGCAGATGTGGAGCATCAACATCGGCGTGGATCAGTTAGATGAATGGCCTGCTTCTGTGCTGTAAAATGCTTCGAGGTGAGGTTATTCAATACAACTGTTACCATGTGAAAAATCGCAGGAATTACAATCCCTGCAAGTTTCCATGGAAGCAGTGAAATCAAACAACATTCCTGGTGCGAGGATTGAGTTTCATCATTTTTGTGTGAGGGAAAAGAGAAAGAGCAGAGGGAGAAAAAAAACCAAAGTGGGTATGTTAACTTCTTAAATCTTATTGCATTTGGTTAAAGGTGTGGCATTCCTCTGTGAAGCGATCACTACATTTCACTCTATTGTCTGGCATGGCAGAAGCGGATTCTTTGTAAGCACTGTTTCTATTATGCCAGATTGTGATGATCTTTGGCTGTAAGTATAAATAGCATTTTCAGTATTAATATTAAATCATTGTGAAAAAAAAATAAGTTTCACTTAAACAGACACAGCTAGTGGTCATCAAGTAGACTTGCAACTGTAATATTTGAGCAAGTCTAAAAAAGAGTCTAAAACTAGAGGGCATAGGTTTAAGGTGAGAGGGAAGAGGTACAAAAGTGTCCAGAGGGGCAATTGTTTCACACAGAGGGTGGTGAGTGTCTGGAACAAGCTGCCAGAGATAGTAGTAGAGGCGGGTACAATTTTATCTTTTAAAAAGCATTTAGATAGTTACATGGGTACGATGGGTATAGAGGGATATGGGCCAAATGCGGGCAATTGGGATTAGCTTAGGGGTTTTTTAAAAAAAGGGCGGCGTGGACAAGTTGGGCCGAAGGGCCTGTTTCCATGCTGTAAACCTCTATGACTCTAAGTATTCAGATGAAAGGTCTACCAATGTGTTACATGTAGCAAAGTTCCAACCAGGTTTATAAAGTTAATGAATTTGTCAGATCTGCCAAGGACATCTTGACCCTAAGAAAGTAACATACGTGTTAGTTAATTGTGGCGATTGTCCCTTTAAGGATCAATCTGAGGAGTAAAGGTCACTTGGCCTGGGGAACCAATGAAGTTCCCCAGGCCAAGCTCGACAATCACCAGGCAAGACTGTTCTCTTCCTGTTGGGGAGCACTTCAGCGGTCACGGACATGCGGCCTCTGATATTCGGGTAAGCATTCTCCAAGGCGGCCTTCACGACACACGACAGTGCAGAGTCGCTGAGCAGAGACTGATAGCCAGGTTCCGCACACATGAGGACGGCCTCAACCGGGATCTTGGGTTCATGTCACACTATCTGTAACCCCCACAATTTGCCTGGACTTGCAAAATCTCACTGGCTGTCCTGTCTGGAGACAATACACATCTCTTTAACCTGTGCTTAATGCTCTCTCCACTCACATTGTCTGTACCTTTAAGACTTGATTAGCTGTAAAGACTCGCATTCCAATCATTATTCTGTAAATTGAGTTTGTGTCTCTATATGCCCTGTTTGCTGTTTGTTAGCAGATCTCCCACTCACCTGACGAAGGAGCAGCGCTCCAAAAGCTAGTGGCGTTTGCTACCAAATAAACCTGTTGGACTTTAACCTGGTGTTGTGAGACTCCTTACTGTGTTTACCCCAGTCCAACGCTGGCGTCTCCACATCATGACCAATCAGGGAGCAGGGTGGGGGATCATTGTTGTAAGCGGAGGCTTCTGTACTCAGAGTCATCTGAGGAACTGAGAACAACCATGAGGCTGCAGGCCTCTGTATAGTTTTAACCTGTAAATAAACAAGTTGTGTTTGCCCTAAATGGTGAATGGGCATCTTTAAAGTCACGTCCGTCACAGTATTTACAAACCAGACACAGTTCACAATTACGTACAGGACTGATTGGTTCAGGCTTGTGTAGTCAGTGGGATTATTTATCGACTGGATAAATTTTAGGCATAAGGTTCACAACTACAGCGATCAATTACAGAGAGGTGTGACTCAGTTGTCTAGTCTTTTTCTGAAGACAGATTAAGCCATTCAATAAAGAAAATGAAGAATGAAACAACAATTCAGGGCTTGACATTGAATCCAAAATTGTACTGGAAGCATGTTTTTTTCACTGGCCTACGTAGATTGTCTTTAAAATGATCACTGTTGCTAAGATGCACTGTGGACTGATTTGTTTCAGCTATGTATATTATACAGCAGAGCTGCCAAGTTGACTTGTGCAGGTGTATCTTATCATGGGTTGGCACCCAGAAGGCACAATAATACATTAGACTTCCCAGTCACAGGATTTAATTGTGAATTCCACTGAATCGAAAGCCTTGTTATCAACGGCCTCCCACTGAAAATCTCATTAATGCTACCTGAAGACACACTTGGTTGGTTTCATTGGGATTTAAAGGGCCGCTACTGATTAATTGGTGTCGGTTATAGATGTGTGATTTTATGACTAAATCCATGCAAATTAAAAAAGATGCAGAAAAACACAATAATGAGAATATTTATATTCAAGTATAAAGGCATTTCTGAACCATTACCAAAGTCTGGCATTTTGTGTACAAGCCGACAGCCTTTGCTAAGCAGTGTATGACACAGTGACCGCGCTATAGACTGTCACTTGCTCACACATTTGTTGCTGCAGATGAATCTGAGGAAAAGGTAGGGCCAGCTACGTTAGGAATGTGCTGAACAAAAAGCAAAGCAACCTTTTTAATAAGTTCCCTCAATTTTCATTTAATACGGTTTATTTAAAAAAATCATAGAATTTACAGCACCAAACCGGTTCATTTAAACCAACAATTCCATGCCCCACACGCGCCTTGTTTCACCCCTCTTTATCTGAGGTTATTGGCATCTCGTTCTATTCCTTTCTCCCTCATGTGCTTAGCTAACTTCCCCTTAAATGCATCTATGCTGTTCAACTCAACTGCTCCTTGTGGTCGTGAGTTCCACATTCTAACCCCCCACTGGGTAAAGATATTTCTCCTGAAAAACCCAATGGATTTATTAAATATTAATAATGTTTGTGGTCCCGACTTCTGATCTTTCCCACAAGTGGAAACGTCTTCTCAACATTTACACTATAAACCCACTTCCGAATTTTAAGTACCTCTATCAGACCACCCCTCAGCCATCCCATAAGATAGAAACCAAGATTCTATACAAGTTTAACATGACCTCAAAGTTCTATCCCTCAGAATTGGAATCTAGTGCATTTGTTGCTCTTTTATTGGTATTATTAAACTGTGTCACCAATTTTAGTCATGATGTGGAGATGCTGGTGTTGGACTGGGGCGGGCACAGTAAGAAATCTCACAACACCAGGTTTAAGTCCAACAGGTTTATTTGGAATCATGAGCTTTCGGAGCGCTGCTCCTTCATCAGGTGAGTCACGTTCATGAGTCAGGGTCACTCACTTGATGAAGGAGCAGCACTCCAAAAGCTCATGATTCCAAATAAACCTGCTGGACTTTAACCTAGTGTTGTGAGACTTCTTACTATGACCAATTTTTGTGATTGTGCATCTAAACCCTTTGATCCCGTTGTCTTCTACCCCATTTAGACGTATTTTCCAAAGAGCATGTGACCTCCTTATTCTGTGTTATAAGGTTCAAGATGTCCCACCATCACTTTCACAAGGGCAACTCAGGGCTGGGAGTGCATACGGGGTCACAGGCAGAAGGGACTGTGAGCGGCTGCACACACTTCGAGTGTCCTGAGAGGAGGCCCCCAGGATGACCGGCTGATGCTCATCCACCCTGAGGATGCCCGAGGGCCCTGGCCTGCCTCTTGCAGGAGATGGAGGGAAGTCAAGGCACATCATCCCCATGTTGCCTACATCCTGCTGGTGCCCACCAGGGTGTGTGGCCAAGGAGTGCTGGGCCAAACGCAAATCCAGCTAGACCTGTTGGACCAAGGTCTTCCTGGTGGTCACTCAACTTCCCATGGTAACATCGAGGTGCTTGCCTATCAGAGCCAGCACATCAGACAGAACACAGACAGAACCCTCCTTCAGCTCTAGTCTACTGAATGAGTGTCGAATCTCTGCCTGATGTTTCGTTGCCTGTTGTTGCATCTCCAACGTTGAGTTGATGGCCTCTTCCTGAGTGTCAGTGTATAACACAGACTCAGCGAGGGACTATTTTCCAGCAGCTCTCTGAGTGCCGGAGACCTGGGCTGTCCCTGCCTCCAATTGCTGCAGGGATGTCAGTGAGGTGTTCTCCAGAAAGTGAGCCCGAGTCTAATGTGGAGCCGTGCCCCACCCAGGGGTGCGTACCTGCACTGGTGCCGGGTGCAAGTGAGCATTGTGATGCTTCTTCCAGTGCTTCCTCTGGGCGCACTGACTTCTGCTGGGCTGCCTTGTGGGCCTCAATCTGCTGCTGCCTAGAAAATAGAGATTAGAGTTTCAGTTGATGAGCAATATAAGACTGCATGTGACTCACTGGGATCGTCAGGACATGATAAACTGATGGAGCTGCGATCTGTTCTGGGATGATCTGCTCTTCCCCACAGGAGTGAACCCTGTCCTCCCCAGCCAGCTCAGCAGCAGCCTCCTCAAACTCAGGGAAGACAATGGTGTCGGCTGTCCCTCCCCCAGTCTGCAATCTTTCGCTTCTGTTGTGTGTCAGCTTGCCCTGGATGAAGACAGAAGAGAGGCAGGTGATGAGAAGAGATGGAGCAGACGTTGGGTTGATGTATGTCCCCTGTGTGTGGTGAATTCTCCCCAGAAGGGCCTGAGGATGTAGTGTGAGCAACATAATATATGGAATGGTTGTGATGTGAACGTTTCTGTGAGACAATGAGTGGTGATATGTGTCCCCACTAATGTGGGATCCCTGAAGAGAGTATTTGTTTGAGTACATGGTGCCACAATGAGAGTTTGAAATTGGACAGAGTTGAAGGGTGACTTACCCTGATGGAACAGATCAGATCATTTATCCTTTTCCTGCACTAGATGGTGTTTCAGGCACAGTTGCCAGCTATGTTGAGCTCCTGTGTGATGGCCCCCCCAGGCAGGAAAGATGAGGCTGGTAAGCTTCTTGTAGACAGGATGTATCTGGGCAATTTTCCATATTGCTGGATAGAAGCCAGTATTGTAGCTGTACTGGAAGAGCTTGGCTAGGGGTGCGGCATGTTCTGGAGCTCTAGTCTTCAGTATTATTGTTAGAATGTTGTCAGGGTACATGGCCTTTGCTGTATCCAATGCCTTCAGCCGTTTCTTGGTATCACATGGAATGAATCGAATTGACTGTGAACATCTGTGATGTTGGGGATCTTTGGAGGAGGCCAAAATGAATCATCCATTCGGCACTTCTGGCTGAAGAGTGTTGCAATTGCTTCAGCCTTGCGCTAATGTGCTGGCTTCCCCATCACTGAGATGGAAACAAAAGCAAAATCCTACACATGATGGAAGTCTGAAATATAAACAGATTATGCTGGAAATGCTCAACAGGTCTGGCAGAATCTGTGGAGAGAGACAGGCAGGTCAAGGGCCTTTTTTCAAATGTGGATGAGGGTATTTGCGGAGCCTTCTCCTCCGGTTAGTTGGTTAATTATCCACCACCATTCACGACTGGATGTGGCAGGACTTGCACAGCTTTGACCTGATCAGTTGGTTGTAGCATCGTTGCTTCTGCTGTTGGCATGCAAGTGTTGCAGTTTCTTAGTATGTTGCCAATGCAAATTATTCAGATTGATTGGTTAATCAGCCTGCTTGATGACTTCAGTGTTGCTGGATGCCAAAGATTCCAATGAGGTGGTGTCTGATTGGAAATCACATTGGATTCAGGACAATCAAAGCTGGGACCATTAAATCTTTGTGGCATCTTTTATCAAGGCCATTGGTGAGTGTTGCCTCTTCATCACAGAGCAGTAAGTGAGTGAAGCAGAAATGTAAACAAATAAATAAAATTGGAGTCTGATCAGTATTTGAATTGCGCAAATCCAGTTATCTTTAGGGTTTATTGAAGATTCTCAACTGGGATATTTCCATATTGCACGTCATGTGGGCAAAGTGCATTCATTTTGTATTTAGCAGTGATGGCATGGCAAAAAGAAATGAATGTGTATGTATTTTTGCCCAGCATTGTCCCTTTTGCATCTTAATAATTTTCTCTTCCACATAAATGATTGTGTCTGGTGTTGAAATGATGATGGGGAGATATGAAAAGGATTACATACATTTGCTTGAGTAAATAGAACTCATTATGAAATCTGATCTCATGTCGATTTTACTTTGGGGCGGCACAGTGGCACAATGGTCAGCACTGCTGCCTCACAGCACCAGGGACCCGGGTTCAATTCCAGCCTCGGGTGACTGTCTGTTTGGAGTTTGCACGTTCTCCCCATGTCTGCGTGGGTTTCTTCCCACAGTCCAAAAATGTGCAGGTTAGGTTGATTGGCCATGCTAAATTGCCCTTGGAGTCAGGGAGATTTGCAGGGTAAATACATGGGGTTATGGGGATAGGGCCTGGGTTGAGTTGTTGGTGGTGCAGGCTCGATGGGCCAAATGGCCTCCTTCTGCACTGTAGGAATTCTATGGCAAAAATACTTTCCTCATGAGTGTCCCAAAGACAAATAGACAACATTTGGAGCCACTAACAGCCATATGCATGGATTTATGTTCAACCACACAGACTGTGTTAAGGACAGAAGCCATATCCATAAGTCCTGGTATCACATTATTAAATAAATGACATAGAATAAACACATCAAAGAGGGTAAATGTTGACTGTAACAATGATTTCATTAGAGATAATTGAAATAATTAATGATGATAGATAGATAGCCAATACTCTAAATGCTGAGACGAACTTCACTAGAACACTGTTCAACCTGATCTTTGGTACAGCATGCATTGCTTATGGCACCATAGAAAAAGTCTTTGGTATATCACATTTACATCTTATTAATATAATTCGGATCTATGGTTATCACTTCAGTCATAGTTTATTTTTTAACTGGAGTTCCCTCTATTGTCTTTGGGGCAGTTTGCAATTAGGAAGTATTCTATCCAACAAAGAGGTTAAAGAAAGGCCATTTCACTTTTCCCAGCCAAAGAAAGGTCAATTGTTTGACTCATCTGTCATGCTTAATCAGCTGGTGAAAAGTCAACTCAGTTACAGCTTGCCACACTTCTATTTCAGGCAGAAATCTTACACAGTATCAGTTCATAATGTGTTACTTCCTGATTGCTTTTATTCCCAAATAGCATTGTACTCAAGATTGTATATCTGAAAGTGTAAGAGCGCACACTTAAGTTTTTATTCTGGTTTTGCAATGAAGTTGTTGCTATTAGGGAACTTTTAGAGAAGAACTTTGAGCTCTCCCCACTTCCGTTTCCCAGTTATATCCAAGTAAACTTGGTTAAGAGCATTGCCAATGCTCAAAGCAAACATTTTAATTGGGTCTGAAAAGAAGTGTTATTCTGCTGGATTAAAATTATCAATTTGGAGATAGGTGACATCTGAGAAGATCAAATGATTCACAAGGTATGCTGGGCAAGGGTAAAAGGAATATTACCTCGTGAGTAAAGCAAAGCCAAGATTCAATAGTGGAAATGTAAGGGTCGATGGGTGTTCTGGAAATTTGTTTGATTGCCTTTGTGAATGTTGGAACATTTGTGTAGAGATTAATGAAGTCATTTCATATTTAAAATGTGGTCGCGGCATAGATTATCAACCCCCCCCCACCCCCACACCACCACCCACTCCCCCAACTGTGCCCCCCACCCATACCCTCAAGTTCATTTGAGCAATTTGGGCAAGAGCCCTCCACAAGATATTCCACTTGGGAAAATGCAACAAATGTGAATTTGTAAAAGATTGCATCAGCTTTGGCTCAGTGGTAGCACTCTCGTCTCTGAGTTAGAAAGGCTGTGGGTTGAAGAGACTTAAGCACATGATCCAGGCTAGCGCATTAGCACAATGTTAAGGATGGCAGCAGTGTCAGAGGAATCAGTTTTGGATGAAACATTAAACTGAAGTCTTGTCTGCCTGTCATTTAATGTAAGGACGTAAACAGTTTCATGGCATTTTCTCGAAGAAGAGTTGGGGAGTTCACTTTCCCTTCAGCTGGGATGTTGCACTCAAGAAGTGATCAAGTGGCTGAAATGCAATTGGAAATCAAACGGTGAGAACCAGCAGTGAGTGATTTACAGATCTTGTGGAGGTGCACTGGAATATACTCATACAGATCAGCAGCCAGCTTCAGGCTCATTAACCTCCAGCAGGAAAGCTAGATGGTTCTCCAGTCAGAACCATGTGCCCTTTCCATTCAATACATCTGACCATCACGTCAGAAACACATGATATTACTAAAACAAAATGTTGGGCAAATATTAGTGGTAGTAGGACACCAGAACCAGAAGTAAGTTTTCAGAAGGTTTCATACATGAAACCATTTCATCCTTCCACCAGATAATCACTAAATTCAATTGGTCACAGAATGTTGGATTGGTGCATGAAAAGGAAAAGGCAAGTATTGTATGTACCTTTATGTGTATTATACCATAACACATTCATACTATGAGTATGAATAAAATGACTAAAACTTTGGGCGCAATTTTCTCTTCCTTAGACTATGTGTCAACTCGAGTGGGAAAAGCTGTGTGTAGCCCACCAACTGCACTGCCAGCTTTTCCTGCCATATTTTTTTGGCAGAAAGTGACTTTTGGCTAATTAGTGATAGATGGCTTGTGATTAATTCTTTTTAATTTTAAGGAAGTTTCAGGCAGACTCAAATTCCCTACTCCAGTCTGGACACCTCCTAGAATCATAGAATCCTACATTGCAGAAAGAGGGCATTCGGCCCATCAAGTCTGCACTGACCATAATCCCACCCAGGCCATATTCCTATAACCCCATGCATTTACCTTAGTTAGTCCCCCCAATACTAAGGGTCAATTTAGCATGGGCAATCCACCTAACCCGCACATCTTTGGATTGTGGGAGGAAACCTGGGCACCTGGAGGAAACCCATGCAGACACAAGGAGAATATGCAAACTTCACACAGTCACCCAAGCTACGAATTGAACCCGGGTCCCTGGCTCTGTGAGGCAGCAGTGATAACTATGCCATCGTGCCGCCCACCTATGCTACAGTTTACAGCTTCTTGCATGAGGCAGGTATCCCAAAGGCACCCATACATCCCAGGCAGATTTGAGTTAGGTGAACCATGCAAGGATCTTTGACGTGCTGGTTTTTGGGTCCAGGAATGTTACTGAAAAGTAGCAAAAAGGAACCTGGAAAATGCCCCAAACATAAACTAGTGCATTGAAACAACCATTGAGTTTAATTCCTGCAGTTTATATGTACTGAGTTTAGACCAATTATACCTGAGTACCAAGCCTTCCTACTTGTGCTGGGTGCTTGTGGTAACCATTATTCTCCTTTGGTGAACTGTGACCTTCATTAACATGTAGGTGATATCCAATGTTTGCTCCTGTGCAAAGGACTGTCGTTCATCTCTTCCTCTTCAGCATGTATTTCAGAGTACAAACGAAAGTTATTCACTATTTGATCACCATAGACACACTGCATTGCTGTGTGTTAATGCATATTCCGCAATATGCTGCCTATAACACACAGAGAGCAGCTGCCTCTCCACCTCGGTGAGATTACAGGCACTAGTCCCCAAAGTTGTTCAGGTCAAGTAATCAGAAATAAAGTAAAATTTTAACCTTGAACTAGCACCATGGTTTTTATTATTTGTTTACAAGCCTCTGGAGGTGATTTTATTTGAGTTTTGGGCCTGTTTTTATGCTGATCACGGCACCTGGTGTTGACATTGCAAGGTGCGACCTCGGAAAGGTGGGGATGTTAAATCATCAACTTCAACTCGATATAACACATCCGACCAAGGCTGCTCAGGAGGCCTGAAGCATTCTGAGGTCCAGGTCTGATTTAAATTGTATTAAAAAGTGCTGGCTGCCAAATGGACACTCAGCCGCAGCTCTCTGGTTTGAGCTGGTGGATGATTGTTTGACTTGTGTTCAGAGCCAGCAAGCAGTTGGAGCTTGTTGCGGGAGGGAGAGCAAGGACATCTTGTAAGGGGAGAGCAGGAGCAAGAACAAGTGAGTAATACACCTCCCGGTCTGACAAATTCAAAACAAAAAAAATCCTCTTTATCTGGGTGAATCACAGAATCCCTGGGGATTCCCAAAGGGAGGCCCCTCGATCCATCGACCCCACACTGACACCAATCCCACCCAGGCTGTATTGCCATATCCCTGTGCACCCACTCTGCCAATCCCCCGGCACCAAGGGGTAATTTATCATGGCCAACCAACCAAACCCACACATCTTTGGACTGTGGGAGGAAACCGGTGCGCCCGGAGGAAACCCAAGCAGACACCCAAGCATGTGCAAACTCCGCACAGATAGTGACCCGAGGCTGGAATTGAACCTGGGTCCCTGATGCTCTGAGACAGCAGTGCTAACCACTGTGCCACCATGCTGCCCAATGGGTGGCCATTTAAGGATTCACTGGTTAAGCCATTAATGCCCAGTACAACAACTGACTGCATGTTCCACACATTCGTCCATTAACATTGTAACTGGTGTGTTTGCCTATTCTGGGTGCCCATTTATAGGGCCGCTCCCAAAGCTGAATCAGGGAGGTAAATAAATATCCAGCAGATTCTCCCCTGTTGGTTAGAAACAGAGGGAAAACAGCTGGCCAGAAAGTGAGGACTCCCCACTTCTCAGTGTGTAACTGATACTGACATTGGCAATATTGTACAGCTGTCCGCCAAGGAATAATGGCTGGAATGATTCCATCATTTTTCAATGGAGCAGGAGATTTCTCAGTGTGCATATATATTAAAGCAATCCCAGCTCTGGGTATGTTTGCCTGTTGCTGATGAGAATAAAAGTGTGAAATGGGAAGACAGTATCAGGCCTGTAAAGTTGGCATTGTGATACAATAAAATCTAGTATGCGCATGAGAAATATTAATCCTTACTGTTCCCGGAATAGATCGATCTAAAATTCAATACTGGCTGTTTGTTTGAGACACAGCAGTGTATGGACTGATGACACAGACAACTTAATAAGAGAGAGAGTACTTTCAAACCCTACCAAGGGCAAAGGTTGGTTAAGATTATAAAGAAGCTATGCTTGAGGGATTATGGTTTTCAGCAAATGACTGCTGGAGTCAGTCATTCCTTTCAATGTTTACCTGTTGAAAATCTTTGAAGGACAAACATCTGACATCTTAATTCCTGCTGGCTTTATTGCTGCCATAAAACTGAGGCTAAGGCAGTATTCTTACCCAAATATAATTTTGTGTCCAGTCTTCCAATATATTACAAGTACAAATGTTAATTCCCCCTGGTTGAACAGCACAGTTGAACTAATCGCAGGTTTACCATCCAGACTGAGGTGTCTAACCTATCTTTATCCTCAAGAAAATCCCAGTCAATTGATGGAATTTAATCCTGATATAGCCAAGCGAGAAAATAGGCAACGACCTACTCAACTGAGGAGGAACCACTTTAACCGTCATATAAACCCCTTTGTAATTCAAATGAGCTACCACACATTCAATACCATTGCAGTTACAGAATCAATTGTAAAGCAGTCGATCAAAGCCCCAGTGGCCCATGCATGCACTGCTGATGCATATCAATGTACGAGCGCCATATCAACCGAGCTTTGAGTTGTTGCCCCTGTATTAAGAAGCTAAATCAGGATGGGCACAGGGATTGAATTTAGGCTGGTGATTTGTGATTCTTGTTTGCTCAACACTGCATTACACTGTCTAACATGAGTGCTGACTTGGTTAACACCACCCTTTATCAAGACACCGTGCCACATATAATTATTTTTTAAAAAGGAAAAATGGTAACAAAGAACTCTTGTCTTGATGAATGCTCTCTTGTTATTTTATTTTTGTAATAATAAACTTTTTGTCCTTGCACCTCATTTGATGTGGTGCCAGGTCACTCCTCTGAGACCTTCCCGTAACCCTCAGAGGCACCATAGAGTGCCATTGCTCTCTAATTTACTTGTCATCGATCACTTTATGTTGCTTGCACCTGGCAACAACCGATAAAGGGAGTGAGATTTCTCAGGCCTGGTGTTTGGATTGCCCCCAGCAATACCCTCTACCGCTAACGCCGCTGGAGTTTGAGTGGCTCTTGGGGAGTTAGCTAACTTGCATGGGCCAGAGGGCCACCAGCAACAGTTTGGTGGGGTGCCTGCCAGTCCACCAGCTGGCTCTGCTACCCACCAACCCTTTACGCTGGAGTGTTGCCCCAACCACTTCAACTCCACCTAACATTAAAATGAAACTTCTTCAAAACTTCCTGGCTAGTCAGCTGGCTTTGACCTCACTGTCAAAACTTCACATAGTTCTTCCAGAGGCGGAATTATAACCCACCTGCTGTACCAGCCAACCACAAGAAACCTGGTCCCAGGTGAGCTCCTGGCTTGGCGAGGCTCTACCGCCTGTCCAGTATTTGCTTTGTGAGATCCTGCCTGAATTTTACCACCTCACCTGCCCAAGGCTCGTAAGATCCTGCCCGAGGCCAATGGAGAATGCCGTTCTGTGAGCCCCGCCTGCCCCAATCCTGGGGCGGGTGAGGCGGTAAAATTCCAGCCAGTATCTGTTCCTAGCAAATTATTGAGGGAACGCTGAGAAATAATTGCAACCTGATGCCTGCAGGTTTTTTGCTGTCTTCTAGGTTGGGGTTCCACCAGCCATGGTTTGAGACTGACTGCACCCCTGCGGCACTTCAATTACCTCAGGTGCAGACTGACCATCTCCCAGAATTTAGAACCAAAGAAACCAACGGCTCTTTACCCATAAATCACTACATTTAAAAGAACTGAATTGAATGTGAAGGGCTGGAGATGTCTCTGAGAGATGTGATAAGGTGCTATATAAATGAAAGGCTTTCTTTCAGGATGTTTGTACCCTGGCGGATGAAACTTACGGAGTGGGATTTAAATATCTTCACGAAAAACTGTCCAGTGAGTTTACTTTCTTTTTAATATTCGTTTTGTATTTAAGCTAATTGAACTTGAAATCTGCCGATCGGTCATCCATTAATGAGACAGTATCAAAAGGTAAAAATTGACTTGACTGGTTATTCACCCTCCACAAAAACAACAGGTCGCCAAACATGTTTTCTTCTGGGGTCAGTGTCCCTTTGGTACTGTCACATGCGTTCTAGGTTAATCATTTAACACCCTTTCATAAAGTTATGGAGCTTTGAAAGATTTTTTCCTTTTCCAAATGCCTCATGCTGGTTTGATTTATGGTCAGCTGGTTGAACAAAGCAAGGGAAATGTTGCAATTCTTATAGCTGCAGGGATTCCTGAGTGAAACACAGACAAACCCAGTAGTGTCTGATGTATGCAGGTGCTGAGTGGGTTTCTGTGCTTAAAAAGCAAGCGCTCGTATTCCACAGAGCCACTGACTAATATAAGCAAGACAGCTACAATAAAATACAGTTAATTGCTGGACCTGGGTATTAGTACCATGAGTCAATCACAAAAACTAATGCAATTTAGTTTTCCTCGTCCATACACTTGTTTCTATCACTTGCCTATTTTCAGGCCCTTGGATCTCAGTATACAAACATCTTTCTGCATTAACCATTCTTAGAGTCGCAGAGTTATCACAGCACAGAAGGAGTCCATTTGGCCCATTGAGCCCCTGTCAGCTCTGGGATGATTGTTCTATCCCCATAGCCTTGCATGTTTGTTTCCCTGAAGTACCATCCAATTTGCTTTGGAAATCATTCATCATCTCTCCTTCCACCACCCTCATAGGCAGCAGATACCAGGTCATTACCACTGGCTGTGTAAGAAAGTTCTTCCTCACATCCTCCCTGCATCTCGAGTCCATAACCTTAAATACGTGCTGGTTCCCTTTAATTAACTTAAACCTCTTCAAATGCCCGTTGATTTTTTCCAATTATTGCTTATAAAACTTTATCCACTGATGTAAACCTGACTGACCCGTAGTTACTGGGAATGTCCTAACAACCTATCTTAAATAGTGTTACATTTGTCATTCTCCAATCCTCTGGCATCTTCCCCACATCTAGAGAAGATTGGAAAATTAGGAAACTGAACTTTTATGAGCAGTCCCAGGGAACCAGTATGGTATTGAAAGTATTGTTACAAATGTGAGGCTTTAAAAAATGTTCATGTCTTAAGATTCTGTTTCAATATAAAGAAAAAATGGCAGAATGGAGCAGGTCATGTCACCTATTGTGAATTCTGTAGACAGCAGGCGTGATTGTTGAAAATTAGAGGAGGGGCCCGGGTTGTTTTACTGGGAAGAAGGTGCAAGGTGTTCATACCTGTAGACAATAGTGAAAACATCTGTGATGACAGTGGGCAGGCTGTCAGTCTCCAAGTCCCAGGAAGCTGAAGAATGCTAGGTTGGAAACAGTATACGTTGACTACAAAAAAATGTTTAGTCAAAGTTGCTTTTAGTTTGTTTGTTGCAATAAAAGTGGCAAAACTTGAAATTGTGTTGTGTAATAAAGTCACAAGTAAGGCTTACATTAACACTGCAGTGAAGTTACTGTGAAATTCCCCTTTCCTATGTCGCTGGGAAATTGAATTTCCTTTTACAAAGTTATCAGGTTCTCCATCGATCATAACAATATGAAGTCATGTGTGTCCCACATTCAAAGAACAAATAACAAAGAAAATTACAGCACAGGAACAGGCCCTTCAGCCCTCCAAGCCTGCACCGACCATGCTGCCCGACTGAACTAAAATCCCCTACCCTTCCGGGGACCATATCCCTCTATTCCCTCCTATTCATGTATTTGTCCAGACGGCCCTTAAAACTCACTATCGTATCTGCTTCCACTACCTCCCCTGGCAGCGAGTTCCAGGCACCCACCACTCTCTGTGTAAAAAACTTGCCTCGTACATCTCCTTTAAACCTTGCCCCTTGCACCTTAAACCTATGCCCCCTAGTAATTGACTCTTCCCCCCTGGGAAAAAGCTTCTGACTATCCACTCTGTCCATGCCCCTCATAATCTTGTAGACTTCTATCGGGTCGCCCCTCAATCTCCGTCGTTCCAGTGAGAACAAACCAAGCTTTTCCAACCTCTCCTCATAGCTAATGCCCTCCATACCAGGCAACATCCTGGTAAATCTTTTCTGTACCCTCTCCAAACCCTCCACATCCTTCTGGTAGTGTGGCGACCAGAATTGAACACTATATTCCAAGTGCAGCCTAACTAAGGTTCTATAAAGCTGCAACATGACTTGCCAATTTTTAAACTCAGTGCCCCGGCCAATGAAGGCAAGCATGCCATATGCCTTCTTGCCTACCTTCTCCACCTGCGTTGCCACTTTCAGTGACCTATGTACCTGTACACCCAGATCCCTTTGCCTATCAATACTCTTAAGGGTTCTGCCATTTACTGTATATATCCTATCTTTATTAGACTTTCCAAAATGCATTACCTCACATTTGTCCAGATTAAACTCCATCTGCTATTTCTCCGCCCAAGCCTCCAACCGATCTATATCCTGCCGTATCCTCTGATGGTCCTTATCGCTATTCGCAAATCCACCAACCTTTGTGTCATCCGCAAACTTACTAATCAAACCAGTTACATTTTCTTCCAAATCATTTATATATATTACGAACAGCAAAGGTCCCAACACTGATCCCTGAGGAACGCGACTTGTCACAGCCCTCCATTCAGAAACGCACCCTTCCACTGCTACCCTCTGTCTTTTATGACCCCGAGCCAGTTCTTTATCCACCTTGCCTGCTCACCTCTGATCCCATGCGACTTCACCTTCTGCACCAGTCTGCCATGAGGGACCTTGTCAAAAGCCTTACTGAAGTCCGTATAGACAACATCTACTGCCCTACCCTCATCAATCATCTTCGTCACTTCCTCGAAAAACTCAATCAAGTTAGTGAGACATGACCTCCCCTTCACAAAACCATGTTGTCTCTCACTAATACGTCCAGCTATTTCCAAGTGGGAGTAAATCCTGTCTCAAAGAATCCTCTCCAATAATTTCCCTTCCACGGCCTGTAATTACCTGGATTATTCTTGCTACCCTTCTTAAACAAAGGAACAACATTGGCTATTCTCCAATCCTCTGGGACCTCCCCTGTAGCCAGTGAGGATACAAAGATTTCTCTCAATTTCCTCCCTTGCCTCTCTCAGTATTTTGGGGTATATCCCATCAGACCCTGGGAACTTGTCTACCTTAATGTTTCTCAAGAACCCCAATACCTCCTCCTTTTTCATCTCAACATGACTCAAACTATCTACACACCCTTTCCCAGATTCATCATCCACCAAGTCCTTCTCTTTGGTGAATACTGACGCAAAGTACTCATTTAATACCTCGCCCATTTCCTCTGGCTTCATGCATAGATTCCCTCCCCTGTCCTTGAGTGGGCCAACCCTTTCCCTGGCAACCCTCTTGCTCTTTCTATTTGTATAAAAAGCAGGATTTCCTTAATCCTGCTGGCCAATGACTTTTCGTGACCCCTTTTAGCCCTCCTTACTCCTTGCTTAAGTTTCTTTCTACTTTCCTTGTATTCCACACTTGCTTCGTGTGTTCCCAGCCTCCTAGCCTTGACAAATGCTTCCTTTTTCTCTTTGACTATGTTCTCAATATCTCTCGTTATCCAAAGTTCCCAAAACTTGCCATACTTATCCTTCATCCTTACAGGAATGTGGCGGTCCTGAATCCCAATCAACTTGCACTTGAAAGCCTCCCACATGCCAAATGTTGATTTGTCCTCGAACATCTACATTCTTCAGTTCCTGCCTAATATTGCTATAATTAGCCTTGCTCCAGTTTAGCATCTTAACTTGAGGACTACACTTTACTTTGTCCATCAGCACCTTAAAGCTTACTGAATTGTGGTCACTGTTCCCGAGCTGCTCCCCTACTGAAACATCGACCACCTGGCCGGACTCATTCCCCAATACCAGGTCCAGTAAGGCCCCTTCCCTCGTTGGACTATCTACATACTGCTTCAAGAAGCCCTCCTGGGTGCTCCTTACAAACTCTGCCCCATTCACACCCCTAACATTAAGTGAGTCCCAGTCAATATAGGAGAAGTTAAAATCTCCCACCACAACAACCCTGTTACTTTTACACCTTGCCAAAATCTGCCTAGATATCTGTTCCTCAATCTCCCGCTGACAGTTGGGTGGCCTATAGTAAACCCCCAACATTGTGACTACACCCTTTCTATTCCTGAGCTCTACCCATGTTGCCTCGCTGTATGAGCGCTCCGAGGTGTCCTCCTGCAGTACAGCTGTGATATTCTCCTTAACCAATAGTGCAACTCCCCCACCCCTTTTACATCACCCTCTATCCCGCCTGAAACATCTGTATCCTGGAATGTTAAGCTGCCAATCCTGTCCTTCCCTTAACCAAGTCTCTGTAATAGCAACAACATCATAGTTCCTAGTACTAATCCAAGCTCCAAGATCATCTGCCTTACCTGTTACACTTCTTGCATTGAAACAAATGCACTTCAGTCCACAAGACCCTCTTTGATTAGCAACTACACCCTGCCTGCTCTTTCTCTGAGTCTTACTGGCCTTACTCTCTGGTTCCCCTTCAGTTAATTCACCTTTGCTTTGGTTCCCAGCCCCCTGCCAAACTAGTTTAAATCCTGCCGTGTGAACGAGCAAACCTCCTGGCCAGAATATTAATGCCTTTCCAGTTTAGATGCAACCCATCCTTCTTGTACAGGCTCCACCTGCCCCTGAAGAGACCCCAATGGTCCAGATATCTGAAACCCTCCCTCCTACTCCAGCTGTTTAGCCACATGTTGAGCTGCACTATCTTCCTATTTCTAGCCTCACTGGCACGTGGCACAGAGAGTAATCCTGAGATTACAACCTAGAGGTCCTGCTTTTTAACTTTCGACCTAACTCCCTAAACTGTTGCTGCAGGACCTCATCACTCTTCCTACCTATGTCATTGGTACCAATATGTACCATGACCTCTGGATGTTCACCCTCTCCCTTCAGAATGCTTTCTATCCGTTCAGAGACATCCTGGACCCTGACACCAGGGGGGCAACATACCATCCTGGAGTCTCTTTCACGTCCACAGAAGCACCTATCTGCACCCCTCACTATAGAGTCCCCTATAACTATTGCTCCAGTGCTCTTTGTCCCAACCTGATTAACAACAGAGCCAACCATGGGGCCACTGCTCTTTTCAATCGCCATCCTGTGCAAAATTAGATGTTAGAGTTGATTGGGCTAGGAAGAGAAGGATGCCAATAAACTTTGCGATGGCAGTTAGTGCTTCCCCAGCCCTGTCAGCATGTTGGTGATTTTATGGCTGGGGCACCTTTTCTTAAAGTTGCCCCAGAATCTGCAGATTGAATCCCAATTAATGATGCATGAATCAATGACATTAGCAGCAAATCTGGCAAAATGGCCAATGAGGTAACATCGAGGCCTTACACTGGCTCAGCCAAGCCCTTAGCTACATAGGAGCAGCCTGCAGTTAGGTTGGAAATAAGAGCAGTCTTTACTGCTGTGGGAATTCTATGAAAATTCTATGCAGTCATGGCCTAGCATGATGCTTTCATTCTGTAAGAATTAAGGGTTTTGGTGAGCGGGTGGGTAAGTGGAGTTGAGTCCATGAAACGATCAGGCATGATCTTATTGAATGGCGGAGCAGGCTCAAGGGGTCAGATGGCCTACTCCTGCTCCTGGTTCTTATGTTTTTATGTTCTTATAGAATGCTTTAACTCAAGTTGGGGACATGGGGGAAGAAAGAATGAGGGAACGAGGCAAGGGAATCCAATACTGCATTGGAAAGATCCTAGCCATAGTGGTATTGATGACTCACTTACCCAAGCTGTGTATTCACTTTAATTTCTTTTACATTTGAAGTTTCTTCGCCATGCAAGTGAAAGTAAATTGTGGGAATTCAATTTGGTGACTGAGCAAATCGTGATGGAGAAACACACATGGAAACTGTCAAGATCTCATTCTGACATTCAGAACTTCTTCTCATACCACTTGTGTGGCAGAATTTCTTCCACTTCTGGCAGTTCTTGCCGTCAAACCAGAATGTCTCCAAAATTTGCCTGTGTGCATGTACTGAGTTTATCTCAAAATGGATCATCAGGTCATTGTAGCATGCCTATCAAATATTTTTGAGGCCGGTGTATGCAAAAAGGAAAAAACAAGAAATGTCCAAGAAACTGGTTGTGGCTTCATTGTAGAAGGTTGCAAAGCGGGATTTCACTTCTACTACTTTTCCATTGTTGAAAGGCTTTTGGCCTAGTTTCTTACGCACTTCTCTTTGAGAAGCAGAAAGCTGTGGGAGTACATGAACAATCTCGGATTTTATTCAGGGAGGTGGATTCTGGCTCCAAGTTCCATGTGAAAGTAGAAGCAAAACCCACTGAACCTCTTCTTGCCAATGTCCAAATTCACTCCAATGTCTTCTCTGATATAGAACATAGAACATAGAAAAAATACAGCACAAACAGGCCCTTCGGCCCACAAGTTGCGCCGGTCATATCCCTACCTACCTAGGCTTATATATAGGCTTATCTATAACCCTCAATCCTATTAAGTTCCATGTACTCATCCAGAAGTCTCTTAAAAGACCCTATCGAGTTTGCCTCCACCACCACTGACAGCAGCTGATTCCACTCACCCACCACCCTCTGAGTGAAAAACTTACCCCTGACATCTCCTCTGTACCTAATCCCCAGCACCTTAAACCTGTGTCCTCTCGTAGCAGCCATTTCAGCCCTGGGAAAAAACCTCCGAGAATCCACCCGATTTATACCTCTCAACATCTTGTACACCTCTATCAGGTCACCTCTCATCCTTCGTCTCTCCAAGGAGAAAAGACCGGGCTCCCTCAACCTATCCTCATAAGGCATGCCAACTAATCCAGGCAACATCCTTGTAAATCTTCTCTGCACCCTTTCAATAATTTCTACATCCTTCCTGTAATGAGGCGACCAGAACTGAGCACAGTACTCTAAGTGGGGTCTGACGAGGGTCTTATATAGCTGCATCATTATCCCCGGACTCCTTAACTCAATCCCTCGATTGATGAAGGCCAACACACCATACGCCTTCTTAACCACCTCCTCTACCTGCGAGGCCGATTTAAGAGTCCTATGGACCCGGACCCCAAGGTCCTTCTGATCCTCTACACTGCTAAGAGTCTTACCCTTGATATTATACTCCTTCATCCCATGCTCAGTGTTCAGTGTCATTATAAAGAACTGCCTCAGCCTGTCTGTACGGAGCATTCTAAAACATGTGCCATTTCACAGATGATAGTATGTTGTTGACAGGCTCTCCTGGGAATGTTGTGCACGCTACAATTTGTCATTTTTAAATTCAAAGGCAAAATGACAATGGATCCCAAACTGGGAAAAAAATGTGCTGAAAAAGTGTAAAAAATCAACAGTTCCCAATGAGGGAACGTATCAGCGGACGAATCCAGAAAATAATTTTTGCATATTTGCCTCTTCAAAATGTAAGATCCCACAAATATAAACATTGCATTTTTGTATACTTCAGTTTTTTTTCCCTCTGTAATAATGCAGCTGATAGTGAAAAGCTGCAGCTACAGTTATGACAAGCTGATATCTCACGACACTCTCAACTACTTTCTTTCATCTATCACAGCTGAGGTTTCTGTGTTTCAGTTTCTACAGAAAAAAAACCCTGCCATGCAGAATGTAATGCCGTATCCTTACAAAAGTCCTGAAATCCAATCTAATTTTCACAGTAATTTCATTGCAGTGTTAATGTAAGCCTGCTTGTGACACTTAATAAACTTTAATGAAAAAAACCCAGAACTTAATCAGTTGGCTACAAGTAATAATTTTATGTCTGTCTGTACCCAGGGCTGTTTTTCAATTGCATGTTGTTCTTTAAGACGTATGTTTTTCCTTAAGCTTCTTTCAGCTACGTAAGAGCTTTGTAGATTGGTAACATGAGGGAAGTGAGTGCATAGACGCTGAGTGAGGACAGGATCAGGCCTGGTTATAATGACTGCCCCACCCTGCTTACTCCTCTGCCTAGAGTTTAACTACAGTAAGAGTTTTAACAACACCAGGTTAAAGTCCAACAGGTTTATTTGGTAGCAAATGCCATTAGCTTTCGGAGCGCTGCTCCTGATGGAGCAGGGCTCCGAAAGCTAATGGCATTTGCTACCAAATAAACCTGTTGGACTTTAACCTGGTGTTGTTAAAACTCTTACTGTGTTTACCCCAGACCAACGCCGGCATCTCCACATCATGACGACCAGAGAGTTTAAATGCCAGCACTCACTGTTTACATTTCCACATAAAGAATTGTCATTTGGACAGGGTACAGGAGTGCGGGGCCCACAGTTCAAACATTCGTCAACACTTTCAGGAAAGGCAAAACTGAATTAGAAACATCTCTAATCTGTTGTAAGGTGTTGGATACTGTTCGGTAGGCCTTAATGAAGTACTCATAATTTTAAGTAGGTTAACTGCATGTGTTAATTAATTACAAGAACCATGTATATATATACAGCAAATGGCACACGCTAGGAGGTGTCTCCATACTTGCTTGTGCGCACAGCTCTGTCCAAGACTAGACTGACCCCTGGGACATGTGTGTGTCATGTGTGGATCATATGTTCTCTTACATCACTGTGTCAGCGGTATTGAACTCAATCCTACATTAACCCTATGTGTGCCAGACTTTTATACCACAACACCCCATCAAGTCTACATCAAATGTATTTCAAGTTATTCTAGTTTACCCCATGTATTTAAATCATTATTACTACCCCATCTCCCCACTTCAAGTATCCAAGTTCAAATGTTCAGAAAGTCTGGAGGCCTTATAAGCTTTCCACATGAGATATTTGAATCATCGATAGACACTGGTGAGGTGCCTGAAGATTGGAGAGTGGCAAATGTTGTGCCTTTGTTTAAAAAGGGCTGCAGGGAAAAGCCTGGGAACTACAGGCCAGTGAGCCTCACATCTGTGGTGGGTAAATTGTTGAAAGGTATTTTAAGAGACAGGATCTACAGGCATTTAGAAATGCAAGGACTGATTAGGAACAGTCAGCATGGCTTTGTGAGTTGAAAATCATGTCTTACAAATTTAATTAAGTTTTTTCAAGGGGTGACCAAGAAGGTAGATGAGGGCAGTGCAGTTGATGTTGTCTACATGGACTTTAGCAAGGCTTTTGACAAGGTACTGCATGGTAGGTTGTTGCATAAAGTTAAATCTCACAGGATCCAGGGTGAGGTATCTAAATGGATACAAAATTGGCTTCTTGACAGAAGCCAGAGGGTGGTTATAGAGAGTTGTTTTTCAAACTGGAGGCCTGTGACCAGCGGTGTGCCTCAGGGAACAGTGCTGGGCCCACTGTTATTTGTCATTTATATTAATGATTTGGATGAGAATATAGGGGGCAAGGTTAGTAAGTTTGCAGATGACACCAAGATTGGTGGCAGAATGGACAGTGAAGAAAGTTATCTCCAATTGCAACGGGATCTTGATCAATTGGGCCAGTGGGCTGACGAATGGCAGATGGAGTTTAATTTAGACAAATTCGAGGTGATGCATTTTGGTAGATTGAACCAGGGCAGGACTTACTCAGTTAATGGTAGGGCGTTGGGGAGAGTTACAGGACAAAGAGATCAAGGGGTACATGTTCATAGCTCCTTGAAAGTGGAATCACAGGTGGACAGAGTGGTGAAGAAGGCATTCAGCATGCTTTGTTTCATCGGTCAGAACATTGAATATAGGAGTTGGGACGTCTTGTTGAAGCTGTACAAGACATTGGTAAGGCCACACTTGGAATACTGTGTGCAATTCTGGTCACCCTATTATAGAAAGGATATTATTAAACGAGAAAGAGTGCAGAAAAGATTTACTAGGATGCTACCAGGACTTGATAGATTGAGTTATAAGGAGAGGCTGAATAGACTGGGACTTTTTTCTCTGGAGCGTAGGAGGCTGAGGGGTGACTTTAAAGAGGTCTATAAAATAATGAGGGGCATAGACAAGGTAGAGAGTCAATATTTTTTTCCAAATGTAGGGGAGTCTAAAACTAGGGGGCATAGATTTAAGGTGAGAGGGGAGAGATACAAAAGCGTTCAGAGGGGCAATTTTTTCACACAGAGGGTGGTGAGTGTCTGGAACAAGCTGCCAGAGGTAGTAGTAGAGGCGGGTACAATTTTATCTTTTAAAAAGCATTTAGATAGTTACATGGGTACGATGGGTATAGAGGGATATGGGCCAAATGCAGGCAATTGGGATTAGCTTAGGGGTTTTTAAAAAAAAGGGTGGCATGGACAACTTGGGCCGAAGGGCCTGTTTCCATGCTGTAAACCTCTATGGCTCTATGACTCTATGACTCTATCTCATCCATACTACTGTCAGAGGAGTGGTAGACTCTGCCGCTGCAGGTAAACTCGGTTGTTTAGGAGGTTGTTCTGGTAACTGCGTATCTTCCTCGATGTCTCTTCACTGTACTGTGGGAACAGGCAATTTTCCAGACTGTAACCTCTGGGGTCCCAATCAGGTCGGACCAACATTGGTCATTCTTCCTGATGATAGTACCCCCTCTCTCTCTCAAAGTCTTTAATCCAGATCTTGTTGTCCTTTCATAGTTGTGGCATGTGTCTTGATGAAGGCGGAAGCCTGTTTCTGCCTGTAAAACTGCTCTGTTGCATGGAGGTCCTGGTAATCATACCTGCTTTGGTATGAGTTTTAGAAGCAGCATTGAAAGTTGCGTGCTGAGTTTCCTGCCCATCAGGAGTTGGTTGGGGCCAGGCCACATTGTAACAGGGTGGACCTGTAGGGTACAGTGCTGTGGGAAAGTTCTCATTCTTTTTAGGAGGGCTTTTACAGAGCAGTCTCTCCTCTTTGGGCCTCCCTATTTGATTGTGGATATCTCAGGGAGCTGCTACAGTGCTGGAAGCTGGATATGATGGCAGAGTGCACAAATGTGCGCATTTGAAAATTGTGGTTGTAGTCGGAAATGATCTCATCCGGGATGCCAAGGCTCAGCACATCTCTTTCAGAAACATAATTACTGCCTCTGCAGTAGTTGTATACAGTTGCTTCATCTCAACCCATCTGGTAAAGTAATTCACCAGCATAAGGAGCAATTTGCTGCTATAGATAGTCAATGCCCAGCCTCTTCCAGTGCCTGGTGTGGAATTGTGTGGGGATAAGGGGCAGCCATTGGTTCTGCCCATGCAGCGCTCACACCTGACAGCTCACTGTGGTGTCCTCAATCCCACTGTAGCCAGCGATGAGGCCTTGGAGCCACATGAGTGGTACAACGGGAGAACTGAAGAGTTAAAGTCAACTCGAAGACTTCACTCCAGACCTGCAGTCGAACCCGCTGAATATTTTTTATTTGAGGAACATAACTGCTGGTTATAATATACCGCAGCATCATGGAACATTTGCATGGCATAAAATGAAAAGGTTAGGAGAGTAATCTTCAGTCTTCTTTTGAAGGTCTGTAGTTAGATTGGATTTTGAAAGATATGATCAGTGGCTTGCTCAGTGCCTTGCCACCCACCCCCAGCCCGGTCCCCACCATACAGTAGGTAAGTAGGTGCTGAAATTGACATGCCCACCGACCGTTTTTTACTCATGGGCAATTGAACCTGTTCACAAACCAATTGAGCTGATTGATCTTCTCTGTGTAACTGTGCGCATCCTGGCAGCGCCCGCGACTGAGCTCTGGTGCTGCCGGGACTGCCTGGCCAAGCAGCTTGAGTGCCGGAGGTCTGACCCTCACCTGCTTAAGGCCACCCACAGCGTGTCATTGCTGCGGGGCAGCCTTGCTGAGCGTCCGTCATTATGGCACTGACTTCCCTTCTGAGGGGAGCGAGAAATACAACCCCCTCCCCCAACCCCCTCCCCGACTGTAAGATTCAGCCCATTGTTTCCTTAAAGGGGCCATTCCTGTATTTCAGAAAAAGGATTTTGTTCCATCGCATGGTGACTCCGACACTGGCGAGACAGTAGAGCAGCCCAGTTCAAAGTCGAGTGGAGCCTGCCTGTTTAAGAATTCTTGCCAACACTGTGTTGCTGACTCATTTGGAGGGTTGCATCCCTTTTTCTGTGATAAATCATTACACAGGAGCTTTCTGTTCACTGAAGCTCAAGGACAAATGTTCTTACTCCTGGCTAATGAATCATAGAATCCCTACAGTACAGAAGGACGCCATTTGGCCCATCGAGTCTGTGCCGACCACAATCCCACCCAGGCCCTATTCCCACAACCCTCATTTACCCTGCTAATCCCACTGACCTAACCCGCACATCTTTGTACTGTGGGAGGAAACCGGAGCATCCAGACGAAACCCGTGCAGACACGGGGAGAATGTACAAACTCCACACAGACAGTGACCCGAGGCTGGAATTGAACCTGGGTCCCTGGCGCTGTGAGGCAGCAGTGCTAACCACTGCGCCGCCATGCTGCCATAATGCTGGCTGCCATTAGCTGAAGCAGACAGTCCCTTTGGTTGAGTGGGTACCTCTCATCTTCTTGACATGTTATCCAGATCTGCCTCTTCTCAGAGTAAACTTTGTGCATTTGCAGTACAATATTGAAGAGAAAGCTGAATACATTCCACCAAAAGCAAGTTGGCACAACTGTACTCTTGTCGCTTCAGTCGCTAATACCTTTAAATTTAAAAATGTATTTAGGAAATAGCTTACATTGGTTAAAAGCAAATTACTGCGGATGCTGGAATCTGAAACCAAAAGAGAAAATGCAGAAGCTTTGACAAAGGGTCATCTGGACTCGAAACGCCAGCTCTTTTCTCTCCTTACAGATGCTACCAGACCTGCTGAGATTTTCCAACATTTTCCCTTTTCACTTACATTGGTTGCTATGAGTGATTCACGGAACTGCTTTAAACTAGCTCCCCAGATATCATATCAAACCAGAGTACAATATGATCCATAAACAATATTTTTATATATTACCTCTGACTCCACAGGCTTTGCCTGGATAGAACACAGATATTATACAATTTCTGACCACATATTTATAATGTTCTGGCTGGAACAAAAATGCTTTGCCTTGAAAAATAAGATTTTTCACAGTGTGAGGTCCTAGCTGATGAACCAAGAGAAAGAGTACAAACTCTGCTGTGATTTTACATTGCGGACCGGATTTGAGTCGTAAGGTCTTTTACTACTGGCAGGAAACAGATTCAGTAAAAAGACTGGCTCACCTTTTGGTAAATATTAATTTTTAATATGCAGCCCTCAATACTTAAGTCTGCCCAAGCTACAATGCCCATATTTTGACCTTTGAGCCACCTGTATCTCCCTGAGAGAATTGCACCATTTAATACTGGCAAATTGGATTGCTATTCCACGTGTATGGTGTCATTCTGAGCTTCTGGGGAAACTGGGTCAGGCTCCTACAAGGCAGCGATAACAATAGCAGGTTTTGCTTCTCAGATGTGCAAGTATATTCCTTGATATACCTCACTCCTACTAATGTTCAGATTCATCCAGAAGCATGGTGGATCAGAGGTGAGGTCAGGGGATTGGCTGCGCGTGAAAAATAAGAAGTGTCAGATGGACACTCTCAGGATGCTGTTCTCAGATTAGGTTTAAACCAATTAAATTTAATTAAATCAAATTAACAACAAAATGGACGCACTTCTGCCCAACACCCCATGCACTCGCTGATTGAGAAAGGTTGGATCTCAGTCTTGGCATAGTGGAATCTGGCAGCTACACAATTGGAAACAAAGCAAATCACCAATTTTTGTGATAACTGAATTCAGTGACCATTTGGATAGATCCAGCTAATTTCCACATGATCACAAAGCACAATGTATAAACATAGAAACATGGAAGATAGGAGCAGGCGGAGGCACCTTAGAAATCTTAGAAATCTTAGAAACCCTACAGCACAGAAAGAGGCCCTTCGAGCCTGTTCCGCCATTCATCATGATCATGGCTGATCATCCAACTCAATAGCCTAATCCTGCTTTCTCCCCATAAGCTTTGATCCAATTTGCCGCATGAAAAATATAGAAATTGGGGAATTTGGGTGTTATTTGACAATGGGTGAGAAAATGGCTCATTAATAATTGTTTTTTGGATACCATATGGCATGAAATAACAAGCCCACAAGTGTGTTCAGGTAACAATCTTCCTACTTGAGCCCCAGACAGGAACAACTAAGACTTCTGAGCTTCAGTAAAGATATCCTCACTGCAATGTGTAACCTGCTACAGTGGAGCAGGGCAAGGGCCAAAGTGCACCAGTATTTTGTTCTGCATGCTCACCAGCTTTCTTCAGTCAGCTATTCCATCAATGTGCTCATCTATACAACACAACCTGTATGTGACCTTGCCATCCAGTGAGCTGGCGTCTGTGCTATCCTTGTCCACTGTAGACCATTTGTGCCCCTGTGTCTCAACACACGCAGACCCCGGCCGGAAATTTCCCATCTCACCTACCGCGGGAATCGTAGCGGGCATGACAAAAAATTGAGCCGACCGTTTAAAGGTCCAATGAGCTTGGGCGGGAATTTCTGGAATCCATCCTCCAGCCTGTGTCTGAGTTGGGTTGATGCAAATGTGAAAGTGAGTGAGGGGCTGTGTCTGCCTCCACACTCTGGCCAGGTTGGAACTCTTTGTTATTTTAAAAGACAAAGACACAAGGATAAGGTTTCAGTACAGGGAAGAGGGAAAGGTAAAAGGTGCATGCTCACACCACCTGTATCTTGTAAATCAAAGCAGGCTGTGGGATGGTGGAGAGGTGAGATGAGTGGAAAAAGATTAGTGAAGGTACCGTTATCTTTGACGGTTTCGGCCACGTTGTTGGCCATGGCCTCAGTCATGGACGTCCCAATAATGACCAGCATCATCTGTTTCATGATTTGTTAGGATAAAGCAGTGTGCTTGATTCACTCCATTTAGCTTCTGTTGCCTCCAGGAGGAGCTTTCGGAGCGCTGCTCCTTCATCAGGTGAAGGGGCAACGCTCCGAAAGCTCGTGCTACCAAATAAACCTGTTGGACTTTAACCTGGTGTTGTGAGACTTCTTACTGTGCCCACCCCAGTCTAACGCCGGCATCTCCACATCATGTGTGAGGTTTGCACTCTCTCCCCGTGTCTGCGTGGGTTTCCTCTGGGTGCTCCGGTTTCTTCCCATACTCCAAAGTGTGCGGGTTAGGTGGATTGGCCATGCTAAATTGACCCTAGTGTCAGGAGGATTAGCAGGATAAATGTGTGGGGTTATGGGAATAAGGCCTGGGTGGGATTGTGGTCAGTAAGAACTCGATGGGCCAAATGGCCTCCTTCTGTACTGTAGGGGTTCTATGATGATTCAATGATATAGCCTCCTGCGCCGCAGGAATCTGTTCTTTCCCATGTTGTGCCATTCTTCAATGTTTTCCAGGTTAGATTCACTTCCTACATGGCTGCCACCAGAATGTACCATCCCTTTAAGAGGCCCGGGTTAGCTATAAGCAATGCTGGCTAGCTCAAACTGATATGAGAAAGTTATGATTTTAGGCTCCTGTTGATCTGTGCAGCCAATGAGCAGTGCTGGCTGCACACAGCAATCACTCAAAGGAGCAGCTGGCATGTTGCCTGCATTACATTGAACATGCGTGGGTTAATCACGCAATGTGAACCCCGCGCTTGTTTTCAAGGCTATCCAATTTAGCCCCTTTTAGTTTTAAATAGATTTGAGTGCGACAGAGCATTTCCACAGCAAGAAAACAATTCAACAGGAATGCCACATTTCTGGTTTATTGGCAAGATATTGTGCTTTGGGGGCCATTCTCTGGATTACTCGATTTGTCGAATTTTCATGGACAATATTCCATATCAAAATGCAAAGGGAGGCATTTTATCAAATGTTACATAATGGGATCCATCTGTGTGCCAAGGGAGTCGAGCAGAACCTTTAGGCCTCTGTATTAATCATTTAAATCCAGTCTGAGTATGGTAGTAATATTTTTTTTGTGCTGAATTTTAATATATGTTCTACCCTCCCATTCATTCCAGTTTGCTCATTTAAAGATGCCATAGTCAAGGCCACAAGAGGAGACCAATGGCAGGAGACATGCCTGTGTAAAATGATGCTACAGCTTCCACCGCAGCTACCAGGCAAAGATTCACTGACCTTCATGACTTGTACTGTCAGCTGCACCTTTCATTTAAACTTAACAAGGAAGTGCTCAGAGAACTGTGTGCTCGGACAAGTCTAGTGCAGAGTATTGCTCCTCGAATGACTCATTTTGAACTTTAGAAAATTGCAGGCGGGAAGGACACATTAAATTTACCAGTTAGATGTCAAACAGTGAATTCAGAAAGTTCCCAGGAGTTCCAAACAAAGTGAAAACACAAGTGTATGCTGCCCCCTACGAGCAAGCCTCACAATTCTCACTTTCGTGTGCTCAGGATTGCGACAGTAGGTGTTGGGGGGGGGAGGGGGGGGTCGCTTCCTGAGCTAAACAGCTCCCGTAGAAGCTGAATGGTTACAATCATTTGATTTGTCTGGTATTCCATTGTCAACTCACTGTCCTCTTGTCACTTTTACCCTTCGTACCTGTACCGCTGCTGTATTAATCAGTAGTCACTAGCATGTTATTTTCAGGCATGTTGAATTCAGCACTGGAGTTTGCCTGATTATTCTGCATGGATTCTATGAACCTTTGAATTACCCCAGGTCTGAGGCCACCTGCCTTTCATTGGACTCTTGTGAAGTTGCCAGTTCAGGTTGTTTAAAGTGGCAATCGAGGGCTGATTATTTTGGCAATAAACCTTTGTAATTTTGAGTCCAAAAACTGCTGCCGTAATTACCTTGTGCTGTCTCATTGACTATGTAGGCAAATAATTTTGTAGATTGCCTTTCACCAGGAGTGTTTGCTGGACTGGGAAAGAAAAGAGTGATTCAAAATGTGGATTTTGTGCTCATCTTTTCCGTCATTTTAGCTGTGCTTTCTTTATTGAGGAAGCAAGGCTTTGGAATCTGCAGTCATATGTACTGTCTCACGATATCACAGATTAGGTTTCTGAAGGATTTTCTGTTTTAAACTCATGTTTTCTTTCACAGCACTAAACCGGAGATAAGAGAACTTGGCTCCGGCTGACCAGTGCCAGATGCTATGACTAATTTGGTAATATGCAGGGTACACAATGACATTTACTGTATGTCTCAGTACAGCTGATATGAAGCATACAGCTTAGCTGGCGTTCAGGTATTTGTGATGTGAGAACTATACACATCAGACCCATTCTGATTTCTACAGGCATGCCTCCTGTCATGTCTTAATGCTACACCCAGAGTGTGAGCACTAAAAACCTGCTGAGATGCAGAGTCACTGTGTTTTTATTATTAGTAGTTAACTATTCACAGTTATCATTTGCTATATAGTTCATAATATCCTTACACTTATTTGCATTTTCACATTCTGTTTATTCAGCTTTGTGGAATCAGACAGTACAGAAAGAGGCCATTCAGTTCATGCCTGTGCTGGCTCTTAGAGAGAGAGTTAACCAATTAGTGCAAATCACCCATGCATTCTGCAATTTTTTCCTTTTTAGGTATATATTTTATACCGACATACATAATGTTTATGACACGTTTGCTTATGTGTGTTTGTAATGTTTCAGTTATTATTGTGTGTGTGTGTGCCCGCGAGTGCTTGTGCCTCTGTGTGCATGTGTGTGTGTGTTTTGGCTATGTGTGTAAGTATATTGTGTGTGTGTGTGTGTCTGTGTGGGTGTGTGCCTGTGTGTGTGCATATGCGTGTACGTCTGTGTGTACATATGTCTGTGCATATGTGCACGTATGTGTGTACATGTGTGTATATGTCTGTGTGTATATATGTTTGTGTGCTGCGCATATGTGTGCACATATCTGTGTGTGTGTGTATATATATATCTGTATGTGTGCACTTATGTGTGTACATATCTGTGTGTGTGTGTACATGTCTGTATGTGTGAACCCAGCTGAGACAGGCAGAAAGGCAGGAAAATTAACTATGGAAAATTAAACTAATGAAAGAACACATTAGGAGGGAAAAACTGATTTAATGAAGAAACATAACTATTTATCCTTCTTGGGTTTTTGTGACCTTTATGTTGTCAATGTTGCTCTCTGATAACGTTGCAATTTCTACACAGATTAATAACTTAGCTCAAGCTGTGCTATTAATAATAAGAATCAGTAGTTCATTCAAACCACAGAAGTTGTGATCTGTTAATAGTTTCTCGCTGTCTCTCCTCTGGACATGAAGGGGACTAAGTACTAGGACCCTTGAAAAGGGGCTCAGGTATGGCAATGCGTGATTAATCCCTGGCTGTTGTTTGCAACGCAGGCGGCACATCAGCATCACACTGCCTGCTCCTTTGATTTCTGAGTGCAGCCTGTGCTAACTGCACTATGGACATGCATCAGCAGAAGCCCAAAATCATCGCTCGCTAGCACCAGATAAAGCTGTCCTCTCTCAGGCTGACAGCGTTGGTCCTTCCACCCCTGCCTAGCTGCCAGTGCCCTTACTGTTGCCTGTCAGCCAGCCAGTCCAGAATACTGTCACCCATGCGGCACGGTGGCTGTCCACAGCTGGGTCCTTTAGGCTGAGAGTAATCGAAAGTCAATTCTCCTGAACATCCTGCAGTATCCTCTATTTAAAGTCAGGAGCCTTCCACCAGCCATGCTGCAGCCAATGGGACACAGAATAGGAGCACAAGGAAAAGTAAAGAGAGGTGGCAATAGGGAATGGGCATTGGGTGTTTACTGTTTTATGCAAAATGAAATTATTTCCTTTATAAATTTTGTTTGGATTTTTTTTGGTTTTTTTTCTTTGTAGCCAATCGGACACTCTGATGGCCAGTGAGCGAGGGTAGGTAAAGACACAGGACTGTACGTGAATGGGGAATTAGGGTTATGTTTACTGGTATCTCATGTATATGTGTTCTCCTGGGACAACCTGGGTAGAAAGTAGCTGTCTAGGTTGCCTCTTCCCTTCCTTCATTTCCTCTTCCCCCTCGTCCTTATGCTTCTGTTCCTCACACTGCAAGGGATGTCCCTCAAGATGTTGAGGTTGGACAACATGCAGCAAGCAGACCACTGTGAATCTTGACACGCACTCTGCCAAGTGCTTCAGGGCTCCTCTAGCACATTCCAAGCACGCCAGGGGTCTGCTGTATCCTATTTTGTGTGGTGCATAGTTCTCATGGGGCTGAATTTAATGACAATGGCAGTGGCCCCGATGGCAGACTGAAAAGCTGAGGACAACCCCACCACAGCCATTTCTGGGAGACTTGACCTGATCCTGTGCCCTTCCGGCCATTAACTGCCTGGTGTCAGGGCTGCCATCCCTGTAAAGGTGAAGATCCCTCCAAGAGCCACTGGCACTGGTCAATCAGCGGGCCAGCACCTCCTCAGTCCCAGCAGCTCCTCTGCCAGTGGTGGACGCTACTGGCATTGCACCCAGCCAGGACCAGCAAGGTGAATGCCATCCTGGAACCCAGGTGAGTAGGGTTGGTCTCTCCAGAGCCAGTCAGGCATTTCCCAGTAAGATCACTGCTGAGGGCAGGGTTTGTGTTTCAGCGGCAGTGGCCCTAGCCATCGGGGGCCCTCCATGGGCTACAGAATGCCCAGTCATGAGGTATGCCCAACCTCAAGCTAGCAGAAGGACCACTTAAGGGCCTCGATTGGCCTCTGGCTGGGAAGGCCATCCTTGGCCTCCCCTGCACCTGACTTACTCACAGAGTTGGGGAGGTAATGGGCACTCCAGCCCTGCTTTCCTTCCTGATTCCACAGCACACTCTCCCCAGTTTGCAACCTGCTCCTGTTGACTGGATTAAATTCTGCCTATTTTGTGTGGGCTACAAACAGGAATCATCAGGCATGCCATCAGTAGATTGCCCTTGTCAGCCAGCAGTCATAGTTCACTGTATTAGCTGAAATACAGCCGGCACCATGGACCTCCACAGAATGAGGGCATTGTGACAGCAGCCAGGATATTAGGTATTGACCTACATAATGTATTGCCCATAATCAGACACCAGCTGAACATTGAGGGAGTGGAATCACTTTCCATTCTGGTTTCAGAATGAGCTGACATGCGCCGAGTGCAAAGTGTTGCGTGTAGAGTCAATAGCAGCTGCATCTTGGCGAAAGCTTTAAGCCGAGCACAG
The DNA here is from genome assembly GCF_964213995.1 of Mustelus asterias. Classification (NCBI taxonomy): domain Eukaryota; kingdom Metazoa; phylum Chordata; class Chondrichthyes; order Carcharhiniformes; family Triakidae; genus Mustelus; species Mustelus asterias. The sequence goes on along the minus strand of NC_135805.1, from coordinate 106,906,427 downwards.
CCGCATACTTGCTCTAACTGCTTCCCTTCTGGCTGCTTGTTCTGCTTTGCGAGGTCTCTGCTCACTCTTCAAGTCATGTTAAAATCCAAAAGGAAACACCATGCATCCATATCAGGGAGCCTCAGATTTAGCAAACAAGTCCACCTGGCCACACCACTCCCTGTCAACGAATGGCACTTGATGCAAATACAGAGACTGTAACATACTTGTGAAATCAAAGCAACAGCCAGAAGAAACTAACCAGCAAGTAATCTGTAAGTAGTTGATGACCCCATTAGGTAACAATGGCGGGGTTTCTTCCCGCTACTGTTCACATGTTTGGCTCGCAAGGTTAAGGGTGGGTGTTAGCTGAAGATTTGAGCTCCAATGTAGTAGCAGCCGGCAGCAAAGCATGGTCGCAATCAAATCTGCCTGCTCTGTGTACCTCCACCATATGATCATGTTCCACATGCTAATACCCGCGACAATATGGCATCTGTCATGACTCAGCCTGCGAGTTTGCACATTTACACAGGCATCATTTTGGAGTTCTAAGAGCACATTCAGAGCCAAAAAAATAGGTGCTAAAGAGCACAAGTTCTCACAATCTTATAGAGAATCCCCCAATGTGATATCTCACCAAAAGCTTTTTGGAAGTCTAAATGGATAATGTCTAATGGGCTTCCCTCATTCATCAACTTCCTAATTTCTTCAAAAAACTACAAATAAATTGGAAGGACATGACTTCCTTTTTATGAATATGTCTCCAACCTTTGAAGCAAGACTATCTTGTATCTCTATTCCCTATCTCTATTCCCATAGCATTCCTATTACTGATGTCAAACTTTCTCCAGAAGTTCCCAGCATCACAGATGCCAGTCTTCAGTCAATTCAATTCATTCCACATGATATCAAGAAACGACTGAAAGCACTGAATACTGCAAAGACTGTGAGCCCTGACTATATTTACATAGAACAGTACAGCACAGAACAGGCCCTTCGGCCCACGATGTTGTGCCGAGCTTTATCTGAAACCAAGATCAAGCTATCCCACTCCCTATCATCCTGGTGTGCTCCATGTGTCTATCCAATAACCGCTTAAATGTTCCTAAAGTGTCTGACTCCACTATCACTGCAGGCAGTCCATTCCACACCCCAACCACTCTCTGCGTAAAGAACCTACCTCTGATATCCTTCCTATATCTCCCACCATGAACCCTATAGTTATGCCCCCTTGTAATAGCTCCATCCACCCGAGGAAATAGTCTTTGAACGTTCACTCAATCTATCCCCTTCATCATTTTATAAACCTCTATTAAGTCTCCCCTCAGCCTCCTCCGCTCCAGAGAGAACAGCCCTAGCTCCCTCAACCTTTCCTCATAAGACCTACCCTCCAAACCAGGCAGCATCCTGGTAAATCTCCTCTGCACTCTTTCCAGCGCTTCCACATCCTTCTTTCAGCAATAGTATGGAAGCCTTGTGCTCCAGAACTTGCCTCCCCTCCCCAGCCAAGCTTTTCCAGCACAGCTACAACACTGGTATCTACCGACAATGTAGAAATTTGCCTAGATATGTCCTGTACACACAAAGCAGGACAAATCCAGCCTGGCCAATTACCGCCCCATCAGCCTACTCTCAACCTTCAGTAATGTGATGAAAGAGTGGCACTTGCTTAGCAATAACCTGCTCACTGACGCTAAGAATGGGTTCTGCCAGGGCCACTCAGCTCTTGAACTCATTAAAGCCTTAGTTCAAACATAAACAAAAGAGCTGAACTCCAAAGGTGAGGTGAGAGGGACTACCTTTGACATCAAGGTAGCATTTGACTGAGTGTGACATCAAGGAACCTTTGAAAAATTGGAGTCAATAGAAATCCAGGGGAAACCTCTCTGCTGGTTGGTATCATACCTGGCACAAATGAAGATGGCTCTGGAGATCATTCATCTCAGTTCCAGGGTATCCCCTCAGGGTAGTGTCCTAAGCCCAACCATCTTCAGTTGCTTTATTACTGACCTTCCTTCTATTATAAGCTCAGAAGTGGGGATGATTGCACAATGTTCAGCACCATTTGCGACTCCTCACATACTGAAGCAATCCACGTTCAAATGCAGCAAGACCTGCACAATATTGAGGCTTGGGCTGACAAGTGGCAAGTAATATTCATGCCATGCAAGTGCCAGGCAATGACCATCTCCAAAAAGAGAGAATCTAATCATCCCCCCTTGACTTATGGGTGGCACGGTGGCAGAGTGGTTAGCAGTGCTGCCTCCCAGCTCCAGGGACCTGGGTTCAATTCCCGGCTTGGGTCATTGTCTGTGTGGAGTTTGCAAATTCTCCCCGTGTCAGGAGAGGGGAAGGGAGGAAGCAGTCAGTGCAGGGGTCCCCTGTGATTGTTCCCCTCCAAAATAAGTATACCGTTTTGGATACTGTGGGGGGGGATGACCCTCCAGGTGTAAGCCACGATGACCAGGTCTCTGGCACGGAGTCGGGCTCTGTGGCTCGGGATGGAAAGGGGGAGAATAGGAGAGCAATAATAGTGGGGGACTCAATAGTTAGAGGCACAGACAGGAGGTTCTGTGGGCCCGAACAAGGCTCCAGAATGGTAGTCTGCCTCCCTGGTGCCAGGGTCCTGGATGTCTCTGAGTGGGTAGAAAGCATCCTAAAAGGGGAGGGTAATCAGACAGACGTCATTGTCCACATTGGTACAAATGATGTAGGCAGAAAGAGCAGGGAGGTCCTGCAAGAGCAATTTAGGGAGTTAGGTAGAAGGCTAAAAAACAGGAGCTCTCGGGTAACAATCTCTGGATTACTCCCCATGCCACATGCTAGTGAGGCTAGGAACAGGGAGATTGTGCAGCTGAACACGTGGCTAGAGAACTGGTGCAGGAGGGAGGCTTTCAGATTCGTGGATCACTGGGAAGTCTTCCAGGGAGGATGGGAACTGTACAAGAAAGATGGGTTACACCTGAACTGGATGGGCACCAATATCCTGGCTGGGAGGTTTGCTCGTGTGGTTCGGGTGGGTTTAAACTAATGTGGCAGGGGGGTGGGAATCAGAACAATAGGTCACCAAGCGTAGAGACTGGGGATGAGCATGGGGCCAAGACAAAGCTACCTAAGAGGAAGAGCAATCTGGGGGAGGATGCACTCAGTGGTCTTGAGTGCATCTGCTTAAATGCAAGGAGCGTAACAGGCAAGACAGATGAACTTAGAGCTTTAATGCATGCGCGGAACTTGGATGTGGTTGCAGTGACAGAGACTTGGTTAAAAGAAGGGCAGGACTGGCAGCTGAATATTCCAGGGTATAAGTGTTTCAGACGAGACAGAGGAGGGGCTAGAAGAGGTGAGGGAGTAGCAATACTGGTTAGGGAACATATTACAGCGGTACAGAGGGTGGACAATTTGGAAAGATCATGTAACGAGACACTGTGGGGAGAGCTCAGAAACAGGAAGGGTGCAGTCACTATGCTGGGGGTATACTACAGGCCTCCCAACAGCTCACGGGAAATTGAAGAACGGATATGTAAGGAGATTCTGGACAGGTGTAGAAAAAATAGGGTTGTTATAGTGGGAGACTTTAATTTCCCTCATATAGACTGGAAATCCCTTAGGGCTGGGGGTCCGGACGGGGAGGAATTTGTGAAATGTGTCCAGGAAGGTTCTTTGGAACAATATGTTGATAGTCCAACTAGAGAGGGGGCTATACTGGACCTAGTACTGGGGAATGAGCCCGGTCAGGTCATCAAAGTTTCAGTGGGGGAACATGTATTATTTATTGTTGGAATATTATTTAAATGGAGAAAAATTACATCGTGCGACTGTGCAGAGGGACCTGGGGGTCCTTGTGCACGAATCGCAAAAACTCAGTCTGCAGGTGCAGCAGGTGATCAAGAAGGCGAATGGAATGTTGGCCTTTATCGCGAGGGGGATAGAATATAAAAGCAGGGAGGTCTTGCTGCAACTGTACAAGGCACTGGTGAGGCCGCAACTGGAGTACTGTGTGCAGTTTTGGTCCCCTTATTTGCGAAAGGATATATTGGCCTTGGAGGGAGTGCAGAGAAGGTTCACCAGGTTGATACCGGAGATGAGGGGTGTAGCTTATGAGGAGAGATTAAACAGATTGGGTCTGTACTCGTTGGAGTTTAGAAGGATGAGGGGTGATCTTATAGAGACATATAAGATAATGAAGGGGCTGGATAGGGTAGAGGTGGAGAGATTCTTTCCACTTAGAAGGGAAACCAGAACTAGAGGGCACAGCCTCAAAATAAGGGGGGGCCGGTTCAGAACAGAGTTGAGGGGGAACTTCTTCTCTCAGAGGGTAGTGAATCTCTGGAATTCTCTGCCCATTGAAGTGGTGGAGGCTTCCTCGTTGAATATGTTTAAATCACGGGTAGATAGTTTTCTGATCGATAAGGGAATTAGGGGATATGGGGAGCAGGCGGGTAAGTGGAACTGATTCGCTTCAGATCAGCCATGATCTTGTTGAATGGCGGGGCAGGCTCGAAGGGCCAGATGGCCTACTCCTGCTCCTATTTCTTATGTTCTTATGTAGCGAACAGTGACCACAATTCTGTAAACTTTCGGATAGTCATGGAAAAGGATCAATGTTGTCCTATGGGTAAGGTGCTGAATTGGGGGAAGGCTAACTACAGCTGGATTAGGCAGGATTTGGTGGCTGTTGATTGGGAGAGGCTGTTTGAGGGTAAATCCACATCTGGCATGTGAGAGTCTTTTAAGGAGCAGTTGATAGGAGTGCAGGACAGGCATGTGCCTGTAAAAAGGAAGGACAGGAAAGTTAGGATTCGAGAGCCGTGGATAACCAGAGAAATTGTGGGTCTAATCAAAAAGAAAAAAAGAGGCATACATAAGGTCCAGGCAGCTAAAAACAGATGAAGCACTGGAGGAATACAGAGAAAGTAGAAAAGAACTCAAACAGGGAGTTAGAAGGGCAAAAAGGGGTCATGAAATGTCCTTGGCAGACAGGATTAAGGAGAATCCTAAGGCATTTTATACATACGTTAGGAACAAGAGGGTTGTCAGACAAAGAGTCGGAACCTCTCAAGAACAAAGGAGGGGAATTATGCTTAGAACCCAAGGAAATAGGTGAGATCCTAAATGAATACTTTGCATCAGTATTCACAAAGGAGAGCGACATGTTGATTGGGAGTGTATCAGAGGGATGTGTAGACCCATTAGAACAAATCGCAATTACAAGGGAGGAAGTGTTGGGTGTTTTAGGAAGCATTAAGATAGACAAATCCCCAGGGCCGGATGGCATCTGCCCTCGATTACTGAGAGAGACAAGAGATGAAATTGCTGGGCCTCTAACAGAAATCTTTGTTTCTTCATTGGACACAGGTGAGGTCCCAGAGGATTGGAGGATAACAAATGTGGACCCGTTATTTAAGAAGGGTAGCAAGGATAACCCGGGTAATTGTAGGCCAGTGAGCTTGACGTCGTGGTAGGGAAATTGTTGGAGAAGATTCTTAGAGATAGGATCTATACGCATTTAGAACTGAATAGTCTCATTAGCGATAGGCAGCATGGTTTTGTACGAGGGAGGTCAAGCCGCACAAATTTGGTTGAGTTTTTTGAGGAGGTGACAAAAATGATTGACGAGGGAAGGGCCGTGGATGTAGTCTATATGGCTTTTAGTAAAGCATTTGACAAGGTCCCTCATGGCAGGCTGGTGCAAAAGGTTAAATCTCACGGGATCAAAGGTGAACTAGCTAGATGGGTACAGAACTGGCTTGGCCATAGAAGACAGAGGGTAGCAGTGGAGGGGTCTTTTTCTGATTGGAGGTCTGTGACTAGTGGTGTTCCGCAGGGCTCTGTACTGGGACCTCTGCTGTTTGCGATATATATAAATGATTTGGAAGAAGATGTAGCAGGTCTGATTAGTAAGTTTGCAGACGACACAAAGATTGCTGGAGTTGCGGATAGTGATGAACATTGTCAGAGAATACAGCAGGATATAGATAGGCTGGAAAATTGGGCGGAGAAATGGCAGATGGAATTTAATCCAGATAAATGTGAAGTGATGCATTTTGGTAGATCTAATGCAGGGGGGAGTTATACAATAAATGGCAGAACCATCAGGAGTATAGACACACAGAGGGATCTGGGTGTGCAAGTCCACAGATCCTTAAAGGTGGCAGCACAGGTGGAAAAGGTGGTGAAGAAGGCATATGCATGCTTGCCTTTATTGGACGGGGCATAGAGTATAAAAGTTGGCATATGATGTTGCAGTTATATAGAACATTGGTTAGGCCACGTTTGGAATACTGCATCCAGTTCTGGTTGCCACACTACCAGAAGGACGTGGAGGCTTTGGAGAGAGTGCAGAAAAGGTTTACCAGGATGTTGCCTGGTATGGAGGGTATTAGCTATGAGGTGAGATCGAGTAAACTAGGGCTGTTCTCCCTGGAAAGACGGAGGTTGAGGGGTGACCTAATAGAAGTTTATAAAATTATGAAGGGCATAGATAGGGTGAACAGTGGGAAGCTTTTTCCCAGGTCAGAAATGACAAACATAAGGGGTCACAAGTTCAAGGTAAGGGGGGCAAGGTTCAATATAGATATGCGGGGGATGTATTTTACACAGAGGGTGGTGGGGGCCTGGAATGCACTACCAAGCAAGGTGGTTGAGGCAGACACGCTCGGATCATTTAAGACTTACCTAGATAGCCACATGAACAGACTGGGAATAGAGGGATACAAACGGATGGTCTAGTTAGGAACACATGAGCGGCGCAGGCTTGGAGGGCCGAAGGGCCTGTTCCTGTGCTGTATTGTTCTTTGTTTCTTTTGTTTCTTTGTCTGCATGGATTTCCTTCGGGTGCTCCAGTTTCCTCCCACAGTACAAAGATGTGCGGGTTACGTGCATTGGCTATGCTAAATTGCCTCTTAGTGTCCTGGGCTGCATAGGTTAGAGGGATTAGCGGGGTAAATACGTGGGGTTATGGAGATAGGGCTTAGGTGGGATGTTGTCAGTGCAGACTTAATGAGCCGAATGGTTTCCTTCTGCACTGTAGGGTTTCTATTCAATGACATTACCATTACTGAATCCTCCTTTATGAACATCTAGGGTTACCATTGGCCAGAAACTGAACTGGGCTATCCATATAAATACCATGGCTACAAGAATAGCTCAGACTCTAGGAAACCCGTAATGAGTAATTCACCTCCTGACTCATCAAAGCCTGTCCAACATCTACAAGGTACACATCAGGAGTGGGATTGGATACTCTCCACCTGCCTGGATGAGTGCGGCTCCAACAACGTTCAAGAACCTCAACATCATCGAGGACAAATCAGGCCACTTGATTGGCACCGCACCCACAAACATTGTTCCCTTCACCACTATCGCAGTGGCAGGAGTGTGTAAACAAATTCACAAAGCTTCTTCAGACAGCACTTTCCAATCCCACAAACACCACTATCTAGAAGGACAAGAACAGCAGATACCTGAGAATAGCACCACCTGCAAGTTCCCCTTCAAGCCACTTACCATCCTGACTTGGAAATATATCCCCGTTCCTTCACTGTCACTGGGTACAAATCCTGGAAGTTCCTCCCTAACAGCACTGTGGATGTACCGACACCACATGGACTGCAGTGGTTCAAGAAAGCTGCTCACCACTATCTTCTCAAGGCCAATGAGGGATGAGCAATAAATGCTGACCTAGCCAGTAACACCCACATCCCAAGAAAGAATTTTAGAAAACTAATGGGACTATATTTATCTGGGATTCTCTTGTGTCCTATTTTCAAGATGGACACTGCATTAATCTTCTTCCAATCCATGGAAACCATCCCAGAGTGCATTGAGCTATTAGCAAAATGGGCTTGGAAAGTGTACCACCCGGCCAGTGATGTGTGGGCAAATGCACCTATTAAGATTGAATAAAATCAAATTATATGGTAGAGATAAAAAGAAGGAACTGAAAAGACATTTTTATTTAGCATCTAACATGTTACACCTCTTTCCAGTCTCTGAGCTCTAATTACAGGCTATTAAACTTTTAGCTGCCTCTTTGTGAAAGTAGTCAGTGGATCTGTACTCTTGACCTCCACCTGTTTCTTCTAATGCTCAGTTTGACTTCATGTTGCTTTTCGAGACAGATTGTGCTTGTTTAAATCACCAGAGCTATTAACCCTGTCTTCTCACTTGAGATGCTGAATGACCTTGGCATTACAGCACCTTCCCTTTTTTTTGGAAATTATAACTTAACTAGATGATAATTAATGTTATTCTGGAAATCAGCTTCTATTTACAAATGAGGAATTCTATTGCAAATGTCTACTCTAAATGTTGCTGGAAGTAAAATTAAATTTTGGAGGTAAATGTTTGGGGGTCAGAGGTCAGAGGTGGTGGGGATCGGGTAGGCGGGGGGATATGTGGTGGGGGCCTCGTAGGTCAGAGGTACGAGTTGGATGTTGGGGCATGGGGGGGTCGGAGATGGGGGGGCAGAGTGGAGCAGATGTTGGGTGTGGGGGAGGTCAGGAGTGTGGGGATCAAGGATCAGGAGGGTGGGGGGAATTAGAGGTCAGGGACTTGGGTGTGTGGGGGGTCGGATTCAGGGTGGAGGGCTATGGGTCAGGGGTAGGGCATGGAGGTTGTCGGTCGGGGGTGGAGGTCTCAGTTCGGGGTGGAGGTTGGAGGTCAGGGTGTGGGGGGTCGGAGGTTGGAGGGGTGGGACTGGGGGTTGGTTGTCAGGAGGGAAGACATGGGTAGAACGGGTGGTAGGTCCGGGGGAGGGCTCCGGCCAGGTTGGGGGAGAGGGGTGCGGTGCAGTGATCAGGTCTAGGCAGCTCGGATAGGGTGTCTGCGTCAGGGGTTCAACTCCTGGCAGATTACAAGTCAGGTCGGATTGGGCTGGGGAAAGTTTGGGTTGGTGGAGAGGTGGAGGGGGGGAGGTTGTTGACAAGTGGGCGGCGGGGCGTGAGATTTGGGCCTGTGAGTCGAGGAGGTGTCATTTGAGGCTGGAGTTAAGAGGTCGGCGGAATCCCATGGGGAGGGGGTCGCCATGTGGGGAATACCATGAGGGAGTGATTAGTCAGGGGAGTGGCCGAGGGTCCCTAGTGGGTCAGGGGTGTGGGGGATGGTCATGCGCGTTATAAAACACGAGGCTAGATACTCGGGAAATAAAGGCTTTTATTTACTGTAATGAAGCAGCCAATAATTATATACACGATCCCAGACTGAAGGGGTCCCAGCCAGAGCAGGGACCTTTATACCTCTCCCAGGAGGCGGAGCCCGACTGGGATGTACCACAACACTACAGTACAAAGGTGTAACAACCCCACCCTAACCCCAACAGCAACAAGTAGCACAACCCAACAGTAACATATGTACATCCTTGTAGTACTGGCCAGACCCTGGCTCAGTACTATCCAGTGGGAACCAACGATGGTTCACCACAGATGGCCCATACCAGATTTGTTCTGTGTATTTAAAATAGTTACTCTAGAAGTGCTTTTATTTTTTCTAACCTTTTCTAAGCAATTATTAGCATAACACTGGCAGAACCCCTCTGAAGTTATCGATTTAAAAATCACTGTTGGATGGTCCACAATGCACCACATGTCCAGGGGAAGTCAGCACTTCTGGACAATTGCTGGGTAAGCCCTTAGCTGGGAACTTCCCAGAGGGAGTCTCCAGTTTATCTTTGGGGTATCCCTCAATCCAACACTGGAGAACCAGGAAGTTACAGGCCAATAGGGCTAACCCATTTCTCCTGACCTTTGTACCTGAAGTGGGTATTCTGAGGTGGGGTCACAAGGAGGGCAGTAAAGTCAGTGCCATCTGATCATTCACTCCAGCTGTAGTTTCAAATATGGTCAGCAATGTCATTGCTAAGAATGACAGTACAGGAAATGCTTCATTAAGCAAACATGTATAATTCTCTGCTGATAGACGCTGCCAATCCAGTTTGGTATTTCCAATATTTTTTGTTGACACCATACAATGCAGAGTAAAAATCCATCTATTCCACCAAACAAGGCCCTTCATCTCAGTCGGATACTTCAGCAATGTACCATTTTGGTTGCTAACGGAAGGCATCATGTGACCTCTCTAAGCACGATTATCAATCTAATTGTCAGTATCCCCCAGTTCAGGTACTTAGTACTTTGAAATGAGGATGCTCTAAACCAACTATGGACTTGGGCACATAATCTGGCCTAACTTTTCTGTATGATAATGAAGGAGTGCTGCACTGTGGAAGGCACTTGTTTCAAATGAACTGTTAAACTGACTGCCTGCTCGGGTATACAAAAAGGTTCCACGGCTCGATGAGCGATGGAGTTCACTATCTTATTAAGTAATCCCTCTCAAATTTGCATAAACTTGACTTGTATTTCCTTGAGTTTGATATGTTGAGAGGATCAGAGATGTTTAAAATGGTAAAAGGATTTGATAGGTTAGATACAGAGAAATTATACCAAAACAGGGGGCAAATCCTAAAATTGCAGTTAAATTGTTTCAGAATGAAATCAGGTACCGTTTTTTCACAGAGGGTAGGGAAAACCAACAATTCTCTCCCCAAATGGATGTGGGTGTTGACTCAATTGTGGTCTTTATTAAGTAAGGGTATTTAGGAATATGTATCAATGATGAACCAAGAGAATTGAGGTACAGATCATCTTGATCTAATTGAATGGTGGATCAGGGCTTGATTCAACTTCCCAATGTTTTAACGTTACAGCAATCATTATCAAAAGCAGATTATTCAGTTGTTCGTTCATCTGTTGCTTGTGCTTGTCCACACACAGCATCCTCTCAGAATGGCTGCCATCTTCAAACTGCAGAAAACATTCAATATCTTCCACAGTTTTACGTGAGATTCACAGCTGTCAAAAGGCCAATGAAATTTGTTTTAAAACTCCTCCATTTTCTTCTATTGAAATAAATTTTCATGTTTGTCAACACTTCAACACATGAGCCCCCAAACTATTTGATCAGCAACATTGTTCCCTTTACTTATTCAAAGTGAATGTAAAGTTACTGTCAGTTCCATTCTTGTGTCACAACATAAGGATTCTTAAATTCCTCTATATATTACACGGCTGGTTTTGTGAAAGCTCTGTGCTGGTGGAGAGCCTCACACGCCTATGTTAGGAAATTACAAATGGAAAATAATGCTGCATGTCCCTCCTCCGATTTCACATTATGCACTGAGAGGGACACAGAATTAATGAAATTAGCCTTTCCACCTTTCCAACTCCAACATTCATGGCCGGCATGACTTTTGGAGTAGTGTTGTAAAACTAATAAACCCCTAGAGGCTCAGCTTAAAGATGAGGGGAGCGATTCTCCCAAAAAAATTCTCTGTGTCAAATTCGTGTGAAAACTGGAGTAAATCACCCTGGTTTTTTCAACGGGAATTTAAAAAAGAATCTCCCATACTCTGTGCATTGCTGAGTGCACGAACATGATTCACTCCAGAAATCAGTGGGCGGGACCTATTCCTGCGCTGAGTGGGCCATTGTGCATGCGCCGATTTGTCAGTGCCAAGATTGGCGCACGCACAGTGGTCCCATAATGCCGGCCTCCCGATTGCTGGCCTGCCCGATCGCTGACCAGCCCCCCAAACCCCCTGATGCCAGCCCTCTCCCACGGCCCAATCGCTGGCCTCCCTGACATGTCTGGACCAGCCTCAACCCCCCCCCCCCCCCCCCCCGCCACAACCCCCAGCCCCAATCTCCACAGCCCCCACACGCCCCCGCAGTCTCAACCCCCCATTGCAGCCCCGAGCCCCTCCCCCACAACCAGCAGGCTGCTCCCACCCTGGTGGCCTGTCCTGATCATTGTCCTCCCTCCCTCCCGCACTGATCCCGACTAGAGAGTGACAGCCGGACCCCCACCCGCACCGATTGTCCTCTCAAAGACTTCGCTCCCCATCAGGCACCCCTATTATGCCCCACCCCCTTGGCACTGCCCCATGCCTGATGGGCAGTGCCAAGGTGTCCCCTTGGGGATTGGCATTTTGCCCCTTGGGCAGTGCCAGGGGGCCCAGGCTGTCACTGCCAAGGTCCAGGGCACCTGACCCTCTGGGGGGCCCCAATTGCCCCCCCCCCCCTGCACTACAGTGGGGTTGGGCCGTCATCTCCCCGCAAGTGGGGAACTACTGTAAACCCTACTGGAGTAAAAGACTCTGGAGGGGTGGGAGAGACTAGTGGGCCCAGAGACTTCAGTCCCGGGCCCGCTAATTACATTTAAATTATATTAAAATTAAAGGCTGCATTCATTAGGCAGCTCCGTACTCAACCCAGACGCCCAGCGTGGATCGCGCGAATCGGGAGCTGTCAATCTTCGCGCGAATCTCCGCTTGGATCTTTTGGCCCGCTGCGTTAAAAATCAGCGCAGCAGGATAGGAGAATCCCCCTGAGATTTTTATTGGTGTGCTGGAAATATCTCTGCGGACAAAGCCCACCATCTTGTCTGGCTGACAACTTAATCGGCTTCTCTATTTAGCTCAGACTGAGGGAAAAATCAGAAGCAAAGCCTAGAATTGCACTTCTCAATGAGCAGCAAATGCTCACTGAGTAGTTTGCCTGTTGCTCTAATGTGCAGAATATGCCCAGCAATGTGAACGAGGTGGATTCCAAAGCCCAGGGTGTGCCTAGGAATTACAAAATCTCTCCCTGAAACATTTCTGCATTAAAGTGGCATGATTTCAATATTGTAATATCATGGGGCTACTAAGATTGAAAGCTACAACATATGACCAACTTTCAGAATTGCTGCAATCTGTATGAGGAACTAGTAAGATGTGGAGATGCCGGTGTTGGACTGGGGTAAACACAGTAAGAAGTCTAACAACACCAGGTTAAAGTCCAACAGGTTTATTTGGTAGCAAACGCCACTAGCTTTCGGAGCGCTGCTCCTTCGTCAGGTGAGTGGAAGATCTGCTCATAAACAGCAAACAGGGCATAAAAAGACACAAACTCAATTTACAGAATAATGAATAATGATTGGAATGCGAGTCTTTACAACTAATCAAGTCTTAAAGGTACAGATAATGTGAGTGGAGAGAGCATTAAGCACAGGTTAAAGAGATGTGTATTGTCTCGGAGACAGGACAGCCAGTGAGATTTTGCAAGTCCAGGCAAGTTGTGGGAGTTACAGATAGTGTGACATGAACCCAAGATCCTGGTTGAGGCCGTCCTCATGTGTGCGGAACCTGGCTATCAGTCTCTGCTCAGCGACTCTGCGCTGTCGTGTGTTGTGAAGGCTGCCTTGGAGAACGCTTACCCGAATATCAGAGGCCAAATGCCCGTGACCGCTGAAGTGTTCCCCAACAGGAAGAGAACAGTCTTGCCTGGTGATTGTCGAGTGGTGTTCCTTCATCCGTTGTTCGCAGCAAACTACCCAGCCTTCAGGAGAACAGTGACCACGAAACCACACAACCCTGCCACAGCAACCTCTGCAAGACGTGCCGGATCATCGACACAGATGCCATCATCTCACGTGAGAACACCATCCACCAGATACACAATACATACTCTTGCAACTCGGCCAAAATTGTCTACCTGATATGCTGCTGGAAAGGATGTCCCGAGGCATGGTACACTGGGGAAACCATGCAGACGCAACGACAACAGATGAATGAACACCGCTCGACAATCACCAGGCAAGACTGTTCTCTTCCTGTTGGGGAGCACTTCAGCGGTCACGGGCATTCGGCCTCTGATCTTCGGGTAAGCGTTCTCCAAGGCAGCCTTCACAACACACGACAGCGCAGAGTCGCTGAGCAGAGACTGATAGCCAGGTTCCGCTGGCTTTCACATGAGGACGGTCTCAACCGGGATCTTGGGTTCATGTCACACTATCTGTAACTCCCACAACTTGCTTGGACTTGCAAAGTCTCACTGGCTGTCCTGTCTGGAGACAATACACATCTCTTTAACCTGTGCTAATGCTCTCTCCACTCACATTGTCTGTACCTTTAAGACTTGATTAGCTGTAAAGACTCGCATTCCAATCATTATTCATTATTCTGTAAATTGAGTTTGTGTCTTTATATGCCCTGTTTGCTGTTTATGAGCAGATCTTCCACTCACCTGACGAAGGAGCAGCGCTCCGAAAGCTAGTGGCGTTTGCTACCAAATAAACCTGTTGGACTTTAACCTGGTGTTGTGAGACTCCTTACTGAACTAGTAAGAACCAGTGCATCACATTTCAATTTAAAAATGAAGAAAAGGACATTAACCAACAAAAGACAGCCAACTTCACACATAAAGTTAAATCTGTGGAACTTCTACATCAAAAAAAAGGTCCCCCAAGACATTGTTTATAGAAACTCCTACGACGGGCTGTTTTAAAATAATAGTCACTCCATGTCAAATACAATGCTTTATATTTGGCCCATTAGTTAAATGGTCTAATTAGTGTAAATCCTGAGGCCAGTGACTGTTGGTGAAAGGTGTTAACAGACCAGCAGGTGCTTGTAAATCTTTGGATCCAGGTGAGAGGAACCGGAATGAGGGAACGGCCTTCTATCATATAATTCTTATGTGTGATGTCCAAAGTGTGCAGAATGTATGATCAATGCAAATTGTTTAAATGTCCCAGGATTTAAAAGAAAATCCACAGTGACTGAAATTTCAATTATCTATGAAGATCTGAAAAATTCAGCTACCAACATATTAACCAAAACACCACAGGCTATTAGTGTTCTTCCAAGACAGCTTACATGTAATAGTTATCTATTCATTTCATTTCTCTTTGTCTGAGCCAGTTCTTTTGACATGAGTTAGCCATTATCATACAAGTCCCAGTGTGAAAACTTTTAAATATCACATGTTTTTTGAATAAAAGAGATTGATTTAATTTTGTTCTCATGGCATCAGATCAATTTGATTCATTCCACATATAGCAAGAAAAGACTGAAGTCATCAGATACAGTAAAAGCTATGGGGCCTGACAACATCTGAACAATATTGCTGAAGGCTTGTGCTATAGAACTCGCCATGCTCGCAGCCAAGCTAAAACACTGGCATTTACCCAGCAATGTGAAAAATTGCTCAGGTATATCCTGTTCGCAAAAAAAACAGGGCAAATACAACCCAGTTAATTCCCACCCACCAGTCTACTCTCAATTATCAGCTAAGTGATGGAAGGTGTCACCAACAGTGCTGTCATGCAGCACTTACACAGCAATAATCTGCTCCCAACACTCAGTCTGCATTCTGTCAGGGCCATTCAACTCCTGACCTCATTACGACCTTTGCCCAAATATGGACGAATAAACAGAACTCAAGAGGAAAGGTGAGAGTGATTGCCCTTGGCATCAAGGCAGCATTTGACTGAATGATATCAATGGGAACCAGGGGGGAAACACTCCACTTGTTGGAGTCATACATAACATAAAGGAAGGTGGTTGTCGTTCTTGGAGGTCAATCATCTCAGCTCCTGGACATCGCTGCAGAAGTTCCTCAGGGTAATTTTCTAGGCCCAACCATCTTAAGTTGTTTCGTCAATGACCTTCTATCATAAGGTCAGAAATGAGGATGTTCGCTGATGATTGCACAATGTTCAGCACCATTCGCAGCTCCTCAGACCATGATCACGGTCTATGTCCATATGCAGCAAGACCTGGACAACATTCAGACTTGGGCTGATAAATGGTAAGTAACATTCATGTCACACAAGTGCCAGGCAATGACCATTTCCAACAAGAGAGAAACTAACAATTTCCTCTGGACATTTAATGTTATTATCATTGCTGAATTCCCCACTATCAACATCCTAGGGATTATCATTGACCAGAAACTGAACCAGACCACTTATATAAATACTGTGGCTACAGGAGCAGGCCTGAGACCTGGAATTTTGAGTCAAACAACTCACCTTCTGACTCCCCAAAATCTGTCCACATCTACAAGGCAAAAGACAGGAGTGTGATGGAATACTCCCCATTTGCCTGGGTGAGTGCAGCTCCAACAACAAGAAACTTGATACCAGCCAGAACAAAGCAACCCGCTTGATCGGCACTCTATCTACCACCTTCAACATTCACTCCCTTCATCACCAATGCATAGTGGCAGCAGTGTACTATATACAAGATGCACTGCAACAACTAACTGATATTTCTTTGACAGCACCTCCAAAACTGTGACCTCTATTACTAAGAAGGACCAGAGCAGCAGATGCATGGGATCAGAGCCACCAGCAAGTTCCCCATCAAGCCACTCACTATCCTGACTTTGCTGTTGCTTCACTGTTGCTGGATCAAAATTTTGGAACATTGGTACAGTGGTTAGTACTACTGCCTCACAGTGCGAGGGACCTGGATTCAATTCCAGCCTTGGGTCACTGTCTGTGTGGAGTTTGCTCATTCTCCCCGTTTCTGCGTGGGTTTCCTCTGGGTGCTGTGGCTTCCTCCTACAGTCCAAAGATGTGCGGGTTAGGTTGATTGGCCATGATAAATAGCCCCTTAGTGTCAGGGGGATTAGCAGGGTAAATACATGGGGTTCCGGGGATAGGGCCTGGGTGGGATTGTGGTCGGTGCAGGCTTGATGGGCTGAATGACCCCCTTCTGCACTGTACGGATCCTATGATTCAACTGCACTAGATGGGTCACCAGAGTGGCTTAGGAAGGCAGTCCACCACCACCTTCCCAAGGAGAATGAGGGATGGGTAATAAATGTTGGCCTTTCCAGAGACGCCCACATCCAATGAAAGATTTTAAAAAAACTATTAGTTAAGAACAAGGGCAACCAAGCGTGAGAGATTTGGACAGCCTCAGTCATTACAACAACTTGCATTTATATAGCACCTTTCACAAAGTATAGCTTCCCATGGCGCTTCACAGGATCATAATCAAACAAAATTTACCTCATTAGGAAATATGAGTACAGGTGAGCTCAGTCAAACAGAAGCATCTTAAAGGAGGAAAGAGAGTTCGAGGTAGAGAGGTTTAGGGAGGGAATTCCAGAACTTAGAGCCATGGCAGTTGGAGGCATGGTCATCAATGGTGAACTCAATGAAAATCAGTGATGTACAAGAGATAATAAATGGATGAGTGTGGAGAGCTCAGAATGTTGTAGTAAAACACAATATTGCTGGACAGTAACCAATCATTTTATTTAGGCTGTGATATAATATGACCTTTGATATCATCATGTCTACACTCTCAGGCTCCCTGACTATGTTACATCAAATTCCTATTTTCAGCTGTGGTTCAATGGTAGCACTTATACCTCTGAGTCAGAAGACTGTGGGTTCATGACAGAAACATGAGCACATAGGTTAACAGTCCCACGCAGTAATTTGGGTTGCCAACCCTCCCGGAAAGGCCAGGAGACTTCTGCATTCATTATCAATCTCCCAGCGGCTATTAAAAGCAGTCCAGGAAATTTAAAATGATAATTCTGAGATTCCATTCTGTAATTCCGAGTCCCCATTCACAGTCCATTTATGAACATTGATAATTGCGTTCGTAGCAGCCGCACAGGTACAACTCAATGACATTGAACGTCAAGTTTATTTATTAGTGTCACAAGTAGGCTTACATCAACACTGCAATGGAAATTCCCTAATCACCACACTCCGGCCTGTTCGGGTACACTGAGGGAGAATTTAGCATGGACAATGCACCAAACCAGCATATCTTTTGGACTGTGGGAGGAAACCGGAGCACCCGGAGAAAGCCCATGCAGACACGGGGAGAATTGCAGACTCTGCGCAGACAGTGACCCAAGCCAGGAATCAAACCCGTAAGGCAGCTGTGAGGCAGCAGTGCTAACCACTGTGCCACTGTGCTGCCCTAATCGATGTGGACTGTGCATGTGCATTGCGCTCAAAACCGAACGCTGCTACTACCGCCTGTTATTTTTCCCAGCAGCACTGTCTGTCAATCTCGACATGCAATGAAAGCAAGTCCCAGGACCTGGGGTAATTGGGAATGCTGCTGCACTAGAAAAATTACATTGATTAAAAAGCCTAAAAGGTCACTTGGCTTATGACTTGTAATCGGTGAAGCAGCTGATTCTGCAACATTTTGTTTGTGCAGTTGCATTAATTTTGTTGAAAAAATGTTTGACTCTGTAACTTGTTGGTCATTAGGACCGCAGTGAAATGGCAACAGCTGGGCAGGAAATGACAACTTAGGCCCTGCTTAGAGCCTGGCCCTTTCCTCTGCCTTTTTCAGTGGCTAAGGTTCAAATGCATTATTTGAACTCCGAAAAAAATCAGTGGATGGGAATGTGACCTATATTTAATGCGCCGCTGCGTCAGTTGTTACCTTCTAATCTTGGGAAACTGACTGATACTCACGTTGGAAGCCAGAATGGAAGATTTAAAAGGAGCACGAGGTGGTTGTTGCAGGCGAGAGAAAGGAGAAATCAGAAAGAGAAATAAATGTCAAAAATCTGAGTCAGTGGGGACAGCAGCCAAGGGAAGTGGAATGAGATGACGGGATGGATGATGAATTGGGCAGTGAAGAAATTCGCCCACTCATGCCACGCCCGCTGGCTTTCCATGGTGTCACTTCCACCAACATCTCCTGGAATATGTCCAGCCAGAGTTGGGTACACTGGCAGTAATGTGGGTGTGCTGCATTGTCAGAAGTGCTGTCTTTTGAATAAGACATTAATCTGAGGACCCGTCTGTCCTCCCAGATGGGCCTAACAGACCTTGCGGCATTATTCAAAGAAGTGGGGAGGAGTTTTCCCCAATCCCTGGGTCAATATTTATTCCTTAACCGACATCACTAAAAATTAAAAATGCTGGAAACGCTCACCGGGTCCTGCAGCATCTGTGGAGAGAGATGCAAAGTTAATGGGGTGCGGGCAGGGATTTCCTGGTTTCCCTGTGGTATCTTGCTCGGGGCGGGAGGTGGCACGCCATTGGCCAGCGACGGGATCTTCTGGTCCCGCCGCAGTCAATGGGATCTCGCACTGATTGCACCTCACACTGCCTGAAATCCCGCAGCGGGGGTGGGGTACGCTGTCGGCAGGACCAGAAGATCCCACTGGTGTGAACAGCCAGAAAATTCCAGCCAGTGTTTCAGGTTGAGGGAGATCGGTAATGTCGATTCTAGTTTCTTCTCCACAAAGTTGCCAGAGCTTTTCCACCATTTCCTGTTTTAATCACAGATTTCCTGAATCTGCAGTATTTTGCTTTCAGTATGTCTCCTAAAAAACAGATGATTTGGTCGTTCTCACATTATGCTTGCTGTGCACTCATTGGCTACAGTGTTTTTTACATTACAATAGTAACTGCATTTTAAGAAGTAATTTGGCTGTAAAGCACTTTGAGATGCGAAAGGTGTGGCAGAAATGCAGGGTGGTTCGTTTTTTTATACACCTTGTAACAGTTCTCTTCATTAAAAAGCTTATTATATGACTTCCCCAAAAAAGCAGCCTCAGCCTTACAATATTTATTTCTTGGTCTTCAAGGCCAGAGTTTACAATGGATTTAGCACAGTATTGGCAGGAGGAGACAGAAGCTATATTGTAGTCAATCTGTGTCTTGGGTCTAAAGATAGGAATGACACCTTCAGAGAGACTTATCTGGATGAAACAGGTACATTTTACTCCCACAACCACCCCCATTAAATCCTTTGCACTTTCCATTTAATCGCTGCTGAGGAATATCTCACTTACTTGCTGTAAGTTTGTCTAGCTAAGTGCTCAGTAGTAAATTGCAGAGTAGGACTGACACCATGTTCTGCAACTAATCCAGTTTTTCATGGGGCTGCCTGCTCACTATTAGCTGTGATGTCCTGTGCCCTCACAGGGCGAGCAGAGATCTAAAACTGACCACCATTAGGTACGTTCATATAAATTCAGAGCAATTTGCGTTCTCAGCAGCTGACTAGCTCCCTCTTCAGAAATTTGTGATGCTTGCAAATTGTTCAGTGTAGAATGCAACCCACTTCTTTCTTTCAAATTGTAATCAAGTGTAATACACAGCAGACATTGCTTCTTCATATTGATAACATGGGTTCTTCATACTGATGACATGGGTTCTTCATACTAACAATATGGGATCCTTATGCTGATGACATGGCTTCTTCATACTGACAATACAGGATCCTCATGCTGATCACATGAGTCCTTCATATTAATATAAAATAATATAATCCCAATCTCCCAATAGTCCTGAGAAAAGCTGGGTTTTCAGATACATTTGAATAAAATATAAACCCACTACAAATCTTACAGGGACACTTGCAATGAAAGAAGTTTGGTATTTGTAATTATTAAATAACAGCATTATTCTAATTTTAGAAATTTATTTTAGAAACGGGACCCTCATTCTGCTAAAATAGAAGGGGTTCAGTGTTTAGTCACTGAAGTGACACCATGGTTAAAAGAGTTAAGTTATGAGGACAGGTTGTGTTAGGCTTGTGTTCTCTTGAATTTAAAATATCTAGGAGACTTAATTGAAATGTTTAATAGAATTGGTGGAATAGATGTAGCGAAACTATGTCCCCTAATCAAACAAGACGGCATCAAAAATAGAGGTTGATCGTTGATACCAGGACGCATTTCTTTACAGATAAGGTTATGGAAATTCAGAACTCTCCCCAAAAAGGACGTTGAGGCTAGATCAATTAAAAATTTCAGAATTGAGGTTGACACATTTTGTTAGACAAGAGTATTAAGTGATTTCGAACCAAGGCAGGTAGATGAAGATAAGATAAAAATCAACCATGGTCTAATTGGGTATTGGACCAGGCTCAATGGGCTGAATGGCTTATTCCTGTTCCTCTATAACACTCTCGACTAGGAATCACTGTTAAATATCACCTATCCAACGCTAATAAAGATGTTGTCTTTCATGAAGATGACTGATGAGGCTGATTTAGGATCCATAGACTTTATGGCACGCATGGCACGTGTTGTAGTGTGGGATGCCTGGTCGTGTGTTATCAGTTTGGCTCATGGTATTTTCTTTTCCTGGCTTTCACTTTTCTCAGTCGCAGTTACAGCTTCCAGAAGACATCCCTGCCTCTTCTGAGGGCTAGACGACCATCTTGTCACTGCTGCCTCCAATGCCAGATCATGATGAGCAGCTTCCAGACAACACCATCCCGCTCCCGCTGCCATTTGCTGGTCGCTGAAGGGCGTGAGAGATATGCTCGGAAAGAAAGACGCCTGTGGGTGACACCTTTTAGCGTGAACAAACTGTTGCACCCAGCTTTCATATGTGTCTTTGACAGAATGAAAGGCTGATCCATTGGTAAGGAAACCAAGATGATTGGAGGTTTCATTCTGCTGCAGCCTGCATCTGCCAGGGCAGCCTTTGAGACATTCCAGATAGATCATCTTCCTCTGCCTGTTCTGCCATTGAGGACTTGTTTTCCAAGCCCCATCTGCTGAGTATTTCTCGGGCTCCTAACAGACCCCTCACAGGTCATAAGGAATCCCACTGTACTTCACCTTGTTTTGATTTACCCTTTCTTTCTCATTGCCTAGGATCCATGGCAAAGACAAGGGAGCAAACATTGGAACCCACTGTTAAAATAGGAACACTACTGAATAAATTCTTGCTTTCAGACAAGGCATCAAGTCATAGCCACCAGGACTGTATATCAGAAACACATTGGGTGGAATCTTGTAGAGTGGCAGGGGTCTTGGCAAGACCCTCGCACTGCCTGTTTTTGAGAAGGCAGTTTATAGTTGTTAATCTTATTGGAATTTGCAATTTCCAGATAATTTCAACACATAGACATTAATATTACTTTACATGATCTTAGTCAATGATATTTTTCTGATTCTGCTTCCGAATTTCTATTTTTTTAAGAAAATATTTAAACTATTTCAAATGGTTATTACAATTAACAAGAACTCATCTCTTTCAGTCAAAATCTCCTGAGTAACTTGTTACTATATCCATGGTGCTATGTGCCTGATATAATATATTGTCAGGATGAAGAAACATGACTGTAATTTTCCAGCCCCTCCCATCATTGGATTTTCCAGTTCTGCCGAAGTCTATGGATATTTAAATGGCTCATCACATCCTCCAAGGGGGAACACACCATGGTGGAGCAAGGAAATCCCAGTGTGTTGGGTAGTATTATATCCAATAACACAGTTTTCAGGAATCTGGAAATTGAGTGGAAACAGGGATACTTTAAGACTGAAAAGATCTGATAAATGCAATGTATTCTACCGTCTTAATTGATTTTATACACAGATTTACAATGCAACATATTGAATACCTCCCTTTCGAAGTCAGTATTGAGTTATAGCTTCATCATTATTAATCCAATCAGCTATCAATCTATAAGGCATTCAATAGTAGCACTCACATTGAAACCTAATGCTCTATTTTTTATTTGATATATTTAGAAAGGGGTCATTGTCCTCATATTTCTACTTTGAACCTAGACTTACATGTTATTACTCAGATCCAGTTTATCAAACTCATGAGTACAACCAAGGAAGTATCTGGCTGTGCTGTTATGACCAGGTGACAAGAGGTGAACTGGCTCCCCTCTATTCAACTTCCTTAGTCGGTCACAACAAAGGTGTAAGTTACTTTTCACGAGGACATACCTTTTCCAAATCAGAATGTATTTAATGATTTAAGTTGTGAGCAATAAGGAGCCAATGAAACAAAGTTTACCTAAGTCACAAGAGGAGAAAATGTAATTACCACAAAACCCAAGAAAAAAAATACAAACACAATGTTACCACACACACAAACGCGCACACACAAACACACACACACACAAACGCACACACACACATTTTTTTGTGGAGGTGACCAGGTGTGTAGATGAGTGTAGTGAAGTTGATGTAGTTTATACAGATTTCAGCAAAGCTTTTGACAAGGTCAGACATGAAAGACATATAAAAAAGGCAGATGCACATGGGATACCGGGCAATTTTATAACGTGTGCATGAACTGTGGAAGAGACTCATCCGGAGTGAGATTCATCCAGAATGAGGGTGAGGCTATCGGGAATTTGGAGCTGAGTGGATATTGAATTGTATTGATAAGTCTTTCGCCTTTTTTGTAAATTCAGTCGTCTAGTTTAAAGGTCAATAAGCAACTGACAGAGTTAGTTGAGAGGCATTTAACTGTCAATCACCTGAAGCCTGACTAAATACATGAATAGGATGTGAATAGAGGGATATGGTTCCCAGAAGGGTAGGGGGTTTAGTTCAGTCGGGCAGCATGGTCGGTGCAGGCTTGGAGGGCCGAAGGGCCTGTTCCTGTGCTGTAATTTTTTTCTTTCTTTCTTTCACACACACACACACACACAAACACACACACACAAACGCGCACACCCACCCACACTTACACATACACAAACAAATACACACACATACCCACACACATTCACACACACACAAACCCACACACAAACCCATACACACACACAAACCCACACACACACATACACACAAATACACACACACATGCACACATACACACAAACATACATGCTCATACACTCACATGAACACATACACACACACATACCCATTCACACATACAAACACAAACACACACAGACACAGATGCAACATACACATGCACATACACACACACACACAAACCCAAACACACACACACATAACTACATACACACACACACAAACCCAAACACACACACACATAACTACACACACACACACACAAATCCTGCCTGAGGCCAATGGAGAATTCAGTTCTGCAAGCCTAGACCGCTCCGATTTTGGGGCGGGCGAGACAGTAAAATTCCAACTATAAAGTTCAATAAAGAAAAAGGTAAAAGAATATATGGTTAAGTATCATTTGATCATCACGGTGTTGTAGATTTTGTTTGTAGTTGGTTTCTTGCATGCAGTCTGATGTAGAAGATATTGCATTGTTAGGTTTCTGATGGAGTTGGATTCTCAAACCAGGCAACATGCTTATTCCAAAGGGAGAGAGGAAGGGTGGGCAGTTTCTTCTGCTGAAGATCTCCTTGATACACACTATGTCACTTGCAATCTCCTCTCGTGGTTGGCAGCCTTTCCTTGAAATACTTCACCCACTGTGTATTTCCATGAGCTTTTGTATCTGTCTGTCTGTGAGCTATTGCTTCAATATCCAGTACTATGCCTTTTAATGTCTCTTCCTTAGACATTTATGTGTTCTGATGGGTGTCTGAATTATCAAAAATGTCTCTTGCTTTACATTTGCTGAGGGTGAGTTGTTTGTTTCTCACTGCCATCTTGGAATGTAGTCTTGCATTTTTAAGCAGTTTGCTTCATCTCAGATCAAATTTCAAAATTTCCAGTCAGTTCAAAGTTCAAATATTATTTTTTCAGAAATAAAGGGGCATAGTCTCATAACAGTGGTATTTGCCTATCTATTTATATGTCTACTAAATGATCTCCTTCAGCCCTTATCCATCCATACCTCTGCTCAAACGCCCATCCACACTTTGCTCACTTCAATTCCCTCCTGAACTTCACCGGACTGAAATTCCAACAGCCAAACTTCCATCATTCACATCCTATCCTATGGTCAGTCCACTTATTCATCTGTCCTGTTCTAAATGCCCTCTTGCTGGTCATGCATTATCACATTGAACTCAAAATTCTCTTCCTTCGTTTCAAATCCTTCCGTGTATATTGAACTTGCAACATCCTTTTACTCTATGGTGTGTGTGTCTTCCATTCTCTGACACTAGTCCTCTATGCATGCCCGCCTCCCCCGCCACCCGCCCCCCCCAACCCCCCGCACCCCCCGCTCCCCCACTCCTTCACCGTTTAGTGACAGAGCTGTCAGCTATTTTCATCTTACTCCATGGCACACTTTCCCTAAATGCATTTGCTGTCTCACTCTTAGCTTCAAACGCCCTCTCACTCACCTCTCCGAACACTGTTAGTAATGCTTCCTGTCCATTTTTTCTTTTTTTAAACACCATGGGACTCTATTACATTGAAGATGCTGCATAAATATGAATTGTTTCATTCACCAGATGTTGCATTCATTCAGGATATATTGCAGCAAGTCACCAATCCTTCTTCAGCACCTGCCTAGTCAAAGCCTTCCACCATTCAGAAGGACAAAAGGAGCAGGAACATGAAAATACCATCACCTCCAAGTCACACCTCATCCTGACTTGGATCTTGTGACTAGGTTAAAATCTTGAATCATCTCCTTATCAGCGTTGTGGGAGTACCTTCAGCACATGGATTGCAGCAGTTCCCATTGAATTTTACCCTCCCCCTCCCCCCCACCCCACCCCTAGGTGGGATTGTGGTTGGTGCAGACTTGATAGGCCAAGTGGCCTTCTTCTGCACTGTAGGGATTCTATAGGAAATAGGGATTCCATTTCCTGGAGCAAAGGCATTAATGCTAAGAAAAAAGGAACTATATCATTAGGGAGGCCACACCTGAACTGAGACCAGGCTCTTAGTAGAAAGGATAAATAGAACGGTCACAAGGGCGTTAAATTGGTAAAAGGTGGGGGAGGATTCAGATGAAAAATAATTGTTCTGAACCAAATAAAAGAGAAAAGAGTAGGGTAATAATAAGAAATTTTGCTTTAGGCTTTGCAGGTGAAGGAAAAATTAAAGGATGTCAAGTATTTAAACTGGTTGAGAAACAAGAATCAGGTGAGTAAAACAATGAAATGGAGGACAGCTTAGGGCATGTGGCTCAAGTAAGCATTTTACATTCAAGCACGCGGAATGTAAGGAACACATTGAAAGAACTGCAGGCACTTGGAAAGCACAATATGGTAGCCTTTATTGAGAAATGTCTACAAGATGGTCAGCACTGGGGGTTAAATAGCAAGTTATAAAGTCTTTAGGAAAGACAGAGAAAATGGTGGAGGGGGAGGAATGATAAATGATAAAGTGATCTCAATAACAAGAGGATAGCAGGCTGTGTGAACTTTATGGATAGGGGGCAGCATGGTGGCACAGTGGTTAGCACTGCTGTCTTACAAAGCCAGGGACCCGGGTTTGATTCCCGGATTGGGTCACTGTCTGTGTGGAGTCAGCACATTCTCCCCGTGTCTGCATGGGCTTCCTCCGGGTGCTCCGGTTTCCTCCCACAATCCAAAAGGCGTGCTGGTTAGGTGCATTGGCCATGCTAAATTCTCCCTCAGTGTCCCCGACGAGGGAATTTTCACAGTAACTTCATTGCAGTGTTAATGTAAGCCTACTTGTGACACAAACAAATAAACTTAAACTTAAAAACCTAAACATAAGACCACCATGGGAGTTGTATTCAAGCCCCCTGAGAACAGCTGTGAAGTGGTAGATTGTATGAATGCAGAGATTCTGCAAAAATGGGGCAAATAGGGAATTTTTAATTTTTAATAGGGAATTTTTACGTTCATGCAGATTGCAATAAGAAGGTTTGCACATGTCAGAGAGAGATTGAATCTCTTGAACATGAGTAGGATAGTTTTATGCCACAATATGTCCTCAGGGGGTATGCCAAATTAGATTAGTAATGAGCCAGAGTTGGCTAACAGCCTAATGGCGTTTGAACATTTATCTAATAGCGATCATAATGTAATCAACTTCAAGGTACTGTTTAAAATAGAGAAGCATAAACAACTCCTGAGATTCTAGATTAGGTAAGGCTGATTTCAATGAGATTAAATGAGATTAAACAAAGGCCACAGTAAACTGAGCAAACTGTTAATGAGAAAGACCAGAGAAGATCAGTGGGAAGTGTTAAAAAAAAATTGAATGTAATGCAATACCGCTAAGTGGCAAGAGCTCTACTTGCCAAAAAAACAGTCATGAATGACTAAAGAGGTGAGAGTTAACAATGAAAAAGCATACAGAAATTCAGAAAATAATGTGGAGCCCGGTGAGTGGGAACAATACAAATAAGAGCAAAGGGTATCAAGATAATAAGAGCTATGAGATGTACTGTGAACAGACATTTGCAAGGGATAGTAAAATTAACACACAAGATGTTTACAATTCTCTTAGCAAATAGGGAGCAGTCAGAGCCAAAATGGACCTCTTGAAAGCGAATTATGGTGATATCATCAATGAAAAGAAGGAAATGGTGGGGATGTTGAATAATTATTTTGCATCAATATTTACAGTTGAAGAAGAGGTCAGGCATCACAAGGAAACTAATAGTGAACCAGGGACATGGACTCACTTTTAACAAGAGCAAAATTACAGTAATGAAGAAAATAATGGTACCAAAGAATAACCAATCCCATGACTGGATGGTCTCCATCCCAGGTTTTCAAAGAAATGAGAGCACTGCAGGTGCCCTAACTTCCAAAATTCTCTCAAATTGGGAACTGTTCCTTTAACTAGAAAATTGTGCCTGTCACTTCACTAGTTAGAAAGGGGACAGTGGCACAATGGTTAACACTAATTCCTCATAATACCAGGGGCCTGGGTTCAATCCCAGCCTTGGGTGACTGTCTGTGTGGAGTTTGCAAGTTCTTCCCTTGTCTGGGTGGATTTCCTCCCACAGTCCAATGGTGTGCAATTTAGGTGGCGTGGCCATGCTAAATTGCCTCTTAGTGGCCCAAGATGTGCAGGTTAGGTGGATTGGTCTAAGATTGGTCATGATCAATGCATCGGGTTCCAGGGATAGGGTGAGGGAGTGGGCTGAGATTGAGTGCTCTTTTGGAGGGTCGGTGCAGATGGGCTAAATGGCCTTTTTCTGCACTGTAGAGATTCTACGGAGTTGGCAGCTGGTGTGGTGGGAGCCAGGAGTCGGGTCAAGTCTGGTGTTGGTGTTGGATCAGACTTAGTGAAGATGAGTCTGTGGGTTGGGTTAGGGTAGTCAGGCATATTTTGGGCAGATGAGTCCTGTAGGGGCCGGGTGGGGGTGAGGGGGGGGGGGGGGGTGGGGGGGGGGGGTGCGGTTTGCATGGTGTAGTCCTATGAAGGGTCAGGGAGTGGGTTCGTCCAGTGGGGCATCAGGGAGATAGAGGGTCTCCCCTGGGGGGCTCTGGGGAGGCCAGAACAATAATTGCCCAGAAGCTGGAAGTGGTTTTAATTCTTGTTTCTGAATGATTATTGCTGTTACACAGTCAGAATCATTCAAAGTTTGCAATTTAAATTGTATTTTCCAATGGTTCCCAGGGCTGAGCAATTGCCCAAAGGAAGTTAGAACATCCCAGGCAATTCCTGTGGAATCCTTACCTGTGAAAATCTAGGGTGGGGGCGGACCTCCCCAGTGCATCTTTGGGGTGTGCCCCCAGTTGCAATGCCCTGACACTCAGGAGTTATGATGTGGAGTTGCTGGCGTTGGACTGGAGTAGTCTCACAACACCAGGTTAAAGTCCAACAGGTTTATTTGGTAGCACGAGCTTTCGGAGCGTTGCCCCTTCATCAGGTGAGTGAAGAGTTGTGTTCACAGACAGGGCGTATATCGACATAAACTCAATTACAAGATAATGGTTGGAATGCGAGTCTTAACAGGTAATCAAGTCTTTACAGGTGCACACAATGTGAGTGGAGAGAGGGTTAAGCACAGGTTAAGGAGGTGTGAATCCTGGACCACAATATCTTCACCTTTAACAACCAGTTCCTCATCCAGACACACGGAACAGCCATGGGGACAAAATTCGCACCTCAATATGCCAACATCTTCATGCACTGGTTCGAACAAGATTTCTTCACCGCACAGGACCTTCAACTGATGCTATACACTAGATACATTGATGACATTTTCTTCCTTTGGACTCATGGCGATCAGTCACTGAAACAACTACATGATGACATCAACAAGTTCCATCCCACCATCAGACTCACCATGGACTACTCTCCAGAATCAGTTGCATTCTTGGACACACACATCTCCATCAAGGACGGTCACCTCAGCACTTCACTGTACCGCAAGCCCACGGATAACTTCACGATGCTTCACTTCTCCAGCTTCCACCCTAAACACGTTAAAGAAGCCATCCCCTATGGACAAGCCCTCCGAATACACAGGATCTGCTCAGATGAGGAGGATCGCAACAGACACCTATAGATGCTAAAAGACGCCCTCGTAAGAACAGGATATGGCGCTCAACTCATCGATCAACAGTTCCGACGCGCCACAGAAAAACCTCACCGACCTCCTCAGAAGACAAACAAGGGACACGGCGGACAGAATACCCTTCGTTATCCAGTACATCACCGGAGCAGAGAAGCTACGACATCTTCTCCGGAGCCTTCAACATGTCATCGATGAAGACGAACATCTCGCCAAGGCCATCCCCACACCTCCACTACTTGCCTTCAAACAACCGCACAACCTCAAACAGACCATTGTCCGCAGCAAACTACCCAGCCTTCAGGAGAACAGTGATCACGACACCACACAACCCTGCCACAGCAACCTCTGCAAAACATGCCGGATCAACGACACGCATGCCATCACCCCACGTGAGAACACCATCCACCAGGTACACGGTACATACTCCTGCGACTCGGCCAACATTGTCTACCTGACATGCTGCAGGAAAGGATGTCCCGAGGCATGATACATTGACGAGACCATGCAGACGCTATGACAACGGATGAATGGACACCGCTCGACAATCACCAGGCAGGAATGTTCCCTTCCTGTTGGGAACACTTCAACAGTCAAGGGCATTCAGCCTCTGATGTTCGGATAACCATTCTCCAAGGTGGCCTTCACGACGCACGACAACGCAGAATCGCTGCGCAGAAACTGATAGCCAAGTTCTGCACACATGAGGACGGCCTCAACCGGAATCTTGGGTTCATGTCACACTATCTGTAACCCCCACAACTTGCCTGGGCTTGCAAAATCTCACTAACTCTCCTGGAAATGTATGCTGATTTTGGACATTAAAATACACAATTGTTTGGGCTGTACCTGCCATAATCTAAATTACGCCTTAAAGATCACTCAGTACCTTGGGCATGAACAGCCGGAGAATTATGGCCAAAGTTTATCAGCATCACGTGGAGCAGCATCACTCAAAAGATGTTGGGACACTCTCATTGATAGAATAAATTCAGGATTCAAAGTTGTTGGATGTCCTGTGTCCCTGAATTTTAAAGCCGTCATCCTCATGGGAGCTCTTAAAAATTAGGCAGTTTCCAAAATGCTTTTCTTGAGATCACAGTTTTACATCTGCAGTAGTTTTTCTCTCACTAACCTCGATTCTGTAACCAATTGAACCCAATCACACGTCTTTAACCTGTGCTTAACCCTCTCTCCACTCACATTGTCTGCACCTATGAAGGTTTGATTACCTGTTAAGACTCGCATTCCAACCATTATCTTGTAATTGAGTTTGTGTCGATATATATGCCCTGTTTGTGAACACAACTCCCACTCACCTGATGAAGGAGCTGCAGTCTGAAAGCTCATGCAACCAAATAAGCCTGTTGGACTTTAACCTGGTGTTGTGAGACTACTAACTCAGGAGTTAAGACCCTATATCTAGACCTATGTTGCACACTGTATATGTAACAATGGTCACTATTAGCTGCATGTATATATATCAGACATACATAGTCACTGACGCAAACATACATCTTTGACAGAAATAAAACCTCTGCAGAATATAAATCTGTTTCTTTGCCACCTAACAGCCACACTAATGATGTCCAATGTTGCTACCTATTATATAAAGCGAATACCAATAAAAATACAATATAAAACATGTCTGCTTTGACTGGAATGAGATTCTAAATTTATTTCATCTAACAGTACAAGTCTGGTGGTGATGTTAATGTCATAAATTTTTTAAAAACTAAAGATTTTCATATATTTTTGTGCCAAACCAACCTAGACCGTTCCAGAAGGCTCTCGGGAAACATCTGTAGAATGTGCAGGTTCCTCAAATGTTTCCCTGGGTAAAAAATATAATTGGACTCATGGTTTTGGACATCCTGAGGTCATCAAAGCTTCATTATAAATGCAAACCTTTCTTTTAAGTCTTTAAGATACGCTGATTATATTTCTAGTGCAATTTCTAGTTCTATGATTGGGTTCAAAGATGTGCGGGTTAGGTTGATCGGCCAGGTTAAAAAATGCCCCTTAGAGTCCTGGGATGCGTAGGTTAGAGGGATTAGCGGGTGAATATGTGGGGGTAGGGCCTGGGTGGGATTGTGGTCGGTGCAGACTCGATGGGCCGAATGGCCTCCTTCTGCATTGTAGGGTTTCTATGATTTCTATGATTTCAATTGGTTACAGAATCGAGGTTAGTGAGAGAAAAACTACTGCAGATGTAAAACTGTGATCTCAAGAAAAGCATTTTGGAAACTGCCTAATTTTTAAGAGTTCCCATGAGGATGACGGCTTTAAAATTCAGGGACACAGGACATCCAACAACTTTGAATCCTGAATTTATTCTATCAATGAGAGGTTCCCAACATCTTTTGAGTGATGCTGCTCCACGTGATGCTGATAAACTTTGGCCATAATTCTCCAGCTGTTCATGCCCGAGGTACTGAGTGATCTTTAAGGTGTAATTTAGATTATGGCAGGTACAGCCCAAATAATTGTGTATTTTAATGTCCAAAATCAGCATACATTTCCAGTTCCCTGGTTTACCTGGTATCAATATTTACAATATAAATAAATGATATTGAATGAGATTCTGTGGCCTCCCTTCACCGGCACAGTGGCACTGCTGTCTCATAGCGCCAGGGACCCAGGTTCAATTCCTGGCTTGGGTCACTGTCGGTGTGGAGTCTGCACATTCTCCCCGTGTCTGCATGGGTTTCCTCCAGGTGCTCTGGTTTCCTCCCACAGTGCAAAAGAAGTGCTGGTTAGGTGCATTGGCCATGCTAAATTCTTCCTCAGTGTATTCGAATAGGTGCCGGAGTGTGGCGACCAGAGGATTTTCACAGCAACTTCATTGCAGTGTTAATGTAAGCCTACTTGTGACACTAATAAATAAACTTAAACTTAATGAGGACAATACTGACACTGCCCTTTAGTCTCCCATTTTCTTACCTTGACTGACTGTTCTCACTGCCCACCACCACAACCAGGGTGCCAGGCTCTTGCCACTTCAATTCTCTAAGCCCCCAACTCTAGTCCACACCCAATCCCCCCCCCGCCCCCCCCCCCACCCCGAGTGCCCCGACCACTAACCTGCCCTTGGCTGTCCCGATGCTCCATAAAAGCAGCATTCTCCTGCTCCCCTTCCTCGTGCTGCAGTGTTCAACAAGGAAAGCTGCAGACCTTGGAGACAACCGTACAAAGTTTGACTGCTTCACAGTTGCCTCTAAACGAGCATTAACTGGGGCCATGGGATTCTCATCTGCCGCTGACTTTATCGTGAAGCTAGGATGTAATTATTAAAGGTTTTATACTATTGAGTATTCATGCAAACGCATTGCAAGTGGAACGCTGGAAGAGGATGGCGTGGGGTACAACATACCATAAACACATCGGCCAGGATTCTCCAGCGAGAGACCTTTAACGAGGTTCGCAATCGGCATCCAGCCAATCATGAGTCTCTGAAGTGCTTTTTTCATAGCGTGAGCTGAATATCATACGGAAATTACAATTTCCATATGATTAGCGGTCCCGGGACGGTACTCACTGGGCCCACTAGCCACATGTGTTATTGTATTATTGTCATGCGTTAACATATAGTGAAAAGTATTGTTTCTTGCGCACTACCAGACAAAGCATACCGTTCATAGAGAAGGAAACGAGAGAGGGCAGAATGTAGTGTTACAGTCATAGCAAGGGTGTAGAGAAAGATCAACTTAATGCAAGATAAGTCCATTCAAAAGTCTGACAGCAGCAGGGAAGAAGCTGTTCTTGAGTTGGTTGGTACTTGACCTCAGACTTTTGTATCTTTTTCCCGAAGGAAGAAGGTGGAAGAAAGAATGTCCGGGGTGCGTGGGGTCCTTAATGATGCTGGCTGCTTTGCCAAGGCAGCAGGAAGTGTAGGCAGAGTCAATGGTGGGAGGCTGGTTTGCATGATGGATTGGGCTACAGTCATGACCTATTGTAGTTCCTTGTGGTCTTGGGCAGAGCAGGAGCCATACCAAGCTGTGATACAACCAGAAAGAATGCTTTCTATGGTGCATCTGTAAAAGTTGGTGAGAGTCGTAGCTGACATGCCAAATTTCCTTAGTCTTCTGAGAAAGTAGAAGCGTTGGTGGGCTTTCTTAACTATAGGACGGCATGGGGGGACCAGGACAGGTTGTTGGTGATCTGGACATCTAAAAACCTGAAGCTCTCAACCCTTTCTACTTCATCCCCGTTGATATAGACAGGGGCATGTTCACCTTTACGTTTCCTGAAGTCAATGACAATCTCCTTTGTTTTGTTGACATTGAGGGAGAGATTATTGTTGCAGCACCAGTTCATCAGATTCTCTATCTCATTCCTGTACTCTGTCTCGTCATTGTTTGAGATCCAACCCACTACAGTGGTGTTGTGAGCAAACCTGAAAATTGAATTGGAGGGGAATTTGGCCACACAGTCATAGATGTATAAGGAATATAGTAGGGAGTTGAGTACACAACTTTGTGGGGCACTGGTGTTGAGGATGATTGTGGAGGAGGTGTTACTGCTTATGCTCACTGAATGTGGTCTGTGCGTTAGGAAGTTCAGGATCCACTCGCAGAGGGAGGTGCCGAGGCCCAGGCCACAGAGTTTGGAGATGAGTTTCATGGGAATAATAGTGTTGAAGGCTGAGCTGTCGTCAATAAATAGGAGTCTGACATAGGTGTCCTTGTTATCTTGGTGTTCCAGGGTTGAGTGTGGGGCCAGGGAATGGCGGCTGCTGGGGACCTGTTGCGGCAGTAGGCAAACTGTAGTGGATCCAGGCAGTCTGGGTGGCTGGAATTGATTTGTGCCATGACTAGCCTTTCGAAGCACTTCATAATGATGGATGTCAGAGCCACCGGCTGATAGTCATTAAGGCACACTGTTTGGTTTTTCTTAGGTACCGGGATGATGGTGCCAGGATTGGGTCTCTGGTGATGGGGGTGGGGAGGTCGGGAAGGCCAGTGATCAGAGACTGGGATCGGAAGGCCGGCGATGGGAGTCCACTATGTATGTGCCGATCTCTGCACTGACGGATTGGCGCATGCACAGTGGCCCGCTCAGTGCTATGCTGCCGTTCTCTCAGGCGGGATGAGGCCTACTTTCCAGACTGAATCCCGCTGAGGCACTCTGCAGTGCTTAGAGTGTCAGAGATTCACTCTGGTAAGTATGCCCAAAAAATGGTCGGGAAATACTCCCGTTTTCCCGCCCGTTGGGCACTTAGTTTTGTTTTGGGAGAATCCTGGCTATCATCTCTATCTCTCAACTCGCTGTCTGAAAATCAAAACCTTGACTTCCCCCATGTATTCCACTCTTTCAGCCTCCATAATGTCCCCACTCAAGGTAAAGAACAGAGAAAGATACACAACTGGTCAAATCTACATGCATGCTCATGATTTTATCCTTATTCTCTGATAGTGGTGCGAGTTACTCCACTGTAATTTCCTCCCATGTCTCTTAATCAGTTCCAATCACTCCTGGTTCTTCTTTTCAGATCTAGTTTGCAAGTGGCACAACTGTAAAGAGAGAAAAGGGAAAGGTAATAGATACACTCAAAATGGGCAACAGAAAGAGATCATAACAGAGACAGACTAACAGAGAGAGAAAAACGCAGAGAGAAAACAGGAGAGCAGGAGAACCGTAAAGCTGAACAGATTTTTCAGAGATTTTTTTTAAGTTCCAAAATAACAGAGGGAGAGAATCAGAAGTAAACAAGTAACACCCATAGGGGGAATCACACGGCTCTTTCACTACAGGACAGGTGACCCTGCGTTCAGACTACCAATAGGATGGTGCTATGACCATGAAAAAGATGTTTCCTTAAAGTGGTCAGTGACCTAAGAATTAGTGTGGAAATGCAGCCCTCTTCTAACTTATGAATGATTCATTTTAAAAATAACCCAGCAGACAAGCTTGAATCTTAATCAAGATATGTTAGTTTATTACAAAACTACAACTGGAAGTTATTTAAGGAAAAAGTGATAATAGCTATTAACCAAAATATGGATACAAAGATTAAAATGCAAGTAAAGAAAAAGAGATACTTAAATATGAAATTTCAAATCAGTCTCTGTGAGATATTGTTGCAGGCCCAATACATGATTTCCTTCTTTCCAAAGTGAAGGGGTTTAGCAGCTGTGATGGCTTCTGTAGTCTAAGAGTTAGAATTTGCCCTTGGAGGTGGACTCAACAAGCAGGAGAGGTCCTGGGAGTGAGTGAGGACTCCTGTTTTCACTTGAATGGTTTTGCAGGTGGTGGTTCATGGCATCAGATTTCATACACCAATCTGCGAGCTGTTCCTGGAAACCTTCCTCGGACCCTTCCTGAGAAGCAGTTTCCATCTCAAGGTTTTCTCGCTCATTATGTTCAAGATGGTTCTGTCTCCCTTTAGACAGCTTCCAGCCTTTTCTTATAGTATGAAACCCAAAGATGACTTTTCACAAACTGACAAATCATGCTTCCATATTAGGTATTGGCCATTCAACCAGCCTTGCTCCCACCCATTAAGTTCTTTGTTCTGAAAGAAGATCAGCAAGTGGAAGAAAGCCATTTACGCTGGTGGAACACTCATTGAATAATGTCTCTAGTGATCCTTCATGAGATAAGCAGCTTGATAAGGTTTGGAACCAACATAGAAAGATGCCGAGTTGTATGCCCCTACATCCCTTTCCTGAGCAAAGCCTTTTTTAAAGTTATTTTTCAGCAACTATGCGTTTTTCAAACTTTTGTTCTTAAAACTCTATAATATCATAACTACACGTTTATGACAGATGAACACACAAGCCAATGAGCAGAGTTGTCTCCTTTGACCCTCAGACATTCACCTCCAGAATACAAAGTACCCCACAAGCGGCACCATTCTAAACTCAGCCTCTCAGGTCTGTGTCTCACCCTAAGGGCTCTAAACAGGATCGGGGTTGTTGGAGGGAGGTGGGGCGGTAGATGGTAACCTGCGTTCCTCCTCCCAACTTTTTTATCAGGGGTTACATTTTCCTTTCCAAATCCCACAACTGTCTCAAATATCCCTTGCTCAATACTTCATATGTCATTGTACCTTTGCTGTAAAGATCAGAGTGCTAACTGCTGCGGAGTTATGTAGCACTGATATTATTTTGAAGGAGATGTTAGACAATTAAATTGCCACCCTCTAGCAGATGAAGAAAACCAACTGCATGATTTTGATGAGAAGGAAAATGACAAAGCAGCTCAGTGCAAGCGGCATATTCAGAAAGTTGCAATGCGTGCTTCTGAGATATGGGCTGGAACTTAACAGCCATTCACGCCGGTGAGATCATCAGGTCCCACTGATGTTGCACCCCCGCCATGGGTCTCCCAGCGGCGAGGGGTGCATTCAAAAGGAAACCCCACTGACAACGTCGGGTCCATAACATCCCGCCACCGGGCAATGGCAGGGCACCTCCTGCCATGACGAAACATGTTGTACGGTAAATTCCGTCCATGAATTGACCCTTCTATGGGATCAGAGTTTTGTGAATCCCTTGCTATTGACCATTACTCTTCATTTTATGATTACTAGTACATTTATGTTTATTTAATTCTGAATGTATTGATACCACTCTTCTAAAGTTCTGCTTACCTAAAATTTAGAAATTGCTGCAATAATATATTATAAATTGTAAAGTAAATTCAATGATGTGGATAATGATGTTTCTGACAAAAAAGTTCTGACTTCAGTATTGATATTTCCAGCAATACAAAGTGGTATTGAGCTCACTGATATGCAAGAAGGAAACAATAGGTTTGCCTATCTGATCGCTTCTCGGCCTTTTGGCTAAGATCAAGTGTAGTATGGATAGGATGCTGCACTTGGTTGAGGTCATTGGGTTGCATTTAAGCTTCATTTTCATATGAAGCAATTTTTAAAAGCGGCATCTCGGCCTTTTGGCTAAGATGCAAATGAGATCAAGCCTTGGAGGAGGAAAACCTGCGCCTACTCCAATCAGCTTGGCTCATGTAGATCAGGCCCAAGACAGGGGTTGCAGACCCTGTCTTGTCAGCTTGGATCGGAGATGTCTCAACTTGTTGAGACTCTGAATTGGACTTGATTTGATTGAATTGGAAAAGTATTTTTAAAAAGTGCATTGTGCAGCCACTGAGGAGCGGAGGAGAACCAGAAGCCCATCCCCCTATTATTTTTAGTCCCTCACTCCAAATTAAAGAATTTCCCCTGATAACACATCTCATCTGTTACATCTCCGTTATGAAGATCAGAACATAACACGATATGGATTAATTTGCACTTCTCAAAGTTTGAAGATAAGTTTAACAAAAATAAACACAGTAGAAGATATGTTTATATAACTTAAGGAATAAGTTTATTTATTAGTGTCATAAGTAGATGCACATTAACACTGCAATGAAATTACTGTGAAAATCTCCTAGTCACCACACTCCTGTTCAGGTACACTGAGGGAGAATTTAGCGTGGCCAATGCACCTAACCATTGTTTCAGAGTATGGGAGGAAACCAGAGTGTCCAGAGGAAGCCCACGCAGACACAGGGAGAACGTGCAAACTTCACATAGCGACCCAAGCCAGGAATCAAACCCAGGTTCTTGGTGCTGTGAGGCAGTAGTGTTAACCACTGTGCCACCATGCCGCCCTGTAGATTGCTGTTCAAATCATGTTTCCATTACTGACAAATTCAGCATTGATTTCGTCTATTTTTTAAAAATCAGGAAATATTTTGTGAAAAGTATTTTTGAATGAGATTGAATCTGTGAGTTACCTTATCCTTGATGTCATCATGTTTGACGTTCTTAAGAGCTGCTGATATCATTACTGAACTTACCTACAGTGTCTAATGAGTATGGGTGCATGGAAATAGTTGATCACATGAGAGAACCAACACTTGAAATGTCAATTTTATCAGATATCTTGGTCTTTCCTTTCTCGACATTTCATATGTAAATAAAACCAATTTGTCACTGAACATGTGGGAACCCACCGAAAAGTGCTTGAGTTTTTAGGGTCAGTGTGTGGGAGGTATATCATCTGCAACACAAGGAGACAGTCCAGATGTGTGGGTTGATCCATGATTGAATCATGACCTATGTAGGGAGGTGGCATCACAGTTTTGAAGGTGAGAGTCTTGTGAAGTGTTCTATAGGAGCACAGCCTCACACGCGAGACTGCTAGAATGAATTTCCTGTCGCTACGGTTCTCATTAAGCAACAGACCTGTATGAGTCATTCCTTCCTTGCATAGTTCATTGCGGGAATTGTACTTTACGCTCTTAGAAAGTAAAAGAAAAAGTACAAATGAGGGTTAGCAAGGCCTGATGCAAAATTGCAAGTGTAATAATTGCAAGTGTAAAGGCTCTTGCCAGCAGCACACCTGCAAATGCTGTATTCTAAGATTCAAAACCTCTCAGAACCGAACCCACTAGGTTCATTACATATGAGTGTGTGTGGACACTTAAGGGGGTGACTCTGTCTTATGAAAATTAAGGTGTATGCTCTATGGAGACTTGAACTGGTAGCATTGAGATGTTTTGCCTGATCCACATTTGGAATCAAGAGGTATATATGGAGAATTTCCTCCTCAGGGGATTAAATGGATTGCTTAAAGCCTGTGACAGATGTATAAGGTAAAAACTCAAATCTCGGTCAAAAGAGAATTTTTCACGAAAAACATGGACATTGAGTTCCCTATAATTTATGAAACATTTTTAGCTGTTTTAAAGACATGATCCATCATCCTTCTATTCCTGCTTTCATAATATATTACTCGGATAATTTCACCAATTCTGTGTTCCCAATGGGGTGCCAAGCTTCAAGGGAAAGTGGGTTAAGAGATTGTCATCAAAGGTAAAATGCTGCAGATGTTGCCAATCTGAAATATAAACAGAAAATACTGGTATATTCAGCAGGATCTTTAGCACTGTGTTTAACCTGTACTATTTTCAAACCCAGGTTCCTGCTGACAACATGCGATCAGTGAATATACCCAACTGTTTCAACTAAAAACAATAACCTTCAAACATTCTCCCCATTTTTTTCCCTCTCTGATACTGGGTGACAGAACATACGCAATGTCATGATTGACATTTCATTCAGGAATAATTGGCAACTATTTTGAACAATAACTGCTTGCATTTATGTAGCACCTTTCACATAAGAAAATGTCCCAAGGCACTTTAGCCAGTATGTCTAACTATAACAGACCCTGTCACTCTGCTGAAAGGGAGTGAGTAGCAAAAGCAATGGTTTAGTCACTGAGATGGACCTCGAAGATGTTTAAAAGGTGAAAATATATGTGGCAAGGTGAAGAGTTTAGAGAGAGAAATCAGGGGAGTACGACTTAGGCAGTTGAATGTTCCGTCAAAAATAATGATGTGAAGTGGGAAGCAAGCAGGACAGAAGGTTAGAGTCAGAGAGAGAGTGTGTTTGGGAGGGCATATGGGGCTGGAGGAGATTACAGAGATAAGATGAGTAGGATCTTACTGACAAAATCAAGGTTTTTAAATGTGACATGTTACAGTTAAAGGATCATGAACAACTGGAGGGAAATAAAGGCAAAAGTAATAGGTGAGCAGGTCTGAATGCAGGGAAGGAGACATGTTACAGAGTGTTGGACAAGTTGGAAGTTATGAATTCCCAAAAATATCAGGTTATCCAGGAGATCCTGTAAATGACAACGGTCCAGTTAAGGCTCTCAGGAGCAAGGGGATTAAGGCAGCTTGCGGGAGGTTCAGAAAAAGGTGTGATTAGGTGATAAATAGGGCGGCACAGTGGCACAGTGGTTAGCACTGCTGCCTCACAGTGCTAGAGACCTGGGTTCAATTCCGGCTTCAGCTCAATGAATGTGTGAAGTTTGCACGTTCTCCCCTTGGCTGCGTGGGCTTCCTCCAAGTGCTCCAGTTTCCTCCTACACTCCAAAGATGTGCAGGTTAGGTTGATTGGCCATGCTAAATTGCCCCTTGGTGTCAGAGGGTTAGCAAATTAAAGAAGTGGGGTTGTGGGGATGGAGCCTGGGTAGGATTGTCAGGATGTGGAGATGCCGGTGTTGGACTGGGGTAAACACAGTAAGAGTTTTAACAACACCAAGTTAAAGTCCAACAGGTTTATTTGGTAGCAAATGCCATTAGCTTTCGGAGCGCTGCTCCTTCGTCAGATGGAGTGGATATCGTCAGTGCAGACTCGATGAGCCAAATGGCCTCCTTCTGCACTGTAGGGATTCTATGATTGGCAATGGATGGGATACAGGGTTTAAAGTTCAGGATTAAATAGAACACTGCAATTATAGATGGAGGTGGAATCAGTATCAAAGAAGTGGAACTTGCAACATTTGGAAAATGCAAATGGATTGGACTTTCCAATATTGAGCTGCAGGAAGTTGTTACTCACCCAGAACTCTTGTTGCTCAATCTGAAACTGCAGAGACAATCAAGCAACTTTCATCTCATATGAGAGCATGAAAGACAAATTTCCAGAGCTTAAATTCATCAAAGCTGACAGGAACGCTCTCTAACACTACCAGAATCAGACCTTCCCTCCACAAGGGACTGATCACCATAGAGTGGAATTGCCAGATTCAGATTAATGCAAACAGATCAATACAACATTAGCTTCCCATCCAGTGGGTAATCATTTACAATCCCAGCATTGTCAATTGGACATTATTTCCTACGCTGAATGAACTTTCTGCTTTCTTGGTTTAGCAGTTGAATAGATGGCAATCGAATATATCATCCCAGGGTGAAGAATTAATGGGGTGAGCTTTTTTTGAAGGAAACTCCATCTTCTGGAATAGCCTGGGGAAGCAACAGAAAGAGCAAATCAGCAGGAACCTTGAAAGAGGGACGAGTTGGGAATAATGCCAATGAAAAATTATAATTCAATCATCCACCAAAAAAGGGTCAATAATCCTGCCAGTTGTTAGATATCATAAATAATTTCATTCAGAAACTATTTGTAAATATAAGTTCCACATGGCTGTTTTTATCATTATAGGTATTTGATTAATGGAACAGTCGAGCATCACTAGCCTCAGATAATTGACAATACACAGTGATAGAAGGAACAGGCACATGCAGCATAGGGTTGCCAATCCTGGTTGGGCATATTCCTGAATGTATCATCACCTCCTGCTTCCAACTGCCCCAGCTCCACACTCCTGCCATTGCTCACCAAACAGATCCATCTTCGCAGTGCATTGCTTTCCCACACCAATCGGAAAGCAAACAGACTGTTCATTACCCAACTGAACAATACCCGACTGTCGGGCAAACTTAAATTTAAGTTAAGTTTAAGTTTTAAGTTAATTTATTAGTGTCACAAGTCGGCTTACATTAACACTGCAATGGAGTCACTGTGAAAATCACCTAGTTGCCACACTCCAGTGCCTGTTCGGGTACACTGAGGGAGAATTTAGCATGGCCAATGCACTAACCAGCACGTTTTAGGACTGTGGAAGGAAATCGGAGCATCCAGAGAAAACCCATGAAGACACGGGGAGAATGTGCAAACTCCACACAGACAGTAACCTAAGCCAGGAATGGAACCCGGGTCCCTGGCATTGCGAGGCAGCAGTGCTAACCACTGTGCCACTGTGCTGCCCCATGTCCAATATTTTAATAACTAGTAACTAAAGTATTCAAAGAAAATTAATGAAAACAAAAAAACAAAGATTAGTAAAACTCTTAGTCATCCAGCAAGCTGGAAGTTATAGGTTTTCTCAGACGTTAAAGATAGAGGCTGGGATTCTCTGACATCGTCCATGGCTGGGGTTCTCCAGTCCCGCTGCTATGAATAGAGATTTGGCTGAGCACCAAATTCTCCATTCTCGTTGGCAGTGGTGGAGGGGCTTACAACATCAGAGAATTCCATCCAGAGTTCAACATCCAGCTTCCTCGTTGCTACTTCATGCTGTTTTTTT
Source organism: Mustelus asterias (assembly GCF_964213995.1). Taxonomy (NCBI): domain Eukaryota; kingdom Metazoa; phylum Chordata; class Chondrichthyes; order Carcharhiniformes; family Triakidae; genus Mustelus; species Mustelus asterias. Next base: position 106,864,632 of record NC_135805.1, on the reverse strand, counting down.
TTTACAATTGCCTGGTGCAGCTGTGACTGTAGGTGTGCTACAGCTCACAAACTTACCTAGACCAGGAGCTCAGTGTGCCCCGACAGCTCTGATGATGAGCCTTCAAGGACAATGGTCTGATACAATCATCTATCTGTTACTTGGGTTAATTTTGTTGAATACATCTCAGCCACTAACATATTTGGTAAGACTATCTGATCCTACAGCTGTCTAACCATCAACTTTTATTCATTTTTGTCAGTCTGTAGCACTGGAACAGCTATGACTATCTTTCAGCCTGCACCTGAACTGGCAATAACAAATTATGAATTTGAATCCTGTATAAGCTAATTTAATGTTATTCTCAGGTTTGAGATCCTCCCCCATTGGCCTCCATAAATACTGATCAGTAATACAAACAACTTTCTTAATAATTCACAAACAAACACCAGAAAAAACATTTTTGCACTATATCCCAGCTATTAAATGTGTTGTGTGAGCTTTTTATACCAGGCGTTTGCACAACTTTGTTATATGTTGACATGTTTAGTGAAGTGCCAGTAGAGTAAATGATTAGTTCTGAAGAAACAATCGATAATTCTCCAACATTGACACAAAATACCTTTGAATTTGTATGATAATGTGGAATGATAATTTGAAGTTCACGACATGCATTCTGTGTGTGTTATTACCAGTTTCTGTCATTTTTCCATAGAACCATAGAAACCCTACAGTGCAGAAAGAGGCCATTTGGTCCATCGAGTCTGCACCGACCACAATCCCACCCAGGCCCTACCCCCATATTCCTACATATTTACCCACTAACCCCTCTAACCTACACATCTCTGGACACTAAGGGGCAATTTTAGCATGGCCAATCAACCTAACCCGCACATCTTTGGACTGTGGGAGGAAATCGGAGCACCCGGAGGAAACACACGAGCAGAATGTGCAAACTCCACACAGACGGTGACCCAAGCCGGGAATCGAACCCAGGTCCCTGGAGCTATGAAGCAGCAGTGCTAACCACTGTGCTACCGTGCCGCCCAATAGACAATGAAGCAACAATGTGAAATTGAGCAATCAGCTTGCATGAAGATCGTACAAAATGGTTGACAGGAAACAGCATGGGCGTTTTTAGAGGAAGAGCTCACCTGTGTGGAACCAAGGATGAGAATCATTTGTGCTCTCCTCACTCAGATCATAGACTTGTTGGAAGTCACACAGTAATGGAGAGGAATTAATCCTACTGAAGGCAAGAAGCCCTATAGGAAATGATATTCACTCTTTCAATAAGTGAGCATACGTCATCCTGAAAGACATTGGAACAGAAAGAATCACCTCAACAAATTCAGTTGGAACCACTGCACTCTGTAGTTCTTGGTAAAAACTGGAGACTAACCCCAAGGTTAATGTAATTGCCCCTATAATGAATTCCTTGGGCGGGAGGGAGGGTTTGCTCTGTATTAGCACTTTATGCTATTAAAACATAACTTCAAAGTGCTTCATCCAGCTAATTATTTCAGAGTGCATTGACCTTTATAATGTAAATGAACCCAGCAGCCATTATATTCCAAGAAGTAGGAAGAAATAGGGTTCTGGTCAACGAGCAGCGGAATGGGAATAGAATTGCATTGTTCTTGCTAAATGCTGGCACAGACAGAGTGTGCCAAATGGCTTCCTTCTACACTGTAAAGTTTCATCTATCTCTGCTACTAAGAGGAATGTTCACCAGACAGCAATGAGATGAAAGTCTAATTAATCTGTTTCTTGTTTGCAGTACTGCTTAATGGAAGAATTCATCCAGCCACTGAAACAGGCAAGCCAGAGAGTATCAGTGCCAGTACCTGGCAGGGATAAATGGGGAGGGTTAGCGACAGGAAAGGCATTCAACTGTAAAAACTGCCCACCAGATCCAAAACTGATGTTGATATGAAGATGTGACTAACCAGCAGCCCCATGTAACATAGGAAAATCCAAAAGTGAAATGAAGGTTAATGCAAGCACATCTTTCTATTCCGCAACCAGTGCTATGATATCCTTGAATCCATGATATCAGTGCAATTGATGCCCATTTAAGGCTGTTTCCTGCCCGGGATCACTTTTGAGGCTGAGGGGAGAGGTTCAGGAGCAGGGAGTAGATGGATAGTCATCCTGCTCAGGCCTTGCGTGGGAAGTTAGGGGGGCCTCGTTCCACAATGGTCTCCTTTCCACATCTGGCACCCTCTCCCACAATGTCTGGTCGCTGTAGTTTCTCCCACCCCCAGCCTCTCCATCAAGACCCCCACTTTCCTGAGACTTCACCTCCCCTCCCTGCTGTGAGCCTACCCACACTTACCTGGTCCTGGGTTTGGGGATTTAAAATCTGGGAATGGTGTCATCCGAGATCTGCCCATTGCTATTGCTCACACTATTGGGACAATCAGATTGACCAGCAGATCTCTTAGGTGGGTTTTCTAACCGAGTGAGGGGCAGACATCCCATCTACAGCGAAGGATCTGGTTAAGAAAGCCCACAAATGCCTCTATTTTCTCAGGAGGCTAAGGAAATTCAGCATGAACGCTATGATTCTCATCAATTTTTACAGATGCACCATAGAAAGCATCCTCTCCGGATGTATCACAGCTTGGTATGGCTCCTGCCCTGAGCAAGACCGCAAGAAACTACAAAGGATTGTGAACGTAGCCCAAAACATCACGCAAACCAGCCTCCCATCCATTGACTCCGTCTACACTTCCCGCTGCCTTGGAAAAGCAGCCAGCATAATCAAGGACCCCATGCACCCTGGGTATACTCTCTTCCACCTTCTTCGTCAGGAAAAAGATACAAAATGTACCAACCGGCTCAAGAACAGCATCTTCCCTGCTGCCATCAGACTTTCGAATGATCCTACCTTATATTAAGTTGATCTTTCTCTGCACCCTAGCTATGACTATAGCACCACATTCTGTACCCTCTCCTTTCTTTCTCCCCCATCTAATCTACGAACAATATGCTTTGTCTGTATAATGTGTAAGAAACAATACTTTTCACTGTATCCCAAATCATGTGACAATAATAAATTAAATCAAATCAAATAAAATGAACTTTCCTTGGAATGTTAAATGGCTATGGGGCAGGCAGTATTGGCAGAGATGTGTTTCCCAAAGACTCTTTTGGTGACAGGGCTGGAGACGCTGCAATCCAAAAATTCCTGCTCCTCATATTACTTCAGCCAACTTGTAGGTACCTGGTGGTGGTGGAGAAGGTGGTGGTTGGACAGACAGTGCAAGTAGTGAAAACTGTTGCTCCCTGCAGGATTCGAGCAGGAGAATGGTGAGATCTATGCAGATGAGACCAGGGAGTTCAAACCTCTCAAGCCTCACATTACAGAGAGTCAGAGCTTTTGCTGCCTGCTTTGGCACCCCCTGTGCACAAACACCAGGCTGGCATTAAAAAAGGACATATTTATCTCATTAATCTTGGCACGTTGAATAAAACCCGATTGTGTCACCATATCAAAAAGTGTATTTGCAGTCAAACTTAATAAACCTTGTGTCAGCCCTTTTATAGCATGCAAAAGTAAACAGCTTGTGGTTTGAATGTTGAATTGTTGAATGTGCTTTGACATGCTCGGGCTTGTTAGTCTTAGTTAACCCACTGAAAATCTACCGCTTCATCAGGATGCAAATAGCTATGGAACTTGTTCTCGTCATTTTCCCATTAACATTGCAAATCGTTTTAAACAATTGGCCAAAAAATAAATCCCAGCTACTTAAACCTTTTTAAACTGAATCTAACCTTTGTAGGAATATCATGATGTGACGGCCATATTAGGGAAGACTACACCCAACATGACCAACTATTTAAAAAGCATAAGCCAGAAAGCAGCTCAGAGAGGCAACAGTAAGTAGAAAGCGATAGTCATGAAAGAACTATGAAATAATTAATGCATTTTTTTAAAACCAGATCTTTCAATAACACGTGCAAATGACTTGAATGTAGGTAACATTTACTGAGGCTAAGGATGACACATGAGAGGGGCAAAACGGTAAATTATCTTGACAGCTCTAGTTGCTCCGAATATGTTGCTGGCTAAATTAGACTGGCAAATAACCCATTGAAAACAGGTGCAGAATGAACTTCGTGCCTCCCAGGGAAAAAAACATTGAACACTGGAGAGAGATGCACCTGTGCTATTGTTATGATAGAGAAAGCTGCTTTTTAAGTGCAAATGCACTGACGTCTGAATAAGGGGATGAAGAAGTGGTGTGATTTCTACGTTCTTACATGTTCACTTTCCAATCAATCAACCTTCATACTGAATTTGCAAATGGAAAATGTCAGGGTCATTCTGTAGATTAACTTTTATTTGTAGTGGCTAACCACTATGTGTATTTATAGCACATTTGAGAAGAATAGTGTCCAGGTTTGTAATATTTTTAAAGGGATTGTCCCACCCATAAAGCACTAAAGGGAAATAGCAACAGCTCCGGCACCGGTTTGATGTTATCAACATTAACTCAATGGTAACATTTCACCCATGATTCAGAAGACTGTGCGTTTAAATCCGACTTCAGGAATTTAAGCATGTGATGCTTCACTGCTGTAACTGAAGGATTGTGAGTGTGTTTAAAATCCTGTTTTTGAATGAGATGTTAAACTGAGGCTCTGTCAATCTCAGTGGGTATATTGGCATTATGGGTAAAAGCACTGGAGAGTTTGGTCAATATCCTGGCTACCACGTGGCCCTCAATAATCTGGTTTATACTAATGTGTGAATTTATTGTACTCACATCGAGAGACCCATTTCCCTACTTTACAAAGACGACTTAGCTTCAAAAGATCTTTATTAGCTGTGAGGTGCTTGGGCCATCCCGAGGTCACGAAAGTCATTAAATATATATAAGCTCCATCTCTTATTGAATAAAGTTAGTTGAACACGAATAAAAATAGCAGAGGGAACATCATTCCTGACTGAAGGTTTCTCCTAATAAATTTGTCTCAATAAATCTGCTATATCTTCATATGGTGCCCTTTCGGCCTGGATGTGTGCACCTTTGCCTCTGCTCAGATCTCCACTCACAGGCCTAAGACTGTATTGTGTACAGCAAGCTCAGACAATTCTGGACATGATGTTAGGAGCATGATATAAAGAGCTCAAGGCACCTCAAACTGTTCTTCTGGCACACCTATAGTCTGCTTGACCCTAACTCTGGCCAAATGCAAATTTCAATTATAATGGTCTTCTGTTTCATAATGGCGCAATGCTGTGAGCCAGGGTGGTATTGTGTAGCCATTATTACAACATAGCCACCCAGGCCCATATCCTCCATCCTGCAAGAGATTGGGGACACTGGACCAACTCCAAATAATGCAGCTGCCATTCCCTGCTAGCTTCGCATTGGGATGAAGCAAGTTTACCGATAGTCACACACCAGTTGGGCATTTAAAGAATAAAATCTCTTGCATAAGATTACATGGAAATTAGTGCACAGCAATAGACCATCCAATTCACCTCGTCAATATCAATGATTATGCTCCACATAACCCTCCTATAACACTACCCCATCTAACCCTATCATCATGTTCCTCCAATCCTTTCTCCTTCATGTTCATCCAACGTCCTCTCTAATGTATCAATGATGTTTGCCTCTCTATTCAATCTGGTAGCAGATTTCACATTCTGAAAGAGAGTGGTTAGTTGAAATGGTGAGGGTTGACATTAGAGTTGCACATAGCCTCCTGTTCAATTAATTGTAGCAACAACTCAATTCTGTTGATGAAAATCAATAGACCGCTTATTTATCAGTCAGGACCTGGTGCCACATAATGCAAAATAAGATCCTGTGGCATAAAGGGCACTTGAAACTTACCTAATGATATAATGCACTGCAAATTGATTTACTTGGCAGAGGTTACCAGTACTTCCCAGAACAGCTCAGTAAAAGACAGTAAGGGCTTTTAGAGCTTGCTCTGCTCCGAGTGTCTTAATCTGGTCCCAAAGTAATTCTAAAGAATGAAGAGAGGACAGATCTTCCAAGCTTCAGGAATGAAACAAAGCCTCTGAAAACATAACTGTTAAGAGAAGCTGGTGAAGGAGGTTCTTGTTCTGTAATATTTAGTGACAGGGTATCCCTGCGAGGGTCAGTCTCCTCTTGTGTTGCATGATCGTCCTGGTTTTCGTTGCTGCCTCTCACTTATTTACCTCCAGGATCTCCAGGACAGAAAACATAAACCATGGAATGCCCTTTCTGAAGCCTTTGAGCACTTCCAAAAATCTCCCAGAATGCTGCAGAATGTACCTTAGCCTCCCAAAGCACAGCCCTGAAATACTTTCAATAGCCCTGTGGTAACAGAAGATTCTGATTGATATTAACCCTCCCAGTTCCCTCCAAAGAAACAAGGGAAAATCTAGTGCATGTCACGCCCATTTCTTTGGGAGGGTGTGAGGCAAATCATGTTAGAGCGTACAAGGATGGCCTGAGCCCAATCTGCACAGGCATTGGCCCCAATGCGAAACCACTGAGGCCCACTTCATAGGTGGATGCCTCATATAGACATGATGACCCTTGAATATATTAATCAGGGGCCTCGTGCGATTCATGAACAGGACAGGTTTCAGGGTGGATCACTTCGGATTCTTCAATCACCTCATAGTCCCCAACAAGAAGTAGGTTGAGACTAGTTTTGTAAAGAAAAGCCCTTCCCATGGAGCAAGAGGAGGTAGAGTACCCCCACCGATTCTATAGTCATCGAGATTTTGTATAGTTCACCTTTCCAGGCCACTGGAATTCGAGAGAAATTGAATCATGCAGTTGGAATCATAGAATACCGACAGTGCAGGAGGAGGTTATTCAGCCCATCGAGCCTGCACTGACAACAATCCCACCCAGGCCCTATCCCAGTAACCCACATATTTACCCCACTAATCTCCCTGACATCCTCCTAACAATAAGGAGCAATTTAGCATAGCCAATCAACCTATCCTGCAGATTTTTGGATGGTGGGAGGAAACCGGAGCACCTGGACGAAACCCACGCAGACATGGGGAGGATGTGCAAACTCCACGCAGACAGTCACCCAAGCTGGGAATTGAACCCGGGTCCCTGGCTCTACGAGGCAGCAGTGCTAACCACTGTGCCATCGTGCTGCCCCTTTTACTTTTAGGAATCCATAGAGTTCTTTTCTTATGATTTTCTGAAGTGTTCTCCTTTGAATAGATGAACACTGGATGGACTAACAAGTACCGGTCCCATCTCTAACCTTGCAGCAGCTGGATCTGTTGTTATCTGAGCATCAGAGCTCTCACTGCTGCCAGCTGAGGTTGACTTGAGGGCCAAGTTATACTGTGTTACTGTGCCAACAGTATTTTGAGCTCTCAGGAGCTTGGCTCCCCCCAGACCTGCAAAAAGGACAGGATCTGCCTAGGGTGTCGCCACCCGACATGTACTTCGGGCCAGCTGTCAACATGCCACTTTGACAAGAAGGAAAAGTTTGGACTAATCCTTCTTGTAAGTGCTCATTGAATCATCAAATGTTCAAGAATTGAAACAGGCTATTGAGTATTAAAACTTTGCTGGTGTGTTTTCGTATGTGTGTACATTGGATGGAGGAGCGATTATGCTCAACTCTGATACCTTTTCATCGAATCACAGAATAGAAAGTACAACACTGAAGGAGGCCATTTGGCCCATTGAGTCGGCACTGGCTGTTTTGCCAATTAGTCACATTCCTTTCGCCATAACCCTGCAAATCTTTCTTTCAAATATTTATCCGATTCTCTTTTAAAAGCCGCCATTGAATTTGTTTCCATTACTCTACCAGACAGTGCATTCCAGAACCTAACCCCTCATTGCGCAAAACAGTTCTTACTCTTGCCTCCTCCGGTACTTTTACCAATCGGCTTAAATCCGTGCTCCCTGGCTATTGACTTTCCAGCCATTGGAAACAGTTTCTTCATTCTAACTGAGCCATTCATAATTTTAAACATCTCTACTGATTCTCCTCTTAGCCTTCCCAAGGGCAACACTCCAGCTTCTCCAATCTGTCCACATAATTGTAATCCCTCATCTCTCAATCATTCTAGTAAATGTGTTGTGTGTTGTCTCCAAAGCCTCCACACCCTGCCTAAAGTGTGGGGCATCAAATTGGACACAGTTTGCATTAACCCAGTGGGAGGAGGGAGTTGGGGCGGGGGAGGGGTGTTGCAGGGTGGCAAACTCGAAAGACTGTGTTTCCCCATCCTGATGGACCAAGATTTGATTTTGGCTGTTTCTTGGCCACAGCCAGTCAGATTGAAAGGTTGGCTGGCTATCAGGCAGATTGGCCATCTCCACCAGGCCAGAGTTGTGAAGGCGCAGGGGTGGTGGCACCGGGAGAAGGAAGAGAGGGATCGGAGGCCTCTGTGAGTGATCGGAGACTTCAATGGAGATCAGGAGAGTTGGCAAGAGATCAGAAGGGTCAGGAGATGATCAGATGACTTGTGGGGAGATTGGAAATATCAGTGGCGAGATCAGAAAGGCAGAAGAGTTAAGATGGATTTCAGGAAGATTGTGGGGTAGAGATCAGAAGGGTTGGGCAGGGGGGCGGAGTGGAGATTGGAAGGGTTGAAGATGTCAATGGGGGTCTGGTGAAGCAGGCAAACTGGATCGAGCATGTCTCACCTTTCGGCTGCCACGTTTTCCAAGGCTGGGCAGATAAGGTGAACCAGAGTTAAATTTAAAATAAGGATTAAATATGAGGCAAACAGCCTCATTCTAATACTGAGATTGCTAACCAGCCTTCTGGGAGAGGCTTGGTTGCTCAGGCTCTGCCTGGAATCCATTAAAGTTGGAAGTGGGTGGATTGAAGAATTCAGATTTCAATGTTTTAATATCCCACTGAATTCAAACTTACCCATTTATATACGTTAATGATGCCCTCCTCCCCAGTACTCCAGCTGAGGCTAACATTTTGTCGAATATAGGTTTAGCGAAACCTGATGTTTTTTGTAATTTTATGAAAGCCCAGGATCTCATCTGCCTTATTAACAACTTTGTTACCCTGTCCTGTCACCATCAAAGATTTATGTACAAACACCTCTGGGGTTCTCTGTTCATGCACCTTTTATATTCAACCATTTAGAATGTATTGCTCTCCTCATTTCTCATACCAAAATGTGTCATCTCAGACTTCACTGCGCTGAGGTTTATCTGCCACGTGTCTGCCCATTCTACCAGATCTTCTTTGACCTCTTGGAATCTGTTACTATCGACCCCTCACTCTTTACTACACTTCCAGGTTTTGTGCCATCTGCCAGTTTTGAAATTGTGCCCTGTACCCACAAGTTCAAATCATTAATACATAACGGAAACCAGCAACGATCCTTACTGATCCCTGAGGGTCATGAATGTATAACTCACTCAAGTCTGAAAATCAGCCATCCCTTAACCAGCATGTTAACCAGTTTTGATGCTGATGCTGTACTGCCCCTTTATCCCACGGGCTTCAATTTTGTAAGCAAATTTATTGTGCAAAACTTTATCAAAGGCCTTCTGAAAGTCGATATGCAGAACATCAACTGTACCTCCCTCGTCCGCTCTCTCTGTTAGCTCATCACAAAGAGCTCTCTGGTGAGACCATGGTTCTCGCTAACGTGGCTCAAACATCAATAATAGTCAAGGTTCTCATGTGCCAAAGGCACTATTACACCACCACGATATACTATGCTACGTTGCACGGGATGCAGGTGCCCCAGGTTCTGAGATAGCAAAAGAGTTATAAGTGGGAGTTCAATGTGGGAATTGTCACCCTGAAAACAGGCGGGTTTGAGTTGGATGAGATCTCAAACCTGAACATAATCCGGCCCAAGCCTGTTTTAACAGAGGCAGGATGGGGGTGGAGTGTGTGTGTGTGTGTGTGTGTGTGTGTATGTGTGTGTGGGGGGGGCGGGGGGGGGGGGGTGGTGGAGGGAGGGGGCTGCTGGTGACTACGCTGGCGACCATGCAACTCACACAAATACATCACTTACCTCAAACCAAATGGAGGAGAGGACAGCAAATGGAAGAGCTAAGTGCCTTTCCAGCATTGTCTGTGGGCCAGAAGAAGCAGGAATGCCTCCTCCAGCCCACCAAGCTAACCTACTTCACCACCCACCCATGTCAGATTCACCCCTTGCACTGCCCCAAGATGGGAGCCTCACCACAATCCAATCTCCATCCCAAGTCAGTGACGATTGGGTAACACCCGATCTGTTGGAATGCCCCAACTCCCCCTCTCGCCCAGCTTTTCTGATCCCTCCCTCCTCTGTCCTCCCCAGCCGTGGCCTCCAATGTTCACCTGACCGTTCCATTCTCCCTCCTGACCTTTCTGATTTCCTCACTCCATGGCATTCAATCACACAGTCCTCACCACCCCCTCACCCACCACAGTCTCCACTCTCCCCACCTGCCCCCATGCCAGCCTCCATCTCCTCCAACATCAGCCTCTGAGTTACCACGCTCTGCCTCTGCACTTGTGTCTGGCCTCACACCCTGCCACAACCTCCCAATCTTCCTCCACCCCCAGACTTCCTGATTCCTCTCATCCTCCTCTTTGTTTGTGGGCTGCAATCTGGTGACACTGGTCTACCCATCTGTCAGTCACTCAATCTGCCTGGCTGCTGCCAGAAAACAGGGATTAAAAAAACTATTCATCGGGTCTGGTTAAGTCCAATCTTCTGAGTTTTTCAAACACCAAACGGCCTGCCCATTCCCTCCTCCCAGCGCCCCCATTTCATCCCCTTCCTACAAATATCCCAAATGTTTCTTTGGAATCTGTATTGCCACCTGCAGACAACAGACAGCGAGCAGGTCTACACTGAAGCTCCAGTTATCCTTTGCATCCTGTTAATCTAACGATGGGTCCTTTGAAAGAGTTTGGGTAAGTTATACACTGCATTTCAATCACCCAGACACAGATGCGATTTCAGTTGCTGTTGGGTACAGTATCAAAAAACAATCAGACTGTTTGAAATGGTAACATGTGTGGTTTGAAAGATCATGGAATAGACAAAGTTAATTTCTCTGATTAATCAACCATCCAGGGAATGTTTGGAGTGGGGCGGTTGTACTTTGACATAAACAACCCACCTCCCAGTTTTTGCTGACTTCAAAGGTCTGGCTGCAACATGAAAGAATTCACATGAGATAAATCATCATGTAAATCGCTCAGCTCTTTAATTCTGGCTGCAAAAATCTAAATTGTGTGGGTCGGCTGGGAATCTTGTTACCCCTGTACAAGATCACATTGTAAAGGTCCATGTGAAAAGCCCTGCTGACTTTTAAACTGAGGAATAAAAAGCAAAGAAAGGATAGTTAACCCCTTGTGGATCAATTCCATTCAGCATTTTCCTATAGCATGACAGCTGCCTTTCTGCTACTACTTGTGACTTGATCTGTAAGAAAACCTATTAGTTGTAGCATGAATGTATTGATTGGACTTGCACGATTTTGTATTATTTTTCAGGGTGTGATAGATATTCTATGTCACCTCTCGGTATCAGAGGTGCAATGAACCCAAGTATTTCCAGCTTTAGCCGATTTGCACATTATGGTAATATACCAGTCAGAAGCAGCATCCTGTAACTGAGCACACGCCTCTGATGGGGGGCAGGGAGCAGGGTTTGTTCTGCTGCCTCAGCTCTTAGAGATCTGAAACTACTTCACAGAACCTAAGCTGTTGTAAGCATCGTGGAGAGCAACATTGCCTTGCTTTAACTGCAAGTGGTGCACAGATATGTCTATGGGAGTGTCTGGTCAAATCAGTCAGTGCTGGTGGAAGAAGCAGACCCATGGCTTTGGTGGCAAGTGGAGAGAGAATGAACCAGAGAAAGAAAATGCTATTGATCTGCATTATACATGATCTTTCCAAAACTGTTGGCAAGAGACAGCCATCGAGCACAAGGTCCAGAGGGCAAGACTATAATAAAGAAAAGAAACTCAACAACCTTATCAGAAGAGGTCAAACAATAGTAATGCTCAATACTAGTGCTAGCATGATTTTTCACCTGCAACCCATTCATTCCTCTACCTTATGATGTGATTGCACCAGAGTGGATGCAGAGGAGATTCACCAGAATGTTCCCTGAGCTGGAGCATTTCAGCTATGAGGAGAGGCTGGTTCGGCTGGCTAGTTTGCTCCTTAAAGCAGAAAAGGCTGAGGGGGGAGGACCTGATTGAGGTGTACAAAATCATGAAAGACATAGATAGGAAGAAACTGTACTCCTTAGTACAGAGGTCAATAACCAGGGGTCATAGATTTAAGGTAAAGGGCAGGAAATTTAGAGGGGATTTGAGAAAAAGCTTTTTCACCCACAGGGTGATGGGAGTCTGGAACTCACTGCCTGAAAAGGGAATACTCCCAACATTTAAGCATTTAGATGAGCACTTGAAATGCCATAGCATACAAGGCTATGGACCGTGCTGGAAATCGGGATTAGAATGGATTGGTGCTTGATGGCCAGTGCAGACATGATGGGTCAGAGGGTTTCTCTGTGCTGTAAAACTTTATGACTTACTGTTGTCATGTGGGTACCCAGGAGGCAACACTGTGCGCTTTCCACCAGCTCCCTTGTCCAGCACACTCGCCTTCAGTAAGGAGGCCCAGGACAATCTGTTGAGTCCATATGTCTATCCAGTCTGCGTTTCCCGCACCTTTATTCACTGCCCGCATGGATTAGAAAAGTAGGCAGATCAATAGCATTGGATGATATTTAATGGAGGCAACAGGGATCTTACCCACCAGAGCAAAGTCAGTGAGAGCCCAGATTACCTGTTTGGGGAAGGCTCAAAAATTGGAACGCCAATGAGGCAGTTAACTGAGTAGCAGCAGGCCTTCCCTGGGATCAGAGAACGCAGGGACAGAAGTCCTGCTTGCCAAGAGCTACCAGCCAGTCTGAAGCCACAGCTCTTCATTGCGCGCAACTCTACCAGGGAAGTGGTGGCTGTTGTTGATGCTGTCCCCACCCAAGGCCCAGGATTGCTGATTGCCCCAGGTACAGGTGAGAGAGGATAGGAGGGGCGATCGTTGAGTGGGGGGGGGTCACAAGGTAGGAGACAGGGGGGTTAGTAGTAAGGACGGGGGATGTGGCTGTCAGGACCCTTCCCACTGCTGGGTCCCTTGATCAGTCACTGAGTGCCTTTGAACAAGAGACCTCCCTGAAAGCCCACAAACAACTCCCACAGGGTTTAATTTTTGGGCTTTCCAAGTGTTGAGTCCCTGCCCACTGCTGGGTGAATACCGGCAGCGGTGGGCTGAGGCTCTTTAAGTGAACATTAATTGACCACACTCCTTCCTATCATTAATTTTATCGGAGTAGAGGCAAGAAAATGATGGTGTTGCCACACATTCGCCACCACCCCATCCCCAGTGGCCACATAATGGTCACTTAAGGGTCTTTTCCTGCTTAACATCAACTTTTAGGCTGGCAGGTAGATGACAGCTCAGTCCAGGGCAAGCTGGAAAGAAGCAACGTTTGATCTCAGACGGGAAGAACGGAGGAAGGATGACTCCATCAGAAGGCCCCTGCTGGCTTGGGACACCCTCCCCTTAAGGCCTGCTGACATCCAGATCTCCCTCCCTCCAGGACTTTCTCTCTGAGATCAAGATCACCCCCTGGCAACCCCTTAGCCGCTCCCTCCTCTCCCCACCCTGGGACTGGTGCCACTTACCTGTCCTCCAGATCCCAGGGGGACTTAGTTCCAAGCAGCTCCTCTTCCGGCCACTGCAGCACTGTGCCTGGAGCTGCCTGGAAGTCCTGCCTTATGCTAATCAGTGTTCGTTACAACGGCATCAGGGCTGTTGGAGTCGGCAGGGATGTGTGCCCCATTGATTCTTCAGATGATGGGGGCAGAGTCCTGTAAATCTTGATTGATAAATTTCCATGTTATTCCACATCACCTCACATCATTACTTGGCCTTGTTGGCATCAGTGCGTGTGAAAAATTACTGATTCATGTAGAAATTGGCCCCCTTTAACACCACCTGTTTTCTAGTGACAAGAATGACCTATTTGAAAGGTCTAAGAACTGCACTCCAAAGGTACTCTCAATTGGTCCAGTCAAATTGACAGCGGACAATTCTCAACATTTGGGCATTTGCTCACACAGGTGTGGGGCCCCTTTCATTGCTTTGAAGGTCATAACACTAAGGACTCCTCCGGCCTACTCTGCTCAGGTTTTGGTGAGATTGCTCAGCATCAAACAAGTGACCACCGCCATAAACCAAGTTTATTTTTAACTGCATTTCCTCTGAGGCTGCGTGGGAACTTGAATGCTGCCAGCCTGCAATCACACCTTTGCTATTCTGCTTCTCTTCCTCACCCTGCCAAGACGTAACCGAGAGATACTGCCGGCGAGGCAGCTGGCCCAAATGTTGTCTCTGACATCGAGCTAGCTGTCTCTGCAGGTGTAACAGGCGCCAGCAGGTCATCCATGTTATTAAAGTGAGGTATTGGGGATGAAACAGGCCTCCAGCTTGTGACGTGCCACTTATTTTGGGCTTGAAAACGGGCCGAAACCAATTTCTACCTGACTGTCCTTGAGATCGTCCTGGAGATTGTCCCACAGCAACTGAAATGGGAACCAAAACATCTTCCACATTGTCTCCTCCCACCATGAATTGCCTTGAAGTCCGAAAGTACTCAAGCTGACAACTTCATCCTGCCAAAACCGATACATAAACTACTTCAGCAGCAATGGCACCAGCCTTTGGTTGTGAAGTATTTAGCCTAATTATTGCTGGCTTTCTTAACTGGTACTGACACTTAGGGGTCATTTTAACTTAGCCTGCTGGGTGGGAAACCCATATGTCTGGATGGATTGCTGGCCTTGCACCTCACCACTATTACCCTTTGTTGACTTCTACAGAGAGTAAAATAAAGCAGGAGGTAAAAACATCCGATCCCATCATTTTAGATTAAAATTGGCAACTTGGTTTCTCTGAGTCCATGCGCTTTCTCAAAGCTTCATTTTTATTGGAAAATTACATTCTAACTGTATCATTATGTTTTGCAATCCACTCATTAAATTTGGGCCCTAATGGTCAACCAGCCCTAAAGGAACAGGTCCTTTTTCTCTTCCCTCTTAGGATTATTCCATCCTCAAGAGCTTTCACCTCCAGTGTACACTTGAATCTCTTCAATCACAGTATGTAGTGTCAAATAACATTACACTTAGAAGGTGCCATGTTAGACATTACTGTTTGGTTACTTTTTCAACACATTAACAGTAGTTTTAATATTTGAGTATTTCAGAACCCGAGTCTGTTACTACAATTGATATTATACAAAACATTATAAAAATGTGATATGAAGAAAATATTCTTTCCCGAAATAAGTGCATCCTCTCAACAAATGCACGAAAATGCTTTCCACGCTATGACAGCATCTAGTGATAACAGGACGTCTGCCACAATCTAAATTTAGCACCATGTAGGTTTGTTTCTACTATCCTTTTTTCCTTTACCGATTTAAGGTTTGCTGTTTAAACTGTCAGCTGTTCTGCGGCCTGCTTTGGCTTAAGCTGTTTCGCTTTGTTGAGGCATGCAGGCGGAGGAAACAGGATTCCGAGTCTCCCAGACTGACTGACATTTCCATCTGTATGTGAGGGAAGGTAATTAACTGAAAGATCTCTGCCTGCAGCACAACACCATCTGCTAGGGAAATGGCTGAATTAGGTGCTAGTTGGATATTGCATCTCTACAGCGATTCTATCAGGTTTGGACAAGAGGCTCTGCATCTGCTATATGAGAAGATGAGCTTTTAACGTGCTATTAGGCAACCCAATGGGAAAATGCAGAGAGGAACAGATTGGCTTTGGAGAAATCTGCAGTTGTTGTGTTGTATGGACCCTCTGTGTTGGGACGTAGGTGCAACTAATATGGTACTTTTGTTTTAATTATTTTTTTCCTCCCATATTTGTAAATCATATTTCATCTATTTTGTTATCTTGTCTTTCTACACTTATAGAAGACAGCTTAGCTTGCTAATAGACTTTTTCCTGAGAGATGCCACAAGTTGCGCCCCCGCATAGAAACTTTAACAACAATTAAAGATATTTTGCACCGCAGCGCACTCCTCCCACGCTCCCACCCCACCCCCTCACCAACTCCCCCGCCACTGCACACACACCCCCACCTTGCGATCAGCTTGCAAAGTGGATCATGGCTTATCAGTACCTCAACTCACCTTTGATCCATGTTTCTTGATGTCCTTGCCTAATAAAACAAATTGCTCATCTCATTTATGAACATTTCAACTGATCCAGCACCCACAGCTGTTTGGGAAGAGAATTCCAGATTTCCTCTGAACTGCCTACGAAAAGGTGCTTCCTGATTTCACTCCTAAATAGTTTAGCTCTCATTTCAAGGTTCTGCCCTTTTATTCAGGAATGCCTCCGCAAGAGGAAATAGCTGCTCTCTGTCTACTCTTTCAAATCTTTTAGCATTTTGAACACCTCAGCTATTGTAAACTCAAGGGAGTACAACCAATTTTTACAGATGCACCATAGAAAGCATCCGTTCCAGATGTATCACAGCTCAGTATGGCTCCTGCTCTGACCAAGACTGCAAGAAACTACAAAGGATTGTGAACATAGCCCAGTCCATCACGCAAACATACACCCCACCCATTGACTCTGTCTACACTTTCCCCTGCCTCCAGAGAGCAGCCAGGATAATCAAGGACCCCCTGCACCCCGATCATACTCTCTTCCACCTTCTTCTGCCAGGAAAAAGATACAAAAGTCTGAAAACAGGTACCAATTCAAGATTCAAGAACAGCTTCTTCCCTGCTGTCATCAGACTTTTGAATGGTCCTATCATATATGAGGCTGATTTTTCTCTTCACCCTACCTGTTACTGCAACACTATATTCTGCACCCTCTCCTTTTCCTTTTGCCCTATATACATCATGAGCGGTATGTTTTGTCTGTATAGCAAGCAAGAAACAATACTTTTCACAGTATACCAATACATGTGACAACAATAAATCAAACCCAGGTTTATCCAACCTACCATCACAATTTAACCCTTAAAACCCTGATATCATTCTGGTAAATCTACACTGTATCGCCCACCTCCAAGGGCAATTATATCCTTCCCAAGTGCAACGCTCAAAACTGAATGTAGTGCTCCAGGTGGGTTGACTACAGTTCTGTACTGTTATCTCCTCTGTATTATTACCACTTGAAATAAAGGCAAACATTTCATTAGCCTTTCTGACTACTTTTGTATCTGCGCATCCGCTTTTATTGGTACGTGTATCTGGGCACCATTAAGAAAATATTCCAATTTGCCTTCCTTGAATCCAGAGTAGATTACCCTCACCCACATTGAACTCCATCTGACACAGTTTTCTTCCCTCATCTAATCCAAATTCCTTTGCAACTATATGTTACCACCTATAAAACTTACACTGCCTCCCAGCATAAAGCAAAAGTTAAAGTTTATTTATTAGTCACAAGTAAGGCTTACATTAACACTGCAATGAAGTTACTGTGAAATTCCCCTAGTCACCACATTCCAGCGCTTGTTCGGGTCAATGTACCTAACCAGCATGTTTTTCAGACTGTGGGAGGAAACCGGAGCACCCGGAGGAAACCCACGCAAACACGGGGAGAACGTGCAAATTCCACACAGACAGTGACCCAAGCCAGGAATCAAACCCGGGTCCCTGGCGCTGTGAGGCAGCAGTGCTAACCACTGTGCCAACGTGCTGCCCCAACATGGTGCCATCTGCAAACTCTGTTCCTTACCCAAGTCGCTGATGTATATGATGGAAAACTGAGGCCCCGATACCAGAAGCTGGGGCGGACACAACCTGTCATATCCCACCCATCAGAATACATTCCTTTTAGCTCTACTCTCTGTTTTCTAACTTCCAAACAATTACCAATCCATTTCATAAGTTTTCTTTCAAGTCAGTGATTTTTTATTTTGTTGATAATCACTTGTGTGAAAACTTACCAAATGCCTTCTGGAAGTCCATATAGTTTAGATCCATTGACGTTCTCTTGTTCTCCTACTACATCACTGCTGTCTATAGATAACTCCTACCAGCATTACCAATCCTTTGAAAAAGTGAAAGGAAGTTGAAAGTTTATTTATTATTCATAAGTAAGGCGTACATTAACACTGCAATGAAGTTACTGTGAAATGCCCCTAGTTGCCACACTCCAGCACTTGTCGGGTCAATGCACCTAACCAGCACAACTGTGGGAAGAAACCGGAGCACCCGGAGGAAACCCACACAGACACGGGGAGAACATGCAAACTCCTTTCTTTCAATCCTTTAGTATTTTCACTGCTTCCAATTGAAATCCTTTCTTTCCATCACTGTAATTTTATATTTTATCATTATTATTATCCCTCCTTTCTCAATTTTAATGTATTTTCTAAACTCCCTATAGTCTGGGATATTTAGCTTTTCCTCATGTGGAATGTTGTTATATGGAAGGAGGTAATCAGAAGTATTTGCTTGAAGGTTTGACCCACTTTGGGGGAGAGAAAGAGCGAGATATGTGAGTCAGGGTGTATCAATAGGAGCTAGAAACCTGACTCCTTGTGCTATCCATTGAGATACTACAGTTAATTATCATAAATGAGTTTACAAGTTTACAATTGCTGATTCAAAGAGGTGATTGAGAAGGACAAGTATGAAGAGCAGTACTTGAGATTACCTTTGGACATTCAAAAAATAGTAAATTGTGTAAGAGACTAAACGTCGGATATTTACTACTATATTATCACCAAGAATTTCTATCAAGAAAAATGTTTTTTACTTCTGGGCTAGCAGTGTCTTCTTGATTTATGCATTAAAATGGTTTATGGATTGATCCGTTACAGGAATCCCAGGTAGTGTAGGTGGGAATGGCAGAATTCAATTGAAACATATTGTTTACCAAAGGCGGCAACTAAATGGAATGAAATCCAGACATAAGGAGGCCATTTTGCCAAAAATGTATGTCTTCAATTTTCAAAGTTTTAAAGCAAAGAAGTAATGGGTCAGTGTTGTCAAAGTAGCACGCACTTGCACAAATTCACGTGGCCTCCTTCTGCAATAGAAAATAGGACGCATTTTGGATTTGTGACATGCGTACACATTGGCCAAGATTTTTCAGTCCTGAGCAAAAGTAGAAACTCACATCTAACTATACTGTGATACAGAGCTGTACCATCAGGCCAAGTTAGTTTAATTTTATTTAATTTTATTTGGCCTCTAGAAGAGTTATATATGAATCCTTATCTGTGCAAGCCAACAGTAACATGTTAGTTAGATTTCCATCTTACTTTACAGGTTTGATGTGGAGCAGATACAAGAGACAAAAACATCATTGTCTCCTTTTTCCACCTCAATCCAACCTCACCCAACTCAAACGAGGCTAAGTATTAAAACACTCTAAGCTCAAAGGTTACTTGCTTGCTTTGCTAACCAGATGCAAAGTGGCTACAAAAACCATTAAGGATTAACTTTAATTATTGCTGGATATCAAGTATTAGTGGCCACCAAACCAACATCTTTTCTGTCAGGGAGAGGGCTGGTTCCTCTAGATAACATATCTGAGTGAACACCTACTTAACAGCAGAGTAAAACAGCAGCAGTGTGCGTGCAATGGCAAATCGATTTCCTGCCCTTTGCGGTGACTGCTGTACCTTCAAGTATCTTCAGTCTTTGTAACAGGATTATGTTGTTCAGTTTGCATTTGTATCTTTTACTATTTAGGGAAACGCTTTTATCAATATTCCAAACCTCCTTTCACATTGGTGTGATCATCATCAATAGCTGTTTAATGAACTGGTTTTGACTTGGCATTTATGGTGAACAAAATTCCTGAGACATTGGAAGCAACATCTTGGCCTGACTACATTTTTCCCGTCAGATCACATCCAGCATATCTGACATATACAGCTTCTTCCCCGGTACCGGATTCACCCAAAACCAAACATGTTGCTTTGATATGGCAGTGCCCGAGATCCGTCTATTCTGTCAAAACATGAGTGTGGTCTGCAAGTTGGATTTTCCTGCAATGTTTTTTTGAACTGCGTGGGTGATTCTCGCAAACAAAAGATCCGCTGATTTCTGCAAGCCTGTTTAGTGTAGAAGTCACCAGCACACAATAGCTACACCAAATTCAATTCACACACTGAGTGCATGCAGTAGTGATTTTCCTGACCGCCTGTGCTGGTTCTGTGTGGTTTGTTTGAAGTGCCGACGACATTTGTGCCGTGCAATCAATTTTCAAAGACACCTCTTTGCAGCAGCACCGTGGTTTCCTGCTGGGGCTTTGATCAACATTTGCATCAGCACAGATATTGGGGGAAGAATGCGGAACTGCAGCTCGCTGGTCTATTTTTAGATCTCATGCTGATGAAACATAAACTCACTGCACCAATTCTAATCTGCCTCCCAACAAGAGCAAATTCAAGTGATGCTTATCTGGTCACCCAACTGCTGGCTTTTGAGATTGAACGAGATAGTTTTACGGATTCAGAAACCACAACAATGCATCGTTAAAAAATGCTATGAGGAAGGGAGGAGGAGGACGAGGGCAGCTCAACTGAAGCAACTGCATAATTTTACTCATTGCTCTCTTTG
Organism: Mustelus asterias; assembly: GCF_964213995.1. NCBI lineage: Eukaryota > Metazoa > Chordata > Chondrichthyes > Carcharhiniformes > Triakidae > Mustelus > Mustelus asterias. The sequence continues at coordinate 106,844,060 of NC_135805.1, read as the reverse complement.
GCTGCATTTGTACCAACAGCAAGTAGAGGGCAAAAGTTATGGCCCTCATCACATCTGCAGGAAGGACCATCTTTTTTCCTTTAAAAAGAATCCCATACGAGCAATAGCTTGAATCACGATTCTCCTCAAAAGATTCAACAAGGGTATCAACACTCAATTCACAATCTTGCTCTGCTGTGACCTCTGAGACAATGGAATATAATTTGGACATCGTCACACCTTTCCTGTAGACATAAAATGAGTGCAATATGAGATCCAATATTGGAGCTCACTGCTTCCCAACCTGATACCTAAAACAGGCCTTTTGCAGGGCAATGAGGGAATTAATGCCTGTTTTAGGACCCCTCAGGAAATTGGGTTGCTGCAGAGTGGAGAGCACTGCTGGTGTGACACGCTGCTCAAAATACATTTCCAGAGATGGATGAGCTGATTTTGAAGGCGCAACAGGAAGCGTCAGCTCACCCAAGTTATTGAAATGGAACCCAAGATCAAATATTCAGCCTGCCCCAGGCCCCCACAAATTCTGGGCCCAACTTGGACCCTGCTGAATTTCTAACTCACTCATTTTTCTCTACGAGCCTCTTAGTCAATATTTTGAAACCTCAGTGAAAAAAGCCAGTCTGAACAATAATAATACCATTAACCCCACATAGCAAAAACACCAATTTAAGAGGCCTAATTTTAACCCAGACCACCTGATGTGAACAATGCAGACGCAAGGGTTGAAATGTGACTACACTTTTCCCGTCAGATCACATCCAGCGTACCTGACATACAGCTTCTTCCCCAGTACCAAATTCGCCCAAAACAAAAAAAAAATTGCTTTGATGGCAGTGCCCAAGTTCCATCCATTCTGTCAAGACGTGAGTTTCGTCTGTAAGTTGAATTTTCCAGCAATTTCTTTTTGAACATTGAACAGAAAACCACAGCGCTGCTGCCAAGAGGTGTCTGTGAAAATTGATTGCACGGCACAAATATCGTCGGCACTTCAAACAAACCACACAGAGCCAGCACAGGCGGTCAGGAAAATCACTACTGCGGGCATTCAAAGTGTCAATTGAAAAGTGTAGTTTAGGTGCATTCCTGATATGTTTGCCCCCACCAGGGACAGGGAGGGAAATTATGGGCCCTACAGTTTCTCCCTTTCCTGGGCCCATTATTCGCCAACACCTGCCCCACCTGCAAACCACCCCCCCCCCCCCTTTCTTACCATCACCACTTTAACCCTCCCACTTCAATCATGCAGGGTATTTTTCCTCCTTTCAAGATTTACCATGTTCATAAATCATAGAAATGTCCTAATAAAATGATAATGCCCTTTGTTACCATCATCCAATATATGCACAGCATGGGTCAATAATATTAAAAGCAGCAACAATATAATGCAGTGTTAGTTTGTGTGCGTGTGCCCTTTGGTGATCCCACTGCAACTATTAAACCAAGGAGTACAATTTTTACTTTATCAGCATTGTGCAATATTGCTATTTTGACAGGAAAACAATCCCGATAATTATTTATAACACTGTGCAGACGGCAACATTGATTTTGGTGACTGCCTCAGCCCTCATTAACATGTTCTGCACTTTCAGCCGTATGAATAGAGTGACAGTGGATTCATATTTGGGGGAAAGATGCAATACTTGCAACCCAGATAAACGGTACAAGATCTTTTCCATTCTGGAAAATAATTAGAAAAACTTTCTCCTGCTTGGGTGCATGATATTATTCAATATAATTATTTCATAGAAGGGGTGTAATTGGATTCTATTTGTCTGAAATTCTACAGGTTAGAAGGATCAAATGACTTCTGAGCAACAAAGCGAAATGATGGAACAACACAGGTCTTCACTGTCAGTGAGAACAATTGGAATCCCTCAGGTGTTTCTGCGTGACACAACTTTTAAGAGGCCAGAGGACAAAGACTAAAGACTTTACAATTGTATATGTGTTTTCTTGATTAGCAAGTCCAAAGACTCTGCTGATTGTTGATTCTCGTTGCAATATATTTTTAATATCAACCAAACAACACAACTTTATCACAATATTTAATTCCTCAGAAGTCTCATAAAAGCATCAAGGTAGATTGACATGATAGATAAATGAAAAAAGGAGAAGATTGAAATCAATGGAAAAGAATCTTGAGAATCATGTTCAGGATAAATCAAGTTACTGATTCATTATGAGCCCATTACGCACCCCATTACGTACTAATATCCCCTAATAGGGCTGTTCTCTCTGGAGCGGAGGAGGCTGAGGGGAGACTTAATAGAGGTTTATAAAATGATGAAGGGGATAGATAGAGTGAACGTTCAAAGACTATTTCCTCGGGTGGATGGAGCTATTACAAGGGGGCATAACTTTAGGGTTCATGGTGGGAGATACAGGAAGGATATCAGAGGTAGGTTCTTTACGCAGAGAGTGGTTGGGGTGTGGAATGGACTGCCTGCAGTGATAGTGGAGTCAGACACTTTAGGAACATTTAAGCGGTTATTGGATAGGCACATGGAGCACACCAAGATGATAGGGAGTGGGATAGCTTGATCTTGGTTTCAGATAAAGCTCGGCACAACATCGTGGGCCGAAGGGCCTGTTCTGTGCTGTACTGTTCTATGTTCTATGTTCAACCTCCCCCCACCCTAATAACACCCCCCAGCCTCCCACACCCCACCAACAGACCTCAATTTCACCCCACTAAGCCTGCTCACAGTAAACTTTCATTAACAATAAACAGAATTCCAGCCATGCTTCCACCCTCTGTTCACATGATAATTATGGATGTCAAAGGCCATCTAGTCAAACACACCTCATCTATCCAATGACCTATGAACATATATGTTAGGAGCAGCAGTAGGCTATTCAGCCTCTTGAGCTGCTCTGCCATTTGATAGCATTACCTACATTACACTAGTGAGTACAATGCAAAAGTATTTAATTGGCTGTAAAGGGATTTAAGTCATTGTGAAAGGTGGGGTATAAATGTAGGCTTTATCTTTCTTTTATTACACCTGCATACAGTAGGCAGAGTAACCATAGTAATGGTGAAATTAGAGACCTGATTCTCTAAGGATAATTAATCACGGAGCAATCAGTTGATGTTAAGAAAGTGGCGGTGAAGAACTTATTACATTTACAAAACAATTCTGTAGCTAACACAACCTTACCATTCTGATTTCTCTGGTGCCAACCTACAATATACCATCAATGGATTCTGCCACTTTCACACTAATAACAGTATTCCCCAGGATTTGTTAATCAGACAACTCTAGTAGCTTAGGAAAAATGTAGATTGAATTATTGATCTGAACTTTTCAGAGAGGAATGATACATGGTGCATTAATTTAGTGCAGCCTTAACTGGCATCCCCTGACTACCTCACCCCACCAACAGACCTCAATCTTTCTCACTCTACTAATACCCCCTAAACGTCCCCCCCCCACCTTATCACACCCCCTAGCTTCCCACACCCCACCAACAGACCCCAAACTCCCTCCACCCATCAGCACCCCTAACCTCCCTGCACCCCTCAAATATCGTAAGAAGTTTAACAACACCGGGTTAAAGTCCAACAGGTTTATTTGGTAGCAAAAGCCACAAGCTTTCGGAGCCTTAAGCTCCTTCTTCAGGTGAGTGGGAATTCTGTTCACAAACAAGGCATATAAAGACACAAACTCAATTTACAGAATAATGGTTGGAATGCGAATACTCTCAAATATCCCCAACCCTCCAATATCCCCAACCTCCCCCACCCCACCAACAGTTCCAACCTCCTCCGACTTCCAACACCCCCAAACCTTCTCCCTCCCCTCCCCGCCCCATCCCTACTCCTGCAACTAATTGTTTTTTCTAAATTTTTATTTATGTATTAGTCACAAGTAAGCTTACATTAACACTGCAATGAGGTTATTTGAAAATCCCCTAGTCGCCACAGTCTGGCACCTGTTTGGGTATACTGATGGAGAATTTAGCCTGGCCAATGCATCTAACCAGCACGTCTTTGAATTGTGGGAGAAAATCGGAGCAGCCGGAGGAAGCCCACACAGACACAGGGAGAACATGCAGACTCCGCACAAACAGTGACCTAAGCCAGGAATCGAACCTGGGTGCTTAGCGCTATAAGGCAGCAGTGCTAACCACTGTGCCACTGTGCCACCCCTCAACTCTAAAATAATTGGCTCTAAAATCAGAGATTTCACTTACCATTTTGCAAGGAAGAATACTTAGAGCTGCTGCGATACTATTGACCTTTGGACAGCTTCATAGTATTCTGGTCAGCTTTACTAAAACAATTGGAAATATGAAGCTGCCCGAAGGTTGGAAGCAGCAGCATCTCAGTGAAATTGACCAGACAGACCAGCTTTAAAATAAAACGGAACTCAATCTGAAGGTTCCACTTTTTAAAAATTGGTCTTTCAGGTCTGCTGCTCCACTCTTTAATCAGATAATGTTTCTCAACTACTAAAGTCTAAAATCTATCCTAGTGTCTATAACAGGCCCCTATGTGAATATATTAGATGTCAGGGATGGTGTGATGCACCATCACTTTACTATCTTGCTGCTGTATAATTCTGGCAACTAATTCTGCCAGTGTGATGCCTTTTTCTCATAATCAATAAGTGCACTTGTATGATTATAAAATATTGTACCAGCGGAGCACTCTGCCATTCTGATGTTGCTGCGTGGAGTTGTTGTTCTTTCCTTTAAGCTTTGAGTAGCATGAGCTCACAGTTCCATATCCAAATTAAAATCTGCAACTGTGATATTTTATTCAACATTGTGCAGCAATATGGCAGAACCTTGAATTTTAATCTGAAGCAATACAATCAGAAGTGGGAAAGCTGGTATTACTTTGCGTACCTGCCTAACTGGTTCAGAGAGAACAGGAGGAATGAGTAAGTGAATGAATGAATCATTTTGGCTCCACCATTGATGATTGTTGATTTAAGTTTAAGCCATGCAGAATACCCTGTTCTGTATAATACAATGGCAGAGCATTGACCAAACTCACTTACCTTCCAACACTGATGCAAACAGCAATCTTGACTTCAGTGACATTGTTAAAGTGAATGAGATGCCACCATTGTTATTTGCCAGAAAGCAATGACTGGGATTTTCCACCCACAGCCCCATGGCAGGTTTGCCGGAGGCAGAGGCAAGCACTCCATTGGCCGGTCACCAGTCCTGCTGAAATCAATGGTGATTTGCATTTCTTGTTGGCCGTGCCACCGGGGAACCTGCCATGGGGGGGAGGGCATCACCTTCGGCAGGACCAGAAGATCCCACCAGCAGGAAGGATTGGAAAATCCTGCCCAATGCCTCTGCATCGAAATGCAGCAGTGCTTTTCATGGTCATTGGAACTGTTGCTTCTGGGTGCAGGAATATTTATTCCAGCTATCAGCAGTCTAACGTCTAGATTCACCATTTTGACTAACAATGTGATTCTCCTCCGATCACTGACATCTACCAGGTTTCCTATTAGAGATCCTACCAGATCTTTCAGAGACAGTCAAAATCCTAATAAGTAAGTCATGTTTCAAAACTTTCAACAGATAATCCAGACTGGCACTCCACTGCAGAACTGAGTGGGTGTGACATTAAAATTCACGGATGTAACTTATGTGGATGTAAAAGATCCCATGGTATCATTTGGAAAAAAAGCACAGTAGCACAGTGGTTAGCATTGCTGCCTCACAGCGCCACGGACCTGGGTTCAATTCAAGCCTCGGGTAACGGTGTGGAGTTTGCACATTCAGCCTATGGCTGCGTGGATTTCCACCGGATACTCCAGTTTCCTCTCACACTACAAAGATGTGTAGGTTAGGTTGATTGGCCATGCTAAATTGACCCTCAGGGCCATATTTTACCATTTTGATTCTAAGTGCTGGGCGGACTTGAAACTGGGAGTGTTTCAGATCTGACGTTTAGACCCATTCTCAGGCGCCCCCATACACACTCTGCCTGAAAAAATATCCGCGATTCTGAATTGCGCTGCACAAGTCTGTGGGTGGGGCTTAACGCACCCAAAACCCTGCAGCTCCAATCGACGTCTCCAACTGCACATGCGGAGAAAAAAATATGATAGAATGCTGCCCCCCCTGCCACATCTCTTCCAGGCCGAATAATGCCTCCCCCTGGCCCCCACAGACATTGCTCCACCCCCCCCTCAACATTACTGACCTCCTTATTCCTCCACCCCCTCCCGCCACCTAGACCAATCGCCAGCCCCTCACCCCCTTCCCCCCACTGATCTTAGGCAGAGTGGCAGCGGACCCCCCTTCCCCTCCCCCACCGATCTCAAGCAGAGAGCCATCGGACGCTAGGCATCTACTTCCTCACTAACTGGAGCATCCGAACTTTTGTGGAGTATGTCTGTTTTGCGCTGATTCTGGATGGGCAAATGTGGTGGTAAGGGGGAAGTGTCAGTAAAGTTGGGCATGCGGCCCATTAAGTCAATTTAAATGCATTTAAATGGCCGTCACCCCCGTTTCAGATGCGGTCCCGATAGCAGCCATTTTCGGGCCTTGGTAAAAGGGGAACTGGCGCGGAGATGGGCACAGTTCACGCTACTCACCTCACGCCCGAAAACGGGCGCAACCTGATGGGAAAATCAGGCTCTCAGTGCAAGGAGGATTAGCAGGGTAAATACATGGGTTACAGGGATAGAGGATAGGTGGGATTGTTGTTGGTGCAGGCTCGATGGGCTGAATGGTCTCCTTCTACACTGTAGGGATTCTATGATTCTTCCCAGCATGAAGCCAAAATACTGCAAATGCTGCAGATCTGGAACAAAACAGAAGCTGCTGGTCAGCAGGGCAGACAGTTTCTGTGGGGAGAGAAACATTTTTAACAGGCGGGATTCCCTGACCCCACACAGTGTGTTTTCGAATGGCGAGGGCGGCTCGACATTAGCTGTCAGTGGGATCTTCCAGGCCCGCCAATCTCTATGGCGTTTTGCATGGATCACCCATCCCTCCGCCAGGGAACCCACCCCATGGAGTGACTGTAAGATCCCACCGGCAGGAAGGGCCTAAAACCCTGCCCCATGATAACCTTTTATCGGAAATGGAAAACTGTGGGAGAGGTAACCGGTTTTAAGCAAGCACGGAGGCAGGGAGAGTGAGAGGCAGGAAAAAACTAAATGGAAAGTCTGTAATAGTTTGAAAAACAGTTAAAAGGGAATAAATTTCCAAAGAGATGATGGTGCAAGACAACAGAAATGGTGCTGGGACATGTAAAGAAATGAATGATAGCTCCAGAGGAGGATAAATGGAAAAACCAATAGTTGCTCTTCAAAAAATAGGAGCACTGATTAAGAGCTGAAATTGTTGAACCCAGTGTTGAATCTTGAAAGCTGTAGAAGTTCTATCGAAAGGTAAGATGCTGCTGCTGCAGCTTCTGTTGAGCTTCACTAGAGCAGTGCAGGAGGCTAAGGACAGAGACATCAGAGTGGGAGTGAAAAAATCAGAGAAAAACAGAAAGTCATGGTCATGTTTGTTGACTTTTGACTTTTCTGTCTTTGACCCCTGACATTATTCCAATGAAGCTAAATATAATTAAGGAACAATTCTTCATTTTCCAATGTATTCCAACAGAGCCTCTGTGTTCACCACTGAGTTCATCAATTTCCTATCATAACAAGTGCCTCCATTTTTAGAATGGCAGCTGCTGTGATGATTCCACTATTTCCATTTACATTTCCTCTAAACCCATGTTTTGTTTCCTACATTGTCTCATTTCCAACTCATTTGGTATCACACATCATCATTTTTGTCAACTAATATCTCCAGCTTTCAATCTATCGCAGATCATCCCTTTTGTTCTTTATTCCCCAAATCTTTTCTACCTTTGTACTTGCTTAAAACCTGTTAGAATCATAGGATCCCTACAGTGCAGAAGGAGGCCATTCGGCCTATCGAGTCTGCACTGACAACAATCTCACCCAGGTCCTATTCCCGTAACCCCGCGTATTTACCCTGCTAATCCTCCTGACACTAAGGGGCAATTTAGCATGGCCAATCACCTAACCCACACATCTTTAGACTGTGGGTGGAACTGGAGCACCCAAAGGAAACCCACACAGACATGGGGAGAACATGCAAACTCCACACAGTCACCTGAGGCCAAAATTGCACCCAGTCACTCGCACTGTGAGGCATCAGTATTAGCCACTGTGCTATCGTGCTATCCTTATATCTTTAACTTTCCCCAGTTCAGGACCTGAGAAGTTAACTCTCTTCTCTCCACAGATGCTGCATGACCTGCTAAATATTTCCAATTTTTGATTTTTGTGTTCTTCCCACTGTCCTGATCATGTCGATCCCTCAAACGCATCATTAGAAAAGATTACCTTGTTATTTATCGAATCGTTGTGAACAATTGAGATTTATGTGGAGGAATTGGTTGCCGTGCTTCCAACATCACAACAAGTGACTGCACTTCAAAAGAACTTCATTGCTGTAAAGTGCTTTGGGAGAATTGAAAGTTGTGAACAGGAACATATATAAATACAAGTCTTTCTTCTTTAACAGCCGAAGTGCAGTTGCATGTTGTTCTGAACATGGAACATAGAATCCCAACAGTACAGAAGGAGGCCATTTGGCCCATTGAGTCTGTACGGACCACAATGAGCAGTTCTGGATCCATCCCATAACACAGGGAAAAACTACAGCACCATTAATCTCAGACTACATAGCTGAGCACTGCACAATGAATGGAATCAATTGATGGAATATCCCCTGCAAGTGTACCCAGGTTTTTCATCAGGCATTGGTTTGTGCGCGAGTTGCATCAGAATGTTTGGTGTCCACAGTTTACCTCGCAAACGCAGTGTAATCCAGAGGCTATCGTACCATAATGCATTTTAAACATTTGGGCCTGAATTTTCCAGCCGTAGATGCCCCCACCACCGCTGTTGAAGTTTAAGGTTTATTTATTAGTGTCACAAGTAAGCTTACATTAACACTGCAATGAAGTTACTGTGAAAATCCCCTAGTCACTACATTCCGGCGCCTGTTCGGGTACACTGAGGGAGAATTTAGCATGGTCACAGTCACGTCTTTCGGACTGTGGGAGGAAACCGGAGCACCCGGAGGAAACCCACGCAGACATGAGGAGAATGTGCAGACTCCACACAGACAGTCACCCAAGTCGGGAATCGAATCTGGGTCCCTGATACTGTGAGGCAGCAGTGCTAACCATTGTGAGGCAGCTGTGCTAACCACTGTGAGGCAGCAGTGCTAACCATTGTGAGGCAGCTGTGCTAACCACTGTGCCACCATGCCGCTGCAAGCAAGGACGGAGAATTTGGCGCTCAGCCAAATCTCCATTCACTGCAGCGGAACCAGAGAGTCCCACTGGCGTGACAGCTGGAAAAGTCCAGCCTTGATGCTTCTGTAGTTCACACTGTGGGAGAATAACATCTGTACGCTAGTTCCTGATGTTTACATTGCAAACTGACCAGCTAGTCCCCTTCTTCAGTAAAAATGCCTGCTTACTGGTCATTTCCTTTGTTCCTCATGATAAACATGTGCAGAATTGAATTGTCGGCTTGGAGCTGCACCTCACTAACACTAAGGCAGGATGCGATGGGTTATCGATGCACTGCACTGCCTTAACCACTACTATGTCTGAAAAGCAGTCTGGATGAATGGCAGTAATGAGCTGACAGCCTTGTAGGTGGTAATTCAGGACAGTGATCTGCTTGGCGGAAGCAAAATGTAATGTTGCCCTTCATTTGAACATCCTGTTCTAAGTTATAATTCTCCTTCACATCCATTACTATTTATTGAAGGCAGACAAAAAGCTTTACCCCTGTCACATGTGAATGACTTGTATAATTAGATGGATGTTTGGAGATAGCAATAAAAACTTGGCTAGCATTAAAAAGTTCATTAGCAGAACATCAGGATTCAGGACACTGAGCAAGAATATGGACATTGTCGCTCTCAATGGGTGCAGCAAATGTCTGAACAGGCCTTTGTATGCTTGTTAATACCTCCTTTAATGTCGTGTAGTTTCTAATCAATTGGTGATGAAAAGTCTTAGATATTTATCATTGTGTTTCTCTTGGTGATGCCTTAATTCAGCATAGAGGCTTGTAATAGGAATGGGTCACATTCACAGTTGCAGTTGCATTGTAGTAAAACGCCTCCATAACATAACAGGGAGGAGGGTCAGTACATATTTATTATACATATATTAAATTGAAACATAAAAGATTATGAGGGGTATGTTTAAAGGATGTTTCCTCTTGCGGGAGAATCTAGAACTAGGGGTCCCTTTTTAAAAATAATGGGTCGCCCATTTAAGGCAGAAATGAGGAGAAACTTTTCCTCTCAGAGGGGCGCGAGTCTCTGCAACTATCTTTCTCAAAAGACAGTGGCAGCAGAGTCTTTGAATATGTTTAAGGCAGAGCGAGATAGATTATTGGTTAACAAGGAGGTGAAAGGTTATAGAGGGTAGGCAGGAATATGAAGTTGAGGTTACAATCAGATCAGCCATGATCTTATTGAATGGCAGAGCAGGCTTGAGGAACCGAGTCACCTACTTCTGCTCCTAATTTGTACGTTTGCATGGATGTGTACACAGCAAATGGAAATATTCTTTAATGAGCCCTTCTTAACTCTGTCACAGTTTTCATCTCCATTTCCATTTTCTCTCTGAACTCAGAGTGACAGAGTTATGTACATTACGCTACTTATAGGAGGTAACGTAGCTCCCAAGACTCTTTCTCATAACTTGAAACATGGACCCATGTCTGACGATTATCAGGTACTCCAAATGAATACTTTAATGTTTAAATTTGAATAAAAGCTGATGAAAAGTGAACCACACTAAAAAGAACTGTATTGAGGCAGACACAACGCAAAAATGAAATACTACAGATAATGGAAATCTGAAATAAAACAGAAATTGCTGGAAATACTCAGCAGGTCAGGCAACCTCTGTGACAAGAGAAACTGAGTTAATACTTTAAGTTAAGTTTATTTATTAGTCACAAGTAGGCTTACGTTAACACTGCAATGAAGTTACTGTGAAAATCCCCTGGTTGCCACACTCCAGCGCATGTTCAGATAGACTGAGGGAGAATTTAGCATGGTCAATCCACCTAACATGCATATCTTTGGATTCATGTTAGTGATCTTGTATTAGAACATTGTATATTAAATAAGAGACATTGCATTGTGACATCATAGCAGAGACTACAACGGGCAATGGTTATCTTGGGTTATAATTGGGGGGAATAAGGGGATGTACTAAAAAGGATGTCATGAGGTGCAGTGAGGTGTCCCTAAATTGCATCAGTGACCTGGATTCAGAATTCAATGCAAAGTGGTAAAATATGCAAATTATTTTCCCAAGTAAAATGGCCAGTGGATTCAGAGGAGATAGCTCAGGTATCAAAAAAGATTGCACAAAGACAAAATGTTTCTGCAGGCAGAACAGGGATTGTATGTGTGTGTGTGTGTGTGTGTGTGTTGGGGTGGGGCAGGGGATATGAAATTTAATGTTGATGAGTGCAAAGTATCTTAAATCGGAAAGAAAATTGAGTGAATTCCTTGATTCATGGTGTTGAAATAGCTAAGACTGGAGCTGAGAGAGATCAAATAATCTTTGTAAATTTGGGCCAGGATTCTCCCAAAAAAATTTGAAGTGTCGAATTTGTGTAAAACTGGAGTAAATCTCGCTGGTTTTTTCAGTGGGATTTTCAAAATGAATCTCCCACACTGTGCACTGCAGAGTGCACTAGCGTGAATAACGTTACAAATCAGTGGACGGGGCCCATTCCCGCTGGAGAGGTCGGCAGCAGAATGCTGAGTGGGCCACTGCGCATGCGCTGATCTGTCAGCGCTGAGATTGACGCATGTCGAGTATCCCCGCACTGCCGGCCTCCCAATCGCTGGCCAGCTCGATTATTGGCCAGCCTCGCAACCCTGCAACACTTCCCCTCCAACCCACCCCCAACGGCCCAATCGCTAGCCCCCCGGCTATGTCTGGGCCAGCCCCGACCCCCATTACCCCCCCCCCGCCTGTCTCGATCTCCATCCCCCTCCCCACTGCCGGCAGTCCTGACCGTTGCCACTCCCCGCAGTCCTGAACCCCCCCCCCCACCCCCCGCAGTCCTGACTCACCCAGCAGGCCGACCCCCCCTACCCCCACCCCGATGGCCAGCCCTGATCTGTCCCTCCTTCCCTCTGTCACCAATCCCGACTTCAGAGTGGCAGCTGGACCCCCATCCCCACCGATCTTCCCCCCACAGGGCCACCCTCCCCAATAAGCCCCGCTCCCTCTGGCCTGCCCCCTCGGCACTGCCTGATGCCCGATGCCCAAAGCTTTGACAAAGGGTCAGCTGGACTCGAAACGTCAGCTCTTTTCTCTCCTTATAGATGCTGCCAGATCTGCTGAGATTTTCCAGCATTTTCTCCTTTGAAAAAATGTATTGATTTTGCTTCCAATTTCCACCCTTCTCTCACCTTCACATGGTCTATCTCCGACACTTCCCTTCTCTTCTTTGACCTCCATTTCCAGTGATAGACTGACCACCAATCTTCATTACAAACACACCAACTCCCATAGCTACCTCGACTACAGCTCTTCACACTCCTGTAAGGATGCTATTCCATTCTCCCAGTTTCTCCACCTCCATCGCATCAGTTTCAATGATGCCACCTTCAAAAACAACACTTCTGACATAGCTTCCTTTTTCCTGAAGTGAGGATTTCCCCCACCTTACTGTGGTTGACAGGGCACTCAACCATGTCTGCACCATCACCGGCACCTCTGCCCTCACCCTTTCCCCTCCCTTTCAGAATCATGATAAGGCTTCTCTTGTCCTCACCCTACCAACCTCCACGTTCAAAAGATCATTCTCCATCATTTCCACCAACTCCAGCATGAGGCCACCACTAAATACATCTTGCACTTACCGCCTTGCATCAGCATTCTGCAGAGGCCACTCCCTCCATGACACCCTGGTCCACTCCTCCATCACCCCCAGTTCCTTATCCCTTTCCCATGACACCTCCCTATGCAATCGCAGAAGGTGCACCTGCACATTTAACTCCTCCCGCTTCACTGTCTAAGTCCCAAAAACTCCTTTCAGGTGAAGCAACATTTCATTGTATGTCAGAGAATCCTGACAATGCAGGAGAGGCATTCAGCCCATCGAGTCTGCACTGACTCTCTGACAAAGTATCTTACCCAGGCCCTCTCCTCTCCCCCACTATCCTTGTAACTCCACAGATTTACCATGGCTAATCCATCTAACCTACATAACTTGGGACACTAAGGGGCAAGTTAGCATGGCCAATCCACCTAACCCGCACATCTTTGGATTGTGGGAGGAAACCGGAGCACCTGGAGGAAACCCATGCTGACACGGGGAGAAAGTGCAAACTTCACACAGACGGTGACCTGAGGCTGGAAGTGCACCCGGGTCCCTGGCGCTGTGAGGCAGCAGTGCTAATCATTGTGCCACCGTGCTGCCCGTCCTTCAATCTGGTACCCTATATTTGTAGCTCCCAGTGCAGTCTCCTCTACATTGGGGAGAGTAAACACAGACTGGGTGAACACTTTGTGGAACACCTTCACTCAGTCTGCAAGCATTACTCCAGCATTCCTGTTGATTGTTATTTCAACACACCATCTTGCTCTCATGCCCAAATGTCCATCCTTGGCCTGGTACAATGTTCCGGTGAAGCCCAATACGAACTGGAGGAACGACACCTCATCTTCCAATTAGGCATTTCACAGCCTCTGAACTTAACACTAAGTTCAACAACTTCAGACCACGAACTCTCTCCTCCATCTTGACCCCTTTTTATAATCCAATTTTTTTGTTTCAAACTCCACATCCCCAGCCCCCTCTCCCCCACTGCCCTCCCCTCCTCCAACAATGCCTTCCGCACAGGGCATTCTCTTCCTTTTTCTTTAGTTTTGCTGTCACAGAGCACTGACGCTTGTTCTGCCATTGACGCATTCAATCTTATCTTTATGCCATCATCAGCCATTATTGTCTTTAACACTGCTATTAACATCCCCTTTCTCTTAATTGTGCCCATCTTTGTCAAATATTTCCCAGCTCCCACCTATCCCAGACTTTCTATTTTGCTCCAATCCCTCTTTGACAGTATAAAATCAATCAATGGCACAATGGTTAGCACTGCTGCCTCAAAGCGCCAGGAACCCGAGTTCAATTCCTGGCTTGGGTCCCTGTCTGTGTGGAGTTTGCACGTTCTCCCCATGTCTATGTGGGTTCCCTCCGGGTGCTCTGGTTTCCTCCCGCAAGTCTGAAAGACGTGCTGGTTAGATGCATTGGCCATGCTAAATTCTCCCACAGTGTACCCGAACAGGTGCCAGAGTATGGCAACTAGGGGATTTTCACAATAACTTCATTGTGGTGTTAATGTAAGCCTGCTTGTGACTAATAAATAAACTTTACTTTATCTTTCTCCCTTGCTTTAGCCCTGAAGAAGAGTCATATGGAATCAAAACGTTAACTCTGTTTCTCGCTCCACAGATGCTGCCAGGCCTGCTGAATTTTTCCAGCATTTTCTGGTTTTATTTCAGATTTCCAGCATCTGCAATATTTTGCTTTTATGATTCCCATAAAACCCGTCGCTGCGGAACAAAGATCAGAATTTCTCGAGCACTTTTTCCCATGTTGGGTTTGCAGAGCCAGTTACTGTCACAGATTCTGTGCTCCTGACCTGAGTGTCAGAGGGCGGAATTATGTAGGAGGATCCGAGAAATCGGAGATTTGAAAGGAAGCATTTGAGTGATGGACATATAAAAGTATATCAGACAGCAAATGAAATGAGAAAGGTGAAAGCAGAAAATCACTTGAAAATTAATTGTAAAAGCAAACAGTTTCGGATTAGTAACAAGAAATTCTCTATAGAACTACATGGAATGCACAGCACAGAAACACACCATTCACCCCACATTCACTCTGTACCAGTGTTAATGCTCCATACAAGCTTTCTTCCACTGTTGTTTTTCTCACCTTATCAGCACATCCTCCTGTTCCTTTCTCCCTCATGGATTTGTTTGGTTTCCTCTTAAATGTATCCATGTTATTTGCCTCAACAACTTCATGGGCAGCCGGTTCCCCATTCAACCCACCTTCCAAGTAAAGAAATTTCTCTTGAATTCCCTTCTACAATTACTAGTAGCTCCTTCCCTAACAGCACTGTGGGTATACCTACACTGCCTGGTCAGCAGCAGTTCAAGAACGCAGCTCACCCCCACTTTCTCATATGCAATTAGGAATGGGCAATGAATGCTGGCCTAGCCAGCAAAGCCCATGAATTAATTGTTTTAAATTTTATATTTAAGGCCTTAATTTGGGTCACTTCCACAGTGGAAGTATCTTCTCTATGACTACCCTGCCAAACATTTCATTGGGCAAGATTTTCCGGCCTTTCCAGCTGACGGGATCTTCCAGTCTCACCGAAGGCAACCACCCATGGCGGGTTCCCCTTCAACGGGCAGGTGTAAACTTCACAGGGACTGGAAGATCCCACCAGCAACCAATGACAAGTTGCCTCCACCATGAGGGAGTGCCAGAAAATCCGGGCCCATCTCCAAACACCTCAACCAGGTCTCCCCTCAAATTTGTCTTTTCTAGAGAAAAGAACCCCATCCTGTTCAATTGTTCCTGATCAGTATATTCTCTCAGTTCTGGTATAATTCTTGAAAATCTCGAGTGCCTCGATACTTTTTTTATAATATGGCAATCAGAACTAGTAGGATAAATATCAGGAAGACCTTCTTCATGGAAAACAGTGATCAATACATGAAATGGACTACACAGTACACAAGAGCCTCTTACAAAAAAACAGCTGGATGCTGGAATGGATGTACTTTAGGACAGGTGACAAAGATGGACCAAATAGTCCCCTTCGTTGCAATTATCTGATGTGATCATGTGACTATGGCAACATGACAGCAAAACAATTTGAAGGGGAGTGTTCCAGGAATTGCCGCCCACATCCCGTTTATCTCATGGGAAAGAATGGATAAGCACTTCATCTGACAGATTTGCATTTCAGAACCGCTAGAAATCAAACTTGTTCTACATACTCCCCTTACTCTGGAATTCCTGGCAAAGCAGACATCACTGCAATGACCTGCCATTTTCATTCCAACATATGGCGGGGGGGGTGATTCTCCCATTCCGCTGTACTGCTTGTTTAGTCATGATGTGGAGATGCCGGCGTTGGACTGGGGTAAACACAGTAAGAAGTTTAACAACACCAGGTTAAAGTCCAACAGGTTTATTTGGTAGCAAAAGCCACACAAGCTTTCGAGGCTCTGAGCCCCTTCTTCAGGTGAGAGTGCCAAACATTTCATTGGGCAAGATTTTCCGGCCTTTCCAGCTGACGGGATCTTCCAGTCTCACCGAAGGCAACCACCCTTCTCTCACCTGAAGAAGGGGCTCAGAGCCTCGAAAGCTTGTGTGGCTTTTGCTACCAAATAAACCTGTTGGACTTTAACCTGGTGTTGTTAAACTTCTTACTCTGCTTGTTTAGCGCATCGGGCCGGGAGACTCTAGCGATGGCTGATTCGCACTGGGCGTCCAGCGCCGAATTTCCAGCACCGACAGCTCCGCGCCGCTGCATAATGTATGCAGCAGCTCATTGTTATATCATTCAAATAGCATTAGCGAGCCAGGGACTGAAACCTCCAGGCCCGCTAGTCTCTCCCCGCCCCCACCAGGAGTGGTTCACTCCAAAGGGGTTTGCTACAGCTTCCCACTTGCAGGGAGCTGGCGGCCTGAACTCGCTGGAATTAAGGGGGGGCAATCAAGACTCCCCAGAGGGTCTGGCACTGGGGGGTGCCCCTGGGCATTGCCACCTTGGCAGTGCCAGCCTGGGCCCCCTGGTACTGCCCAAGGGGCAAAGTGACAATGCTCAGGGGCACCTTGGCACTGCCCACCAGGTTTGCAGCAGTGTCAAGGGCTGGGGCTTAATGGGAGCAGGGCCTGATCGGGGGCAGGGCCTCTGTGGGTGTGATCTTCTAGGGTCGGAAGTCCCACTTCCATTCTGCTGTTGGGATCGGTGAGGGAGGGAGGGAGGGAGGCCAGCAATTGGGGTTGGCCATTTGGGTGAGAGGGAGCAGCCTGCTGGGTGGTCGGGGCTGCCGGGGGTGGGGGGGGGGGGGGGGGGGCTGGGAGTGGGGGGGGAGGGGGCGGTGGTTTGGGATTGCCGGTGTGGGGGGAGTCGGGGGAGGGTAGGTAAATCGGGACTGCCGGTTGGGGGATAGAGACCAGGGCTGCCAGGAGGTGGGGGGGTGGGGGGGATCAAGGCTGGCCCAGACATGTCCAGGAGACCAGCAATCAGGTCGTAGGGGGGTCAGCAATGCAGGGTCGCGGGGCTGGCCAGCAATCGAGCTGACCAGTGATCAGGAGGCTGGCAGTGAGGAGCTACTGCACATGCGCCGGTCCCGGTGCTGACAGATCGGTGCATGCGAATGGCCCGCTCAGCGCTATGCTGCCGGCCTCTCCAGCAGGAATAGGCCCACCGGTTCCTGGAGTGAATCACGCTCGTGCACTCTGCAGTGCATGGAGTGTGAAAGATTCATTTTTAAACTCCCGCTGAAAAAGCCAGCGGGATTTACTCCAGTTTTTACACGAATTCGACACTTAAAATTTTGTTGGGAGAATCCCACCCATGGTGAGTCCATTTCAATGAGTGAGCAGGAAGCTGTTAACCAGCCTGTATGGACCAGCAGGGCTGATCAGCCCAGAAATGGCCAGACAAAATGGCGACGTCTCCTTTCTAATGGCCAGGTGTAAGGCAGTGGTGTGATTTTCTTTGATTTATTATTGTCGCATGTATTGGGATACAGTGAAAAGTATTGTTTCTTGCGCACCATTCAGGCAAAGCATACCGTTCATAGAGAACATAGGGGAGAAGGAAAGGAGAGAGTGCAGAATATAGTGTTACAGTAATAGCTATGGTGTAGAGAAAGATAACTTGGTGCGAGGTAGGTCCATTCAAAAGTCTGATGGCAGCAGGGAAGAAGCTGTTCTTGAGTCGGTTCGTACGTGACCTCATACCTTTGTATCTTTTTCCTGACAGAAGAAAGTGGAAGAGAGAATGTCCGGGGTGTGTGGAGTCCTTGATTCTGCTGGCTGCTTTGCCGAGGCAACGGGAAGTGTAGATGAAGTCAATGGATGGGAGGCTGGTTTGCGTGATGGATTGGGCAGCTCCAGGTCAGGAGTCTTCAGGGTCCGGAGGCTCATCAAAACCGTAAAAGATTGAAATAGAGCGTTGTTGGCACGGGGAGGTGGAGTGGGCACCTCTACCTCGAAAGGTGTCAGTACCAGTGGTGCTCAGTACCCCTGAAGGCGGAGCAGTGCCACTTTGTTTACACTTTGAGCACTGTAAAGCAAGTGGGCCGTTACATAATGGATCATCAGGCGGGGAGTATGGGAAACGGGCGCTCCCTGGCCCAGGGCTTTGACATTGCAGCAGTGAAACTCTGTTATTACCAAAGAAACTGCTAATCAACAAGCATCTGTTTCCCATTGTAATTCACAAAAAAAAGGAACTAGCTGTGGCAACACGTTCACATGTAGGAAGAAGCTATTTCCATTGTGTATCTAGATAAACGGCTACACAGAGGAGGCTTTTCTACATTTCGGTGCCCTCTGCGTGAACTGCAAGCAAACACCAGTAATAATGGGTTGCTACATTGTGATTATGTCTCTCTACAATTAAAGAACAGCTGATTTCTTCCTTAGTATCTTTGTCCGTTGGTTAGAAGTCACAAAAAGTCACAGAGAAATAAAGCAACTCAGCTGTGTATGTAACTTGTACTTCTGTGTCACGTGTATTGAGCTGCAGAGAAACAAGCCCTTTGGTACTTCTGGCCTTGTATGAATTTTTAAACAATGCTTTATATGTTAATTTTGCTGGTTTTTAAATTTCTGAATTGTTATGGGGCCATTACATTTTTTTCAAACCGTTAAATAAAGAAAGCAATTTGACACTTATGCAGCACATTTATTGTAATGCCATCTTTCAAAGTCGCACAGAAATTACGCTACAGCGAGAATGTCTCTGCCTTTGTTTTGTTAGATGCCCACAATGGCACCCTCCCCCACCAACAAACCCCCCACATATCTCTCCTTTCTGTCCTCCGATCCTGCCACAACTTATTTACAGTTCAGAGAGCAGGAACTGCAGGTCTTCCATCAGTCCCCCTTCTGACACGGCTAAGGAATGGTCACAAAGGTGATAATCCTTCAGTTTGTCCTTTTTCCTTCAGGGGAGTGTCAGACCTTTGCTCACTGCCACCAGGAGAGTAGTTCCCTTTATCCTGTGGAAACACCTGGATAGTATCTAAAACAGACATGAATTGAAGAGTCCTAAAAGACCACCAGGCTCATCACTTCCCACGAGTGACCTTTCAGTCATATTCCCAACTTCTAATTTACTAACTCTGGATGTAGGCAAATACCAAACAGAAAAAAGCCGAGGAAAACTTGAATACTACAACAATATCAGTAGTCAAACCAGGTAATGCAATCATAATTGGAGTTCTCCAGATGTACCTTATGGCCAAATCAACATTAAGACACCATCTGTGTGGCTCAGCTGGTTAGAGCCATGGGTAAATGAACTAGAAACATTGCAGGTTTGACACAAGCCGTGCTGAGTTGGCAGATCTCAGCTGTGACTGTGGCAGGCACACTAAAACTGGCCCCAGTACATGTGAGAAGACAATTGGCCAAGATCTGACACCTGATTATTATCTACAGGCCCCTGAGTATGTGGAAGTCAAACGGTTGCAGAATGGTGCTTGGCTATATTTCCACCTTGTTCAAGCTGCTGTTGACACTCAATGCTGGGAGTCACACACAAGTATATATTGGAGAGCCATAACAGGGACTAGTGGAACCATAAAAACAACTTGCATTTATATAGCATCTTTGAGTAGTAAAACATAAGGTGCTTCATGGGAGCTTAAACAAACAAAAACTGGCACAAGCCAAAGAAGGAGACATCAGGAAAAAATGCTTGGTCAAAGAGGTGGTTTAAATCAGTATCTTAAAGAAAGCGAGTGAGGTAGAAAGACTTAGGGGTGAATTCCAGAACTCAATGTCCAGATCCAAGAAGAAAAATCAATAAAGGTCATATTTGTGAAACCCAATTAAAACAGTTTTAAAACAAAAGCAAAATACTGCTGAAAATATGCAATAAAATATAATATAATATAAATATAATATTAAAAATATAATAAAATATAATGGCGTGGGTTTCCTCCGGGTGCTCCAGTTTCCTCCCACAGTCCAAAGATGTGTGGGTTAGGTTGATTGACCATGCTAAAATTGCCCCTTAGTGTCCTGAGATGCGTAGGTTAGAGGGATTAGCGGGTAAATATGTAGGGATATGGGGGTAGGGCCTGGGTGGGATTGTGGTCGGTGCAGACTCGATGGGCCAAATGGCCTCTTCCTGCACTGTAGGGTTTCTATGATTCTATGACACAGATACCCCTACTAATTGATTAGTTTTATTGTTACAACACAAAATAT
Source organism: Mustelus asterias (assembly GCF_964213995.1). NCBI lineage: Eukaryota > Metazoa > Chordata > Chondrichthyes > Carcharhiniformes > Triakidae > Mustelus > Mustelus asterias. The sequence continues at coordinate 106,823,520 of NC_135805.1, read as the reverse complement.
GTTTTCATAAACTGCATATTGGTGGATATCTGAAATAAAACCAGAAAATGTTGTAAATGCTGTTTGATATCTGACTAAGAAGTCTGGAGGTTTATATGGTTGAACATAAACTGTTTGTTAGTGACCTGTAACTGTGTAGATATCCAAGTCACTGTCATGTATTGGCGTTGTCTCCACGCTGGCTCCTTCTGGACCCTTCTCCACACAGTCTCCTATCACATGAATCTCTATACTGTGGGCAGTATTGTTCTTCAGTCCTTCATTAACCCTTGCTCTGATGGAAACCCTTATGCTACCATGACAAACCGCTATCCCTTTAAAGCATATTACAACAGAAAAATCTGGAAATATATAGCACCAACAGAGACAGAAAGAAAGTTCACATTTCAGGTTGATGACTTTTCACCTGAATATTTTTAAGATGACTTAATTGTTTTATGGACTGAACCTGTTGAAAAATACGTTTGGATGGACTTTGAATAGTTACGTCACTCTTGCATTTTGCTTCATCTAACTTCTTGCAGAGCGGCTTCAGATTGCAGCATGATCAATTAAGACATTGATCTGAGCAGTCTTCAATGCATTACACAACACAACAAAAAAAGGATGGGAACTAAATATTGAGGGCTATTCAGTGTTTAGGAAGGATAGACAGAACGGAAACGGTGGTAAAGTTCTATTGTTGATTAAAGCTGATATTGATGCAATATTGAGGAAAGATATTAGCACAGACAATTTGATGATCAGCCATGATCATAATGAATGGCAGAGCAGGCCGAATGGTCTACTCCTGCTTCCAGTTTCTATGTATGTTGCGATGTTAAAAAGAACAATGGGAGATGTAGGTGGAGACTTGCACTTTCTAAAGGAAGTACAACAGAATGCTGAGGGGTAGGCTAAATGAGGAGCAAAGAAATGAGGCATACTGGTGGAGGAGGTGGTGGCATTGTGTAATGTCACAGGATAAGTAATCTAGGGGCCAAGTGCATTAATGCCTTGGCGTACATGGGTTCAAATCCCACAGCAGCAGCTGGTGGAATTTAAATTCAACAAATAATCTGGAATTGAAAGTTAGTGTCAATAATGATGACCATGAAACCATCATCAATTGGCGTAAGTGCCAGGGACCTGGGTTTGATTCCTGGCTTGGGTCACTGTCTGTACGGACTCTGCACGTTCTCCCCGTGCCTGCGTGGGTTTTCTCCGGGTGCTCCAATTTCCTCCCACAGTCCGAAAGACATGCTGATTAGGTGCACTGGCCATGCTAAATTCTCCCTCAGTGTACCCGAACAAGTGCCGGAGTGTGGTGACTAGGGGATTTTCACAGTAACTTCATTGCAGTGTTAATGTAAGCCTACTTACAATAATAAATAAACATAAACTTTTTTAAAAAACCATCTGATTCTACTCATACCCTCTGAGGGAAGGAATTCAGCCATCCTTATTTACATGTGACTCCATGTCCACGGCAACGTGGTTGACTCTTACCCTCTGAAATGGCTGGGCAAAACACTCAGTTGAAGGGCAATTTGAGATGGGCAACACATGTGGGCCTTGCCAGAGACACCCACATCCCATGAATGGATAAAATAAAAACAAAATGGAGAGCCAAAAAGTGAAAGAAGAAACAAGGTAGAGACAGAAAATCAAAATATAAATTATGAATTGCTGTTTAAAAAAATCATGCCTTTGCTCGTGGGTAGAGTTTCCTCCACTTTGGACACAGTCAGGAAATTGTACCCAAGATGAGCTTCAGCTTGCCAGGGTTAGGCTGCATGTTGCAAAATTACATAAAGGTTAATTTGCCTAATCACAATTAAAAATCTTCTAAGAAGTCGGTACAATCAGGCAACAGAAAATCAATTACTTATTTTAATTTTTTCCCATTAAGAAGTATTTGTTGACACCTTTAAGGAGTAGCAACCTAGTGCAGTTTCATGAATTCAGGTAAGTTGATCACCCAAAATAATTTTAAGAGGTGTGACCAGCTTTGCACCTTTGAGTAATCTGATTTAAAATCACAGGAAATGACTGAAAAAAATGAGTGAACCATGTAATACTTTCAGTGGCATGCACGAGACAGTTTCTTAATAATTAAATATTTTTCAATATGAGAATGTTATAATTTGCGCTATTAGTGCCCATGCACCTGATAAAATATATCACTATTGAAAAATCTTCCTGAACCAGCGCAGTTTGTGGAATCCCACAATTGCAACTTGGGGCAGATTTTGTGGTGGAATTTAATCAGAGGGAATTGAATCTTGAATATTGTGGAAACATGTGGGCGGCACGGTGGCACGTTGGTTAGCCTAACAGTGGCAGGGACAGGGACCCGTGTTCAATTACAACTTTGGATGACTATCTGTGTGGAGTTTACACGTTCTCCCTGTATCTGTGTAGGTTTCCTCCAGGTGCTCCGGTTTTTTCCCACAGTCCAAAGATGTGCAGGTTAGGTGGATTGGCAATGCTAAATTGCCCCTTAGTGTCTAAAGGTATGCAGGTTAGGTGGATTGACAATGCTAAATTGCCCCTTAGTGTCTAAAGGTATGCAGGTTAGGTGGATTGACAATGCTAAATTGCCCCTTAGTGTCCAAAAATGTGTAGGTTAGATGGATTAGCCACGGTAAATGTGTGAGGTTACGGGGATAGAGTGAGGGAAAGGGCCTGGGTAGGGTACACTGTCAGGGAGAGTCAGTGCAGACTCGATTGGCTAAATGGCCTCCTTCTGCACAGTAGAGATTCTAGAAACATAGAAACATAGAAAATCTACAGCACAAAACAGGCCCTTCGGCCCCACAAGTTGTGCCGAACATATCCCTACCTTTTAGGCCTACCTATAATCCTCCATCCTATTAAGTCCCATGTACTCATCCAGGAGTCTCTTAAAAGACCCTATTGAGTTTGCCTCCACCACCACTGATGGCAGCCAATTCCACTCGCCCACCACCCTCTGTGTGAAAAATTTCCCCCTAACATTTCCCCCGTACCTACCCCCCAGCACCTTAAACCTGTGTCCTCTCATAGCAGCCATTTCCACCCTGGGAAAAAGCCTCTATTCTATGAATGTTAATGGTTTTGGGCATAACTCACTTTTAAAATTCACGAATTATTTGTGCCGGTTTAGCCAATCCTGCATGGATTATGCTGCTATTATTAGCAGCAACTAGTGGAATACTCGTAGAATACTCATAGAATTCCTACAGTGCAGAAGGAGGCCATTTGGCTCACCCAGGCCCTATCCTCAAAACCCCACTTATTTACCCTGCTAACCTCCTGACACTAAAGGGCAATGTAGCATGGCAAATCAACCTAACCCGCATATTTTTGCAGTGCGGGAGGAAACTGGAGCACCCGGAGGAAACACGTGCAGACACGAGGAGAATGTACAAACTCCAGGCAGTAACCCAAGACTGGAATTGAACCCACGTCCCTGACACTGTGAGGCAGCAGTGCTAACCACTGTGCCACTGTACCACCCCTAAAGTTGACTCCAAGCGTTCTCTTAAGTATAGCATCACTGGTCTCCCCTGTAAGCATACTCTTATGGTCAGTTCATCTTTAGTTATCACAAACGCATCATATGGTAGTATTAATCAGGGGTTGTACCAAAGAAATCTTATATTGTGTGAATTAGAGAGCAAAATTGTGCATATAATTCCAAATGTGATTATTCCGACATCTAGAAGGTTGACAGATACATAAACCAATGAGATAAGGCCAATTATAAATTAACTGGTATGTGAACAAACAGAATAATGCCTACAGTGAATTTTATCCATCATCAGAATGTTCCTGCTACCATAGAAAATTAAGTGTGCCACGCTATCCCTATATATAGGATAAAACCCCATTTGTTCGATATAGTTTCTCTGAAGCTAAGTGGAACTAAGTTTAAACAGAGGACTTATTCACTTGGGTTGACTTTAGTTGGCTGAAATTGGTGTTCACATGGTGAAACTGACTTCAAATTGGGGTTAATGTTACATTACTAGCCAGTCCCACTTTTCTAGGGGCCTATTGACCATAAGACCATACGACTATAAGATATAGGAGCAGAATTAGGCCATTCAGCCCATCTGCCATTTAATCATGGCTGATAAGTTTCGCAACCCCATTCTCCGGCTTTTTCCTCGTAACCCTTGATCCTCTTACCAATCAAGAACCTGATGGCTGGTCTGATTCAAGTAGTATAGTCTTTTCATGTACAAATCAGGATTCTATGATGATCATAGGAGTCCAATGTTCATTTCAGCAGCAGTTGAAGAAAGTATCCCATCATCCCTTTCTCAAGGACAAATAGTCAATAAAATGGGCAATAAATACAGGCATTGCCAGCCATGCTCACATCCCAGGAACAATAAAAATCCATTATCTTCCCTGATGTTGGCTGATTCCAATTGATTCAAAAGCCTTCAGGATTCGTCTTAACAGTCTTGCTCTTGATTGTCCAATATTGTGGTGATATTTAACAGTTCAGCTCACATGTGAAAATCTTGTTTTATACACATAGTTACATAATGAAATGTTATGAATTTTAAACACAGTTTTGTTTGTGTAATTTTGTTAATGAAAATTAGCTAGTTCCAGAGAAGCACATGGAAGCACAGAAATCCTCAATTAATCTAAAAGTGGCTAAAAGTCAACGTCCAGTGCAGTGTAACAGTGCAAAAAATGGCATCCAATTCAGCAGTGCCAATGTGTATTAAGGTCGTACAAAATTGAGGGGTAAGAAAATATGCATCAAGCCTACCCCACTCCACAATGGCCCAGCCATCACAGTGAAACACTCCTTCCCTACCCCAACCTTGCGATCCCACTCCGCACAAACCTCCCCCATTGCACCACCCACCATGTATTCTGCTGGGAGAGACAAAACAAAAACAGAGCCAATAAGGACTAATTACTCAGTAAAAATTCTCTCTGACCCCCTCAGGTCATTCAAACCAGTCCAAAAACTCACGTGGACTAAAGTGCTGTCAATAAAATGACTTACTTTCGAAAAAAGCAATATCCTCCACATCAACTGGCATTGCATTCCTGAGGCTCACTACTCCCTGGAAAACAGTCTCGTTTTATGAGCTGATTTGATTTATTATTGTCACAGGTATTAGTATACAGTGAAAAATATTGTTTCTTGCACGCTATACAGGCAAAGCATACCGTTCATGCAGGACATACAGCAGAAGGAAAGGAGAGGGTGCAGAATATAATGCTGCAGTTGCATACAGGGTGAAGAGAAAGATCAGCTTAATACATGGGAGGTCATTCAAAAATCTGATGGCCGCAGGGAAGAAGCTGTTCTTGTTGGTACGTGTTCTCAGGCTTTTGTATCTTTTTCCTGATGGAAGAAGGTGGAAGAGAATATGTCTGGGGTGCGAGATTATGCTGGCTGCTTTTCCAAGGGAATGGGAAGTGTAGACAGAGTCAATGGATGGGAGGCTGGTTTGAGTAGTGGACTGGGCTACCTTCACAACCCTTTGTAGTTTCTTGCGACTTTGATCAGAACAGGAGCCATAGCAAGCTGTGATACATCTGGAAAGGATTCTTTCTATGGTGCATCTGTAAACATTGGCATGGAGGGTCCAGGACAGATTGTTGGTGATGTGAACAACGAGAAACTTGAAGCTCGCAGCCATTTTCACATCATTGTCATTGATATCGACAGGGACATGTCCTCCATTACATTTCCTGAAGTCAATGACTATCTTCTTTGTTTTACTGACATTGAGGGAGGGATTATTGTCATCGCATCATTTCACCAGATTTTCTATCTCTTTCCTGTACTCCATCTTGTCATTGTTTGAGATCTGACCCACTACGGTGGTGACATTAGCAAAATTGGAAATGGAATTTGACCATACAGTTATAACTGTAGAAGGAAAATAGTAAGGGGCTGAGAACACAGTCTTGCGGGACACCGGTGTTGAGGATAATTGTGGCGGAGGTGTAGTTACCTATCTTTACTGGTCTGTGGGTTAGGAAGCCTAGGATCCTATTGCAAAGGGAGGAGCTGAGCCCGAGGCCTTGGAGTTTGGAAATTAGTTTTGTTAGGATAATGATGTTAGAGGCTGAGCTGTAGTCAATAAATAGGAGCCTGACATAAGTGGCTTTGTTATCCAGGTGTTCCAGGGTTGATTGTAGGGCCAAGGAGATGGCATCTGCTGTGGACCTGTTGTGGCGATAGGCGAACAGTAGTGGGAGATCAGGTTTGATGTGTGCCATGACTAACATTTCGAAGCACTTCATAATGATGGCTATCAGAGCCACCGGATGGTGGTCATTGAGGCACACTGCCTGGCTTTTCTTTGGTACAGGGATGATGATCATCTTCTTGAAGCAGGTAGGGACCACAGATCAGACTAAGGAAAGGTTAAAGATGTCTGCAAATACCCCTCCCCGCTGGTCCACAGAGGATCTGAGAGCTCGTCCGGGTACCCCACCCGGGCCAGTCACTTTCTGTAGATTAACTTTCAAGAAGGCTGATCTGATATCTATCTGTGATGGTGACCTCAGATACCGGTTCAACCAAAGCTTCCAGGGTGGATGACGTCCTCTCGCTGACCTCTTGCTCAAAACGGGCATAGAATCCATTGAGTTCATCAGGGAGAAGTGCATTGTTGCCGGTGATTTTACACAGCTTCACCTTATTGCCTATATGTCGTGCAGACCTTGCCAAAATCAGTGGATATTCATGTGACTAGCTTGGGACTCTAGCTTGGTCCATTATTATTATGTTGATGATTTTCCGTAGATTGTATTTGGATTTCTTGTCTAGATCAGTGTCACCCGACTTGAGCGCATCAGCCTTGGACTTCAGTAAGCAGTGGATATCCCTGTTCATCCATGAGTCATAGGATCATAGAATCCTATAGTGCAGAAGGAGGCCATTCAGCCCATCGAGCCTGCACCGACCACAATTGCACCCAGGCCCTATTCCCGTATATCCATGTATCTACCCTGCTAATCTTCCTGACACTAAGGGGCAATTGAAAATGGCCAATCAATCTAATCTGCACATCTTTGGACTGTGGGAGGAAACCGGGACACTCGGAGGAAACCCATACAAATGTGCAAACTCCACACAGTCACCCGAGGCCAGGATTGAACCCAGGTCCTTGATGCTGTGAGGCAGCAGTGCTAACCACTGTGCCACCATGCCACCCACATACAATTCCCCCCCCCCGCCCCCCCAGAGAGTTTTACCTCGGTCCTCTTCCCCACCTTATCCCTGTAACCCCATACATTTATCATGGCTAATCCATCTTACCTACATACTCTGGGCTACTAAGGGGCAATTTGGCATGGCCAATCCACCTAACTTGCACATCTTTGGACAGTGGGAGGAAACCTAAGCACCCAGAGGAAACCCACGCAGATACTGGGAGAATGTGCAAACTCCACACAGACAGTCGCCCGAGGCCAGAATTGAACCCTGGTCCCTGGAGCTGTGAGGCAGCAGTGCTAACCACTGTGCCAACATGCCACCCAAGTATCGACTAATTTATGTCTCTCATTTTGTTGGGCTCAGCATCTCCTTTAAACCATTCTTGCTAATGATATACTCAGTATCCACTGTTCATACTTTAAAAAAAAATCAAATTAGCAGAACTAGGTTTTTTAAAAAAAGGGCGGCATGGACAAGTTGGGCCGAAGGGCCTGTTTCCATGCTGTAAATCTCTATGACTCTATGACTCTATGATCAAAAGGAAATTCATTTTTATTAACTGCTTTTTAGAAATAGACACAGACAGCGTAATTCACCGCTTTAATAAAGCCACAGTGTCATTTTATTTTAAAATACAGTTAAGGGATAGCCAGCAGGAGAGTGTTATGACATCTTTAAAACATAATGTAATCAGTTCTGAGCCAGGTTGCTCCCAAATGGAAGCCATTTTGAGCCACTTAATGACAATAATGTGTCAGAAACATGCAGGTTGCCTTTTTTTATATATAAAAAACATTGGTCTTTAAATTACTACAGCTGCAAAAGCCAGGTGCTGCGTTCCCTTCAGAAAGAACAGGAAATTATGAAATCGAGATTCTGCGAATGCGATGGGTGTCAGCTCATAATGCCATTCGTGAGGTCAAACTATCCACCTGGTGCACAATTGACTGGCAGAGGCAGATTGTGAGGGAAGTACGAGAATACAAACACGCTGCTTTGCCTCAGACAATAGCAACTCGAGCACTGGCTAACACTGAATATGATTAAAGGGAAACACCTACTTTAAGATGAAGCTTTGTTGTCAGTCAACAGAGATTAATCTTATGAGCAACAGTTTCTAATTAATAGTATATTCGAGGCCTTTTCACTTTGTTGGCTCTTGATTTTCCCTCTGTTTAGAAGCGATTTATTTTAAAAAACCCAACTTTCACAATTTTCTTTTGGCGAATCCTCCAGAAATGAAATGGTTCTGAATTTCTCATGATCTGACTGCAGCAAATTATTTCAGTGATTGCAATGGAAAAGGCCCATCCTAACCAATTGTCACTGAGATAGACCCCTGTGCCCAACACGTTCTGGCAGCTCGAATTTTAACTCAATACAGTGCACTGCCCTTGATGCTTAAAATTCATGTGAAGTAATTATAAATTAATCAAACATTATTGTCCAGTATTGCTTCTTAAATCAGCACTAATAAGAGCCATTTAACTTCATATGTAGATGAAAGTGGAAGGAAAATTGATTTTTATTGAGTATGAAAACAGAAATTCTTCAGATTATTTGTCTTTAATTGATATGTTTGTGCAAGTGTGGGGCTTTAATGCAATGAAAATGAACTGACACATAACATATTCTAGAAATAAGCTAGGCACAGAAAAATATAAACAAAATGGCTGCTAACAACAACAAAACTGACTGGGTGCCAAAAATGGAGTTGCTGATTATTAACTAATATGATTCCAAATTTTGTTCGATTTTTATCTTATGTGGTATTTGGGCTGCTTTTTCTTTGGTATCAGACAATGTTTCAGGAAGCAAGCAAGAAAACAACCCAAAATCAGATTATTACCAACACTTTCAGAAAAATACTAATTTACAGGGTTACAGCAAAAGCTCCAACGTCACGTTAAAAGAATGCAGAGATGGGGTTTTTTTAAGTTGTCATGTGTGAACACAGTGATAAGTTTTTTTAACTGTTTTAATTTGCATTAAAATGTTCTATTTGCTTATCAGTGATACCACAGCTTGTGTATGAGAATTTGAGATAAAAGTACGCTGTCCAAAGCAGTTATCTATCACAGGAAGTCACTCACTATTTCCATGGTTTCAGCTCTGCTATGTTTTTCAATGGAGCAGAAGTAAAAACAATAAGCTTATCATGTTAGAGACAGAGTTTTAGAAAAAGCTAATCTTTTCTTATTACATAAAGGAGAAAGATTAAAAGAAACAATTTGAAAATTCTGCAGTGTGGGTTGCATATATTAAATATTGTAGCAGCTGATAGTAATTACAAAATACAGGTGGTAAAAAGCCATTGAATACAGTCAGGCAGCTGCTGCATTCTGTACTTCAACCAGAGTTATTAAACACAGGGATGTGAGGACCTTAATATTTTTTGCTCTATTTAGAAATCTAGAAGGCAAATGTCTGTAGTGGAGAAGACCAGGACAACTGATAAGAGTTTTTAAATTTTATTTATTAGTGTCATAAGTAGGCTTACATTAACACTGCAATGAAGTTACTGTGAAAATCCCCTAGTCGCCACACTTCAGCATCTGTTCAGATACACTGAGGGAGAATTTAGCATGGCCAATGCACCTAACCAGCATGTCTTTCGGACTGTGAGAGGAAACCAGAGAACCCGGAGGAAACCACACAGAAACGGGGAGAATGTGCAGACTCCAGACAGACAGTGGCCCGAGCTGGGAATTGAACCTGGGGGTTCCTGGAGTTGTGAAGATGCAGTGCTAACGACTGTGCCACCGTGACAAAGATAATGTAATGTAAAAAGAAACTGGGATCCGGCTGAGAGACTGGTGCATCGTTGAGAAGACATACCATCCCCTGTGGTAATATTCCAGGCAATCCAAAAAAAAATCAAAGATAACAGCAGAAAATACTGGGAACATTCAGCTGATCAGGCGGTCTCTGTGGGGAAACATATTTCAGGTCACTGACCTTCCATGAGATCTGGAAGATGTTAGAGATTTTTTAAAACAGGAGAGAACCAAAAGAGGCCCATAGATAGGGTAAAGAGTAGGAATAATTAAATGACAAAAAGCATGATGGTACCTGGTAAAAGAGGTGGTAATGGCTCAAGTCTAGAAACGAAAGGAAGTGCAAGTTTCTCTCTCTGTCCTCCAAATTTCATTATCTCTTTCTGGTTCAATTTTTTTCCAAATCGACCTGAACGCTAACAGTAAAGTCCTTCCCTTCCTCAAATTTCAAGTGCAGAGCCAATATTTCAACAAGCTCTGTTTTCCTAGCACCTTAATTCAAGTTGATCCCTAATTCCTCTGCTACAGCCTTCAAATTAACCTTTGTCAACTGTTCCAAGGTACTAAGAGACAAATTGTCTCTCTTTAAAATGGTTTTAGTCATGGGTCATCAGATTCCTCATCTCAGTCGCAAACAGGAGACCCTTTTTTTAAGCTGTGCCCCCTAGTTCTAGATGCCCACAGCTGGAGAGCTTCACGCCAGCTTTCTCACCAGAACTGACACTTTGCCAATATCTGGTCAGATCGTCCCCTACGAGTACACCCAAAGTACGCTCAGATACCTCTGCATCACAGTGTTCTGCAGTTTCCCTCCATTTAAATTATATTCTGGTTTTCTATTCTTCCTGCCAAATTGGACAAACTCATTTTTTCTCTAATTATACTCCGGGCCAGATTCTCCAGCCTTGCCTGCAGCTGGGATTCTCTGGTCCTGCTGCAGTGAACGGAGATTTGGTTGAGTGCTAAATTCTCCATTCTCACTGGCAGCGGTAGTGGGGCGTAAACAGCCAGAGAATCCAACACTCCATCTGTCAAACTTTTGCTCACTCACTTAACTTAGCTATTTTTCCTTTGCAGGTTCTTTGTATCCTCCTCATGTTTTCCTACCTATCTTTGTATCATCAGTAAATTTGGCTACAATGCATTCAGATCCTTCATTCAAGTCATTAATATGAATCACAAATAGTTCAGGCCCCAGCACTGATTCCTATGGCACTCCACCAGTAACAGTTTGCCAAATTGAAAAATGGCCCATTTTTCCCGACTCTGTATGCTGTTAGTTAGTCAATCATCCATCCACACGAATATAAAACCTCCAATCATGAGCTCTTATCTTGTGTGGTATCCTTTTATGTGGCATCTTATCGAATGTCTTGTGGAAATCCAAACACACCACATCTACAGGTCCTCCTTTATCCATCCTGCTTGTTACAGCCTCAAAGGACTCTAACCAATTTGTTTAACATGTTTTCCCATTCACAAAACCATTTTGCCTCTGCCTGATTGTATAATGATTTTAGAAATGTCCCACCACTACTTCTTTTAAAAAGATTTTGTCATTTTAGTCTAATGATAGAAGTTAGACTAACTGGCCTATAACTTTCTGCTTTCCATCTCCTTCCTTTCTTGAATAGCAGTGTTAGATTTGCTGTTTGCAAATCAGCTGGAATCTTTCCAGAATCTAGGAAATTTTGGAAGATTGCAGCCGATGCAGCCACTATCTCGACAACCACATACTCGAGGGTGCATCAGATCCATGGGAACTGATGTCTTTTAGTCTCATTCATTTTCCTATCACTTTTTCTCCAATTATTGATTGTTTTAAGTTCCCCTTCTGCCTCTTGATTTTCTACTATACTCGGGATGCTCTTTGTGTCTTCTGTTGTGAAAACAGATACAAAATACTTTTCAGGTCTCTGCCATTTCCTTGTTTCACTTATTAATTCTTGAATCTCAGCCTCCAAGGGATCAACCCTTACTTTAGCTACTCTCCTCCTTTTTATATACTTGTAGAAGTTTTTACTGTCTGTTTTTATATTTCTTGCTCTCTCATACTGCATTTTTTAGTTTTTTGGTTAGCCTTTTCTGGTTTGTAAAACTTTTTCTATCTTCTGGCCCACCAATGATCTTTGCAATGTTGTCAAACTTTTCTTTCAATGTGGTGCTATCCTTTATTTTTCAGCTACAGATGATCCATCCTTCTCATACAGTCTTTCTTTCTCAATGGAATATGTCTTGATTGAGGGTTATGAAATATTTCCTTAAATGTCTACCACTGTTCCTCTACCATCTTGCCTATTAATCTATTTTCCCATTCCAGTTCAGCCAACTTTCTCTTCACACCATTGTAAATTCCTTTATTTAAGTTTAAAATACTAAGTTTAGACCTACCTTTCTCACCCTCAAACTGAATGTGAAATTCGATGATGCTATGATTGCTCATTGCTGGAAGGATCCTTTACTATAATTTCATTAATTAATCCTCTCTGATTCCATATTATCATGTCTAATATAGTTTGCTCCCTGGTTGGCTCCAGAATGTATTGTTCTAAGAATAGGAAAAACAGGAAAACAAAATACTTAACCAATGAGAAAAATAAATCTGACATATACCTCAGCAGTTTCATGGTCACAACATTGGCAGTCAATGGGACAAACACAGGGCTTAAAATTCATGAGCCCAGAGTTTTGGGTGCAGGGCTCACGGTTCATGGCCTGCCCATGCTGGTTTTGAATGAAATAGGGAGGACATGATTGTAGCTTGTGGTTGAGTGGGTCCCACATTGTTCGTGTCCTCCACACACTGCTGGCTGCTGCGCGTTCAATAGACGAGCCGAGCACTATTGTGCAGAACCCACCTGAAGCTGCCAGCTTGGTCTTCTTAAAGGCAAGCTGTCCCCCTTAAAGGGAAGTTGCACCAGAAACGTTGCTGCAATTTAAATGATGAAGAAGTAAACACCGTGGTGGAGAAAGTATTCTCCAGGTCATGGATACAGCACTGGAGGTATTAGAGATAGTGGAGAGAGCCCATGGTAAGCCATGGGTGAGAAGTGCCAGGAGAGAACCATCCTAGATGGTGAGGGAGGTCAATTCCCAGCATCTGGCCCCAAGGGTCTGGCATCAATGCCATGGGAAGTCTAGTGACCTCAGCAAGGTGGCCATCGTCAGTGAATACATCTTCAGGGTTAGACAGGGTAGATTCAGAAAGAATGTTCCCAATGGCGGGGGAGTCCAGAACTAGGGATCATAGTTTGAGGATAAGGGGTAAACCTTTTAGAACTGAGGTGAGGAGAAATTTCTCCACCCAGAGGGTGGTGAATGTGTGAAATCCCCTCCCACAGAATGTGGTTGAGGCCAAAACGTTGTCTGGTTTCAAGAAGAAATTAAACTTAGCTCTTGGGGCTAAAGGGATCAAGGGATATGGGGAGAAGGGGGGATCAAGATATTGAATTCGCTGATCAGCCATGATCAAAATGAATGGGGGAGCAGGCTCAAAGGGCCAAATGGCCTACTCCTGTTTCTAGTTTCTATGTTTCTATCTTTCAAATAAAATCTCCTACCCACTAACCTTTGATCTGATTTGATTTGATTTATTATTGTTATACAGTGAAAAGTATTGTTTCTTGCGCGCTATACAGACAAAACATACCGTTCATAGAGAAGGAAACGAGAGAGTGCAGAATGTAGTGTTACAGTCATAGCTAGGGTGTAGAGAAATATCAACTTAATGCAAGGTAAGTCCATTCAAAAGTCTGACAGCAGCAGGGAAGAAGCTGTTCTTGAGTCGGTTGGTACGTGACCTCAGACTTTTGTATCTTTTTCCCGAAGGAAGGAGGTGGAAAAGAGAATGTCCGGGGTGCGTGGGGTCCTTAGTTATGCTGGCTGCTTTGCTGAGGCAGCGGGAAGTGTAGACAGAGTCAATGGATGGGTGGCTGGTTTGCATGATGCCTCTTCAGCTGCTCAATGCACCAAACCTATCCGTGCACTCCCAGGCATTCATGCCTAACACAGATACTCCCTCCACAATATCTTTGCACATGTACCAATGATGCCAGCCTCATACTCACCTCTGATTGTCTCCAAACACTTCAAGCTATTCAGCTATGCCAGGCACATCACCCAGACACGGTGCGACACAACAATTGGCATTCTGCCCTCTCTCGAGTAGGTGGAACACAATAAAAAGGAGAGAAGCAGAAGCAATGGGACAAGGGTGCTTGCATCTTCTGAGTCCAAGGAGGAGATGGCACTCTGCGTCACAGTGCCAGTTCTTAGACGGCCTGTGGCATCTTATGTTGTTGAGAACATCGATGGTATGTTCCTGTCTTATGTTATTTTTCAATTCCCAGATCACTCTCATCTTGCTATCTGGCACAGAATTAGCTACTGATAGTGTGACCATGGGCCTCTTGTTCTTCACTCCACCCTGCTTCTCTCACACTAACCTTTTCCTTTTGAGATTTTGCTTTCAGATTATCAAGAACTACTATCTGCAGGGTCAGAGGAACTCCAAGAAGAGGAGAGTCAGAGCAAGGGCACAGCCTTGTTGAAGAGGCCCCATCGCTAGATATGACATCTAGCTCAAATACTGGCAATGCACTTACCTTGGGGATTAGTATAGAGTTAAAATTTGCACATGGGGCATCATTGGGCACAAGCTGGCTGCTGCCAGGTCAGGGCTAAGGGCGGTTAATTTACCAGCACCCTGTCACAGACCTGTTCCACTACAGGGAACTTAGAGGAGTATCATGATGGGGTGGCATAGAGGAGAAGGCAAGTGGTTGCCCACACCAGCACACTGGGTTCATTAGCTGCTCTAGCAAATCGCCTCTTCTCACTGTCAAAGAGCATTGAGGAGTCTAGTTCTGAGCTGGCAGAAGGCATTGTGAAGTGTTTGCCCTCCACACAACTTCGGCCCCATCTTCCTGCCATGTTACAGACCCAGAGGTCTTGTCACGGCGACCCTTTTGTAAGAACAGACCACCGACCCTGTGAGAATGCCGCAACACTCCCTGCCAAATCCAGCAAATCACCACAACTCCAAAAACACTCCACAGCACTTCCGGTCACTTTGCAATCGGTAATTTGTTAAAGTTTACCTGGTCTACAATCTGGGTGCCTGACTTTTGAATAGACTAATGCAGGGCTCATCTTGCAAGACGTTGTTTGCAGATTGATCTATGATGACACTAACTCGACCTGCGTGGTTCAACTTTGGTATCCTCTCATCACAGCAGCCAATTAATTGGTCAATGCGACATCAGGATGTTGCCAATTCAAAGCCTTTATATCCTCAAGAGGAAGCCTTCTCATCATAACTATACAATGTGCAACGCCCCCACAAAACCAGCACTTTTACAGCCATTGACAAAGCAGTCATCATGGCTGCAGATTGCAGTGTTCAGAAGGGTTTACACAGTGTCACAGCAGTTCAGCAATCTGTGCTCGAACAGATTATTAGGGTTGTTGAGGCACTACCCTGGGAGAGTTACCATGGCACCAGTGCAGGATCCGTGAAGCATAAAACTGCTGTCCTTTCTCAGAATTGCAGCATTTGTTCTCCAACCCCTGCAACCCTTATTGTTGCCTCTGAGCCAGCCAGCCAGGACAGACTGCTGCCACTCATGCCAACTCGGTGCTGTCTGAAGCCAGAGCTTCTATCAGCAGTTCTCACTTGAATTATCATAAATTCTCAAGATGTGATCATTTAAATATTGGGGGCAGATGATTACATTTGAAGTGGCGTAACAGGAGCATCCATCCTGCTCACACGTCAGCATATCGGAGTGGCTCCCAATGTGTGTTGGACTGATCTCCATGAACTGTATTGGAATATTTTAAGATAACGCATGATTGACAGGGCCCAAGATGAACCGCATTCTCTGTCTCTGTGATCAATTTCTCTTTCAATGGCCACTCCTGTGGTCTTTTTGATTTCAGTGGATGCAGAGGGCACTGGGCCTAGTGGGGCTTATCTAGTGATTCAAGAACAGCTTCTCCCCTGCTGCCATCAGATTTTTGAATCGACCTACCTCGCACTAAAAGCAAAGTATACTTATTAGTAACAAGTAAGGCTTACATTAACACTGTAATAAAGTTACTCAAAATTCCCCATGTCACCACAGTCTGGCATCTGTTCAAGTCAATGCACTTAACCAGCACATCTTTCAGAACGTGGGAAGAAACCAGAGCACCCGGAGGAAATCCACGCAGATATGGGGAGAAGGTGCAAATTCCACACAGACAGTGATCCAAGCTGGGAATCAAACCCAGGACCCTGGCACTGTGAGGCAGCAGTGCTAACCACTATGCTACTGTGCCACTCCCAGTTGATCTTTCTCTACACCCTAGCTATGACTGTAAAACTACATTCTCCCACCCTCTCCTTTCCTTCTCTATGAATGGTGTGCTTTGTCTGTATAGCGCGCAAGAAACAACACTGTGTAAACATGTGACAATAATAAATCAAATCAAATCAAATTGAGTGGGCTTTCCAGATAGTTTGGAAATACTGCCGTTCATGACCATAAGCTACTGCTGGGGTGTAAGAGGACAGGCAGGCGGAAAAGACATCCCCGCTGCATCGGAATTTCCCCATGCAAATGAGGTGGAACCTTGTTGTATCTGCCTCCTGCCCCGTTTTCCAACTCCTCCATCGGAATTCTGCTCTTTTCATACAGTTTCAGGCTTTGGAAAAATGTCTGCTGTGAATGCTAGCTGTAGGTTGAATAATATTATGCTGAGTAAAATTAACTTCTGCTTTGAAACAATTGTCCTCTGACACATTTTCAATGATCATATATGGCAAATGTTCATTATCAATGCTGGGTGTCAGCTTTGGTTCCATGGTGCCACTCACATAGATTCAAGCCACACTCTTGTTCTCACTGGAACGACGGAGGTTGAGGGGCGACCTGATAGAAGTCTACAAGGTTATGAGGGGCATGGACAGAGTGGATAGTCAGAAGCTTTTTCCCAGGGCGGAAGAGTCAATTACGAGGGGGCACAGGTTTAAGGTGCGAGGGGCAAGGTTTAAAGGAGGTGTATGAGGCAAGTTTCTAACACAGAGGGTGGTGGGTGCCTGGAATTCGCTGCTGGGGAAGTAGTGGAAGCAGATATGATAGTGACTTTTAAGGGGTGTCTTGACAAATACATGAATAGAATGGGAATAGAGGGATATGGTCCCCGGAGGAGTAAGGGGTTTTAGTTCAGTCGGGTAACATGGTCGGTGCAGGCTTGAAGGGCTGTTCCTGTGCTGTAATTTTCTTTGTTTTTTGTTCTTTGTTCCAGGGACTTGAACACAAACTCTAAGCTGACAGTGCAATACAGTGCTGAGAGAGTGCTGCACTGTCAGAGATGCCACCATTTGAATAAAATGCTTTTGTTAAAGATCCGATGATACTCTTTCAAGAACTTCATCAAAGTTCTCCCTGTGTCCTGGCCAATATTTAGCCCTCAATCAATAACACTAAATAAACAGATTACCTGATTAAAATCAGACTGTTGTTTATGGGAGCTTGCTGTGCACAAAATGGCTCTGATGTTTCCTACAACATGAACTGCACTTCATAGAATCCCCACAATGCAGAAGGAGACCATTCAGCCCATTGAGTCTGCACCAACATCCTAATTAGGCCCACCCAAGCCCTATCCCTGTAACCCCACACATTTTACCCTGCTAATCCCCTAATCTACATGCTAAGGGGTAGTTTAGCATGGCCAATCCACTACACCTGCACATCTTTGGACTGTGGGAAGAAACCGGAGCACCCGGAGGACATCCACGCAGACGCAGGGAGAATGTGAAAACTCCACAGAGAGTCACCAAGGTTGGAATCAAACCTGGGTCCCTGACGCTGTGAGGCAGCAATGCTAACCACTGTGCCATCGTGTCATCCATGGAAAAGTATTTCATTGGGTTAAACATTTTAGGGCATCTTGAATTTGTGAAGGGTGCTAAATAAGTGAAAGTCTTTCGTTCAATTGAAGCTTTGGAACTGGGAGATCTGAAAAAAGACCTGCAATTTAATTCAATCCTCAGCAAACATTCTTCCTTGTCAATTAATGTTGGATGCATTTAATTCATTGTTATCTTGTTCGTTACATGGTGAGATTAAATATAGAAATTGTCGGAATGCCAGCAGATTGGTCAGCATCTGAAAGAAAAGGACATGTGAATGTTTCATGTGGAACCTTTCAGCAAAATTGAAGTTTGATAACTCTTCTTCACATGTGGGTGTTGAGAATGTGGAACTCACTGCCATGGGAATGGGGGGGTTAAGGTGAGTGGCACAGAAGCACTTAATCTACCTGGGTACAAGAGGAGGAATTAGAAGGAGATGTCGGTAGGGTATGATGAAGTAAGCTGTGAGGAGGTTAGTGTGACTCATAAATACCAACATATTGTTTCTGTGTGTAAAATTCTGGATAATTCTGATGCTTTAATGGGTAATGGTATTACCTGGTGTGTCATTGGAACACGTAGTCCAGACGCTCCCGTGTTCGATTCCTGCTCTGTGCTGCTCTGTGCTGAGTTAGCTGGTCCTGGCTTCAACATTAGTTGGACTGCTCCAAGAAAAACGACTTGGTCTCCTGCTCTTGATTGCTGCCTAGGCCTCATACTGGAAAGTGCGAGAGTGTAGGTAGCACGTGAGCAGTGAATCAAGCTCAGCATCCATCTTGGGCTGATTGAGTTATATTGATGGTGATTGGAATGATTTTTGCACCCTAAGCATTTTGTCCCTTCGGATAGAAGAATGATGATGATAAGAAACAAAAGTGGGTCTGCAAAGGGGATGGGGGGAGGGGGTGGAAATAATAGCGTTTCAAGTAAAAATAGCCTTTCTGTAAATATAACCAATTCATGAGTTTTGGGTGTGAATATAAACATAGCAAGGTTGCACTGTCAAAATCAAGTGTGAAAATATTAAGTATTGTCTTGGCCTGTGGTTAATTTGCAAGAAAGAATATAAAGAATTTGCTGTCACAACCCAGCTCCTTGCAACAAAGGTTTATCGGTGACCATTGTGTCCTATCTGCTTCTGGTGATATGTGATACCAAAGTCTTCCTTGGTTGAAGCAGGGATAAATCCTTCTGTTTTCATGCTGTTAACATATACTAATTGCAATCCAATTCTTTGCAATACCTACTGCAATACATTTTTGCTCTATGTGACAGCAAACATTCTCCCAGCTCCCTCTTTGGAAAGCAGCCCACCTCCAGTACAATCAAACCATATGTAAATTGTATCCATTAGTTTAAGCGCTGCTGGAATAAGTATTGTGATTGCAGCTGTCATATGCTGGCTTTCTATTTGCAGGGCTGGGGGCGGGTGCGGGGAGGGTGGCTGACGAACATAAAGGAAACACATGCTTGCAATAGAGTGAGCTCTGTCCTTTCTATCACATTCTATAGAGAAAGTACAGCCACACCAGCTATTGTCAAAGGTCACTTCTCTGCCTGCTTTAGCATGCCCTTTCATGCAGAAGACCCAGCTGCAGGACCAGATGTTGCTCAGGGCATTTTCTTTAAAGGTCAGTGCAAGGGTCACTGGGTAGTCATTGGGTATCCTGGGCAGTAGTGGGACACATTGGAGCTGGTAAATACATGGGGTTAAAAGGGGATGCTGCCTTGCTGGGATGGAAATTTGGTTTATAGCAAGGGGGTATAACACCATTTGATTAATAGGCCAAGAAATTACCCTAATGTCATATCTATAAGTTGCTCCCAATACAACAAACATACAGAGAAAGCTGAAATGGCTTGATACTTTCAGTCAATCAGTTTGTGCAACATTAATGATTATTTTAGTAACCCTTTAAATACTTCGAGCACATCTAATTGTTCCTGCATAATTTTCAATTGTTAATTCAGAGAAAATATTAAACGCGTTCAGTGGCTGCTTAGGATCCTATCCTTTTAGCTTTTCCTTGAAAGCAAAGTGGGATATCCTGAGATCGTGAGAGAAGCTACCTAAATGAATGTCTTTCTTTCTGACTCCTTTTATAGCTTACACAGTTGCGCCTTTGACTCTGATGCAGCAGGTCATTAGTGCGAGTCAGTCCTAGAATTACCAATCATTTCAACCTATCTGTCTTAGCTGAGAAAGGTACTTCAGCTCTTGTCCAGTACATTGAATGAAGCACCAGGTGGAAGTATTTCATCTTCATATAGGAAATAAAATAAGTGACAACCTAATCAATGTGCCTCTCTTCCTAACCAGTTAAAACTTGGCATTAACAGCAGATTCTGTAAGTTATAAAGAAGACAATACAGGCAGAGACCGTTCAAGCCAACAAATCCATTCCTGCTGTTTTGCTAGCAAAATCTAAAACTAATCTTACGGCTCTGCCCTCTGCTCATAGTGTTGCACCCTCCTCTGTTTCAGATTTTTATTACAATTATCCTACGTTACATCCTGATTTTGATGGGACTACACTTCAAAAAAAGTACTTCATTGGCTGGAAAGTGTTTTGAAATGCCTGGTGTTTGTGAAAAATGCTGGCTGGATTCTCACAAAACTAAGTGCCCCTCGGGCGGGAAAATGGGAGAATTTCCTGCCCGTGTTTTGGGAGTACTTACCTGAATGAATCTCCATCACTCTGTGCAATACAGACTGCCTCAGGCTGATTCACGCTGAAAAGTAGGGAGCGGGGCCTATTCCTGCCCAAGAGGCCAGCAGCCTAGTGCGGGCCACTGCGCATGTGCCGATCTGTCAGTGTGGAAATCTCCTCCCTCTCCCATCGCCCCACTTGCAGAGTGGCAGCAGTTCTCCCCCACAACCAATCGCCCCCCTCAATAGCCCCACCCAGTATGCCCTGCCTCCCTCAGGCCCCGCCCCTCAGCAGTGCCAGTGTGCCCCTTGGGCAGTGCCAAGGTGCTAGGCTGGCACTGCCCAAGAGGCACTCCCCCTTGCCCCTGACCTCCTTGAGGGGCCGAAAAGGCCTCTGTCCCCCCCCAGTGGGATGAGGATACCTGTTCCCTGTTAGTGGAGAGCAGTTGTAAACGCTGCTGATGGGAACCACTTCCAGCGCGGGGGAAGGGGGGGTGCTGGGGGAGACACTTGCGTTAAAGGTTCGTCAGCAAAATCCTATGAAATTGTTCATTAACTTTCCTCCAAAGTTTCTAAAAAAAGTTAGGATCTATCAAGCTAGATTTCACTCTGAGATCTAACTTTTCCAGTGTTAACATCAGTGCAATTGGCATTCTGGTTATAGTGAAAAGGAGGATTGGACAGGTACACCATTACAAAATCTGCTTGGATGTATTCTTGCAACATTCATCTCAAGATATCCACCCACCCCATACTTTGGCCGTCCTCACATTGCACCCCCTTATACACCCTTGGAAAGCTAACAGGCTCTTCAGTGCCTATTGGATGATTGTTGGTTGTCTGTCCAACAGACTATTCCCCCCACCTACAATACTTCAATAAATAATGAATGAAAGTGATCCAAACCAAATGAAAATTAACACAAAAATGCTGTTAATAGGATACTGGGAATTAATCTTTATTTCCTGGGGCCTCCAGGACATTTCTGGAGGTTTGGCAACCCTGGTCTCCTCCCCTTCTACCAACTGCCTAAGACATCTTACAGCTTCATCCAAATGAGTCTGGGTCGGTGATAGGTTCTGTTTCAGTGTTCAGATGTATATAGAAGAAGGCTGATGGTTGGAGGACTGCGATTCCTGGCCTCCTGCCTAAAGCTCCTCAGGCTAATTTCAGACATTGATGATAGTGTAAACTGCCCAATATTGGATAGGTCGCAGATCGTAGCATCATAGAATCCCTACAGTACAGAAGGAGGCCATTCAGCCCATCGAGTCTGTACTGACCACAATCCCACCAGGCCCTATTCCCATAACCCTCATTAACCCTGCTAATCCCCCTGACACTAGGATCAATTTAGCATGGCCAATCAACCTAACACATACATCTTTGGGCTGTGGGAGGAAATCAGAACACCGGGAAGAAACCCACGCAGACATGGGGAGAATGGGCAAACTCCACATTGACAGTGACCCGAGGCCTGAATTGAACCTGGGTCCTTGGCACTGTGAGGCAGCAGTGTTAACCACTGTGCCACTGTGCCACCCATCATATACCACCTTGAAGTCAATGGAAAGGGAGATCAAAGGAAATGTGTAAACAACAGTTGATCCGATATCACCAAAAGTCAAAATGAACACCATTGGGTGTTGCACCAAGGGCTTACCTTAGGCAGGCAATCCGTCTGTTAACCCCTCTTCCCAGGTAATCTGAAGTGCTTATGGACGGACCCTCCGTCAACAAGCAGGAAACTTCAAACAGTTGTGAGGAACCCAATTACAGCTCTTTCTGTTTTATACCTGACATGTCTGTCAGGTTCTCATGAAAATTTACCTCATAGTGTTTACTCTACTGATGATCTACCTTACAACCTTCCCTTACTGAAGATGCTATTTATAATCTCATCAAACTCAAAATCTAACTTACTATATTACCTTCCTAAAAAGCTATTTTACGGTCTCGCCTTTCTGAAAATTTACAAACTGGACTGTCATTCCTTACTGAGGCTATCAAAAGCTGTCACCATTTAAAAAACTTTGTTAAATTTCTTTGTGACATTCTCTATGCCAATGAAAATTGCCCCTATCTGAAATTGCTCCTCATATCTGTAACTTCTCATCCCTGGTAGAGCCTATTCTTTCTACGCTGTGAGTGAGCGTGAGGCTTGGTTCTCTTTCTGCTTGGCTAAACAAGGACATTAAATGTCAAGCAGGCTGGGAAAGTAGAAAAATTGAACAATAAATCAATGAGAGAAAAGAAAAATATATATTTTAATCATTTGGCCAAGACTATCTACTGCACAATTGTTTTTCTTTATTTGTTTTGTAGTTCAATTCTTAGAAGAGATAAAGAATTATTTATATGGTGCCTTTCATAACCTCAGGATTTTCCAAAGGACTTTATAGCCGACTGGGTATTTTTGGAGTTACTGTTGTAATCCAGCAGTCAATTTTGCATACTGCAAGGTCTCATTAACAACAGTACAGTAATGACCAGATTCATTGTCTGCTGGTTATGCTGGGACTTTAAAACATAATTGGTGGAATTTTATGAGAAAGATTCTAAGTGTCCAGCTAGTGTGAAAATGGGAGAGTTGCAGCCTCGTTTTTTTGGCGTATTTTTACGCCCAATCTTGTGCAAATACTGCATGAAAACATGGGCTAGACCAATACTAGCTGCTACAGGCAGTGGGTGGGGCTCAATTCACTAGCCAGCAGCAAAGGGAGCTATTGCGCAGGTGCAGACCTCTGATGCTGCACATGCGCAATAACAACAACAGAGGGCTTCCAGAAACAGAGAGAGAGAGAGAACTGTCAGACCTCTGCTGCTGGAGCCAGCCTGAATACAGCCGCAATCACAGGGGCCTGGGGCTGATCGCAAGCCCCACACGGCCTGGAAAGGTATCCCCCACCGCTTCCCCCCACTTCCCAGACTGATTGCACCCCACCCACCAAACGGATGCAAAGTTGCAGCGGGCCCCACTCCCTATCAATCACCTGCCGAGTAGCAGTGGACCCCCCCCAACCGATCACCTGCAGAGCAGCAGAGGGACCTCCCCTCCCCGATCGGGCCGTCCCTTCAGGCTCTGACCCCTCCTGGCCCTGCCCCCATAAGCCCTGCCCCCTTCAGGCTATGCCCTCCCCCTCAGTGGGCAGTGCCAGTCTGGCACCTCAGTAATGTGCAGCACGTACCTTGGCACTGCCCAACGGGCAGCCCCCTTTGCTCTCAGCCTCACTGGGCAGCCTCAATGGCTTCCAGTATTACCAGTGATGCCAACAAGACTGTTCGCCCGCCGTTCATGGGGAGCAGGTGTTTTCCTCACTGGAAAGAACTTCTCCCGGCGAGGCCATAAAGGCAAATGAGCCCGGACGATTGAGCGCCAGGCTTGCTAATCACATGTAAAGTAGCATTTAAATATATTTAAATAATTTATTCAACCTCTCACCAGAAATGAGTGAGAGGCTGACTTTGCCAGAAATCCAGCTCCCATAAGATCGCGAGAGCTGAGAAATTGAGCACGATCCTGATTTCTTGGCTCTTGCGTGATTTTACCAGCTCGCTCCGCCCATCGATGGACAGGGCCAACCGGTAAAATTCCGCCCAATGGGCATTCCAGTGCTAGTTGACCTCCCTGTTGTTCTCCCTTTTTTTTATTATTTTGTGAGCTGTGGGTGTTGCTGGCTAGGCCAGCAGTTGCTGCCCATCCCTAATTGTGATTGAGAAGGTGTTGGTGAGCCACCTCCTTGAATTACTGCAGTCCATCTGGAGCAGGTACCCCAACAGTGCCGTGAGGAAGGGAATCCCAGGATATTGATCCAATGACAGCGAATGAATAACTATATAGTTCCAAGTCAGGATGATGTGTGACTTTGAGGAGAATTTGCAGGGGGCCGCATTTCCATGGTAGAGGTCATGGGTTTGGAAGGTGCAGTCAAAGAACCCTTGGTGAGTTACTGCAGTGCATCTTATATATAGTACACACTGCTGCCACTGTGTGCTAATGGTGGAGGGGATGAATGCTTCAGTTGGTGAATGGGTTATCAGTCAAAAGTACTGCTTTATCCTGGATAGTGTCAACCTTCTTGAATGTTAATGGAGCCACACTCATCCAGGCAAGTGGGTGATGGACAGGCTTTGGAGAGTCAGGAGGTGAGTTAAGCTCTGCAGGATTCCCCAGACTCTGGCCTGCTTTTGTAGCCACCTTATTTATATGGCTGGTCCAGTTCAGTTTCTGCTCAATTGTAGCCCTCAGAATGTTGATAGTTGGGGGATTCAGCAATGGTAATTACATTGAATGCCAAGAGGAGAGATAGTTATATTTTCTCCTGCTGGAGACAGTCATTGCCTGACACTTGTGTGGTGTGAATGTTACTTGCTACTTATCAGCCTAAGCCTGAATGTTGTCCAGGTCTTGCTGCTTCAGTACCTGAGGAGTCGTAACTGGTGCTGAACTTTGTGCAATCATCAGTGACATCCCTACTTGTGGCTTTAAGATAGAGAGAAGGTAATTGATGAAGCAACTGAAGATATTTGGTCTGAGGATACTACCTTGAGGAACTCCTGCAGTGATATCCTGGGATTGAGATGATTGGTCTCCAACAACTACAACCATCTTCCTTTGTACCGGGCATGATCGTAACCAGTGGGGAGTTTTCCCCTGATTTTCATTGACTTTAATTTTGTGTGGGCTCCTAGTGCCACACATCTGTACTATTTTAGCCATGAAATATTGTGCTCAAAACCATTGCTACATCAGTAGTTTTGCTGAGCTCCTTCCTCACTGATTAGGTTGCTATAATCTTCTTTACTGTTAGGGTTCCTTTTCTCTTCACTGTTTCTCAATTCATAGAATCATAGAAACCCTACAGTGCAGAAGGAGGCCATTCGGCCCATCGAGTCTGCACCGACCACAATCCCACCCAGGCCCTACCCGCTAATCCCTTTTTTTTTACCCGCTAATCCCTCTAACCTACGCATCCCAGGACTCTAAGGGGCAATTTTTAACCTGGCCAATCAACCTAACCCGCACATCTTTGGACTGTGGGAGGAAACCGGAGCACCCGGAGGAAACCCACGCAGAAACGAGGAGAATGCACAAACTCCACACAGACAGTGACCCGAGCCGGGAATCGAACCCAGGACCCTGGAGCTGTGAAGCAGCAGTGCTAACCACTGTGCTACCGTGCCGCAGTCCTGCTGACGTCTTGTGAATGTTTCAACCACAGTCAAAAATAAGAGTGCTCTCAGCTGCTTAAGCTTCTGTTTGAATATCTCCCTATTGTTATTGCTACAGACTAAGGGGAAATGATAGGCATTACTCACCTTTGCTTTACACTTATGCGCAGACTGAAGACAGCATGTTTATTAAAAAATGTGTTTTAACTCCTCAGCACTTTAATTGTCAGGAACAGGCAAGTGTAGGGTTCTTATGAGTTTTAAAAGAAAGATAAATGTTTGTTGCACCCAAACATAGCCAAATACTCCCATGCTCACACTCACAGATACACACACACTTATGAAAAGATTCCAATTATTCAAGTATTTAAATTTTATGATTTATTTTACACTTGCTTTTCTGCGGGGTCTGGCCTATAACAGTAGAGGCCTAGAGAGTTCAATGCACGTTCAAGTATTTGCCAACATGTGGCTTAAGGGCAGATGTTCTTAGGCACAGTCTTTTCCCTTCGTTGGCACAGATATTTCCTGCCTGTCTAACCAGAATACGCCTGGTTAAAACCCTTACTAGAAATTTTATATCTGTCATGTGACCAGGGCATCTCTTCCCATTGTCCTCATCCATAGTTCCTGATGTTTAAGCTATTGTCATACAATAGCGTCTACATGTCACTCACCCACATACCATCTTGATAAAATAAAAGCTTTTTAATACCCATTTCTGGATTTCAAGTCTGGAGTCACAGAGGCTACAACAGTATTGTGAATCTAATTTTTTCATTAGTTTAGAGAAAAAAAACATTATCATAGTAAGGATTATTTGGATTTTAATCATTGCACCAAGACTTATCCAAACATGAAACATGACAATTAAAGTTAAAACACCATCTTTTCTAAACATGCTGTCTTCAGGCTGTGCATAGGTGTAAAGCAAAGATGAGTAATGCCTATCATCTCCCCTCAGTCTGGAGCAATACCAATAGGGTGAAATGTAGTTCAGTTTTCTTACAATTCCATGTGTTGGCAAAAAAAGTCATCTGACCATTTCCTGCTCTAACTCTGAACTCAAAGGTTTCATCAATTTTGCTTTCAATTTCCACCCTTCCTTTCGCTTTACCTGGTACATCCCCAGCTCTTCCCTTTCTTCCCTCGAATTGCCTGTAGCCATTGTTGATCAATCTCTATCATAAGTGCACAGACTCCCACAGCTACCTTGACTGCATTTCTTCCAACCCTGCTTCCTGTAAAGACCTCATTCCATCCTCCCAGTTTCTCCAACTCTCACATCTGTTCTGATAATACTATCTCCCAAAACACCGCTTCCAAAATGTCTTCTGTTGCTTTAACCAAAGATTCTGCACCAATCTGCCATGAGGGACCTTGTCAAAAGCTTTACTGGAGTCCTTGTAGACAACATCCACTGCCCTACCCTCATCAATCATCTTCATCACTTCCTCGAAAAAGTCGACCAAGTTATTGAGACATGAATTCCCCTTCACAAACTATTCCCCCCACTATTGTTAACAGGGCCTTTGGCTGTATCCATCCCTTTTTTGCACGCCTGCTTCCATCTCTATTTTCCCTCCTGGAACCATGATAGAGCTCCCCTCGTACTCAGTTTCCAGCTCACCAGCCTCCACATCCAGCACATCAATGCCCACCATTCCTGCTACTTTCAGCATGATTCCATCATCAAAAAGCGTATTGTCCTCACCTTTTAATATCCTGAAGGAACTGTTCCCTCTGTCACATTCTAGTCCACATTCTAGTCCACAATAAATGGCAGAGCCATCAAGAGTATAGAATCATAGAGGGACCTAGGTGTGCAAGTCCACAAATCCTTGAAGGTGGCAACACAGGTGGAGAAGGTGGTGAAGAAGGCATATGGTATGCTTGCCTTTATAGGACGGGGTATAGAGTATAAAAGCTGGAGTCTGATGATGCAGCTGTATAGGACGCTGGTTAGGCCACATTTGGAGTACTGCGTCCGGTTCTGGTCGCCACACTACCAGAAGGATGTGGAGGCGTTAGAGAGAGTGCAGAGAAGGTTTACCAGGATGTTGCCTGGTATGGAGGGTCTTAGCTATGAGGAGAGATTGGGTAAACTGGGCTAGTTCTCCCTGGAAAGATGGAGAATGAGGGGAGATCTAATAGAGGTGTACAAGATTATGAAGGGGCTAGATAGGGTGAACGGTGGGAAGCTTTTTCCCAGATCAGAAGTGACCATCACGCGGGGTCACGGGCTCTAGAAGGGACATGCAGGTCAGCCAAAGGCAACTCATGCTGCTGCTGATGCTATTGGTGGCGGTGAGGCCCCTGAACTGCAACCTCAGCAGAGATGGCAGGTTGTGCTGAATGTTACTCCCATGCTGTGATGAAGGCTGGCCGCAGGAAAGTGCAGCTGAAGATGAGTGTAGTGCTGGGTGGATGGCAAGAGATTGGCAATCACCTGCCAAGTGCTGAAAGCACTCTGAGAGGGAATGCTGGGAGCAGCAGCCTTTCACCTGGCCATGGCAGGAGCTCTTCAGTTTCACTGCTCAAAGGCTTTAAAGGCTTCCCAACCTGACAGTTTCACTGAAGCAGTTCTTCATGTTGTATATTCACCTGAGTGACCCTGGCAATGTGCTGACAGGTCAAGGAACACGCTCCCTTGCTGAGAAATCCAAGATTCAGTGCTAAATACCTTCTTAAACTTCTAAACAACCTTACTAACTTCTAAATTCTTATGCTGGACCCTGGGAAAACTAGCAAAGGGCTGGATCACATCAGGATTCGACTCAATGTCATCTTAGACCCCATCTGTCTAGGGTAAACCTCCAAACACCTGAAGAAATTCCACCCAAGGATTTTAAAAGGAAGCCATTTGTGACCCAGCCTACTGTAGGGATGTTATGAAATGCTAGGCTGCGCTGATATATGGAGTTCTTTTCCATCTTCCTCTTGGACAGCTAGAGGAGCAGGGATATAATCCCAAATGGAAAGACCGAGGCACACACTGCAAGGAGAAAAACGTGTTTGAAAGGAAGATCCATAACGTGCCATGCTGCAGTATTGTTACGGATGTTTGTGTGTAAGGAAATGAATGAACGAAGAGATAAAGAATGAAAGCTAATGACATTCGTGTGAGAACGATTCAGGCTGCACTCTCCTTCACTTTCTCTATTATGTCCTGCTCCAGGTTTTCCCAATGTGTGAGTGTGCAGAGCACCCACAACCAGACCCTGATTCTCCTTCACTTTAATGGATGCTAAACAGGATAGCAAATACCTGAATCTGTGATACAGGCTCCTGGTAAGTAGAGCTCTTACACTGAGACACTTGAGAGGAAAATTCTGCTTTTGCTTTTAAATAATGGAAATGTGAATATTGTAAAGTTATCGAGACTGGCCAGAGCAGACAATGCCACCTTCAGAATACGGGTTTCATTGTTCAGTGCCATCATTTGATTTCAGCAATCGAATAGAATGAATTGACCCAGAATGTACTGAAACTCAGATCAACAGTGTTGCTACGTGTAAGATTGTGATCTGTCTTCCCCCTTTGCTGAGTGTGTACAGGCTCTTTGAATTAACATCCTCGTTTGCGAATTACAGTTGCTGCATCGAATGATATGTGAACTGAATGTGTACCTACAGCCATGTACTTAGATCCAGCCAGTTCCTCAGACAGATGCTTTTGAGATGCCTGCCTACGAGCTGTGGAGATAACAAAGAACATAGAACATAGAACAGTACAGCAGATAACTTGCACATTTGAAAGAATCTTCCTTAATCCTATAAGCTTTTTCTATGCTTTTCCCATTTGATAGTCCAGCCAGTGAGAGCTCGCAGAGAACCTACTTTTTCAGTCTTTTTAAAGTGGATATCTGCCAACTGGAGACCTGGCAGTTCCTCAGAGGAAGAAAGGGGAAAAGAAACTATTCAATCCGCGATTCTATAAAATGATTCTGTTTTGAAAGAGCCCTTTCACTTGCTAAAATATTTGTTTGACCCCCAGTGATATTCCCCTCTTGCCTTTTGCGACAAAGGAAGATATTCAGGAGGAGATAGTGGCATAGCAGTAATGTGGTTAGCACTGCTGCCTCACAGCGCCAGGGACCAGGGTTCGATTCCCGGCTTGGGTCACTGTTTGTGCGGAGTCTGCACATTCTCCCCGTGTCTACATGGGTTTCCTCCGGGTGCTCCAGTTTCCTCCCACAGTCTGAAAGACGTGCTGGTTAGGTGCATTGGCCATGCTAAATTCTCCCTCTCCGAACAGGCGCCAAAGTGTGGTGACAAGGGGATATTCACAGTAACTTCATTGCAGTGTTAATGTAAGCCTACTTGTGACAGTAAATAAACTTTAAACTTTAAAAACATCATTGGCTCTGGTTTGAATCCCACAGTGGCAGCTGGTGTAATTTACACTCAAATAATCTGAAACCATCATCAATTGTAGTTTAATCCCCCCCCCCCCCCCCTCCCTTAATACCCTCCTTAGGGAAGGAAACTTGACAATTTGACCTGGCCTAGTCTATGTGTGACACCAGACCCACAGCAGTGTGGTCGACTCATAACTGCCTCTGAAATGCCTGAGCAAGCCACTCAGCTCAACGGCAATTAGGGATGGGCAATAAATGTTGTCAACAAAGCACACATCCCATGAAAGACCTTTTAAAAAGTCCCACTTCAGCTGCCTCTGCTGGGTAGGCTGGGAATGGAGACCATGAAGGAACAAACCTGTCAAGTGACACAGATGAAGGAGAGATTGTCTGCATGTGTCTCCCAGGGTACTCCATGAATATCACTGCTGTACTGTGACCAGATCAATGCGATAACATGGCAACACCCCTGTAGGAATGAACAGTTACCGACCATAGACTGTAATTGCAAAGCTACTGCCTCTGGAAAATGTTTTGACAAGATACTATTTGATTCTGGAAGCTCTGTGCCTGCATTATAATGACTTTATATTGCTAAGGTAACCAGAAATCTCTTGGCAACTTTAAAAAAGGAAATAAAAGAGCACGGTATGAAAAGGAAATTGTCAAAGCTGATCTCACAGTTCTACAGTTGCAAAGACCTACATGCAATGTTTCCTTTGAAAGATTTGAATAAAAGGTAGGTTTACAACATCCATTTGTGGTTTGTTTCTTACTTTCTCTTCACTAGTTAACCTCCTTACATTCACTGTGTCAACTCAATAGGAAGAATAGGACTGTTCCACTGAATAGCATCCTACTACAGATTAACAATATTTCTGGCTCTCTTAATTGTGAGGTTACCAGAGATCGTTGGTGGGAGTGGGTGAGGGGTGAGATGGGGGAGGTGACTACTGGGAAGACCGAGAAATGTACAAAGTAAATAACCTCCTGGCTGTGGCCCCCACTAGGAAGTTGTGCATTTGTCCCTCTTTTACCAGTAAATAGTGTGGGCCTGAGAGAGCCAAGAAGCTTTCCAGATTACTGAATAGAAAAAGGGTTGGATTTGTCATCCGTTCAGAGGCTTGTCGTTTCCCTGCTAAGCCTCTTGAGCTAGAAATTAACATCACGCTAGGCAGAGGAGCAGAACTGTTCAAATTCTGAGTTTTGTCAAAGGGTCATCTGGACTCGAAACGTCAGCTCTTTTCTCTCCTTACAGATGCTGCCAAACCTGCTGAGATTTTCCAGCATTTTCTCTTTTGGTTTGAGCAGAATTGTCCCTGGCAAGAAGTCTTTTGAATGGGATATTAACATAAGTGGCATTAGGTGGTTAGCACTGCTGCCTCACAACACCAGGGACAATTCCAGCCTTGGGTAACTGTGTGGCATTTGCACATTCTCCCCGTGTCTGCGTGGATTTCCTCCAGTTGCTTCAGTTTCCTCCCACACTCCAAAGATATGCGGGTTAGGTCGATTGGTCATGCTAAATTGCCCCTTAGTGTCAGGGGGTTTAGCAGTGTAAGTACATAGGGAAATGGGGATAGGGCCTGGGTGGGATTGTTGTCAGTGAAAGCTCGATGGGCCGAATGGTCTCTTTCTGCACTGTGGGGATTCTATGAACAATACAATTTGAATAGGTCACACCTGCCTCTCAGGCTTGCAAAAGGAAGAAGAGTCAAGGGAGATCTCCCATTTCCTGGGGAACATTTATTCTTCAGTTAACATCATTAAAGTAGATAATGTTATTACTGTTACGTGGCCCGGTGTCCAATTTTGCTTCATAGTGCTCTTGTGAAGTGCCATGAGACATTTTATTAAAGATGCCATATAAATTTATGTTTTTGTTGTTGTTGCTGTCATTTGTGGAACCTTCCTGAGTGGAATCTTGCTGTGATATTTCCCTCCATTAGAACAGTGGGTGCACTTCAAAAGTAATAGATTCATGATATGTAAATGCAAGCTTTTTGTTGCTTTCCCCATTCAGAGTACATTTCAACAGTGACAGACTCTCTCCTGTACAGGAGCCAAGCTGTCAGTCTTTGTGTTTGAGTCTGATAGTGAACTACCCAAACCTCAATCTGCCTTTATCCAATGCATGTTTATGCACATTTTCCAGCACTGATCACTGGTTTCATAGCATGATAAAGTGGCCATTCAGCCAGTGCTGGCTCTTTGAATGAGTTATCCAGTTAGTCTTCCTCCTCTGCTCTTTCACCATAGCTCTGCAAATCTTTCTGTTTCAAATATTCATCCAATCCCCCTTTGAACATTATTATTGAATTTGCTTCCACCATCCTTTCAAAACGTGTGTGCTTGATCATAACATTAAAACTAATTATCCTAATCCCCCTTCATGTTATTTAGGCAATGATCTTAAATCTGTGTCCTCTGGTTATACCACTGCACTCACCAGTTTTTCCTTCTTTAATCAAACAAAACCACTTATCATTCTTAGCACCGCAACTATATTTCCCCTTATCCTTTTTTGCGCTCGGGAAAACAATATCAGCTGTTCCAGTCTCTCCACACAACTTAAGTTCCTCATCCCTGGAACCATAGAACTATAAAATCCCTACAGTGCAGAAGGTGGCCATTTGGCCCATTGATTCTGCATCAACTCTTCGAAAGAGCATTTTAAATAGGCCTGCACATTTACCATGGTTAATCCACCTAACCTACACATCTTTGGGCACTTAGGGGCAATTAAGCATGGCCAATCCTCCGAACTTTGGTACCATTCTGATAAATTGCTACTGTGGGCGGCACGGTAGCACAGTAGTTAGCACTGCTGCTTCACAGCTCCAGGGACCTGGGTTCGATTCCTGGTTTGGGTCACTGTCTGTGTGGAGTTTGCACATTCTCCTCGTGTCTGCGTGGGTTTCCTCCGGGTGCTCTGGTTTCCTCCCACAGTCCAAAGATGTGCGGGTTAGGTTGATTGGCTATGCTAAAATTGCCCTTAGTGTCCTGAGATGCTTGGTTAGAGGGATTAGTGGGTAAATATGTAGGGATATGGGGGTAGGGCCTGGGTGGGATTGTGGTCGGTGCAGACTCGATGGGCCGAATGGCCTCTTTCTGTGCTGTAGGGTTTCTATTTTTAAAAAACTTTCCAAGGCTTTGCTGTCATTTCCCAAAGTCGGATATCCAAAATTGGAGGTAGTACCATGAGAACTAGCCATTGATTTATAAACGTTTAGGTTAACTGCCTCGCTTTTTTTACCCTATGCCTGTCTTAATGAAGTCAAGGAATTCCCTGCCCAGTGAAGCAGTTCAGGCAGCCTCATTGAATGTTTTTAAGGCAAGGATAGATAAATCTTTGAACAGTAAAGGAATTAAGGGTTATGGCGTGCGGGCGGGTAAGTGGAGCTGAGTCCATGAAAAAATCAGCCATGATCTTATTGAATAGCGGAGCGGGCTCGAGGGGCCAAATGGTCTACTCCTGCTCCTAGTTCTTATGTTCTTATGTTCTTATCTCACAATTTTTTTGAATACTTTTATCAATATGCCCTCCCATCTTCAAACAATTGATCTTCCCAGACCCAGGTTGCTCTGTTCCCATATCCTCTTTTGAATTGTACTATTTTAGTTGATTTTACCTCTTCTCATTCCTCTTCTTTAACAAATGAATGACTTCACAATTTTCTGCATTACATTTTATCTGCAATGTGTCTTCTCACTTCATCAACCTGCTACATCCCCCTTTTCAAAAGCCCATATACATTAATGACCATACATTAACGGCATTAACCCTCTCCATTATTTTATCAGAGAACTCAATAAAATTTACTTAACAAATTTGCAGTAGTTGTCATTAATTAATCCCTGTTTCTCCAACTGAAAGTTCAGATTGTCCAAGATTATGGTACCTAAAATTTTACCCGCTACAGTTTTTAGGCTAACTGACATGTAAATTCCTGGTTTGTTGAACAAGCGTGTGATATTTGTAATGCTCCAGTCCTCTGGCTCCTCTTCTTCTCCTACAGTTCCAAACCATGCTTCTCCGGTTAAGGACAGCCAAATTCCAGAACATTGTGTATCATCAAATGATCGACTTTGTTATTGACTGTATGCAATGATTAATGATGCATAGTACTGTGTCTAGAGTATTCTTGACCTTATGCATAACATCATAGTAATTTGTTGTCTTGACCATAGAAGTAAAGTGGGGGGGCGGTATTATATAGTTAGAAGGATTGCAGGTTGCTTTAACAGCTGATCACACTGATTTGATGGTGATATCATTAGGGTGTTGCCACAGGCTGCTGTTTCACACATGGTAAATTATGTAAATAGCTTCAATAATGTAGTTACATTTGTCATAATAATTTACAAATCCTAGATAGGACTTCAATTTCATCACATTTGTCAGAAGTGGTGCTTCTAAAATAGCCTCCATCAAATTATTATTATTATCCATTATTTCAACCTGTACTTCACACAGACAGTTAGGATCCAGACCAGGAAACATTTCTACTTTCAAAGCTGCCAATACATTAAGTTTGTCCTTTTTGTCTCTTTTTATCCCATCTAATTTATCTACTTTTCCTCCTTTACTGTGAAGACATTTGTAAAGTATGAAATTAGTCCCTCAGCCATGAACTCTGTCTCCATTTCAAATAGCAATATGCAGACTGTGGCAATCCCTTGGGGCAGATTGTGTGGTTGATCACTACCTGCAAGACCTACATGGGTTTCCTCATTGATAGCGTTGCCGCATGCTACACAGTCATCTATGGCTCTGCCTGCGCCTGGGAACTAACTTAATCTCTGTAGCGTTGTTTGAAATGGTGTTATTCCCCCTTTACTTCTGTCCTTTCCTTCAACCAACCTTCTACTCTTTATATGCTTCCATAATATCTTGGGAATAGAAGCTTGCCTATTTTTTTCCTTGACCCAGGTTTCCTAAACCTGACTGAGAAAAGGTTATTGTTATGTAAAGCTTTGTCTGCGTGGATGGAGCATTTGTCCTGTTAAAAACTATCAGACAAAATGATTAATTCCTATACCCCCAAAAAAATCCTTGAACTGGAATGCAAGTGTACTTTAGGAAAATAATTAAGCAATTTCAAATGTATTTTCTGTCTATTTGGATTTTTAAAATAGAATTTTTTACAGCAGATGCTAATGGCATTATTGGGAAGACTGCGGGGAAAGATTGCTGATCTCAACAGGAAGGCGAGGAATCAATATCAGAAGATACAATGAACTCAAAGTTGTATCAGTAATTATATCAGTGCTGTTGTTAATTGAATTCCCTCAGGACCCTGGCAGCTCACTCACCAGACATCAGCAGGATGCAGCAAGAAACTTAACAGAGGGGAAGAAGATAAAGAAGGAAATGTAAAGGGTTGAATGAAGCAAGACAAAAGGGTTGGATACTGTAACCCCATTTACTTTAAGGTGACTAAGATTGAGAGTGGTGCTGTGAGATGCCAAGAACTGGAGTAAAGGTAAGTGGTTAGTATAATGCAAGTTTGCAGACTGCATAACCAATAACAAATAACCCATTTAAAGTGGAAATTATTGGAACAGAGTCTGGTTTAAGTGGTACAGCACTACAGAACAGGATGTAGGAGCTTTCTATCGCTACCACAAACTGGTTCAAGCTTCACTAATGATAAGAAATGAGTATAACAGTTTGAGGCAACAGCCTGCCACAAGACAATCATAAGACTAGGTATTCTGGGAGAAGATTCATGTTCAGATGTTGCCAAGAACTGAATGCCAGATTAGTAAGTGGATGGGGAGGACTAAAGAACAACTTCACTGAAGAGATCCTTTCAGAGTCTTAGACACAGCCACATTAGTACACCTGCCATTGATAGGATGATAGAACAGCATTAGAAGAGTGATGTTTAGGAGAAAAATAAATGCATCTGATAATCAAACGGTCCAGCAACAGCGCATTGAACTGAGTTAAAAGCCACAGTGAGTCAATCTTGGACAATTTGAGGTTTCCTTGAAAGACCATTTTGATTTTGAGGACGAAGGCAAGTCAGAAGAATTGAAGGTCATGTTCCTTTTGTTGTTTGGTGACATCACATGCACATGCCAAAATCATGCCTTCTCGAATGTTTTTTGTGCTCAACAAAATGGAGGACATACTGGGGAATGGGAATCTTCCATTTCAGCCACCGGGTCCTACTCCTGGTTGTTAGGCAGTGACGACTGCTGGAAAATGTCCATAGAGCCATACAGTCATAGAGAAATACAAAACAAAAACAGGCCCTTCGGCCCAACCGATCCATGTCGGCCATGGTGTCCTCCCAGCTAGTCCCAATTGCCTGCATTTGGCCCAAACTCCTCTAATCCTTTCCCATCCATGTACTTATCCAAATACTTTTTAAATGTTGCTATTGAACCTGCCTTAACCAGTTTCTCTGGCAGCTCATTCCATATACACACCGCCTCTGCATGAAGAAGTTGCCTCTCAGGTCCCTTTTAAATCTTTCCCCTCTCAGCTTAAACCTAAGCTCTCGAGTTTTCAATTCCTCTCCCCTAGGAAAAAGACAATGGGCGGAACTTTCCCGTCCCG
This sequence comes from Mustelus asterias, assembly GCF_964213995.1. Lineage (NCBI taxonomy): Eukaryota > Metazoa > Chordata > Chondrichthyes > Carcharhiniformes > Triakidae > Mustelus > Mustelus asterias. The sequence goes on along the minus strand of NC_135805.1, from coordinate 106,786,919 downwards.
CCTGCCACGGGAATCATAGTGGGCGGGACATGGACCGTGCAAGGGTCCATTGATCTCCAGCGGGATTTTCCGGCATTGGGGCGGGCACGACCAGAAAATCCCACCCTATGTGCATTCATCCTCTCTATATCCTATCCATGTACAGATCTCAGGCTTAACTGTGATGTGTTCCACATTTAGACTTCCAATAGTTGTGGTTTAGGTTCATATTAGATGGGAAGTCAATTTGGATTTAATACCAACAAGAATCAGCTCCTTCAAGAAATGGTGTTGGCAGGATGGGAAAGACGTGTGTGTGTTTGTGTGCCTGTGATTGTATGTGTGACTAATCATTGTTATTCATCTGGCTTACCCAGCGGCCTCCGATCAGGATCCTACCCAGACAGGGCAGGAATCCATTCATTATGTAGAACTGCCAATTTCAATGTAATTAGAAGGCCAATTCAAAGCCCTCCTGCTGTTCACCCACCGCCCCATCATGAGGCGGGTCCTGAGGGAGATCCATCAGAAGTGCCTCTCTTGTGGAGGGTCCATTGAGACCTCTGGTTGGAGGGGTGGAGTCAGCTCATCCTCATGCCTGTGTGGTGTGGGGGGGAAAGGGGGGAGAGTGACCCATTATTTCTGTGGTGGGGAAGGATGCTCTCTGTGTGGAGGGGTTGGAGTTGCTCCCCTGGTTAATGGGCGGGGTCACCATTTCCATTGTGGGAGAGAGGGGGGTCTGTCTGTCAGTGCGGGGTGTGCTTTTTAAAGGACGGACCACTGTCTCAGGAGATTCAGGAAATCATGCCAGAGCTGTGCAGCATCCTAGAAGAAGACTGGCTACCTGGTGGTGACCTTTACCAGTCATAGAATCATAGAAACCCTACAGTGCAGAAGGAGACTATTTAACCCATCAATTCTGCACTGACTCTCCAACAGAGCATCCTACTCAGGTATAGATCCCACCCTATCCCTGTGATCCCATGCATTTACCCCACTAATCCCCCTAACCTACACATCTTGGGACACAACGGGTCAACTTAGCATGGCCAATCCACCTAACCTGTACATCTTTGGACTGTGGGAGGAGCACCTGGAGGAATCCCATGTAGAACACAAGGAACACAATTCCTTTCCGGGTTTTGTTGCAGATTTTTCCAAGATCTCCCACCCATAAATGCATTCGACAGGTGACCAAAGGGTTGTTCATTAGGGCTGACAATTAGGCCAACTTTGTCACCCATGATGCCAAGCAGAATAAATGGGCATTCAGCTTCCCACATAGGCTGGGTGCCATCGACTGCGCACGCATGGCAGTCTGGAACGTCAATAACAATCAGGATAATTCGCCAAGCATTAGTGTTTCCATTCCCACAACGTGCAGCTGGTATGCAACCACAAAAAGCTCTTTACACAGGCATGCACAAAGTTCCCAGGCAGCTACCCTGATGGTCTCGTGCTGTGACCACCCAATCTCCCAAATCTCTTCCCACTTGGACTCGAGCTTAAAGAGGTGGTAAGGAACATCCAATGCAAACTTGACTCATGGCTCCCTTGAAAGCCTCAAACTAAACGCCAACAGCACGTTGATGAATGTCAGTACACAGCTAGATATGTGACTGAACAGCCCTTCTGTATGTTGAAGATGCACTTCAGGAGCATCAGCCAATTCCGAGGCTCCTTCAGTGCACAACCGCCTGGCTATGCAGAACAAATGTGGTTTGTGGTGCTCCATACAAGACTGTGCAACAGCAGAATGGACAAGACAAAGAGCTCAGAGCTTCCTGAAGCAATCTGAAAGGGGAGGGGCTAGAAGACCAAGAGGAGAACAAAGGGGATATGTGTCACCAGCTGCTTACATTGCTGCCAGAGATGCTATAGATGCCTTTATTACTGCAAGATTCACCTAGGCTGTGTCAGTGGATCAATGTAATCAAAGCAATTAAATGAGAAAGAAATAGAAGGTTATGCTGATAGGGTTAGATGAAGGAGGCTCATGTGAAGTATAGACATTTTGGGCCAAATGACCTGTTTCAGTGCTGTAAAATTCTATATAATTCCATGTAGCAACCTCCTTCCAGGCACCTGCAGTGCTGCTACAAGTCTGGCCACAAAAAGTTTGAAGAACTAGCAAGAATTATATTGCTAAGAGTATACCCTAAAGAAGTATTCTCAAGACAGAGCAATTTACAGTCTTGCAGCACCATCTGCCATAGAATGATGGGGATTTGCTTTGAACCTGTGATTCACCCACACATTAAATGTATTACCTCCCCTTTATCACCATGTAGTGACACAGAGTGGAGATGGTGATTGGCAGAGAGTGTCTCTGGGTGAGGATAGGGGTGGGGGTGGGGGGGGGGGGGGGTGGAAGCTGGCGGTGGGTGAGATGTTGAAATTAGCCTACAAAAACAGCACAAAAGTGTATCACGGTGAATCGACAGCTTGTCATACACTGCACCAGTTTTTATTTTCCATTGACTTGGAAAATATTGCCAAGACTTTTAACATCAAACCAAGTAAAAGTGACAGTGAGACTACAGGAAACAAGTCTGCAGGAAGAGTTTGATCTATCGTTCTGTGAACTTCTGTGGAGAGGAGATTGTGCGCATGCAAAAATTGGCTGCTGATTCACCTCTGTTACACATTACTGTGTATCTGTTCAGATGAGGAGGATCGCAACAGACACCTCCAGACGCTGAAAGATGCCCTCATAAGAACAGGATAGGCGCTCGACTCATCGATCGACAGTTCCGACAGAAGATCATACATTACTGGCACAGACCGTCTTCGCCCCCTAGGCATTTACCAACATTGGCTCGTGTTACCCTGAAACCTGCAAAGAGGAAGTAGATGAGTGGCCAGATTCTGACTTTCCATCTCATTTGCCCTACTTGTTTTCATGAGATGCCGCAATTCCCCTCCCGGGAAATAGTCTTCAGGACATCTAGGACATCATGTGCTGCTGCAGTCCGACTGGAACCAAACTGAAGAGTCAGCATTATTTTAAGTAGAGGCAGCAGCTGTTCTTGGGACAGTTTTTGAAAGTGTCCAGCAGTACTTGGCAGTGCAAAAGTTAAATAAGCTGAGAATGATAATCTCAGCTTTACTTTCGAGCTAACACACAATGAACCAATTTTGACTTCATGTGAAGCTTTGAACCAGTCTGGAGAAAGCAGTGCTGTGCTTTATACTGTAGACTGTGTACATGTCTCAGGCTGACATAGTAGACAAACAGCTCTAGAAACACCTGCAACTGCGTTGGTGTTTACACTCCAATTGATGCTGTTAGCCACAGTGCTTTGATGAAGGCCACTTCCTTTCACCTCACTACACACAATAATGCTTATTTAAAGCACAATACACCAAAAACAGCTGCGATCGATCTGGAGCCAGGGTTTTTAAAATCATGTATTTTAAATGTATTAACCCTTCTTCAGCCTATACAAGTTGCAGAGTTGAAAAAATTTGATACTGATGCTAATAAATCGCAATCTGGTTGTATGTGTGTGTGTGTGTGTATGTGTGTGTGTGTGTGCATTGCAGGAAGCAGTTTGCTGGTGCCTGAAGCAGTGACAGGTTGTGTGATTCAGTGACATTGCTGTACAGTACAGTTGACACGATGAGAACTACTGTAGCTAAAAATATCATAGACTAGGTTCTGCAGCTGTGTAAATAACACAGCCGCAATTTGAGCTCTGTAAGGATAAAGGTTTTATTTCAAATTCACATAGATACAACAAAAGCAACAACTTGCAATTATATAGTGCCGTATCCCAGCAAAAGGTGCCACACAGGAGCCTTATCGAACAAAATTCGACACCATGCTACAGAGGAAGATATTAGGGTAGTTGACCAAAAGCTCTATCAAGAAAGGAGGTTTTAAGGAGTGTCTTTAAAGGAGGAAATGGGGGTAGAGAGGTGGAGTGGTTTAGGGAGGGAATTCCAGAGTTTAGGCTAAAGTTTCAGCCACAAAGGATGGAGGGATTAGGGATGGGCATGAGGCCAGAATTGGAGAAATGTGGATATTTTGAAGGCTTGTAGGGATAGGGAGGGCCGAGGCCAAGGAGGGATGCCAAAATAAAAAAAGTCAGGGTGTTGCTTAACCAAGTGTCAATGTAGGTCAGTGAGGTTGGGGGTGATGGGATGGACTTGCTGCAGGTTGGGGCAAACTTGGTAGATTTTTGGATGACCTAAATTTTGAGCAGGGTAAGAATATGGGTGGCCAACCAGGAGTGATTTGGAATAGTCAAGAGGCGACAAAGGCATGAATAAGGGTTTTAGCTGAAGAAGGGACAATATAGAGTGATGGCACAGAGGTGGAAATAGGATGGGTTAGCAAAAGGAATACTTCTGTTCAAATGAAATGCATCATCCAAAGTGTTGACCTGCCTTTATGTTTCAGATACTGACTGACCTACAGCGATTTCTCGTATTAATAGGTGTTGACGACAACAATTCTAGTTACAGTGAGTCACTTCTCTCCCTCATCCACTCAGCTCCATTAAGCAGATGCCAGAAGGTAAAAGAAATGACTTGATACTACCAAAAATATTTTTCTCCCTTTAAATGATTGTTTCTGTTCACACCCTGCTTATTAATTGGCGCATCCTGTGGACTTGTAGATTTGTAGTCAGGAATAAAAACAAATTAATTAGCCACATTTTATGTAGGTGTAACTGCTGGCACATATACTCTGGAGATCCAAAGCCATACTGGAAAAGAAGCTGAAAAAGAACACAGGTAATTAAAAATTGGGAAGCAGGGTGAGTAATGCATACCAGAATTGGTTTAGGCATGATGCAAAGTCATCTGCTTAAAATAACCTAGAAGTGAATTATACAGAACTGATATGCACTTTCCTGTGATTTATTACTATGTGTAAGATCAATGAATACATCAAAATTTAAGCATGTTTTGCAAGTCTGGTATGCCGATGCACTCAAAATAAGTGTCTCCTGTCGATTTTGTTTCAACTAAATTGATCGTTTTTTCCCCCTGAAAGTATACTGTTCTCCCTTACCCCTCCCCTCGTCAGTGATTCAAGCTGAAACGTGGCCCGGGAGCAAGAAATCTTCCATACCTCCCCCAGTACCAGTTCGCAACATGTGAATGTGTATAGTCGGCGTGTCAACAAGCTCTTCAGGGGTTGTTTCCGATGGGCTGCCATCATAGTTTAACCTTATCCTGAGCCTTTCCTGCATCCACCCATTCACACTGGTAGTCGCTGAATAGTTAACAGCGCTGAGGGAAGCCTCGGTGATGTTCATCTCCAGAGGTCGTGGGCACGGTTTTGACTCTGTACAATGAGTTTTGAATGAGTTAAAACTACAAAGGACTAACAGATCAGGAAACAAACCTGGAAGCTAACTCATTTGTGCGACTTAGCATCAAACAATGTAATACATTTACCTGCTGCAGTATTTCTTTCCTTTTTAAAGGAATGCAAAGCAAGAGAGAAGTGCACGGGAGGTATTTACAATGGTGATTTTAACAGTCTCCGTGAGATTTTGCAGCTACAATCTGCATGCTCCTGAGATCCCTTTCCATTGATAATGGGTTCAGCAAGATCTCTAAAGACAAAGAGATTAAAGGTTAAAACAGTGCTGCCATCAAGATGGTGAGGGACAATGACAATCAATCACAAAACGTGGCCCTGAAAATAAAAATTTGCTGATCTAAATGCCAGATGAACATTTATAGTTTCCACCTTTAACTTTACAATTTATGTGTATAAGCGTGGCCAAAAGGTGCTTAAAGATATGAAGAGCTGGCGCTGACCTGTGAAATTGAATGTCCGCTATAAGGCAGGGACGGGATCAGCACTTTCTCTCCCAGGTGCGGTTGCCATTGCAACAATAATTGACTCGATTGCTGCCATCTCCATCTACCACACCAGCTCACTGAGCAACTGACATTTCAACTGTCCCATAAGTGTCAGCAGCAGTGACATTGCCGGCTCATTCCCGTGCGAAGCCCATTGTTCTGAAGTGAAAGCTGCATGTGTGCAGCTGATGATAAGAAGCTTGTGGAGCTCAGCTGACACTGAGAGTTCAGGTCTAAAGCGGAAGGTGACATTTCCCTGGCTGTTCTTGCATTTGTGCCCTTGTTAAGCTGTAGGGTGCTTTATATTTATACTGTAATTTTCAGCTGCTTATTTGTTCACCAAATGAACTGAACTTCTTACAGTTTTCTAAATTTACACAGGTTATTATTAGTTGCGAGTGATGGGGACACATGCATGAATAATAGACTATTGCACCACTCAGACTTTGACAGAAGGCCCAGCTTAATTGAAATGCTCCATCCTCCTTCATTGTTACTTAAATGAGAAACTCGCAAATTCATTTTTATTTAAGAAACGCTTTTATTTCTTGGTAGCAATTGTAATTTCCTTCTGCTGTACTACTGTTAAGTGTGAATAACTCTTTCAAGTTATTGACCTGCTTGCTATCCTATTGCAATGAAAGTGAACACAATACTGCTCACTTTAGTAACAATGTGTGGAACCTGTGCAGTTCATTTCAAGAGGAATGTAATAAACTGGTGGTTTTACAGACTATTGAGAAAATGAGATTCGGATGTGGCTCCAAAGGGCAACTGTTGAGAAAACAGTTTGAATCGTTTTCCGGTTAGCAGGATATTGGGATACGGATTTCCACACGCTAACGCGACTCTGCCGCTAACCTGCTGTTTTTTTTCCAGCAACAACTTGCATTTGTATAGCATCTTTAACACGTTAAAACGTCACAAGGTGCTTCACATAATCTTTCCAATTGGTGAGAAATCAGAGTGGTATTGTCACTGGATTAATAATCCAGGGACCCCAGGTAATGCTCTAGAGACCTGAGTTCTCATCCCACCATGGCAGATGGTGAAATTTGAATTCAATAAAAAATTTAAAGTCTAATGATGACCCTGAAACCATTGTCGATTGTTGTAAAACTCGATCCATCGCTCATGTCCCTTTAGGGAAGAAAATCTGCCATCTGGCTGCCTACATGTGAAATCTGCCACCTGGTCTGGCCTACATGTGACTCCAGATCTACAGCAATGTGGTTGACTCTTAAATGGCCTAGCAAGGGTGATTAGGGATGGGCAATAAATGCCCACATCCCATGAATGAATAAAAAAAGGACAAGTAAACATTTGTATTCATTTTTCTCTTGCACATAAATCACAGAACATTAACGTGCAGGTACAGTAAACAATTAGGAAAGCAAATGGCACGATGACCCTGACTGAAAAGGATTTTAAATACTAGAGTAAGGAAATCTTGTTGCAATTATTGGGCTTGTGAAACTATGCCTGGAGTATTATATTTTGGTCTTCTTACTTAAGGAAGGAGATATTTGCCTTAGAGAGGGTGGGATGAGGGTTCACTTGATTGATTCCTGGGATGAGGGGATTGTCCTATGTGGAGTGATTAGATAGAATGTAATCTGGAGTTTAGAAGAATGAGAACTGATAGCGTTGTAAAGTATAGAATTATTAAATGGTTTTGGAAGGGTAGATGCTGTGAGTTTGTTTCCCCGGTTGAAAAATCTAGAACTAGGAATCATACCTTCACAATGAGAGGAGAAAAAAAATCATCCATTGGAGACTGAATCTTTGGAAATCTCTATAACAGTAGATTGTGGGTGTTCAGTCATTGAGTATATTCAAGGCTAAGGTAATAGATTGTTAGGTGGTAAGGAAATTGCGAAATGGGAATAAGGCAGGAAAGTGAAGCTGATGTAATAGATCAGCCGTGCTCTTACTGAATGGCAGAGTAGCCTCAATGGGCTGTATGGATACTCCTGGGCGACACAGTGACACAGTGGTTAGCACTGCTGCCTCATAGCGCCAGGGACCTGGATTCGATTCCCGGCTTGGGTCACTGTGTGGAGTCTGCATGTTCTCCCTGTGTCTGCGTGGGATTCCTCCGAGTCCTCCAGTTTCCTCCCACAGTCTGAAAGACGTATTGGTTAGGTGCATTGGCCATGCTAAATACTCCCTCAGTGTACCCGAACAGGCGCCAGAGTGTGGCGACTAAGGGATTTTCACAGTAACTTCATTGAAGCCTTACTTGTGACTAATAAATAAATTTTACTTTAACTGAAATAAGGGCAGGTGCATTTTCATAATATTTCAAACATTAACTGGAACTACTCAGGCTGTTTTCATGACAATCTGAACCGATGCCCAAAACTAGCCTAAAACTAGTAACAGATGTCACTGCCTTTCTTGAAAGTGGCAGTCAGTTAAAGGATCCTCCAATGCCAGCACACAACCAGGGCGCCAGATCTGACATTATACAAAAAGATGATTGTAAACGGGACCCTCAGGGAGTACATCTTCATTGGGACAATGGTCACCATCGTCCTCAGATGTTCCAGGGAATCCTTCCCATTTACTTGCCTCTCAAACTATCACTCAGGAAACACCTAGTGGATATATGAGAATAGGAGATAGAGCAAGTAAGTTAGTCGGCACAATGTCTAGGCAAAGAGTTGTGAACAATAACTGTAATTAATGTTTAAAAGGAATTGAATCACTTGTAAAATATTAGACTGAAAACTTCAAATGTTTTTGACCATATAGACTTCAAAGTTCATTTCTTTGGATGCATGCAACCTAATGGGCCGTGTGGGTGAAATGTTGAATGTTCTTTTATTAAGGCCGCATTTGGGGATGCATGTCTTAATGAAGCAGTTGGGGACGGGTAATGATAGACAAGGGAAATACGTTTACCTAGCCTCGCAGCTTTTATTTAACACAATCGATAATTAGTTGCTACTTGGGCTCTCTTAATCCCTCTCCCTCCTGAGCAATCTCTCCTGACGTGCTTTTATAAACACTGCCCATATAAGCTCACCTTGAGAGGCCCAGAACAGCCCCTTAATGGTGCTGCAAAACCTCAGCAATATGAGCAGGAAGTCCCAGGTCAGACATTCTGGTTTTGCCTTCCCTTTTTATGAGGAATAGTACAGAGAAATTGGCTCTACTGTTTCACAAAATGCTGCCTCTGTACGCTATTAAGTTATTTTGTCTTGTTAGTAAGTTATTGCAAAAATGATCACACTAATCAAATATTACAGAATGTAAGGAAGACTCACTCCACTGTGTTTACAGAAGATTCAGGAGAAAATAAATCTCCAGACAATTCCAGACCATTGAGCTGAAGCCCGCCAGTTCCCAGATACTGGGAAGGAATATGCATTTATAAACACAATCCTTATCAGCACATCTGAAGACCCGTAACAACACCTTGCAACATGATGGCCCGATACCTACTGAGGTGATGTCTCCAAGTGAGGCTGGAGGTGTTCTCCCACAGCACTCATGCATATTTTCTCGCACGATCGTGCCCAGAAGCCAGTCTGATTGACTGGCATGAATCCCAGGGAACGCTTCAGGAGAGGCCACTACAGCTCAGATTAGAGATCATAGGATGTTGGGTGGATATAACATGGACCGGAGGAGGGTAATGGGTGATTGCAGGCCGTTGGAGAGAGATCAAAGACAGTGACAGAGGTATGGGGGGAAAAGGTGGTTATTAAGATGTCATTAATTGCACGGTATCAGTTTTCGCAGGGGAGGGGTGGTGTCGGTGATCACATTTGGAGTCCAATCGCTGATGGGAGATTTCAATTGTGGGGAGGGAAGTAGGTTAGTTTGGGGGCCGGGGAAAGCACTGCTGTTGGTCTTGGCCCATATGCAGTGCTGAAAAGTCACTTACCCTTTCCAAACAGCAGTCCTTGCCTTTCTTTAGGTCAGTCAGCATTAAAGTTTGAAGAGAAATAAAATCTGAAATATGTAACCTCTTTAAAATATTTCAATCGTACTTGACTAATCTAATTAATTTTTTAAGAATGAAGTAATTGAAGAATTATGAACAGAAAGCAGTAGATCATATCTGTATAGATTTTAAGAAAACATTCAACAACATGCTACATAAAAGGCTGGTTAACAAAATTAAGGCTCATGTCAGCTTGGATAAAAGAATTGGCTTAAGGACAGAAAATGGCAAGTTATGCTAAGTGAAATCTGAAGAAGAGTCATTGTCAACTTGAAATATCAACTCTGTTTTTCTCTCCACAGATGTTACCAGCCCTGCTGAGTATTTCCAGCACTTTTACCTTTTAAGTAATGGTAAATGTTCAGAATGCAGAAGCAGTAGACAGTGATCCTCCACGAGGGTCGATGCTAGGGCCACTGTTTTTTTGGAATATATAAATGAATTGGATTTGGAATACAGAGTAAAATGTCAAAATTTCTTGATACCAAACTTGGAGGTGTGGCAAACAGTGAGGATGATTCAAATTGACTGCAACAGGACATAGATAGAGCAGAATGGGCAGACAAGTGGTAGATTGTCCTCACAGACAAGTGAGGACCGGGGGTCCGTGTATATTGGTCTTTGAAGGTGGCAGGGCATATTGAGAGAGTAATTAGCAAAGCATATGGGATCTTGCACTTCATCAAGTGTACAAAATAAGGGAAGTTATACTGAACCTTTATAAAGCTCAGGTTAGCTCCCAATTAGGAGTACTGAATCCAGTTCTGGTCAACACACTTTAGGAAGGATGTGAACATCGTTGAGAGGTTACAGAGGCTCCAAGGACAAGTGATCTTGGCTAAGGAGGTTGAGGGGGAGATTTTATAGAGATATGCACAAATGTGACAGGTTTAGGTAAAGTGGACAAAGAAAAGCTGTCTGAGCATGAAAGCAGTAGGCATCACAGATTTAAGATTTCAGGTCAGAGATACAAGAGAGATGTGAGGAAGAACTTTTTTATGCAGGAAGTGGTAATTGAATAAGTGGTGGAAATGGTGACAGCCAATTATTTCAAAAGGAAATTTAATGGACACTTGAGGGAACTTGCAGGGGTACAGGAATAGACAGAAGAATGGAACTGACTGCATTGCTGTAGAGAGCTGGCATAGACATGATGGGAAGAATGGCCTCTTCTGAGCTGGAATGAATCTAGGGCCGTGATTTAGCAGCCTCATTGATCGCAAGCGCAAATCCCGTAATTCCTGTTAAATCTCACAGGCGGTCAAAATGGGATTTGCGCTGGCGAGATCTCGGTTTGTGATCCTCCCAACTCCCGCCAGTGAAGTGATCAGGTTTACGCGCTCTGATTTCCATAAAGTTTAAGAAATTAACATCTATTTACCAGCCTTGAGGCCGTAACGTATCTGGTGAGAACACCATCCACCAGATACACGGTACATACACTTGCAACTCGGCCAACGTTGTCTACCTGATACGCTGCAGGAAAGGATGTCCCGAGGCATGGTACATTGGGGAAACCATGCAGATGCTACAACAACGGATGAATGAACACCGCTCAACAATCACCAGGCAAGAGTGTTCTCTTCCTGTTGGGGACCACTTCAGCGGTCACGGGCATTCGGCCTCTGATCTTCGGGTAAGCGTTCTCCAAGGTGGCCTTCACGACACACGACAGCACAGAGTCGTTGAACAGAAACTGATAGTCAAGTTCCGCACACATGAGGATGGCCTCAACAGGGATCTTGGGTTCATGTCACACTATCTGTAACCCCCACAACTTGACTGGGCTTGCAAAATCTCACTAACTGTCCTGGCTGGAGACAATACACATCTCTTTAACCTGTGCTTAACCCACTCTCCACTCACATTGTCTGTGCTTTAAGACTTGATTACCTATAAAGACTTGCATTCCAACCATTATCTTGTAAATTGAGTTTGTGTCTTTATATGCCCTGTTTGTGAACAGAACTCCCACTCACCTGACGAAGGGGCAGTGCTCCGAAAGCTAGTGGCTTGTGCTACCAAATAAACCTGTTGGACTTTAACCTGGTGTTGTGAGACTTCTTACCACATCTTATCCTCCCAGCCAATCAGCCTGAAGTCACGAAGGCACAAAACAACACTGGCTTTCAAAAACAAAAATCAGTCGTGATGACCACACCATGGAGCTAAGTATAGCCCCTGGGTGATGAGGGACATGGCTTGGAACCCTGGCAGTGCCAGGATGGCAGTACCACGGTGGAAGTGCTAGCATGCCAAGTGCGGGCCCACTGGTGAGCCCCATTTGGGGACGGGGGGTTTCCCTTATGTGTTGGTTGGGGAGGGATGATGTTTGATAGGGAGCAGAGCCTGTGAAAGGGAGGGGGCCGCCCCAATCCCTCTGAGGTGGGGGGAAAGTGCCCTGATGGGGGAAGGGGAGGTGTCTGGTCATCCTGATGCTTGCTTTGGAGGCGGGAGTAGTTCCTTGATCTTGGTGTTGTCGGGGATGCCCCGGTGTTTGCATGATGGAGCGGGTATGTTGGGGTGTACTCCCCTTGTCTGCCGAGGGGGTCTCTATGGTGGGGTCCCAGTCTCCATGGGAGGATCCCAATCTCATGGGGGAAGTGGAGCCTTAAAATTGAATTTTGAGAGATTGCAGCACCCTTTAAAAAAGGCACCGGTCTCAGAATCCAGGCGTTGCTGGCGTGTTTAGGCCCCGCCCCTCCAGCTGGCTGTGAGATCTTCAAACTGCACGCGGTGCTGTTGAATCAGGCAAGAAAAAGAACCTGTGAAGCCAGCAAATTTCACACAGATTTTCTCGCCCGATCCAACAGTCTTGTGCAATTTTGGGAAAACTGCGCTCTGTGGGCGGGATTTTCCCTTCCTTCCTGCCGGCAGGATCCTCCAGTCCTGCCGATGGCACAGCCCCGCAGTGGGATCCCCGGCAATGTGGGGTGGAGTCAATAGCAAAGCCCATTGATAGTGGTGGGCCGTTGCCAAGAAACACGTTGCAGGTAGCCCAGAGAATCCCACACTATAACTCTAAGTGAGCCAGCTGCCTTCTGGGTAGTTGTTTGCCCCACCTCAGTTGCATCAGACGAAAGGACTTATAGGAGGCTGAGTCTGGGTTTGCGATTTTAAAATTTTAGCTGGGCACAAATCCACTTTCCCACCCCCACACTCAAACCCAGTGTGTCTCTGGAAGCAAAGCAGGCCTATGTAACTAGTTACCATATTGATCCAGCTGCTTGTGGGCTGAACAGGCACTCAGACTATCTGCACAGGCCAGCAATTCTGCTTTCACATTTGTTCCAGTTTCTTATCTAATATATAGCTCTCTGCTTCTTCCCTGAACAGAGGCCCAAACAGTCCCCATCCACCACCACCCTCCTCTGCCTTGCTGAGTTTGTTTTCACTCTGAACAACTTCTCCTTCAACTCCACTCATTTCTTCCAAGTAATAGCTGTGGTTATAGGTACTTGCATGGGCCCTAGTTATGCCTTTCTTTGTGTGGGATATTTGCAGCATTCCTTGTTCCAGACCTGCAGAGACCCCCTCGCCTACAACTCTTTTTTAGGACATCGATGATTATGTGAGTGCCGCTTCCTGTTCTCATCTGAATCCAGAAAAAATCATCAATTTGCTTCCAATCCCTCACCTTCACATGATCCATCTCTGACACTTCTCTCCGTTCCCTTGACTTCTCTATCTCCGTTCCATACTGTCTACCAATATTCATTACAAACCCAAGGATTCGGACAGCTACTTCGACTATACTTCCTCACACCCTGCTTCCTGTAAGGACTTTATTCCATTCTCCCAGTTTCTCCATATCTGCCGTATCTGTTCTGATGATGCTGCCTTTCACCATGGCAATTCCAACCTGTCTTCCCTTTCCCTATTGTTGACAGGGCACTCAACTATGTCCTCACCCTTTCCTCTCCCTCCCAGAACCATCATAAGGTTCCTCTTGTCCTCACTTTCCAATCCCACCAGCCTCCATATTCAAAGGATTGTCCTCTGCCATTTCCACCACCTCCAGCATGATGCCACCAGCAAACACATCTTCCCTTTCCTCCTCCTTCCCTGTCAGCATTCCGAAGGGACCATTCCCTCCATGACACCCAAGCACACTCTTGTATCACTTTCAACAGCTCACCCCTTCCCGCAGCACCTTCTCATGCCAAAGACGTAACACCCACCCCTTTACTTTCTCTCTTCTCACTGTCCACTCCTACCAGGTGAAGCAGCGATTTATTTGTACATCTTAGTTTAATGTATCTACTGCTCCCAATGTGGTCTTCTCCACACTGGGGAGACTGAATACAGACTGGGTCACCACTTTGTGGAACACCTTTGCTCAGTCCGCAAGCATGACCCCGACCTTTTGGTCATTTGCCATTTCAATTCACCATCTTACCCTCCTGCTCACATTTCTGTCCTCGGCCTGCTGCAATGACCGATTGAAGCCCAACCCAAGCTAAAGGAACAGCACCTCATCTTCCGATTAGACACTTTACAGCCTTCTGGACTCAACATTACCATCAACAACTTCAGACCGTGAACTCGGTCCTCCATTTTGAATTTTTCCCCCAAGTGTCAGTTATCCTGTTTTCATGTTTTTGTTTTCAGACAGAGCTGACCTTTATTCTGCAATTAACACCTACTCTGGACCAATATTTTATTTCTTTACTGCTACCATCATCACTCCCTTTCTCTTTTGCTCCATGACATCTTTGCTATTTAACCTCCCCTGCACTCTAACCTACCCCTGCCCCCTCCCCCTTTTTCAACAGCACAGAACCCATTATATTTCTGTTTCTATTTTTATTTCAGATCTCCAGTATCCACAGTGTTTTACCTTTATTTTTCTACTTTAATACTGAGTTTGGAATCCAAAAAGCTTTAATGCAACTTCAGAATCCTACCTGCCATACCTGCAGAATTGCTTCCAATGGAAGCAGTTCCATGATGTAAACAGTGGTTAGCACTGCCGCCTCACAGCGCCAGGGACCCAGGTTCGATTCCCCGGTTGGGTCACTGTCTGTGTGGAGTTTGCACGTTCTCCCCGTGTCTGCGTGGGTTTCCTCCGGGTGCTCTGATTTCCACCTACAGCGCGAAAGACGTGCTGGTTAGGTGAATTGGCCGTGCTAATTCTCCCTCAGTGTACCCGAACAGGCGCCGGGGTGTGGCGACTAGGGGATTTTCACAGTAACTTCATTGCAGTGTTAATGTAAGCCTACTTGTGACTAATAAATAAACTTTAGAAATAAATGTTAATGTAGGAACATAGGAATTAGGAGCAGAATTAGGCAATTCAGCCCTTCGAGCCTGCTCCACCATTCAACCAGATCACGGCTGATCTCTCACTGGTCTCAAGGCATCGATCAAATCCAGGCATTTTGCTCATTCCGAACAGTTGAGATGCATGCTGATCGTTTCAGGGGGGAAGTTCGGTCTTTGAAAATAATCTGCAGGAAACTGGTTCTGTAAAAACCCATTGGAAACAAAACCCACGGCAGAAAGCTGCTTGTTCTGCAGACAAAGCACCACAAGGTTATCAAAATGAAAACCGCAAATTCTGGAAATTCTCAGCAGGTCAGGCAGCTTCTGAGGAGAGAGAGAGAGAATTAGAGAAGTGAGAGATGTGATAGCTTTTGAGTAAGGGAAAAGGGGAGGATGGGGAGAAGATCAAAAAGTCAGGTCTGTGATAGGGGGGAGGGCAGGAAATGTGAAATGACCAAAGGTTTCATTGTTCAAGGTCAAATCGAGTGGTAATGGGACAAGTACAGAAAGGAAAGATGTGTCTAGGGGAGGGGTGAATGGCAGGGTCCTGAATAACTGCTGTCCGAAAGCATAGGAGACAAGAGAGAAGCAAGAGGCCAATCCAATCCAGCAGAGGGAAATGAAGCAATTTGAGGGCAGCGATTATAATCTAAAATTGTTGAACTCAGTAGACTGAAGTGCCCAGTCGAAAGATAAAGTGCTATTCCTCAAGTTAACTTTGGAAGACGGGACTGGGCCAAGGACAGAGAGATCAGAGTGGGAGAAAGGTGGAGAATGAAAATGACAGGCAACCAGAAGGCAACAGAGAAATGGAACTGAACGAAGGTGCATGCTAATCACTCAGCCTGTCTCACCAGCGGAGAAGCAACCACACCTCATGTGCAGAGAATACTGCATAATGAGTTGAAAGAAATACAACCAAACCACTGTTTCACATGGAAGAAGTATGTGGGGCCTTGGACAGTGAGAAGGGAGGAAGTAAAAGGGTGGGTGTTGCACTTCCTGCACTTGCATGGAAAGATGCCAAAAGAAAGGGAGGGGTTACTGGGGGAGGTTGGGAGCAGGGTTGCATGGACAGGGGGGTGGATCATAGAGGGAATGGTCTCGTCGGAATGTTGAAGGTGGAGGGGAGAATTCCAGCATCCGCTGTATTTTGCTTTCATGTCAGGTAACAAAACTTGTTTGTGCTTGTGGCGCTTGTATTGAGTTCCCTTCCATCAAATAGTTTATTTTTATGAACAATTGCTCTGTGTCATGTCCCCTCTCTATATAGATACATCTTTATCTATTTCACTTGCATGTATTCCTTATCAGACTTTACACGTTGCTTCTTGAGACAAGAAAACAAATTGCACACAGGAGTTTAAAATGAAATAAGATTTAGTTTAAAGATATGATTTAAAAAATAAATTAACAGTCAGCCATGAAATATGTTGTTGAGACAAGCTATTATCCACAATTTCCCACACAGTGACCTCCTGATTTCCTAGCTACCTGAGGGATCGAAGCAAAATCAGAGGAGAATTCCCAATGGGCCATGCTGGTGTGTTTTCTAACACTAATGTACAGGACAACACTGCCAACATCCATGGAAGCCCAGTCAAGGAATGAGGTATGACAACAGTACACTAAAAAAGGTCAGTGATGTAAAAATTGTCAAGGTAGAGGAAAATAGCAAGGGGAGGGGCAGAAAATACCAAAAGCTTGGTCGCTAGGCTAATACCCTCATGGTAATGTTGGATTTCCATTCCCAGAGCCTGTCTTAAGAACCAACCTCACCTGAACTGACATTCATCCGAAACCATCCCTGACTGGAGTACGTCTCCACTGAGATGCTCATTGCTATAGAACATTCGAGAAAAAAAGTTATCAGGAAAGCTTAGCTGTCCGTGCAACATCAGGGCCGGAATTTTATCAGCCCCCCCCGCTTCAGGAATTGGAGCAGGTGAGGGGCGGAGCATGGGAAGATCCATTAACCTCGGGTGGGATTTTACAGTTTCGGAACGAGTGAGGCCATAAAATCCCGGCCATGAACATTCCAGTTAATAGCAGCCACAGAGGTCAGAAAGACCTAAAAGAGGCTAAAAGGGAAATCATGAAGGCAAGAAATAAGGGTAAGCATCTGTTTTTTTTAGTTGAATGCTGCAGGAAAGGTTTGTTTCAAATAAGCATAACTTCCCACTCATTGGTCGGTCTGTTGGTAAATATTTCCATTTAAGTGAAGCCTGGGTGAAAATCTCAATCTGGAGAAAGATTGAATTTGTGCACACTATTCGAAGGTCCAACTCCCAGGCATTGCAATTAGCAAGCCACTCTGGCATTTTAATCATAAAATAATGTCATTGATGATTTCAGAAGCACTCACTTCACTGAAAAATAGTCAGGTAAATATTATTGAGTTGAAAACTTTCAGAAAATATAAATGGAAAGTGGACATGGCCAGGTAAAGTTAATGAAAAGGCAAAAGCATTCTGTTTTTCAGAGCTCAAAGTAAAGGGAGATTATTTCATAGAATCCCTACAAGTGCAGAAGGAGGCCATTCGGCCCATCAAACCTGCACCAACAACAATCTCACCCAGGCCCCATCCCCATAACCCCGGGCATTTACTCTGCTAATCCCCCTTACACTAAGAGGCAATTTTCCATGGCTAACCAACCTAACCTGCACATCTTTGGAGTGTGGGAGGAAACTGGAGCACCGGGAGGAAACCCATGTACACATGGGGAGAATGTGCAAACTCCACACGGACAGTCACCCAAGGCTGGAATTGAACCCAGGTCCCTGGCGCTGTGAGGCAGCAATGCTAACCACTGTGGCACCATGTCACCCATTTAGACATGGCAAGGTGACAACTTCATCTGTGCGTCAATGTTAACTCATCAATTTGTGATGAAGGCTTGAAAAGATCGTGACTGTGTTATTTGCCATTAGCCAGTGTCACCAGGGGCTCAGTTGGTAACATTTTCGCGTCCAGTCTGTAGGTTACAGGTTCAAGTCCTACTCTGACACTTGTGTACAAATCTAGGCTGCCATATTAGTGCAACACCGAGGGAACACTGCATCCTGAGCTGCTGTCCTTCGGATGTTATGTTAAACTCAGGCCCTACCTGCCTTCTGAGGCAGATGTAAAAAAATTCCTTCACACTATTTTGATGGAGAGTATTGGAGTTCTTTTAAGTGTTCTGCTGAATATCCCTCAATCAACATCATTAAAACAGATTAGCTAGTCATTATCTCCTTACTGCGGGACTCTCGTATGTGTGAATTTGGCAGTCGCATTTCCCACATTACCAGAGTGACAACAATTCATTGGCTGTAAAGTACTTTGCAAAAATCTGCAATTGTGAAAAGTGATTCAGTGATTAATATATCCATTTATGTTCCTTCTGGGGCAATAAAAGATGTTTTGTGAATACCTTGTTAAAAATCTATTTATTTTGCCTTTTTTGGGTGCCTCTACTCCTATATCTGAATCTTGGGCAATGTCTGCAGATTGAACAGGCAGAAGATAAGGATGATTCAGAGATGTAACAGAATTTTGGACGATGCTATTTTGTGATATTATGGGCAACCCACTACTAAATTATTGGAATTGTCATTTGGAATAGCAATTGAAAATATGGGAATCCATAGTAATCCCAACAATAAGAATATCATTCCAGGTAAGGTTGCCATAATGTCACCAAGGAGAGATGCCTCCAGAGTTTGCACCTGAGCAGAGAATTAATCATGCTACCTTCTTGAAGCAGCACTGCAGATTGTAATGATTTCAATCAGGCCATTGAGGTTGGCCTATTGAAGTATGAACTCCCTGATTAAAGATCCAATTGACGGGACAATCAGGGAATCTTTGCCTTGTATTTAACCGGGAGTGTCAGTTCCTCTGGCACCCCCCGAGGGAGACTGCTGACTGATAGCACTCTATACACTGCTGTTAGAGTTTGTGAATAAAGGGATTTTGGTGAAGGGACTTCTGCCTCCGAAGACTTATTACACAGATGTAGGCTTTGAGAAATTGGGATTTTTAGCACCTATTTTTTGGCTGCTGTGAGTGCCCTTAGGTATCCATAATGGCGTCAGTAGTGTGTGCGCACACTTTTGACGCAAAGTATGCCGGACTTCATCTTGGTGCAGGCATTAACAGTCATGCAGTGAACACCCATTTGAAGCATGCAGACCTGGCATGACATCATTCAGCGTACAACATTGATTTGACACCACACTGCCATTTTGGAGTTCAATACTCAGTCAACACCCTCTCATGAACACGCACAGCACAATGTTAAGCAGCAGGAAGGACCCCCTCCATCCTCTGCTTAAAAGGGTCACCAACTTGTTAGGCTGGGGTTGTTTTCCTTAGAGCAAAGAAAGCTGAGGGGGGCATGATTGAGGTGCACAAAATTATGAGGAACATAGATATTTGATTTGGTTTCTTATTGTCACATGTATCGCGACACAGTGAAAAGTATTGTTTCTTGCACGCTACACAGACAAAACATACCGTTCATGGAGTACATTAAATAGGATGACATTTTTCCCCTTAGTAGAGGAGTCAATAACCAGGGGACATAGATTTAAGGGAAGGGGCAGGAGATTTAGAGCGGATTGGAGGAAAGCCTTTTTCACCCAGAGGGCAGTAGGTATCTGAAACTCGCTGCCTGAAAGGGTGGTAGAGGCAGGAACCCTCACGATATTTAATAAGCATTAAGATGAGCACTTGAAACACCATAGTATACAAGGCTACAGACCAAGTGCTGGATTGGGATAGACAGGTGCTTAATGGCTGGTGCAGACATGATGGGCCAAAGGGCTTCTTTCTGTGCTGTAAAATTCTATGACTCTATGACTCTAACTATGTACAGTTGAGTAGCAGGTTGATTGCTTCAATCCTCTGCCACAATTCTTCGTGTTGTTGGTGCTATCAATAGTTTTAATTAAGATTCAAATGTCTACAGGGAGTGGTGTAGAATATGTGGGAGGATTATTTTGCTGACCTTGTGGCTCCTGCACAAACAGTTTGTCCCAGACATGACTACATTGCTAGGCTTTCCTCATGAAATAGAGCATAACTGGGAGAATGAACAGAAGCCATGCAGAATAGTTACTGCAAGAGTCATCTGCGTCAAAATTATTTTGCATTCTCACTCTTCCACAGGTTGTTACTGGCATCAGCCAGTTTGTTGGGCATCCTGTACGACAGTTCACCAATCCCTTTTGCAGGCATGCCATCATCTCTATCTGATCAACACAAGTGAGAAAAATCCATTTTCTCCACTGATAGTTCCTCCAGTGTTGCCTTGTCAAAACCCTGAAACTGTCTGCCAATCAGACTGTGGAAATTTAATGCAAAGAAGTGCGATCTGATGCATTTTGGTAGGAAGAATGAGGAGAGGAAATATAAACTAAAGAGTATAGTTTTAAAATAGGGGGGCCGACATGGGACTTTGCATATGCAAATCTTTGATGGCAGCAGGACATGATAGTAAGCCTGGTAGAGCACACAGTATCCACTGTTTTATAGACAGAGGTAGAAGCCATGACTCTCCGAACTTGTCCGCCGCTGGGATTCTCCAGTCCCGCTGCAATGTGTGAAGATGTGGCTGAGCGCCAAATTCTCTGTTCCCATTGGCAGTGGGACATCGGAGGTCGGAGAATTCTGGCCATAGGGTACAGAAGGGATCTGTAATAAACATTTTGAAGTTGTTCCTCAGGCTCCAGCTGGAATATTGTCCAATTATGTGCTCCATATTTTGCGAAGGCCCGGAGAGTTGCAGAGATTTGTACCAGGGACTTCAGTTACGTGAACAGAAAAAACTCAGATTGTTATCCTTAGATCAAGGAAAGTTAAGGAGAGTTGTTCAAAATTAGGCATCTTAAATGACCAGGAACACACTGCCTGAAAAGCTGCAGTTGCAGATTATAATAGTAACTTTTAAAACAGCACTGGATACATACTTGAAAGGCGAAAAATAGGAAAGGAACAGGAGAATAGGATTAAAATGGAAGACAATAAAAAAGGAGGAAATAAGAATACCGGTCCAAACTCTTGGGGCTAAAGGGATCAAGGTATATGGAGGGGGAAGTCAGAATCAGGGATCAATTTGATGATCAGCCATGATCATAATGAATGGCGGAGCAGGCTCAAAGGGCCGAATGGCCTACTCCTGCTTCTATTTTCAATGTAGAGCGGCACAGTGGTGCAGTGGTTAGCACTGCTACCTCACAGCGCCAGGGACACAAGTTCAATTCCAACCTTGGGTCACTGTCTGTGTGAAGTTTGCACTTTCTCCATGTGTCTGCATGGGTTTTCCCCCACAGTCCAAAGATGTGCGGGTTAGGTTGATTGGCCATGCTAAATTGACCGTAATGTCAGGGGGATTAGCTAGGGTAAATGAGGGTTACGGGAATAGGGCCTGGGTGGGATTGTGATCGGTGCAGGCTCGATGGGCTGAATGGCCTCCTTCTGCACTGTAGGGATTTTATGATTCTATGATTCACTGGAATAGTATGAAGGTTTCTTATTGGGCTTTTTCAAAGATGGATAGAATGGCTTCTCTGGTGCTGTATGATTGTGTGAACAGTGAATAGTTTAGCGCAGGGTAAATTGCATTGGCAATGTGGGTATTCTGCTGAACCCTCTAACGTCATGCGCAATGCCAGCTGTGTTTCCAAGATGTTACAGCCTAAAATGGTACTGTCAGCTCTTGATTGGATGCCAGATCTTGCAATCATGTAGCCTTGGTTAGCTGTCTATTTGAGAGCGCACTTAGAAGGAATTCAGTCCCACTTCAAATCCGTCTGAATTTTAAATTCCTTTCTGTTCCGTGCCTCCCCCACTCCATTTATCCACAAATTTACAACAGCTGCATTTTAAACTCATGCGCTAGCTCAGATAAATAGTTGTTTACCTTCGAAGCAAGTGCAGCGTAGCCACCATTGCAGTCACAGGTTTGTTCTGATGTGGGTCTACTGTAGCCCATCTATGGATTTCACAAAGTTAAGAATGTTCAATGCTAGCATGCATTACAATGCAAGAAAATAGAAAATGTTGCCCACTGTTTATCCATGTTTAGGCCACAGAGAGTAGATATACCAGCCATCTGTGCTGGAGTGTCCAGGCTGGAAGTATGTATCTGGCAGCAATCCAGACAGGACCACAGACGTGTTGGAATCCCATTGGAATCTCTTCCTAAGCACGGCATCCAGACCCCCTACATCTGGACACACACTGAAGCAGCCGGCAAGGCAGATCAGTACAATGATGGGAAACACGAGGGCTGATTTGTGCATAGTCAATAGGAAGTTCGCAACAGAGAGCAAAGGACAGACAGAAGGTGGAAAATGAAGGACAGGGAGGAAGGCAACCTGTGAATCAAAAGGGTTGATATCGCCCCTACCACGAGGAGGTATAGTAAGGGTATCACAAGTGGAAAGAAAAGCTGGACTCAAGGAAGATTCAGAATGGGCAAATTGAAGGTTTCAAGATCCAGAAAGGAATTAGCTGAAATGATCAGGTCAATTGTTCACTGTGGGGAAGGGGGTCCACACCCAGGCAGAGTTATACACAGTCAGGTTTCATCTGTTATACAATTTGTGCCATGAATGCATTGTTATTATCAGGAAGGGTTAGTAAGAAAAGGAGTATAATTGGGTTCAAAAGGCAAAAGATGCACTTTTGGAGAGTGAAGGGACTGCGGGATAATGCAAACCCGGCACTTAGATTAATCAAAAGAACAGAGTGTGAATTTTATCAATCTCCTCCTGTTACTGAAACTTCGCTTGTGTCCTTGTCTAAAGAAATGAGAAAGAGCAAGGAAGACTGAGGAAAGTGTCCCACTGAAGGACTGAAAGGCACACTGAAAAAGAAAGGGAGAAATAAATTCAAGAAGCTAGTCCACGATGGGTACAGAAAACAAAATCAGGATTGGATTGAGAAGAAAAGCAGTAAAAAGCACAACCAAATTGCACAAAGCATCAGTAACAATTAAAAGAAAATATGCAAAGAATTAAATTGTGGACAACCTTGGAAAAAATAAATGAGCACAGAAGACGAAAGAGCATATAAACGAGCATCATTAAAGAAGGAAGGGGGAGAAAAAGGAAGGAAAACACATACAGAAAGAATAAGAGAAATGGAGACAAAAAGAAAGCCCGCAGGACTGAACAGAAGTATATACTGGCAGTGGATAAAATAATATGAACAGAGGGCTAAAGGTCAGTGTACATATTAACTTTTATAAAGGGAAATAAAGGGGCTGCAATCAGCTCATGGTGGAAAATAACAGAAACAATGGACAAATAAATGTAAACTGAAAAAGTATGTTGTATGTGGTAGAATTAATGCAGTGAAATTACACATGAGAGTTCATTGAAGTCTGTCGGAAGAAGCTGCAATGAGAATAGGCAGGATGAAATTGAAATGTAAATGGTATCTTTATTAACAATTCCTTTTCCAATAATGTGGGTTAAATAAAATTGATTACCCATTAACTAGGAATCCTTTTCCACCACTAAATTAGTACGAAGGGTATTCTGTCGCATCCTTATACCCAGACCAGCTATAGTAAATGACAATGATTTTCTCACCCCTTGAAAATAATTCTCCTCCCCTCCCCCCACTCCCCAAAACTTGGCTCAGTGCCAGACTGTCGAACATCAGCCTTGCAATGATGCAATTTGAACTGGGCACCTTCCTTGATGAATAAGTTAACAGATAAAACAGATGCACACACTGCTTTTTTATGATGACAAACAGATTGTTGCCGTTTATTCCAGGCACTGTACAGAATTGAGCGTTACACATAGCAAGAAAGGCATTCATATCCCCTCATTCTTACTGTTGCCAGTTACAAGAACACATGTGATGCCAAATGCTAAATCAAGGACAAAAAAAAAATTCTATTTGCATATTGCAAGGTTCAAAGAGTAAGAATAGAAGATTCACTGTCCACCATTAACCAGTAATAATTACTGATCCTCTTCATGGGACAATGTCAGACACTGTATTTGACAAGACCATTTAATCTTTTGATTAATGGGGCTGTGCACGTGCAAACAGTACATACTGCAATTCAGAATTCTTGTTCATGCATAAATTTGTACAAGGTCAATATTTCATTAACTGACCTTTGACAGTCTCCTTTAATATCAGCTTCAAAACTTGCAATGTAAAAATATCGTTAAAAAAATATGCAGCCTCAATGCTAGAGTTTCTATCCTCAGAAGATTTGCAACAGCTCTTGCTTTCATGCTGCACCGATTGTGAATACGAATGGTTAATTAGCCTTACCATATCCGTAATACTTTTAACCATCACATTTCTCTGCCATTTTATAGGGTGTGGTACTGATTTCCACCACCTTGCATATACAAAGGTATGCCTATTATAGCGAACGTCTGAACAGGGAAGGGGAGAGGTAACAGGGGCGGTAACAAGCACGACAATGGGCTGTGGTTATATTGGGGTTTCAGTCGCTGCGTGTCGGCGAACTTCATGAAAGGCACTGGAACACAACAGGAAGTGTTTCATGTGAAATGTTTCCAACAAGTTACTTGTGTGAAAATTGGCCTTTGCAGAATGACATTTCATCACCAAAATGCCAAGCAGACATTTTGTACAGTATGTTTCATGGGACAGCTTCACACTCATAAAATAAAGTCCCTGGTATTTTACAGAGGAATTCCAGTTTATAAAGAATCACAAAAACTGAGAAGCTATTGCATTTTGCAGAATGTGCTTTGTTTTTAGAAACAGTTTTGTACTATTTTATTCTTTGTGTTCACCTGGATATGTTCTAATTGACCTTACCCCACACAATGACAAAAAAAGCAAGTAATGAAAGAGCTGGGATCCAGAATGGCTGAAACTACATTGTGTTTGATAAATGAACTTAATAATAGTCCTGTCATTCAAAGTACCTGATAGTGATGACCCTGCAGATATGAAACCTCAGGCAAAATAGATCCTGAAAGCTTCTGCTTTCCAATAGCTGCTGTTGTCTTACTGATAAAGGCATTGTGCAACTGGCATATGTGTTACCATTGACAAAACAGTAATAAGCACAACCTGCTGGATTTTCCACTTGCCTTATGGAATCATTTTAAACAGGCCTCAGCCACCAACAAGATTAAAAAATACTGCGAGCCGCACAGCCCTCCTCACACAGATTCTAGTCTTCAGTTACCTTGCGATGGCTTGTCAGATAAATTTGTAACATTGGCTCAGAAATAACTTCCAAACTCGTAATCAGTCCAGATTCACAACAATGGGATTTGGTTCACTCCGGGCAAGTTTCCTACAGGAATATGGCACACAGCAGTCAAGTGCAAACACAGTATGTCCAAATGCTGCATTTCGACCGGGCTGTGCTTTGTCGATTGCCCTTTTGTTTCAATCTCTCAGATATGTTTGCACCAGAAAAGAGGTTATTGGGCCAAGCCGGGATTATAAAGAGCTGACTGTCATTGACAAGATATTGTCATATTCACAAACATTTGACCTGCAATTTGCACAGCTGTTCAAAGGGCAATCAAAAGGCCCATTGTACTTCGCGCTTTGAACTGTGGTTTTCAACGGATGATGCAATTATATTTTTCATGTTACAATGACAATCATTTGCACCAAAGAATATCATTGTGTATAAAAGTGTCATGTGGCCACTTGAAGAAGAAATCCTAAAAGAATGGGCATTTTCGATCCTGAAAGTGATCTCCCTTTAAGTCATCTATTCAGGGCTTGTCTGAAGTGGAGGCCATTGGGGACTGTACATATGGCTTGAGAAAGAAAGAATTTGTTGAAAATTGCATGGATTAAATCGGCTGGAGCCCATCTTTCATTTGCATTGGTGTTGTGTACGAATATACCTCAACCCCGATTGCCAGGCTGCCAATGCCCAGGGGGCACCCCCTTACCCCCGACCTCCTGGGGGCCTCCATGACCTCCCTTCACTCCAGCGGCGTTGGGCCACCAGCTCCCCATTAGTGGGAAGTTTTTGTAAACCCCGTTGAAGTGAACCACTCCTGGCAAAGCAGGAGAGGCTAGCTGGTCTGGAGATTTCATTCCCGGGTCGCTAATGGGATGTAAATTTGAATTTAAATATTTTAATCAGCTCCACGTCGATTTCTGGCGCGGAGCTGGCGATGCTGGAAATCCGTCAGCCAGAGAGGCATGGACACATCCAGCAGGGAGCCCGCTAAACAGCCTCTGCTTATATCTCCCGTCTTGCTGGGCTGCTGGGAGAATCGCCCCGTGGTGTTTAAAATATAAAATAGAATTTGATAGGATAGATACAAGAAAGCTGCTTCTTCTAGATGGGAGAATCAAGGATCACAGGGATAATTTTAAAATTAGAACTAAACTATTACGGAGTGAAATCAGAAAGAAATTTCACACATAAATGGAAATGTGGAGCTCTTTCCTCCAAAACGCTGTGGATGCTGGATCTATTTTCCAGCTGGAAATTGTTATTCAAAAAGTATTGAAATATTGATTAAAGACAGGTAAAAGACAGCTTTGAGGTACAAATCAACCAATATTCAATTGAATTGTAGAACAGACTAAGGGAGGCAGAATGAACACTCTAGACCTTGAAAAGAAATGGCACAACACCAGGTTAAAGTCCAACAGGTTTATTTGGAATCATGAGTTTTCGGAGCGCTGCTCCTTCATCAGTGCCTCCAAATAAACCTGTTGGACTTTAACCTGGTGTTGTGAGACTTCTTACTGTGCCAACCCCAGTCCAACGCCGGCATCTCCACATCATGGTAAAGAAATGGATCCTGGATACCTATCCAATGATTTTCACACATCCCATATAAAACCTTCATTTAAGTCCAGGAGCCTTGGCCCCTATCAAGTCAAACTTTGTAACAAATAAGTGCCTTGCTCATCAGATGGCAGCATTTGTGATGAATTCAAGCTCTGTTAAGATAGGCTGCACAGCTGTAGTTGTTTTGGCGCTCACAGGAAGTGGCCTGTGCCATCGTAATTTCCCAAATGTGGCTCCAGCACATGTGCAGCTCTCAAAAGATGCTGTTGATTTTTGTTTAGCAGTCCGTGGCCAAGGAGTAAGGATCTTGAACCTCAATAGCACAATCCCATGAGCACAACACCTACTTTGCTGATCCCTGAGAGTTTGTACAATGGGGATTTGAACAACAATTAACAAACAGTTACATATTGCCTGGGGTAATCAAATCAATAAGAACTGAAGCAAGCAAAGCAATGGCTTCCAGCAACAGGTAATGCACAGTATGGAAGTTATCAATTTCATTTCATATGCTGAGGTTCTCTAAGCATTTTGCCAGACCCAGCGTTTGATCACAATGCCTTCATACATGGGGAGGTGATGGCCTAGTGGTATTATTGCTAGACTGTTAATCCAGAAACTCAGCTAATGTTCTGGGGATCCGGGTTCAAATCTCACTACGGTAGACAGGCAAATTTGAATTCAATAAAAAAAATCTGGAATTAAGAATCTACTGATGACCATGTTACAATGTTACAATGACAATCATTTGCACTGAAGAATATCATTGTGTATAAAAGTGTCATGCGGCCACTTGAAGAAGAAATCCTAAAAGAATGGGCATTTTTGATCCTGAAAGCAATCTCCCTTTAAGTCATCTATTCAGGGCTTGTTAGAAGTATCAATTGTCAATTGTTGGAAAAACTCATCTGGTTCACTAATGTCCTTTAGGGAAGGAAATCTGCCGTCCTTACCTGGTCTGGGTTACATGTGACTCCAGAGCCACAGCAATGTGGTTGACTCTCAACTGTCCTCCAAGAGTAACCAGGGATGGGCAACAAATGCTGGCCAACCAGCAACACCCATGTCCCACAAATGAATAAAGGAAAGTTTTTTTTAAATTTTTACCGTATATTTCACTTTCTGAGTATCCAAGTGGGATTTTATTAAAAATTAAAAATCACAATCTTTGTTGCGGCTCCAACATTAAATACAAGGTGGAGACAGAAATTACTCAGTCGCATTGACATTTATTGCTTATGATCCTGGGTGTCAGCACTTTCAGTGATTGTCCTAGGATAAGGAATATACCCTTGAAATTCTACATTATGGTGTTGTTCACAGAACATTTAATTGTTTGTCCAGTGGAGTCCTACCCCATAGGTAAATGCTGTGACATGTTTCACATTTGCTTGAGAGGCCACATGGGTGTCATAAAAGGCATGCTGTACCTCGAAATGCCACCTCTTTTCGAAAGTCATGTCAATTTCTCTTGCCGCTGCTGGTAAATACATTGAACAGCCAGCCATGATCGAAAGAACCACATCCTTGCCAGGTCTTCTGCATTTTCCCTGAAGAAGCCTGTGGAAAAATCCTTGAGTGTCTAATTTTGCTTTTACCATTATTGGTAATGCAATGCCAGTACTCAAGAAATGACACAGGTCACTTATAGCTCCTGTAATGAGGCTTAGCTTTTGTATCTGTGTGGAGTTTGCACATTCTGCTCCTCAGTGAGGCCAAGGTAGCTTACACACCTAGAGTAGACTCTACATAGATTAGTTGCGGGCCAGTTAATTCATCTCCTATGGCTTTGACACACTCTGGTTCTCCTTTGATTGTGTTCCTCATCTTCCTCCATCCATGTACACAGCAAATTCAGTAAGACGCACAGCTGGATGTTGGAATCAGCAGAGCTGCTCTGTGCTGGCTCTCCATCAATTGTCGGCGCTGCCATGGAAAGTAAATGAAGCTTCATTAAATTTTCATGTCTGCCTTTTAATGGAATCATAGAAGAATAGAATCATAGAATCCTACAGTGCAGAAGGAGGCCATTTGGCCCATCGAGACTGCATCAACAACAATCCCACCCAGGTCCTATCCCCATAACCCCACATATTTACCCTGCTAGTCCCCCTGACACTAAGGAACAATTTAACATGGCCAATCCACCTAACCTGCACATCTTTGGACTGTGGGAGGAAACTGGAGCACCCGGAGGAAACCCACGCAGACACGGGGAGAATGTGCAAACTCCACACCGACAGTGACCCCAGGGCAGAATTGAACCCAGGTCCCTGGTGCTGTGAGGCAGCAATGCTAACCATTGTGCCACCATGCCACCCCGAACTTAACAAGTTCTCAACAACTCAAAAACAAAATCACTTAACACCAAAGCTGTCCATTAATCCGTATTAACCTTGATTATTCCCTGGGGAATTTAAGGAGCTCAGGGAAAATCTGCAGTTGTTCCGTTATTCCTGACAAATTGCATATTTGGTCGATGCAACTGTTTTAATATGACTGCTAAATGCACAGAGTTTAAGTAGGTGATAGGCTGATGCACTTCACTAACATGACTTTGACCTCATTGAAATTAGCATTTCTTGCATTTCTTTCTAACCTGGTCACTGCCATATTTAAACAAATAAGTGGATGAACATCAGTTCACATCTGAAAGAACAGAGTTCCCTTTTGTAACATGATCTGTTACAGAAGTATCAGCAGGTGCTTGGCAAGTTGACATGTTGAACGCATTATGTTGCAATGCCTTTTCCTCACAATCGGAAGCCAATATTACAGAATCAGCATCAATGTGGCATGGTCTTACAGTGGAGCAGTTTGAAAACAGATTGTGACACAGACGCAATACACATTATTTTGCTTTCTTTTTGTGTTTTGGTACTAATGCCAACATACTGGTGGTACAAGAGCCTTAAATATTATGCTATGCTCCGTGGTGGGAAATGGAATTTATATCAAAGTTTAAAGTTTATTTATTAGTGTCACAAGTAGGCTTATATTAACACTGCAATGAAGTTACTGTGAAAATCCCCCAGTCGCCAAACTCCGGCGCCTGTTCGGGTACACTGAGGGAAAATTTAGCACGGCCAATGCACCCAACCAGCACGTCTTTCGGACTGTGGGAGGAAATCGGAGCACCCGGAGGAAACCCACGCAGATCAGGGGAGAATGTGCAGACTCCACACGGACAGTGACCCAAGGCTGGATTCGAACACGGGTCCCTGGTGATGTGAGGCAGATTGTGACAGATTAAAACAAAAAATAAAGTATCCGACCATTCAGGAACACCTTGCCTATCCGAATGGATATGCGAGTTTGTGTGCAGCATTGGCACTCATTGCAAACCATGTCATTTTTCATTGCCTCTGTAAGGAATGTGTTCCTCATAATTCAAATGTCCAAGGTCAGTGCTTCCCAACTTTTTATATGTCACAATACTGTAAAAATCATTTTGAGGCACACCTCCTTCTTTCTCCAAATAAACAGCTCTCACCAAATACCTTTTATCTCTAAAGCCGCCTAAAAACATGTCAAGCTATCATTTAATGCAATTTGCATTAGCTTAAGAAGTTTATAATGAAAGCCTTATCACCAGCTGCATGACAAATACAATTATTATTGAAAGTGTGCGCAATTTAAAATTGTTTCTCATCAAAGATTTCAATTGGTTTCAATGTTTTAAAGTCTGTATTTCTCAATGTGAAAGTTCATAAATGAAGGAAATACTGTGAGCAGCACCTTACCAACAATGTTAGCGTGACACCTGGGCCTGCCTCTGCGAGCAGAGACTCCTCATCCGGGGAGGAACTGACGATGGAGCAACTTATTGGTCTTGTTTCACTGACAGGCGCTCCGTCCTTTTGTTTTTCGCATAAGCCAGTGTTCAAAATGCCAACTCGCACAGGTAAGTTGTGGGAAACGGTAAAAGTACCGCTGTAGTGTGATCAGAAATAGGTGGATATTTTTGTCCCGCAAGCAACCAAAAAAACATGTCCAGAGGCATCTCTGCAAATTTCAGTATCAGTGAATGATCCATCCTGAGCTCTTCAAATGCTTCTTGTTATTTTGATGACAATGGGGCTCATTTTCCCATTCCACCCACCACAGGAATCATAGCGGGCGGGAAAGTGGACCTTGGGAAGATCTACTGACCTTGGGCGGGATTTTCAGGTTTCGGGATGTGCGCAGCTGGAAAATCCCACCCAATGTCTTTGATGATTCTAGAGAAGGTGAACTAAATAGATCACTAAACATCTTCCATTCTCGTGGAGGTGAAGCAACATGCAAACTTCTCTTGTGGTGTTTTAAGATGATCGGAGATGAGGTTGAGTATAGTTTTGCCAGCAGGATTTGCTGATGCTGCCTTGAACATCTCAATCAGCCCACTTGCCATGTTTGCCTGTTAAAGGGCCAGTTTTGATCCGAAGCCTTGAAGTTTATCCCGGGCAGTCAAAATATTCTCCTTTTCCCCCTGCATTTTAACATTGAGCTCAGTCAGATACCTGAATATATCTGAAAGATATGCGAGCTTACCACACCAAGAATCATCGTATATTAAATCTTCGTGTGGCAGTTCATGCAGAGCCGAAAATTCCTTCAGCGTGTTACAGAGCTCTTAAACATGAGAGAGGACCTTTTCCTGAGACAGCTATCACACTTGTATGTGCATGAGTAAACCTTTCGGCTCCCATCTCCTCACACAAAATAGTAAATGAACGTGATCCCAAAGGATGTTACTTCACGTAATTGTTTGTGTACGAACCTTGTTGTTTTCTCCTGAGATTCCGTTCTTTTGGCCACATCTGAATCAGAGCAGGATTCTTCACTTCTCTTCAAGAACAAATCCATGACAAGCTGTGATCAGTTATTTGACCGCTCGGGCACTTCCCGAGCCCACATCACTTAAGATCTGCTCCTCGTAACCTGTTCTCCAATTGGAACCTGCTTCTCTGTTTCTGAATTTCATTGCTCCTGTTCCTTACCTCTGTCTTCATAGAATCATAGAAACCCTACAGTACAGAAAGAGGCCATTCGGCCCATCGAGTCTGCACTGATCACAATCCCACCCAGGCCCTACCCCCATATCCCTGCATATTTTACCCGCTAATCCCTCTAATCTACGCATCCCAGGACACTAAGGGGCAATTTTAACATGGTCAATCAACCTAACCCGCACATCTTTGGACTGTGGGAGGAAACCGGAGCACCCGGAGGAAACCCACGCAGACACGAGGAGAATGTGCAAACTCCACACAGACAGTGACCCAAGCCGGGAATCGAACCCAGGTCCCTGGAGCTGTGAAACAGCACAGCTAACCACTGTGCTACCGTGCCGCTCGTCTTCTTACCGTACTGAGAACTTTGTTTTTTGTAACTTCTCCCTGCCTTCTCTTCTGTTTTTTTTTTAACCTCTCCCTGTCCCCCTCACTTCTCCCAGGGTTTTCATGGCCTTTTTGTGTTTTTGCTCTTTGCACAGTTCTGAGGAACCTGTGCCAAAACTGTATGAGGAGTCATACAGTGGATCAAGTGGCATGAGTTGACATGGAGGTTATGAGTAACCTTGATCGTGGGTAGAGGAGCATAAGTTGACATGGAGAGTCTGATGGGGCATTGGGGTAGTGGGACATACATTGGCATGAATGGGGCAAGGGGAGTGTGTGGGAGCTGAGGAGTTGTGAGGGGTGAGGGCTAGAGGACCTTACTAAAGAACAAAGAACAAAGAACAGTACAGCACAGGAAACAGGCCCTTCGGCCCTCCAAGCCTGTGCCGCTCCTTGGTCCAACTAGACCAATCGTTTGTATCCCTCCATTCCCAGGCTGCTCATGTGACTATCCAGGTAAGAACAAGAACAAAGAACAAAGAACAATACAGCACAGGAACAGGCCCTTCGGCCCTCCAAGCCCGCGCCGCTCCCCGGTCCAGGATTGAATCCTGAATCCAGGATCCCCGCCCAATTTTCCAGCCTATCTACATACCAATATCCTATCCACCGAGCTGTCCCCCACAGCTACGATGCTTTGTTCATTACAACCTATTAACTCACACCCACCCCCAGGTAAGTCTTAAACGATGTCAGCGTGCCTGCCTCCACCACCCTACTTGGCAGCGCATTCCAGGCCCCCACCACCCTCTGTGTAAAAAACGTCCCTCTGATGTCTGAGTTATACTTCGCCCCTCTCACCTTGAGCCCGTGACCCCTCGTGATCGTCACCTCCGACCTGGGAAAAAGCTTCCCACTGTTCACCCTATCTATACCCTTCATACTGTTTTCATTACAAACAGGACAAAGTCCCAGAGCACTGAGGCAAGTTGCTTAAACAGTCTCTGTTCCCAGGGGCAGCAGGCCTGACTCCAGTTAGCATCCCGTACCCCAGACTGAACATCAGTCTGTTCAAGGAAGATTCTCACAAGTCAGTTTTGCAGAAAATTTACCATCACATTTTCATTCTTGGGTGGGGGTGTGATGCGGAGTGTGCTTGAGTCAGGCACGCCAACCCTGGGGACACAGGGAGCTGAGAGGTTTGGCAGTGTTGCATGTTGCAGATGTCAGACACTCCTGTGATGGAAGGAATGGCAAACATACGTGTGGCATCACCGTGCACAATGTCTAGTCGCTGCAGTACTGTCAGCACGTACAATCATATCTGTTTGCTATTGGCACTCTCGGCATAGGGGACCTGGTTTGACAAGGCACAAGCTGGCGTTCTCTCCAGCTCATTAATAACCTCTGTCTAAGCTGTGCAGACCAGGTTGTGAAGGACCTCTCATGGTGCACCATGTTGAGGCCAAAGGTTATGATAGTCATGGTTTCAGCCAGTGTTGGTGGCGTTGACTTTCAGAATGTGCTGTTCATTTCCTGTCTGATTGAGGATGGGCATTTCCCAAAATATAGCTTCCGTGTTAAAGATTTATTATTTGTGGCAGCTACTCACCGGGGACTTGCAGTGGCTGATGTAAATTGCTACCTTTCAAGAACCTAGGAGAACCAACTCTGAATTAAAAAGCTTCTGCTGATAATTCCCTCCTATAGCCATAGCCAACAGGCCTGCCCCTCAGCTGGTCTGTCAATGCAGCTCTCTTCCTCCATGGCAAATCCATCAGCCTGGACAAGGGCCATCTTCTCCTCATCCTCATCCTCCTCATCATCGTCCTCCTCAGATGTTAGAGTTAGAGGCCTGGCTTCTTCCCCCTCAAGTTGTGAGCCCCATCCACTGTGCCATATTTTGCAGCATACAGCACATGGCTACTGTTATGGAGACCTTGCAGGAGAATGCACCTAAAGCGCATCTTCAAGAAGCCAATTGCCTGTTCTATTGCATTCCCGATCAGTACCTGGTTGTTAGATGGGTTTGGTGGCCAATTAGAGAAGGTGAATTTGGGAGGTTGGAAGTGCCAGCCCAAGGACAGTAACCATAAGACCATAAGACATAGGAACAGAATTAGGCCACTCGGTCCATCGAGTCTGCTCCGCCATTCAATCATGGCTGATATTTGTCTCATCCCCATTCTCCTGCCTTTTCCTCATAGCCCCTGATCCCCTTATGAATCAAGAACCTATCTATCTCTGTCTTAAAGACACTCAATGACCTGGCCTCCACAGCCTTCTGCGGCAAAGAGTTCCACAGATTCACCACTCTCTGGCTGAAGAAATTCCTCCTCATCTCTGTTTTAAAGGATTGTCCCTTTAGCCTGAGGTTGTACCCTCTGGTTCTAGTTTTTCTGACGAGTGGAAACATCCTGTCCATGTCCACTCTATCCAGGCCTCCCAGTATCCTGTAAGTTTCAATCAGACCCCCCCCTTCATCCTTCTAAACTGCAATGAGTACAAACCCAGAGTCCTCAACCGTTCCTCAAACGACAAGCTCTTCATTCCAGGGATCATTCTTGTGAACCTCCTCTGGACACTTTCCAAGGCCAGCACATCCTTCCTTAGATATGGGGCCTAAAACTGCTCACAATACTCCAAATGGGGTCTGACCAAAGCCTTATACTGCCTCAGAAATACATCCCTGCTCTTGTATTCCAGCCCTCTCGGCATGAATGCTAACATTGCCTTTGCCTTCCTAACTGCCAACTGAACCTACACGTTAACCTTAAGAGAATCTTGAACAATAACTCCTAAGTCCCTTTGTGTTTCTGATTTCCTAAGCATTTCCCCATTTAGAAAATAGTCCAAGCCCCCATTCCTCCTTCCAAAGTGCATAACCTCACACTTTTCCACATTCTATTCCATCTGCCACTTTTTTGCCCACTCTCCCAACCTGTCCAACTCCTACTACAGCCTTTCTGCTTCCTCAATGCTACTTATCCCTCTACATATCTTTGTATCGTTTGCAAACTTAGCAACAGTGCCCTCCAAATCGTTAATGTATATTGTGAAAAGTTGTGGTCCCAGCACTGACCCCTGAGGCACACCACTAGTCACCGGCCGCTATCTTGAAAAATACCCCTTTATCCCCACTCTCTGCCTTCTGCCAGTCAGTCAATCCTCTATCCATGCCAGGATCTTACCCTTAACATCATGGGCTCTTAACTTATTTAACAGTCTCCAATTGTGGCTGCTGTATTGAGACACCCTGGGCAGGGAAAAGTACAGGTCAAGAAAGGCAGAGACCAGGCACACGTGCCAGGGTAACCCCAACGGTTCAGTGATGCTGCATTTGAGATGTTGGTGAGATAATCAGGGTTTCTTGTTCCTAGAGAGTGGCAGGAGGAGTAAACAAGCTTGGCTGGAGGTTACGCAGCAAGTGATTAACCCTAATGTCTTGAGGAGGACCTGGCCAACCTCTGAGAAGATCATGTCCCATTACTGCTTCTCCTTCAGCGCATGAAAATAACACTGACATCCGGGTCCTGAGCCCAAAAGGAAAATCCAGCCCTTTTTCATCCACCTGATAGGGAAGGTGGGGCCCCGGTTTAACACTTCATCTGAGAGTCAGGCGCACATAATCACACGTGTGTGAACATGGCAGGTCAACACAAACACAAGGCACTTTGTGTGTTTGTTTGATTTTTAAAACAGAGGGGGATGTGAGCACCATGTTGCACTGGAAGTGGGGGTGGAGGGAGTGGTGGCCAGCGGGAAGTCAGGAATTCTGATCCTCCCCACACACTCGCAACAGGAAGTCTGATTCCTGATCCCTGGTGGAGTTGGGATGGATCCTATCCCTGACCCTGGGGGTGGGGTTTTTGTGTGGGTAATGATCTCACGGTGAGTAGGCTTGCGGATGGCAGGAGGAAGCTTGCCCACCTGAACCATAAGGAGCCCTGTGAAAACATTCACCTTCAACGTAGCAAGCCTGTTCACACCTCACAGCAGCTGCCGGCTTTCCAGAGACTTTGTTAAAAGTGTATACATTTTATGAAAACTATTTGGTAAACCTGTTTTGATGTGTGATTGTGTCAGGATGACTTTATAATTCATCTAAAAATCTTGGCTGTATTGTTGCAACTTTTCTTTCATTCTTTCACATCTTGGGAGTGATTCTCCCAGCCCGCTGTTATATCAGCGCAACGGGCTGGAAGACTCAAGCTGAAGCTGTGTAGCGGGCTTCCCGTGGACGCCACGGCCTCCGCGTATCTTCGCCCACCAGATTTCTAGCGTCATCAGCTCCGCTTAAATTATGTTAATGTTGATAAGGAAATTTGGCACGTCAGCTATAACTCTCACCAAGTTTTACAGATGCCCCATAGAAAGCATTCTTTCTGGTTGTATCACAGCTTGGTATGGCTCCTGCTCTGCCCAAGACTGCAAGAAACTACAAAAGATCGTGAATGTAGCCCAATCCATCATGCAAACCAGCCTCCTATCCATTGACTCTGTCTACACTTCCCACTGCCTCGGCAAAGCAGCCAGCATAATTAAGGACCACATGCACCCCGGACATTCTCTCTTCCATCTTCTTCCGTCGGGAAAAAGATACAAAAGTCTGAGGTCACGTAACAACTGACTTAAGAACAGCTTCTTCCCTGCTGCTGTCAGACTTTTGAATGGACTTACCTTGCATTAAGTTGATCTTTCTCTACACCCTAGCTATGACTGTAACACTACATTCTGCATTCTCTCATTTCCTTCTCTATGAATAGTATGTTTTGTCTGTATAGCGCGCAAAAAACAATGCTTTTCACTGTATGTTAATACATGTGACAATAATAAAGCAAATCAAATCAAATCAAATTTCAATCTCATTAACAGGACTGAAGTCTTCCGGGCCCACTAGCCTCTCCACTCCCGCCAGGAGTGGTTCACTCCAGCGGGGTTTATACCAGCTCCCCACTAGTGACCTTGCTGGAGTGAAGGGGGGCCATGGAGACCATGGAGGCCATCGGGATCGGGTGGGGTGGTCGGCCTGCCGGGGATATCGGGGCTGCAGGGGATGGGGGTCGGACTGCAGGGAGGAGTTGTTGGGGTGGGGGGGGTGGGGGGGTGGAGGTGGGGGCTGTGGGTGAGGAAAGGCCAGAGGGAATTGGGAGATCGGGAATGCCGGGGGGGAGGAGATCAAGGTAGACTGGGGGTGGGGAGGGTCCAGGCCCAAATGTTTGGGGGGCCAGCAATCAGGGGGGGGGGGGGGGGGGTGGTCACACAGCCGGCAATGCAGGGTCGTGGGGCTGGCCAGCGATCAGAAGACTGGCAGTGTGGGGCTACTGCACATGCACTGATCTCGGCGCTGACAGATTAGCGCATGCGCAGTGGCCCACTCAGCGCTATGCTGCCGGCTTCTCCAGCCGGAATAGCCCACTGAATAGCCCACTGATTTCTGGACTGAATCACACTCGTGCACTCAGCAGTGCACAGAATGTGGGAGATACATTTTTTAAATCCCGCTGAAAAAACCCAACGTGATTTAGTCCAGTTTTTACGCAAATTCGGCACTCAGAATGTTTTTGGGAGAATCCCACCCCCTATGTTAACCCTCTGCGGACTTAAAGTTTCCTTATTTCTTGGCGGTTGGGTGGAGTGTAGAATACAAAAACAAATTGTGTATTGAAGAAAACTTAAAGATACAGTTGTCCTTATTAATACATCGCAAGTAATTAAAATCATCTGAAATCTTGATCCCAGTCATAATCACTGCCATTCATTTACACCTTAATCAGACTTGCACAATCATCCACCTCTTTATCTATCTATCTATCTATCTATCTATCTATCTATCTATCTATCTATCTATCTATCTATCTATCTATCTATCTGTCTGTCTGTCTGTCTGTCTGTCTGTCTGTCTGTCTGTCTGTCTGTCTGTCTATCTATCTGTCTATATTTATCTATCTATCTGTCTGTCTGTCTGTCTATCTATCTATCTCTATTTGTTTATATATTGATGTACTTATCTATTTCTTATACTTTCTTCAATTGAAGCTAAATTAGAATGCACTCTGATGCAATGCTTTCATTTAATTCAAAGTATGCCGTCTCACGCAAGTCCCCAGCATCTTTAATTTAATCAGCCTGAGAGCTGTGCAAATCCATATCAATCTCTTCATAAATCTCTGCCAAACACGAGAGACTAATATTTAATTTAACCTAATAACAATAAGACCTCTCTGCAGAAGTGAAAAATGGTTAGGTGACCTTATTGAAAAATGTAATTCAGAGAAGAGGTTGTTCTTTGTACATTGATCTGCCTTGACAACAATTCTGCTGGATCACCTCTGAAGGACTTGCCAATGGCAATGTGCACAGCCACTTGATAGCTGCATTGGTGAGCAGTAAAAATAAGGAATAACTTAAAGTTATATGCCAACAGCTCCCTCAATGGCTCAGCTAGTTAAAGTCATACAGACCAGAGAGAGCCCAAGTTTAGTCTCTGGTCTGAGCTGAGTTTAGACTTATAAAAAGTGTTTAGACAGTTACATGGGTAAGATGGGTATAGAGGGATATGGGCCAAATGTGGGCAATTGGGGTTAGCTTAGTGGTTAAAAGAAAAAGGGGCAGCATGGACAAGTTGGGCCGAAGGGCCTGCTTCCATGCTGTAAACCTCTATGACTCTATGAGTTAACTGATCTCATCTGAGCAGCAGTGAGAGGGAAATTGGCTAAAGTTTCTTCTGCTCCTCATCATTATTTAGCAATCCATGCTGATGTTTGCATGTGAGTAAGAATAGGGAAAAGCAGAACAGGGACTGGCTAGCACTAGCCTCTGCCATTTGCCTTCTGCATATGGGATGGGAGTGAATGTCTGTGAGGGTTTCTCCCGATTGCCTGTGTGGCAGTACCAGAAAGTCCATGCTCCAGATGGGCAGTGCATTCCATGCTGGGAGCTTGCACTGCACATCTAGGTAGGGTTGACACTGGAAGATATAGCCAGGCTCTATGTGGGTGGGTGCAAAGCTCATGCCACAGCATTGCTACCGCCTTGGGCTTGTCTATCCCTGGAAAAACATTCTTTGGTGCCATCCTCCCACCCCTACAATAGTATGCACTGAAAGATTCCCAGCTAAAACAGATTTATATGGATCCATTTACGAAATAACTGGATATGTATCCAAGAATTGGCTTGAATATTTTAATAGGAGTACGAGATTGATCAAATTTATGGTAGTTACTGAAAGATAGAATTTACTTTGATGTAATACCTTTCACTTCCTCATCACATTCTCGCACATGAGAGAATCTGAAGTGCAGCACCATCATAACACAAACATGATAACCAACTAATGCACGGCA
Source organism: Mustelus asterias (assembly GCF_964213995.1). NCBI lineage: Eukaryota > Metazoa > Chordata > Chondrichthyes > Carcharhiniformes > Triakidae > Mustelus > Mustelus asterias. The sequence goes on along the minus strand of NC_135805.1, from coordinate 106,747,458 downwards.
GACTCCACAAGCAGCAATTGTATAAGTGACCAGTAATCTACTTTTGTGATGCTGGTTGAAAGTAAATAAAGAAAGACTTGCATTAGACAGCACCTTTGATAACCTCAGTATGTCCCCAAAGTACTATCATAATGTAGGAAACATGCTTTCCAGTCATTGCAAACTTTAAAGATACCAAGGATAATCAATTCTTTAACACCACAGGGTCTCTTATGCCTATCTAAGCAGATAGGTGGGGGTCTCAGTTTCATATCTGATGACATCACCAACAGTGCACTTGGTGCTGGACCGAAGTGCCAGCCTAGATTATAAGTTCAAATCTCCGGTCTGGGGTTCGAATCCACAGTCCTCCAACTCAAAAGTGAGAGTTCCACCACTGAGCTAAAGCTTTTGAAATGTGACTGGTCCAAGCTATTAGGGCTGGAATTTTACTGCTCCATAGCGGACAACCTCAGAGCCAGGGTTCCAGGAAAGCGAGCAGCATCTGAACAGACCCCCACCCAACATTATCATGTTGCACTGGCCTTTCACCAGTGGCGTGATGGCAAGTGTGCGAATGGCATGCGCTTCTTCAAAATGGGTAATTGAACACTTGTTAAGGTGATTAAAGATCCAAATGAATGGCATTTTACACACCCATTCAAACTTTGTAAAGAATGTACAGTGTTACAATCCCCATTGGGAATGATAAGAAATTTAATCTTCCAGTTAATAGCCAAAAAGGATAAGACAACAAGATCTATTTTTTACTGTAACAAATAACTAAAAACACTCTTGACTAAACACTGGCCTGAATGTCTCACATGGTTTTTGCGCTGGATCGAGATATCAAGTCTGCTGCCACCCAACACCAGCAGCCAACAGTAACCACATACTGGCTGGCCAATGAACAGTCAGCCAGTGTGCAAGTCACTCACTGAGGGAGTCAGCACTGACTGGGGCGCAGGAGCAGGGCACACTCTTCCCTGAAGCTTGCTGTAGACAATGGATTTAGAAAGACACTTAGTGCAGAGGAAGGACACTGGGAAAACTGAGGGAATGGAGTCAGCACGGTGGCACAGTGGTTAGCACTGCTGTCTCACAGCCCCAGGGACCCGAGTTCAATTCCCAGCTTGGATCACTGTCTGTGCAGAGTCTGCACATTCTCGCTGTGTCTGAGTGGGTTTCCTCTGGATTTCCTCCTACAGTCCAAAGATGTGCGGGCTAGGTGAATTGGCCATGCTAAATTGCCCCTTAGTGTCAGGAAGACTAGCTAGAGTAAATGCATGGGGTTATGGGGATAGGGCCTGGGTAGGATTCTGGTTGGTGCAGACTTGATGGGTTGAATGGCCTCCGTCTGCACTGTAGGATTCTATGACCTTTGTGCAATAGCAAAACCCACTTTAGGGACAGTCAATTTTTTCTATCCCGCAGAACAGGTAAGGCCAACTTGTGAAGGGGTTTGAGACATGGTGGCCAGAGGGCAAATCCAATGGAAATGTTCAAATGCAAACAGCCCCCCCGTTTCTCCGATGACTGCCTACAGGTGCTCTTGCAGGTAGTCAATGATCAATGGGAAATACTGCTGTCAGGTGATGGCCAGAGAAAGCCTTCACATCCAAGTAAGAAAGCCTGGACAGAAGTGGCAGCAATAGTGAGCAGCCGTAGGTGCATGACTGGCACCTGGGTGCAGTTTTAGAAAAGGGTGAATGACCTTCTCCCCTCTGCAAGGGTGAATAAAGAAGCCACTGTACATCTTGAATGAATGTATGTGGGTGGGCATGCATTTGGTGAGGGTTGGAAGGTGGTTCACAATCAGCCATAGAGGCAAGATAGACCCGTGCCCAGCCAGGCTGTTTAGGACCAGGTGGAACGGAAGGCACACCTAGAAGGGAGAAGTCTTGCAATGTGTTGGGCACATGAACCAGTGATGTTGGGGAGGAGCATGTACACTATAGAATAGAATAGGGACTCATGATTGTGCTCTTGTCTTCACAGGAGAATTGGAAGCACAATGCACTGGAACATAACCGTACAGCTGGCGGAGTTCCAAATCTGGCACGACTGACATCAGTGAAGGAGGACATTTTAGAGTTGGCATGTGAGCAGGGGGCAGGATCTGCTAGTTGAGGAGGGCCGAGGGGGGGAGGGGTGTTTGAGGAGGGTGAGAGGGAAGGGAATACACTTTCGATGCGGGGTGGGGCATCAGAAATGAAGGGCTCCGGGGCAAAGAATGCAAGGTTTTCTTCACTGTTTTCTGTGTTTTTGCATCATTATATTGTTGGAACTCTGGCATGCCCATGAGCAGAATGCAACAGCAGCCACTTTAATGCCTGAGTAAACTCGCTGCAGCTTTCCATCCATCAGGTGGATCATTGTCCAGAGCAACTGAGGATGTAGATAGTCCGCCATTAACGTCAGAGGAGGGACAACTCCCAGACGCTGCTGCATTACATCCTCGCTCCACACATTGTACCACCTCAGATACTGGCATCTCACTGGGGTTGAACGTGTCTGTTGCAATGGTAGCACATACCATGGGAAGCACACCACACTCGCCTAAGCTGCTGCTGGAAATGGGAGTTCCCAGGTCTCTGACAGCCGGAGGAGCGTTGGGGACCAGGACAAGGCTGATCCTCAGGCAGAGGACAAGCCTCTGGAGTCACCCGGCTAGATGTACATAGAGATCTGGCAGGTCTTCCAGAGGGTACGTGTGCCCAGGTCTGTATAATGGAGGAGTCCATGCAAAGTATCTGAGCTGCAGTCCCCTCAGCGTGAACACATGGCACTTCCCATCGGGAGATTGGCGAGTGTCATGGAGAGCCAGCTCCAGGAGTTCAATCAAAGGTTTCTGGGGTTGCATTCAGACTTATAAGTGCACACACTGGCAGTGAGCTCAGTGGGGCATTGCCAGTATGACTGATGGATGAGGCACCTGGTACGATATGTCTACCAGCGGCTCGTCCATCTATAGTGTGCAGGGAGGGCCAAGCAAACCTCGTGTTGGTGGGTGAGTGATAGCACTCTGTATCCGGGGGGTCCTCTCAGGGCACTCCTGGTGATGACAGCAGCTTCTCCACCCCTCTGCCAGTGAGAGAGTTGTCTGAAGATACTGCATTGATTTTCTGTCGCTGTGCAGGACTCAGCCGCCCACTCCGGGTCCTCACAAGCTCTGACTACCAGAGGATGCCCGCCAAGGTCACCCAGGCCAATGGGGCATCTGGGTCAGCAGCCTACAAAACAGCTGGGGAAGCACCAAGACAAAGCACTCGTGAACTGTTTAGAAATCACAGGAAACACAAAAGGGCAATCACGAGTGATATACTTGGCTGTGTGACATGTGTTTTATTGTTCCACATCATTTATTAAACTGATATTTCATATCACAGTATCTCCTTGTGCTATGAGTGCCATTAAGGTTGGACATCTGCAAGTCATTCCCAAAAATTAGTTGAACATGATTGTACTTTTCCTGAGGAGACGCAGGCCTGAGAGGGCCTTCTGCTGCTTCCCCTTCCTGAGGCTGCTCTTGTAGGTGGGACACCAGGTTGCTGTTGTCAGGATCCATGTGGCTCCACCATCTCAGATTCCTGTCCTCACAGGAGAACCTGCTTCCTCAATGGACTACGCCTTTGGGCATTGCTGAAGGACCAGTTTGCCACCTGCTCCCTCACCACTGCCCAACTTTTCAGGCCCCTCTCAGTTGACTCCTGTGACAGGTGCTGGATGACCCGATGGAGACTTGACACCAAATCTCAATTTGCCCTTCTCAAAGTTAATCATTCTCAGCGTGACTGCAGGTGACCTTTCCAAGCCCGTGGCTGCTGAAGGCAGCAATAAACTCAGTTGCCACCTTGAAATACCTGCTGGGGCTCTGATGCCACCATTACAATTATGAGATTGAAAACATTATTATGTTTCGCACCATGTCCTAGGGTGATCAACTCTCCCATATTATTACTGATTGTCCGTTACTATGACAGCCAGTGGGAGACTGAACCTCTTTATTTTTCTGTGTGCATGTACACTGTGCCTCCGCCCCATTCTTATGGTCACCACACCCCCCCTTCCCCCCCAATCACCTCCCCATTCTTACAAAGACCAACAACTTCCCCCCACTTCCTCCCTGCCACGGTCAAAGTGTTAATTCAATTTATTGCAGAAGAGTTGATCACCCTGCTTTTAACTGAGGTTTAAATAAAGAGGATCATGTGAGGGGTGGCACGGTGGCATGGTGGTTAGCACTGCTGCCTCACAGCGCCAGGGACCCGGGTTCAATTCCGGCCTCAGGTCACTGCCTCTATGGAGTTTGTACATTCTCCCTGTGTCTCCGGGTGCTCCGGTTTCCTCGCACCATCCAAAGATGTGCGGATTAGGTTCTTTGGCCATGCTAAATTGCCCCTTAGTACCTTAGTATCAGGGGGGCTAGCTAGGTAAATAGGGTTATAGGGAAACGCGTGGGTGGGATTGTGGTCAGCGTAGACTCGATGGGCCGAATGACCTACTTCTGCACTGTAGGGATTCTATGATTCGATGATTCTATGACTATTCTGAATTCTTCCTGTCAACAAGCCTAGCTGAACAAGGTGTGAAGTTGCCAAACCTGGGAATAAAAGGTAAGGGCAGCTGTGTTAATAGTGGATGGACTTGCCAGCTCCAAGCTTTTTGGTCAGAAGAGAAGAGGAAAGAACAGTAGTCAGCAGAGAGAAGAGGTTGCATGTTCTTTGCAAACAGAGCAGGATGCAGGAGGGAGACGGTCTTCAGGTGAAGAGATGCTGGGGAGTTTGGGGGGGGAGGGGGTGGGAGGGAGAAGAATCATTGCAGCAGGTTTGATTGCTGGCTGTGGATTTGGACAACTCTTTGCAAACTGAGGGCAGAGCTTGGAGATGATTATTCAGTGAAACAGGAACCCATTGGAGGCTGGGAATGAGTGGGGACTGTTTGCTCTAAGGACTGTAATTCCGTGGAGCGGGACTGCAGAATGGACCACAACCAGGCTCAGATAAGGAGGTAGGAAGGATGCACAGACAGAGGATCAGCTGCCTCCAGATGTTAGAGAGACAGGGACAGGAATTTTACTGCCCCGCCCATCACAGGAATTGGAGCGGGCGAGGGGCAGACCATGGAAAGGTCCATTGACCTTAGGCAGGATTTCACAGTTTCGGGAAAGCGAAGCTGTGAAATCCCACCCCTTGTCATCGAAAGCTGCACATCTCCCAAGCGGCTATTGTGCCATGATGGTGAACAAGATGAACCCCATTGGCATTGGTGGTCACCAATAGCGATTGACCAATAGTGAAGGTCACCGTGGTCCTTAACTTCTACACCTCAGGTTTATTTTGGGGGCTAACTGGAGATGTGTATGGCATCTCCCAGTCAGCCACACACCACTGCATCAAGATGGTGACTGATGACCTCTTTAGGAGGCCCAGTTAATACATCCATTATCACACAAATCCTGACAAGCAGTCTGAGAGAACTGCGGGACTCGGGGTCATTGTTGGATTCTCACAGGCCCCAAGACCGGAAAATCCTGCCCGAAGTCAACAGACCTTTGCATGATCCGTGTCCTGCCTGCTACGATTCCCAAGGTGGGCGGGATAGTAAAATTCTGCCCAAGGTTTGATCGCCTGCATACATGTGACCATCAAGTCTCTCAATGTGCAGCCAGCAGTCTTTATTAACAGAAAAGGATTTCATTCCATCAACATGCAACTAGTGATTGGTGACCACTGCCAGTGAATCATGCAGGTGTGTGTTCGGTACTCTGGGATTAGCCATGACGCCAACATACTCAAACGCCCCCTCGGTGCCCTACTCTTCACACCCACTATCTCCCCATGTGTCTTCAAGGAAGGATTCTTGCTGCCAAGAGATACTTGTGATATATGTATATATATTGTTCATTGGGGTTTGAGGTTCAGACTGCCCCTTTAAGAGTGCGGGTCAGGTGACCCCTGGACAATTAGCTCCTCCCAGTGTGGGACCCCGTTGGGCAGTCTTAGACCTGACTGTGAATGAGTGCACACCTTAAATAAAGAGCTCCCTGTGTTCAAGTTATTAAGCCTACCTTATGATTTTTTATGCACCCTTAGTCCACAGAGGGATACATAATAATACCCAATGAAGTGAAGGCTGCTGACTCCATTGGGGAACTCTGGAATGAAAGCAGAGGAGAAATATACCAGCAGCTACATGGTGACCTGAGCCAGCATCAAGCAGACCATTTATCTCCTGAAGATGGGATTCAGATGCCTGGATCATTCCGGCGGGGTTTTGCTGATTTTCATTCTGCATTCATAGTCACAAAAGTGGCACAAAAGAAGGCCATTTGGCCCATTAGTCCATTGCAGCTTCCTGTAGAACAATCCAATCAGTCCCATTCACCCTCTTCATCTCCATAGTCCTGGAAGTTTGTTTCTCTCAAGTGCCCATCCAATTTCCTTTTGAAATTATTGATCATCTCCGCATCCACCACCCCCATAGATAGCAAGTTTCAGGTCATTATGACTCGCTGGGTGAAAGATGATTACTCCTCACATCCTCAGCCCTATCTCTTGCCCAGAACCTGAAATCCATCCCCCCTCATCTTGGTATGATGAGCTAATGGTCACAGTTTTCTTTGTCTACCTCATCCTGTCATAATCTTGGCCACTCTGATCAGAGTTACTTTCCATTTCTTTTATTCCAAGAATAACAACCTCAGCTTCTCCAACCTGAACTTGGAGCTAAACCCTCTCATCCCTCATTCTGGTAAATCTCCTCTGCATCTTCTCAAGAACATTCACAATTTTCCTATGTGTATGTGTGTTTGTGTGTTTGCATGTGTTTGTGGGTGTGTGTTTGTTTATCTGTATGTTTCTGTATGTATATATGTGTATCTGTGTACATGTTTCTGTGTGCATGAGTGTGCACATGCCTGTGTGTACGTGTGTTTGGGTTTGTGTGTGTGCATGTGCCTGTGTGTATGCACACGTCAATGTGCGTATGTGTTTGCGTGTGTGTGTGTGTTTATGTGTGTGCATGTGTCTATGGGTGTGTTTGTGTCTATGTTTGTCTATGTGTGTGTGCATCTGTGTGTTTGTGTGCATGCACATGCCTGTCTGTATGTGTTTGTGTGTGGGCATGTACCTGTGTGTGTGTGTTTGTGCACATGTGTGCATGTGCCTGTGTATATGTGTGTTTGTGCACATTTGTGCATGAGCCTGTATGTATGCATGTTTCTGTGTGCACATGTTTGCGTTTATGTGTGTGCATATGTGTCTGTGTGCATGTGTATGGTTTTGTGTGCATGCTTTTGTCTATGTGTGTGTGCATGTGTGTGCATATGCCTGTGTATGTGTGGTGTGTGCATGTACGTGCACATGCCTATGTGTATATGTGTGTTTGTGTTGTGCAGATGCCTGTGTGTATGTGTCTGTTTGTGTGTGTATGTGGTTATGCATGTATGTGTACATTGTGTGTGCACGTGCCTGTGTGCATGTGTCTATAAAATATACTTCTCCAGTTCCCTTTTGAAAGTTCCTGTTGAATCAGATTCCATCACTACATCGGGATCATGACAACTCACTCTTAAAAGTTACTTTAAATGTGTCCTCTGGTATTGACCTGCCTCACAACACCAGGTTAAAGTCCAACAGGTTTATTTGGTAGCAAAAGCCACTAGCTTTCGGAGCACTGCTCCTTCATCCGGTGAGTGGGAGTTGTATTCACAAACAGGACATATAAAGACATAAACTCAATTTACAAGATAATGGTTGGAATGTGAGTCTCTACAGATACCTGAGAACAGTGGTGATAGGGGAATAGCTCAGCATCACTATGTGGTTTGCCAATTAGAGAGTGTCTGTGGGTATATGTGTGAATATACATCTGTGTGTATACGTGTGTGTGCACCACACTGGGGAAAGACAAGCCGACAATGATATATCCTACCATTCTTAATGTTTGTCCCATGGTCTGTGCCTACGTGCCCACTCCATAGACAGCTTTCTTTAGGAGCTCTCTCTAACCACGAATTGGGAGAAGATTCACCGTTACGAATATGAGGCCACACTGAACTGAAAACACACATGGCAGAAACTGTATTACTTTAATACAGAGGCTAAGGCAAAATGGATGCTTCCAGGACGGCTTCAACAGTGTTAATAGCCCCTTAGTGTCACAGTAGGAAAAAAGCCTCTGCTGTTTGCTCATCATTGCATTTCCTTGAGAAACAATGGCTGAACGGGAAAAGGGCTGGTCAAGCGACAGGCTGGGGAAGTGAGCGAAATTGTAAAGGAAAACATCCACTCCGATCAGAATTAATATGACCCCTGGAGACAGCGAGGGGGAAGGCCCAATATCCCTGTATAATTAACAACAGTCACTGCATCTCAAAAAGGAGTGTACAAGTAACGGCACACAGTAACTCTCTTCCTCTACACATTAAATACCCCACTGGACACAGGCAATGTTTGACAGGCCTGAGATTAGGGGGCTGGAATACTGAGCTGTCGTTAGCCAGAGGGGAAAAAAAGAGAGAGGAGCTTCCTGCTGCTGTCACCAGTTTAATCTATTGTTCTGCACTGTGGCTCCCCATATTCTAAGCTCCTAATTTGAATTTGCATTTAAGCCAAGTATTCTTGAAGAAATACCTTGTAATACCAAGAAATATCTTGAAGTAAGTACATGATGGTCAAAAACAAATTTGGCACACATTTTATGATGTTAAATGGGCTGTTTACTTTCAGATAAAACTGATTTTTAAAATCAGAACTCGATGTCCAATTTATGTTACTGAACGTGATTTTATGCGCTGCCATCTGAAATTTAAAGAACAACTAGCCCTTCAAAAGAACTTGGTAAAAATGTATTCCATTTCAGTAAATCAATTGTAATTTTGCTTGAGACTCTATGGCCTTTGACGCACAAAGGTTTAGATCGATAAAGTTTTTCAAGTTATCCTCCTGTAGTCTGAAAAGACTCCCCCTCTGTTTAAACCTATATAGTGGGGTTTATAATGCCCAGTAATATTGGGTGCAGCTGTATGAGGCCATCTCTACATCTGATGCACTCAGAGCTACAGTATGTTTGGGAAGCACGTTGATTGTTTATAAGGCTCACACAGGATAGTGTATCTAAATTAGAAGATTTTTTAATTTGTTCATGGGATGTGAGCGTCTCTGGCAAGGCCGACATTTATTACTAATCCCTAACTGCTTTTGAGAGGCAGTGAGCTGCCTTCTGGAACCACTGCAGTCCAACTAGTGTCAGTATGGTGTTAGGAAGGAATTCCAGGTTGTTAACCTGGCAACATTGAAGGAACTGTGACATAGTTCTAAAAATCAGGGTGTTGTGTGGTTTGTAAGGGAACTGGCAGGTGGTTATGTTCCCATGTATCTGCTGTCCATGTCTTTCTAGGTGGCAGTGGTCGTGAGTTTGGAAAGTGCTGCCAAACAAGTCTTGGCGAGATGCTACAGTGCATCTTATAGATGGTACACACTGCTGCCCGTGTGCGCAGGTAGTGGTGGGGATGAATGTTTATCGTGGTGGATGGGATGCAGACTGGCATCATGGTGTCAAGCTTCTTGAGTGTTGAGGAATAAAATCAAGATTCAAAACAAGTCGGTAACGGACCCGTTATACTTTATTGCACCAAGTCAAAATAACTCCCAATGTGTATGAGAGTGTTGTGTGAGAACAGGACCAAGCTCAGTTGTGACCTTTCACAGTCAAAGCTCCTACGTGACGAGTGGCTACTTGCATCAATTATAGGTAGGACATCCCCATTTATAGCCTGAGCCACCAACTCCAGGAGAGGGTGGGGGGGGGGGGGGGGGGGGGGGGGGGGCGAGTGGAAACAAAGAATGTTTTTTTAAATTTAAGCATCCAAAAATCATTTACTGGCTTTCTCCCTCCTTTAAGGAGAAAACAGTACCACTCCAAATTCTTTCAGGCCAATGATTCTGAACATAAGACTAGAAATTGTTATTGGCATGTTGTGCAATGTTTAAATTTGGGCCAGGAGAAGTTATTAGAAATTACAGTGGCAGCTGGTTTGCTGATGATTTTTTCAATTTTCAGTCTCTGAAATGAAATGTAGACCATATCACGTATACAATGGCTAGCCAATGCAAAGGGAGAAGTACAAGTCCTCATTATCAATCGTGAGGAGGCAGTTAATTGTCTGAAAAGGCATTGGGATGGCAAATGCAAATAGGTGCAGAACTGGACATTACAGACTGAGGAGCACCAATGTTGTGAACAGTCCTGGTCTCCATATTACAAAAAAGATGCAGAGGTACTGGAAAAGGTGCAAAAAAGACTCAAATAGTTGATCCCAGAGCTGAGAGGCTCTACCTGCCAGGAAAGAGAAGGCTGAAGGGAGACCTGTTAGTGGTCTTTCAGAGAATGAAAGGGTTTCACACGGTAAATGTAGAGAATCTGGCCTCAATATTATGCAAGCTGGCAGGAGAGGGTTGGGGGAGCGTCATAAACTTTACATTTATAGAATGTGTTCACATGATGTGCACACACGGTCACCATTTGTTTTATGGTGGTAAGTTTCGGCCATGAAGAGCTGAGAGCCTTAACTAACACTTTAAATTGGACTCCCAATTAGTAACTGGGAGCCTGACTTAAAAATCTCTGCCGCTGCACATGTTTCTTAGGGAAGAGGAAACTCAGCAGTGAAAAGGAAGCAGGAGCTCTATAAGGTACATATGTTTTCAAGTACTTCTTGTGGGCCATGAGGAACAGGAGTAAGGTCCCAGTCTCTGAAGAAAGCACTCGGCCTTCTCTTAACCTATCATTGCCTTCCCACCATCTCTATAAACAATGGTTTCCGTCTTCCTCCAGCCTTGAGGGCTAACCTTTATCACCTACTGGTTGCTGGGAAACATCCTAAGGCTGTCATCTTATGTCGTTGGCTCTCCCTTCCTACAACTGGCCAGGCTGACAATTTGGCCAGTTGCTAGGCAGAAAATGAATCCAAAGATAGATAATGAGGCCCTGTCATTAAGTCTGGCATTAAGTCCCCTTCTCGTGCCTTACTCAGTTCCTCAGCCTATCTCATGCCTTCCTGCTGCTTTGTAAATAACAGGGCCAATGTTTCTGCTTGTGGGTAATCCCAAAATATGAGTCATAAATACAAAGTACAAGATCCAATCATCAAATTCAAAATAATTAATCCTTTTACCCAGGGAGGCATGGAATAAGGAGAAGTCGAGGGAAATAACATAGATGAACTTAAGGGGAAATAAAACAAGTACATAAGGAAGAAAGGAATAGAAGGATATGTTGACAGTGTTAGATGAGAAGTAGGATGGAAGGAGGCCTGCATGTTATATACATACTGACCATGGGACTGTTGGGCAGAATGGCAGAATAGCCTGTTTCAGTGCACAAAATGCGATGTGATTTCAGGTAGTTTTGTAGAATAGGTTTGTGAGCCTTATCACAAGATACTATTATTCAATTTATAGGAGTGATAGCCAGCCTCACTCCTTGCAGAATCTCCTACTGCAAGGTAGGCAGTGCTAGTCAGCCACAAAAATCTGATTCGGGGCTTGAAATGCGCAGGAATCCATCAGCCTGTTGGTGAAACACTGTCGACACCTAATGCACATTCTCTTTTTTTTATTCATTCATGGAACATGGACATCACTGGCTGGTCAGCATTTATTGCCCATCACCAGTTGACCTGGAGAAGGTGGTGATGAGCTGCCTTCTTGAAATGTCGCAGTCCATATTCTGTGGGTTGACCCACAATGCCATTAGGGAGGGAATTCCAAGATTTTGACCCAGCAACTGCGAAGGAACGGCAATATATTTCCAAGTCAAGATGGTGAGTGGCTTGGAGAACTTCCAGGATGGTGGTGTTCCCATGTATCTGCTGCCCTTTTCCTTCTAGATGGAAGTGGGTTTGGAAGGTGCTGTCTAAGGATCTTTGGTGAATTGCTGCAGTGCATCTTATAAATAGTACACACTGCCTCTACTGAGCGTTGGTGGTGGAGGGAGTGATGATTGTGGATGTGGTACCAATCAAGCGGGCTGCTTTGTCCTGGATGGTATCGAGCTTCTTGAGTGTTGGTGGAGCTGCACCTATCCAGGCAAGTGGGGAGTATTCCATCACACTCCTGACTTGTGCCTTGTAGATGGTGGATAGGCTTTGGCGAGTCAGGAAGGGAGTTACTCGCCGCAGTATCCCTAGTCTCTGATCTGCTCTTGATACTACATATTGTAATATCAAGAGCAGGCCAGAGGCTAGAAATCACCCCCTGAAGGAAATGGCTTTCCATCCAGATAGTTATCTCTCGGTGGTTGCACTTAATACAGGAGGTCTACTGTTCCTTTCATGAACCTGACATTATAAGGCACCTATTTACTGGTTGCCCTGTGCCAAATTCATTGCTATTATATATAATTTAATATCATGGCACATAGTGTTCAAAAACCTAGAAAGTTTGCTGCAGCTCACCTTGAAATGAAGATTGCAGCTTTCTCGCTGCCTCCTGTTTCAGAGTGAAATACGTTGGTGCTGCAATATGGGGGTGCTTCATTACAAAGTGCCGACTCCACCAGGTTATTTGACCTATCACATAGACTGAGTACTTTTGTGAATACATCAAAATCCTCTGGCCAGAAAACGGGTGCCCAAACAACGTTAACATCAGTAACCACTAGGACATGTTTTCTGGCCGTGAATATGCTGGGTTGTTACGGCACCGTCTTGGCTATTGATTTGAACCATGAAATAAACATAGAAACCCTACAGTGCAGAAGGAGGCCATTCGGCCCATCGAGTCTGCACCGACCACAACCCCACCCAGGCCCTACCCCCACATATTTTACCCGCTAATCCCTCTAACCTACGCATCCCAGGACTCTAAGGGACAATTTTTAACCTGGCCAATCAACCTAACCCGCACATCTTTGGACTGTGGGAGGAAACCGGAGCACCCGGAGGAAACCCACGCAGACACGAGGAGAATGTGCAAACTCCACACAGACAGTGACCCGAGCCGGGAATCGAACCCAGGACCCTGGAGCTGTGAAGCAGCAGTGCTAACCACTGTGCTACCGTGCCGTGCCAAATAAAACTGCTGGATTTATTCTGAAGCTGCAAATCTCACGTGTGAAATGCCTGTGCGGCCTAGTCAACGTGTGGATTGTGGGAGAGATAGGCAAACATCATTAAGCAGCATTAAATAAGGTCAGACGGAGGAAGCTGAAATTCCATTGTCATCATGACTGATGGATTTTTATGGAGCGTTTTAATTTACATCAATCTTCAACGCTACCAATCAGTGCAGCCTCCCTATTCAAATTTCAATGACTCAAGACAAATGAACGAAACTATCCAACTAAACATATCTAGACCTGAGTACAACGGGGCATTTATTCCAATTGACTCTATACAAACATTTGCTCTTTTCAGCAAAGAGTGTGAAAACTGCAGCAATAAACATATCATCAAAAAGGCTTTGGCAACCTGGATTTGAAATCATAGACAAATTAAAATGCAGTGAAGATTAACTTAGGGCTTTGCTGGAAATGCATTTGAATTTTAGAGTTTAGATTTTCTTTTCGTATTTATGAACAGGCTGTGGTTCTTTTCTCTACAAAAGAGAGGGCTAAGGATTAGGGTGACCTAATAGAGGTCATTAAAATGATGAAGCTGTTTGATAGGATCAACATGGAGAAAATGTTTCCACTCGGAGGAGTGCAAAACCAAGGGCCATAAATACAGATTTCACAAAGCTGGGTGGGTGAGTGAGCTGTGAGGAGGATGCAGAGAACCTTCAGTCTGATTTGGACAAGTTGAATGAGTGGGCAAATGAATGACAAATGCAGCATAATTTGGATCAATGTCAGGTTATCCACTTCGGTAGGCAGATTACTATCTGAATGGCCATCAATCAGGAGAGGGGACTGTGCAATGAGACCTGGTGTCCTCATACGCCAGTCACTGAAGGTAAGCATGCAGATACAGCAGGCAGTAAAAAAGGGAAATGGTATGTTGGCCTTCAAATTGAGAGGATTTAAGTGCAGGGGCAGGGATGTCTTGATGCAATTAAACAGGGCCTTGGTGAGGCCACACCTGGAATACTGTGTGTAATTTTGGTCTCCTTGTCTGAGGAAGGATGTTCTTGCTCTAGAGAGAGTGCAGAAAAGGTTTACCACTCTGATTCCTGGGATGGCAGGACTGATGTATGAGGAGAGATTGAATCAGTTAGGATTATATTCACTGGAGTTCAGAAGAATGAGGGGGGATCTCATAGAAATCTATATAATTATAACAGGACTAGGGTAGATGAAAGAAGGATGCTCCAGGTTGTGGGGTTGTCCAGAATCAGGGAGTCACTGACTGACAATACAGGGTAGACCGTTTAGGACAGAGATGAGGAGAAATTTCTTCACCATGGAATGTACTACCACAGGAAGTAGTTGAGGCCAAAACATTCTATGTTTTCAAGAAGCAGTTCGATGTATCACTTGAAGCAAAGGGGATCAAAGGATATGGGGAGGGGGGGCAGGGGAGGCAGGATCAAGCTAATGTGCTGGATGATCAGCCATGATCATAATGAATGGCGGAGCAGGCTCTTAGGGCTGAATGGCCTCCATCTGCTCCTATTTTCTATGTTTCTATTAGACAGTCACTAAAATCCAATAAGGAATTCAGGGGAAACTTCTTTACTGGTTCACATGTGGAACTTGTTACACCAAAAGCCTGAACAATACACTCTGAAAACAGGAGCGAAACATACACGTACCAACGTATTATCAGGCTTGAAGGCATGTTCCCAGCGTCATCATGCCAGTCTGGGATAATACGGTTAGCGGGTGGATCTGGATATCAGGAGCCCACCGGGATCTACAAATTGAAGGCAATAGGGTAGTTATGCTCATTTTTTAAAAATCGACTACCATAATATCAGTGGGTGGGGCGGTATGGTGGCACAGTTGTTAGCACTGCTACCTCACAGTGCCAGGGTCCTGGGTTCGATTACTGGCTTGGATCATTGTCTGTGCGGAGTCAGCACGTTCTCCCCGTGTCTGCGTGGGTTTCCTCTGGGTGCTCCAGTTTCCTCCCACAGTCCAAAAGATGTGCTGGTTAGGGTGCATTGGCCATGCTAAATCCTCCCTCAGTGTACCCGAACAGGTGCCGGAGTGTGACGACTAGGGGATTTTCACAGTAACTTCATTTCAGTGTTAATATAAGCCTACTTGTGACACTAATAAATAAACTTAAACAGAGTGAGATAGATGCCAGTTGGATTTCCTGTTTTTTTCATCAGGCAGGCTGTAATGGTGGATTGTTTGAGGGCAGAGTTAAATCTTGACAATTCAGTGTTCTTTGGCCACTGGAAGTGCTTTGTGGAAGAAGTAGATGTATAGTGGCTTAATTTCAGGGTTTAAGAACTCGAGACCTCATGCAGTGAGGGCCATTTCTGTATTTGACTACTGGCCCTTTCAATTATAGGCTGTGACCTCGATCCAGGTCACAGAGCTCCAACCCTGGTCTCCCACTCTACTGCTCTGACTTGGGGGGGTCGGGGTACTTTCAGTCTGTGGCTCGGAACCCGGCCAGCACTTTTAAGTGACCCGATTGATGCTTTATTTGGCGACTTTGGGTAGGAGGCTCGGAAATCTGAGTGCTGACTGCCTCCAGACGCATGGTCCATGTGCTGTGGCAACACGTATTATTCAGCCAATAGAGTGGCTGAGGTGAGTAGCATGCATGCTTTTAAGGTAAAGCTAGATAAGTATACGGTGAAGGACAGAATGGAAAGATTGAAGTAAGGTAGGAGAAGGAGCATGTGGGACTGGACAACTTGTCAGCAAACTTGGGCCAGGATTTTCTTTCCGGGGAGGGAGGGAGGAGAATAAGAGAACAATTGGGATTGTTTATTTGTTCCCAAACTTGCCCCCAGGGGGAAATGGTCACCAGCTCAAATTTTCAGAGGAGCGTCCCCTTAATTGTCTTTAAGACAGATTTGCCATCCAATGAGGGATGAAAGGCAAGTGCTTGAATCTGGAGGACCAATCAACTTGACAGGAATAACAGGCTGCAATGGAATTGGGTGAGAGAGAGAGTGAGTGCCTCAAGACAGAAGCACCCTCTCTATAACATTTTTAAATTTAAATTAAAAAATTACTTTTGTAGCCAGGCCACACTGTTGAGGATGAACCTCTCTCTGGTTGCTGCAGTCTCTCGGCATCTAAACTGGGGGCCTGAAGACCAACAGGAATCTCTTAATTGACCTTAAGTGGTTCATAATGAGCTGTGTCAGCTACCCTTTATGTGTTGCTAGGTAGACCTGCCACCTCATCCCTGTAGACCACGAGTTCTGATTGGACGGTATACCTAGAGGGAGGCTATGGACACAGGAGGGCCAATCAGTGCACCCAGCGTGAAGGGTGGTCAGGAGCCGCATTGTGAATTCTATCTGCTGCATGAAATGTCTGGAGAAGGAGAGGGTGGCACAAACTGGAAGCACAATACTGATGCTGGAGTCGGCATACAACCCCTCTCACCCAGCATTATCTGGTCGATCCGTCTGCAAGAGAAATGGTTCCAAATAAAAAGATTTGGCTGCAGATGTCCTGAAGATCACTGATTTGCTCCTTTAAAGATAACTTGCATCAGCCGGCGATCCGACCACCCGCTGAGCTCTCGTTTCCTGTGAGGAGATGAGCTGCAGACACTGGGGAGTTCTGAGCGCCTCTGGCAAACTGCCATCGTCTTAGAAAATACCACATTCATTGCCGCAATAATGACCTTAATTGTCTTCTTCACACCACGCCACCCCCCCCCCCCCCCAACCCCATTGCCGAGTGGGTTGCCATCCACGCACAGACAATACCTGTCGGAAAACCGGCCAGTGGAAAGAACAAGCTAGAAATCAAGCCTGATACATTTTTCTATAATTTTCTCAACCTTTCCTACCCCACCCCCCACCGTACCCCCCACCCCGGCCCGCATTGGCTTCGACCCACCCCCATCCCCAAACCCCCCCAGCTCCAGACCCACTTCCAAAGGTCTGGGAAAAGTGCCTCTAGGTGAACCACAATATTGATCTAAACTATCTGATGGTGCTTAACGCGACCGAGCAGAGATTAAATTATGTCTATAGTGATGAGGGAACTAAAATATTATAGACTTATTTGCTGTTTCAGGACAAACTGAGTTAACTGGGCAGCTCTTTTGCTTTAACTTTCTGGAAAGTAACATTTCCTTTTTCTTAAAGGGGTCTCTGTGTTCAAAATGGCTGTCACATTTAGCTAAAGCAGCCATTGCACTTCTGAGTAATTTATTGTATGTAAAACGCTTTGAGATGTTTCAGGTTTTAAGCTGTATAAAACACTTCCTTTTATATTTTACAAGAGTACATCTGTACATGAAACATAAACAAAATTCTAATCTTCAAATGCAGAATACCTTAGGCCATAGTAAGATCATGGGCTGGATTTAATGTATCCCATCATGGTGGGAACCTTGTACCTGCATCAGTGTCCCAATGCCCTCCCTTGATTAAGTTGGGGGAGGACGGGGAGTAGAAGATGCTGACATGGAATTACCAGCAGGATGTTAATGAGGCTCATTAATGAGACAATTAACCCCCATTTCCCCTGAGCGGAGACTCAGGGATTTAAATTGAGCTGCACAGCTTTCCCATGGCCCCAGAAGGCCACACAGCAAACCCTGTGCCACGGACGAGGAACCAGACATTCGGAAGGAATGGGGGCTGAGAGCCACACCTTGCCCTTACCTCCAACCATCTGTCCTTACCCATAGCCCCCACCATGCGATCCATCCAGCCTTGCCTCAATTTTGGCCCTGCTAGTGGCATGAGAAGTTGCTGCCCTCTGACTGACAAGCAACTCTCTTGAGGCAGGACTTCTGTCGGTGTAGACCCCAGAGAAGGCCAGATGGTGGCCACTTCAGTGCCTGATGGCCACTCGAATATGTCAGCCTTCGCCCACAGAACTGCTAGGAGTTTGCTGCCGGCTTTCTGACCAGTGGGCCCAATCCACATTGGGTCCAATTTGTATAGATTCTGATTTTTTTCTAATGCATGCTAAATCACAAAATGTCCCTTTACTTTTCTCAAGAAAAGTCACAGGTGGACAGAGTGGTGAAGAAGGCATTCGGCATGCTTGGTTTCATCGGTCAGAACATTGAAAGCAGGAGTTGGGACATCTTGTTGAAGTTGTACAAGACATTGGTAAGGCTACACTTGGAATACTGTGTGCAATTCTGGTCACCCTATTATAGAAAGGATGTTATTAAACTAGAAAGAGTGCAGAAAAGATTTACTAGGATGCTACCGGGACTTGATGGAATGAGTTATAAAGAGAGGCTGAATAGACTGGGAATTCTTTCTCTGGAGTGTAGGAGGCTGAGGGGTGACCTTATAGAGGTCTATAAAATAATGAGGGGCATAGACAAGGTAGATAGTCAATATCTTTTCCCAAAGGTCGGGGAGTCTAAAACTAGAGGGCATAGGTTTAAGGTGAGAGGGGAGAGGTACAAAAGTGTCCAGAGGGGCAATTTTTTCACACAGAGAGTGGGTAGTGTCTGGAACAAGCTGCCAGAGGTAGTAGTAGAGGCGGGTACAATTTTATCTTTTAAAAAACATTTAGATAGTTACATGGGTACGATGGGTATAGAGGGATATGGGCCAAATGCAGGCAATTGGGATTAGCTTAGGGGTTTTAAAAAAAAGGGCGGCATGGACAAGTTGGGCCGAAGGGCCTGTTTCCATGCTGTAAACCTCTATGACTCTAAGACAAGTTATTATTTTGACTTTGATGTAGGGAGAAACACAATTCACATTATTCCAATGTAATACTATTAGAAATTATAGACAAAACCAATGTTTCTTGAATTAAACATTTTAAAAAATTCAAGCACAATATACATCATGATTGTGCACTGTTTTTGCAAAGAGATGCTTTTGTTTTAAACAGTTTAGAAGTACTCTTCCTTGTGAGGAGTGGGGCAGCTGTCCATAGCCAGATTTTCCACATAATCAGTCTCTTGTGTCCTTCTTGGACATGGAAACATTTTCTTTGATGAAGCGATTTCTTGCCAAACCGACACATGGATGTGACTTCTCCTGGAGGCATGGTGGCAGCTGGAGAAGATATAGCCTATGGTCTTTTTTTTCCCCCTCTGCTGTCCCAAAGCTCAGGGTATCATCAAAAGGAACATATAAAGACCACACTCGCATGGCCAGCTGGCCGATTTCAGGCTAACGAGGAAGAGATCCATTGCGGCATAGCCACTCACAGAGGCAAGTTTAAAATAATTCTTCCACCTTATGGTCTACACTTGGCTCCGCACCCGTTTGAACATCTTCTGAACCTCATACCCCAAAGCAGTGTTGCAGAAATGCTGTCAGATGTTGCTCCCCCACATTGTTAAAGTCTCCTAAAGTGGATAAATGAGCAAAATCCCACAGGTAGTTTGAAGATGGAAGGCTGTAAGCAGAGTATTATACTTGCATTAGATACAGAAACAGACTTTCTCATAAGAAATGAATGTCTACTCTTTGGCACGAAAACTCATGTCCCAAATTCTGTCGAGATTATCTTCAGCCAACAGATGAATTGTGTCGAGTATCCTATCATCTGCCCTTCCGCATCTGTCTATGAGCGCCACTTGCTGAATTCCACTAGCATTGACTTTCATTTCCATGAAACTTCTTTTAAAACATGCTATCAATGTTATAGGTTCAGTGCACTCAGTAAATTATTCAAACCTGGTTATCTATTCTAATTTCTAGTTTGGTAAATAGTAAACCATGCCTTGCATTATAGAGCACAGACTCTTGTGCTGTGGCTAAACTACTTGTAAGATTAACTCTAACCTCAAAGATCTGCTAAGCTCATTCTTCTCTCCCAGAGCTGGAAATGATGGTGCTAGGTTTAGGGTTTGTTTTCAGTGGTTATAGCGAGGCACAGTTCTGTTGTAACCTTTAGCAGCCACTGAAGTGTGAGATAAAAACATTCATGTCAGAAGGAGACTGTTTTCAATTATGCTCAACACAATGGGCCCGAAAACGGGCGCGAAATCGCGGTAAAGTTGGACGTTGGGCCTATACCACGATCTGCACCCAATTCCGAGCAGATCGCGGCTTTACTGACACCCGATTCAGGCGCGGGTCTGGCCCGCGCCCGAATCCGGGCCGACGATTTAAATGCATTAGCATGCATTTAAATCGACTTAATGAACCATGCGCCCAACTCTACCGCCAAATCCCACTTTACCGTCTTCTGGTCCGTTCCACGTCCGCGCTGTAAGCGACCTGCAAAATAAAAGTCTCAAGTCATCGCTGCAGCTTCCGAAGAGTGGGGTCTGACCCAGGTCATCCTCTGGTTGGGGCAGGCAGGTGGGGGGTGGGGGTGGGAGGAGGAGGGGGTCCGGCACCCAGATCATCCTCTGGTCAAGGGAGGGGGGGGAATTCGCTGCCAGTCTGCGGCCGATCCCTCCTCTCGGAGTGGACGTGCGGCCATGCCATCCCACAAAACCTTCAGGATGAAGCGATTCCTCGCTAAGAAGATGATGCAGAACCAGCCGATTCCACAGTGGATCCGCAAGAAAACCGGCTATAAGATCAGTACAAGTCCAAGAGGAGACACTGGAGAAGGACCAAGTCGGGCCTGTAAAGGATACACCATCACTGGTACACTACCAGCCACAGCCATCTCTCCCGCTCTCTTGCCCCTGCAGGGAAGAGTAACCTGTGGCTGTTCGTGTACCAGTGATGGTGTATCCCTTTACAGGCCCAGCTTGGTCCTTCTCCAGCGTCTCCTCTTGGACTTGTACTGATCTTGTAGCCGGTTCATGCGGATCCACTGTAGAATCGGCCGGTTCTGCTTCATCTTCTTAGCGAGGAATCGCTTCATCCTGAAGGTTTTGTGGGATGGCATGGCCGCACGTCCACTCCGGGAGGAGGGATCGGCCACAGACTGGCAGCGAACCCCCCCCCCCACCGACCAGAGGATGATCTGGGTCCCCCCCCCCCTTCTCCTCCCACTCCCCCTCCTCCTCCCAGCCCCCTCCTCCTCCCACCGTCCCTCCTCCTCCCACCCCCCCTCCTCCTCCAACCCCCCAACCAACCCACCCCCCCCCCTCCCCCGCCGCCTCCCGACCAGAGGATGATCGTCAGAGAGCTGCTCTCTCCGCTTTCTGCTTTTTTTTTTCTTTCAGGCCCGGGCGCGCTCTGTCAGATTTTTTTCGAACTGCGGATGCGCTAAGCCCTGCCCACAGCACGAATTGGATCGGAGCCGGCAAAACGCATATGGGCGCGCTGGAAAGAGGATTCCAGGCGCGGATCTATTTGACGCCCAGATTTGGCACTTAGACTCAAAATGGTAAAATCAGGCCCAATGTAGCACCTTCTGAGCCCAATCAGCCAATATCATGCAAGTTATTAAACTTCAGCCAAATTTTGGAGGGGCCAGCAATGTGAAAGCTCTATCTTATGCCAGGGATACCTACCCTCATTTCAGTCTTGATCCAAACATGGACAAAGGAGCTGAACTGAAGAGGTGAAGTGATGGTGACTGCCTTTGACATGAAGGCAGTACTTGACCCAGTGTGGTATCAAAGAACCCAAGCAAAACTGGAGTCAGTGGGAATTGGGGGAGAAACCTCTCCACTTGTTGGAGTCATACATAGCACAAAGGAAAATGGCTTTGATTGTTGAAAGTCAATCATCTCAGTCCTGGGTCATCACTGTAGGAGTTCCTCAGTGTCCTAGGCCCAACCATCTTCAGCTGCTTTATCAATAATTTTCCCTCAGAAGTGGGGGTGTTCACTGATGACTGCACAATGTTCAGCACCATTTGTGACTCCTCACATACTAAACTAGTCCATGTTCAGATGCCACAAGATTTGGACAATATCCAGGCTTCAGCTGAGAAATGGCAAATAACATTCACACCAGGCAATGACTATCTCCAACAAGAGAGAATCTAACAATCTCCCTTTGACTTTTAATGGCATTAGCATCACTGAATCCCCTTCTATCAACATCTTGAAGATTACTGTCGACCAGAAACTGAACTAGACCAGCCATATAAATACTGTGGCTACAAAAACAAGTCAGAGGCTAGAAATCCTGTGGCAAGTAACTCACCTCCTGACTGCAGAAATCAGGAATGTAATGGAATACTCTCCACTTGCCTGGATAAGTGCAACTCCAACAACACTCAAGAAGCTTGACACCATTGACACCATTCAGGACAAAGCAGCCCATTTGACTGGCACCCCCATCCACAACTGTTAACATTCATTCCCTCCACCACCGATGCACAGAGACAGCAGTGTGTAACATGCACAAGATGCACTGCAGCAACTCACAAAGGTTCCCTCAACAGCACATTCCAAACCCCGCAACCACTACCACTCAGAAGGACAAAGACAGCAGATGCATGGGAACACCACCACTTGCAAGTTCCCCTCCAAGCCATTCGCCACCCTGACTTGGAAATACATATCATTCTTTCACTGTTGCTGAGTCAAAATCCTGGAACTTCCTCCCTAATAGCACTGTGGATGTACCCACACCACATGGACTGCAGAGGTTCAAAAAGGTGGAGTTTGCATGTTCTCCCCGTGTCTGCATGGATTTCCTCCGGGTGCTCCGGTTTCCTCCCACTCTTCAAAGATGTGCGAGTTAGGTTGATTGGTCATGCTAAATTGCCCTTAATGTCAAGGGGATTAGCTAGGCTAAATGCATGAGTTATGGGGATAGGGTCTGGGTGGGATTGTGTGCGGTGCAGAATCGATGGGCCAAATGGCCTCCTTCTGCACTGTAGGATTCTATGATACTATGATTCTAAGGCAGCTCAGCACTACCTTCTCATGAGTAATTAGGGGTGGGCAATAAATGCTGACCCAGTCAGTGACGCCTACATCCCGTGAAAGAATAAAAAAGACATGGGGATGCGGTGACATGTATTACACTTGGAAGAGGGTGATAAAGCCTCTAAGCATGATCAGCAGCTCAAAATTCTGCTCCGGAATTTGGGAATTTGATGGATGTTGATCATTCAACTGATTAGTATCAATCCTCACTTTGCCGACAAATTGAATAATGTTACTTCCTGGTACGCAAGGAGTTTCACACTGCGTTTATGATTACAATGCAACTTCAAGTCCAGTATAAAATAAAGAGATGGCAAATACACCATAAGCAAATTCATGCTTCAGTTACATTGGGCTGAATATATTGATTGCCCATTCTGAATATTACAGCATTCAGAGCATTCCTTTCATATTCCGAGGCTTGTATGAGCAGATGCAAAGTACCTCTGAGGAAACTAAGCCTCAGTCTGTAGCCTGTTTAACCTCAGCCATTAAATAATACATCTGCCTATTAGTCCAATGTCTGTCAAACTGAGAACTCTGAATTATGATAATGGGTGGGTGTAAATGACTACATTTAGGCATATTGTGCCATGAATTGGGTTATGGGACATTTTGTCATCTCCTCATGTTACACTTGAGTTGACACAGCATTATGTTGCTGTAATTATAAACACAGTGAAATTCCTTGTCTAACAAGAGTATAACTCAAGTATGTTAGAGGACTATCACTCTTCTACTGGACTAAGACTCATTTTAATGACACAGACTCCATTTCTGATTTAAATAACAACATCTAACCTCACAACAAAACAGAATAAATCCAGAGCTTAAGCACAGAGAGAAATCTGTCGTTCACATGTACAAATGCTGATTGTGCAGAATGTGAGAATTTCAGGTATCTTCAAGAACATCTTGAACCCAAAAGCAGGTAAGCATGCCAAAATCTTATCTAATTGTGAATTGCTTGGGATTCAACTCAGATTGGAGGGATTTCAGACAAAGAGATGCTGTGTATATCTATGTAGCTTGCTTACAAATACAGTACTGGCTGTAATGCACGTATACACACCTGTTAGTTGAACAATTAATTACTTTATTAATATTTGTTCTGTTTCTGAAGCTCATCATACATTTTTGAGTGTGGGGGCATATATGAAGTTTTTGGAAGGCCATTTATACTTAATGTTAACTTGCTTAAAGTGTTTTGCAAAAGAAAAAGTGTGAGCATTTAATCGCCGTTAAAACCAAGTAATTGCAAAATATGTGTTGTTTTTTAATTCTGAGACAACACTTGGATGAGGTACACATAGCAAATCATTTGAACATAAACCAATACCTCAATGAGATATTCACATTTACCAATGTATATAGAAACCGGGGGAGACCATTCAGCCCTCTCGAGCCCATTCAGTTAGATTAGGACTGATCTATATCATAACGTCATCAACCCATTTTTTTCTGAAACCCTTAATATCCCTACCTATATATCCTTCCTGAGGTGTGGTACCCAGAATTGAAAGCAGTACTCCAGAGGGTGCTTAAACAGGGTATTATTATGTATTTTAAAAGGTTGCATGATTGCTTTAAGAGCTAATCACATGATTTGATGGTGATGTCATTAAGATTTTGCACAGGCTACTGTTTTGCTTTCAGTTTTCCCTCTGTGCAGGCACTAGCTCCTTTAATACATCTGTAATTGTTCATTTGAATCTACGCGTGCAAACCACATTGTTTCTTTTTGTGTTATACCCACAACCCCTAACATAGTTGGGAGATTACAGGTATCAACTCTATTGTTCCAACAGATTTTTATTTCCTATACACTTCTGGTGGTCATTTCTTCACTAAGAGATGTCTAATTTTGGCTGTTTCAAAGTATTCTGTTACGATCTATGCAGGAATCTGAGATGTATTATTGAAGTTGAATTGAAAATGTTCTGTGACTCAATATTGCAAATTGCAATGGTTTGGGTTAGTTCCAGAGCATTTAATAAACACCAGACTAATGAGTAATACAAACAAGTACAAAGGATTGCATCTTCATTAGGAGTGAGCAAAGAAATTCAAGCCTACATTCTTTTAACCCATAATTTCCACTAAATTACATAAATGAAATTAATTTATACTGACATTTTTTTCTACTACTGCTCCAAAATTATACAAATAAGGAGCAAAAAATGTAGCAATTCCAGATTAAGTTGAAAAGTGAAATACCAATTTCCTCCCCTTTCCCACATTACAAGAGTGAATAGACTTCAAAAGTATCTACTTCCCTGTAAAACACTTTGGGATGTCCAGAGGCCATGAAAGCCACTATTGAAATGTTGATCTTTCTTAAAAGGGAGAATTATATTATTTCTCAGGTGATTTCTCTAGGCGCAAAAAACAATTCACATAACAGCATTAAGAATTTCTAGAGTAATATTGCACAGCGTGATAGTCAAAGAGTTAGAGATGAGGAATAAAAATAATTCTAAATTATGGGGATTACCAATAAGATTGAGTCCTTGATGAGAAAAATAAAATACAAAGTGCCAAAAACAGTGGAATTGCAATAAGATGTGAGGTCTTGAAAATTGGCAAAATTTTAAATGAGCCATTTAAATAAGCATTTTCCCACAGAACAGTAATTACTTAAATGGAGTCCCGTCAAACATTGACTTTTCTATAAAGGATCTCCTAAGAATTTCTGGAATAATATTTGAATGACATTCTTTTGGGGTCAGAGAGAAATTTAGAAATGATCATCATGGCTATTTACCCCCCTCAGGAGATTTTGGTCACAGCTTTAGTCAGCAGCTGGAAGGTCATGTGACGGGCGGCCATTACTGCAAACCACCTGCAGTGCCAGATGATTCCCCTTCCCCAATTCCAGACATAAGATCCTATCAGGAGGTGGAGTGTGCTGGGGCAATGTCCAGGCTATTTAGATTAAACTGAGAAATATAGATAGATTCAGGTAGTTTCCAACTGAATCCACTTTGGTTGCACTCTCAGAATCCATAGAACCAGAGTGCAAGCAAGCCATCCTCGATTCTGAGGGACTGGCTGCTTTTTTCTTAAATGGCACCTGGAATCTTTGACTTTATAAACTGAGATATAGAGTACAAAAGAAAGGAAATGATTGTTTCAACAACCCCTCCCACTATCCTAACTAGGAACTATATTCCTTCATCGTCACTGGGTCAGGTACTGGAACTCCTTCCCTAACAGAACTCTGGGTACAGTTCTGCTACAGGAACTGCAGCAGTTGAAGTGGACAGCTCATTGCCACCTTCTCAAGCACAAATATGTATGGGCAATAAATGCTGGTCTTGCCAGCAACACTCACATCCCATGAATGACTACTTAAGTAAATAAAATCTCAAAAATTGCTGACAATTGCTCTTTCCTTCCCTGCCCTCATCCTAGGTGACATTATAAATAGTTCATTCTCCCTAGCTACCAGACTCTGTCCTTTTAGAATTTACCACCATTTTTCCTCTACAAAGGTTTATATCCTCCATTTCTCTGACCTTCAAAGCTACCACCATATTTTGAACTTCCTTTCCCTTCCAAAGTTATTGTACAAGTTATCATTGATCAAATCTATGCCCAACTTGGTTGCAATTCCTTTTTTAATCAAAAATAAAATACTGCAGGTGCTAGAAATCTGAAATAAAAACAGAAAAAAGATGGAAATACTCAATTTGGAAAAATTAGAAGTGTAAGATTTTAAAGAAGTGACAAGGAGAGGGCGGAAAAAGAACAAAGGGGAGGGTAGAGTGAGAAACAGAAGTAATTAAATGACAAAAGGATTGGTGGGTGTATGGTCAAAGGGGGTGGTAATGGGATATGTAAAGAAACAATAGATGTGTCGAGAGGAAGTGTAAATGGCAGAATGATAAACAGCTGCTGTATGAAAGCAAAATTGAGGGAGAGATGAGAGTAAAACTGAAACCTGTAAAGATAAAGTAAACAAAATGGGGGCAGAGGATAGAGTCAAAAGTTATTGACTCTGTAAAGCTACGAAGTGCATCATTGAAAGTTGAGGTGCTGTTCCACACAATTAGCTTCATTAGAACACTGCAGGAAGGCGAGGACTGAGAGGTCAACGAGAGAGCAAAGTGGAGAATTAAAATGACAGGCGGCTGACGTTCTCCACCTTGCTCTCACACTGACAACCCTGCCCTGAGCTTCCTGCTATGTTCGAATGAAGCTCAAAGTAAGCTCAAGGAACAGCAATTCATCTACCACTTAGGCACTTAACAGTCTTCCAGATTTGATACGATCCCAGTTGATGTTATAATTTAACGGGAAGATCCCAGAGTGGAACCTGGTTAAAAAAAATAATAACTTTTACTTGTTTTTATCAAACATGAAGGAACAGAGTCACAGGATCATTAATTAGTTTTAACAACAAGAGAAAAAATTATGAAACATGAAAAAATTGGATTATAATACAATACTCCTTTAACTTCCCTCTTAGCTTAACAAACACAAAATATATTTGAAGTTACAATGGTCTCCTTAACACACAAAGTCCCTTTGATGCACACAAGATGACTGTGGTCAAGTACATACCTCTCTGAACCCAAGTTAGTGTCTATGGATTTCTTCTCAGAATCCCCCACAGGAGATTGTCATATGAGAGTTTCCACCCTCTACTCCCAAAAATACACTTTAAAATCTTCTCTTGTAATAATACTTTCACTTGGCAGTTAGCATTCTGAAATCCACACACACTCGCGATCCATCCCCCGATTCCCAAAGATATTACAATTCACATCCCACAGGCTGTAGTATAAT
Source organism: Mustelus asterias (assembly GCF_964213995.1). NCBI lineage: Eukaryota > Metazoa > Chordata > Chondrichthyes > Carcharhiniformes > Triakidae > Mustelus > Mustelus asterias. Next base: position 106,719,824 of record NC_135805.1, on the reverse strand, counting down.
CTCACAAACTTGAAAATCACTTCGGACATCTTTCTGACATCTCAACCTTCCTCTGAGCTCTGTTTACCTTTAACCTCAGACTGCCTGGAAACCTTTCTGCATTTCTCTAATCAACTTAACTGGCTAACTTTTAGATTTCTGGCACTAGCTTTCTTAACCGTTACTCCATTGTATGACCTTTCTTCTAGCAAAGCTGAGAGAGATGTTCCCTTTCTTGCTGCCTTACACCAAATGCCCTGGCTTCCAGCTAAAACCTAAAAAACAAAGAAGCTATTTTTTTTCTTTCAAGGGTCTCCAGGTGCTAAGTAACTATATTTCAGTTTTACACTATTTCTTCTTGTTTTTGCTTTCAGGTGGCAACTGTGTATTATTCTGCCATTTATAGCTCCTCCAGACTCATCTTTAGTTTCTTATCCCTGGCTTGTCCCAACACAACTCCACTCCTCCCCTACATGGTCAGTGGCCCTTGTTGTTCAGTTTTGCTCCCACTGAGCACTGACCTCTGTCCTCCTATTAACACATTCTGCTATCCTATCTTTTCCATTATTAACATTCTTCAGTCCCTAATGGCACCATTGACAGCCCCTTTCTCTCATGTCAATCTCCCCTTAGCTTTGACTTACCACTGGGTTTCCATTCTGTCCCAACCCTCTCTCCAAGTATATAATTAATCATATTTCTATCTCTGTTTAGTTCTGTAGAAATGACATATGGGCCGGAATTCTACCACCCCTCCCACCATGAAATCAGGGCGGGGGAGGGGCGAACAATGGAAATGTCCGTTGACCTCAGGTGGGGTTTTCCAGTCTCGTTTGAGCGAAGCCATAAAATCCTGCCCACGGACTCAAAACATTAACTGAGTTTCTCTCTCCACAGATGCTGCCAGACCTGCTGCGTTTATCCAGCATTTTCTGTTTTTATTTATTATAGTTTTTTTACTTGTCCCAATAGAATTCCTTTGACTTTACACCACCAACTTTTTCTGTCCTATTTAATCTGTTCTGTCTCCCACCAGACATTCCCTTTTATTCTTCTTTCACCCGTCCCCCTTTTCCCGTCATTAAAAAGCTGTTATATTTCTGACTTTTCCCAGATCCAAGGAAAGGTGACCTGAAATGTTAACTCTGGCCGGGAATATCCAGTCCTACAGAATTCCCTCCCGGAGCCAATGGACTTTTGGCTGGTCTGTCAAATTTTCTGTCCCACCCATGATGATTTCCGCCACAGGCAGGACCAGAAAATCTCAGCCTCTATTTCTCTAACCACAGATATCGGACAGGATTTTACAGCCTTGCTCAAGTGAAATCGGGAATTCTCAACCGAGGTCAACAGACCTCATTGTCCGCCCTTTGCCTGCTCCAATTCCGTGGCAGGTGGGGCAATAGAATTCCGGCAACTGAGTGACCTGCTGAGTATTTCCAGCAAGTTTTGTTTGTACTTCTTTTTTTAATCTTTCTATTCAGGTTTATATCAAAAACCCCAACCAAAGTCACGAATAGCATTCCCTGTGATTGTAACCATGGAGCATTTTCCCTTCCAGTGCTCCTCATTATCCCCTGATCACCCCACATCTTTTTATTTTGTCACCTACACCATTCTCTTCCAATGCCTCTCCTCCTTTAACCAGCTCAATGTGACTCTCTCTGCTTGGTTTCACTCTTACCTATTCAATAGTACCTCCGCAAATTGCTTCCCTTCCCTCTGCAATCATCTGAAGATCTGTCGTTGGCTCCATTCTCTTTCTCATCTTCATACTGACCCTTGACAACATCATCCACTCACATGGGGTTTGGCTTCACTTGTTTGCAAACAAAACTCACCTCCACTTCTCTACCATTGCTCTCAACTTTTCCACTGCCCCTGTTCTGGCAGGCTGCTTGTCTGATGTCCAGTCCTGGATGAGCTGCAATTTCATCCAGCTAGTTATTGGTAAAACTGTAGCCATTGCTTTGAGCCCTTAGTCTAAATTCTGCACCATACCTTTGATTCCATCCCCCTGCCTGGCCACAGTTTTATGTTGAACCAGACCTATCACAACTTTAGTGTCCTATTTGAGCCTCAGCTGAGTTTCCAACCATGTAATTCTCTCTATCATGAACCCTTCCACCTAGAATCAGAGGATGATACATTATAGAAGGAAGCCATTTGGCACCTTGTGTAAAAGCAGGCTCTCTGAAATTGCAATCTAATTTGTCCCACTTCCTCGCTTTTTCTCCATCAATACAAACTGCCCAATGTAGAACTCAAATTCATGATCCTCTACCAACTGAACTTGCCAGGCATGTAACATCACTCACCTCCACTCTTGTCTTGATCCATCTGCCACTGAAACCCTTATACATGTCTTTGTAACCTCCTTACTCAACTGTTCCAATGGTGTCCTGTAAGTCTCCCATCCACCAAACAGCTTTATCTGATCCAAAAGTCCACCTTACCCATCACACCTTTCTTTATTGATCTACATTGACTTCTAGTCCCTCAGTCCCACCTATATAAAATTCACACCCTTGTGTTTAAATCCCTTCAAAGCATCTCCCCCATTCTACTTCTGTAACCTCCTGGTTACAGAAAAAGCCCCACAGAGCTTTACCCTGGTTTGCTTGTGCATTGTCCCTCCCTTTAGCCACAATTGCTTCAGTGGCTTCAGTCTCCATACTCTGGAATTTCCTTCCTAAATCCCTCAACCTCTCCACTGGCCTCTTTTTTAAAATGGACCTTAAAACCCAACTCTTTGATCAAGATTTTGACCACCTCTCTTTGGTACAGCATCCATTTTTTTCTTATTCCTGCAAATTTAGCTTGTAAGCTAATCTTCACATTGCCTATCTGTAAGGCCAATGGAACATTGACTTGGTAAGTCCAAAAGGATTTGTCTTGGCTCACATTCTCATAGGTATTATCAGAACATCAGCACAATCCTTCCAATTATGAAGATTGTAACAGATTGAGGCGGTGCTCTGTAGGTTACACTCATTCAATGCTTGCAAAGCATAAAATCCAGTCCTTTGAGCTATTTTGTCACTTATTTGGCTTTTATCTGACCGTGAATAAAGGCAAAAGCTTCATTTGTGAAAGCCTTCAAAACAGTTGGTAGCAATTTGTTATGCTATTAAAATATGCACATACTGTCAATTTTGATCTTGACTTTATATTTTGGTGAGATGTAAACTGTGGAACACATGATAAGATCAAAGCTAAGAACAAAAAGCTGGTATGATATCTAACCTGGCGAGTAGGCGGTGAGAACAAGACAGAGTTAGGCCGGTGGGAATGTACTAACTAATAGCTCTCATAACCACCCACACATTACCGCAGAGTAGAAAGGGGCGTGTAGATAAAATATTGTTTAACTGTACTTTTCCTTCCATTGCAAAAGATAAAGTGGTATTAGATGAAGAACAACAGTGGTAAATGGCTTTAAATAGCTGACATGAACTAATAAAATAATAAGAGTACATTTGTTTTTTGTGAGCTCATTATCGGCTGCTGAATGAATCAACTGGGGCCTATTTAATTCGTATACCTGTGTGGTGAAACCTGTTAACATTTACACACCATGGCCCCATGTTCTCACAACGTACATCTGACCACAAACAGATTAAAATAATAAACAAACACCATCTGTTTTCTTTTTCTTATTGTTAGAGAGTTAGGTAATCTTCCTCTTTGATATCAGACTAAACTAGTTGCTATTTTCTGTTTCTTCAGTTATGTTCTTTCTACCTTGAAGCTGCACAAGACTAAAGTTTCATGGATTGATTTTCTCATTCCTAATCCCAGGCTATTGAAGCCAAATTGTCAAAATCCTGGCTGCCAGGTTAACTGATCAGCAGAGGACAGCAATCAAAGGGAGGTGTTGGCAGTCTTAAAAGTGGATAAATTTCCAGCTCCAGATGAATTGTGCCCTAGGCTGCTGTGGGAGGCAAGGGAGGAGATTGTAGAGAAACATCTGAATGAGAGCATCTATCTCCATTTGGAGAGACAAAACTTGAGCAGGGATAGTCATCTTGGCTTCGTCAGAAAGAGGTCACAGCTAAGAAATTTGATTGAATTTTTTGAGTAGGTGACCGAGGATAGTGTAGTTTATATGGATTTCAGCAAAGCCTTTGACAAGGTCCCACATGGGAGACTTGTAAAGGTGATGAAGTGGATTCAAAATTGGCTCAGTTGTAGGAGACGGGGTGGTGACAGAAGGCTGCTTTCGTGACTGAAAGCCAGTGTCCAGTGGCATTCCACAGGAATCTGTGTTGGGCCCCCTATTATTCATCTTTTATATAAATGACATTGATGACTATGTGGAGGGGGGTAGGATTAGTAAGTTTGCGAATGACACAGATTGGACGTGTGGTTAACAGTGACGCAGAGTGTCCTGGGCAACAAGAAGATATAGACAGAATAGTCAAATGGCAGATAAGTGGCAGATGGAATTTAACCCTGAAAAGTGTGAGGTGATACACTTTGGAAGAAGTAATTTGACAAAAAAGTGGTCAATGAATGGTAGGATACTAGGAAGTTCTGTGGAACAGATGGACTTTGGCGTGTCTGTCCACAGACCTCTGAAAGCAGAAGGGCATGTTGGTAGGGTGGTAAAAAAGGCATATGGGACACTTGCTTTTATCTATCGAGGCATGGATTACAAAAGCAGGAAAGTCATGTTGGAATTGTATAGAACTTTGGTGAGGCCACAGCTAGAGTATTGTGTGCAGTTCTGGTCACCACATTATTGGAAGGATGTGATTACAATGGAGGGGATGCAGAGGAGATTTACCAGGATGCTGTCTGGGATGGAACATTTAAGTTATGAAGAAAGGTTGGATAGGCTTGGGTTGTTTTCATTGGAGCAAAGAAGGCTGAGGGACAACCTGATTGAGGTGTACAAGATTAAGAAAGGCATGGACAGAGTGGATGAAGAGTAACTATTCCCCTTAGTTGAAGGGTCAGTCACGAGGGGACATAGCTTCAAGGTGAGTGGCAGGTAGTTTAGGGGGGATGTGAGGAAAAACCATTTTACCCAGAGGGTGGTGATGGTCTGGAATGTGCTGCCTGGGAGGGTGATGGAGGCAGATTGCCTCACATCCTTTAAAAAGTATCTGGATGAGCACTTGGCACATCATAACATTCAGGGCTATGGGCCAAGTGCTGAGAGATGGGATTAGGTGGGAGTTCAGGTGTTTCTAATGTGTCGGTGTGGGCTCGATGGGCCAAAGGGCCTCTTCTGCGCTGTATAATTCTATGATAAATTGTGGACCTTTTATTGTCTTGAATGGCAATTCAGATTAAAACACCATGGCAGTTTGTACTAAGTTATTTGATTAAAGGATATGTGGCCTCCCTCGCTTGTCACTGTCTAATGCAAGAGCAGTATAATTGCAGTGACAAGCATTTGTTTCTGCATGTTATGTGTATACAAAGGACTATTACATGAAAAATGCACTTGTTATGTTCAACTACGTGGGAAGCTGCTCTTTTACGGCTTCTAAACATTGTGTGCAACTTGCAAGCCTCTATCTTGGTTCAGTCATCAGTCTTAAATTTGCTTTGTCCTATATTCAGAGCTACGCTGACATCTATTGTCGGAATAAAGGTAAGGTTAAACAACCTCACAGCAGAAGAATAAAAATACCAAATAATCATTTTAAAGTTTATTCATTAGTCACATGTAGGCTTACATTAACGCTGCAATGAAGTTACTGCGAAAATCCCCTCGTCGCCACACTCCAGCACTTGTTCGGGTACACTGAGGGAAAATTTAGAAAAGTCAATGCACCTAACCAGCACGTCTTTTGGACTGTGGGAAGAAATCGGAGCACCCGGAGGAAACCCACGCAGACACTGGGAGAAGGTGCAACTCGCACAGACAGTGACCCAAACTGGGAATCGATCTCCGGTTCCTGGCGCTGTGAGGCAGCACTGCTAACCACTGTGCCAAAGTGCCACCCATAGAAATGTGAAATTCTCAATTTATTCAAAGAGTTATTTACTGGCATTAATTGCATTGTTTCTGCAAGTTCTATTCTGTTAAGAGAAAGTAGTAAAACTATTTTTATACATATTTGAATTATGTTTGCTAGTCTACTGTATGGAGTACATGCAAAGCAGACGTAGTTAACTTAAATATTTTTAACCAACATAATTATTGAATACAATAATCTCTTGAACATAAAAACAAACAGTAACAAATGGAGGATATACAAAGTATAGCTTATGATAACAGTCACCTATGGGTGAATAGCAAGTTACACTAGCCATAGTAGCACAATTGATTGTTTGCATTTTTTAGTTAGAGTTAAATGCATTTTTAAGTGTTTTTGGTTGCAAAGTAACCAAATTTGGGTTGTGTAATAAATTTGGGTTGTGTGTGAGGGGGGCAACGAGCTGTGCATCACCTTAAACGATCTGACTGAAGAATCATTAATGAGCAGCAGTGTCTGACAAGAAAGTATAAGTTGGAATTCAAATCTGATACAGAAAGTGAAACAGAGAGAGGGAAAACTTGAATGTTGCCAGAACTTTCCGTCTTGCATTCATCAGGACAAATGCAGGAGTGCCAAATTTTAAACAATTACAAAAATTTAGACTACAGAAAAAGGAGTGTTGAGTGGGTGGCAAGTCAACTCTGATTGGTTGAGGTGTTGTCACTGAGAAAGCAATGGGGAACTATTGTCTCCCAAAGCTCTGGGCAAGACAAAGAAGGAACAAGGTTTGAACATACTCTCTTCTTGTTTGCAGAATGTGTCTCTGCTTATGAATGTATGTCACCTCTTGTAAGTGTGAATAAGTCATGTTATGAGCTCAACTGATTATCTTAACTTGGTAGTTAATGTAATTATTGACACACACAGGATTGTTCAATAAGTGCTGCCCCATCACAGAATCACATCGAACAGTTGCTTTCTCCGTGGCAACACTTGGACAATCTGAATTAATTTGCTAATCAATCAACACTATAGTATCATTTGTTGCAATCTTTTGAAATTTGACATTTCTTGCACTTATCCTGACGAGTGCAAGGCAAAAAGCTTCAGCAACAAGTCTCTCTTTTTAGAAATATTAAAGAAAAGGCAAGAAAGACTGGGTTATGAGACAAAGCAAAGGGATCTCCAACACAACTGAAAGCCGAAGGAATGAAACTACACAGCTGTAAAGGTTAATTTTAAGAGCCAGGAATATTGTTTGGCAGTAAGTAAGGCTTATCATGTCATTTAAAAAAAGGTCAGTTAGACTGAAATGGACAAAGCTAACCTTGTTTGATGAGCTTTGTTCATATTTACATGCAAAAGTACAGGAAATTCATAGTGCTCACAATATTTGATAGTAGACAGATAGCGAGAGTGGCGCATCTTGGAAAATAACTTCAGGATTTTCACATTTAACTGTACATCTGCTCTCATCATTTTGATCGTAAATTCTGGCCTTGTAAAGTAGTCCGTTTTAGCACTGCTGCCTCATAGCATCAGGGACCAAGGTTCAATTCCGTCCTCAGGTGACTGTGTGGACTTTGCACGTTCTTCCCATGTCTGTGTGAGTTTCCTCCAGATGCTCTGATTTCCTCCCACAATCCAAAGATCTGCAGGTTAGGTGGATTGACCATGCTAAATTGCCTCTTAGTATCCCAAGATGTGTCAGCTAGGTGTATTGGCCATAGTAAATGCACAGAGTTATGGGGATAGGGTAGGAGGTGGACATAGGTAAGATACTCTTTCAGAGAGTCAATGCAGGGTCAATGGACTGAATGGCCTCCTTCTGCACTGTAGGGATTCTATGAGTTAATCTAAATTCTTAGGTAGATGTTAGTATGCATGTACACATTTTTAGGAATAAGCGAGGCATAAATCATACCAATTTAGCAGCAGGACAACCTGTGCTTAACTTACACAGATTGTGATCTCACTTCTGAGCTAGTGAGGGCACTTTATTCAGATGTCCCAGGTGTATGCCTACAACAAATCTTGAGCTCCTTAAATATGTTAATTAGGAACCCAACATCTATCTGCAAAGTTAGTCACAGGTGAGCAGGTATTGGGCCTGTTCCACACAGGATCCTTTCCCACCCTCACAGTCACCAACAAAACAGGAATTTATTTTATCTTTTCAAGTTAAAAACATTTCTCCCAAGCTCAGAGGTGCAGGATTGCCCCACCAACTCCTCATAATAGCTACACTCTCTGCTCACATGTTGTCCATGCCAATCTTCCATCCAGAACTTGTCGGATGAACACTGCTAGCAAGGTAGGTGGCCCGAAATTTACTTCCTTCATGGGTTGAACTGTTTGTGGAGATCCGACAAATGGTAATAGCTTGGCCCCAAAATGTAGATGAGGCCCATAAGGTCCAATATGCAACAATACATGGGCTTCCTATTTTGGGTTACATTGTTCTCACCGTGCCATGTTTGGGCCCAAAATAGGACCTCAGAAAAGGATGGCAAAAACAGGGAGCTCAATCAAAAATTGAGCCACACCTGTGAGAAGAGTTTGGAAAAAAAATTCTGAAAATGACCTCATACAGACTTAAACTTAGAGCCCAGTGTTTACCCAGCTGAAATGCAGGCTGAGCACACAAAGACTGCTCACACATGCAAAGTATTTAATTATGAAAGTACAAAAACAAATGGGACCATTTTGGACACGTGTGACAGCCCCATAATTGTTCTTGGGCACAACGTTTTGTTTTATTTGATTTATTATCGTCACGTGTATTTGTATGCAGTGAAAGTATTGTTTCTTGCGCGCTATGCAGACAAAGCATACCGTTCATAATGAAGGAAAGGAGAGAGTGCAGAATGTAGTGTTACAGTCATAGCTAGGGTGTAGAGAAAGATCAACTTAATGCAAGGTAGGTCTATTCAAAAGTCTGATGGCAGCAGGGATGAAGCTGTTCTTGAGTCGGTCGGTACGTGACCTCAACTCGGAACTGGAAAACCAATCACTGTCTCAGTCTGAAATATCACAATCATTAACCATTTCCACAAAATTTACACAGTGAAGTGATTTTTCCACATTATTTATTCTCCTGGGAGAGCATAAGTAACAACAAGTAAGTGGTCCCAGGATGGAAAAACTGAAATTTCTCTTCAACCCTGAATGTGATTGAGTAAAGCTGCTCAATGTCAATCCAACATCCCAGTTTCATTTTGAAGATGAGACTCCCAAAGGCCCAGGTTGAAGCCATTATGCTGAGTATTCAATCATCTATGTCCATACTTATCCCTTTAATCTTCAATCTCTCCTTATTTAAACTGATTTTTATCCAGCTGATCACATTGTTCTGATTGTACCTGGACAGCTTTGTCATTCAGAGGTGAACTGGATAACTCCAATATGTTGGCCAAAATTTCTAAGAATTTGATAATCAATAGATTAAATTGAAAAGGCTTGATGGACTATATATTTCAGTAGCCCAACAGTTATGTTGTGGGGGTGGGGTGATGTCTGTGGGGGCCATTGCTCCCGGGCCACTTTATCCACTTTTTGCGGCCCGGGAGTGATGAGGCAGAGGCGCATTTTTCAAATTTTTTTTCATTGCGCATGCGCAGTTCATAGCTCCAATCGGAGCTGCAGCGTTTCGGGCGCGGTGAGCCCTGACCACATCGTGATTCAGACTCGTGATTTTTTTTCAGGCTAAGTGTGTATGGGGGCGCCTGAGGACAGATTTCCAAGTCGGATCTGAATTACGCCCAGATTCAGCACTTAGAACCAAAATGGTAAAATCGGACCCAAACTGAGGATGCTAAATAGAGGGCAGATCCTCATTACCTGGTTGTAACAAGGTAAATTCACCTTGCCAGTGTGTCTATTTGCTGGCTTCATCCCGCACTAGGGCCATTTTCTATAGTCAACTGACCTTGTTAAAGGCCTATTTAGGCCAAGTGTCAGAGGCCAACTGAAATTTTCTAGTCAGCTTCCAGTCCCCTGAAGACTTTGAGTTTACGGTGTAACTGCCTAAATGACAGTGAGGCCAGCTTAGAGACCAATCCCTCCTCTTTCTACATGGATACAAATGCTACCCTGTGCTTGATAACCCCCACGAGGTCCATGGGGTTTCACTGATTGATCTCCCTGTGGGGCTCATTGAGTATGAGTTCCCCTGGTAACAGGCAACAGGCTGCCCAGCTGGAACTCATTATCTAAGCCTTTTATAAGGCAGGCCCAGAACTGGGCCTTCTGAACTACTTGTTCCACGCAGGGAATAGTGTGTGTACATTATGGTAGTGGTTTTAGTTTCTATTCTATTCTATTCCAGTTCCTTTCCTGAGTTGTTACGCTTTGAAAGGCTGATCAGGCCCTTTCTTTAATTTAAAATCCTACCTTGGGACATCCTTCTTCTCACTTACCTGGAAAGGTCAGCTTCTGCTCCTTTCCAATCTGGAGGGCTTCCTATTGGATCTCAGTTTCGAGAGCATACCTGCTACACTTCATTGAACAGCAAGCCCACCCTCTGGCTACTAATTGTCCAATTTGTTGAAAGTCACAGCCGGGTGACTGTTCTCCACACATGCAAGCTCCTGACCCCAACTGACCATGACTTTGTGGTCTTGAAGCTGGCTGGAAATATTGCCCATTGTTAGGAAATGTCTTTCAATTTGGAATGCTTCATTGCTCAGATTTAATAACGTTCACCCTAATTAAAGAAGTTTTAGTACTCAGACTGTGTACTGTATTCTGTGCAATTATACTCTGGAATAAGAGAACTTGTGATTCTAAAAGCACAGATTAATAGTTGTCTGTCTCTATGGCAGCATGAAATCTCTTCTCTACAATGTCTGTTATATTTGTAACCAGTAAGGTCACAAAGGTTATGCCTCTGCATTAAAAGGTATGGTTCAACCTCATCCTAAAGACTTGAACACATAATCCAGGTTGACATTCCAGTGCTGTACTGAGGGAGTGCTGTCTTTCAGATGAGACATTGAAACAAAGCCCTGACTCAGGTGTATGCTAAAGATCCACAAGGAGTATTTGCAGAAGAGCAAGGAGTATTCTTTCAACGTGCCAACATTTATTTACTTCTCAACCAACAAGTGTCCATGCCTTCAGTTGGCCAGGCCCGAAGCACTGGAATTCCCTCCCTCACTTTGCCATGTCTCTACCTCACTACCTCTCCTTCAAGAGACAGTTTAAAATCCATCTCTTTAGCCAAATCTTTAATCCCTTGACCAAATATCTCCTTATGTGGCTCAGTGTCATACTTTGTTTTATAATGTCCCTGTGAATTGCCTAATTCGGACATTCAAGGTGCTAGATAAATGTAAGTTATTGGTTAATGAGTTCTTAAAAATAAAACAATTCACCATAAATATCCAATGACAAAGTTTTTTATTACTGTTATGGCATTCCGTGACAGGTTGAGAGTAGACATTTCATGGTAGATCCTCAACCCTAAGTTTCATTTTTCTTCATTCTTTTCCAGAACTTCATTCAGGGGCCAAGCCAAGATATGATCTCATTGGTTCAGATTTGATTCCTCAAGTAGTTTAACGATCTGAAGTTTCTGAGTTTCCCTGTGTTAAATTCTTTACTACCGAGGAGTATCCTCAAGACCTCACTCCACAGATAGGCATCAGGGAATGCAGGTAGTTATTGCAGTCTGTGACTTGCTGCGACTTTCAACAAATTGCTCCACACTCCAAACCACAACTGCCCTCTCAGGGCAGTCCCCAGGCAGCTCACCCCACATCCAGGATCATCTGACCTGCTTCCTTAATGAGGCTTCGCCCCAACATAGATAACACCCAGCTTCAGTGCAATGTGAGGAGGATGCAGGAAAGGACATGGAGAAAGGCAAGAATGGTGGACGTAAAGAAATATGAGGAAGGGAAGTGTGTAGATGGGAAGATGGCGAAAGGAGAAAGATAGTCAAGCTTTAAATTTAGTGTTTAGGCTTTCAGATTGCTTTTCTACAGGCATAGTTATCCCATTTGTAGGAATGCTATCTTGGACTTTTGAGCACGGGAATGCCACTAGTTCATAGATGACAGATGAAGGATATTACATGCTTTGCACCAAAGTAAGAACCCCCAGATGCAATCAGTGGTTTGACTCACAGTGGCAGATATTGAAGCAATCCTGATTTTAGGGGAGAACGAACACTTCTCTATTTTGGTAATTTCCCAAAACTGTTTTGTCCTAGTCCTTTCAGTGTTAGTGCAAACATGGAAACAAAATCATTTTTTATTACATACGCTGCAATTTCTACAATCAATTCAAAATTAATTTCAGATATATTTCTACAAAAGTGGATGTAAGGCATATGGGCGCTTGACATACTCTGTAAGCTTTGAAGCAAGGGTCAATCAGGTTCGAGAGTTCTTATATTTTTGTCCTTTTTGAGTGTCTTGACTCGCAGTAAGTCCCTTTCCCCTATTTCCTCTCCGCTTGCTGACCTACACTGGCTCCCAATCAAACACCTGATTTTAAAATTCTCATCCTTATTTTCAAATCCTGCCACGGCTTTGTCCCTCCCTATCTCTGTCATTTCTTCCAACGCCACAACCCTCCCCGATATCTGCACTTCCTAAACTCTCACCTCTTGTGCATTCCAAATTCTATTTGCTCCGCCACTGATGGTGCTGTTACCCCAAGCTCCGTAACTCCCTCCCTACACCTCACCATCTCTACTTAATTTTCCTCCTTTAAGATACTCCTTATAAATCTTCGACCAAGCCTAACTTAATATTTCCTCATGTATTATGTATCATACTTTGTTTTTAATGCTTCTGTGAAGTGCCTTGGGAAGTTTCACCACATTACAGGTGCTACATAAATATAAGTTGTTATTGTTGTTGGTGCAAAGGAACAAGTTTTTCCAATGTTAATAAAAACAGAAACATCTGCAGAAGGTTTCAAGACAGCTCCTCGGTTTCCACTGTGACCACATTCAAATTTAAAAGAAATACAGCCAGTGCATGGAAACAAACTAATAAAAGCCTACCCCGGAATGATCTTGCAAAGGTCACTGAAGCTGGTCAGATAGCACTCCCAAGGTATTCCTACACTTCTGGTAATAGCCAGAGGACAGGCCTGCACTTACCTGCAGAGGTAGGTGGGTGAAGAATAGTCACAGAAATATTTCATAAAACAGGATGTTGAAATATACAAAATAATTGACTTCTGATATGGTCTGCAAGATAGAAGAAAGTTGGTCAGGCCATGAGATCTACGGGGCAGAGCTATCGCGAAGGAACGATGAGTGAATGAAGAAACAAAGAACTGGGTTTTACAGCTGCAATCCGGGTGAGCAGACTCCTGTGCAAGTATAAAATACAGCATGATGACATCAGGTCAACAATCCAACGTCATTCCATCTATATCTCATATTATGGAAGGCATGGAACTGGGAAGCCCATTCGCCACTTTAAGTATCCAATTAACGAGTTTTTGATCTTGGTAAACACGCAATCATATACAATTTTCTGTTCCATTTTCAGGCAATGTATGGGATAAGGTTTGTGAGTGCTTTACAACAGGTCCGAGAAGGTGGAGCAAAAGGCTTTCCTACAGGACCATGGTTGTATGTATCAATATAACCTGATGGGTGAGGGTGGCAGTGTTTGCATGTTTTTTGACCTGATTTATGTTTTGAGCATATCATAAAGAGTAAGGAGAGGTCGAGAGAGCAAAGGGTCTTTAAAATTGTAGTCATAGCCGACTTCCTGCTCACGGCATAACCCCTCTCCCACATGACATCCTGATCTATATTCCCAGTTGGGTGTGCAGCCTCCCTTCACAACGCTAATTTGGTTAACTTCCCATCAGTCAGCACTAAAGGCCATCCAATGCATGATTCACTGTGCTGAGATGGCGGGGCAGAGGTCACTTTCCATTGACTCCCTCATGTGGGTGAAAACCATAAAGTCCAGCCTATAGGCTTTTCGACTGTAAAAGATGGTGACTAAAGAGCCCCATGGAGGGTTGCAGGATGGTAAAAGGTATGTCAAAAATACATCTGGAACATAACAGATGATTCACCACCATGCATTCCCTGAGGGATGTGGCACCCATAGACATTCTTATGAATAATTCATGGGCCTACAGGTCGTGGTAATAATTTTAATGGGTCCAAAGTCACAGGTTGCATATCAATGAGTTACAGAGATGCGCTCACAGGAAGCAGTGCTCCCAGCAGTTAATGGAATTGGCCCTATTATTTCTAATTAACATAGAACAATATAAGATCAAACTAATCTTCACACATAGTTCAACACGTGAAATCAGCATCTATGTGACCTACACAACAAAAATCACTGGAATCACGCAAAAGCAACTGGAGGCTGTGGTGTAGGAACTATGGATGATTTAGGAAAGCTGAATGAATTTTCTCACCAGTAAGTTTTCTTTGGTCTCATAATGTAGTCACTCACTATTAAGTGGGGGATAATTGATGACTGTGAGTGATCACAAGTTGTCAATTTAACTTGGGTGTTCCAGTGGGATAGGGTATCTTATGATATAACACTGCACCACAGAGCTCTGTCTGCCAGAATCATGTGCCAACCTGTACAATCTGTGAATTTCCATTTATTTCCCTCCAGAAAATGATCCAAAAGCAGGGATATGATTCATAACTTGCAATTAATGAATGAGAATTGGATAGGCTTCTCTACAGGTCTCCATACTCACCTGCCAAACATTCCAATATTTGTTTCTCAGGCAATACAGTGTCGAAGCCAAGGGAATTCTCCCCTACAAGCAGTAGTCCTCAGTGAAGAGGCAGACAGCCAAAGTGTTCCTCATCATCTTGCTGTGACAATGATCACATTGAAGCACAAACTTCAGTAACAGAACCAGTGGGAAATAATTTGTCATTCAGTAACAGGCAAAGGTACAGCTGATGCATGCTCTATTCCAGCAACATATTTAATTCATCAACTTCAAATTAAAATTCTTATCAACGCATATATTACAAACGGGCGGTGACCTGTGGGTTAATTGGCAACCTGCTGAGCTATGGGATGGCTTGTTTCCTTTTAACCCATTATACATCAACTGGCATTGACAAGCTGAGTGGGTAACACGGTGGGTCTGTTGCCGATGACCCTGTGACTCTGGGAAGGGGTCAGTAGGGAAGATATACATGTGGGTTAGAAGTGTTCTTTTAACACCTTGCGTTGTTTGAGAGATCAGTATCCTTGAAATACTGTAAAGAAATATCATGTGGTCAGCATCTACTTGCTGCATGTTTCAATATAGGAGAAGTCTCAGGCAATGTAGAGGAAATACTTTAAAATCTTGGCTCTGAAGTTTTAAAGAGTCTCTCTCAATCTCCTGACTTGATCTTTGTGGAAGATCGGCAGATCCAAAAAGATGGAGAGAGTCATTTCTCAGTATGTCATTTCTTTGGGATTCCCTTCAATATCCTCTGGAGATATCCAGGAAAAGGAAAAACTCTTCTGGAATTTCAGCAGATTATTATATCATCAGACGATCTCCCCGTGGTAGTGAGGATAATTGTCTAGGATTTGGGACGAAGTTTGGGCTAGATTAACTTGAAGGGCATGGGAGCACTGAAGACAGAGGGAAGAACATGTGATACTGTGGAAGTAGAGTGCCAGATTTAAAAGAAGTTGGGAATTAAGGGTTGTTTCATTTCCAAGACTAAGGTAGAGGAGTTGGAGGTGAAAAGACAGTTGTGGATATTGAGAAAAGAAACAGACTTAATCAGAGACAGCATTGCAATCTTCAGAAAATACCCCATGCAAAAGAGTTTGTGATCTGTAACAATTCTACAGTTAACCAGAATGTTTCTTGAAAATCAGCATTTAGAATGATTTCTCCCATCTCCATGATGTTTAATTAATGCTCATGATTGGTAAAGTGACAGTTTGTGACAAATTAAGCTACTGAAGCTTCTGTTCTTAGTATTACCATCATGGGAGGACATCCCGGTTTTCCTGCTCGACTTGACCATACTGCAGTTCTTTGTGAATTTAGACAGGATGTATTTTCCCAATTCTGAAAGAATCCCACTATTAACACTTTTAGGTTGTGAAAAATTTCAGACAGGCTTTCTTTGTTTAAACAGAGAACAAGATAAGTTTATTAAAACTATCGCCCACATTTTTAAAAACTAGGTAAATCGCAACTGCTATATTTTTCTGGGCACACACACGCACACACCACAAGCACAGATGGCAGAGTAAGAGGAATAGGCTTATCAGATTTTTACAGTTCATGAAAAATAAACAAATGGATATAAGATTAGTTATTCCTTAACTGGTCTGGATGCGGTCATTCCATGTTGTGATCAGTTGGTTAGTTGTCTTCCTGGATGTAACTGTAAGGAGCAGATTTCACATCTTATTTCTCCAAAAGGTTTCAGTTTGCTATAGATTTCTGTTATCAGGATGGTTACTTTGCAAACCGGGCAACACTTCCAAGTAAGAGAGGCAGAGGGGGCACAGAACTTCAGACAGTCCATGTTCAGTACAGCATTGTATAAGGTATCCTTAAAGCACCTTGCTGGCTGTATGTTCTAAAGAAATTCTATTAGTACATGTCTGCTGCAGTTTTTGTTTCGGAACAGGCAATGACATTTTGATTTCTCATCTCAGAAACATTTGAAAAGTCTGGATGGTGTGAATCCAATAGGGGATGGGGTATTTCATCTTCCCCAGGTGGGTGAGTGTCCGTTTGTTTTGTTCCACTTGGTGAAATGCGAAATTGTGTATATTGTAGCAGTCTGGGCAGTTCACCATTTGTCTCCTAGAAGTTTTAGTTTTTTAAAATCCAGCCAGAAAAATAAAAATTAGAAAGTACATCCTTGTAACATTAGGCAGCCCCTCAAGATTGAGTATCACCAGGTCCAGTCCAGTTCAATAGGCTCTGAAATGGCTGGTAAGTCCAAAGCACAATTTGCATATTTTGCCACATGTGGGACATTTGGAGCTTGAAGAGTTGGGTAGATGGGTTGTTTGGAGTTTTGTACATTCGCTCCAACACCACAACATCGCCTCTGCATGATCCAGATGAAGCCTCTCCATGTGTTCACTGCCCTCCCAAATGGGCCTTTTCCATTTTGGTCAGTCACAAGCCAGGGTCTTACAGAAATCTGCGAGTTTGTTTAATCTCTTCAAGGATGTTTTGGAGGCATCTGTAAATTGTTTCCGCTGTCCTCCTGCAGCGACTGAGTTCTAAGTAGAGCAGCTGTTTCCAGAGTCTAGTAATATGAATTATATGTCTGCCAAGTGGGGATGGTTTTGAGTGATTAGTGCCTCAGCGCTAGGTAAGTTGGCCTGGGAGAGGAGGTTGTTGTTGGTTCACCCTTCTTGCCACTGGAATTGGAAGATCTTGTGAAGGAATCATTGGTGATACTTCTCCAGTGCTTTGAAGCGCCTACTGTACGTTGTCTAAGTCTCAAAAGCACATAGGAGCGTGGATATCACTGCTGCATGGCAAACCATGATTCTCTCTTGGGTTTGAGTCACTGGTCCTCAAATAGCCTTTTCTTCAGTTGGTCGAAAACTAAGCTGGAACATTGGAGGCAATGATGAATTGGAGGCAATGATGAATTGTGTCATCTATGTACCGGAGCTACCCAGTTATTGGCTTGTGGAGGGTACAGGATTCATCCACAAGGAAATGCACTTAATTTTTATTAGATTGGTTTAGTAGTCAACAACAACAACTTGCACTTTTTTAGCCTCTTATAATAAAACATACCAAGATGTTTCACAGAACTATGATCAAAAAGAAATTCACTAACCTGAATTTTACCTTCAAGGCGCGTTCCTACCCGAGATCATGTAGTTAATGCAATATCACAATGGGTGGCCAATTAAGGCTCGCCCAGCGTGTAATACATTTGCTGTTTGGGCTTGCTCTGAGCGGGGTTAGCAACACGTCGGGCACCAGGTCCATTGAGGACCCGGTGGGGAAGTGGGGGGGTTAAAACCAAAGGAGGCAGCTCTCTGAAGGCTGTGAGGAGTTGTAGGAGAGCTTAATTCAACAATTGCAAGAAGTTTCATGAACAGTAATGGCATCAGCACCAGGAAGTCATGGAAGGCAGAGGGCAAGTTGGGTGGGCCAAGTGCCCCCCATTTCAAGAAATGCCTGGGTACAGGAGGCCAGTGTCAGGGGGAACATTTTGATGCCCAGGGATGGCAAGAGAAGGCCGCCCTACCTGACAAAGAAGGCCTGGACGGAGGTTACCACCCAGGTCAATGGGCACAACATTGAGCAATGTACCCAGCTGCAGTGTCACAAAAGGTTCAAGGATCTTCTGCAGTCAGTAGGGGTAAGTGCAGAGATGGTATGGACCTGTGCGGAGAGATGTAGTCAGGTATCCATGCCCCTGTGCACTCCAGGGTTGTATGCCAACTGGCACAGAAGCCTGCTCTGCCAAGGCTTGAATGTTAGCACAATAGGCTTCAGTGCATTGGAGTAGAAGGCATGCCACGGTGAAATGACCCACTAAATGCCTGTGTGGGGAGGGAGGGGGCATCTAGAATGGTCCTTAAGGAAGATGGAACACTAATTCTATTGTCCCCTGTCAGGAGAAGGAAAATTACAATGCTATAGAGCTCCACCCAACTGGTGCGGGAGTCCCAAACCTGCTGGTCTTCACAAGTGAAGAAAGTGGGCTCTGGAACAGGAGTGCAGACTCCTCCGGTCTTGGTGAGATGGGGATCTGGAATGAAGGTAAGTGTGCAGGTCACAGATATGTGCACTATGGGTATGGGAAACATCATGGGCTCCCCTCATCAAAACATTAGCTGTCATAGCCAGAGTGCCCACTGAAGCTCCAATGCAGAGGGTGCCATGCAGCATCTCTGCATTTTCTCAACAGACTACCTGGCATTCATAATGATGATGATGATTACATTTACTCATGTTTTGCCTTCCTTCTGCAGATGTGCCATCTTCAGAAGCTGCAGGTGAGCCCCAGGATCCCCTGTTAAGCAGCCAAGAAGACATTGCTCCTGCACCTGCATCACACTGTCTCTCAGAACCAAGCACCAGCACAGATCCTCACACGCCAGTGGGCATTAGATCATCATTCCATGGGTAGTGCACAATGGTGAGGGCACAACACACTCAAGTGAGGAAAAGTATTTATTTATTAGTGTCACAAGGAGGCTTACATTAACACTGCAATGAAGTTACTGTGAAAATTCCCTAGTCGCCACACTCCAGCACTCTGGGGGAGAATTTAGCGTGGCCAATGCACCTAACCAGCACGTCTTTCGAACTGTGGGAGGAAACCGGAGCACCCGGAGGAAACCCACTCAGACATGGGGAGAACGTGCAGACTCCACACAGACAGAGACGTAAGCTGGGAATCGAATCTGGCTCCCTGGCACTGTGAGGCAGCAGTGTTAACCACTGTGCCACCGTGATGCCCAGTAATGTTAAATGTTTTTTCCTCCCAGAATGCTGTTAGGGCTAGATTAATAGAAAGTTTCAAAATGGAGAGTGACAAATTTTTGTTAAACATTGCTATTAAGGGATATAGAACCAAGGTAACTGGATTTAAGATACAGATCAATCAGGATCTATTATAGGAGCTGGCAGAGGCAAAGAGGTCCCAGGGCACCGATAGTGAGAGCACTTCAGGAGACCAGGACCAAGCTGAGTCTGAGGCAGATGACAAGCCACAGGAGTTGTCAATCATTCAATCAGATACTGTATGACCAACGGGATGTGCGGGGAGATGTCGCAGAGGTCCATAAGGGTCAGCATGCCATGGCTTCCGTCATTGAGGAGTCTGTGTGGAACACATGTACTGCCTTGACCCTGAGCACCAAGCACACAGCCTCCTCCACTGAGAGTGGCACCTACGAGCAGAATCAGGGGATCCAGAGGTCACACTCGGACATGAAATCCAACACATCGGCTGTGACTCAAGGTCACCAGGACAGCAAAGCCAGCAGGCTGCCTCCACTGCCACTGCCAGCAAGAGAGGGGAACGGGGTGACATGATTTGTGTTTGTTATTTTGAAGTTTCTCTTAAGTATGGAAAATTTGCCCGCTCGTGTTGTGTTCATGTGAAGTAACATAAACATTTTCTTTACTTCAATGTCTGAGTTGGCCACATGCTTTGATCAGTGGCAAGATGCTGTACAGGTTGTAACTCTTGGGCATTGTGTGGTGCTGGAGTTCTGGTGGGGCTTTCATTTAATGATTTTTTGCAAAGGAGACAGTGACATTGGATTAACTAAACATCGATGCCTTAGATGCCTGGCTGAAGGTTTGCTGGATCAAAGCACCCCGTGTGCCCCTGCCCTCCTTAATGTTCCTGTTGTCTGCCTCAAAGTCCTCACCTTGTGTATCTCCAGGGTCATCCTCTGACCCTTCACTGGAGTCCTCCTCCGTGGCCTTTGGAGCTGCCTCACTTTCCTCAGCCTTGGCTTGACAGAGCGATATTGTGCAGGGCACAGCATGCAGCAACTCAGAGTCATTGAGCACAGAAAGGGGCTCTTCAGCCCATGGGGTCTGCACTGCCCATTGAGCACCTATCTATTCTGATCCCATTTTCCAGCACATGGTCCTTGTCTTGTATGCTGTGGCCTTTCAAGTGCTCACCTAAATGTACTCCTTGTGTAACAGATAGAAACTTGGAGAATCTGTGTCCTGTGGCCATGGACAACCTGCACATTCATTGAATGGAAGCCCTTTCTGTTTCTGAAAGCTTCCGACTCATCTGCTGACACCTGGATGGCCACATGAGTGCAGTCGATTACACCCTGGCTACAGGGGAACCCAGCCATCGTCACAGAGCCCCATGCTCTCTCCGCCTGGCTGCCGCCATCTATCCAGTAGTGGATGAACATGCAGATACGTCTAAAAATGGTACCAGTCACTAGCCTGACACAACTGTCTGCAACTGATTGAGAGATGCCTGACTGAGCCCGTGCCTCTCCTTTGAAAGGGCTCTCGCTGGGACACTGCCTGCACTCACCTGGTCTCCTCTCCCTCCTGCCCCTCTCTACCTCTTCAGAGGGGGGGTCCCATCAGTCGACTACACTATTCCCATTGGATCAGATGCAGAGGATCAGTTCCTTGCAAATGAGGGATCACTGTGCTCCAATCCTCAAGGAAACCTTCCCAGGAAGTCCTGAAATGCTGAAAGGCAGGCTCAAAAGACAGAAGGATTGCGAGGAAACTCAAGGAAAATTCTGTACTCACACAGTGATGAACTTGCAATGACAGAGAAGGTGTTGCTGATCCGGGGCCCTTTTATCCGGCCCTTAGCTGAGGCAATGCGAAACAAAGTGATTAGCGCTCATCCGGTTTACCCGTGCATCGAGCTGAAAATCACATGGCCAACAGGACATCCCTGTCTATTGGATTGTCAATGACCTTAATTGGCACTTTAATTATCGGCGGGAGCGCATCCGATTCACGTGCGTGCTAACCTCTAAATCGCGCACGTGCGCGATGACATCGGGATGTGCGTCCAACATCACTTGACAAAATTTTACGTTCAGCTGGGCTGATCATGCATCTGACCCCTAAACACATTGAGTCAGGTAACCAACAGTTTGATAGAGGGGGTAGGTTTTAAGAAAGAAAGGAAAGAGAGGTTTAAAGAAAAGAGAGAGGTAGAGAGATGGAGAGGTAAAAATAGTCCCACAGGCACATGTCATTTCTGATTTTGATACCAGCTGTCTCAGTGCTGTAGCAGGGGATGAAACCTACTTGAAGGGGCTTAAATGTGGATTTGCTTTTTCGTCATGTTACAATAAGGCAGTAATTGAAGTCAAAGACCCTTGCCCCCCTCCTCCCTGCCTTAAAGATGTTCCATGCATCAAAGTAATTTTCCAGTATCAGATGAATAACACAGTCATCAGGAGGTGCAGGTTTAAGTGCAGCACCAGACCTCTGTTATGACCTTAAGGAAAATTTTGAATCCACCCGTGCCAAAGTCAAGATCTGCCAGCTGCTTCTGCTAGTCGTAGACAGATGGTGCAACTCCAGTGGCTGCACTGATCCAGCGAGTGTGCCACACATTCACTTGTGCAGCGCTTTATCATCCGACCTTAACTGGAAATTTATGATCGTCCTCTTTATTTAAAGTGTCAAAGTTGACTTTTGATAAGATTTACTGCCAAATTGTCGAGCCAGCACATTAGCGTGGCCCAAGAGGGACTTGTTTCCAGAGCTGATCCTTGTCAGCGATAGTCTCTCAAATCAGCGCCCTTGTCCAGAAATAATATTTTTTAATGTGAAATGAATATGTTTATAAAGTTTATTTGTTTATTTATTAATCACAAGTAAAGGCTTACATTAACACTGCAATGAAGCTATTGTGAAATTCCCCTAGTCACCACACTCTGGCGCTTGTTTGGGTACACTGATTGAGAATTTAGCATGGCCATTGCACCTGACCAGCACGTCTTTCAGACTGTGGGAGGAAACCGGAGCACCCAGAGGAAACCCACACAGACACGGGGAGAATGTGCAGACTCCACACAGACAGTGACCCAAGCCGGGAATTGAACGCAGGTTCCTGGCGCTGAGAGGCGGCAGTGCTAACCATTGTGCCGCCCATGTTTTAGCGTGATACTATTGTCCTTTCTCTTGCATTTTGTAACCAGCCAAGGCAATTTAAACCAGTTATATATATTGATTTTCACAATACCACCGTTGAGATTTGTTCCTCTGGATACAGAAGCATTAAGGTTTATTGCAAGAACAAGAATCTCAGCACCCGATTTAACCATTTTTAATGTGCTTTATTTCTGAATGATTGCTAGTTGCGCAGCACTTTTGTTCCTCGGGAAGGAGAGGCAGCTCTCTGGATTTAAAAAACCATTCCTTTCCTCTGATAGCTTTGGTATGATTGCAAGTGCACGGTGTGCAGTGAGAGAATTTATAAGGTGCTCAGAAAACTTTCCCCAATTTGGGGACATTTTTTACCAAATCCATGGAATATTAATGACAAGGGGTTTATGTGGGGTCAGAAAGGCAAAGCAACCAAGCATCTGTATTTGCAATGAACTGTCGCTTTCGTTTGACAAGTCCGCTCATCTCTATAGAACTGTGGCGTCAAATGTAAAACAACATTTCATCGATCATCTAACTCCTTGTAACTCTTTGTTTTCGAAGTGACCAATTCCTCTGTTGAATCCTTTTGTTGTTTCTCCCCAAGAAGCCTGTATCCTGAGGCTCTGCATTTGTCAATACCACAGAATCCCTACTGTGCAGAAAGGGGCCATTAGTCTCATTGAACCTGCACCAACAACAATCCCAACCAGGACCTATCCCCGTAACCCCACGCATTTACCCTGCTAATGCATGGCCAATCAACCTAACCCGCACATTTGGATTGTGGGAGGAAACCAGACACCCGGTGGAAACCCACGCAGACACAGGGAGAATATGCAAACTCCACACTGTCAGTGACCCAAGGCCGGAATTGAACATGGGTCCCCAGTGCTGTGAAGCAGCAGTGCTAACCACTGTGCCACCCACTAACTTTAATTGAGTTGAACTTAAGTCAGTTAAAAATAAAGGAGGATGACCCCCCATTAGAAATTATTAGGTTACCGAATTTAAATAATTTCCGACGAGATAAATGGGGTTTTTGTAGTAAGTTATAATAAATTTCTGGAACTTTGATGCATGGGCCGTTTGGTTGTCAGGAGACAGCGCATGATGTATGGATATAAGATAGAACTATGGGACTATGGGTCTGATAACCAGTTGTCAGGAGCAAAGATTTTGCATAGACCTTTGAGATCTGGTGAAACAGTTGTGATCTTTGATCAGCTGAACGTTTCAATGCTAGTTTGAGTATCCCTTATCCGAAATCCTCGAGGCCAACTGTATTTCAGATTTCAGATCATTTTGATTTTTAATTACCGCATATAAAATGTCATTACAATGAGCCTAGGTTAACTGTAGTCTGAAGTAAATATAATGGCTGGAAAAGTAAGATGTATTACTGAATAATAAACAAAGGGGGCGGGATGTTACACCCTCGCCCCAAATCCGAAAAATCCTGCGG
Organism: Mustelus asterias; assembly: GCF_964213995.1. NCBI lineage: Eukaryota > Metazoa > Chordata > Chondrichthyes > Carcharhiniformes > Triakidae > Mustelus > Mustelus asterias. The sequence goes on along the minus strand of NC_135805.1, from coordinate 106,695,878 downwards.
GCCTTTGCATGGTCTGCACCCACCCCACCCCCTCCTCCCCACCCCCCCCCTCCCCCGCCCACTACAATTCCTGTGGTGGGCGGGAGAGGAAAATTCCCCCCAGGGTCCATCTAATAACTTTCTTTTTGACATGTTCACCACCAAAGGTAAACAGTGCAGACAAACAACTCGACTTTCCCACGCTACAGGTTGATGAGATTCAAAGAAAGTGCAGATTTTGGATGACTTACGGACAAAGGATACTCAACCTGTAACAGTTTTTGTCTCATCTGTGAAGGCTGAATGAGTTTGTCTCTCAGGTGGCTGGCAACCATTGCCTATGTGCCTGTTTCCGATTGGTCAGCTCTGCAGCATCGGAACTCTCAACAGGCCATTTTGCTGCAGAAGGTTCTGGATTCTCCTGCGTGGTGGAGTTGGTGGGCACCTGAGATATGACATATGTCAGCCATGTGTGAGAGAGGAAATATCGCTCTGATTCTGGAACATTCACCAGCGGAGATTCCTGATGAGTGCAACCTTGATGAAAATGTAGGTTTGCAGATTTCCAAGACTGCAATATTTGGCAATGTAGCTTAACCCAAGGTGGGATTGAACATTCGTGTTAATGTGATTTTGTGTCCTCCTAGCCTGTGGGTAACAGAAGTCCGTTCAGGTTGCCGCATTTAAGGAGAAGCTAGATATGTGCATCAGGAGAATGGAATAAAAAGATATGTTGATAGAGTGAGATGAAGAAAGATGGGAAGAGATACTTGTGGAGTATAAACACTGACATAGGCCTGTTGGGCCGAATGGCCTGTTCCTGTTCTGTGAATTTTGATGCAATCTCATGTAAAGAGTAACTACTCTTAAGTTTAGTAAAAGTAAAATGAAACACAAACAAAAGATCAACTCAGCAGATTGCATTAAATTATATCATTTAATCTAGTTCATAAACTTAACAAAATGAATGATGCCTCACCAACTCAGGGGCGGCACGGTGGCACAATGCTGAGCACTGCTGCCTCACAGCACCAGGGTCCCAGGTTCAATTCCTGCCCCCGGTCACTATCTGTGCGGAGTTTGCACTTTCTCCCCGTGTCTGCGTGGGTTTCCTCCGGGTGCTCCGGTTTCCTCCCACAGTCCAAAGATGTGCGGGTTAGGTGGATTGGCCATGCTAAATTGACCCTAGTGTCAGGGGGATTAGCTGGGGTAAATGCATGGGAGTTACAGGAATAGAGCCTGGGTGGGACTGTGGTCGGTACAGACTCGATAGGCCGAATGGCCTCCTTCTGTACTGTAGGGATTCTATGACTAATGAGATTGGACCTGGAACAATTTCTCCAAATTTGTAAAGTCGCATCCACCCCATGAAACTATCACAGTTGCAGGTCAGTAGAATCGGAAGAACTGTTGAACAGGCCAATAGACTGTGAACATATTTCACTGTTTGGGCATGGAGGTGTCGTTCTGTACTATCAAAGTGCCTGGTTGACATGTCGACCAAAACATCGCTCCTGGAGGATCAGCAATCAGTACTTCATCTTCTCACAGTATCTGTCAATGACTGTGGTTTTTCAGCCCTGATGAGTGTAAATTGACACTGTCTAATGATACTTACACATTTTAATGTTTAATCTTTCCCAGCCGTTTCTGTGTAAAGTTGGAGCCGGCACGGTCTCACAGCACTTCATTGCAACCGGATCTATCTTTAAACTCCAGCCAGACATGTCATTTTGGATTCTTTTCCAGCATTGAGAAGCCAAGTCTGCAGTATTCAATTTCAAATGGGGTTCTCACATGCCTGCACAATATTTATATGAGATAAACAAGGACAGCCTCAGATTCACTGTTCTTTTCCCCAAAATATCCTGCTTGCATTTGTCTGCTTAGAACTGTATCAACTACCTCTCAGCCCACTGTACTAAGCTGCCTGGTTCAACTTGTAATTACCTGCGCTCTTCTTCAGTTTTACAAGCCCCTGAGTGAATATCATCAGCAGTCTTCAATAATATTCTTCTATTCCTTGATGTCCAAATCATTTATGTAAATGGAAAGAAATATGGTCCTAACCATATGGGGCGGCATGGTGGCACAGTGGTTAGCACAGCTGCCTTACAGCGCCAGGACTCGGGTTCAATTCCCAGCTTGGGTCACTGTCTGTACGCAGTTTGCACATTCTCCCCGTGTCTGTGTGGGTTTCCTCCGGATGCTCCGTTTCCTCCCACAGTCCAAAGATGTACGGGTTAGGTGGATTGGCCGTGCTAAATTGACCCTTAATGTCAGGGGAACTAGCTAGGGTAAATGTATTAACCCAAAATGGGTTACAGGAATAGGGCCTGGGTGTGATTGTGGTTGGTGCAGACTCAATGGGCCGAATGGCCTCCTTCTGCACTGTCGGATTCCATGATTCTAGGATTCTAACACGCACCGCTGAGGTCCATCTCTGTTCACATGTTATTGGATGTGATTTCTACCAAGATACCGATGCTGATTGCTGTGAACTTCACACACAGTGTTGTTTAGGCCTGGGTTGGGGAGTTTCCCCATTTCCTCCCACAGTCTAAATGATGTGCTGATTAGGTGCATTGGCCATGCTAAATTCTCCCTCAGTGTACCCGAACAGGCGCCAGAGCGTGGCGACATGGGGATTTCCACAGTAACTGCATTGCAGTGTTAACGTAAGGCTACTTGTGACACTAATAAACTTAAAAATACCTGTAGCAAGGTTTCCGTTGTACGCAGCTGAATAGTGACTTATTATGGTAACAATAGGACAAGTGTGGGGGTGGAATTATCTCTTGCTACAGAATTAACTCTTAGGCCAGAATTCTCCGATGTCGTACCCGCTGCCGGTGAGAACGGAGAATTTGGCGCTCAGCAGCGGGACTGGAGAATACGAGCTGCGGGTGAGGTCAGAGAATTCTGGCCTTAGTGTGCAAAGTATCCCTCAGCAGCCTAAAGCATTACAAATCTTCCAGTGCAACTCTTAAAAAACAGGTGCTGGAAAATAATGCAAACAGGTGCTGAAGAGATCAAAGTCCCTCGCTAATGGGCTTTCTGAGACAGATGGAGAAACAGGCAAAGAACCAGAGAGTGGATTAGAAGCAGAGGAGAGCCTTTGCCAATTATACAGAAGAAATCTGGAATGAGCAATAATGATGGCAAATTTCTAATGGAATGGCACTGTTTCTAGAAGTTTCCAATGAGCAGCTGACAAGCTTTCAGCAAACTGAGTAAATTTGCACAATTTTGTTACAACAATGGCTCCGTGGGGATCCTTGTGGACAACTATGCAAGTGAGAAGCTGCCGAAAGCTCAAATGTAAATTAAGCTGACTCTACAGGATTATCAATTACTACTTCAATCATAAATGAAGGTGAAGAAAGTGGACAAAATAGTAATAAAGTTCCAAGTGTAGGCTAGCCTGCTGGATATAGGTGCACACGGTAAGTGATCAGCCTCAGGCATTAGGGAGATGTAAGTAGCAGACACACAGCTCTCCTCAGTCTTTATTAATGGGAGGAAAATTGTTGGGTAATTATTTCTGTCTCCAGCCTATTGGTCAATGATAGAAACACACTGATCTTGACAAAGCTCTTTGTGCTGCTGATATTACCTAGGGAGGCCAGAAAGTTGGGTTGGTAAAACTCAGTAACGGCAGGATTCTTTAAATTCTTCTGGTTGGGAGTTGCAAGTGAATCATCATCAACCTTCCCCTGCTCCAGCTCACCACTCCCCACAACAAGAGGGTGTGCCTGGTGAAGTGGTTTTAGAAAATTCTGCTCAATCCACTTCTTGATAGACTCAACAGAACCTACATCTGTTATGAGCAGGTGTGGACTCCATTAAGAGGGAAATGATGGCGTGGTGGTAAAGTCACTGGACTAGTAATCCAGAGGCTCAAGTTAATGGTCTGTGGCCATGGGTTCGAATCCCACCAAGGCAACTGGTGAAATTTCAAATTTCAAATCAGTTCATAAAATCTGGAATATAAAACTAGCCCCAGTAACGGTGACCATAATGTCCATCATTACCCAGTTGTGACTTCAGACCTGCAGCAGTGCGGTTGACTCTTAACCATCCTCTGAAATGGGCTTGCAAGCCACTCAGTTCAGATGTATCTTCTAATTGTTGCAACAGTGTCATCAACAGTGCTACTGAGTAGCACTTACTTAGCAATAATGTGTTCACTAGATTGTGGACTTTCACTGGGGCTCAGGTGTTTCAACAAGGTAATGGATTTTTGAGCTCTCAGCAGAGCCTTATGATGTATTTTCAGCTGAGAACCCAGACATCCACTACTGTACTAAAGCACCTGAGCATGCAGTCTATGGTTCATGACACTCTGAAGTGCCATGAACTACAACTCTTGGAAAAGCTGGCCCAACTCCATGAAAATTGCGGAGCTCTAGGACATGCCCATTCCTGCATTGGAGCCAGCTAGGTAAAGATTGCAGGGTGTGGGTTCATGACCCAAACCAGCCCATACCTTTAAGAGGCACTTCTGCAAATAGGGTCAGGAATCCTGGAATCAAGTCCCAGCCACCATTTTTAAAGGACTCCCAAGTCATCCCAACTCAATGAAAGCACATTAGGACATATGTATGCATGTTCACACACACACACACATAGAACTACACATCCAGAGATAATACATACGAATATACAAACATACACAAAACACATGCATTAACACACACACATAGACATGCACGTGTTGTAAATAGTGGTTCCAGCAGTTCAAAGTATCACTTTCAGACACAAATATTGGAGCTAGCATCAAATGTATTTCTTGCAGCTCTCCATGTGCTGCAGACTGATATATTGTTGCTCAATACACAGGCCATAGCATATTAGAATGTGATGTGGCATTCTGGGTTTATATGTCTGCATGCACCTTGTATCAATACACACAACAATAAAGTTCCTAACTCTATTCAAATAACAATATAACATCATGCACACGGACAAATTCCTATTTACATGTGCATGGAGATACAAACACACACTAATAACCACCAACTCAAGCATAGACATTCAAACTGAGAAAAGTTGAAAGCAAAACTAAAACATTGTGCAGAATTTAATGCCCTCCCCAGGTTCAAAGGTTGTGGGAGAGGCGGCGTGGTTGTGATGTGGCCATGTGATTCAACAGGAAGGCACAGTCTGGGGATCCTGCCATCTTCCTGCCACCCTTCAATTAAGTCTTGTCTAGGAAGGCTCAAAAACAGCCTTTCTTCCCAGAGAGCAATTAAAGTCCTCCAGTATTCAACCAGTGACAGGTGAGGGCCACACCATGTGGGCCTACATGAATAGTCTAGTGGGTAGCCCTGAGGCCTGGTTGGGGGATGGTTCTCCCCTTGTTGGACACTCTGTGCCCAACAGAGGCACCCACCAGCGGGAACCTGAGGACGCAGAGTAAGATTCCACTATGACATTACAATCTAAAACATTCCCTCCTCTCACTGGAGTCTCCCTGTCTGACCATAGCAAGCAAGCCCCATCGCTTTTCTTCTTGGGTTCCACCATCACTCCCTGGTGTAGACCACATTTCAGTACGGGCAGTGGTGATGGCTCTCAGTGGAGCAGGCAAAGTGGAGAGTTGCCAGACTGATGCGCTATCAATTAGGCAAAAGACTACTTTCGTGCCAATACAACTGTAGGCTTTTATTCATAACAGAATCAGGAGCACATCCCAACAGGTAACCGACCCAAACTGAACAAGGGGTGGAGACAGCCACCTTTATACTAGGTGACAAGGGGAGGAGCCGAGCCGGCAGGGGATGTGTCCAGGCATAACAAACACACAACGGTGGTCCAGGCAGGACAAAGGCACAACTGAAGTCCACCACACAGACTCTGATTGACTGGCAGCTGTCCAAGGCGGCACATCTGCCCCACACCAGGATTTCTGGGGGGCAAATTCTCCTCGCAGAAACCAGGGAGCCTGACAGCGGGCGTGTGAGTTCCCTATTGAGGCTTATTCCCATCGGCCCTCCTGAAAATGGTTGCAGCGTGTCACCACCGGTTTTCCAGCTGATGGCCGGGACCCCCCCGCCATCAACCACGCCAATTAACTTCCACCCAAAATGGCAGATGATGAAACCCTGCCAGTCCTCAGAGTTACATTGCTGAGGAGTTTGCTTTTGCTTGTTCTAATGGCAATGGTGAAACAGAATTCTTGTTGAATATTTTACTTCAACTTTCAAATTAAACAAGGAAATAAAATAGGTTCAGTTGTTCTGCATCTCTTTCATTTAGATGGATTTGTAAGTATGTATGGGAGTTCAGTTAATAAGCAGAAGGAGCAAACTAATACATGAGAGGAACAACAATCTCATGTATTATTTTTTGAATGGAGTTTGTTTTTACATGGAGAGTGCAAATATTATAACAAAAGCACGCAAGGTGTGTTAGCAACATGTTGCTTTGCTTGATTCCAGCAGGGACTTGATAGGCAGGAATTGAATATTTATGTGTATTCCATGGTTTACATATTAAATACCTGGAAGGAAAAATCAGTAAAAGAATACTGATCTGAACTCAAGAATAGAATCATAGAATCCCTACTGTGCAGAAGGAGGCCATTTGGCCCATCGAGCCTGCACCAACAATAATCCCACCCAGGCTGTATTCTCATTATCCCATGTATTTACTCTGCTAATCCCCCTGACACTCGGGTCAATTTTAGCATGGCCAGTCAACCTAACCCACACATCTTTGGGCTGTGGGAGGAAACCGGAGCACCCAGAGGAAACCCACGCAGACACGGGGAGAACGTGCAAACTCCACACAGACAGTGAGCCAAGGACAGATTTTAACCCGGATCCCTGGTGCTGTGAGGCAGCAGAGCTAATCACTGTGCTACTTTCCCGATATGGTCTTGTAAAGTTTAAAATGGAACAGCAGTAAAACAGAGGAAACAAGAGTACCGGTAACAATTTTTTTTTCCTTCTGGGTAACTATAAGCTGTAACAAACCAAAAGGATCCGACCAGCAAGGTTGATTCTCTGAGTGGTATTTTACCATTTTTTTCCTAAGTGCTGGGTGGACTTGAAACTGGGAGAGTTTCAGAACCGTCTTGTGAGCGTGTTTTCAGCCCCCCCACCCCCACCATACGCACTCTGCCTGCAAAATTCTGAGCAAGCCTGTTGTTCGCTGCAGAAGCCTGTGGGCGGGGCTTAACACACCCGAAAGCCTGCAGAGGGAGGTAGTGCACATGTGCAACTTCTGATGCTGCACTAGCAGTAGTAGGGGTCGACAGACAAAGAGAGAGCTGTCAGGCCCCTGTTACAGCAGGCAGCCTGAAGCAGCTCCCCCCTGCAATCACGGGGGTCCATGGCCCAAGATACAGCCCCTGCCAACCATCCCGCCGCCCAGACCAATCGTGGACACCCTTCCTCCCCCACTGATCGCGGCCCAGCTGCCCTCCCCCTCACTGATCCCTACAGAATGGCAGCGGGCCCCCTTTCCCTCCCTCCCCTTTTCGATTGCTGCAGAGTGGCAGTAATGTGGCCCCCCCTCCCCACATTAGCCCCATCCCCACTTCCCCCATTAGCCCTTCCCCACTGGACCCTCCCCCCATTAGCCCCACTCCCACTAGCCCCTCCCCCATTCGCCCTTCCCCCAGCACTGTCCACTGGGCATTGCCCCAGGGTGGCACTGCCAGTCTGGCACTGCCCAAGGGGCACCCCCTCCTTGCCCTCGGCCTCTGCAGGGGGCCTTAATGTTCTCCAGTTCCACCGGCAAGGCCAAGTTGACTGCTCCCCATTCATGGCGAGCACGTCTATTCCTCGCCGGCGCGAACCTTTCCCGGCGAGATCATAAAGGGAGGCTGGCCCAGATAATTGAGCACCGGACTCACTGAGCAGATGTGAAACAGTATTTAAATAAATTTAAATATCTTAACCTGCCTCTCACCCATTTCCGGTGAGGGGTAAACCCCGCTGGAAATCCGGCGCTCGTAAAATGGCGCCAGTCACTAAAACCGGCACCAATCGCGCTAATTGCTTTACGACCGAAACGGGCACAATGTGATGGTAAAATCGCCCCTATGCATTCACATGTTAATTTTTGATATCACAATTCTTACTCCACATAAGCTATTCATTCTGTACTTTCTCAATACTCAACACAATTATTGCATTTCTCTGTCCAATCTCCTACAGAGGTGAATGCAGCAGTTGGACTGTCGCCATTTGGCACCCTCCTTCTCCCGTGGATCTGAGATCAGTCACCCTGGAAAATGCACCTCTAACTGCAGTGATGTAGAGTGCTGACTGAGCAATTTGCTGACTTTGTGTCAAGAAAAAGGTGCCGACCTATCTCCCTGTGTGCTACAGTGCGGGTTCCTGAAGGATCATTCTTAAATACTAATTACCGGCCCAGTTCGGTCTGGTCCACTTATTTATTCAATACTCACCTGCACAGCTGTAACAGAAGGTATTATAAATCAGAACAGAGCAATCAACCAATGTGACCATTCTGTTCAGCAGCCCAAATCACCCTTGCACTCCACATGGAGCTGCTTGATATATATTACTGGAATGAACAATGACCTCATGTGTGTTTAGAACATTTGGGGATCGCCAGCAAGTCCATATGCCTTGCAAATCTAAATACCCATACCAGTAATGCCCGATGAACAATGATTTTTACAGCATGTGACATTTCACCGCCCCCCCGCCCCCCCCAATCCTCCACCACTACCGGCACCCCGACTACCCTGTTACTCTGGCATATGAGTCCATGGATGCTAAGGCTGTCTGTTTCCTCTTCATGGCAAACTATTTGACAGTGGAAACATCATAAAGAAGCCTAAACAAATCCACACCTGATGTCTGTGGATGAGTACATTTCCGCTGTAGCCAGTCTTCAATGAAAGGGAGCAGAAACGCAGCTTATCATTTTAGCCTCCCAAGTCCAGGGGCACAGAAACCAACTATAATACACTGGGATCATGATGCGAAGCGCACACTTAGAATCAAAGATTTGTGCTCTTTCAAATAGTTTGAATCATGTCACTGCGTCCATTAAATCTGTTTGCTCTAAAACAAGAGAGATTACTGCTGCATAAAGTAAATGGAAAATCCTTGTCTTTGAGCTTTGACCATCCAGTATTTTACAAAGGATTAGTCTTTCCCTTTGTTTTTGTGGCAATGATTCATCTTTCATTCCCTTACCCTGCAGTATAAACATCTCCCACTTTCTATGCCTTTTAGCTTTGACAAAGATGTATGGGTGAGGTGCATTGGCCATGCTAAATTGCCCCTTAGTGTCCTGGGATGCGTAGGTTAGAGGGATTAGCGGGGTAACTATGTGGGGTTACGGGGATAGAGCCTGGGTGGGATTGCGGTCGGTACAGTCTTGATGGGCCGAATAGCCTCTTTCTGCACTGTAGGGTGTTTCTGATTTATATGATGACAAAGGCTCGTCAGCTCTTTTCTCTCTTTACTGCCAGACCTGCTGAGATTTTCCAGCATTTTGTCTTTTGGTTTCAGATTCCAGCATCCGCAATAATTTGCTTTTATTTCTTACAAAGGATTATTGTTTTCCATAAGGTGCTTCCTGTGAATATTACAAATACATATGCTGCTCACAGTCTTTTATAATCTGTTTTCTCCAGATTCAGGGCTAATAGTAGTTCTTCCAAAAATTATTAATTCAAATTATGTTTTTTTCCTTTTTTGTTCATTCATAGGATGTGGGCATCACTGGCTGGGCCAGTATTTAAAAACCCTGAGGGCATTTAAGAGTCATACACAATGCTGTGGATCTGGAATTGCATGTAGGCCAGACAAGCTAAGGATGGCAGATTTCCTTCCCTAAAAGGCATTAGTGAACCCTGTTGAGTTTTTAAGACATTCAACAATGGTTTCATGGTCATCATTAGGCTTTTCATGCCAGATTTTTCCTGAATTCAGATTTCACTATCTGCATGGTGGGATTTGAACCCGGGTCCCCAGAGGATTACCCTGGATCTCTGGATTTCTAGTCCAGCAATAATACCACTACGCCACTACCTCCCCAAATTAAATCTCATCGAGAATTAAGAGTGTTGTGTACATTCAAATAAAACATAGGTCCAAATCCAATTATACAGGTAATAAAAAACTACAACTGTTTAAACTGAACTCTGGTACATGTGGGTAATAGTCTTCTTTAAAAATGCACCAATACAGGCTTAGGAATTGGCAGCCCTAAACCAAATAATAATCATAGAAACCCTACAGTGCAGAAGGAGGCCATTCGGCCCATCGAGTCTGCACCAACCACAATCCCACCCAGGCCCTACCCCCCACATATTTACCCGCTAATCCCTCTAACCTACGCATCTCAGGACTCTAAGGGGCAATTTTTAACCTGGCCAATCAACCTAACCTGCACATCTTTGGACTGTGGGAGGAAACCGGAGCACCCGGAGGAAACCCACGCAGACCCGAGGAGAATGTGCAAACTCCACACAGACAGTGACCCAAGCCGGGAATCGAACCCAGGACCCTGGAGCTGTGAAGCAGCAGTGCTAACCACTGTGCTACTGTGCCGCCCATTTCACTAGAAATGAGAGTGACTTATTAATTCAATGAGCAGTTTATCATATTGGTGCTCAGTCCATTCTCCTCTGTTGTTATATTTAAAATGATTGCTGTTTCATGCTCTGCTTCTCTGAAGCACTATCACTTTCTGGAATGGGCCAGTGTGTTTAGGATTCCATTCTTCAAAGCTCACCATCAGACCTTCTGTAGTGTTCGTATGGGTATATCCCAAGATGGAAGCCACTCAGTGAAACAGCTGGTTGGGTAAGATAGCATGGATAGGGAAACTGAGCTGTCAGGTGGCAACATGGGATTAGGACTCAGGGCAGGAGGTAAAGTTCAGATGTTAGAGTGGGGAATAAGTGGGAGGAAGACCCAAATTCAAACACAAATGAAGTTAAGTTAAGGGTGGCACGGTGGTACAGTGGTTAGCACTGCTGCCTCACAGCGCCAAGGACCCAGGTTCAATTCCCGCTTGGATCACTGTCTGTGTGGAGTTTGCACATTCTCCCCATGTCTCTGTGGATTTCCTCCGGGTACTCCGGTTTCCTCCCACAGACTGAAAGACGTGCTGGTTAGGTGCATTGACCCGAACAGGTGCCGGAATGTGATGACCAGGGAATTTCACAGTAACTTAATTACAGTGTTAATGTAAGCCTTGTGACTCATAAATAAACTTTACTTTCTTGTAGTCTGGCAACTGAGTGCAGCAATACCCGAGTTCAGTGTATGCAGTTACTCTGAGAGAAGAGAATGGAGAAACAAACATTCCTAAGATTTCCCTTATTTTGTGTTTTCTCCCTTTTTTTGGTGTGGAACTACTTTAACACATTTTCATCTTTATTTCCCAGCTATTACTTTCATTCATAGCTGTCAACCTCGGGTTCATTAGTAACACACACTAATTCAGAAGATGGTGGGTGCTAGCACCATTCCAGAGAATCAAACCAGGGTCTAGTGCAGTATTAAAGTTTTTAAGTTTATTTTTTACTGTCACAAGTAGGCTTACATTAACACTGCAATGAAGTTACTGTGAAAATCCCCAGTTGCTACACTCCGGTGCTTGTTCGGGTACACTGAGGGAGAATTTAGCATGGCCAACACACCTAACCAGCACATAGAACCATAGAACCATAGAAAATTACAGCTCAGAAACAGGCCTTTTGGCCCTTCTTGTCTGTGCCGAACCATTCTTTGCCTAGTCCCACTTGCCTGCACTAATAGAACATCTTTTGGACTGTGGGAGGAAACCAGAACACCCAGAGGAAACCCATGCAGACATGGGGAGAATGTGCAGACTCCGCACAGACAGTGACCCAAGCCAGGAATCAAACCTTGGTCCCTGGTGCTGTGAGGCAGCAGTGCTAACCACTGTGACATCGTGCCGCCCAATGTACAGGATGTGTTGCAGTATTGTAGGTGCTGATATTAACCCGAGGCCCTATTTGCCTTCTCGGTCAGACACAACAAAATCATGCCAAAATTTGAATTCCTTGAAACTTATTCTGCATGGATAAAGAGATTCCTGCCAGCTTGTTCAGGGTATGTGAGTGTGGCATCCTTTCCACCTGCAATTAAAATTAGGGTGGGACATGAACAGAGTGGGCAAGCTAAGTCCCTCAGTCATCAGGTTTCTGTGTCAAATCCATGGCCATCATTCCCGCAAACATCCCGCAGCTCAAATTTGAACCTTTCTAATTTGTCTACTTGTCTTACCCTCAATGTGGAGTTGCCGGCGTTGTACTGGAGTAGGCACAGTAAGTAGTTGCACAACACCAGGTTAAAGTCCAACAGGTTTATTTGGTAGCACAAGCTTTCGGAGCGCTGCTCCTTCATCAGGTGAGTGAAGGGTTTGAAGAGTGAAGAGTTCCCTGTTTGTGAACTGAACTCTTCACTCACCTGATGAACGAGCAGTGCTCCGAAAGCTACCAAATAAACCTGTTGGACTTTAACCTGGTGTTGTGAGACTATTACTGTGTCTTACCCTCAGCTATTTATATTGATTTTTTAGCTACAGGTTCATACACTCCACATTGCACACAGCAAGCAGCCCATAGCCGTCAGATTTTAACAGTTTCAGCTGGGAAGAACCAGTTTTCACTGTGTCTTGGTGTCGGCCAGCCACTTGCTACCCAAGCTTTGAAGACTAAAAAGCAGCAATGTGATTTCAGAACGTACCCTGCAGATGTGGTCACTTGTACATTGATGGAGAAGAGATTAAGATCTGAGAGCACTGGGTATGTTTTGCTACATTGCAGGGGTTTTTAGGGTAGTTTGTTCGAGACAGGGAGCTGGCAAGGCATGCATGTGGCCTACCTGAAGGAGTAAGCATGGCATCCCGAGGCTGGGCCTAACTTAAATCAACTTGAGAAGCTGCAAGCAGAAAAATTTGCATTTTTCCTATTGGCAGCTCATCATCCTGGAGGGTGGGTAAACCTGAGTTGCTGGAAGTGAAAAGAAATGAAGCAACAGGTTAGAGCAACCGGAGATGTTTTTTGTAGTGCTCACTGTTTAAAGTTTAAGTTTATTTATTAGTGTCACAAGTAGACTTACATTAACACTGCAATGAAGTTACTGTGAAAATCCCCTGTAGCAAGAACAGTAGTTATGGAAACCTTTAATACTCAAAATCCACAAGCAACTCTGAGGAAAGTTAAGCCAGATCTGCTTTCAGATTTCACTAACTATAGCTCAGAATTCCTTTAATGAGTATTCAAAATGTTTGCCTCACGAACTTATGCTGCCCAAGTTTGGTGGTCGGGAGTATCATTGAATCATAAGTGCAGAAGGACGCCATTCGGCCCATCATTCAATGCATAAATAATATAGGCAGGTTAATCTTGCTGTAAAATATACTCATGATGTGGAGATGCCGGCATTGGACTGGGGTAAACACAGTAAGGAGTCTAACAACACCAGGTTAAAGTCCAACAGGTTTATGACCTGTTGGACTTTGGTCATAAACCTGTTGGACTTTAACCTGGTGTTGTTAGACTCCTTACTGTAAAATATACTCTGCAGCATAAAGCATAAAGAGTGAGAAATGTGTTGATCCATCATTGCTTCTAACAGCACGTCCAGCATGTCCCAGGTGGTGCTGAATGATATAAATGACAACCTGCGTTAGCTGGTCAGATACTGGCCCATGGCACTCAAGATGGAGGCCTGCACCAACAACAATCCAACCCAGGCCCTATCCCCGAACGAACTGTTGGATAACATAAAGTGTAGAGGGAGGACAGTTGGCCCATCATTTCCATGCTGGCTCTTTGAAAGATCTTTCCAATTAGGCCCATTGCCCCACTCTTTCCCCATTGCCCTGCAAATGGTTCCACTTTGCGTATATATCTAATTACCTTTTGAAAGTTATTCTTAAATCTGCTTCCATTTTAAGTGCCATGGGCCAGTACCTGACCAGCTCACACAGCTTGTCATTTATATCATTGAGCACCACCTGGGACATGTGGGACGTGCCGTTAGAAGCAGTGGTGCATCAACACCTTTCTCACTCTTTATGCTTTAAGCTGCAGAGTATATTTTACAGCAAAACTAACCTCCCTAGATTATTTATGCATTGAGTGATGGTAACTTTTATACATTGCATATCACAGGCTGAAAGAGAAAATATTTTCAGAACTCCAACAGCTTACTACAGTACTCTTAGAAAATACTCATAAGTTGTTATTTTAATTGGAATGGGGAGGGTGAGGACAATGAGGGCAGTGAGGGGTGGGGGGAAGAAGCTCTCCAATGGTTGGAGTAATACCTAGCAAAAAGAAAGATGGTTGTGCTTGTCAGCCCAAGGAATTCCTCAGGGTAATGTCCTAGGCCCAAATATCTTCAGCTACTTCAGTAATGATCTTCCCTCCGTCATCAGGTCAGAAGTGGGAATGTTTGCCAATGATTGCACAATGTTCAGCACCATGAAGCAGTCCATGTCTAAAATGTACAAGACCTGGACAATAATAGGCTTGGGCTGGTTAGTGGCAAGTGCCATTTGAAACACACAAGTGCCACACAATGACCATCCCTAACAAGAAATAATCTAACCATTGCCCCTTGACATTCAACAGCATTGTGATCACTGAAACCCTTACCATCAACATCCTGGTGGACCAACCACATAAATACTGAGGCTTCAACTGCAGCAAGTAACTCACTTGCTTACTTTCCAGAACCTGCCCACCATCTACACGGCACAAGTCAGGAGTTTGAAGGAACTTTCTCCACACTTGCCTGGATGAGTGCAGCTCCAACAATATTTATGAAGCTCAACACCAACCAGAACAAAGTAACCTACTATTTCGACACCCCAAACACCACCTTAACCATTCACCCCCTCCACCACCAACACACAACAGCAGCAGTGCATACCATCTTCATCTGCAGCAATTTGTCAAGCCTACTTTGACAGCACCTCCCAACCCCTATAACCTGGAAGGTCAGGGCAGCAGGCACATGGGAACACTGTCTGAAGGTCTTCAAGCCTGTCACCAGCCTGACTTAGAACTATATCACCATTCTTTCACTCTCACTGGGTCAAAAAAACTGGAATTTCTTTCCTAGTAGCACCGTGAGCACATCTGCATCAGATGGGCTGAAGCGGTTCAAGAAGCCAGATGACCATAACCTTTTAGGCAATTAGGGATGGGTAATAAATGCTGGCCTGGTATGTTTTCATTTTTTCACCAGATGTAGATGTTGCTGATGAGGCTATCATTTATTACCCATTCCTATTGGCCCTTGAGAAGGTGTTGGTGAGCCACCTTCTTGAATCACTGCAATCCACAATTTAAAATTGCCAAGAATATTGTGACTAGAAAAATTTATGTCAAAGGAATGGAACGCCAAAGGTTGCACCCTGTAGAATTACAATCTCGAATATCATACAACCAGAGGGAAGTTTTCAGAAATTTGGATACACATTACACATGATTTTCAAACTGTTTGGCCTTGTAAATACACTGATTTTTGATATGAACTGCAAGGCTTCCCATCAAAAACCTGTCAGAATCAAAATGTTATCTGTGGTTTACATAATAACGTAATAGCTTTTGAGCTGAGTACAGTGTTCTTTAGTGGGATGAGATCAGATCAATATAACATTTATAGAACATCTTTCTTGCCTCTGGATGTCCAAAGCACTTAATAGCCAATGAAGTATATTTGAAACGTTGTCAATGATGCTAAGTAAGAGTCATGGCAACTAATTTGTTCATAGCAATTTGATAATGACAAGATTACCTGTTGTACTGATCTCCATATTCATTCATAGGGTGTGGGCATCACTGGCTAGGCCAGCATTTATTGCCCATTCCTAATTGTCCTTGAGAAGGTGGTGGTGAGCTGCCTTCTTGACTCCTGCTGTCCTTTTGTGTAGGTACATCCAGAGTACTGTTAGGTAGGGAGTTCCAGGGTTTTGACACAGTGACAGTGAAGGAACGGCGATATATTTCCAAGTCAGGATAGCGGGTGACTATGAGCGGAACTTCCAGGTGGTGGTATTCTCATGTGTCAGTTGCCCTTGTCCTTCTCGACGATGGCATCTTGTAGGTGGTACATACTGCTGCCACTGTGCAGTGATGGTGGAGAGAGTGAATTTGTGAATGGGGTACCAATCAAGCAGGCTGCTTTGTCCTGGATAGTGTCAAACTTCTTGAGTGTTGTTGAAGCTGCAATAGTCCAGACATGTGGAGTGTGTTATATCACGTTCCTGACTTGCATCTTGTAGATGAGGGAGTCTAGAGATGAGTTACTTGCCACATGATTCTTAGCCTCTGAACTACTCTTGTAGTCACAGTTTTGAAGTGGCTGGTCCAGTTGAGTTTCTGGTAAATGTTAACTCCCAGGATGCTGATAATGGGCGATTCAGTGATGGTAATGCCATTGAATGTCAAGGGGTGATGGTTAAATTCGCTGTTGCGTGGTGTGAATCTTACTTGCCACCTGTCAACCCAAGACTGGATATTGTCCAGGTGGCCGTGCATTTGGACATGGACTGTTTCAATATCTGAGCAGTCCCGAATGGTGCTGAACATTGGGCAACCATCAGCGGGCATCCCCCCTTCTGACCTTCTGATGGAAAGAAGGTCATTGATGAAGCAGCTGAAGATGGTTGGATCAAGGACACTACCCTGAGGAACCTCTGCAGCAATATCCTGGAACTGAGATGACTGACCTCCAACCACAACATTCTTCCTTTGTGCCGGGTATGACTTGAACTACTGGAGCGTTTTCCTTTGATTGTCATTGAATTTCATTTTGCTAGGGCTCCTTGATGCCAATGATCAAACGCAGTGTATTATCATCACAGGGCAGCCTTCCTTTGGGCCCATCGGCTGCCAGCTGGTTCTTGTTACTGGGGTCTGCCCAGGGAGTAGGATTTATTATTATTTTTTCCATGTTTCAGAGGCGAGAAATGAGATTGAGCTAAATACATGGACCTTGCTTTAATTATCACTTGGGATCTTCATCTGCTGTCTGTCTGAAAAAAGAAGCTGTTTAACAATTCCAATCTGACCAAGTGCTTCTCAATCCATTTTTTAAAAAAAGATGGAGAATTATGTGTGAGGGTACATGTAAAAGGCACAATATCCCATGTAAATCGCAAGGGTATCAAATTCTCACATTCTTCAGTTATGTTAACATATGAATTGAGATATTGAACAGTTTGAACAGACCCCTGAACTTAAGACACTCGGACCTACTGGAGTGAGGAGAACTGCCCAATCCTGGAAACAACAGTCTTGAAATCTGTATCATCACATTAATCAAAGTACCATTCAAAAGTTTAAATAACCATCTTCAGCTGCTTCATCAATGACCTTCCCTCCGTCATAAGAGTCCATGTTCAAATATAACAAGATCTAGACAATATCCAGGCTTGGGCTGACAAGTGGCGAGTGACATTCACGCCACACAAATGCCAGGCAATGACCATCACCAACAAGAGACACTCTAACCACCACCCATTGATATTCAATGGTGTTACCATCACTGAATCCCCCACTGTCAACATCCTTGGGTTTCGCATTGACCAGAAACTCAACTGGACTCACCACATAAACACAGTTGTCACAAGAGCAGGTCAGAGGCAAGGAAAACTGCGGTGAGTAACTCACCTCCTGACTCCCCAAAGCCTATCCACAAGGCACAAGTCAGGAGTGTGATGGAATATTCCCCATTTGCCCGGATGGGTGCAGCCCCAACCACAGTCAAGAAGCTTAACACAATCCAGGACAAAGCAGCTCGCATGATTGGCACCACGTCTACACGTGTCTGCGGACCTTGCCTGCAGTGCTGTCAGATCCAGTAGTATCAAGAGACCTTACATGATGCGGTGCTATCTCTTGCCCCTCATCATCACTTTACTGTAGTGGCACGGCGTCACAGTGGTTAGCATTGCTGCCTCATAGCGCCAAGGACCCGGATTCGATTCCCAGCTTGGGTCACTGCCTGTGCGGAGTCTGCACGTTCTCCCTGCAGTTGTGTGGTTTTCCTCCAGGTGCTTCAGCTTCCTCCCACAGTCCAAAAGACATGCTGGTTAGATACATTGGCCATGCTAAATTTTCCCTCAGTGTATCCGAACAGGTGCTGGAGTGTGGCGACTAGGGGATTTTCACAGTAACTTCATTGCAGTGTTAATGTAAGTCTACTTGTGACACTAATAAATAAAAATAATAAAAGTAATCCTAACTGACAACAACGGCTCAAACATGTAGTTACAAATGAAAGTTTTTATGTGTTTTGCTTGTTTTGTAGCTTGACTGCTGTCTCCTTCTCTTCTTGTGGCAACAGGTAAAGGCAGCGATGGTACCTGGCAACTTGCAAACAGATGCGCTTTTAAATCATTCACTTCTAAGGAAGTTTTTCATAGCTGACAAGTGTTAATGCAAAACCTATGGCACAAGAAGTGTCTGGCGCTTACCCAATATTTGCACCTGCGCAAGTGGAGCCAACCTCTCCTGCGTTTTTCTTGGCAGTGTACTTTCAAAGCACTTGAGGCATCATTTTTTAAAATGTTTGGGGGAATAATTGGTTCTAATTTATTCAAACCTCTTGAGAGGAAACAGTAAAACCAGCCCATTTGGACAGAGAGTGGGAAAGTTCCAGGGAGGAGCTGAAGCCACCTGGACTGCCTGAAGGGCGATGTATGATTGTACAATAAGTACCGATAAAACAGCTGCTTTCAGCTTTGGCCACTGACAGTTCCCACTGTACCAGTAAAACTAGTGCTATCAATCTTTGCAAATCAGAAATTCATAAGCCAATGTCACCTATTGCTCTTTCCTGGCTCCCATCTATCACACTTCAGTGCCATGCAGGCTACTGTTTTTGTACATGTAAATTATTTATAGTGTTACATGTTGACTGCTTCGAATACCAGAGATCTTTCACACCGAAAGAGCGAGGTGTTGGAAACACACAGTGGGTTGGTCAACTTCTGAAGGAGAATAAGTTCACGATTGAGGTCAACAGTGAATATCGAATGGGGTTTAAAGTGAGCACCAAATTCTATAGTGCATTGTTAGCTCTCCCGCCAAAGACAAGTTTCCACCTCAAGGATCAGAAAGGTTTCATTTGCATCTCCAAAACCTTGACTAATCATTGGCTTGCTAAAGCTAATTAATGCATTAGGTATTTCTGCCAGTTTATTCTTCTGATTTCAGATCGCAGCCATCAGGATTCACACCTCAAACATGAACGTGTATGTTCTCTTTCAGATGCTAACTGGCTTCCTGTACCTTTTCAGTATTGTCTATCTTTATTTACATTCACAGCAGTTTGACAAAGTTAGAAACTGCTCAATGTTGCAGTGAGACACTGCGTCAGAGAATTAGATCAGGGTGTAGGGGTGGCGTGGCACTTTCTCTGCAGTACTGGTTGCATTCTACCCATCGTTTAATTGAACTGAGTGCTGCTGCCTAGTCAATGTCAATTAGTTTTTATTATTCATTTGTGGGATATGAGCATCCCATGCCTGTCCCTACTCACCCTTGAGGATGTGGTGGTGAGCCACCTTGAACTGCTACAGTTCATTTGCTTTAGATACACTCACAGCGCTGTAGGGAGGGAGTCGTAGATTAATAGAGCCGTAGAAGTTTACAGCATGGAAACAGCCCCTTCGGCCCAACTTATCCATGCCACCCAGTTTTTACCACTAAGTTCGTCCCAATTGCCCACATTTGGCCCACATCCCTCTATACCCATCTTACCTATGTAACTGTGTAAATGCTTTTTAAAAGACAAAATTGTACCTGCCTCTACTACTACCTCTGGCAGCTCATTCCAGACACCACCCTTTGTATGAAAAAATTGTCCCTCTGGACACTTTTGTATCTCTCCCTTCTCACCTTAAACCTATGCCCTCTAATTTTAGACTCCCCTACCTTTAGGAAAATATATTGACTATCTAGCTGATCTATGCTCCTCATTATTTTATAGACCTCTATAAGGTCATCCCTAAGCCTCCGATGCTCCGGAGAAAAAAGTCCCAGTCTATCCAGCTTCTCCTTATAACTCAAATCATCAAGATCCAGTAGCATCCTAGTAAATCTAAATCTAAATGGAGAACATGGACATGCTGTTAAATGAGCACTCTTCCAGTGAGTGTCCACTGTAATGAGCACCCTTCACAGTGATTGTCCATCACTTTGACCTGGTTTCTTTCAAGCATAAGAAACTCTTTATTTCACTCTATCTGCACTTTGTTGTCACAACAGAGCTCCAGACTATTGGGAGGGAAACTCTTTAAGGATTCGTGTGGTTCAATTATTAGATAATCTGAACATTACATTTTGAATTTGCCAGCTGAGCAATCCACTGATAGTATTATTTTGTAATGGTGCACGTTTACGGAAAAAATATCACATCAGCTAAATCTTACTGAGATGAAATTCAAAGCATTCCTTGAAAAAAACCTAAATATCAAATCTGATTTCGGGTCGGACTTTTGATGAATAGATTCCAATGATTTTATTAATGTACAATGATTTTTTTTAAGATCATTTGCTCTGTAAGTGGCTATTCTAAATCTAATTTATTTCCATGTACATTTTGTGCAACCCAGCAGAACTCTCCTGTAAATTAGCCTAAAGGCTATGTCAGTTATTTTTCTCATCAGCCTTCAACATTTAAAAGTAACCTCATTAGGATTGCCACTTGGACAACGGCTCTGTTAAAGAAAAGGGTGATAATCTCCAGCTCTGAGAAAATGATTTTCAAATTTACAAACGTTCAACAATATTTTTCTTTCATTGTTCAAACACAATCATGTTAACGGATGGAAAAACATCTTACGTTATGAAGCTTTATTTTCGGCCCTGTGCGTTTCAAATTAGTCTGACTATTCTATTGTTTGCCACAGGCTTATTCACTCACTCTTCCTTTTGAAAATACTGTGCAAACAAGCAAGGGGACAGAGGCAGAGAGAGATAGAACAGCCAGTTATCTACTATTTAAGATACGAGTTTAACATTTAATATATTCACATTATATTTCCACTGTTAAATTTTAACTGGGATAATAATCCATTTAAAATAAATGGATTGAAGCCTAAAAAGGAACAGAGAGAGGGAGACATTTCAGGTGAATGCATTAAGTATTCATAGGCTAGTATTGCATAGCATAATTTCAGGCAGTGCAAGACAATAAGAGATAGCAAGCAATCACATCTCTATTCCACAATTGAGAGGGTGGCATTGAACATCACAGGTGCAGTAGGTTTCATGAATTTTCATACAGGAAAAGGAAAGGCCATTAAAAAATACTTTCTATATAAAGTACTTTCCCATCTCTCAAAGAATGTTGACATTTCCGGCCTTTTACTGAATATATTCACTTTTTGCAAAGTATTTTTAGCACCACAAAGATCTGTTGTTTGTTGACTGTGTGGCCTGGATTGTCCCCCATTGATTTCAGTAGAGGTTGTGTTTTGAACAGGCCTGGATGCTGTTGTACAACCTCGCGACCCAGGAAAGCAATGACTAGGGTATCCTAAATTTGTCACTGTGCAGCTGAGACTACCTGGGGAACACTATCCAGCGAGGGTCAGTTCCTTGAAAAGAAGAAGTTAAAAGAGTAGGGAGGGGAGGAATTCATGATATGTACATTTCTTGTCTTTCACTATTGGTATTGCTTCATCAGTTTGTCTATTTATGTGAGAAATTCAAAGGAAGAGCCATCGGAAAAAGCATATACAAAGGAAACAACTGGAATTTGAAGTTGGTGCTACAGGAGTAGTTACAAACTGTGATAACCGGTCACCAAAATTGTTATCCTTTCATTTTTGATTCAGTCATAATTTTGCTACAGCTGATTAAATTCCAAGATGAGAAATGAAAATGTCCTAACTCAGTCAAAAAAACTTCCATTTAATTGTCCCAATAAGGACAACAGATCTTGTTTGGTTAAGTTAACACATACATAATCAGATTCAAATAATTCCCAAGGGGCTATGGGGTGGGGATGCTGGAGTGGATTATTTTTGATAAGTAATATGACAGAAATTACATATTTACCTCACCACCAGCTCTCTTGACTCCTTCACTGTTGCAAAATTATCAGACTGTGTACAACATCAATGCCTGGATGAATAGAAATTCAATACAATTAAATATAGGGAGGACACTCCAAACTCTATTCCCTAGCTACCAACTCCATCACTATCCCTAACAACAATCTGAGATTAAACCAGTCTGGTCACAAACTCGGTGTCACATTTGTTCCTGAGATGACTTTCCAAGCTCATATTCATGCCATCACTGAGACCTCCTATCCACCTCCAAAACAATTCGCCTGGCTTTGCCCTGTCTCGGTTCATTTGCTGCTGAAATCCTCATTCATGCCTTAATTACTTCTAGATTTGACTATTCCAATGCAGTCCTGGCTGGTTTCAACATTCTACCCTCCATAAACTTGAGGTAATCGCAAATATAACTGCCCATGCCTTAACTCGCAGTAAGTCCTGCTTTCCTATCACCCCTGTGTTTGTTGATCTACATTGGCTCCCAGTCAAGTCATGTTCTGAATTTTAGAATTCTCATCCTTTTTTTCAAACCCCTCCATGGCCTTACCCCTCTTTATCTCTGTAATCTCCTCACACCCCAGAACTTTGAAATATCTGCAATTCTCATTCTGTCCTCTTATGCATTCACAATTATAATTGCTCCACCATTGGTGGCTGTGTCTTCGATTGCTTAGGTCCCAGACTCTAGAATTTCCTCTCTATACCTCTTCACCTCTCCCTCTTTTAGAGCAAAACAAATAAACTAACTCAAATTAACTCAGGGACAAAGTAAAAGGGGCAGCTCCCCAAAAGGAGGGGGAACAGCCCGAACAGAACCAAAGCCTCTTCACCTCTCCACCACACTTTCCTGCCTTAAGACACTGTTTAAAACCTAACTCTCCGACCAAGCTTTTAGCCATGTGACTTGATATCGTGGCTCAGTGGCATACTTTGTTTTATAATGCTCCTGTGAAGTGCCTTGGGATGCTTCAATAAGTTAAAGGCACTACATAAATCTATCTTATTCTTGTTGTTTAAGCAACTGATATGACAGCAATAGTATAAGTATAACTGTGGCATTCTAAATGCACAGGAGTTATACCCGTGTATGGAGCAAATAATGCAGATTAGGGCAGGTTTGCAGTGGGATTATTGAATAGAAAACACCATATGCATCACATACATGATAAACTCCATCCTTTTACTGAAAACCTTCATTTTTTGCCACCCTTAAGCTGCGCTGATATTAAAGCCAAATATTAGTCAGGCAAAAGATCATTCTGCTTGTGACCCTCAGAATTGCACTGATCCGTTTAGCACAGAACTTGTACTGCATTTTCCCCTATTTTAATGTCATCTTCATGTTAACATCTGCACCCTTTTGAAAACATTGACATCCAGAGTTTAATTATTACGACAGGTTTGAATTGATCAGTTACGGTACAGCGGATGTATTGCCTCCAGAGCTTAGCAACCATTCACCATGCATTTTCCTTTCACACGGATGTATGAGATTTATCAGAGCCATTCGCATGGGTCAGTATGAATAGGTGCTGCATTTGATTGTTTCCCAAAGTAATGGATGAGTATGAGTTTTTTTAAAGATAAAAACTGTTAAACTGCAGTGGACCATAAGTCATGAGGATGTCACTTTCTCATTATGGTTTACGTTAAGTGGCACACCTTAGGCACTTACAGGTGACAATAACATGGTCATTCAGAGTCTAGGGAACAATAGAGGTTAGTCCACATTACCAGGTGTTATGACCAAAGCGAACTGCATGGGAAGTCCTGGCAATTCGACTAAGGTCATAAAACATGGTTCAATAAACCGGCACACCCTGAAAGTGGTGCTTTTTCATGATTTTTCACACAGTAGTGCTGGCATGCAGCTGTGTTTTGGAATGACTGGAGTCACCAACATCAGAGCCAGTGCAGAGAGCCGAAACAGGTCAAGTGGCAGATTTATGCATCAATCCCTGACACCCTGTGCCACACAATGAGGTGTTCTTGTCTTTTAAAATATTTGCTTATTTTCGTTTGTACTTATTCATCAAATTATTTCAATGCAAGACTTAGAATGAAGATAATTGTACTTCCTATCCCCCATCTTTCAAAAAGGCTGAACCTTAGATAACTTAAAACAAGGCTCAGTTTAAATGATAGAGTCCTGAGCACGATGTTGGGGCTCTGGTCTCAGTATGCAAGTTGCTGATAGGGAAGCCAGGAACACTCTCCTAGACAAATCTATATACAAGAATGTCAGTTTGGAAAAAGATTTCAACTCGGGGTCCAAACTGAGACAGATTTGATCCTTTAGGTGGGATTTTACGGCCATGCTCGTCCCAGAACCAGAAAATCTTGCCCAAGGTCAGCAGACCTTTGCATGGTCCACCCATTGCGATCCCTGTGGCAGGTGGGATGGGAAAATTCCCCCCATTATCTCTTGCTAGAACTGCCACCTAAACTGCATTGGATTTGAAAAAAAAAGTCTAATGGGAGGTTGGAATTTGACTCGGTTGCCTGATTGGGTGTTGAGACTTGAATAAATTTCCTGGTCGAGAAACTGGAGAATACAGGATGTTTGATTCATACTGAAACTATACCTTTAATGCAAAGCATGTCACATTGTTTATGGTGTTAAACTTAATGGGTTCCCCTTTAGTCCGTCGGGAGAGGATTAATAGGACAGAATGTCCAACATCTAAATGCCACAATGTCACTTGTGATTACTTAATCATTCTTGAAAGGATATGTTAGCAATGTGCAGAAAAACCATAAATAGCTCAGATTATAGCCCAAGATTGGACGGAGCTTGGGTCAAAATGAGTTCCAGTGAGAACCTCATCTTCAAATCCTTTTTGTTTGAATTTGACTCAAAATGAAGTAATTTGACAGCCTGAGATACGGTACCTAAACAATCAGCTGCCTCATAAATTATAAGGCCGTGGTAATAAAATCTGATGTGTATACTACCAAGAGTGTAAAATGTGCTTGGCTTGTAAATATAATTAAACAGCAGGTGCATAATCAGGTTATATGGCTTTGATGTGTCCCGTGTGAACACGATGATTTGATTGGTTCATACATACCGTGTACAGAAGCAGATATACAGAGATATTTCAGCACCATACTGTGTGCGCACACACATACCCTTTAATTCTACCTCAGAATGAGGGGCTGTGATTCCAGCAGCAAAAGGTCAGTTTGATGTTATTGTTACCCTTGGTGCAAAAATGATTTAACGAAGTTAAATGGCTTAGACATAGATGATGCTGAGAGTTTGGCAATTTGTTGCTGTAAGCTATCGTGGAAATTCAGTAAGGAATAATTTATTCTGTGATAGAAGAGAGTAATCCATCCCTAGTATTTCTTCTTGACATGTTATTATTTCTGTGATAAATGATGCCACTTTCTTAATTATCATTTTGAAATGAGGAAATTAAACTTGCACTTTTTTGCAGATGTGCATTAATAATACTTTCTGCACAACTTCATCATTATACTGTGTGCGAGTCACATGGTTTGGACATGATGTGACTTTTGTAAAATCAGTCATGGAATACAAAGGACCTTTGCAATCCATTTTAGCATTTGTGCAGCAAAAAGGTTGACTGTGCTGAGAATAGATGCTTGCCTTTCAACTTGTTTTTCATATTTTACTTCAATTGTCTTTGTCTACCTCAGCCCAGGAATAAACTTCCTCCAAAAATCATGTGCCAGCCATTAAATTAGCAATCCTTAAAGTATAACTTACCAATAACCTTGACTTCACTGTGCTTCAGAAACACAGCTTTTGTCTCGACATCGGAGTACACCATCTGCTGCAGCACGAATTTAGCACAGGGCGCAGAGCTAAGGCCAAACCTAATCTTTAATGCAATGAATGCTGAGTCGAAAGGACACAATTGCAGTCAACGGAGCTTTGACTTATGTACGTTGCCTAGAGCTTGCACAAATCACACATCATTTCTGGCATTTTCCCCCTATTTTCTACCTTGAGTCATAATAATCATAAAAGTCAGCTTGCCATTTTTTCTGTATCCAGACTGTCCCAAGCTAAAGTCACAAATAATATTGACTGTTCCTTTGATTGTGGGTCATTATCCCCCTTCATCTACCTAGAGCTCCTTGCTGCCTTCAACACAGTGAGTCCATGATAACAAGATGTGATCCACTGCCTTTTACCAGTGTACAGCTTGGTGCCACCACCCTCACTTGGTTCCATCCTTACCTATTAGGTTGTAGCTAGAAATCTCTAGCAATATCTTCTATTCCCGTCTCCCTCTCCACACTGTCACATCTGAAGTTTTTGACCCCTTCCCCATCTGCATGCTGCCTACTTGGTGACATATCCACAAATATGTGGTCAGCTTCCACATGTACGTCAATGACCCCCAGCTCCAATTTTCCATTACCTTTCTTGATCCTCTCATTGGCTCCCTGGTGTCAGACAGTTTCCTCAATACCTAGTCTTGGATGAGCCCCAGCTCAACTTTGGAAAGAGTGAAGTTAATGGCATAAAGTTGGACTCAGTAATGCACATTATTTGGCTGTTATGGATGCTATTTGGGGACCAAAATGACATCCAACATGCCACACACTTTTGTCATGATTCACGCCAGATCCCCATCTGTATGAGGGCATTAGCGCATACAGCTAAAGTCCAGCAGAGGTATGTAGAGAAGTAAATCACAATGTCAATCAGCATACAATGCTAATGTGATGCGTGCAATGCCAATTTGGGGTTCGATGTACAAGGCAACACAGAAACAGAAATGGGAACAATACAGAGAAGATTAGCAAAGCCCCTGCACAAGAATGGCAATGCTCTCCCTTAGCCTAAAACAGCTGAATCCTCAGTAACAACAGGAAGGTCAGCCCCCCCCCCCACCCCTGGCCACCCATAAAAGGTATTTAACGGGACTGCCTTCAGATTAATTGCTGATTTTGTTCTTCTGGCTGTTGCTATATTGAACAAGTGTTTGCATCTTTCAAGTTCGTGGACGGCACAGTGGCACAGTGGTTAGCATTGCTGTCTCATAGCGCCAGGGATCCGGGTTCGATTCCGGCCTCGGGTCACTGCCTGTGTGGAATTTGCACGTTCTCCCCTGTCTGCATGGGTTTCCTCCAGGTGCTCCGGTTTCCTCCCACACTCCAAAGATGTGCGGGTTAGGTTAATTGGCCATGCTAAAGTTAAACCTAATGTCAGGGGGATTAATGGAGTAAATATAAGGGGTTAAAGGAATAGGGCTGGGTGGGATAGTGGTCAGTGCTGACGCGATGGGCCGAATGGTACCTTCTACGCTGCAGGGATTCTATGATTCTAAGTTGCAAAAGTCTACATGGAATGGTGTAGCAGGTGCTGAAGTAAAATTGATAGCCTCTTCAGGGATCATCCTGCTGCCACCGGGATTTAACCCGTTGGAGGGCCCATCAAGGTCTCCTCTCCCTTTGCACCCCAGTTCCCCTTGCCGCTTGGCTTGTCTACCCCAGCCCCTACCTCACCGGAGCCAAACTGGCTCCAGCAGATCTCCCAAATTTACCTCCAGCTCCAGCACAGCACACCTTCCTGCAAGCGTAGCTGCAGTACCGACAGTGGTGCAGTCGGTATGGGACAGCTATTAGCCTTTTATTGATTAGCAGATCTCCGAGGCAGGACATCCTGTTGCTAAGAGATGGAAGACCCACCTCAGCCAGTAGGAGATTGAATAGTTGAGGGACATGCCTCACTTTGAGGTTGTAACTAGTGGAGTTGGTGATGGGGAGCCAATGGATGTGGTTTATTTGGACTTTCTGAAGGTTTTCGACCAGGTCCCACATAAGCGATTAGCATGTAAAATTAAAGCGCATGGGATTGGGGATAATGTATTGAGAGGGATAGAAAACTGGTTGGCAGACAAGGAACAAAGAGTGGGAATGAACGGATCTTTTTTCCAAGTGGCAGGCAATGACTAGTAGGGTACAGCAGAGATCAGTGCTAGCACCCCAGTTATTCACAATGTATATTAATGATTTAGATGTAGAAAAATATTGCAGAAGACACAAATTTAGGTGAGAGGGTGAGCTGTGAGGAGGATGCAGAGATGCTTCAGTGTGATTTGGACAAGTTTAATGAGCGAGCAAATGCATGGTCGATGCAGTTTAATGTGGATAAATGTGAGATTGTCCACTTTGGTGGCAAGAACAAGAAGGCAGATTATTATCTGAATGGCTATAGATTGAGAGAGGGGCATACGCAATGAGACCTAGGTGTCCTTGAACCCCAGTCACTGAAAGTAAGCATGCTAGTAAAGATGGCAAATATTATGTTGGCTTTCATTGCAAGATGATTCGAGTACCGGAGCAGAAATGTCTTGTTGCAATTATCCAGGGCCTTTGTGAAGCCACACCTGGAATATTGTGCGCAGTTTTAGTCTCCTTATCTGAGGAAAGATGTTCTTGCTATGGCGGGAGTGCAATGACTGATTCCTGGGATCAAGTAGATTTATCAAGCATGATTCCTCTTTCGTAAATCCATGCTGACACTGTTCAATCCTGCCACTGTTTTCCAAGAGCTTTGCTTTTAAACCTTTTATAACGGACTCCAGCATCTTCCCCACTATTAACACCAGGCTTCCTGGTCTATAATTCCCTGTTTTCTCTCTACTTCCCATTTTAAATAATGGGATTACATTAGCTACCCTCCTAACCATAGGAACTGTTCCAGAATCTATAGAATCTTGGAAGATGGCCACCAATGCACCGACTATTTCTAGGGCCACTTCCTTAAATACTCTGGGATTTGGATTATCAAGCCCTGGGGGTTTATCGGCCTTCATGTTTTTTAAGTTTGTCTCAGATTTTTTACAACACTGGCAAAATACATAAATTTAATCAGTGTAATTTCTGAGAGTGTTAGGAGTACACATTGTTAAAAATATACTTTTGAACATCCAATCAGAATGCAGCAACAGCGATGCTGCAGAACCATTTCTGAACTGTGCAGTTAATGAGCCTAAACTTAAAAAATTTGGCCATCTCTCCACGGTATCTTTCATGCCTCCAGTGGTTTTGTTCTGAATGCCACATGTCAAAACATCAAGAGTCTAATGCAACCAGAAAAGTCATGCCCAGAATGACAAACGTTATTTTATGTCATTTAGAAACATAATAGCCTGAGATAAAAGAAAAATGCTCTTTACTCTTCTTTGCATAAGGCACATCAACTACTAAAAGTATCATTTTCAACCCATGGGGCAGAGTTGTAATTATTCAGACAGAGATTTACATTAATTTAACATGTCTCAATTGGAGTCACATGTTAAAATGTTTTCACTTTCACAGAAAAAAGCAATTAAATAGCACTTGACATGTTATAAATTCAGGTATATAATCATAATATTTGTGAACTTTCAGTCATGCAATTTAGTACAATTTGGATTTCTTACCAGATTTCTTCCACCAAATTCTCCCTGCCTTCCCCTTTCCTCTGCAAGGTCTTGATTCCTTGTTGAGACACAACTCCATAGACATCTGCTACCCTCCCCCATCCCACATAGCTTTCTTATTCAATGTGTAAACCTTCACATTGAAGGATGTGTTTTCACGGACAACATATGACACTCAACATCCCACCTACCTTCGCAACTACCCAATATTAAACCATTGTTTACATCAGTTGACAGTGGCCATCCATTTCTGGGCAGGGGAATGTATGATGCAGTAACGACATTATACGCGTACGAGAAACAGAAGCAGGAATAGAACATACAACTCCACGACTCTGCTCCGATATTCAATAAGGTCATAATCAATATTTTCTTCACTTTTCCTGTCCTATCCAGGTGTCTCTTAATGTTCAAAAATCTAATCCTTAAATATACTGACCAGATGGTGGACTTCCATCGCTTTCTGAGTAGAGAATGTAAAGGAATGTTCCTGATCTCAGTTCTAAATTGTGGCCCCCTTCTTGAGTCTATGACTGCCTAGCTCTAGACCCTCCAGCCAGGAAAAATAGCCTCTCAGCATTTAACCTATCAAGCCCTCTATAAACATTATAAAGGTAAAGTCACCATAATCCCAGATGACCATAGGCTGCTCTCCTCTTTGAGGGGGAGAGCTGACTGGTGGTGATTTAACCTGAGGAAACTCACACCTCAGGCAAGGGGCAAGGTTGAGAAAGCCAGGCTTTCATGAATAACCTCAGTCGGTATGGGAATTGAACCAATGCTTTTGTCAGTGCTTCGCATCACTAACCAGCTGTACAGTTGACTGAGCTAAACTGACCCTGATGTTTCAATGAGAACACCTCTCATTCTTCTCAGCGCCAGAAAATATCGACCCATTCGGCTCAATGTCATGCGCTTCATTTACCATCATTTCTGTCCATTCATACTAATACTGCTGTAAAATTGCTGAGTGGCACCAGAACCATCAGCACGGGGCATCCTCATCTCTGATTCCTTCAACTCAACTGTGTTTGCTTTTCAAGTGGCAGACAATATACCTCCCATAAGGCAAATCAGAAATGCCCAGTCTCTGCAGTTTTACACATGGATCTTTCTTAGTCTCCCATCACACTTGTGACAGAAGATTAATGGAAACCCCCAAGGAATTCCAGCTTAGTAAGGAATGAGCAATGTTTTGACATTTGACTTCATATGTTAAACTTACTCAGGTATATCCTTGTTTTTGTTTCCCACTGTTCTGTTGGTACCTTCTTCACTTAACTGTGGAACAATTGTTTAAAGTCAGCTGATAAATGTACAAACACAATTCAGATTGATTCCGTTGCCCTCCCTGGTCCAAACTCTATGGGACAACTGCAGCATCACATTTTCTGCTTGTCTTAGAAAAGCTAACAATGAGTATTGGAGTATTGCATACAGTTCTGGTCACCACACTACCAGAAGGAAGGATGTGAAAGCTTTGGAGAGAGTGCAAAGAAGGTTCACCAGGATGTTGCCTGGTCTCGAAGGTGTTGACTATAAGGAGAGGTTGAATAAACTAGGATTATTTTCACTGGAAATACGGAGGCTGAGGGGAGACCTAATTGAGGTCTACAAAATTATGAGAGGCATAGACAGGGTGGATAGTCAGAGGCTTTTTGCAAGGGTGGAAGTGTCAATTACAGGGGGCGCAGGTTCAAGGTGAGAGGGGGAAAGTTTAAGGGAGATGTGCGGGAGAAGTTTTTCACGCAGAGAGTGGTGGGTGTCCGGCACGTGCTGTCAGAGGAGGTGGTGGAAGCAGACACATCAGCAACATATAAGAGGCATCTGGATTGGTACATGAATAGGGAGGGAATAGAGGGATACAGACCGAGTTAGGGCAGAAGGTTTTTTAGTTTAGTTAGGGCATCATGATTGGCATGGGCTTGAAGGGCCGAAGGACCTGTTCCTGCGCTGCACTTTTCCTTGTTGTTTTGTAATGAACGGGCCAGGCATCAAACCTGGAATCTTCTCCTTCATGCCAAGCAATGCACTGAGCTCCGAGAGATGCCATCCTTGCTTACTGAAAGCATTTATTTGTTTCTTTTTCTTTCCCTGAGCTACATTGGAGCCTTTGATTTTCCCTCTGTTCTGCCCTTTCAAATCTGAGCTTAAACATTCATATTCAGCAACCTGAATGAATTGGAATAATTCCAGAGAAGATATGATTAAAAACAAATATCAGCTTTAACCTCAGGCGATGCAGCAATTTAACACAGGTGAAAGTGTTGTATTAGGAAAGAAGGGAAAAAAAACCCTCACAAACTGCAGGTGAACAGCTTTTGGGCGTTGGGAACACCTCGGGACAAATTGAGAAATTACACAT
Source organism: Mustelus asterias (assembly GCF_964213995.1). NCBI lineage: Eukaryota > Metazoa > Chordata > Chondrichthyes > Carcharhiniformes > Triakidae > Mustelus > Mustelus asterias. Next base: position 106,664,063 of record NC_135805.1, on the reverse strand, counting down.
TAGGTAATTGCTAGTCAGCAGTGACCAATGGAGTGTATGAGTGATCTACAGAAACTTGCAAAGTGCAGCTGCAGGAATTAGGCAGCTGTGATGATGTTTGAACAAAAAAATAAATTCTGTTGCAACAACTAGAAACCAACCCTAAGAAACCCGAAGGGCTTTTTTTTTTTCCGTCAGGTTCACCTTCCATTTTTCGCTGAAACTGTCTTTCCACAGGTGAATGATGAGGTTTTCAATCACCTTAGTGTTTCGCTTTTACAGTCAGAGGGGTCGAATTGGAAAAGTTTCAGCGATAAAGGTGAATGCATTTTCAGCCACTGAGTCCAGTGTGTCAAAGGTACATTTAGTTGAAGTGGCTGATGGAAATCCTGCGTATTTTAATGGTCCAAATAAATAGACTTTTAAGATATTGAGGATAAATTATCCCAAAAATGGGCTTCCACATCTCAGTGTTATCGTAAATAACGAGGTTTTCAATAACTCTTCTTTTGTATGTGTATTTGTGAGTCAAATAGAATGACATGTGCACTGTCAAACATAAACGGAGCCATGCCAGCACCCATTTATTTTGCATTAGATCAGGGATGAGCAAGTCTTACATTTCACAGGGTTAGTGTTATGTTCCGGTGCTTATGAAGGACACATTTACTGACCCATTGCAGTTATCCACAATAAAAAGTTGGATTACTAAAGAAATTCTTAAAAATGGTATTTCAGGTTGGCTGAAACCTCTCGAAAGGTTACAGAAATCCAGGATCTTGGTAAGTGTGTACTGGATTACCTCTGTAATGAATAAGGTTAATAAAATGTAATGAAATGCGGTGATGTGCTATATATCTGCAATGAACCTTATTGGAATATCTATAGTCGAAGGCTATTAACTCTGTGCACTCTTAATCAGGAAATCGCTGTCTGCAGCAAATTGCTTCCCATGGTTAGACAGTGGCAGCTTGTTTGAATTTGTATGTACAAGCTGAAGCTCCTATTAATAAAATGGGAGAGAATGTTACCCACTAGAAAATTGAACTTGCTTGTCAAGATGAATAACAATTTGGATCTTTGTATAGCATAGGATTTCCATTTCCCACAATAAATCAGGGAGGCATAATGCAGTGAAGGTGTTTGGACATAAACCATATAATAAGTAATGGGTAAGGAGGTGATGCACTCGTGAGTTATGCCGAGTGGACAAGCAGTAATCATCTGTGATGGGCTGAAATTCATTGTTGCGCTTACATTATTTGAAGCACTATCTTGTCCTCAGAAAACTATTATTATGCCCAGTCTGAAATTATGGCAAATTATACAACATTTGAATCCTCCACTTAAGTTTTCATAAATCAACAGTTATGTGCTGGAAGGAGAGATGCTGTGTTACAACAATTTATATTTTACTAGCGCAGTTGATCCCTAAATCATATGCAACAAAGCAATAAGAGAACTGAAGAACAAACCATTACTTTTTTTTATATGCTGGAGGCCCATGCTGTGATTTCTTCCTTGGGAGGAGATAGTGAATGAGATAAGAGACTAAATAATAGAAAAGTAGTGGCTGTAACTTGATAGTGTGTACAATGCACTAATGTTTGATACAGACAATATTCTCTACTTGTGCGCACTGATGCCTGTTTTAGAATGTGAATATTTTACAAATAGATATACAAAATATTTCAGTTCGTAACAAACTACAAGAAAAAGAGTCTCTTAAAATGTGAGGAATTTGGTAATGCAAAGTTATAAATGCCTGCGGCTTACATTTTGGGCATTTACAGTAAGGGCCCACTCTTGGCCAAAGGAAAGGCCCCAAAAGATTTGGTTTTGCTGACAAGCTGAGGGAGAATTAATGACACAGTAGTAGCATCCCTACTTCTACCATGCGCAGCTTGGTGGTTCAGCGGTTAGCACTGCTGCCTCTCAGCGCCAGCGACCTAGGTTTGACTTCCAACTTGAATCACTGTCTGTGCAGAATCTGCACATTCTCCCTGTGTCTGCGTGGGTTTCCTCCAGGCACTCTGGTTTCCTCCCACAGTCCAAAAGACGTGCTGGTTAGGTATATTGACCATGCTAAATTCTCTCTCAGTGTACCCGAACGGGCGCCGGAGTGTGGCAACTAGGGGAATTTCATAGTGACTTCATTGCAGTGTTAATGTAAGCCTACTTGTGACACTAATAATTAAACTAACCTCCAGACCAGATTCTCTGGGTACAAGTCCCACTTCAGGTTGATTGTAAATCCTTCTAATTTGCTGATATGCAGCCAGAAAGAGTGGGAAAGTTTCCTGGTCAGCCATCAGGGGAAGGCAATGGCAAACCACTGCAGTACCTTGCCAAGTGGACCAATCACTGAAATCCATGGTTGCCAATGCCCCTTCAGGACATAGAACCTGAAGAGAGAAACTGGTGAAGGGGTTTTTCTAAGGTTAGCTTTTAAGTTTTGATATTTGGCTTTGGTTTCTTCAGAATTCTCTCAATTACAGCAGTTCTGTTATTCTCATAAGTAGCCTGAGCATTTTACATTTAGGAGCACATCTGTAATGCACAACATCGAACATTAATGTAACTCGGGGGTGTGGGTATTGTGCTTCCTTGCAATCAGTTAAATTTTCCATGTCTTTTGCACATGTCCTCAAATGCACTGTTCCAACCTCCTCAAGGCTGAGAAAACATTTGGTGAGATAAGGATAGATATAAATCACTAAGCTGCTTCATTTCACCACAAGTTATCATACAGAAGAGCAGGCACAGTTGGACTCATTTAGCCAAAATGTTACAACTTATCTTTGCTTAAACAGAACAAAATAATAAATATGTTACACTTGCCCACATGAGTGAGCCATCTTGATTGGCGTGAATAACTAACTTTTGACTGTCCTCTTGCATTCTAACCTTCAAATTCTAGCAAAAACCTTGCCTTTGTCGTTTTCTGTTTAAAATCCTGATCATCAGTGTATCATTCTGGCTCTACTTTTATCTCCCTCTCCTGATAACCAGAGGGAAAGAGCCCATGCCAGGCAACCCTTGGCAAGCATTTGGGACAAGGAACCTCACAATGTGTATGAGGTGTTTATTGATTACTGAGGCTTATTGTTTAACCTCTTTGGGGGAAAAAACAACAATTTTTATATTCATTTATGGGATGTGGGCATCACTGGCTAGACCAGCATTTAGTACCCATCCTTTTTGCCTAGACTCTAAGTGCTTAATAACATTTCATCTCAATCCTTTGTTCAATACTTGTGAATGCAAAGAACCATCATTTAAATGTAAAATCCCTGTTCACAACATTTCTGTTAAAAATGGATGAACTCAAAACTTTGCATCTGCTTATTATTGTATTCAACGATTATAGAGAGAAAACCAAGCAATCAATTATCTCTTTATGACCTTGTCAGAAAGTATTGAAACTTTTAATGAGCTGTGTATCGGGACACCAACGCCCGCTGCTCTTCCACTCCAATTAAAATCTTACCATTTAAATTATAACAACATGCATTTGTATAGCACTTTTAAAATAGGTGTCCCAAAACACTTTACAGGAGCATTATGAAATTAAATTTAATATCGAACCACATATGAGGTCAGTGATCAAAAGTTTTGTCGAGGAGAGAAGTTTTAAGAAACATCTTAAAGGAAAAGCGCAAGAGTGAAACGGAGGGGTTTAGAGAGAGTATTGCAGAGCTTAGGGCCTACACAGCTGAAGGTAAGGCCGTCAATAATGGACTGATGAAAATCAGAGTGCACAATGGCCAGAATTGGAGAAACACTGAGATCTCTGAAAGTAGTAGGTCAGAAAGAGGTTATAGATACAGAAGGCAACGAGGCAATGCAGGGATTGATGAGAAATTAAAAATCAATGCTTTCCCAGACCAGGAGCTCAAAGTAGGTCAGCAAGCACAGTCCTCTCAGAAGCAGAGACAGCCGGACCTGCAAGGGACACACTGTACTGGGAGAAATTAAAGAGAGTCTCAGGCTCAGGGCCTACACTTGTCTTCCCAGGTACGGAGACAGCTTGACCTGCAAGAGACACATTGTACTGGGGAGAGGATAAAGAGAGAGCCAGGGCTCAGGGCCTTCACTTACGTTCCCAGGAGCAGAGACAGCCGGACCTCAGTGGGACACCCTGTACTGGGGAGAGGATAAAGAGAGAGCCAGGCTCAGGGCCTTCAATTACCTTCCCAGAAGCGGAGACAGCCGGACCTCAGAGGGACACCCTGTACTGAGGCAGCGGGCTGAGTTTGAAAAACAACCAGGAGTAACGTCAGAGGAAAACAGTAATTTCATTGGCTGGTAAGTAACTGGTAATTTGAATTATCTATTCTAAGTTGCTTTCAGATTAAAGATAATGAGAAATATTTTACGGATCAAAAAGCTAAAAACCTGTTGAAACTTTTTAAAAATCAAATTAAAAACAAATAAAATAAACTAGGGTTGGAGGGCTAGGCGATGTGTTGTACCGGCGTGATAGGGGAGCTGGTGGACCCCATTGTGGTTCCTTATGGCCACATCTGCAATAAGTGTTGGTTGCTCGCGGAACTGTGGCTCAGAGTTAATGAGCTGGTGTCTGAGCTTCGGACACTGCGACATATCAGGGAGGAGGAGAGGTACCTGGATGTTATGTTTCAGGAAGCAGTCACACTCCTTAGACTACCTTGAATTCCTGGATGTGGGAAAGGTTCCAGTGGATTGGAAAAATGCTAATAGAATGCCGTTATTCAAAAAGAGAGGGAAACAGAAAGTAGGAAACTACAGACCAGTTAGTTTAACATCTTTTGTTGGAAAATTGTTAGAATCCATTTTTTTTACTCATTTATGGGACATGGGCATTGCTGGATGGCCAGCATTTATTGCCCATCCCTAGTTGTCCGAGGGCAGTTGAGAGTCAACCACAATGAAGACTGAAGAGTGACCTGAACGAGGTGTTCAAGATTATGACGGACATGAACAGAGTGGATAAGGAGCAGCTGTTTCCATTAGTGCAAGGATCAGTCACAAGGGGACATAGGTTCAAAGTGAGGGGCAGGGGGTTTAGGGAGGATGTGAGGAAAACTTTTTTTACCCAGAGGGTGGTGAGGATTTGGAATGCGCTGCCTGAAAGAGTGGTGGAGATGGGTTGCTTCACATCCTTTAAAAAGTACCTGGATGTGCCCTTGGCATGTCATAACATTCAAGGCTGAGCCAAGTGCTGGTACATAGGATTAGATGGGAGCTCAGGTGTTTCCCGTATGCCAGTACAGACTCAATGGGCCGAAGGGGCTCTTCTGCACTGTATGATTCTATGACATTGCTGTGACTCTGGAGTCATATGTAGGCTAGACCAGGTAAGGATGGCAGATTTTCTTCCCTTAAGGACATCAGTGAACCAGGCGGGTTTTTCCGACAATCGACAATGGTTTCATGGTCATTCTTAATTTCAGACTTTTTTACTGAATTCAATTCCACCATCTGCCGTGATGGGATTTGAAACCAGGTCCTCAGAACATTAACTGAGGTTCTGGATTAATAGTCGAGCAATAATACCACTAGGCCATCACCTCCCCATTATTAAGGAAGTAACTACAGGACATTTGATAAGTCAAAGTGCATTCCATCAGAGTCAGCATTGTGCTATGAAGGGTAAATCATGTTTTATTAATTTGCTAGAGTTCTTCAAAGATGTGCAAGCCAAGTGGATAATGAGGATCCTGTAGATGTAGTATATCTGGACTTCAGGGAGGTGTTTGATAAGGTGCCGCACAAGAAGTTAATACACAAGGTAAGATCACAAGCTAGACAAACTTAGAGCCAGACTCACTTTCCAAAGAGAACTGAGGGACTGCTGTGTACTCTGTTTCACGGCAACGTGGCTCACTGCTGCTTCACCGGACAGTGCCCTATAACGAGAGGTCTTCTCAATCCATCGAATGGACTGTACAGCGGCCCCAGGCAAGGCTAGGGGAGATGAGGTCTGCTTCCTAATCAACACCTCATGGTGCCTAGACGTAGCAACATTGGCAACTTTTTGCTCCTCAGACTTAGAATACCTGATGCTAAAATGCTGCCCCTACTACCTTCCGCGGAAGTTCACCTCCATTATCCTGATGGCAGTTTACATCCCATCCCATGCGGACGTGAAGATCGCGCTGGGCGAAATATACACCACTACGAATAGCCTTGAGACTAAACATCCTGAGGCCTTGTTCACCGTGGCCGGGGACTTCAATCAGTCCAAGCTCAAAGCGTACTACCAAGTTACCACCAACACGTCTCCTACTCCACCTGAGGCCCAAACATCCTAGACCACTGCTACACAAATATCAAACATGCCTACTGCTCTATCGCCCGCCCACACTTTGGCAAATCAGACCACAAGACTGTGCTCCTGCTCCCGACTTACAAGCAAAACCTGAAGTGGGAGATTCCATCAAAGAGAGTCATGCAATGTTGGTCTGAGGAATCGGATGATTTCCTATGGGGCTGCTTGGAGTCAGTGGACTGGTCAGTATTTAAAAACTCTGTGACCAGCCTGAACGACTACGTCACCACAGTAACTGACTTCATTAGTAAGTGTGTAGAAGACTGTGTGCCAAAGAAGCAAATCTGTGTGTTCCCCAACCGGAAACCATGGATGAACAGGGATATCCACTGCTTGCTGAAGTCCAGGTCTGAGGCGTTCAAGTCAGACGACACTGACCTATACAAGAAAGCCAGATACGATCTAAGGAGATCAATCAAAGATGCCAAAAGACAACACCAGACCAAGCTAGAGTCCCAGGCTAGCCACACCGACCCCCGCCGACTATGGCAAGGTCTGCAAGACATAACAGGCTACAAGATGAAGGCATGTAAAATCGCCGGCACCAACACACCTCTCCCTGATGAGCTCAATGCATTCTACGCCCGTTTTGAGCAAGAGGTCAGCGAGAGCGTGCCCTCCACCCTGGAAGCCCTGGATGAACCTGTATCTGGGGTCACCATTGCAGATGTCAGAGCAGCTTTCTTGAAGGTCAACCCACGGAAAGCAACTGGCCCGAATGAGGTACCGGGATGTGCACTCAGATCCTGCGCGGATCAGCTGGCAGAGGTATTCACAGACAAATTCAATCTCTCTTTACAACAGGAACACCTAGATAACAAGGACACCTATGTCAGACTCCTATTGTCTACAGCTCAGCCTTCAACACTATTATTCCCACAAAACTCATCTCCAAACTCCGTGGCCTGGGCCTCGGCACCTCCCTCGGCGAATGGATCCTGAACTTCCTAACTCACAGACTACAGTCAGTAAGGATAGGCAACAACACCTCCTCCATGATCATCCTCAACACCGGTGCCCCACAAGGCTGTTTTCTCAGCCCCCTACTATACTCCTTATACACCTATGACTGTGTGGCCAAATTCCCTTCCAATTAGATTTTCAAATTTGCTGACGACACCACCGTAGTGAGTCGGATCTCAAACAATGATGAGACAGAGTACAGGAATGAGATAGAGAATCTGGTGAACTGGTGCTGCAACAATAATCTCTCCCTCAATGTCAACAAAACAAAGGAGATTGTCGTCGACTTTAGGAGGCGTAAAGGAGAACATGCCCCTGTCTACATCAATGGGGATGAAGTAGAAAGGGTCGAGAGCTTCAGGTTTTTACGTGTCCAGATCACCAACAACCTGTCCTGGTCCCCCCCCATGCCGACACTATAGTTAAGAAAGCTCACCAACGCCTCTACTTTCTCAGAAGACTAAGGAAATTTGACATGTCAGCTACGACTCTCACAAACTTTTACAGGTGCACCATAGAAAGCATTCTTTCTGGTTGTATCACAGCTTGGTATGGCTCCTGCTCTGCCCAAGACCGCAATAAACTACAAAAGGTCGTAGCCCAATCCATCACGCAAACCAGCCTCCCATCCATTGACTCTGTCTACACTTCCCGATGCCTCGGCAAAGCCAGCATAATTAAGGATCCCACGCAGCCCGGACATTCTCTCTTCCACCTTCTTCCTTTGGGAAAAAGATACAAAAGTTTGAGGTCACGTACCAACCGACTCAAGAACTTCTTCCCTGCTGCTGTCAGACTTTTGAGTGGACTTACCTTGCATTAAGTTGATCTTTCTCTACACCCTAGCTATGACCGTAACACTACATTCTGCATCTCTCGTTTCCTTCTCTATGAACGGTATGTTTTGTCTGTATAGCATGCAAGAAACAATATTTTTCACTGTATGTTAATACATGCGGCAATAATAAATCAAATCAAAATCAAAATGAGGTTAGGGGTAATTTATTAGCTTGGATAGAAGACTGACTAACTGACAGAAGGTAGAGAGTCGGGATAAATGGGTCTTTTTCTGGTTGGCAAGATGTAAATAATGTGGTCCCACAGTGTTCGGCCCTCGGGCCCCAACTATTAATAATCTATATTAATGACTTGGAAACAGGGATAGAAGGTACTGTAGCCAAATTTGCAGATGACACTAAAATAGATGGGATAGTAAGTTGTAAGGAGGAAATAAGAAATTTGCAAATGGATATAAATAGGTTAGGTGAGTGGGCCAAAATATGGCAGAAGGAGTTTAACATGGATAAGTGTGAGGTCATCCATTTTGGTTGAAAGAATGGAAAGGCGACTTATTATTTAAATGAAGAGAGACTTCAGGGTGTCTAATGAATGAGTCACAGAAAACTGGTATGAAGGTACACCAGGTTATCGGGAAAGCAAATGAAATTATAGCGAAAGGAATAGAGTATAAAAGTAAGGAAGTGTTGCTGCAGCTATACAAGGCATTGGTGAGACCATACCTGGAATACTATGTATAATTTTGGTCCCCGTATTTGAGGAAGGATGTAGTGGCATTAGAGGCAGCTCGGAGGAAGTTCACTCGAAAGATTCCACAGATGAGGGGTTTGTCTTATGAAGAGAGATTGAACAGTTTAGGCCTATACTCTCTCGAGTTTAGAAGAGTGAGAGGAGATCTAATTGAGGCATATAAGATGATAATGGGGATTGATAAAGTAGATGTAAAGTGGATGCTTCCTCTTGTGGGGAAATCTAGAACAAGAGGTCATAGTTTTAGAATAAGGAGTAGCAGATTTAAAACAGGAGAAACTACTTCTCTCAAAGGGTCGTGAACTGTGGAATTCACTACCCCAGAGTCCGATAGATGCGGGACATTGAGTAAGTTTAAGGAGGAGATGGACAGATTTTTGATTAGTAATGGGTTGAAGGATTATGGAAAATGGGCAGGAAAGTAGAGCTGAGGCCAAGATGAGATCAGCCATGATTGTATTGAATGACAGAGCAGGCCCGAAGGGCTGAATTGCCTATTCCTGCTCCTTGTTCTTATGGTCTTGTGTTCTGCATCTGCTATCAATCTGTCCTTTCTGCTAGCCTTTCATAATCCTTTTCACAATTTTTTGCATTCCCTCATCTGATATAATCACCAATTTTTGTATTGTTGGATTCCTATGTCTGGATTGTGTATGTATAAATCAAAGAAAAGAGGTCTCAACACAGAGAGGTCAATGGGACATCATTTACCATAGGTTGGAGAAGTATTTAGCCTCTCAGCTATATGTGTACTAATACCCCCTTTAATTCCATATGCCACTACATTTACTTCTCCATTACTTCTAGTTACTTCTCCATTAAATGCTTGGCAAGAATCCTATGCCCATTGCTTTTTCTTTACCCCTGTTATTTCTTCAAAGAATTTCATAAGACTTGTCAAACATTTTCTACCCTTCATGAATCTATTCTGAGTACCTGACACTCCAGTCTCACTTTCTTCACTAGCATTCAGACTCAGTCAGAGGAACTGGACTTATCAGGTATTTAATTCTGTACAAAGTCATATCTCAGGTCACTGCTGCATTACTCAGCAGGTCATATCACATTACACCACCCTTTCACTAAGGTGAAATAATGCCCTGCTATGTAAATAGTGAACATACTGCTGAGATTTTATTTCATCTGCTAGTTTAACAAAAGCATTAGCCTGTTTATTTTAAATTGTGAGCATCCTCATTATCATGACAGGCAGACTAATCTCATGTCAAAGTACAAAACAATTTCAATCACTAATTTCTCAGACAGGTTAGTGTCACATGAAACAAAATGATACCAATTTACAGCACAGAAACAGACTGTTCAGCCCAACTGGCTCATGCTGATGTCTACGCTCTACAAGAACTGCCTGCCGCCCTGCTTCATCGAACTTAATCAGCATATTCTTTGTTGCTGAATATCTCCAGCATTTTCTTTTTCTATTATTATAACATATCCTTCTATTACTTTCCCTCCCATGTACTTACCTGGCTTCCCCTTAAAAGCAGCTATTCTGTTGACTTCAACTGCACCAAGCGAGAGCAAAATCCATTCCAACTATTCTCTGGGCAAAGAGGTTTCTCCTGAATTTCTTAGTCGGACTTAGTAGTGACTATCATATCTGTGACCCCCTAGTTTTGGACTCCCAATAGGAATACATTCTGCATAACATGACAAAATGACATAATTATGGCTGTCAGTTTGTCAAAGGGGAACAATGAGAGAAAATTGAGTTACTGGCTGCTGGCATCCAGAATTTCAGGCCTGGCACTGGTGGTACATAACTAGTGATGTAGCACCCAAAGTGCCAGGAAATTATCAAAATGAGGAGAATAAGGGGCGGATTGTTGGCCCCACAAAGTATCTTATGATTGAACACAAGAGCCGATCCCAATCTGTCATTTTGCTGGTGCCAACATGACGTTGCTAAATTGTCCAGGAATTCTTTAATGGGCTATATCACCCCCAGACGTAGCTCTGCGCAATGCCTCCATAGCAAGACTTCATCAATCCGAAGGTTGGGACTTTCCAAGGAATTAATAACATTGGCATGGTCCTTTACTTCAGTGAGCATCCGCTCCACATCTACCTCAGCAATACTTTTATCATTTTATATACCGCATTGTGGCTACTTAAGGGCCTTTTCCTGCACAGCCTCAATTTTTAGGCTGCTGGGTGCCAGATAGAACAGGGTGGGAAATAGAAAACATTTGAATCCTCAATCTCAGGCAGGAAAGTGTGTGGGTGGCGCCTCCATCAGGAGCCCCTTTCCAACTGGGGTGCACTCCCCTCACGGACCGGACATTTCCAGATCTCCCCCAGTCTATCATTATCAATATCCCAATCATGCCCCCCACTGATGCTCCCAGGGATCCCCTACCCTCCCCTCCCCAGGACCCCTGACACTTCGCCTCAGGCACATCACTGCAGTGCCTCTTCTGGCCACTGCAGCGCTGTGCCTGGATGGGTTGGAGAGTTGTCAGTCAATCGGATTGACTGGAAGTTCTCCAAGGCAGGATGTCTGTCCAAGTGAGGATGGAAGTCCTGCCTGGTGCCAATCAATGCTCATTCGAGTGGAAAATGGCAGTGGGCCTGTCAGAGTGGGGCAGGATGTTGCTCATTGAGCACCCGCCATCCTAAACATTCAGGACATTGATTTTTGCTTACTGTTTTGATTGTCTTGAAGATGAGGGAGCCACAATTCATTGTGAAATCCACCTTTTGTTGAGTGCCTGGGAGATTTAAATAGCTGCGCTGTCTATCAATTCTCATTTGCCTTCTGGAGGGCAGAAACTCTTAACTGTTTCTGACAACACAACTGCTGTTGAGGGAGCAATGGGTGGTTCCAGCACAGGGTCAGGGTACATGGCATTCCTCTCTTCACTGGGATATCGACGCCAACTGGGTTAATGTATACGAGCCTCCAGATGGATGACGGTAGCCCTTCAGCCAGCTACGTGGCATGGCCACCCACAATGTCATGGCACCATTTTGGTTTTTCAAAACACAGACTGACTTCCTTATGCCTCGCCTGATGAGGACATGGTCATGGTTGTTAGAGATGGGATGGGGGAAGGGGGCGAACGACAGGAGAAAGGACCCACATGAAATGCTATCAAGTGTCAGAGTTTCCATTCACCCAAGATAGGTGACAGAGATGTCTGAAAGGGTCACCCTGGAGGCCATCAGCGGGTACCATCTTAACATTATGTCTGGGATCTTGTCTCAAGGAACTTTGGAGCCACGGGAGGAATTTTCCCAGGTTCGTGGAGGTGTGTTTTGAGGCGGGGGGGAGGGGGCTGGACCACTACCCTGGCATGTTCCGGCCTCCGTCCGGATTTGCCTGGGATGGGTCGAGAGGGAACTTGTGTCTCCCACCACTGAGGTGGGAAGTCAGTTAAAGTAATTAAGCAGCCACTTAAGAGCCATTTAGTGCAAACAAGAGCTTTTTAACAATGTTGCACAGGTCGCAAGCTGTGTCAACAACTCATCAGCTTAGTGGAAGCGAATGAACAAAGATGATTCATTAAGGAATGAATCTGACAGGAACTCTGCAATATAAAGGGCCAGAGCAGCAATTCTGAGATCAGCCAAATGAAGAGATTTGCGGTGACATAGGCAGGCTGATATTACTCATTGTGGATGGTGCACGCAATTTGGTGTTCTCTCTTTCAAGAGACTGGCACACCTCAATGGACCTTTGTGTCTCTGAGTTAACACAGAGATGTTGGGCTCACCTAGTTTAACTTTCAGTTGCTTTTCTGGTGAAGTTCTGGGCACGGGTCCACTAATTCCTAGGTTTAAGTTGGAACACTGAGAAGTAGCAGCAGCATCATGAACCTCAGGAGTCCCAATGGGACAGCCGTCAATTGCAAGAGCAGAACGCAATGCTGCCACTGAGGGATGGTTGCCTTGTTAGAGACACTGGGCCTGATTCTCCCATCACGACGTGCACGTTTTTTGGCACCTTGGGTTGGGAGTTTTGCGTGCCAGCCATTTTGCGGATTCGCGCATGCATACCTGACGCCTGCGCGTCTCCCACAGCCGGAGAGCAGGTGCAGTTGGGACTGTGCTGGAAACCGACGGGAAGACAGGTAAGTGATTTAAATCTGTTTTTAATGTATTTTAAATGTCATTAGCGGACCTGACACGGAATTCTCTGGACCTGATTGAATCTCCCACCCTGCCAGGAGTATTTCATTCTGGTGGGGTTCAGGCTAGCTCCCCACTTGTGGGGAACTAGCGGGAGACCCTGCCGGAGTGAAGGAGGGGCAATCGGGGCTCCCCAGGCGGTCGGGCAGAAGGCTGATGCCCCCTGGGCATGGACCCCCGGCACTGCCCAAGGGGCAAAGTGCCCATGCCCAGGGGGCACCTTGGCACTGCGCATTGGGCAGTGCCAAGGGACAGGGCCCAGGGGCAGGGCTTAGGGGATGGGGTAAGGAGTGGGGCCTAGGAGCAGGGCCTTGCCGTGTGGCGAAGAAGATGGGGCCCAATGGGCGAGCCAAGGTGCAGGGCCTATTGTGGTGGGACCTATTGTGCTTGGGGCCTGTTGTGGGGAGGGCCTAAGGGATAATTGGTGGGGTGGGATTCCTGCTGCCACTCTGGAGGGAGGCCAGCCATTGAGGTGGGCCGGGGAGGTGTAGTCTGCCAGTCGGGGGGCCTGCCTCCCTTGGGGGTGGGATCTGCCTCCCTTGGGGGGAGCCTGCCAGGAGGTGTGGGGGGGTTCATCATTGCTGGGGGTTGGCGGGGGTGCTGGAGATTGCGGTGCTCCGGGACGGGGTGGGGGGATCGGGGCTGGCCTGGGAATGCTTGTGCGGGCCACGACCAGGCCGCAATCAGGCCACGATTGGACCATGGGGAGGGGGGGGCAGCAGCACTGTTGGGGGGGGGGGGGGGCAGCACTGTGGGGGGTCCCAGGCTGGCCAGCAAACTGCAGGCTGACAGTTCGGGGCCATTACGCATGCGCAGAGTTCCGGAGCTGTCAGCCTCTGGAGTGAATAGGTCCCGCCCCCCCCCCGAGCTTTTAATGATATTCACGATTGTGACCTATGCATTGCGCAGAGTGCGGGAGATTTGAGTCTGAACTCCCACTGAAAAAAACAATCATGATTTACACCATTTTCCCCACCTAATCAACACTTAGAATTTTTGGGGGAGAATCGGGCCCACCATCTTTCAGCTGAGATAATAAACCGAAACCTCATCCGCTCTCTTACGTGGGTACAAATAGCCATTGGAATTATTTCAAAGAAGAACAGGGAGTGCTCCCTGGTGCCCTGTCCAATATTTATCCCTCAATCAACATCATCACAACAGATTATATGGTCATGATCACATTGCTGTTGTGGGAACCTGTAAATAGGCTACTGTGTTTCCCATATTATAACAGTACACTTCGAGAAGTACTTCATTGTCTGTAAAGTGCTAGGGGATGCCCTGAGGTTTTGAAAGGTGCTGTACAAATGCAATTATGTTTTAACTTAGCATTTTTATGTTGCAGAACTGTTTAAAGTTTATTCAGCAGCCCAAGCAAAATGCCTTATGTGCAAGATTTTAAATGTATAATGTAGTGCATGCAGAATCGCATGAAAGTTGCAATTGCAAATACAATTTTAATGGAAAACCACTTACTAGCTTGTAATTGCTCCATATGATATTGGTAACTCGTGCATTAGTATGAAGTATTTCTCTCTACTATTTACTATAGGGAAGGGAAGAATGTTATACAACATTCATATTTTTGTGACTATTATCAGCATTCTCCCCTTTCAATCCAGAGAGGAAGAAAAATGATTCTGAACCTTTGCTGAACCAAATCCCTTGATGTTTACCAGAAGCTTAAAGCAGACAATATGAATTCAATGCTGAACAATGTAGCACATTCTGCCATTTGAGTTTGTTAGTTGTGTGGTGTTCCAAATATTGAATATATAATGGCCGGAATTCTCCGGTCTCATCCGCGGCTGGGATTCTCCGGTCCCACTGCAGTGAATGGAAATTTGGCTGAGCGCTAAATTCTCTGTTCTCATTGGCAGCGGTAGTGGAATGTATGACATCGGAGAATTCCGGCCTTTTTTTTTGGGAGAATAAAAACTACCTAACTTAAGCAAAATATTGCTTTTATACTTGTTCCGTTGTCTCCACTGAAAACAAGTTCTAATTATTCGGAATTTCCAGGTTTACATTGGCAAACACCCTGTTCCATTCAGTTCTTTGAGCCTCTTTCACCATTCAATTAGATCGTGGCTCAATCCAACTCCATCTATCTGCTTTAGCTCCATTTCCCACCATTCCCTGATATAAAATGGGTTTTCATTTTCGCTGGTTATGTCTAGTGTCTTTTATGTTACAAAAAAAGTTGTGTGTCAAGTGTAATAATTACCATTCATCGCTCACATCCATGCTCTCTCCTAACAGAAAGCTTTTTGTTCCCACTTTCTGGCAAGATACCCTTTAATACATTTGAATCCTCAAATACAGAGACTTGGCACTTGTCCTTGGTTTCATTTGCTAGCCCACATGCTTCCAGTAATAACGTGAAAGTGATTTTAACTGTTGTGTTGCATGGGTTGAATCCAGCCAAAAAAAAAAAGCCTGCGTGAAATGATCACCAAGGACGGCCACTAATTTATTTATGGCCAAATTTTCAATCATGGGCTTTGATTGACACATAAAAGAGCATTGCTAATAGAGCACAGCTGTATTAAGTTGGCAACGTGTTTGTATATAATTTGCTAAAGGTGGTACTAGAATGGGATGTCAGCAGAAGGTCCTTGGCCCACCTCGTTTCCAGATGTACACCATTATTTGCTTATGCAGATGAGAAGTGAAGAACTCCTTTTACTGGTTAATTGGTTGCATGTGGAGGCACACCTCAGCCGAATGTGACTTGATTTGCATTTGTTCAGGTAAAAACCCAGTCGCAAATGATACGTAAATAATGGTGTTAATTATGGAAAAGCTGGATTTAACAAAAGAAAGCAAAGTCCAAGCTGCTTACCACCATCAAGAACAGTTGCATTCTGCGAAACCTTTATCCATTGATATTGTCGGGGAGCCTTGCTTGGCAGGCTCCTGAGAAACTGCTCCTGGATTCGGTACAGTCCGAATCCAGAGGGATCGGTGCACTAGATGAGGATGCTCTACTTTGTGCCAGTTTGTTGTGGCCAAGATCAGAGACATGTGGCCAGGCTGTCAGTCCTCTACAAGATTACAACTGCAACAGCACCACAGAAGTGATTTGATCTTAAGGAACATGTCAGAAGCACAAGGGCCACTGCCTTTTAATCAATTCAAACGATTTGCCAATACCAACTGTAGAATTTTATGTCTACCTCTCCTGCCTTTAGTTTTTCTCCAGTAATCTTGTCTCCCATTGAACCTGTTGATATGCCATCAATGCAAATATGTGTCTGTTTCTAATTGATTCTCAGGATGTGAGTGCTCCTGACATTTAT
The DNA here is from genome assembly GCF_964213995.1 of Mustelus asterias. Lineage (NCBI taxonomy): Eukaryota > Metazoa > Chordata > Chondrichthyes > Carcharhiniformes > Triakidae > Mustelus > Mustelus asterias. The sequence goes on along the minus strand of NC_135805.1, from coordinate 106,647,806 downwards.
TTTTGCTTTCTAGCTGTCTTGGAAAGGTGATATTGGGCCACCTTCCCGAATGACTGGTTGTGTTTTGATATGGTAAAGTTGCTTACTAAGCCATTTCAGAGGGCAGGTAAGAGTCAGTCACATCTGTGTAGGATTGGAGTCACATAAAGGTCAAACCAGGTAAAGGGCATTTAGTGAAACAGTTAAGTTTTTACAACAATTCATGGCCATGTGACGTCACCTGCAACAACACAGAAAAGCCAAAAGACACATGATGGTACCATACGATGTGACTGAAGCCATACAACTTCTCTTGTATTTGATACTTGGACAGATGTTCACCAGTGAAGGAAGTTACTGGAGCAAAAGGCATTCCTCACAGCTTCGAGCAGCTTCGCTACTGTGTGCTCAGAAGAAACTCGACAAGAACTTGTATAGTAAGAACATTAGCTTCATTTCTGCAGCAAACAGCCCAACAGATCTGCATTAGTGTTCAGGTTCCATATGAACCTTCTCTCACTCTTCTTCATATAACCTCTTCATCAATATGTCCTTCTAATCCTTTCCTCTTCTTTTATTTACCTAGTTTCCCCTTGGATTAGTAAACACTTGCTGCATTTATTACAGCTGTGCACCTAACAGTGTAACAAATAAATGAGATAAGGCTTATACCACTAATAATGTGGACACCTATCTCAAGAGATGATTTCTTCTCCTGCTGTTGCCTAGCATTAATGGCCTGCACTGGTCACCATTCTGTTTGAAGTTTACATAGAATAAGCAAAATTCTTCTTGCTCTTTCTATTGTCTATAACAAAGAAAGAAGAGGAGAATGTGCATTTATGTATCACATTTCATAGCCTCAGAATGCCAAAGTGTTTTACAGCCAATGAAATACTTTTGAAATGCAGTCATCGTGGCCATGTATCGGCCAATTTTCCCACAAACAGCTCCATGATAATGACCAGATAATCTTTTATTAGTGGTGTTGGCTGAGGGATAAATATTGGAGAACTCCACTGCTCTTCTTCCACTAATGACATGGAATCTTTGGTAGCCGCCTCAGAGGGGCCTTCATCTCAAAAATAGCACATTTCAACTCGAGGTTTAGCTTAGATTTTATGCTGAGTTCTCCGGAAGGAGACTTGAACTTTTCTGATCCAGAGGCAGGAATTCCATTAGTGACCACAAACATAGGACATTCATGCAACTAAGTGGGAGTTTCAGAACCAGAAGCGTACGGGCAGAATTGTGATTTTTAAGCAATGGTCCGTGCACAAAATCATCCATATCCAGATGTGCAAATGTTGTTGATATTGTTGTGACTTCAATTCTACAACGTAAACAGGATTGAATTTATTTAAATGCAGACCACAAACACAGCCATATCTCATACATTGGGTGGCACAATACACCATTGGTTTTTGACCTGTGATCAATTAGTCCACCCAGATGAAACCTTAGAAACAGTACTAAACATTTCACATATGCAATTACTATTTCATTTATTCATGGGATGTGGGTGGTCTCTCGCTAGGCCAACATTTATTGCCCATCGCTAATTGCCCTTTAGAAGGTGGTGGTAAGCTGCCTTCTTGAACCATTGCAGCCTGTGATGTAGGTACACCCACAGTGCTGTTCGGAAGGGAGTTCCAGGATTTTGACCCAGCGACAGTGAAGGAGCAATGATTATTTCCAATTCAGGATGGTATGTGGCTTGGAGGGGAACCTCCAGGTGGTGATGTTCCCATGTATTTGCTGCCCTTGTCCTTTTAAATGGTAGCTGTCATGGGTTTGAATGGTGCTATCTATGGAGTCTTGCTGAGTTCCTGCAGTGCAACATCTAGATGGAACACACTGCTGCCATTATGTATTGGTGATGAAGAGAGTGAATGTTTGTGAGAGGGGAGGGGTGTCAATTAAACAGGCTGCTTTGGCCTGAGTGGTGTCAAGTTTATTAAGTGTTGTCAGAGCTACACTCATCCAGGTAAGTAGAGAGTATTCCACCACACTCCTAGCTTATGCTTTGTAGATGATGGACAGGCTTGGTCAGAGGGCAGAGGGGGTATCAGGAGGTATATTACTCACCATAGGGTTCCTAGCTTCTGACCTGTTCTTGTAGTCACAGTATTATTTGGCTAGTGCAGTTCAGTTTCTGGTTAATGGTATCCACCAAGGTGATAGTGAGGGTTTCAGCAATGGTAATGTCAAGGAGAGATGGTCATTGCCTGGCACTTGTGTGGCGTACATGTTACTTGCCACTTATCAGCCGAAGCCTGAGTATTGTCCAGGCCTTGCTGCATTTGGACATGGACCTCTTCAGTGAGAGTGACAGGAACAAGATAAATACCAGCTTGGTGTATTTTGTCCCCTTTTGCCTCCCCACTAATTTCTCAATACTAAAGAATTACTGCACCATCGCAAATGGTATTTTCAAATGAAACATTAAACTAAGGTTCTGTCTGCCCGTTCAGGTGGATGTAAAAGATCCCATGGGACTATTTGAAGAGGAACAGGCAGTTCTCCCAGAGTGTTGGCCAGCATTGCTCCCTCAAAAGCAGCATCACCATAAACAGATTGGTTGGTCGATTGCTGCTGGGGCCTTGCCAAGAGCATATGGCCAGCTGTGTTTGTGTTCACTTCCATAACAACAGTGAGTTGTTCATGACTTGTTCAGTATATTGGAGTGTCCTGTGTAGATGACAGGCTATGTGATAAATGCTCATTTTTTTCTTTAATCTTTTTCTGCTAGTGCTGGCTAAGGGAGGAATGGTGATCGGGATAAGGTAAGCATTGACTGAAAAGAAATTCCAGTCTCAGAGCACTGACATCGATCCACTGCTCTTCCCTTTTTATACATTCCTGCCGGGTGCTTGGCTTTATACTTCACGCTCTCCTTCAGCTGATGTTTAGAGGACAATACAGGATATACAACCTCAGGTCACCTTACAAATTACTGCTCCCAAATACTAGAGCATTATTTTGGACAAATGCATGACACATACAGAATTTTAGACTTTACCTAATGCTCAGGGAATTTGATGCCATTGATTTCAATGGACCGATTGACAGAATACAAAAACATGAGGCATTCACACTGAATCATTGAATGGTTACAGCACAGAAGGAGGCCATTCAGGCCATTTTATCCCTACCAGCTCTCTGAAAGGGCAACTAACCTAGTCCCACTCACCCCTTCTTTACCCCTACATTGCCTTGCACATCTTTTCTCTCCAGGCAATCACCCAATTCACTTTTGAAGCCCTCGATTGAATCTTCCACCATCAGACTCTCAGGCAACACATTCCCAATTTTAACCACTCGCTACGTAAAAAAGGTTTGTTTCATGTGCCCATTGCTGCTTTTGCGAATCACCTTAAAAAAGTGCCCTCTGATTGTTCTTTCTGCCAGTGGGAACAGTTTCTCCCCATATTCTTTGTCTGATCCCCTTATGACTTTTAACACCACTATCAAATCTACTCTTAGGGCGAGTTTTTACAGCCGCGCTCATCCCGAAACTGTAAAATCCCATCTGAGGTCAACGGACCTTCCCATGCTCCGCCCCTCGCCCGCTCTGATTCCCGTGATGGGAGGGACAGTAAAAGTCCAGCCAGATTTATCATAACCTTCTTGATTTTTTTATACTCTTATGTCCCTATTTGTAAAGCCCTGGGTACAATGTGCTTTCCTAATTGCTTCTTCTTTTTGTCCCTCTGCTCCTGCACCCCCTTTGGAATTGTATCCTTTATTTTAAAACGACGAATCACTTCACACTTTTCTGCATTAAATTTTATCTTCCATCTATCTGTCCATTCCACCAGCCTCGTTATGTCCTCTTGAAATCTGTCACCATCCTCCTCACAGTGCAAAATATTTCCAAGCTTTGTATCATTTGCAAATTTTGAAATTGTGCCCAGTGCACCGAAGTCTAGGTAATTGATAAATACCAGGAAAAGCAGGTGCCCTAACTCTGATTCATGAGGATCCCATTATGTAACTTATTAAAGTCCAAAATACAACTTCTCACCATTATTCTCTGTTTCATACCATTCAGCTATTTTTGTATCCATGCTGCTGTGTCCTTTTTATTCCATGTGCTCTAACTTTAGTTTAGTTTATTTAGTATTGTCACGAGTAGGCTTACATTAACACTGCAATGAAGTTTCTGTGAAAATCCCCTAGTCACCACACTTCGGCGCCTGTTCGGGTACACTGAGGGAGAATTTAGCATGGCAATGCACCTAACCAGCACAACTTTCAGACTGTGGGAGGAAACCTGAGCATCCGGAGGAAACCCACGCAGACACGGGGAGAACGTGCAGACTCTGCACAGATAGTGACCCAAGCCGGGAATCAAACCCAGGTCCTTGGCCCTGTGAATCAGCAATGCTAACCACTGTGCCACAGTGCTGCCCTTTACTGGCTTTGCTGGCAAAACTGTTAAGTGGGCCTTTATCAAATGCCTTTTGCAAATCAATGTACACTAATCAACCATATTATCCTCATCAACCCTCTCTGTTTCCTCATCAAAGCTCAACTAAACATGATTTGCCCTTAACTAATGCTGACTTTCCATATTTGTCCAAGTGACTGTCATTTTGTCCCAAATTATTGTTTCTAAGGCTTTCCCACCACTGAGCTTGAATTGATTGGCCTGGAGTGATGGGGCTTATCCTGACACGTTTCTGCACAAGGGTGTAACATCTGCAATTCTCCACTCCTCCATCACTGTTTCTAAGGAGGATTGAAAGACTATGGCCAATGCCTCCACAATTTGCAATATTGCTTCTGTCTGTATCCTTAGACGAATCTCACCAGGTTATCAGGGATAGGTGGGACGCAGGTTTGAGGTTACTATCAGATCAGTCATGATCTTATTAAATGATGGAGCAGGCTCAAAAGGCTGAATGGCCTACTCCTGCCATTCTCACCCAGTTCTCGTGCGTTACTCTGAAATACTATACTATTTCCTACTCTATTCCTTTATTTCTCCCAATTCTCTGTGAACCTTGTCTTGCCTTGCTGACATTATGTTCTGGTTGCCACACTCCTGCCAAGTTAGCTTAAACCCTCTTTAATAGCACAAGCAGATCCCCCCACAAGGATGATGGTTCTGTTCAGTTGCAACCCACCTGTACTGGTGCCATCTCTCCCAGACTCCAAGGGACACACTGTGCCAATCAGCTGAAACTTCATTTAGCAGCATGTATGTATGATGTATATAGACAGCATGCATTTATTAATACAGGAAACATATGCCAAAGTCATGTCAACAGGGACCAAGTGGGAAAACGAAGCAAGGCCCAGCTATGACAATCCGGCTGAGAGTTATTTCAGGAATCAGCATTGCAAACGTACACAACCACTTCCTGAATTAGCTTTGCTGCAGCTGATGGCCCGAACCGGCAGCAAATCCAGAATTCACCTTTATGTGACTCTGCGCTGCTTGCACTTCCCTGGAAGTTTGTAGCAACCAAGGTCAGGACTGCAAGAACAAAAGCAGAAAATGCTGGAAAATCTCAGCTGGTCTGACAGCATCTGTGGAGGGAGAACAGGACTGGAAACAGACGTTTTGAGTCTGCCTGGCCCTCTGTCAGCACTGCAAACCTGGTACCTGCTTTGCTCTAATGTTGAGGCCGTACCTCTCCACCAATAGGGTGGAGATGAGATCAGACAGGAAATGCAAAACGTGCCAACATTTCCAATCCTTGGTCAAACTGAAACCACAACTGTTCACATTTGCATAACAGATTATTCTAACATCGTTACATGTTTCATTATGTGTGTAATGGGCTGCTGAAAATCTTTGAATGAGTAACTATTTGATGTAACAGTGCAAAGGTGTTTTTTTGAGAAAATTTCTCTTCACTCCTACTTAATTTACATCATGAAACCACTATCTCCTAATTGCAAAACCTTGAACAGGAGTAAGAATTGTAATCACTTCTTACCTTCAGCCTGTAAGCACATGTCATGGGAATGCCCTATTTCTTCCATCAATACTTCTATTGTACAGTACTCCAGCTGCAAATATACCATTCCGCGCATTCCTTCATCCCATATCCTCACTGTAATGAATCAAGGCAGAGGGAAATTATTCTTTTTCAATTACATTTCTCCAATCAGAGACACACTGTGACACTGCCTGTGGAATACATTTAACACATGTGGAGACATTCCCAAACCAAACTCACTGAATAAACTGCTACTCTAAAGTAACGGTGGGCGGCACGATGGCACAGTGGTTAGCACTGCTGCCTCACAGCGCCAGAGATCCGTGTTCGATTCTTGGTTTGGGTCACTGTCTGTGCGGAATCTGCATGTTCTCGCCGTGTCTGCATGGGTTTCCTCCAGGTGTTGCGGTTTCCTCCCACAGTCCGAAACACGTGCTGATTAGGTGCATTGGCCATGCTAAATTCTCCCTCCATGTACCCGAACAGGCGCCGGAGTGTGGCGACTAGGGGGATTTTCACAGTAACTTCATTGCAATGTAAACCTATTTGTGACACTAATAAATAAACTTAAAACAGCTTTGGCTTGGTTGGTGATGCTCTTGCTTCTGAGTCAGAAGATTGTGGCTCATTATGCCTCTCTCTAGGGACTTGTGCACAAATTCAACACTTCAGTGCCTGTTTGAGGTGTTGTCTTTCAATGGAGATGTTAAACCAAAGCCCTGTGTGCCCTCAGGTGGACACAAAAGATCCTACAGGCCCTGTCTGAAGCAGAGCATGGTGTGGAGATGCAGTTGGACTGGGGTAAACATAATAAGAAGTCTCAGAACACCAGGTTAAAGTCCAACAGGTTTATTTGGTAGCACAAGCCACCCAGAAGGTGGCTTGGAAGGTGCCAGGGATTGGAAGCAGAGCAGCCCAATATTTATCCCTCAACCAACATCTAAAACAGCAGATGATCTCATCTTTTATTTCATTGCTGTTTGTGGAAACTTGCTGCATACAAATTGGCTACACTGCAAATCGAGACAACACTTGGAACTACTTCATTGGTTGTAAAGCATTTTAGCATGTCCTGAGGTAATGAAAGCTGGTATAAAATGTAAGTACTTTTCTGTGGTAATGGGAGTTGTCCCCTCTCCCCCCTGTTGACCAACCAGTGGCCAGCACCAGTGCTGTGCTGTAAGATGGCAACCAGCCTGTTAACATCTCAATGTTAACCAATAAAGCTTCCATTTGTTTGCAACAAACCGGCTCTTGTCTCAAAATATTATATTTTCAATCTAATCCAATCTACCTGGAAATGGTGGCACAGTGGTTAGCACTGCTGCCTCACAGCTCCAAGGGCCTGGGTTCAATTCCAGCCTCGGGAGACTGTCTGTGTGGAGTTTGCATATTCTCCCCGTGTCTGCGTGGATTTCCTCTGGGTGCTCCGGTTTCCTCCCACAGTCCAAAGATGTGCAGATTAGCTGGATTGGCCTCAGCGTTGGGGGATTAAGTGGGTAAATATGTGGGGTTGTAGGGATAGCGCCTGGGTGGAATTGTGGTCGGTGCAGACTCGATGGGCCGAATGGCCTCCTGTAGGGATTCTATTCCTCCCCTAAAGGACATTAATGAACCTGATGGATTTTGCAACAATCAAAGACAGTGTCATAGTCACCATTACTGCGACTGGCTTTGGATTCCAGATTTATTAATTCAAATTCAATCAGCTGCCTTGGTGGGGTTTGAACCCATATCCAGCAACTTCACCACATCACCACAGTATCTGTGGCAAGTTGCAAGGAATAGGTCAGGAAATATTTTGGGACATGAATTCATCAGCATCAGGCATGAAAAGGCATGGTGCATCCAAATCCTTTCTCAAAATATGTTGTACAAGATGAAATAAAATCTCAAACATTGAAATGTAACACATACTACTCCACAAGACCAGTTCACATTACATGACTAAATTCCAGCAAATTGGCAATTGTCACTAACCACTGTAGTATCTGACAGAATAAAGAATAAAATCAATGAAAATAGTTCAAACTGCTGCTCAGTCATGTAATCTGTACATGTTGAATGGGAGAGGCTGGAGGGATAGTCCAGGATGAGACACGCCATCATATTCAAATGGTGCCAAAATCTACTCCAGCTTTGGTGAAGCAAAGGAGACTTTGCAGAAAAGATCTACAAGGAAATCAGTGGAATGGAGCGGAGGCAACTCTCAGGCTGAGGCTCTTTTCTCCTGAGGATAGAAGACAAAGAGAAGCAAAAGCAGAAAATGCTGGAAAATCTCAGCAGGTTTGAGAGAGAATAAAGCCAATGTTTCGAGTCTGGGTGGCCCTTCGTCAGAGAGCAGATTTGTTTATGATTTTTCAAGTTAGGAAGGTGTTTGGTCGGATAAACGTGGAGAAATTGTCACGTTGGAGTCCAGAGAATGGGGCACGATTATAAGATTGCCAAATAACAGTTCAAGGAAAGAATTTAGGAGGGGTTTTCTTTTCAAACACAGAGAATGGTGCAATTGTGGAACTTGCTGTCACAGAAGAAACTGCAGCCGATAGTTTTGATACGTTTAAGGGGACACTCAATGCATAAACGAAAGGAAATAAAGACAATGTGGGGTGGGGGGGTGGTGGAGGGGAAGTACTGCACACTGGGATGAGGTCATTAGCTTGGTAGGAGGTTCTTGTGGAATACAACTACCAACATAGACTAGTTGGATTAAATAGTTTGTATGTTGTAGATTCCAGGTAATGGTCTATAATTTCTGGTTCGTGGCATTCCTGGAATCACTTGAGTTACCTATTTACTGTAAGTTCCATAAGCAGGAATGTAAAACAATCAGCTGTGTATTCTACACTATAACCAAAAGCAGATTCGCTGGCGCATTTCAGAACATTCTACATTGATTCTGGACGTCAATTGAGTTTTGTGTTAGAACAGCCCCATCTTCTGGGTGTACTGGATACTGAAATACAATCTTCCACCAACTCTGAATGAGTCCCATGAAGGAACGAGGGTGTGCGCAACAAGTAGGAATATTACACAACACATATTATATCAGAAAAGAAGGAAAACTAAATGTGTCCAATACATTCTGTGAATATTTTGTACATGCCTCTGTTAATGGCTTCTAAACAAAGGAAAAGTACACAACACATTGGATGAATGGAGATGCCAGCATTTTGTTTAAAAGGCAGTGGAGGTAATTGGCAGCATCACATAATCACAGTAATTATACTGCGCCTGATTCTCTTTCCCAGGCAAAAACGGGCTGTCAATTCATTGCACATCCACTGCACACTGCAGGAGAAGACCCAGTCCACCAAAAAGTTTGTCAGTTTAACTCTGTTTCTCCAGTTTTATCACTTTCTGTTAACCAACAGGAACAGAGTGAAATATGAATGCACTCTGTATAGTTTTCATGCATTTGGAATGTGGGAATAAGTCACTGCAGTGAAAGCCCTAGGAAGCGTGTTTACTCCCCATTAACCCATTGCATCTGTTGTTCATCATTGTTATTTTCTCAAGCATAGGCTCGTTCCTAAGTCATCAAATCATAATTTCTCCATTCAAACATTCTAATTGCCCTGGCAGATAACAACTCCCACTAATTATCACCCCGGTGAGAGCCTCCAGTGATGGATTAGCGCCCGCTTACCAACCAGAACTCCTCCTCAGTGGCTACAGCATAGGAGGAGGGTGGTGAAAGGCTGCTTTAACCCATTCTCGAAGCTCCGGCCTATGAGGACCTGGCTACAAACTGCGACAACTCGCCATGTGGTAGGGCTTCTAATCCAGCTGGTTTTCTGATACTAGAGCAGGCATTGGTGGTCAGGATCCAGTGCTGGTGTAATTCTGAGAGAAGGAGACACCTTTCATTCCCATTGCAGGACTCATACTGTCAGGCTGTGACTCAACTCTTCCAAGAACCTGCAGGAGAGCAAACTGCAGGAGAGGACCAAGCCCTTTAATCTTCCAAAATAGAAAAGGCAAGATCTTACATGCTCCCGTGCAATGTGAGTGTCCCTGACTCTGTAGCATCCAAACTCATTGTCACATTGCATGTGACATTTTCTTTCCAGTATTTACACAAGATGTACATCAAATGAATATTTAAGCAAGCTTTGAGAGTTCAGCTATTTCATTCAGCCACTTCATTTCAAGCATCATGTTAATGAGAATGTTTCCAACTGGGATTGGTGCTGGAATGCCTTACTGTCGTAGACAGTGAAATGTGTACTGTATTCCAACTTTCTCAGCAAGCTAGCCTAAAATGCAGTTTGAACTAAAAATGCATCTGTGTGTGTGTGTGTGTGTGTGTGTGTGTGTGCATGTGTGTGTTTGTATTTGTGTGTGTGCGCATGTGTGTGTTTGTGTGTATGCTCTGCTCAAAGCAAGAGTGAAACTAAGACTGGATTGCATGACACACTTCCCTTCTAGTGATGTCATGCTGCTATCCCTTAATAACATATCACAACATCCCCCTTTCTTTTGAAATATACTTCCACCTCCCCTCCACCATGTGAATATTTTGTACATTTTGTTAATGACTTCAAACCAAAGGAAAAGTACACAACACTGAGAGTCGGAATAAATGGGTGCTTTTCTGGTTGGCGGATGGTAACTAGTGGCGTGCCGCAGGGATCGGTACTGGGGCCTCAACTATTTACCATTTATATAGACGATCTGGAGGAGGGGACTGAGTGTAGGGTAACAAAGTTTGCAGATGACACAAAGATAAGTGGAAAAGTGAATCGTGTGGAGGGCGTAGAAGGTCTGCAGAGAGATTTGGACAGGCTGAGTGAGTGGGCGAGGATCTGGCAGATGGAGTATAACGTTGACAAATGCGAGGTTATTCACTTTGGAGGAAATAATAGCAAATTGGATTATTATCTAAATGGAAAAAAATTACAACATGCTACTGTGCAAAGGGACCTGGGGGTCCTTGTGCATGAGACGCAAAAACCCAGTCTGCAGGTGCAACAGGTGATCAAGAAGGCAAATGGGATGTTGGCCTATATCGCAAGGGGGATAGAATATAAAAGCAGAGATGTCTTGCTGCATCTGTACAGGGCATTGGTGAGGCCGCAGCTGGAATACTGTGTGCAGTATTGGTCCCCTTATTTGTGGAAGGATATATTGGCCTTGGAGGGAGTGCAGAGAAGGTTCACCAGGTTGATACCAGAGATGAGGGGTGTTGATTATGAGGAGAGACTGAGAAAATTGGGTTTGTACTCGTTGGAATTTAGAAGGCTGAGGGGGGATCTTATAGAGACCTATAAGATAATGAAGGGGCTGGATAGGGTAGAGGTGGAGAGATTCTTTCCACTTAGAAAGGAAGCTAGAACTAGAGGGCACAGCCTCAAAATAAAGGGGGGTCAGTTTAGGACAGAGTTGAGGAGGAACTTCTTCTCTCAGAGGGTGGTGAATCTCTGGAATTCTCTGCCCACTGAAGTGGTGGAGGCTACCTCGTTGAATATGTTTAAATCACAGATAGATGGATTCCTGATCGGTAAGGGAATTAGGGGTTATAGGGATCAGGTGGGTAAGTGGAACTGATCCACTTCAGATCAGCCATGATCTTATTGAATGGCGGGGCAGGCTCGAGGGGCTAGATGGCCTAATCCTGCTCCTATTTCTCATGTTCTTATGTACTTTGGATGACTGGAGATGCCAGCATTTTTGTTTAAAAGGCAATGGAGGTCATTGGCAGCATCACATAATCACAGTATAATTTAAAGACTTAAGGGCCTCCTTTTTCTGCCCCCGAGATTTTACCCACAGCAGGGGAGGCTGGTGCCAAGTGCCCACCCGTCAGGTGAAACAATCAGAGGTCCCCTCACACTGAACCCCTACCCCGCCCCACCCAGCCTTTTCCCTGCTCTGTCCACTCCTGGCCTTGAACTGACCTTTCATCCCAGCTCCATTGTAGCTTTCCTCAGGGACTGATGCAGTCCCAGCAGTTGCCACAACTCCTGGTAGCACTGCTGAGACAAGAGAACTGTTCGTCATTTGACTGGCCACCAACTTTCAGCGACAGGACTCCCTCGTAATGGAAGCAGAAAGCCTGCTCAAACCTCGTAAGGGCCCAATGGTGGGGGAAAGTCCAGGCTCTTACTATGCTGGCAGGCCCCAGTAAGGAGGGAAGGGGGGCCGGGTGATGGGAGGACAAAGAAATTCTTTCCCTCTTGCCCAACGCTAGCCCACACAGCTAAAGCTGGCAAGATCCTTACATAATGTGGGTCACCATCTGCCATGGATAAAGTACCTGTGGCAACAGGATTAGGCCTTAAGTGGTCATTAATTTGCCACCTAAGTTCCTCAACTGTCCCAGCAGTAGGCCGATCACCCAATGGTTTCTCCACACCACGTACAATTGCAGAGACAGCAGTCGAGCAGATGGACAACAAGCCAGCCGCCCCATGGACTTTTTTACATGCCATGCTACCAACAAACCCATTGGTGGGGGAGCATTAAATCCAGCCTAGTCTATTTGTACACAATTTTTAAAACACTGAACTTTCTGAACAAGCCACAAAAAAATGACATCAGTAAAATGAACAAAAGCTGACAAGCTCTGTGACGTCAAGGCCATTCCTATGTGAACGCAATAACTTAAATTGAAAATTACACACCAATTATCCTGCAATATGTCAAACATGATGTCCATCACTGTCTTGAAGAAAACAAGGGTTATACCTGAAACTTCAGTTAGAGTTTATTTATTAGTCACGAGTAGGCTTACATTAACACTGCAATGAATTTACTGTAAAAATCCCCTAGTCACCACACTCCAGCGCCTGTTTGGGTACATTTAGGGGGAACTTAGTTTGGCCAATGCACCTAACCAGCACGTCTTTCGGACTGTGGGAGGAAACCGGAGAACCCGGAGGAAATCCTGCCTTTCCAAAGAACGAGTAGCAATATTAAATATTTTCGAAGAAGGATTTCATCGATATCACTCACTTGCTTCTTATCTTTACAAATGCTGACTGACCTGCTGAATCTTTCCACTATTTTTCTATCCACATTTCAGACTGCCTGCAATTGTACTGATTTTCTTTTTATCTTTGTTTTTCAGTATGAGGGGCTTCGGGGTCTCACTCTGATGGAAGAACTGGCAAATTCATTGGGAGAGCAGTTCTCACTGGAGTCCGGGTTTGGGATTTGTAACATCCAATCTGCAAGATCTTATTTTCTCACATGATAATCGACAGTCAATTTACATGAAACGGCACCACTGCATTCAGGTTCAATGTCAGCTCTATAAAAATAGGCACAAAGGATTTATGTGTATAGTAATGTGAAATAGATCATCGTGCCACAGAATCGTAAGATTATGCACTCTGTGCCGTTGTAAATGCCACTCATGCAATCCATAGTTGTGTAAGAGATGACTAATGAGTGACACACATGGCTCTATTAATAAAGCATTGCTGCAACATCTCAACATCCATCCAGAAGTCAATCCTTTTTCTCAACTGAAGTATGATATATGAGAGTTTTAACTCCTGTAATGTTTTGTCATGTTTATCTTCTTTACTTGGGCCTGTGAAGAGAAAAGGTTGTTGGGGAGATGATTTCATAGAATCCCTACAGTGCAGAAGGAGGCCATTTGGGCCATCAAGTCTGCACCGGCTCTCTGACTGAGTACCTTACCCAGGTCCCCTACCCTGCCCTATCTCCATAACCCCTACATTTCCCTAATCCATCAAAGCTGCACATCTTGGGACAGTAAGGGGCAATTTAGCATGGCCAATCAACCTAACCTGCACATCTTTCGGACAGTGGGAGGAAACCGCAGCACCTGGAGGAAACCCACGCAGACACAGGGGGAACGTGCAAACTCCACACAGACAGTGACCCGAGGCTGGACTTGAACTCGGGTCCCTGGCGCTGTGAAGCAGCAGCGCTAACCACTGTGCAAATGAGGAACCCACAGCTTCCAGTAACCTGGACTTCCTGCTGAAATTAACCATCAGCATTGCTAAAGTTTTTTCAGCAGGTTTCCCACCGATCCAGATTGTCTACCTATCAACGGCAAAGCAGTTGAAGAGCAGATGCCAGGTACTAGCCGGAAGGCACAGGAAAGTGCAGTAAAACAGTGATCAGGTGGAGAGTCGGAGATGCTGTGAAGCGTCAGAGATTGCATGGTGGGGGTTGAAGGGGTCTGTTGAATGTGTACAAAGAGGTAGTTCGTTGGCCAAGAGGAAACATCCCTGTCCCTCCTAGTCCGCAAGCCGTGCTGTAAATACGTTACCTCATGGATCCAGAAATACCCTCCTCCTTTTACTTGCAGGCTTTCCTGAGGCCTGGGAAATCCTGGCCTTAGTGGATTAAAAGTAAAATCCTCATTAAAATGGAGACCTATATTCTCATTAAAAGTTTTTACTGACCTACCCACCTCACAAGAGTAGGTTGGTCACCCAACCTGCCATCATTAAAAAAAAATGAGTTTGAGATTTATAAAAAAAAGTACGGCCCACCCAACCAAAACCCACCCATTCTAGAATTTAAAGTTTTCCCCTTTCACATCTTTAACTATTGGTTCTTACAGCAACTGACCAAAGCAAGGACTGCATGCAACCATCTCAAGGAGATTTCTCACTCCAAGGGACTTTGCAATCGCTGCCTCATTCTTTGGAATGAATGGCATCTTATTCTCCACGCATTAAACAAAGGAACCAGAATTGTTTCTATCTGAAGTCACAGTCTTTACAAGAATACATGAGAAGCTCAGATTATAGGTTGAATTAGAAACTAACTCAATAAATATCAATATTACAGTGCAGATAATATGGGAATTGTACAATTGTTCAATTGTAATGATACATTGTTTTAGTTGTTCTTCTGATGGTTAACTAATAATTGAATGAGTGAATTTATAGTTAATGTTAACATAATGATTGATCTTGTTGGGATCTATCTGTTGAAAAGGACAGAGAAGAACAGTCATTTTGATCATATAGTTAAAATGTTAAATTGTACAGAGATATTGTTTCTGGTCAATTTGCCCAGCTCAATAAAGGAACAAACAAAAGGTCAATTATTCTCATTGGTCTTGTGAGTCAGCTACATTGAATTTGATTCAGATAAAACTGCATGTGATAGATAGAATTTCTGGTATATTTGCTGAGTTCAACAAAAGTTGAACAAGTGCCTTATTGTCCTTGCTCTTGTAACTGATAATGCGGTGAAGAAAAATCCTTGAAAGAAAACAAATCTATTGTTAAACTGAAGTCATATTCACTTTTTGGGATTCACAAGCTTGCATACGTTGCTTTTCCAGCTGAACCATCCTTTTTAAACTGATTGATGACAATAGATTTACTCACTGTGATTGTCCAATTGTCTGCTGTCGTGTTAAAATTGGAGCAGGAGAAAGAACTAAAGTTTGAACACGTTGCGGAAAATATTCAGCAAAGAAGATCTTTGGACGATTTTAGAGGCATGGATGATGTTGAGAAGACAAAGTTGAAGAAAATAAAGGATAATAAAGAGCGACTTAGCAAAACCTGATTCAGCATTTCCAATATTGACAATAAGGAGATGGAGGCAGTGTGGGGGGTGTGTGACTTGTGCAATTTTAGAGTTGGAAACAGGGCTTTAAGTCCACAGCCTGTAACAGGTTTCCTGGATGGGATTCCTGCCCAGGACTCAGTCTGATTGACTTTCATGGTTGACTGGCTTGGAACAGATTGCAGTCACAGGTAGGCAGCCTGCAGCTTCTGCTGGGATTGTGGGGGGGCAGGAGTATCTGATTGCCAGTGCCAAGTGGGAAGGGGGTCTGATCCCAGGGTGGGAATCTGGGGCTGTCCAATCCCAGGATGCCTAATACTGGGCACCATCATAAGATGTGGGGTGGAGGTGTGTTGCCTGACGGTAAAGAGCATGGGGGTCCCAGGAAGTGAACTCCTCCTCCTCTTGTCTCACAAGCAGCGCTGTAAACCTTGTCCAAAGCTGCTCTTCCCTCCCTCCCACTGCCAGCTTTCCCAAGGTCTGACCACTCCAACTATTCCCTCACCTCTCTGTATACGCTTCGACTCAAATGAGCAACAAGAATGAAGATTTCTCCCCTCTTACTTACAGCTAAACCATCAGCAATTGTTGTTGTCTTAACAACTAACAAAAGGCACATGCAACCCATTCCAGTCACATGGATGCATCTTGAAAGCTGTGCACTCTTTTTACGTCCTTATTCCCACTTATCACCTCTCTGTTGCTTTCCTAATCTGCATTACATCTGCATTCTGCTCATTGTTTTGTTCTAATGTCACACATCAGCATCTCACCACAAACCTCAAGCCTCACGTGAACTCATTCATCAATAAGCTCCCCATCTCTGAAGGGCAAGTTGGCACGTGAGGCCAAGAAACAGGTAAAAATAGGTATAGGGCCTGTTTGCATCCAAGTCCCGAATTCGGAGTACTAGAAAGTCCTGGATATTCAGGGAACTTGGCCACTCTGAGCACTGGAGATTGAGAGCTAAGGGGAACAAGTCTGCAGGGTCTATGATTGGGCTTCTGACCTTGTATTTATAGAATCATAGAATCCCTACAGTGCAGAAGGCCACTCGGCCCAATGAATCTGCACCGACTCTCCAACAGAGCATCTCACCAAATCCCTATTCCCGTAACCCCACTTATTTACACCACTAATCGACCTAATCTACACATCGTGGGACACTAAGGGGAAATTTAACATGACCAGCCATCTTTGGACATTCATGCCATCTCTAAGTCCATCTCTTTCCACCTTTGTGACATAACCCAGCTTTGTTCCTGCCTCAGCTCATCTGCAGCTGAAACCCTCATTCATACCTTTGTTGTCTCTAGTTTTGACTATTCCAACACATTCTTGGCTGGTCTCCCACATTCTACCCTCTGTAAACTTCGTGGTTTCCAAAACTCTGCTGTCCAGGTCTTAATTCATAGCAAGTCTAGTCCCCCTATCACCCCTGTGCTTGCTGACCAACAGGGCTCCCAGTCAAGCAATATCTTGATTTTAAAATTCTCATCCTTGGTAGCAAATGCCTCCATATTTGCCCCGCTCTTTTCTGTAATCTTCTCGAACCCCACAATTCTCTGAGACATCTACACTCTACTACTTCTGACCACATGGGAGAATGGCAGTGTAGTGGGAATGTTACTGGACCAGTAAAGCAGAGGCCAGGATGAATGCTTTGGAGGTATGAGTTCATATCCCACCGCAGCAGCTGAGGGAATCAAAACTCAAGTAATAAAGCTTGAATATATCGCTCATCTCATTGATATGATCACAAAACAACTGGGTGGCCATAAAAACCCATCTGGTTCACTAATGTCCTCAAAGAAAGGAAATCCAGCCTGGTTTATATGTGACAGTAATATGATTAACTCTTAAGTATCCTCTGAATTGGTCTAAAAGCCACTCATTTGTAGCTCACCACCACTTATTCAAGGGCAATAAATGCTGACTTTGCCAGTGATACTCATATCCCAAGAATCTGTTTTTAAAAAAATGTTGATTTCAATAGCTCCACTATAGTTGGCTGCACCTTCAGTTGCCTAGTTTCATGATCTCAAATAGCCTCCCTACACCCCTCTTTCCCTCTACCTCTTGTGCCTCCTTTAAGATACTACTTAAAACATACCTCAAGCTTTTGATCACCTGACCTGACTAGTCCTTATATGATTCAGTGTCATATCTTATAATGGTTCTGTGAAGTAAGTGGATGGGGGTTTTTTTTGGAGGAATTTTGTGCTATTTTGTAAAAAAAAAGGTTTGTGTGTGTGCACGTAAATGATTGAATTAAGGTAGGGAAGGTTAATAGAATCAACATGGGCAATTCTCCCTAAAGTGCTGGATTGGTGGGAAAACTGTTTTAGATCACGACTGTTTTAGTCAACTTCTCACCTGAATCTCCGCACTTTGTGCACTGCAAAGGTCACAAACATGAATATCATTAAAAACCCAGGGGGTGGGGGGCCTATTCGTTCCAGAGTCTGATAGTTTTGGAACTCTGTGCATGCGCAGTGGTCCCGATCTGACAGCCTCCCCATTTGTTGGCCAGCTTGATCGCTGGCCAGCCCGGGACCCCCGCAGTGCTGCCCCTCCAGCACCCCACGGCCCAATCACAGCCCCTACAACCACTCCTGGGCCAGCCCCGAACCCTTGCCCCAGAGCATCCCGATGTCCAGCAGCCCCCCCCCCCCCCCCAGCAGTGGCGACCACCCTGCCCCCCTCACCCTGGCAGAACCCCCCCACTGACCTACCCCCTGGGGTCAGACCCCCTCCCCCCCCCCTCCCCCCCCCCTCCCCCCCCCCCCCCGCATGGTAGCAGGCTCTCCCAGCAGACCACCACCCATTCCCCCCAACCCACCCCGATCACTGGCCTCCTTCCAGCCCAGACCGATCCCAATGCAGAGTGGCAGCGGGACCCCTCAATTCTACCAATCGCCCCCAGGAACTGCCCACAATAGGCCCTGCCCCCTTGGCACTGCCCAATGCCCAATGGGCAGTGCCCAGGTGCCCCTGGTGCCCCGGGCATGGGCACTTTGCCCCTTGGGCACTGCCAGGATGCTCAGGGTGCACCACACCCCCCCCCCGCCTGACCCCTGGGGGACCCCAATTGCTCACCCCCCTTCACTCCGGCAGGGTCTTCCGCTAGTTCCCCGAATGTGGGGTCCTATTCTAAAGCCTGCCGGAATGAAGTACTCCTGGCTGGGTGGGAGATGCTATCGGGCCCAGCAAGTTCCGTGCAGGGCCCGATAATCACATTTAAAATACATTTAAAATATATGTAAAACATATTCAAATGACTTAGCTCACTTCTCGCAGGTTTTCTGCGCGTTCCCGACGATGCCATTTCCTTCTGGTTGGGAGATGCACGCGGGTTGTAAACATTCACGGGGAACCCGCGAAATGGCCAACACGCGCGTCTCCCGACCCAAGCCGCCAGAAAAGTTGCAGGTCGCAATGGGAAAATCGGGCCCAACTTTTCTGGGAGAGCTGAGAAATAAAAAGGGGTAAAGGTGAGTAATGCATACATTTGTAATAAGTGGTCATGATGAAATGAATTTATAAGTAAATAGGTTGGGTTTACAAATTTGCATCAGGTGATAGATACGGACTTGACTTTTCAGCTGGTAAATTTTAAAGGGTAGTCAGGGACTTTTACAAATGACAGATGTTTCATGAGTAAACAAGGAAAGTTTATTAAATATTATTTGATCCAAAAGAGAGGCATTAGGAAAACATTAAAGATTTTTATATTTTGGAAAAATTGAGTTCAAATAGGTGAATTCAAAGAGGTATCATGGGATCAGCTTTGTGCTGAGAATATATGTAAAACTTGAAGCAGCTTTCCAGAAACCAGGATAGTCTTTGTTTCAGAAAGCAGTCTTGTTTCTGAATTTTCTTGCATTTCCAGAGCAGAATTGAAGAGTCTGTGAAGTA
This sequence comes from Mustelus asterias, assembly GCF_964213995.1. NCBI lineage: Eukaryota > Metazoa > Chordata > Chondrichthyes > Carcharhiniformes > Triakidae > Mustelus > Mustelus asterias. The sequence continues at coordinate 106,628,445 of NC_135805.1, read as the reverse complement.
TTTTTTACTAAAATGACAATAGTTTTGCTCTGGGTAATATTACTGTATTTTTAAAAACTACCGGTCAAGAAGGTGTTTACTTTTGTGTTCTGACCAAGTGGGTTCTCTTGGGGCGGTTGCATAAGACTGTTTCAAATGGTGTAACTGTAATCTTGTGTGTTTACATTTTTGTTCTTGTGAACAAATCTTTTCATTTTTTTAAATCCCAAAAGTGTCACTGGAATTCTATCCTTCCGGGGTCAGTAGGTTTCTCCTTGTTTTCAGAACACAAAAAAAAGGTTATGATCAGTAAGACAAGTTTCCCTCTGTGATTTGGCTTACTTAGAAAGTTACATCTGCTATGATCATAATAGAAGCACCTTGGGACATTTCATTGTGTTGAAGCTGCTATATTACTGTAGGTTGTTGCTGTTTTTGTTCTTTAGAAGTCCAAGAAGTTTTTCTTCTCTGATATCTTTCCTGTGTACTGATGTCTTTTTCAAGTTGGAACTCCAGAAAATATCCAAAATATTCCACATGCAATGATGATTTGGAAATCAATACCTTCTCTGTTCTGGATGTACAACATTCAGAGGATAACTGCATTAGATTTAATTTCTTTCACCACATCCAAAGTAGATCTAGTATAACATGTTAGAAAACCATTAACAGTGAACTCTTTTAAAGGGGGTTGGGCATTTTTGCTTTTGGAAGCAGGGATCTGAAGGAAATTAAAATTGAAGTGGCTGATGTGTGTCGACTGTGGCTTGGTATTAGCACTCTTTCGTCTGAGTTGGGAGGTTGAGGGTTGTAGAGCAAACTGAGCATAAAATCTAAGCTAGCACAGTACAGCAGCACAGAAGGATGTGTTTGTGCTGTTGGAGATGTCACCCTTTAGATTTCATATTAAATTGAGGCCCTATCTGTCCGGTCAAGTTATTGCAAAAGATCCTGTGGCACTATTTCAGAGAAAAAGCTGGAGAGTATGTCCGGGCCAATGCTTATACCCCAATTGACATTGCTGAAATAGGTTATCTGGTCATTTTCACATTGCTCTTTATCACATCACTGCATTCAAAATGTGCTCCATGATGGAAACAGCGACTATGGCACTTTATTGACTGTAAAATGCTTTCGAGAAACATGAGATCATAAAAGGCGATATATAAATGCAAGTTCTTTTCCTTCAGAAGGTAGAGAGAAGGATATAAAAGTTTTGTTTGGGATGATGATTATTCTTATGGTGTCAATCACAGAGGAGGAAGCTGGAGGTTTGCAGGAACTTTTCTCTTACTGATTAGAGAATCATTTTTATAACGTCAGTTTCTGGCCTACCTAGCCTCAGACTTTGAAACAAAGAAAACCTTCTACTCAATATGTTAATAAACCATCCAATTGCACCATTCTGAATGCATTCAGTGCTAAATAATTTCTGGTGTTCAGCAGCGACAGAGTTAACCCTGATGAAACTTGAATGGAGCAAAGCAGCTGTGCTGCAGCTGCATGCAGTGTAACTGATCACTTCTATCCATTTAATGGTAAATTTGTCATAACCTACATTTTAAGCTGTTAAGAATTCCAAGTATGTTTTACCCACATTTAACTTGCTCTCTTGTTAACACCGCGGGGTTACTTTTACTGCCCTCTGTTTCTGGCAGGAAATCTCACTCTCTGGCAGTACAAGTCGGAGAATCAGGCGTTTACTGGCCATGATTTTCCAAACCCCCGGGCCAGACTTCCCACTGGCACCCTGGGCTTGTAAAATTATCCCTCCCCTGGAGGGTATTGTAGGGGTCGCATTCTATATGTGTTGTTTCACGATCACTATTTTGAAGGTGATAAGGGGCAGAGAGGCTCCAGATGTACTGCCTGACCTGTGCACTGCAACTGGGACACACGCACGCACACACACCAACAACTGAATGTTGGCTAAATTTTAATTTTCTCAGAGAGCTAAGTGACTTACTGACTCTTTGCTGGACAGAAAAATGTTAAAAAGGAACATTTTAAAAAACTGCTGCAAAATTGTCCATGTGGCATTTTATTAAACCTGGTTTAGCTGCTGCTGCTCTGACGCTGATGTTGTGTAGGACTATATGTTTACGTGGGATTGATTCTGCACCTATGTCAGACTGCTCAGCTGGTTCTGATCCCAAAAAAAATATTGGGCTGGATCAATTCAAAGGTATGGAAAGAGCAAGGAGTCTCAACTTTGAGATCGGGGAAACCCAAAAGAACAGGTTTCCCAGAAGTCTGAAATTAGTGGCAGGACCTGATTCCTATTCTGTTTTCCTGAGTGCAGCCAGCCAGACTGTCAGTCAGGTAGGCCTTCAGCAGCAGGCCACAACCAGGGAGTGGAGAGGAGAAACGAGGGCAGGGGATCAAGAAAATCCCAATCTTAATTCACAATCCCACAGGAGGGTCCATCACAAGGATTTCTATTTCCTTGGTCACATCTCTTATTTTCTCCTTTTCAATCACTTATTCTCTACATTCGTTATTCACCAATCACATTAGATCAGCCCACCACCCCCAAATTGTCTGGCCAATTGCACTGCAGCAAGGCACGTTCTTCAAGTTCATCGTGACACTTCCAATGTCGCTGTGAACAGTGAGGATGATGGCATGATCCTACCTTTTGTCCCTTCTCAACTCCCACCCCTCACCCTGCCATCTGGCACAAACTGCTGATGGTGTGACCATGGATCCCTTGTTTCTCATCCCACCCCACTTCCTGAGAACAACCTTTCTCTTCCGATTTCCTGCTTCCAGACACTTAAGGATTGCCACATGCCCAGCCACAGCAATCAATGGGAATAGTGAGAGAGCACAACACTGAAGAGGAGGCCACACCACTTGATCTGACACTTGCAGCTATCAGTTCAGACACTGGCACCGCACATACCCTGGAGACAAATCAGCCTGTTCAGATCAGCATGTGGTTAGCCATCCAGGCACACATGGGCTGCAGCCAGGCCAGGAGGAAAAGGAGGGTTCAGTTGCCAGCTCCCTGGAGGGCGAAGTTGCAGACAGGTTCAACTCCAGAGGGCTCAGATGATGATCTAGATGGGAGAAAATGCAGGAGAGTGCTACTGGGTATGCACACCAAGGTGCTGGATGCATTGAGTGACCCACCAGATAGCCTGCTGTAACTGTCAAGGAGTATGAAGGAGCTCGGCTCCAACCTGGCAGAGGGCAATGCACAGCGCTTGACCTCCCCCCATCCCTGCAGCCTTTGCTCTCCCTATCGTGCTGCCTCCTTATCTGTTTCAGCCTTTGTGTGGACAGGTAACCCTGCCACACTCTTCCATCCCTACGATAATGCAGGAACTCATAACACCGGTCAGAACTTCCCAGAGTATTTCAGTTGCTTTGCAATTGCAGAAATTCTTAAGAATTACCTTGCCTGCAATTTGTGTGCCTGGCCCTTTAAGAAATGCAAGCAATCCAAATCTGATATCCTGGTGTTGCTTCAGCTGGTTATGTCATCAGGATAGTTGGCATTCACAGCATTCCAGCACACCATTGGAGAGTGCTGTGGGCACTGACTCACTGAGCAGGTGATGCCAGAAGTGGCTGTTGGTGCAACACACCTAAGCTGACGGGCGATGTGGTGATGCTGCCTCCATTTGTCCAGTCATGGATGAACATGCGGACACGTCTAAAAAATGGTACCAGTCACTAGCCTGACACAACTGTCTGCAGCTGATTGAGAGATGCCTGACTGAGCCCGTGCCTCTCCTTTGAAAGGGCTCTCGCTGGGACACTGCCTGCACTCACCTGGTCTCCTCTCCCTCCTGCCCCTCTGTAACTCTTCAGAGGCGGGGGATCCCATCATAGACTACACTATTCCCATTGGATCAGATGCAGAGGATCAGTTCCTTGCAAATGAGGGATCACTGTGCTCCAATCCTCAGGGAAACCTTCCCAGGAAGTCCTGAAATGCTGAAAGGCAGGCTCAAAAGGCTGAAGGATTGCGAGGAAACGCAAGGAAAAATGATGAACTTGCAATGACAGAGAAGGTGTTGCTGATCCGGGGCCCTTTTATCCGGCCCTTAGCTGAGGCAATGCGAAACAAAGTGATTAGCGCTCATCCGGTTTACCCGTGCATCGAGCTGAAAATCGCATGGCCAACAGGACATCCCTGTCTATTGGATTGTCAATGACCTTAATTGGCACTTTAATTATCGGCGGGAGCGCATCCGATTTGTGCACTCACCCACTGACCATGATATCACGCATGTGCACAATGACATCAGGAAGCACGTCTGACGTTATTTGACAATGTGTTGTGTTCAGCTAGGCGCCAATCGCACGCCCAATCCCCAAACGTAAAATCCAGGTACTGGTGATGTAAATTTGAAAGCAGCTTTGCAGTATCCCAGGGCACTATGGATCGAGCAGACTGGCTCACCAACACAAGCTGAATCAGCAGCATATGCCACTTGGAGAATGGAAATCTTCTCACTTGGCTCCCAGTATCGCTGTAAGCCAATGGCCTGATGAGGTGATCTTTGCTGGCCAAGCAGTAGGAAATTTACTAGATGTTCTGCGCTGATATCTTTATTTACATAATGCCTTCTATATTTAAAAAAACTCCAAGGTGATTCACAAGGAGAGAAAGATATCACTAAGTACAGGGAAGCAATGCTGAGCAGAAAGGGAAAGGCAGCAAGAGGTAATTAAAAGCAAGCATTATGTAGGCTTTGAGAAGATCTTCAAAGAAAGAGAGAGAAGTGGAGAGATAGAAACATTTAGTGAGTGATTTTCAGAGATTAGAATTGAAACAGCTGTAAGTTCTACCACCAGCAATGAGACAAAAAAGAGGGTAGGAAAAGGCCAGAGGACAGAGACTAGAGGAAGCAGGAAATGCCATTAGAGACTTGAGAACTAAGGCAAACTGAGGCTGCAGAGGAAATTGTAAAGGGGGTAAGGATTTTAATATATTCAGCAACTCAGATCCATGATGTTGGAGGGATTGATCAAGGTGGACTTATTGCAGGATACTTTGGCATTCTGCACCTAAACTCTCTGTACTTGGTTATGTGTATTTTAAAAAATTTATTAGTGTAACAAGTAGGCTGACATTAACACTGCAATGAAGTTCCTGTGAAAATCCCCTAATCACCACACTCCAGCGCCTGTTCAGGTACACTGAGGGAGAATTTAGCTTGGCCAGTGCACCTAACCAGCACGTATTTCAGACCGTGGGAGGAAACTGGAGCACCCGGAGGAAACCCGCGCAGACATGGGGAGAGCGTGCAGACTCCACACAGTGACCCAAGCCGGGAATCGAACCGGTCCCTGGCGCTGTGAGGCAGCAGTGCTAACCACTGTGCCACCATGTGTTCCAACAGAATACTTGCTCCATATTGAGTGAACAATTTTTCTAAGGAGCATGGTTTGATGACAATGTACAATAAACGATACCTATTGCAATATTCCATCCTTATGAGCTCTCTGAATGAGACTGTCAATTTATGTCAAATTTGGTTTTGTGATATTCAAATTAATTTCTCTTAGGGAGGAAGGCAACTTTCAGTCACTTTAGGCTTGATTAATGCAGAGGGTCTCAAGATGAAAGGACAACAGAATAAACCATTTATAATGTTAAAAGTCTGTGGAGTTCTATCATTAATGAACTGTAATTTCTAACGTTAGAGCAAACTGATTATTATACTAATTCCCTTCATGCCTACCATGAGATTATCATTTGTTTGCTAATCTTGAGCTAACAGAAACATAGGATTGTGTGTGTTTCTCTATTAAATATCTTGCATACGCTGCAATGCTGGATGGCAATTTTATTAATTAATTTGCTGTTATTATTGAAGAAAACAACCGATTTTGGTCTTTTTTTTTCTAACATGAATATATTTTGATATATGTAGTACCACATAGCGGGCGATTTTACCATTTTGATTCTAAGTGCTGAATCTGGGCATGATTCAGGTCTGACTTGTAAACCCTGTTCTCAGGCTCCCCCATACGCACTCAGCCTGGAAAATTAAAGTCGCGGATCTGAATCACGTTGTGGGCGGGGCTTACCGCACCCAAAACGCTGCTGCTCCGATCGGAACCTTCAACTGCGCATGCGCAGTAAAAAAAATTTGAAAAACGCTCCCCTGCCACATCGATCCCAGGCTGCAAAAAGCGGATAAAGCAGCCCAGGAGCAATGGCCCCCACAGACAGCCCCCCCCCCCCCAACAACATAACTGTCCCCCTTATCCAGCCCCCAGCTACCCAGACCGATCGTGACCCCTCCCCCACTTCCCCCCCACCGAACACCCACAGAGTGGCAGCCCCTCTGAGTGGCAGCCTCACTCTGCCCCTGACCCCCCCGCCCCCCCCAGAGAACCATCTGGCATTCTCTCCTCCCCCCCTCACCAGAGAACGATCTGACCTCCCTCCTCCTCCTCCTCCTCCCCCCCCAAACCCCTCCCCCTCAACCAAAGAATCATCTGGCCCTCCCTCCTCCCCCCCCCCACCAGAGAACAATCTGGCCTCCCTCCTCCTCCTCCTCCCCCCCACCGCCCCCCCCCCCCCCCCAACCAAAGAATCATCTGGCCCTCCCTCCTCCCCCCCCCCACCAGAGAACAATCTGGCCTCCCTCCTCCTTCTCCTCCCCCCTCACCAGAGAACCATCTGATCCGCCTCCCCCCCACCCACCAGAGAATGATCTGGCCTCCCTCCTCCTCCCCCCCCACCCCACCAGAGATACATCTGGCCCGCCCCTCCCACCCCACCCCCCCCGCCACCGATCTGAGTCAGAGAGCCGTTAGAAGCTCTGAACTTACCTCTTCAGAAACTGGAACGCCCGAAACAGACCTTTGCCGAGCATATCTGTTTCACGCCGAATCTGGACGCGCGAACGCGATGGTAAAGGGGGAAATGCCGGTAAGTTTGGGCGTCCAGCCATTAAGTCAATTTAAATGCATGCATTTTCGGGCCTTGGTAAAGGGGGAATCAGTGCGGAAGCGGGCGTGGATCGCACTGCTCGCCTCAGGCCCGACTTCACCAAGTTTACACACCCAAAAATGGGCGCAACACAATGGTAAAATTGGGCCCATAATCTTTTCTTAATTTAACAATTGTCCACAAAAAGATGTAATTTGACAGGGAAATGAGAATGTTAAAGGAGTTGGGGATAGAAGGAGGAATGGAAGACAGAGTGATATTGGCCACAGAATTCAGCTCTCTAGCCGGTTTTGGTGCAAGTGCAGCTGCTTCAGCTCCAGATTGACATGCATTAGATTTCCGTTCACTTCTGGCACGGCATGCACCAGGCACCATCGTTGTGAAGGCATTGGCGCGGCCATTACAAGCATGCACTGGAAGTATACAAAGTGATTGTGATGTCGACCAGTGTCTAACATTGATTTGACACCAGCACTGCAATTCTGGATATCACTGCTTTAGCTAAGTTTAAAGTTTATTTATTAGTGTCACAAGTAGGCTTACATTCACACTGCAATGAAGTAACTGTGAAAATCCCCTAGTCGCCACACTCCGGCGCCTGTTTGGGTACACTGAGGGAGAATTTAGCATGGCCAATGCACCTAGCCAGCACGTCTTTGGGACTGTGGGAGGAAACCGGAGCAACCGGAGGAAACCCACGCAGACACGAGGAGAACATGCAGACTCCGCACAGACAGTGACCCAAGCTGGGAATCGAATCTAGGTCCCTGGTGCTGTGAGGCAGCAGTGCTAACCACTCTGCCACCATGTTGCCTAATGCCCTCTCTTGAACACGCAAAACTGAACATGCCCCCACCACTCCCAATTGCTATTTAAAGGGATCATCATCAACTTATAGGTTTGTTAGTGATTACATTCCACTGGTTATGTTTAAGTTAATGGAGGTACTGGGTGTTTTGAAAATTAGTTGTTGATAGAAGGGATCGGTGCTGAACATTGGGAAGGGTTTGGTTGTAACTGCAAAAGATCTGGGGAAATAACTTGGTTTCATTCATCGGTGCTGTAATGGCCATGAGTTTGGCCGCTTTGAGTATGAGCTCCCTGATTGAGGTAATGATTGCTTGCCCAATCAGGGAGTCTCACCTGTGTATATAATGAGGAGTGTCAAGTCTACTGACAGTCTGGATTCTGACTTTGTACCCCAACCACTCTTAGGAGTGGAGATAAGTTTGCAAATAAAGGGAATCTGGTGAAAGGACACTGGCCTCTAAAGAATTATTTCAGGTGTCACAGTAGTGGCCCACCTTAGGCTGCAACACGAGAGGGAAATGGTGCAGAGGCAGCAAATTAGAACATAAGCTGCTTCTATTGGGAGAAGAAGAGGAAAAGGAGAAGGAGAAGGGCTCTCAGCAAGCGGGTTTATCCACATTTGGGAGCACTGTTTATTCTTCCACCTCAGCCAGAGGCAGTGTGTTCATCACCTGCAATTCACAAAGGAGGTGCTCACAAAACTCTCCCAGCTCATGGAACCAGGCCTGCAACCTCAGAACGGGGTGACAGAGCCAATGAAGGTATGTTTGGATCCTCCCTTGCAGGACCAGGTGACATATCAAACATCTCCCAGTGTGCCCATCATCCATTGCTGCATCAGAGAGGGGACAGAGGCTCTGTACGGACAGGGGATTCCATAACGCTCTCTCTAAACAGAGGACAAGGCACAGGATAGTGGGTACCCCCATGGCACAGGCTGTTATCGACTGTACACTTGGCCTTGTGGGCACTGCGTTTCAATGCTGAGTATACGGCAACCACAAAGGTTACCAATTGCTTAAATTGCAGTTAGTTTGTGACCATGCAGCTGAACTTCTGTTATCCTGTAGCAGTCAGGATGCATTCATCCTGCACCAGTCCATTAACTCGGCATCAAGGCAAACCAGAGAGTGGATTCAGCGACTACCTGGGGTGGAGGAGGAAAAGGAGGTGCTAAGGGAGGTTGAAGCTGGCACATCCATGTTCCAAGTGGGCTGCCCATGAGCACCTGATTCGATTGCACTGCCTGTGTGTACAATCTCAGACCCATATTGTCGAACAGCCCCAGACTTACCAGCCCTCTGATATTTACCTTCACTGTCCCCTTGGACACACTCCTGAAATAAAAGCCATCACAAAACGATTATTCCATAAACTTTGCTAAACACCCAATTATCCATTCAAAACTCAACACTTTGTGCATTCCTTTAGTACCTGCCTCGATGGTGGGTTTGTCTGAACAAGTCCGCGTGCTCCTAAGCAAGTGACTGCAGCAAGGGTAGTGAAAGGCTTTCACTGGGAAAGACTCAGATGGCTTCGATCTTGAGCAGATCTGGGTCTAAAAGGTCCAGGTTTGGACTGCACAGCCTGAGCTTGGGGAGCAGCGGTCAGGCTGGCTGGCTGGCAGGTAACAGCAAAGGTGGAGTGGTAGTGATGAGAGATGATTGCAAAGAAAAAACAGTTCAAAAATTTCAAATCCCAGTAAAGATCGGTCATACTAGCACCAACAATACTAGAGTTCCATTTTAAGGATTGCAAGACCAGTCCAGGTATGTTCTACCGGTTCCCTTCATTTCTGAGGCAGGACAGCAAGTTCATGTTTCCTGGAGCACAATCATTCCCCCAGGGCAGTGTCTCAAAATCCTATCTGCTGGAGTACAGGTTGGTCTACTCGTGTGAGATAAGCAAGACCTTTGAGCACTGCTCTCTGAAGTCATAATGGGATGTGGCAACAAGCTGAAATTTCAGAAGCTCAGTCTGAGCTTTCATTTCAGGACTAAAACGTTGGATGGCTTTGGCTTGTGTTTCAGTGGAAGCTGAGATGTCAGCCAGCAGACACTGTATCGGGTCTGCAAGTGCTGTCATGGAGTTGGCCACCATTTCCATACTGGAAAGGAAAGGCTCCGAACTTTGCACAGAGCCCTGTGCCAAGTTGGAGCCGGACCTCTCTATGCTTCTTAACAATGATAACAGGCTCTCTGGCAGACCTGCCAATGCAAGCATTTCAATATGCTTGCCCATCCACCTTCCCCCAACCCAGCAAAGTACCCATCTACATCCTCTGTGGCAGTGCTCATGTGTGACCCATGCTATCCTTTCCCCTTGGTCTTGGCTGTAGACCACTTGGGCACTGACCCTCACCTTGCACATAACCCATCTCTATAATACTTGCCGTTCCAGGATCTGAGCTTGTGGTTGCAAATGTCAAATCAAATGGCAATGCTTCCTCTTCATCAGTCACATCAGACTGCCACACCACTGCAGCAGCTCCTGGGTATCCGAGAAGGATTGGAGTGAGGAAAGGGCTGGAAAGCCAGACATGAATCGTTACATCATCTGTAGGTCGTACATCACAACAGATTGCAGAAAGAGGGTGAAGTGGGAAGTGAGAAGGTGGGTTAGGCAGGAACATACGGTCAACCTCCATAGTTTCAGTCCCACCACTGTATCAAAGATTGCCAGTTCCACCTCCGAGTGAGCAAATGCAATCCTGCCTGCCCCATGCCTGTTAGTGGTTGCTGCCACCTTGTTCCGCAAGAGAGAGTGTCAGTGAGTGTGATGCAATGTGTTTGGGAGATGAAGCTGCCATATTTAAATAGCTCGAAGTGTGTGCAAGTTGTGAGATGTGCGGTTTGAAGTAATGCTGAGTGCGTGAGGTTGAGTGAGGCTATGGCGAGGGGCAGAATTTATTTAGAAGCTTGCGAGTTCCTATAGCGGAACTGGAAGTGGGCACCATTTCCTCCTATGTGACGGGACCTGGCACATACACAATTCAAATGCAGATTTAAAGGGCCGAAGTTGGGCACAGGAGATACATGCGATCATATGGCATGGGCTGGTATTCATAGGTGGGTCCTACTGTCAAATTACAATGCAGCAGGTATGAACAGGTTAGAGAAGAGATTCCTGAAGAAACAGGGAGGCTCTGCATTGTAACCACACTTTCATGTCCACTTCCATTCTATTGGTACTTTTCCATTTCTTGTTGCATGTCTTCATCACCCACCCACCTCCCCTCAAACTACTCTTCCCCCCAATATCCCTGTCACTCGCAACTCCCCACCCCGTCCTCCCCACACCCACTTATTGTTATTTTGTGTCTTGAGCCCTCCCCCGTCACATCCAAGCCACTTCAACTGAACATATATCTGAGCCTCGACAGAAGTTCAGTGATGCCTCTCTGCAGCTTCTCCTGCCAGCTGTAGGGGAACTGCAGGAGATGTTCTTTCCCACAAATGGTAACAGAAGACCATCCCACATGACCAAAGTGGCCTGGATGGAGGAAGTGAGCAACCAAGAGGTCATCCAGCTGGGTCCAGTGCAGGAAAAGGATACCTGCTCCTGTCTGCCAGAGTAGATGGTACAGTTGCATGTTACCAAAGTGTCTCTTGTAGGTGTCATCAAGTAATATACCTTTGTGAGTGGGCAGCTATGCCAGGTGGGTAAATGTGTGATCAGCCTCAGTACCAAGTGGTAATTGAGGTCAAAATGTGTAACTGTGTCTTTTCTGGCTGCTTGGATCCGACATACCACTGCCGGGTCAGTATATATGATGGGTATGCATGCAGACAAAGGAGGTTGGCATATCACTAAATCTATGTCATGTCATGCAGGAGTTGACCCACAATTCAATGGAGAGGGCAAGGAGTGGAGATAGAGCACTGACCTGAAGCTGCTCATCCCTGCTAAGGAAGAGGCATTGTAGAGGAGGATGACCAAGCGATTGCAATCAGTGTGCTTAAATGGCCAGGCATGAGAGTGAGAATACATCCAACCTGGCATATGGGCACACTGGAAGCATACGAGGACATGTGTTTATAGCCAATGCTGATCCTTAACATAAAGGAGGAGTATGTACCTGCCCCCCTGGGGGCATCCTCTCAGACTGCCCAAAGGTGAGCAGCCTCCCCTCATCCTCCATGCCATTGACTCCATAGCCTCCAGCACATGAGGCATCGTGGATGCTTCTGCATCATTGGACACTGACCTCCAGAGGGCTCCCAAAGGCAACAGAGCAGCACATTTAGCAAAGTGGCTTAACTGCTGATGGTGGGGCTTGCAACCAAGATGCAGTGCCCGTAAGAGAAAATGTGCAACTTTATGAGAGCACAAAGGTGGCATGGATGTTTTTGAAAAGTTCAATTTGTCACATGCAAATATTGGACACGACATTAGTTTCACTTTATTCATGTGTGCATCTTCATCATTTATTGGGACCAGCCTAGTCAGAGACCTAAGTGCTTGGCATGCGTTAATGGTTACAGGGGAGTTAGGGACATTTTCAATATTGTTTTGCATATGCCCCATATTGAATGTTCATGTTCGAGTCCAGTATTGTACTCTCCACTCTGTGGGAAATGCCCAGGCTTACAGGCTCAGCTGGGTCCTCCCTTCTACGTATTGTCCAGGAGATTTCTGAGATCACTCTCAGTGGGGGGGCTAATTGAAATGTTTGTGTGTGAACTCAAAGTCCTGTGAGGATAGTGCAGGATCGGGTTTCTTGGTAATGGTGAACTGATTGACATGTAACCAAGCATATCAGTGTGGAGGATTAGAGCGATTTTTTTGGAGAAGCAGATACATTAAGCATGTTGTCAAAAGTACTGTGAACGGGAGAGTCTTAATTTGAAATCGATCCACGTCTTATTCATTCTATCTCCCTCCCCCCCCCCCCCCCCCCCCCCAAACAATATGTCTGGCTTTCCTTAAGGAAGCTACATTTCAGAATGTCGTCAGGACCAATATTAGCGAATGTGTGTGACAAAGGTCCAATCCCTTTGCTCTTCTAGGTGACTGAGAATGCAGGTTCAGAGAGAGGTTCAGGCAGGAGGCTGACGGGGCTGGTATACATCCTGAATAGGCAATGGAGTTCCAGCGATGGGAGCATGGTCATGCCCACACCTCACTCTTGGGTGAATGTGGTGTACCAACCGGGTTGTGCCTGGTATCCCTTGAATGTCTTTCCATGGCACTTGCACCCAGTAAAGGCTCATGCACATTCATGGTCTGCTCCTCGGGCTCCTCTGAGGAGGATTGCTGCTCCTCCCTCTCTTCCCGTTGCAATGGTTCTCCGCATTGCATAGCCATGTTGTGCAGTGCACGGGAGACCACTACTATTTGTGATACCATCTGCAGTGTTTACTGTGGACACTTCTAGATCGGTTCAGGCAGCGGAAGCACATTTTATTCAAATCTTCCCATAGGCCATACACAAATCTCCTCCCATACCCCTAGTGACCTCCTCCCACTTAGGCCTGAACTCCTGCCAGATTAATTGTAAACTTGGGAGCAATGCCCAGTGACAAAATCTAAATCACCCTCCACCTAGAACCTATCACTACCCTCTCCCTGTCACCTTTGAGTTTGAGCCCATAACCTCTGATCCTCCTGAAATCACATCATGTGTGCCTTCCCTTTGTCATCTTGAACTTCCCAGCATCACCCTTAATCCTATAACAGTGATAGTGGACAGGCCATCTCTCCCTCTCTCTGGAGAGATTCCTCCTCTGATACTAGACTCTTCCCCTCCCCCCAATTATCCTTAACATGTTCTTACACGTTGATTAACCTTCTGAAATCTTCCATTATCCCAATCTCCCAATCATGATGCATCAACCTTTTCCTGTAGCTATGGACCTTCCCCATGACAGAAAGCTATGTCACTTTGACACCCAGGGCCCAACATTGAACATGAGGACATGACAGAACCTGATTTTGCATTTTCCAACTGCTCCCTCCCTGACTGCAAACAAGCCCTTCCTTCTGCACACTTCTGCAACCGAGTTCCACTCAGTCCCCTTCCTCAAAGACCTCTGGCCCTTCTACATGTCCTTGACCCTACCCCATAATCACCCTTGCCTCTTCTGACCATCCATCCAGCTCCCCTACCTGATACCACAGATTTCCACATGAACAACCGCTCACCTCAGATCCAAATGGACAAACTCAACTATCACTCACGCCACCTTTAAATGACTGTGAAACTGGTGCTGCAAGTTTCCCCTGCGCTGCTGACTAAATCTTGAACAAAATAATTAATGTAAAAGTTTTTTTTAAGATCATGAGTACTCACAGGACACAAATATATTGAAAATAGGAACTCGTCACTGGACAGTGTAAGGCCCTACTTGCTGCTGCAACGTCACTGACTTAATCTCTATATCTCAATTTGCTGTTGAGGAACTGAGATTTTGGCTCCCAGCTAATCCCCCTCCCTGCCATATCCCATTCTTACAGGCCCCATTAAATATCGCCTGAGATATGAGCGGTGGCTGATGGGGTCTACTGCTGGCTGAGTGATGGAGGTGTGGTGAATAGAGCAGTGTGTGAAGCTAGTGGTGCATTTGGTAGGATGTGGCATGTGGAAATTCATTCACTGCCCTTGACCACTCCTGTGAGGTCATTGAACATCTTGCAACACTGCATTCAGGAACTCAGGAATTTGACTGCTAGGATTGACCACTACAGATACCTCCTCCTATTGCTTTCTCTGCTTGGAGGACCTCCTGGCCCGCTAAGAAACATGGACCTCTCTCTCCTGTATACTTCCTGCACCAGGACATGCGAGAACCTTGGGACATGCTCTCTGGCCTGTTGCACCATTTTCATAGATTCTTCCCAGACTTTAACACTTTAACAGTTTCAATTCCTACTGCAGCCGGAATGTGTTTCACCTTTAGAAGTGTAAATCTGGCTTTAAGCAGGGTAGGCCAGCTTTAAGCAATGCTGGCCTCATAAACTTGGACCTCCTGCTGAGGCAAACATGCCATTGAACAGCATGCTCTGAGCTGGAATGTGTACTATCATTATAGGTGGCACACAGCACGAAGTTTGCCTGAACCATGTTGAAGAGTTAATCATACCCAGTTTCAGGGAATATCCAACTTAGCCCCATTTCTTTTAATCCGTGAAAGGAAAAGAGAAACACTATGCAAAAAACTGACCACAGAGGCGAGATAGCACCGAGCTGCTTTGAAAAATACATATTTCACTCGGCAATAACTTTTGCAGATGTTATACCACCTGGAAGTAATGATCAACTCATCCAACATATTTCACACACTTCCTAACCAGCTGGCATACGGGCTGATCCAAGCATGTGATCAATTTGTGACAGCTCAGTACATCTAGAGCTTTTCCTGAGATGACCCTGCCTACCACTCCTAGCTGGCTGCATTGTACAGCCTGCAGCAGAGCATCATTGACTGCTGGTCCTTCAGATCAGGAGACCAGCTGACATCTGGGAAATCATTGCTCATTTCGGAATGATAGGTCTGTTCATTCCTCTTCAGTCATTTCATATTTATGCTCGTCTGAGGTCACCTTTAATGTACAAATTCCTCACTCTCGTTTCTTGAATTTGCAGTAAGTAAATCGGCAAATTATGTAAGAAAAGAATTAAATGATAAATCCTGGAATGTGTCATAAGGGCACAGCTCAATGAGAAGAAAATGCATGTGCACTCACGCGATTACAAGGAGCTGGTCTGTACACCTTTATATCGACTACAGGTGAGATTCTCCGGACTCCCAGCCACCGAGCATCTTACGCAGTCTCACCCCCCCATTCCCCTAACCTCATGTATTTACCTGCTAATTCCCCTAACCTACACATTTTTGGACACTAAAGAGCAATTTATCATGGCCAATCCACCTACCTGCACATCTTTGGATTGTGGGAGGAAACCGGAGCACCCAGAGGAAACCCACACAGACACAGGGAGAATATGCAAACTCCACACAGAAGCGACACAAGGCTGGAATTGAACCCAGGTCCCTGGCACTGTGAGGCAGCAGTGTTAACCACTGTGCCCCCGTGCTGCCCTTGGACTATGACTATGGACTATGAATAGCATTGTTGAAACTGAGCTTGTACTTGAGCTACTTCGCATGTGAGTTTTGTGAGTCAGGTCTTTACAGTGGAGCTGACCATAGACACTTAACACAAGGATAAGCAGTGGATGGATTTCCCTCTCCCCAGTCTGCCAGGTGCTTTTGCTGACCTTTAGGGAAGATGCTCTTCCTGATCATAATTTTAGCAAAGGCTTGTTTCGTATTCCCACACAACTTTCCACTGAAGTTATTGAAAGGATAACTTGCATCATTCACATCAAAAAATCCATTTGTTTTGGAAGCATTCCCATCACTGAATCCCTCACTATTAACATCCTGGGGGTTACTACTAACTAGAAACTGAACTGGACTTACTGTATAACTATTGTGCCTAAAAGGGCAGGTCAGAGGCTAGGAATCCTAAGGCGAGTAACTCACCTCCTGACTCCCCAAAGCCTGTTCACAAGCTACAAGGCACAAGCCAGGAGTCTGATGGGATACGCTCCACTTGCCTGGATAAGTGCAGCTCCAACAACACAAATGAAGCTTGACACCATCCAGGACAAAGCAGCCCACCTGAAAGGCATCCCTTCCACAAGCATTCACTTCCTCCACCACTGACGAACAGTGGCAGCCCTGTGTACCATCAATAAGATGCATGGAAGGACCTCACCAAAGCTCCTTAAGCAGCATCTTCCAAACCCACAACCACTATTACCTAGAAGGACAAGGGCAGCAGATACACGGGAACACCACCACCTGGAAGTTCTTCTCCAAGCCAATCACCATCCAAACTTGGAAATCACCATTCCTTCACTGTCACTGGGTCGATATCCTGGAACACCCTCCCTACCAGCACTGTGGGTGTACATATACCACATGGACTGGAGTGGTTCAAGAAGATAGCTCATCACCATCTTCTTGAGGGCAATTGAGGATGAGCAATGATGCTGGCTTAGCCAGCGAAGCCCACATCCCTTGAATGATTCTTTTAAAAAGCTTAATTTGGACTGAATTATTCTATGTATATTGTTCTATTTCAGGCAAGATAGAGGGGGATGTAAAAGGGGTGGGGGAGTTGCACTACTGGCTAAAGAGAATATCACAGCTGTACTGCGGGAGGACACCTCGGAGCACTCATACAGCGAGGCAATATGGGTAGAGCTCAGGAATAGGAAGGGTGTAGTCACAATGTTGAGGGTTTACTATAGGCTGCCCAACAGCCAGCGGGAGATTGAGGAACAGATATGTAGGCAGATTTTGGCAAGGTGTAAAAATAACAGGGTTGTTGTGGTGGGAGATTTTAACTTCCCCTATATTGACTGGGACTCACTTAGTGCTAAGGGCGTGGATGGGGCAGAGTTTGTAAGGAGCATCCAGGAGGGCTTCTTGAAGCAGTATGTAGATAGTTCAACTAGGGAAGGGACCATACTGGACCTGGTATTGGGGAGTGAGCCCGGCCAGGTGGTCAATGTTTCAGGAGGGAAGCAGTTCGGGAACAGTGACCACAATTCAGTAAGCTTTAAGGTACCGATAGATAAAGATAAGTGTAGTCCTCAAGTTAAGGTGCTAAATTGGGGGAAGGCTAATTACAACAATATTAGGCAGGAACTGGAGAATGTAGATTGGGGGCAGATGTTTGAGGGCAAATCAACATCTGGCATGTGGGAGGCTTTCACGTGTAAGTTGATAGGGATTCAGGACCGGCACATTCCTGTAAGGATGAAGGACAAGTATGGCAAGTTTTGGGAACCTTGGATAACGAGAGATATTGTGAGCCGAGTCAAAGAGAAAAAGGAAGCATTCATCAAAGCTAGGAGGTTGGGAACACATGAAGCAAGTGTGGAATACAAGGAAAGTAGAAAGAAACTTAAGCAAGGAGAAAGAAGGGCTAAAAAGGGTCACGAAAAAGCATTGGCCAGCAGGATTAAGGAAAATCCCAAGGCTTTTTATACATATATAAAGAGCAAGAGGGTAGCCAGGGAGAGAGTTGGCCCACTCAAGGACAAGGGAGGGAATCTATGCGTGGAGCCAGAGGAAATGGGCGAGGTATTAAATGAGTACTTTGCGTCAGTATTCACCAAAGAGAAGGACTTGGTGGATGATGAGTCTGGGAAAGGATGTGTGGATAGTTTGAGTCACGTTGAGATCAAAAAGGAGGTGGTATTGGGGTTCTTGAGAAACATTAAGGTAGACAAGTCCCCAGGGCCTGATGGGATAATCCCAGAATACTGAGAGAGGCAAGGGAGGAAATTGCTGAGGCCTTGAGAGAAATCTTTGTATCCTCACTGGCTACAGGGGAGGTCCCAGAGGATTGGAGAATAGCCAATGTTGTTCCTTTGTTTAAGAAGGGTAGTAATAATAATCCAGGTAATTACAGGCTGGTGAGCCTTACATCAGTGGTCGGGAAATTATTGGAGAGGATTCTTCGAGACAGGATTTATTCCCACTTGGAAATAAGTGGCCATTCTAGTGAGAGGCAACATGGTTTTGTGAAGGGGAGGTCATGTCTCACTAACTTGATCGAGTTTTTCGAGGAAGTGACAACGATGATTGATGAGGGTAGGGTAGTGGATGTTGTCTACACGGACTTCAGTAAGACCTTTGACAAAGTTCCTCATGGCAGACTGCTGCAGAAGGTGAAGTCGCATGGGATCAGAGGTGAGCTGGCAAGGTGGATACAAAACTGGCTCGGTCAAAGAAGACAGAGGGTAGCAGTGGAAGGATGCGTTTCTGAATGGAGGGCTATGACAAGTGGCGTTCCTCAGGGATCAGTACTGGGACCTTTGCTAATTGTAATATATATAAATGATTTGGAGGAAAATGTAATTGGTTTGATTAGTAAGTTTGCAGACGACACAAAGGTTGGTGGATTTGCGGATAGCGATGAGGACCATCAGAGGATACAGCAGGATATAGATCGGTTGGAGACTTGGGTGGAGAGATGGCAGATGGAGTTTAATCCAGACAAATGTGAGGTAATGCATTTTGGAAGGTCTAATACAGATAGGAAATATACAGTAAATGGCAGAACCCTTAAGAATATTGATAGGCAAAGGGATCTGGGTGTACAGATACACAGGTCACTGAAAGTGGCAATGCAGGTGGAGAAGGTAGTCAAGAAGGCATACGGCATTGAGTTTAAAAATTGGCAAGTCATGTTGCAGCTTTATAGAACCTTAGTTAAGCCGTACTTGGAATATAGTGTTCAATTCTGGTCGACACACTACCAGAAGGATATGGAGGCTTTGGAGAGGGTACAGAAAAGATTTACGAGGATATTGCCTGGTATGGAGGGCATTAGCTATGAGGAGAGGTTTGAGGAACTTGGTTTGTTTTCATTGGAACAACGGAGGTTGAGGGGTGACCTAATAGAAGTCTACAAGATTATGAGAGGCATGGACAGAGTGGATAGTCAGAAGCTTTTTCCCAGGGTGGAAGTGTCAATTACTAGGGGGCACAGGTTTAAGGTGTGAGGGGCAAGGTTTAAAGGAGATGTACGAGGCAGATTTTTTACACCGAGGGTGGTGGATGCCTGGAACTCGTTGCCGGGGGAGGTAATGGAAGAGGATATGGTAATGACTTTTAAGGGTCGTCTGGACAAATACATGAATAGGATGAGAATAGAGGGATATGGTCCCCGGAAGGGTAGGGAATTTTAGTGAAGTCAGGCAGCATGGTCAGTGCAGGCTTGGAGGGCTGAAGGGCCTGTTCCTGTGCTGTAATTTTCTTTGTTTTTTGTTCTTTGTAACAACTATGTTTTCTAAGGGTGCATCCAGCTCTTTGTAAGAGAGTCATATTGATAAGTTTGTTCAATGAGAAATATTATTCTTCTCCAGCCTTTTCTGGCCTAAATGACCAGATGATCTATACTCCTGCCAGGGAGCTATGTTTGGTCTGATCAGTTGTATCTCTGCTGACTAGATGTTGGGTCTCTTTGAGCCCCAAGATACAGGAACTCTTGATGTAACGAATCCTCACCCTTTGGGTCACTCCCATATCACAGCCAATGCTGGCAAAGGTAAAGGCCCCTCTTCCAACAGGTAATTTAGGGAACAATATTCATGGCCTGACTAGCTTTTGGACTTTTGAGTGCACTCTTGCTGAGTTTATGACAAAATTATACTGGAATAGCTGTAGATTTCCAAGATCATTATGAAGGTGAAGTGACCATTTTTTTAGATTGTTGCTGTATAAGCATACCTGTTTTTCTAAAGTTTTTGCAACAAATTAGCATCAGTTTATATGAAATTTTGCTACTATTTCATTCCCAGTTGATGCCTTTTGTAATGGAAAAGATTCTCACACCTTCAAAATGACTTCTCAGCATTTGGGAGTCTTCAATCCTGGAGTGATTTGAGTAACTCTACTCTGAACCCTTTCCAGTGCATCAGTAACTTAAGGTAAGATACATGAGCCTATTCTTGTATTCTAAGTGGAGCCTTGTCAATGATTGATACTTAATAAAAATATATTTATTCTCAAGACGTGGGAAACATTATCGATGCCGCATTTGTTGCCCATTCTTATTTGCCCTTAGAAGATCACAGTGACCTTTTTTCTTGAACTAATGTAGTTCATTAATGGTGCCTATAAAAGTATATTTTAGGTAGAGAAGGGGAGGATTTTCACTGCCAGTCACAACCTGCCAGGCATCTACACCTTCGCTACAAGGTCATGAGATGCAAGTATGAGTGAGATGTGAAAATGATGGACTTTGACACTGATAACTGGGTGACAGTCGCTGACGGAGATGTTCTCTGGAAGACTGGAAGGGCATTGGAAGAAGCGAGCAGAAATGAGAAGCTCAGCTGGTCGAGCAGCGGGCCTAGGAAGCCAGTGAATCGTGCATCCTCTCAGCCCACTGTCTTCCACTGCAGCAGTGCAACAGAGACTGCCATGCCAGAGTGGGGCTCCTGAGTCACACCAGCCAATACTTAACACTGAGTTTGCCACCGTGGCTCGAAGCTTTGTCTTATGAGGCAGAAGGCTGCCAATGTAGATTTTAAGCCAGCAGCAAAGATAGAATGGTAATACATGTCCTAGTCTGGATGACTTTTGACTTGGAGATTATCATGATTGAATAACTTGTTGCTCTTGTCTTTCTCAGTGACAACGATCGCTGAAAGTACTTCCTTCAGTTCAGATGCCCTTGAGATTTATTCTATCACAGTATTACTTTTAACAATCTGCATTCCTTCCTAGTATATGTATGTTTCATGTTTCCTGTTTCAATATTATGTAAGATAACTTATATTTGTGTAAATATTGACTTTCTTTAGTCCAAATTTTTAGGCAAAGAGTAGGGGTCAACCTATACACAATCCATTGAAATCCATGCGTGGTGAAGGGACAATTGTTAACTTAAAACGTGAAAAATATTGACTGTGTTTTTGGTAGGCTCAGCTGTAGTAGCCATAGCCTAGATCTTCTTGGGTATGACAAGAGCAAAATCACACCAAGTCTTTATATTATATTTAAGCTCTACAAATAAAGATTCATCTCACTTTAATTTGCATTAATTGTTGTGTCATCATCAGCCATTGTCTCTCTACCTAACTGTTCATGACGGTAAATCAGATGATTGCAGAGTTGCCAGGTCAGGGAGGGTTCCCATCAACCATGCCTCCAAAGCTGACCAAATGGCAAAACTTTATTTTTCCTTTCAAACAGTTTAATCATCTATGATGTGAATCATGGTAGCAGAGGGTGATGTGCAAAAGTATTTTTATAATTTAATTTTTATTTGTAAAATAATAACCTCCATGGGGATCAGACATTCTTTTCTCTCAAACTTTTCTCACTGTTTGACTGGCTGGCATTTCAAAATTCATGTCAGTTTTATCCATGTTCCTAATATTGGCCAATCTGTAGCCATTCTTTTGGCGATGTTTGGTTATAAACTGCTGAAATGCGATAACCTTGTCATCAAGTTCTGCTGGGAGACAAGATGAAAACTTGCTCTGCTGTTTCAGTAGAATATTGCCTCTCGTATTAAACCTAGTACACCACCCAGGGCTGCCTTTGAAATCAGCAATGCTTCATACTTTTACATTTGGGGCAAAGATTTGGATAGATCCGCGAAAACTGTGGGGCGATCTTACTAGAATTTGGCAGAGTGTTGGTTCCAGCGAGAAAAATGGGAGGTGTGGTTTTATCTCCAGATCTTATCACCCTCATCACAAAAAACAGCTGGACGAGTTTCAAAATGTTATGCAGGTAAGCGGGACATAAACAAGCAGCAAAGCCAGGCTGTACTGAGATCGGGGCACTCTGTTTAAAGGGCTGATCAGAACATGAATAACCCTCCCCTCCCCACCTCGGAGTTCTCAAGGGCTCCCCCATACCTTGATTGGAGTCAACACTTCTGTTCCCTCCCCCAACAGTCATTGCTGGCACCCGCTCCCACTTCCCCCGAACATCGGAACCCTTCCCACCCGAACCCTCCCCCCCATCCACACAGTCACTGCCGGCATCCAACCCCACCTCCCATATGGCTATTGCTGGCATCTTCAGATCCCACGTACGCTCCCGGCCACCACCATGTACAAATGAACCCATACCCCTTCATGAGGCTCCTGCTAGGTTCCACCCCTGGCACTGCCAAGTTGACACTTCCAGGTTGGCACAGCCATGTTGGCATGGGAGTGCTAACCTGTCAGTGCCAACCTGTGCCGGGGCAGAGCCAAGAGACAATGCCAGGGCACTGCCTGGCCATGTGCATCTCCCCCAGGGGCTATACATACGTTTATGCCCCTGGGGAGATCCCCAAAATAGATTCACATCCGAGTGAGCCTGTTGTAAACTGTGCTGACGTCACATTGTCACGGTGTTAATTATATTAAAATGTATTTAAATCCGGTCCATGCCCACAATGATTATGAACCTGATTACGTTGCCATTGAGGGGTGTCGAAAATCGGAAGGCTCAATCTCACTGGCGAGATCCTTTCGTGTTTCGCCGCATCTTGAGCGCACTCCCGCAATCTTGCAGACGGTGAGGCTGGGCTCAAAATCCTGCCCTGAGAGTCCTTCTGACAATTTTTATTCATTTTCCAACTGCGGCCACTTGCTAGGCTTTTTCTCTATCTGTACGTTTATTTCCAAGGCATCTGTGGAAGCTGTGCAGAGAACTTCCTCCAATTTCCAACGTTCTTCCCTGACATCTTTAATCCTCTAGCTACTGCACAATTATTGTCCGCTGTGCAAATCCAACTACTTTAAGTGTGATCTGGGCTCTGGATCTGATGTTCCTTCTTGATGCCATATTGTCAGAAAATATGGGCTTGCCAGGGCCATCTCTTCATTAACCCGAGAGAGAGAGAATATGAGCAGAGGAAAACGGACATAATCCAAAAGAATGACCATAATATTCAGAAATTAAAATTACTGGCAGTAACAAGTTATTTATCATTGCATTGGCTGGTTTAGAGGGCGGGATTGATAGAAACACAGTTTCCGACCTGGCAATGCTATTGGTAGCATCTGTTGTTGTTTGGCTGGCTTCCCACCTCTCAATGGATTTATAACTGATGGTATTTCTCATCTCAAATAGCTTTATAAGATGCAAGGTGGAGCGTGATACCAGAGGATATTGTGATTCAAGTGTAGGCAATCTAATAGTATTGGGGTATGGCTAACACATCAGGAAATTATACTTACCAGTAGAAACTTGTCTTTACATTACTTTGGTGTAACATTATACACCTTAAAATATGAAAAAACACATTGTTCTACTATTCCTCAAAAACTAGGGCCAATTTATACATTAGAGATATGAAAAATTAAGGTTTTTTGGCCAAATGTCAGGGTTGACTCTTACACAAGGTGAACTATTACTTGAGTATATTTATCCATACTGAAATTCATCCGTTATTTCTTAGCCTATCTCTTGAGTCGAATCAAGCTCATTTGAATGTCAGCAGCCTCACTTATATTTCTCACTCAGTTACATAGCTTCCTGCAATTAATGCTTCTTATTTTGCTGGAAATACAGTTCTTTGCGCTGTTTCCCAAATAGTTTCAGCAGTAGACATTGATATGGACTCACAAAATGTCACTTATCCTGATGGAATTTTAAAACATTTTCCTTTTATCATTATTTTCTGAGTTTTTTGCTAAGTTCATTTTTAAACCAGCTAGGTAATTTGGAACTAATTTCATGAAACCTAACTTCAAAAAAAGCCATGCAGTTCGAATAGTTCGAATAGTTCAAATAATTTCTGAAAATAGAACCAGTTTCAGGGCTTGTACATACTGCAAAAGCATTACCGTGAATCACGACTATAGAAGTGGCAGAAACCAAACAGCATGCGAATAAATCTAACAGGGAGACAGCAAACAGAAGTTTTTCACACATTCCACATAGCTCTTTCCAAAGGAGCATGTCATAATTTTTACTTTTCAAAATACAAAAAGCAGATTTATTTATTGTATTTTTTTCACCTTGTAGTGTTTAAATCTCGGCCCCAAAATAAATTAATTCCAGAAAACAACAAACATGCAGACACCTAACTTAATGAGGAGCAGACTATGGCCTTAAATTTACCCAGTTACTGTGTCCACTCAAGATCTCCACGAGAACACTAACACAAACACACAAGGCAATATTTTAAGAAATAAATTGAAAGGCACCAATCGAATTTCTCCTGACATTGATCTTTCATGTTCAATTTCTAAAGTCACGCTCAAGACATTGTTTGATAACATAAATAATTGGGAATCCCACCCACCAGAGTTCTGGTTAAATTTATTATCTTTTTTTCATTCTTCCATAGGATGTGGGCATCATTGGCTGGGCCAGCATTTACTTCCCATCTTTAATCGTCCTTCAGAAGGTGGTAGTGAGCTGCCTTCCTGAACCACTGCAGTCCATGTAGTGTAGGTAAACCCACAGTGCTGTTAGGGTGGGACTTCCAGGATTTTGACCCAGCAACCATGCAGGAACGGTGATATATTCCCAAATCAAGATGGTGGGTGACTTGAAGGGGAACTTCCTGGTGGTGGAGTTCCCAAGCATCTTCTGCCCTTGTCCTTCTAGATGATAGCAGTTGTGGTTTGAAAGGTGCTGTCTAAGGAGGCTTCCTGCAGTGCATCTGTAGGTGGCACACACTGCTGCCACTGTGCGGCAGCAAAGGAGTGAATGTTTGTGAAAGGAATGCCAATCAAGCAGGCTGCTTTGTCCTGGATGGTGTCAAGCTTCTTGAGTGTTGTTGACACTGCACACACTCCTGACTTGTGCCTTGTAGGTGGTGGACAGGCTTTGAGGAGTGAGGAAATGAGATACATGCTGTAGAATTCCCAGCCTCTGACCTGCTCATGTAGCCATGGTATTTATGTGGCTAGTCCTGTTCAGTTCCTGGGCAATGGTCCTCCAGGATGTTGATAGTGGGGGATTCAGTGATGGTAATGCCGTTGAATGTCAAGAGGCAATGGTCAGATTCTCTCTTGTTGCATATGGTCCTTGCCTGGCACTTGTGTGGCGCTAATGTTAATTGTCACTTGTCAAACCAAGCCTAGAAATTGTCTGGGTCTTGCTACATTTGGACCTGGACTGCCTCAGTATCTCAGGAGCCCCAAATTATGCTGAATGTTGTGCAATCATCAGCCAACATCCCCACTTCTGACCTTATGATGGAAAGAAGGTCAGATGAAGCAGTTGAAGATGGTTGGGGCCAGGACACTACCCTGAGGAAATCCTGCAGAGATGTCCAGGAGCTGAGATGATTAACCTCCAACAACCACAACTGTCTTCTTTTGTGTTGGGTATGATCCAATCAATGGAGAGTTTTCCCCAGATTTCCATTGACTCCAGTTTTGTCAGGGCTACTTGATGCCGCGATTGGTCAAATGCTGCCTTGATACCAAGCACAGTCACTCTCATGTGACCTCTGGAGTTCAGCTCTTTTGTCCATATTTGAGTCAAGGCTGTAATGGCATTAGGAGCTAAGTGGGCCTGGAAGAGTCAAAACTGAGCATCAGTGAGTGGGATATTACTGAGCCAGAGCCATTTGATAGCACTGATGGTGATTCCTTCCATTGCTTTACTGATGATCAAGAGTAGACTGATGGGGCAGTAAGTGATCAGGTTGGATTCATCCTGTATTTTGTGTACAGGACATATCTGGGCAATTTTCCATATTGCCGGATTGATGCCAGTGTTGTAGCACTACTGGAAAACTTGGCTAAGGATCCCGCAAGTTCTGGAGCACAAGTTTTCAGTGCAATTGCCAGAATATTGTCAGGGCCCATAACCTTTGCAATATCCAGCACCTTCAGCCATTACTTGATATCACACAGAGTGAATCAAATTGGCTGAAGACTGATATCTGTGATGCTGGGGACCTCCAGAGGAGGCTGAGATGGATCATACACTCAGCACTTCTGGCTGAAGATTGTTGCAAATGCTCCAGCCTTATTTTTGCACTGATCTACTGGGCTCCCCCATTATTGAGGATGGGGATCTTTGTGGAGCCTCCTCCTCCAATGGGTTAGACCTTAAGACCATAAGAAATAGCGAAGTTCAACGTAGGCCATTCAGTCCCTTGAGCCTGCTCCACCATTCAATGGGATCATGGCTGATCCGACATTCCTTACATCCACTTTCCTGCCCTTTCCCCATAACTCTTGAATCATTTACTGATCAAAAATCTATCTGCCTGAGCCTTAAATATACACAAGGATCTGCCTCCATGGCTCTCTGTGGCAAGGAGTTCCAAAGACTCACAACTTTCTGGGAGAAGAAATTCCTCCTCATCTCAGTCTTAAATTAGTGCCCCATTACTCTGAGATATGCCATCTGGTCCTAGACTCTCGCATGAGGGGAAATGTTTCCGCATTTATTTTGTTCTATGTTCTATGTTGTAATAATGCACTTGGAAAAATTCAAGGGAACCAGGCAGAGTCTTGATCTTGGTTTCAGATGAAGGTCGGCACAACATCGTGGGCCGAAGGGCCTGTTCTGTGCTGTACTGTTCTATGTTCTATGTTCTTATCCTGTCAAGCTCTTTAAGAATCCTATATGCTTCAATGAGATCACCTCTCATTCTTCTAAATTCCAATGAATAGAGTCCCAGCCTGTTTAACCTTTCCTCATAAGACAATCCTTCCATACCGGGGGTCATCCTAGTGAACCTTCTCTGAACTGCCTCCAGTGAAATAATATCTTTCCTTAAAATAAGGGGACCAAAACTGCTCACAGTGCTCCAGATGTGGTCTCTCCAGTACCTTGTACAGTTGCAGCAACACTTCCCTACTCTTATACTCCAACCCCCTTGAAATAAGGACCAACATTCTATTAGGCTTCCTGATTACCTGCTGCACCTGTGTGTTAGCTTTCTGTGCTTCGTGCATAAGTCCCCCCACATCCCTTTGTGTTGCAGCTTTCTGCAGTTTTTCTCCTTTTAAATAATATTCTGTTATTTTGTTCTCCCTTCCAAAATGAACAACTTCACATTTTCCCCCATCTTCTCCATTGCCAAATTTTTGCCCACTTCCTTTGCCTACCAATATCTCTTTGTAAACTGTACGTATCCCTCTCACAAGGTGCCTTTCCACCTATTTTTGTATCGTCTTCAAATTTGGCTACAGTACATTCACTTCCTTTCTCCAAGGCATTAATATATACTGTAAACAGCACAGTCCCAGCACTGATCCCTGTGGAATCCCACTGGTTACAGGTCAGCAACCTGAAAAAGAACCTCTTATCCCCAGTGGCTGTTACCTGCCCATTAACCAATTCTCGATCCATGCCTATATACTACCTCCCACACTATGGGTTCTTATCTTATAAGATAAGAAGGTACCAAGAAAGAGATAGCTTGTCAAACACCTTCTGGAAGTCCAAGTACAACACATCTAATAGTTCCCCTTTTTCCACTCTGGTTGGGACTTCCTTGAGAAACTCCAATAAATTAGTCAGACACGATTTCACTTTCATGAAGCCATGCTGACTCGGTTCGATTAGATTACAGTTGTTTCCTATCCAAATTTCTCACTCTCAAACTGAATATTAAATTCAATCATGTTATATTCATTGCTTCCTAAGAGATCTTTTACTCTGAGGTCATTTATTAAATCTGCCTTATTACCCACTACCAAATTCAAGATTCAAGTTCCCTGATTGGCTCCATGACATATTGCTCGAGGAAACTATCCCTAATGCATGTTATGAATTGTTGTTGCAGCTACCCTTCCCAACTTGATTAACCTAATCAACATGTAGATTAAAGTCACCCATGATTATTGTTCTATTCTTTTATGTGCTCTTATTATTTGCTGAGTTGTACTTTTTCCTACAGTGTGACGACTTTACTGGGGGTCCATACACTACACCTTACTTTCCTTTGCTGTTTTCTACCTCCACCCAAATGGACTCTCCATCAACCGAACCTAGATCATCTAATCTGTTATTAACAGTGCTATCCCACCACCTTTTCCTTCCTGTCTTTCCAAAAGGTCAAATATCCCTGGATATTAAGTTCCCAATTTTGATCTTCTTTTAATCATGTCTCCATAATGGCTATGATGTCATATCCATTTTACTCCATTTGTGCTGTCAGTTCATCTGTCTTTTCCCGAATGCTTCGTGCATTAAGATACAAAGCATTTGGGCTTGTCTTTTTGCCATTTTTAGCCATCCTAATTTTTCTTTGTACGGTTGCCCTATTTGCCACTTGCCTTTGATTACCTTGTCTACCGTTTTTACATTTTACTGTTCTTACTTTTATTACTGTCCTTGTTTCTCTTTCCCTTGTCACCCTGCCTAGGTTCCCATCCCCCTGCCATTCTAGTTTAAACCCTCCACAACCACACTAGCAAATACTTCCCCCAGGACATCAGTCTCAGTCCTGCTCAGGTGTAACCCGTCCAGTTAGTACTGCTCCCCTAGATCCGGCCCCATTGTCCCAGGAATCTGAAACCCTTCCCCTTGCACCATCTTTCCAGCAATGTATTCATCTGATATTTGCTGATGTTACTACTCTGACTAGCACATGGTACTAGTAGTGATCCTGAGATCACTATCTTTGAGGTCCTACTTTTCAGTTTACTTCCTAACTCTCTATAGTCGGATTTTAGGATCTCATCCTTTTTTTTTAACCTATGTCATTGGAACTGATGGGTACCATGATCATTGGCTGTTCACCCTTCACCTACAGAATGTCCTGCAGCTGCTTTGAGACACCCTTGACCCCAACCCCAGGGAGGCAATATACCATCCTGGAGCCTCATTTCATAGAATCATAGAAACCCTACAGTGCAGAAGGAGGCCATTCGGCCCATCGAGTCTGCACCGACCACAATCCCACCCAGGCCCTACCCCCACATATTTACCCGCTAATCCACGCATCCCAGGACTCTAAGGGGCAATTTTTAACCTGGCCAATCAACCTAACCCGCACATCTTTGGACTGTGGGAGGAAACTGGAGCACCCGGAGTAAACCCACGCAGACACGAGGAGAATGTGCAAACTCCACACAGACAGTGACCCGAGCCGGGAATCGAACCCGGGACCCTGGAGCTGTGAAGCAGCAGTGCTAACCACTGTGCTACTGTGCTGCCCCTTTTGCGGCCATTCATTTGCGGCCACATGAATGCCTATCCATTCCCCTTATGATTGAATCCCCTATAACTATTCCTCCTCTCCTGTGCAGCAGAGCTAACCATTGTGCCACGAATTCAGCCATTTCTGCGATCTCCTGAGAGACCATTCCCCCCAACAGTATCCACAGTGGTATATCTCTTCTGCAGGGGAATGTCCAAAGGGGATTCCTGGACTGCCTCTCTAATCCTCTCATTCTGCCTAGTGGTTACTCATTCCCTTTCTGATTGTGGAGTGTTGGCCTATGGTGTGACCACCTCTCTATACATGCTATCCATAATATTCTCAGCTTCATGGATGCTCCACAGTGTCTCCAGCCACTGCTCCAGCTCTGTAACTCAGGCCTCCAGGAGATGCAGCTGGAGATACTTCCTGCACACATGCTGGCCCTGGGTACTGGAAATGTTCCTGGCTTCCCCACATGGAGCAAGAGGAGTACACCACGGCGTTGAACTCTCCTGCCATGGCTTACCCCTTCAAATTAAACCTTTTAAATCAGTGACTCTCGACCCTTCTTTCCTGACCCTTATTACTATTGAATATACAAATATAAACCACAAAAAGACCTTACAAACTATAAGTGCTAAAAGTAGTAAATACTTACCCAACCTTACCCATTACTCTCCAATTAGCTCACTCCCTTGTAGTCTCTGATACTGCAGCAGGGCAAGACCACTCCCTGAAGACTTAAGAAGTTGGAAAGCAAAGGAAAAAGATGTAAAATGCACCTCTTCCCCTCTACACCGAATTCCCATTGTGCTCCAAATTCCTGATACCCACATTCACTCCGGCTCTGTCTCGATCAGAACGTGTTCTCTCCTGTGCTTGTCTGCAAGCTCACTGATGTTTAATTGTCCACCACCATTCATGGCTGGATGTGGCAGGACTGCAGACTTTAGATCTGATCCATTGGTTATAAGATCACTTGGCTGTCACCGAAATATAAGATGCGTCCAAACTGTTTTCCTTGATGATTGAGAACTCCCGGCCTTACATTAGGATTTCCTTTCACCTATAGGCAAGCCTCAGTATCAAGCTGTGAAAAAAGGAAGCCAACACCACCTGTCACTGAGCATCGAAGAGCTGAAGCCATCCTCTAGACAGGCATATCTGTTTGCCAAAGGCCTTCAAATGAGGATCCAGATTAAGCAGTTGGTGACAAAGAAACCTGGCATACAGCACTGGATTTGGATATTTCAAATGCCAAGCAGCTTGCATGTCACAAGCTGTCCTGTTCAGATCCTTCCACAATGCTGTATGCAGCTTTAATATTGTATATAGTTGATCATGTTGTAGGTGCGTGAATGTGTTACCTGTAAGCCACTTATGTGAATATGTACCCATATAAACAGGGGCCAATATATAGAAGCATCAGCACAAAAGTCAACTGATTATTCAGCACCTCAAGCTCATCCCTCCGTTCAATTAGATTATAGCTGAGCTGCAACTGAACCATTTTCTGCTACCCTTTTGTATGAGAAAATGCTTCCTGATTTCACTCCTGAATGGCCTAGCTGTAATTTTAAGCTATGTCACCTTCTTCTCAATCTCCCCGTTTCACAGTTAAGGATAGCAGTGCTTCCTCAGTACTTTTTAAATGTTCCTCTTTATTGAACATCTTAAGATGCCACACTCCAGAGAGGTTGCCTCATGACATAGTCACATGACTATGGCAAGCCAGATGTTACATTTTAAAACCCAAATATCCTCCTTTTCATAACAAACAATAGATCCAAACATTCCCTCTTCCAAACAAACAGAAGACATACTTGCATGCACGATCATGTGTAACTGTGAGTTACCCAAGTTACCCACCATATGCCCACGGTTCTCATGCATTAACAACTATTTGTTCTGCTAGTCCATCTTTGCAGCTGATTCCACACATAGGGCAGGATTTTCTGGCCGTGCTTGCCCCAGGGCCAGAAAATCCCGCCCGAGGTCAATGGACCTTTGCATGGTCCATGTCCCGCCCGCTACGATTCCCATGGTGGGATGGGAAATTTCCACCCCAGTGCAGGTTTCTTAATGATACATATGTACATTGTCATTGGCTGTTTGTCCGGGTAATGTTCCTTGACCAGAGAGTGTCATTCCCGTGGCTCTTGTTGCCTTGGTAACTGTTGCTGTTTCATTGCAGTTGTTGGGGTCATGTGGACCTCTGGGATTGTTGGCAGCTCTGTACCCCATACAGCTGGTGAGATCCTTTCTTCCTGACCAGCCAATTGCTGTGAAGGAACAGCTTTGCACTGTGCAGGAACAGCTTCACTAGATGTTCATGCATGCCTGCAGTTGTACCAGTATTTGGCCATTCACTTCCACCACGTACGACTGAGGTGACAATTTTTCTACTCATGTCTGAAGTTTCCACATGGGCTGACTCTTGTTGAGAGGGTTAAAGGTTTGTACCCAGACCAGCTGTCCAGTACTGATCTCTTGCAATGGTTTAGCAGTCTTGTCAAGATGAAATTTGGCTTTCTGCCATTTCACCTTGATTTTTTTCACTCACACCTTTTATTACCTCTGGCTTCAGTAGCTTTTTTGCTATTGGAAAAGTAGTTTGTGTGTGGCATGACATTAGCCTTTGGACTGGACTACTTTCCATGCTTTCAGTCACTGCATTTCTCCACTCAAGGGTTGCCTTGTTTATGTCTGTGCTAGATTTGCTCAATTTCTTGATGATTCCTTTGATGATTTTCATTGCCACCTCAGCCTTTCCATTCCACTGGGGATAGTGCAGAGATGGTGTGCAGTATTGAATTTCCCAATCCTTTGTGCATCAGCTAAACTCTTCACTCATGAACCGAGGGCCACTGTCACTCATTATAATGTCTGGAATGTTCTATTGAATGAAGTGTGCTTTCGGGCATTCTACTATTTCTGCTGTCTTCATTGAAGTCTAACTCCTAGTAGTCACAATAGTAATCTACAGTGACAAGATAACCAGTTCCTGCTATGGTGACAAGATCTACTCCCAGATTCATCGATGATCTTTCTGGGATATCATGCATCATCACCTGCTCTTTAACTTGTTTCACTCTCTAGTTTATTCTCCTTCTGCATTCATCATTCTAACCATCACAAATCATTTGTCACCTCTAGACTTGATGGAACCAACCTGCTGTAACATATATAGTTCTTGATCAGATTCTTGTGCTGGGATTCCAGGTGCAAAGGAAACTATAAATCAGTATGTGACTGCTGTAACACAGTTCGCAGAATTATGTGAATTTGGACAACTAAAAGATGGCCTGATTAAAAGTGGATTAGGCTTAGGCATTCGAGACCCCTCAATGGGAACAAATCTACTGAAAGAGGAGAAACCTATGCTCATGAAAGCCACAGACTTTGTGTAAAAATGTGGACATTGTAAAAGGTCACCTAGTGCATATGTATGGCAAAGCAGACCAGAAGACATACCATGCTGAGAGACATTACAGGCTGAAAGAGCAGAGCAACCGCAGACAAAGGGCGCAATGCAAATACTGTGGAGGACATTATGTAAAGGAAAATAAGAATTGTCCAGTGTGGGGATAACAGTGTTCTAGCTGCAAGGAGCCAAATCATTCCTCACACAATCATAAAAGGCCTACTGTGCAGAGAGGCCATTCGGCCCATTGACTCAGCACTGACTCTCTGACAGAGGGAGTGATTCTCCCATTCCAACTGCTAATTGTTTGGTGGGTCGGGTTGGGAGACACATGCATGCGCCAATTTGCTGGATTCGCGCATGCGTTCCCGATGCATGCATGTCTCCCACTGCCGGGGAGCAGGCGCGGTCAGGACCACGCTGGAAACCGGCGGTAAGAGCAGGTAAATCTATTT
This sequence comes from Mustelus asterias, assembly GCF_964213995.1. Taxonomy (NCBI): domain Eukaryota; kingdom Metazoa; phylum Chordata; class Chondrichthyes; order Carcharhiniformes; family Triakidae; genus Mustelus; species Mustelus asterias. Next base: position 106,595,261 of record NC_135805.1, on the reverse strand, counting down.
TGAATGTAATTTAAATGTGATTATCGGGCCCGGGACTGAATTCTCCGGCCCCGATGGCATCCCCTTCAATTCCCTTAGTCTCCCTCTGTCACTGAGCACCCTTTCCTGCTGTGCCTCCATTCCCCAATTTCTCCCTCCCCTGCAGGCCCTCATTCCCCAGTCACTCACTTTTACCTGCAATAATTGCAGAACCCTTCCCCCTCATTTCAGAGAGCTCCTCCACCCCCAACCAATTTCAAAGCTCTTCCCCCACTGACTTCAGGGGCCTCCCGACATTTCTGTTGCCTGTGCTCCTACCTATCAGAGATTTTCTAAATGGTGAGAAACTAAGTACTATGAAAGATTTTGGATATCCTGATAAACATATCACAAAAAACTGGTACACAGGTAGGTACAAAAGTTAGTAAAAATGACAATGGAATGTGGAACTTTATCTCAAGAGGGTTGGATTACAAAGAGGAGGAAATTATGCTTCGGTTGTACAGTTTCTTGGTCAAGTGGAGTTAAGATTTGAGTTTTGGGCACGGCGCCTAAGGAAGGATATATTAGCCTTTTAAGAAGTACACATTCACCAGAATGTTTTGGGGGTTTAGAGACTTAAATGATGAGTTTACTTTGCATAAGTGTGGCTTGTATTCCATTGAGTACAGGAACTTGGGGATTATAATCTGATCAAGGTGTCTAAAGGGTTAGAAGAGCGGCACAGTGGCGCAGTGGTTAGTAATGCTGCCTCAAATCTCCAAGGACCCAGGTTCAATTTGGTCTTGGGTGACGGTGTGGAGTTTGTACGTTCTCCACTTGTCTGCGTGGGTTTCCTCCGGGTGCTCCGGTTTCCTCCCACACTCTAAGGCTGTGCAGGTTAGATGAATTAGCCCTCAGTGTCCCAAGATGTCTAGGTTTGATGGATTAGCCATGGTAAATGTGTACGGTTACAGGATAAGGTGGGGGAGAGGGCCTGGATAAGATACTCTGGGCGACTCTCCCAAACAAATTCTAAGTGCTGAATTGGTGGGAAAAATGTTGTAATTCATGATTGTTTTTTCAGTGGGAGTTCAGTCTCGAATCTCCCACTCTGTGCAATGCAGAGGTCACAATTGTGAATATCATTAAAAGCTCGGGGGGCGGGGCCTATTCACGCCAGAGTGTGACAGTCCCGGAACTCTGCACATGCGCAGTGGCCCCAAACTGTCAGCCTGCACTTTGCTGGCCAGCTTGATCACTGGCCAGCCTGGGACCCCAGCCATGCTGCCCCTCCAACAGACGACCCCCCCCCCTACCCCATGGCCCGATCGCGTCTCACGCAAGCATTCCCAGGCCAGCCCCGACAACCCCCCCCGTCCTGGAGCAGCCCGATCTCCAGCACGCCCCCACCCCAGCAGTGATGATTCCCCCATATCTCCCCACTCCGGCAAACCCCACCCAGAGGAGGCAGACCCCACCGGGAGGCAGACCCCACCGGGAGGCAGACCCCACCGGGAGGCAGACCCGCCCACAGACCACCCCCTAACCCACCCCGATTGCTGGCCTCCCTCCAGCCCTGAACGATCCCCATGCAGAGTGGCAGCGGGACCCCCACCACTCCCACCGATCGCCCCCTAGGCCCCTGCCCACAATTGGCCCCACCCTTCTGGCACTGCCCGGTGCCCGATGGGGAGATAGGTAAGATGATGGTTCTCAAACTGAGATCTTTCACTACATGTGGCTATTAAGGTAGACATTAAAACTGAATTTCAAAGGGAATAGGCTAATTATTTGAAAATATAAAAAGATCTCAGCCATGGGAGGGGCGGTGGTGAATAAAGTTACAAGAGTGAATACCAGAGCCCATGGTCAAACAGCCTGCTGAGCTGTAATTTCCATAATTCTAGTAAAACTTTGCTTTCTTGTGTTTAAGTTCATGAAGTGGTTTAATGATGTTTGTGCTGAGCTGAGATTAGGATGGCAGGTAGTTGAGAAGTGCCTCAAATACTGAACCCTTGGCGTTTGTATGATCTCTTGGTTGGTCAACCCGTGCCATGCCAACTTGACATGTGAAGCCCATATACCAATCAGGAAGATAGGAACAAGAACATAGGAACAGGAGACAGCCAGTTAGCGCCTCAAACCCAGCATAACCTCAGACTCAAAAGTAACATTTCATCTAGCATCAATTGCCAATTGTGGAAGAGAGTTCCAAACTTCCACCTTGTTTTGTGTAGAGTTGTTTCCTAAATTTCCCACCAATGCCTCTACTTTCTCAGAAGACTAAGGAAATTTGGCATGTCAGCTACGACTCTCAGCAACTTTTACAGATGCACCATAAAAAGCATTCTTTCTGGTTGTATCACAGCTTGGTATGGCTCCTGCTCTGCCCAAGACCGCAAGAAACTACAAAAGATTGTGAATGTAGCCCAATCCATCACGCAAACCAGCCTCCCATCCATTGACTCTGTCTAAACTTCTCGCTGCCTCGGCAAAGCAGCCAGCATAATTAAGGATCCCACGCACCCTAGACATTCTCTCTTCCACCTTCTTCCATCGGGAAAAAGATACAAAAGTCTGAGATCACGTACCAACCGACTCAAAAACAGCTTCTTTCCTGCTGCCAGCAAACCTTTGAATGGTCTTATCTTGCATTAAGTTGATCTTTCTCTACACCCTAGCTATGACTATAACACTACATTCTGCACTCTCTCATTTCCTTCTCTATGAACGGTATGCTTTGTCTGTACAGTGCGCAAGAAACAATACTTTTCACTGTATGTTAATACACGTGACAATAATAAATCAAATCAAATCAAATGAATTCAGTTCTGAAAGGTCTGGCTCTAATTTTTAGGCAATTCACCCTAGTCCTAGATTCACTTTAACAATTCTATCTGTCTTACTTGTTTTCCTTAATATCTTGAAAACTTAAAGAAAATCACACTTTAAACTTTTAAATTCCAGGGGATACAACTCCAACTTGTGCAATCTCTCTTCATAATTTAATCCTTGGAGTACAGGTATCATTCTGGTAAATCTAAGCTGTACTCCAAGGTTGTTATATTCTTCCTAAGGTGTGCTGCCCAGATTGCTCATTGTATTCCAGGTATAACCTAGCCAGGGCATTATAAAACTGTACACCCTTGTATTCTGGTGTTCTCGATAGGAAGGTTTGATTCCATTAGTTTTTCTGATCCTTTTCTGCACCCATTCATGACAGTTAATGATCTGTGCGTCTGGACCAACACAAGTCTCTTTGGGTCTCCGCTGCTTGTAGCTTTTGATGCAGAACATACCCTCTTCTCTGCTTTTTAGTTCCAAAATGGATGACCTGATATTTGCCTACACTGAAATCCAGTTTTGCCAATCAACTTCATTAATATCTCTTTGTAGTTCTATGCTTCCATCTACATTTCATACAATGCTGCCCATCTTTGAGTTATCAGTTCTGATTGTGGCTCCCAGTTCAGGGATGTCACATTCACATAAAAGCAGAATCCAAGAAGGTAAGGAGAGAGATCAGACCTGTTAAAAGTGACATTAACTTGGGAGCCTGGCTGCATCTTGTGCAACACAGGAGGTTTCTAGCCATTCAAGGTGACTATCAGCAGGTTATAGGCTACTAGTTACTAAGATTACTACTGGACAGGATGTCAGAGGCTCAAGCTCATTGAAAAACCCATTATTTTGGGCATTACACTCACAAAGTTACACTATAGACTGTAGGAGAGTTGTATTACTGTTGATTAAGGGCCGGTTGTGAGTTATTATTTATCAGTGCAATCTCAGTGAGTTACCATTAGTTGTTACTGGAGAAATTTAATTTCCTCCCATCTCTAGTTCCCTGTCTGAAAACCATTTTCCTGCCCTCAGTTCCCACCTTCCTCATTGTGATGTGAATGTGAGAAATCAACTGAAATTCTTGGCATCTACTGCCACCTGCAGGGAGAGATGATCAGTTCCTTCCAGGCTCTTCATTGAAAATGAACAGGCTGATAGAGGTACCAGCTCCTCTGCATTGCTTGAGGTTCTGTTCAGTGCTTGTTTAACCACTGAGAGGTCAAAGGGAGTAAATGGACATAGACATAAATGATAATGGAGAATGAGAGGCAGAGATGTTGATGTGTGAATCCTAAGAAATAAAGCAAGGAGCAAAAGCAAGTAATCAGGGACAATGGAGTGCTTATGATAGGGACCAAAGGGAACTGACAAAACTAAAACTGAATAGGGGGAACGGGCTAAGGTTCATTTTTATAAAAAGTGTGTGTGTGTATTTCAGGCCTCAATGGTTGAAAGAATATTTAGCATGGCAGTTAAGTGAACTCCCCACAATTAATCAACATTAATCAGTTTATCACCCAAATAGATTATAGGTCGCTTTTCTCTATGAAATCTACAGATTGATCTTTCCTCATCTTCAGGACCATACAATGATATTTACCATTTGTGGTGAACCATCGTTGGTTCCCACCAGGTAGTACTGAGCCAGGGTCTGGCCAGTACTATGAGTCTGTATATATGTTACTGTTGGGGTTAGGGTTGGGCTGTTCTACATGTTACTGTTGGGGTTAGGGTTGGGCTGTTCTACCTGTAATATAGTTATTATGGTACATCCCAGTCGGGCTCCGCCTCCTGGGAGAGGTATAAAGGTCACTGCTCTGTCTGGGACCCCTCAGTCTGGGATCGTGTATTATATATGGTAGCTCTATTGTAGTAGTCAATAAAAGCCTTTATTTCCTCGAGCATCTCTAGCCTCGTGAGTTATATCGCGCATCACCATTTCAGTCCTTCATTGAGCAAGACTTGGGATATTTTGAGAATGGCAAGATTTCCAATTGTTTTGGAATTCAAGAATCTGCGGCAAGAATTTTATTGGACACTGAAAAGCCTCGAATGTCGATTTTCTGGTTTACATTCTCTTCCATTATGAAGTCAGAAAAACCCTTGGTAGGCTGGATCCACACTGCAGACTTTACTGATACAATGACTGTCGAGAGACTGATCACTGTGCCCACCCAGACAAGGAGGAGTACATCTGACAAAGTTCAATCAAGAACCTTTTCGTTCTTGTGGGAGGATGTAAAATTAACAAACGCGAACAAATCTGTAACCTTCTTTTGAACAGTTTCTAATAAAGATTGTGTGATAAGAGGCACAGTACGTTTTAACCTGCACTTGAAGGGAAGAATTGTGTAAGCATAAAGCATTAAATGAAGCGAGAGGTTAACAGCTGGCTGGAGACAATTATCAATTTCAATAAAGGGTGAAAGGGAGTCAGTAAAATTGATTATTTTTGCTTCAGCTGGCCCACCACCAGTTTACGGGCTATTTTAGGGACTGGATGTACAATCAGTTAAATACTATTGGGTTCAAACTGAGTTCAGAAAGATGGGAAAAAATATTTCTTCTGACTGTAAAGGTCTCACATCAAATGTGCCAGGGCAGGCTCATTACAAATGTTAGTGGACATTTGTGGCTGCTTTGCCATCAATAGCGGCTCACCCATGCTGCACAAAGGAGAAGGTGGTGTTTTTTTGGAAGAAATTTCATCTGAGGCTTAGTTAGACCTTAATCCAGTAAAGTTATCACATTTAGAGAGAAAATAGAATACAGAGCATGGAAGAAGCAACATGAATGTATGTCAGCAGCTTTGTATGTATTTAAGAAATATTCTAAGATACGTCTAGTGAATTAATTTTCAGTCCAATTGTCCAACATATCATTTTCTCAACCCAAAACATCAGTGGCATGAATGACCATTTAATCTATTTTTGTGGTGTTTGCTCAGAGATGAATGTTGGTTATCACTGACTGAACACTCTGGTTTGTTCAGTCAGTGCTAAAGGCTCCTCAGCAGCTATCTAAACAAGCAGACTAGATAACTAAGCCTCAGATGAAATTTCTTCCAAAAAAACACCACCTTCTCCTTTGTGCAGATGGGTGAGCCGCTATTGATGGTAAAGCAGCTACAAGCAAACAGATGAAAAAGAACAAGGCCTGCAGTCCTGATGGACTCCAGCTGAGGTCTTCAAAGCTGATTACTGTGGACTTCTGCTCACTTTAAGACTCCATGCACTCGTCCCACTCCCAGTACAGACTTACATATGCAATAAAGAGGAGCTCTGTACCAAATCTGAGCAGCACTGATCCCTTGTCCGGATGGGGCAGAGGAAATGATAAAGTTTTATACCACATGCAGTGGCAGTTTATTTCACAGTGCTACCTCTCACGAGGGTGTGATCTCCATTAGCTGACAGTTCACTGTCACGTTGCAAAATGGCACTAAGAAAAAAGCAGGACAGAACACAGAGCTGATTTAAATAACTAACCACATTACCAGCTTCATGAAGAAAAGCATTCATGTAGTTTTGGATGATTCCAGAATTTGAAACAAGTTTGTGTAAGAATACACTGCCCATGTATTTGCTATTCAGATACGTATTCGGTGAAGGAAATCAAAACAAAAACTATAAAGTGTTTTTGGGAATGTTCAAACTGAATCTCAACAATTTTCATTCAGAACAGGTCTTCTTATTGAGGTCTGGTGGCACAGTGGGTAGCACCCCTACCTCTGAGTCAGAAGCTCTGGCTGCGAGTCTCACCTCAGGACACGATGGCTGTGAAGGTGCGTTCATAAATGGACAAACAGGTTGATTGTCAACCTGCAAATCCTTCCAACGCCTCAATGGCTGATGGTAAGAGTGGGAGAGACAACTGGTCAGCCATGCTTGATGTGGAATGGGGCCCCTCCAGCTATAAGCCTCAGGCTAGCAAATTGTTCCAGGTGTTGTAGGTAAAATGATACCTCGGTACAAGTTAGTGAGTCAAAGTACAGTGGCTTTATTACAAAAGCTTTTGGGAGAATCCTGGCACCTAAAAGTGATTCAACAGACTTCTCATCGAGTACAAGTAAAAGCAGATATTTATACATTTATTGTTCCTGCCCTTCGTCACGTCTGCAGTTCTCCAGGTTGTCTGTCATTATTCGCCATCCGCCATGTGATTACTGCTGCCTCAGCGGTTTCTCCCTCTTTCGCAGCAGTCTCAAGGTCGTGGCTGTCTCCGTGTTGTTCCTCTGTTGTCTCAATATTGTTCCTCCTCTCTCAACAGCTGCAGTCTGTTTAGCTAGCACACAAGGTTGCACAAACAAGTTGCCATGCTCTTTGCAATGCTTTTGTACAGGTTCTAAGTATAAGGTTTAATATCATTAACCCATTCCCTTCTTCACAGGAATAACTAGCTATAGAAATGGATGAAAGTCTGCCTTAGTGCACCACTAGATGCGGGAAAAAAATTGGACAGATGGACAATTCTTGTTTTGGTGTCAGAAATCCATTCATGTCAGCAGAATGTGCTCATCTGTTTTGAGGTGATGAGCCTTTCAGTTTTTCTATACATCTATATTCCAAACAGCAAGCTGAAAATTAATTTTAGCAAAACATTTCTTGGTTAGAAAATCTAGTTCCTCCCCATTGAAGAGTAAGCTAGTAACTATTCTGATGGCTCAGAGATTTAAAACAAGCAGTCTGTTTCAGAGCAAGAAAATTATAACTTGGGGAGTGCACGGGAGTGTGGTGTTGAGATGGAGGATCAGCCATTTGAATGGCGGAGCAGGCTCGAAGGGCCAAATGGCCTACTCTTGCTCCTATTTTCTATGTTTCTTTGTAACTAATCTCTGCAAGTGCAGCTATAACACTACCGCAATTGGCCTTCATTAGTTGCCCTTGAAAAGGTGGCTGTGGGTCCACTGATTGAAATCATCTGGTGAAGGTACTGCCACATTGCTGCTTTTAGGTAGTGAACTGTATGATTTTGACTCAGTGCTGAAGAATAAAAGGTGGTATGTGACCAGGTCAGGATGTTGTGTGACATTAATGGGGAACTTGGGGGTGATGGTGATCCCATATAACTGTTGCCCTTGTCCTTTCAGGTGGTGGAGGTTGCAGATTTTTGGAAGTGCTGTCAAAGAAACCTTGGTGACTTGCTGCAGTGCATTTGTATATAATGCACCCTACAGCAACTGCGATTGAGGGAGTGGATGGTTCCCGCTGCCTCGGCAAAGCAGCCAGCATAATCAAGTACCCCACCCGGACATTCTCTCTTCCACCTTCTTCCATCAGGAAAAAGAAACAAAAGCTTGAGGTCATATACCAATCGACTCAAGAACAGCAGGGGCGATTCTCCCAAAAATAATTCTAAATATCGAATTCACGTAAAAACTGGGGTAAATCCCACTGGTTTTTAAAGTGAATCTCCCACATTCTATGCACTGCAGAGGGCTCCAGCGTGAATCTCGCAAAAAATCAGTGGGCGGGGCCATTTCCCACTGGAGATGCTGCACACGCACATCTCTGGGAGATCACTAAACAAGTCCTCCCAACACGGAGATCACTGGCCTCTCACACCCCCATAGACATTGCTGGCCTCATTGCTGACCTCTCACCCCCCTCATCCCCACAAGAACATCGCTGGCCTCCTGGCCTCCACATCCCCCACTGACCCAGACATCGCTGACCTCCACATGGCCCACTGACCCGGACATTGCTGGCTTCCCCATCTCCCACTGATCTGGACATGGCTGGTCTCCCCATCCCCTACTGACCCAGACATTAACAAGGCAGAGCTGTATATAAGCTGCAAAATAGACACACAGGCAGTCACACCAGGAAGATGGCACAGAGGAGAAATGCATCCAGATTTTCGGAAGGTGAGCAGGCACACCTGCTGGATGCAGTGGAGGAAAGGTGCCAGTTGCTCTACCCCACTCAGGGCCGTCAACTACTGAGTCACACCACAAGTGCATTATGGGAGGCAGTGGTTGCAGCTTTAAATGCCCGGACATTGGCACCTCGGTCCGGAGACCAGTGCCGGAAAAAGATGAACGACCTTCTTCAGGCTGCAAGGATGAGTGTACATCCCATTCTGAAACCAGTACATGTGCTCTGCTTACAATGTGAAACCATCCCCAGACACCTCAAGGGCAGTGAGATAGAGAATCTGGTGAACTGGTGCGGCAACAATAATCTCTCCCTCAATGTCAACAAAACGAAGGAGATTGTCATCGACTTCAGGAAGCGTAAAGGAGAACATGGCCCTGTCTACATCAACAGGGATGAAGTAGAAAGGGTCGAGAGCTTCACGTTTTTAGGTGTCCAGATCACCAACAACCTGTCCTGGTCCCCCCATGCCGACACTATAGTTAAGAAAGCCCACCAACGCCTCTACTTTCTCAGAAGATGAAGGAAATTTGACATGTCAGCTACGACTCTCACCAACTTTTACAGATGCACCATAGAAAACATTCTTTCTGGTTGTATCACAGCTTGGTATGGCTCCTGCTCTACCCAAGACTGCAAGAAACTACAAGCAGTCGTGAATGTAGCCCAATCCATCACACAAACCAGCCTCCCATCCATTGACTCTGTCTACACTTCCCGCTGCCTCGGCAAAGCAGCCAGCATAATTAAGGACCCCCCGCCCGCCCCACCAGATATTCTCTCTTCCAACTTCTTCCGTCGGGAAAAAGATACAAAAGTCTGAGGTCACGTACCAACCAACTTAAGAACAGCTTCTTCCCTGCTGCTGTCAGACTTTTGAATGGACTTATCTTGCATTAAGTTGATCTTTCTCTACACCCTAGCTATGACTGTAACACTACATTCTGCATCTCTCATTTCCTTCTCTATGAACGGTATGTTTTGTCTGTATAGCGCGCAAGAAACAATACTTTTCACTGCATGTTAATACATGTGACAATAATAAATCAAATCAAATCAAATCAATCGCCCCCTGCCCCCAGCATGGCCTTCAACCCCTGTGGCACCCCCCCAATCAGCTCACTCCAGTGGCGACTCATTTCCCCGAAATGGCCAACATGAGCTCCCCAACTCAGACACATATTGCAGCCCATGCCCTTCCATACATCATGCTTTCAATCCCCCCTCTGTCCCCACAGGAGAAAACTGCACTTAATCACCATGAGAGGGAAAAAACTGATGGGATGTTCCTGAGCTGCAGCTGCCGACGGGGTCTGAGCAGCGTGTCCTGGATTTGGCGGGGTGGGTGGGGTACAAGCCTAGAATGGTCACCAACAGCCAGATCGGACTCCGGCATGCAAGTGAGCATCAGTTGAGCCCTATTCTTCAGGTCTTCTATGAAGTAAGTGCCATGCTGTGTAGGCTGATTTCCTCCCTTCCGCTAACGTGTCCTTTCTTACTGGGGTGGTCACCGGGCCCTTCTGGTGTCGCCACCCCCCTGGTGCTCCTGAAGAAACTCCCCTATGGACACTTCTGACGACACCTCGCAGGGAGGACCTGGAGAATCCTCCGAGGACAGCACCAGTGAATCGGCACAGGCATCAACCACACAACCCACCAACACAGAGACTGCCACCACGGTGGGTCATGTTAGTGCTGAGGCTTCTGGGTCACTTACTGGTGAGCACATCACAGCCGCTGATGCACATCGGGTGGAGGCGGGCACATCCGAGGACTCTACCGGAGGTGTGCCGGAGGTGAGAATTCAGCTGACCCCAAGCCAGATGTGGAGATGCCGGCGTTGGACTGGGGTAAGCACAGTAAGAAGTCTAACAACACCAGGTTAAAGTCCAACAGGTTTATCTGGTAGCACAAGTCACAAGCTTTCGGAGCACTGCCCCTTCATCAGGTGAGTGGGAGTTCTGTTCACAAACAGGGCATATAAAGACACAAACTCAATTTACAAAATAATGGTTGGAATGCGAGTCTTTACAGATAATCAAGTCTTAAAGGTACAGACAATGTAAGTGGAGAGAGGGTTAAGCACAGGTTAAAGAGATGTGTATTGTCTCCAGCCAGGACAGTTAGTGAGATTTTGCAAGCCCAGGCAAGTCGTGGAGAGTTACAGCTAGTGTGACATGAACCCAAGATCCCGGTTGAGGCCATCCTCAAGGGACGGGGAAGGGTGGGAGAGGGTGGGGGAGCAGAAGGGTCATGTGGGTTGAGGGGGCAGCCTTGGGTTGGGGGGGTGTGGCTGCAGTGGCTCCTGGGGAAGGGTTTTGGAAGCAGCCCCATACTGTACGGCACCAACTAGGTGAAGCGGGCTACTAACAGGGCCTCCATTGCTGCCCTGCCTTGCTGGACACCCGCCATCGCCGCCTGCACTCCATCCTCTGGCTTCGCGTGTGGCACCTCCTCCACATCTGGTTGGTGCCGATCCTCTTCCTCTTCCTCCAGCTGGTCTCCCCGCTGCTGCGCGATGTTATGCAGGGTGGAGCACACGATGATGATGCGGGAGGCACGCACCGGGTTGTATTGGAGGGCACCCCCAGAGCGGTCCAGGCAGTGGAACCACATCTTCAGCAGCGCTATGCAACAATCTACTACGGACCAGGTGGCAGCGTGGCCCTCATTATAACGGGTCTCCTCCTCGGTCTCGGACCTCCTGGCATCATCAGCCATGACCTCAGCCCTTGTCCCCCACGAGACATCCCGGCAGCCTGGGCTGGTCTTCAAATAGCCCAGGGATGTCCGACCACCTCAGCACATACCTGTCATGGACACTCCCTGGGTGGTGTGCACTGACCTGCATGATGATCATCTGGTGGTCACATGCGATTTGTACATTGAGGGAGTGGAACCCCATTCTTTTAATAAAAGGTTGCCCCTCACCTCGCGGGGACCGCAGGGTGATGTGTGTCCCATCCACTCCCCCTGCACATGGGGCATCCCGGCAATGGCGGTGAAGCCTGCAGCCCAGGCCTCCTGCTGAGCCTGCCCAACGCCAGAATGGATGTATTGGCTTGCCAGGGTGCACAAGGCATCTGTCGCCAGGCGAACACCAGTCTGTGGACTGAGGCCTGAGAGATTCCACAGAGGTCGCCACTGGATGCCTGGAATGATCCTGTGGCGTAGAAGTTGAGTGCCCAACGTCAACTTAACTTTTACTGGGAGTGGGTGGCTTCCCCTCCCCTGAGGTGCCAGGTGTGCTAGGCCCTCACATAAGTGCTGGGCTATATCCTTGGACAGGCAGAGTCGGCGACGGCACATGGCCTCCGATAGGCCCTCAAAAGACCTCCTGGTCCGGTACTGCCTCAGCCTCCTCCTGCTCCTGGCCACCCTTTCGGGAGACTGCTCTTCCACTTCATGGCCATCAGCGGCAGCCCCCTGCTCTCATCCCTCCAAGTCTGCCATTGGTTGCTCCTGGAGTGATCTAGCTATTCTCTCCACCTCCTGAGCCGCCTCTTCCTCCTCAGCCGCCACATGATGGCCAGCTCTAAATCAATAAGACCAAAATCCATTCTGCACGGTGGGGGTTAGAGAGAGAGCGTGATTGATAGATATATGTCATTGCTTGCAGCTATCCCAGCACCACTCCTCCTCCCTAAAACCCCAGCACTCAGTGCAGTCCCTCACCACACCCCACAGCCAGTACAAAGGAACAGCCCAGTAGCTGCAGACAGCAGCCTGCCCAGCACTCAGTAAAGGACCCCACCCCACCCTGCAGAGACTACATGAAACATTCCTGGGCCTGGGGACAGCACTTCCAGCTCTCCAGGAACTTCCCCACTGCAAGCAGAAATTTTCCAGCCCCTGCCTCCAATCTCTCCCGCACTCCGGAGGCTGCAGCTCCATAACACTTACCTACTTACTCCTCTTCAATGCTGCCACGTCAGGTCCTGGCTTTTATAGAGCTGTTTTAAAGTCTGCCAGCGTCGCGTCACGCCGGAGAGGTGAAGGACGCTAGCGGTGGGGAGAATTTAGTCGCAGACCCACTAATGATATAACCTCGGTAACACATGCAGATCGCCGCCACGCTGATTTTCAGCGCGAATCGGATGACGCTGAAAAACTTTGGCTGGGAGACGTGCAGAGGCCCAGCCACCCAGTGGGAAGCCCGTGAAACAGCCACCGCTGGTGTCTCCCGGCCCGCTGCGCTATTCGAGCAGTGCAGCGGATGGGAGAATCGCCCCCAGCTTCTTCCCAGCTTCTTCCCTGCTACCATTAGACTTTTGAATGGACTTACCTTGCATTAAGTTGATCTTTCTCTACACCCTAGCAATGACTGTAACACTACATTCTGCACTCACTCCTTTCCTTCTCTATGTATGGTATGCTCTGTCTGTATAGCGCGCAAGAAACAATACTTTTCACTGTATGCTAATACATGTGACAATAAATAAATCAAATCAAAATGCGTAAATTGAAAGTGACTGGTCTGGTGCAGTTGGGAACATTCTCAGGCTGTCTTGGGTTGCAGAGCAGAGGCAATCTTAGTTTATGGAAATTCTGGTGCATAGCATGAAAATACTTAAGAGTAACAGGTCTCATTCTACAGTTTACATCAATGTGGACAATACAAACTCAATGTTGATTCTTGAAGGCATGTTTAAATGAAAATCTGCTAAAAAAAAGTCAGAATAATAATGCAATCAAATATGTTGATATCATAAAAAGGTTAGAAATATACATCTAAAATGGAAGAATAAGTACTTCTTAAAATATCTTATGCAGAAGCTAAAGTTTTACTAAACGTTTATAAACTGCATTTTATCCTTCAAACCTAATGGAGATAAGGACACAGAAATCAGGGATGTTCATTTGTATATTGCCTTCTTGAATTACATCATTTGGAGCTGATGTCTTCTTAAGTTTATTATGAAGTAAATTCCTTGCTAAAATATATTAAAGCAGAGTGTGGGGCTGACCAGCTGGATAAATAATGGATAAGCAACTGTAGCTTTATTAATCTGTCTGCAACTCCGCTAAATTGGATAGCTCCCAAAAACAAATGCCAGGATCACGAGGCACAGTTACTCCATTCTGTTCAGTGTGATGCAGGCAGCAGATTAACTTTGTGCTGCCTGCTCATTATAGTGACTGCTCAGTGCAGCCAGCATTGACTGTTCTGTTTATTGGCTTCTGGAATAAGTCTTCAGAGGCAGAAGTCCCTTTACCAAAATCCCTTTATTTACAAACTCTAACGGCAGCACACAGAGAAATATCAGTCAGCAGTCTACCTCCGGCGGGTGTCAGAGGAACTGACACTCCCAGTTAAGTACAAGGTAAAGACTCCCTGATTAGCCTATCAATTGACTCCTTAATCAGGGAGTCCAATCTGAATGGTCTGATTGAAATCATTACAGCTACAAGCATTAGCAAAGGGCTCAATACTATTCTTTGCTATCATTCTTCAGGCAAAGCTCGCATCATTTAAAGCTGGTTTGTACCTCTTAAAGTGGAGGAACAGTCTGGCTGCAACAGATGCTGGAAGTGGCTGGGCAAGAGGATCTGACCTACAAGAAGAGTGAATATAGCATAATAGGATAGAGAGCATGTCCTAAAGTTCTCAGATACAGCACTGGAGGTTTTGATACATGAGGTGCATGGAAAGAGAGAGGTGTTCTTCTCTCAAAGGGCCCAGAAGCCCTCCAGACGTACACTCAAAAGAAAACGGGAGCAGATAGCCAGCTCTGTCAATGCAACCAGCGTAAGCCCTGTGGACCAGGATGCAGGAAAAAGTTTAATGACCTCATACGAGTTGTCAAGGTGTAAGGATTCATCTCCAGAAACCTTATCCTTACAAATGAACCACTAGCCTGACACACTTCCCAATTCACCACACCCCCTTTACTCACCCACTAATATTCTCTTCAATCCTGACTCATACCTAATATTCATAAACCTCACCCTCACACACTTAACAATGCTGCAAGCCTTACAAACACATCTATGAGCTTACACGCACTGCCAGCTATTCAACCATGACAAGCATATCACCAATACAAATTCCACTGCTTCACCTAAAAAAGGCGAATGCCTGGATGCTTTTCCTTATTGGACACCTATGTTGCATCAGGAGAAAGTGAAGAGTTGGTCATGGACATCTTGCTGGGTATCACTCTTGCTCTGCGTAAGGAATTGAAGACAGAGATGAAGCCAGGCAGAGCAGCACCAACTACTGCAGGAAAGGTACCTATCCATGGCCAGGAAGTGCTGAATACAACAGAAAAAAAGCATGAGAGCAAAGATTGTCAACCTTCTGGTGCCTAGTAGAGTTGTGGGGCTAACAGAAGTGACTGTTGGTCTATCTTTCACCATGCATGATTAAGGTTGAATGTCTCCATTTAATGTTATTATATTGTTTCAAATGTATGTCTTTCAATACTAGGGTTTTTACACAAACAATCGAAGAAAATTGTTTCCTTTACTACTTCTCAATCTTATCCACCAACAGCTCCTGGTTAGCATAGCTGACTTTACCTAAGACTCTTAATTGATAAGCATCAACTACTTTTATTGAGTCATTTTCTGCTTTAGTCTGTGTTTCATTTGGTCAACACTATTAATCATGATACAGATAAAAAATTATAATATATTAGAGGAGGTGTTAAGGCCCAGGCCGGAAACTCCAAGGTGTTTTGTGAAGGTAGTCTAGACCCTAAGTTTTGCATTTGATTTTGGCATTGGTGAGCATAAGGTCTTTCACTCCAGGTATGATTCAAGTGACCCACTAGGAAACTATTATAAAACAAAGTTTATTTAAGAACACAGTTAGAATACAACAAAAAGAATTAGCATAACTTTTACCAATTACAAGACTTGAACATGACACAGTATAATTCTTAACAGCTAGCTATCTCTGTTGTTCCAATTTAAAACAATATCCCACAGATATACACCCTTCTTCATAATTAGTTAGCATAAACACAAGTATGCTCACATACCTTTCCCACACATACTTGTCTGAGAATAGAGAGAGACTGCTCTCTCTTAGCTCAAAATCAGCATCAAAAACAACAACACTTAGACTGCAAAAACTCCAACTCCAGAGAGAGGGAAAAACACTGCTGTCTCCCTTAGCTCCAAGTAGCTTCTGGAAAATGAAACTAAAACTGGACTTCTCTGTGAAAACATAGCTGTCCCCAGTCATATGATCTACTTGTCAATCACCTCCAATCACGTTCTACTCTGCCATCCCAGCGGAACACTAAAACAACAGAACACTGCATCAGTTCAGATTCGAACAACCATGATACCAATTATGCTGCTTCAGTAACAATAAAGGACACTGTCGGCAGACAACATGGCTCTGACAAAACCCCAGGGACTGCTAAAGCATCCTGCAGAGAAACATGATTAAAATACATTTCTTAAAGGCACAGTATCGTCACAGAAGCAACAGTTGTCAAGAAATCAAGGACTCAATCTCCAGCCCTTCTTTTACCCTCATCCACCTGACATAACACTACAGAAACAGGCCATTCAACCCAACCTGTGCTGATATTTATACTTCACATGAGTCTCCTCATATTCCATCTACCTCATTTGCCTTTCAGGAATTTATAAAGGACAAACTTACACCGGCACAGGCTTAACCACAAACATTTTTATTAACAGAAATATCACTCTTAACTCTGAATATAAAAGCTTTAAACTAGGGTAATGATGCCACAGAACACTTGAATCAGTTGACTTATTAATAAAAGCCTCCACGAAAAACCTCATATTTCTGTCCAAATCTCAACTCAAACTCCCCCTGGAGTTTATTTATCTTTAAACCTCAGCCCCAATATCCATCGGATCTGACTGATACAACTCCCCACACAGTTGGTCCTTCCACGAGGAACTATAGGCTGTGAGGTAGGGTGACCATTCCTGAGCCTCCTTTGTGACTGCAAGCCAAGACTCAACTGCCTTGCCCTTTTTGTTACAAAACTTAATCAAAGATATCAAAGCATATTCTGGAGACGCCCTGTTTGGATGGTCAGCGTTTAGTGCCTTTTAATTACTTTTAACCTCGCTCTTGCCTTAGTCCAGACAAATCATTCACCATGATGTTGTTTCCACATGGACCCCATTCAGGTGTAATGTCTCTGGCTCCCAAGTTGATATGCATGTCATAAAGTCTAATTCTCCTTCCTGTTGTTAATGCTTGGTTGTATGGCCATTGTCTGGGGCTATCAGTTCTAACGGTCTCCCAGTTTCTTTAATTGGATTTTCTGATGGCCACTGTTTTGTCTTTGAAGTGGTAATTATCCAGTGGCTTGGTTTTGGTATTAATGTGTTTTGAAGATCAACCCCTTACAGTACAGTTGAGGTTTGGCCTGTTTGCAGTATTCATGTTGATGAAGCTTTTGGCCATTTTAGATTTAATAAAAATCCAGTTGGAGGAGATTCCAATCCTGCATCTCCCCGGATCACTGCACCTGACACAACCAAATAAAACAGTGTGGTCTCCTTTGTGTGTGCATATCAGAGGCATAGAGAAAATGCAAAAAGACAAAGTCCTGAGCCAGCATCTCAACCAACACTCAATCATCTGCAGTAGAATCTTCCGGGTGAAGATCGGCCTTAGCGGTCGCCTACATACCAATCAGAACTCTACCAAACACTGCAGATGATGAGCAGGTTCATTTTCACTATAAAGGATGAACAAGAGAGCGTTATCACCTCAAAAAACGAAAATAGGTTCATTAAACATAACTTATCCTTTACAAATTCATGTTGGCTCTCAGTCTGATCAGTTCATATTTGTCCAATTGTTCCATCACTCTGGTCCTTGTATTAAGTTCTGGTAAATTCCCCACAACAGAAATTAGTTGACTAGGCTCATAATTTTGAAGCTTATCTGTCTTACCTTTCTTGAATAGTGGCAGGACAATGGCAATGTTACAATTCAATTCCTCAATCAAGAATGTTTGGGAGGACTATGACAATACAATTTCCCCATCAACTTCTTTAATGCCCTAGGATGGAAACCATCAAGGTCGTGAAATTTGCCTATTAAATCTTGCCTACTAAAACTTATAAATAAGTTATTTTTATTTTCCATCATATCTTTGGTACTTTGTCCTCATCCATTGTTGTGAAGATGAATACAAAGCATCTAATATGCTTGCCATTTTCTAATTTTCAATTACAATTTCACCCATCGCTGTCTTCAAGGGATCCAGAATATGCTCAGCCACCACCCTTCTCATAATTGTTCACTTCTCTTTTTGTTCAATTAATTGACTGGGGAGCTGGATATCTACTCAGAGAGGAGAAGGCTAAGAGGAGGTTGGATGGAGATACTTAAAATCATGGAGGGCTTAGAAAGAAAACTGTTTTCAATAGCTGGAGGGTCAATAACTAAAGGGCAGAGATTTAAAATGATTGACAAAGACAACCAGCGACAAAACATGAGGAAAAACGTTTTTAGGCAAAGGGTGGTTAAGATTTACAATGCACTGCAGTGGAAACAGATTCAATAGTAGCATTCAAAGGAGAATTGGATAGATGCTCTAAGGAGACAAAAATTGCAGGAATAAGGGGAAAGAACAGGAATTGGGACTAACTGGATTGCTCTTTGGAAGAGTGGACTCGGTGGACTGAATGGCCTCCAATGCAGTACCATTCTTTGATTCTACAAGGTACGCAAGTAGATCTCTTGCTTTTAGGGGTATTAATATGTCTTGTATTATACCAAAACTCCTTTGAACACCTCTAATCGTTCATGGATAGTTCTATCCATTAGTAGTACAGAGGGATCTAGGTGTTCTAGCGCATGAATCACAAAAAGCTAGCAGGCAGGTTCAACAAATAGTTAAGAAGGCAAATGGCATTTTGGCCTTTATTGTAAAATGGATTGGAGTTTAAAAATAGGTAGATTTTATTGCAATTGTACAGGGTGTTGGTAAGGCCTGGAATACTGCGTGCAGTTTTGGTCCCTTATCTCAAAAAATATATAGTACCTTAGAAGGCAGACCAAAGGAGATTCACCTGGCTAAATCCTGGGATGAGAGGGCTGCCCTGGATAAGTAATGGAAAAGTAACAAAGACTAAATACAGACCCAGATTAAATAGTTTGGGTCTATATTCCTTGGAGTTTAGAAGTGTGAGAGGTGACCTTATTCAAACATATAAGATCCTGAGGCAGCTTACCAGGGTAGATAATAAGTTGTTTTCACTAGTGGGAGAGTCTTGAACAAGAGGATATACAAGATAAAAAAGGCCTATCATTTAAAACTGAGGTGTATAGAAATTTCTTCTCGCAAAGGGTGGCGAATCTCTGGAATTCTCTGCCCGAAAGGGTAGTGAAGGCTGGTTCATTAGAATATTTAAAGTGGAGGTGGATAAATATTTAATAGATCAAGGAATAGAGAGCTATGGGGAAATGGTACCGAAAAGGAGTTAGAATGATAGAATCATACATTGCAGAAGAGGCCCTTCAGCCCATCGAGTCTGTACTGGCATTCAAGAAAGACCTGAATGCCCATGTAATACCATTTACCAGCGCTTGGCCCAAAGTCTTGAATGCTATGATGTGCCAAGTGCTCATCCAGATACTTTTTAAAAGATGTGAGGCAACTCGTCTCTACCATCCTCCCAGGCAGCGCATTCCAGACCATCACCACCCTCTGGGTAAAAAACGTTTTTCCTCACATCCCCCCTGAACCTCCTGCCCCTCACCTTGAACCTATATTCCCTTGTGACTGACCCTTCAATTTTGGAGAACAGCTGCTCCCTATTCACTCTATCCATGCCCCTCTGTGGTGAACCATCGTTGGTTCCCACTGTGGGGTTGTTCTAATGTTATTGTTGGGCTAGGGTGTTCACACTGTGGGATTGTTCTAATGTTGTTGTTGGGCTAGGGTGGGATTAATACACCTGTGGTTGTTACTGTTGTGGCACATCCCAGTCGGGCTCCGCCTCCTGGGAGAGGTATAAGACCCCCTGCTCGGGCGGGACCTCATCAGTCTGGGGTGGTGTACTTACGTTCTAGTAGTTCCATTGTTAGGCAATAAAAGCCTTCAGTTACCGAAGCCTTGTGTCTTGAGTTCGATTGACGTGCATCAATTTTATTGCCTAACACTAAGCTCTCGACGGAAAGGAGAGTATGGAACAAATCTTAAAGCCAGAGCGTCTGACGCTGGATCCACGTGCGGTGGGCGCCTCTAACACCTTCGACCACTGGCTGAAGTGTTTTGAGGACTACCTGGCAGCCTCTGCAGCGGTCATCACAGATGACGACAGACTCCGGGTCCTCCATGCGAGGGTAAGCGACACTGTCTACCTCGCGATCCGTGCGGCCACCACCTACCCGAGGGCCCTCGAGCTTTTAAAAAAGCGCTACACGAGACCTCCCAACGAGATCCACGCTCGTTACCTCCTCGCTACACGACGTCGGCAGTCGGGCGAAACCATGGAGGATTACGCCAATGAGCTCTTGCAGCTTGCCAGGGGCTGTGACTGCAAAGCTGTGTCGGCTGAGCAGTATATGTATGACCTCGCCCGAGATGCGTTTGTGGCAGGGGTAGGGTCTTCGTACATCCGTCTCAAGCTGCTGGAAAAGGGGAATCTCAACCTGACCCAAGCGATGGAGATGGCTGAAATGCTTGAGGCGGCTTCGAAGAGCTTGGTCCTGTATCCGGAGGACCACGTGGAGATAATGTGGCAGGAGCAGTCACAAATCCCTCCTCGCCCCACAGGCTCGAAGTGCAGTGTTATGGCGTGCTCCCATGTAGACCCGACGACGGCGGCAGCCCCATGCGGCCCGCGGTGCTACTTCTGCGGAGGAGCCAAGCATCCACGACAAAAGTGTCCTGCTAAAGCGGTGGTCTGTAATCAATGCGGTAAAAAGGGGCACTACGCGAAGGTGTGCAGATCAAAGCCCAAGAATGGCAGTGCAGCCTGTGACCCTTCAGAACGGGGATCATCACCATCGACGTCGAAGTACCCATGGGGTTCGTCCACGTGCGAGTCCAGGACGACGCCATTGTGGTCGACGGAGTCGGAGGAGGATGACCACCAGGAGTCGCTACGCTTGGCGCCCTCAACCATGTGCGATTCATGGGGGCGGCCATTTTGGTCGACGACGACCAGGAGCGACCAGCAGGGGTCCTCAGCATCGACCTCAGCTGCCTGCAGTGACGTTCAAGGGCCAACGGTGGCGTCGATCACCCTGAACCAGGCTAAGCACCACAGGCTTGACTGTTCAATGATGGACATAAAGGTAAATGGTCGTACAATTTATTGTCTGTTTGACAGCGGGAGCACTGAGAGCTTTATTCACCCTGACACTGTAAAGAGGTGTGGACTCCAGGTTCAACCTGCCAAACAGACAATCTCTATGGCATCACGGTCCCGGTCTGTCCCTGTTCAAGGACGTTGTGTGGTAACTCTGAAAGTGCAGGGCACAATTTACGAGCGATTCAGGCTCCTTGTGTTGCCGCATCTTTGCGCACCAATTCTCCTCGGACTAAACTTTATGGTCCACATGAAGAGTGTGATCCTACAGTGGCCCACTCCCTTCGCTGACAGTAGGGGACCAGCTGCAGTCTCCAAATTGTCCAAAGCGCCCCGCATGCAATCTTTCTACATTAAAGACCACCACACCCTCTTTATTCAAGAATCTGGTACCAGGCTGCAAGCCCATCGCTACTAAAAGTAGGCGTTACAGCGCTGAAGATCGGATCTTCATCAGATCTGAGGTTCAGCGGCTCCTCAAAGAAGGGATCATACAGCCCAGTGTTAGTCCGTGGAGAGCACAGGTCGTGGTGGTTAAGAGCGGGAACAAACCCCGGATGGTCATTGATTACAGTCAGACCATTAATCGATATACGCAGCTGGATGCGTATCCTCTCCCGCGCATATCTGATATGGTCAATCAGATTGCGCAATACCGGGTGTTCTCCACCATAGACCTTAAGTCCGCCTACCACCAACTCCCCATCCGCCCAGAGGACCGACACTACACGGCTTTTGAGGCGGATGGTCGTCTGTATCAGTTTCTTAGGGTTCCATTTGGTGTCACCAATGGGGTCTCGGTCTTCCAGCGTGCTATGGACCGAATGGTGGACCAGAACGGGCTGCGGGCTACCTTCCCGTACCTGGATAATGTCACCATCTGCGGCCGTGATCAGCAGGACCATGACACAAATCTCCAGAACTTTTTACGCACTGCATCTCGCCTGAATTTGACCTACAACAGGGAGAAGTGTGTATTCCGTACGCGCCGGTTAGCCATCCTGGGATACGTAGTGGAAAACGGGGTCATTGGCCCTGATCCCGACCGTATGCGCCCCCTTACTGAACTTCCCTTGCCCGCTAGCGCAAAAGCACTGAGAAGGTGCCTAGGCTTCTTCACCTATTATGCGCAGTGGGTCCCCAACTACGCGGACAAAGCCTGTCCGCTTATTAAGTCCACGACTTTTCCACTCACGCCAGAGGCCCAATTGGCCTTCAAGGCATTGAAACACGACATTGCGAAAGCCACGATGCACGCGGTAGACGAATCCATCCCTTTTCAGGTAGAAAGCGATGCATCTGATTTCGCCCTGGCCGCCACACTAAACCAAGCAGGCAGGCCCGTCGCGTTTTTTTCCCGCACCCTCCAAGGTCCCGAAATTCGGCATTCAGCGGTGGAAAAGGAGGCCCAGGCCATTGTGGAGGCCGTCAGACACTGGCGCCATTACCTGGCGGGGAAGCGGTTCACCCTGATCACGGACCAGCGATCCGTGGCGTTCATGTTCAATAACACGCAGAGGGGCAAGATCAAGAATGACAAGATCTTGCGGTGGAGAATTGAGCTCTCCACCTATAATTACGATATCATGTATCGTCCAGGGAAACTCAATGAGCCCTCGGATGCCCTCTCACGCGGAACATGCGCTACTATGCAGGAGGATCGCTTGAACGCCCTCCATAATGACCTGTGCCATCCTGGGGTCACTCGGCTCTACCACTTTATCAAAGCCCGCAACCTGCCTTACTCGGTGGAGGACGTCAGGTCAATGACAAGGAGCTGTCGGATTTGCGCGGAATGCAAACCGCACTTTTACCGACCTGACCGGGCACATTTGGTCAAGGCCACTCGCCCCTTCGAGAGGCTGAGTGTGGATTTTAAGGGCCCCCTTCCCTCAACAGATCGGAACGTGTACTTTCTGAACATAATAGACGAGTACTCCCGGTTCCCGTTTGTTGTCCCCTGCGCGGACACGTCGACTGCCACGGTGATCAAGGCATTCCGTGATCTTTTTACCCTGTTCAGGTACCCCAGCTATATACATAGCGACAGGGGCTCGTCGTTCATGAGTAATGACTTGAGGCAATTCCTGCTCTCATACGGGGTTGCCTCTAGTAGGACCACGAGTTACAACCCTAGGGGCAATGGACAGGTGGAAAGAGAGAATGCTACAGTCTGGAAGGCTGTCCTATTGGCGCTGAAGTCCAAAGGCCTTCCAGTCTCCCATTGGCAGGAGGTCCTCCCAAATGCGCTTCACTCCATTCGCTCCCTCCTGTGTACGGCAACCAATGCTACTCCCCACGAGAGGATGTTCTCATTCCCTCGGAAGTCATCCTCGGGGATATCTTTACCAGCCTGGTTGACGTACCCAGGACCCGTCCTTCTGCGGCGACATGTAAGGGCCCGCAAGTCCGACCCCTTGGTCGAACAGGTCCACCTCCTCCACGCCAACCCTCAGTATGCCTATGTGGCATATCCTGATGGGCGAGAGGACACAGTCTCGATCCGAGACCTGGCGCCCGCAGGGGACGTAGCAACTCCTGTCGCTCCCATACCCCCAGTGACGAATCCCTTATCCCTTATTTCTCCCCCGGACGTGGCGCGGACAGCACCGGGACCAGTGCATAACAGTTATACTCCAATGTACAGCTTGCCTGAGACCCGGAGATCGGCGCCATCGCAGAATGTACCGGGATCCCCTGCACTACCGCTTCATCAGGGTCAACCGGCCTGTGAGTCCACGAGAGGACAGCCGGACGCTGTTTTGGGGAGAACGCCACCGCAAGCACCTACTCCAGTGTCACCGCCGGTATTGAGGAGGTCACAACGACGGTGCGGTCCTCCAGACCGTCTGGACTTATAATCTGTTGACTTTTTTTTAGTCTGTTTTCGTACCCCGCCGGCCTTTGTTCTCAAAGGAGGGGTGAAT
Source organism: Mustelus asterias (assembly GCF_964213995.1). Taxonomy (NCBI): domain Eukaryota; kingdom Metazoa; phylum Chordata; class Chondrichthyes; order Carcharhiniformes; family Triakidae; genus Mustelus; species Mustelus asterias. Next base: position 106,571,383 of record NC_135805.1, on the reverse strand, counting down.
GTGGTGAACCATCGTTGGTTCCCACTGTGGGGTTGTTCTAATGTTATTGTTGGGCTAGGGTGTTCACACTGTGGGATTGTTCTAATGTTGTTGTTGGGCTAGGGTGGGATTAATACACCTGTGGTTGTTACTGTTGTGGCACATCCCAGTTGGGCTCCGCCTCCTGGGAGAGGTATAAGACCCCCTGCTCGGGCGGGACCTCGTCAGTCTGGGGTGGTGTACTTACGTTCTAGTAGTTCCATTGTTAGGCAATAAAAGCCTTCAGTTACCGAAGCCTTGTGTCTTGAGTTCGATTGACGTGCATCACCCTCATAATCTTGTACACCTCAATCAGGTCACCCCTCAGTCTTTGTTTTACAAAAACAACCCAAGTCTATCCAACCTCTCTTCATAACTTAAATGTTCCATCCCAGGCAGCATCCTGGTGAGTCTCCTCTGCACCTGTTCCAGTGTAATCACATCCTTCCTGTAATGACGTGACCAGAACTACACACAGTACTCTAGCTGTGATCTCACCAAAGTTCTATACAACTCCAACATGGCTTCCCTGTTATGCCTTGTGTCCCTTTTCCTTTTTTGACCACCCCACTGACATGCCCTTCCATTTTCAGGGATCTATGGACAAACACACCAAGGTCCCTTTGTTCCATAGTTCCTGGTGTCATGCCACTCATTGAATATTTTCTTGTCAAATTACTACTTCCAAAATGTATCACCTCACCCTTTTCAGGGTTAAATTCCATCTGCCACTTATTGCTCATTTGACCATTCCATCTATATCTTCTTGTAGCCCAAGACACTCCGCCTCACTGTTAACCACCCGGCCAATCTTTGTGTCATCTACAAACTTACTAATCCAACCCCCCACATAGTCATTTATGTCATTTATATAAATGACAAATAATAGGGGATCCAACATAGATCCCTATGGTGCGCCACTGAACACTGGCTTCCAGTCATTAAACCAGCCTTCTGTCATCCTCCATCTCCTACAACTGAACCAATTTTGAATCCACTTCATCAAGTTACCCTGTATCCCCTGTGCATTTACCTCCTTTACAAGTCTCCCATGAGGGACCTTGTCAAAGGCTTTGCTGAAATCCATGTTGAGTTGAGGCCAGCATAGATCAGCCATGATCATATTGAATGGTGGGGCAGGCCTGAAGGGCCTGGTGGCCTACTCCTGCTTCTATTTCTTGTGTTTTTGTGTGTTGTGTAGGGAAAAGGGCCCCATTGTGGAGAGGGTAGGAAAGGCCTGGTGCGTTGCGCGGTGAGATGATCAGGGTCTCAGGGAAGAGCCAATGGGAGAGGGAGGTCTGAAGGTCAATGAGCTTTAAGGGGAGTGTGTCCTTAGATGGGAGATCGACAGGAGATGTTCCCACCACCTCCCCACATACCCCCCAACCTCTCTGCTTGAGATATAACTTTGATTACTACCAGCCTTCCCACCTGGAGGTTTGATGTTCCCATCAGTCTACAAATTGAGGGTTTATGGGAAATGGCCCTTAGGTGGGGATTAATTGGCCATTTAAGGGCTTCAATTGGGGCCAGGACTGGTTTATCATTCGAGGCCTTGCCCAAGGCAGCATAAAATAACAAGGGAATCTCATCACTGCAGTGTTAAGTTCCTCAGTTTGATTGTGGTGGCAGAGGCTACTATCCCTCAATTAATGAATATTCTATAACAATTTTGATTCTGTTCTTCTGCCCTTTGTGCAGCTTCCTGCTCCACAGTGCCGAGAGTAGCACTGAGGCGGTCCTAAACCACAACATCCCCCCTCAGCTTCACAGCATTAAGTATGTTGTACCTGTTGGACAGTATCAGTGTCTAGTAGAGAAGCATAACATTTGAGCCCACGTTTCTTCCTTGTCAGTCCTGTTGTAACTAATTAAGTTATTTTAGTATTTTCTTCACCTGGCATATCTATAATCACTGTTTGTTGAACTCTGCTCTTAACCTTCTTTAAAAATTTTAACTATAGTTTTTACTTATGTTTCAGTCAGTTTGTTTCTGACCGTGCCAACTCCCCATATCACCATTATCTTCCATTTATCAAAGGTCTTTTTCCCATTCTATTTATCCTTTCATGAGAGATTTGGACCCAGCTCGGTTCTGACCCAGAACTGTTGCCAGTGTCCCATGAAACGGAACCCTTCCTTCTCAGATCACTCCCTTAGCTACATGTCTATCTTTCTGATCTGTTTGTTTTGATCTGTTTGTCCAAAGATGTGCGGGTTAGGTTGATTGGCCATGCTAAAAATTGCCCTTAGTGTCCTGAGATGCGTAGGTTAGAGGGATAAGTGGGTAAATATGTAGGGATGTGGGGGTAGGGCCTGGGTGGGATTGTGGTCAGTGCAGACTCGATGGGCCGAATGGCCTCTTTCTGTACTATAGGGTTTCTATGTATGCCAATTTACACATGGTTTGGATAATAATCCTGAGACTCCCACCCTAGAGGACCTGCTTTGTAATTTAGTTCCTAACTCCTGATATTCCAAAGCAGAACCTCCTCAATTTCCTTCCCTACATCATTGGTCCTAACATGAAATACGGCAACTTGATCTTCACCGTACATATCTAAATTCCTTTCCAGTCACTTTGTGATATCCCTTACTCTGGCACTAGGTGGGCAACACATCCTTCAGGACCCTTGATTGTGGTGGCAACTACCCTCAATTAATGAATACTCAAGGTGGTGGAGGCGGACACACTGGGAACGTTTAAGACTTATCTAGATAGCCATATGAACGGAGTGGGAATAGAGGGATACAAAAGAATGGTCTAGTTTGGACCAGGGAGTGGCACGGGCTTGGAGGGCCGAAGGGCCTGTTCCTGTGCTGTATTGTTCTTTGTTCTCCATAACAATTTCAATTCTGTTCTTCTGCCCTTTGTGCAGCTTCCTGCTCCACAGTGCCTAGATTAGCACTGAGGCGGTCCTAACCCACAACTTTCCCCCCTTAGCTTCACAGCATGTTACACCTGCTGGACAGTATCAGTGTCTATTGGATCTTCTCTATCTCACCTGGTTTCCTCCTATTCTGTTTGCTGACAGTCATACTGCCCATTTCATACACCTGTACTTTCCTCTGGAAAAAACGAGCCAGAATCCTCCCCTTCCCTTATGTGTCAGAATTTCCCTCATATCTCACATTCCAACTCAAATGACTCCGTTGGAATGTCTCAAGGTGGACATTTCACACAAATGAGACAATCTGGGACTCTCATAGTTCACACATATCACAATCCAGATGCTGCCATTTAGAGATTTTATGCATTTGATTATGAATGTCTTTCTTTTATTTTCCTATTTATTACTGATTTATATGTGATTTTTATTCAATGCAACTCGAATCAATTTAATGTTAGTATCCACTACTTAATTCATGGAGGATTTGAAGATGAAGTTAGCGCTCCCTAATGTTCAGTGCTAGTATAACAGCTCTAATATCAAGTTTTTCAGTGCAATAAAACGACTGAGCAGCAGAGAGCAGTAACGAAGAGCCATTTAAACAAGTTTGAATGCAGGCTGAAACACTGCAATTTTACAAGTTTTTAAAAAGTGAATGAAATGATTATTCCGAACACTGAATGGTAATATAAAATATAAAAAGGAGCAATGCGGTGATCATGATATCCTCCAGAAACAGGTGGGAGGGAAAGTTTTAATGTAAATTATACACAAAGGATCTCTTTGCATTTATGCAGGATGCTAGTTCTGTAAATCTGTATAGTTGAATTGGTATAATGTAATGGTAATATTCTCTCAATAAAAAAATTAAAACGTCTTTTTTAAGAAAAGACTATGTTTCACTGTGTCAACCAGGCTGCACTGCAACGTCTATTCACAGGCGCGATCCGACTACTGATGGGCACGGGGGCTTTGACCTGCTCCGTTACCCGACCTGGGCCGATTCACCCCTCTTTACACGACCTGGTGATCCCGGATTCCTCCGGGGACACCATATCGATGCCCAGCTTAGTGAGGACACCTGATCGGCATAGTCCGCAGCAGCCCAGAACTCCTGATCTCAAGCAATCCGATAGCCTCAGCCTCCGAGTCGCCGGATTACAGGCGCGCGCCACCGCGCCCGGCGAGGATTCCAGCTCCCAGAAAGGATACTTCAACCTAACGTCACAGGGGCTGTGCGCATGATGTCAGCACGTCTGTCTCAGCGTCATCGGAGGGGCGGGGCTCCGGCGCGCCACGCTCATCAATATTAATGTAGGGGGCGGGGCTCCGGTGGCAGACCCGCGTTCCACTCATCAATATTAATGTAGGGGGCGGGACTGCAAAGACAAGTTTCTCAAAGGGGAGGGATATTGTCCTGACATTACTTACAGATTTTATATGTTCACTGGAGCAAAATGAATGTCGTCGGATCACGGAGGAGACACAAACTGTTTCCTTTCTTTTACGGCTGTGATTGTTATTTACAAAATATATTGTGAGAAAATACCTTTGAAGGGATCAACAGTGGGGAGAATTATTCAATCCCTACTAAATTATGAAAGGTTAGGCATGGCACGAGTATAGCTCGCAAGAAACAATACCTTTCACTGTACATGTGACAATAATATATCAAATCAAATAAAGCCAAGATGTGTAGAAGTTATCTTGATAATCTTTCTCTTTTACTTCGTCAGTTCCATGAAATGAAAATACAACCTCTGCTTCAATAGCCACTTGTATTAAAGTACTCCATGTCCTAATGACCCTTTGTGGGGGCAAAATCTTCAAACATTTCCTTCTGTTCTTCAAATGATAACCCTCAGCTTTTTGTTTCCAATCCAGCAATAATATTTCACTCCTTGAAAACCTGACAACATTTTGAAAACCTCTATCAAGTTACGCATTTTTTACAACTTCAATATTTTGAATATTTCACGATTATTTGACTGAGATATCTTGACGAAGGAAATTTGGCATATCAGCTACGATTCTCACCAACTTTTATAGATGAACAATAGAAAGCATTCTTTCTGGTTGTATCACAGCTTGGTATGGCTCCTGCTCTGCCCAAGGCCGCAAAAGACGACAAAAGATCGTGAACGTAGCCCAATCCATCATGCAAACCAGCCTCCTATCCATTGGCTCTGTCTACACTTCCCGCTGCCTCGGCAAAGCAGCCAGCATAATCAAGGACCCCACGCACCCCGGACATTCTCTCTTCCACCTTCTTCTGTCAGGAAAAAGATACAAAAGTCTGAGGTCACATACCAACCGACTCAAGATCAGCTTTTTCCCTGCTGCTGTCAGACTTTTGAATGGACTTACCTTGCATTAAGTTGATCTTTCTCTACACCCTAGCTATGACTGTAACACTACATTCTGCACTCTCTCATTTCCTTCTCTATTAACCATATGCTCTTCTGTATAGCGCGCAAGAGACAATACGTTTCACTGTATGTTAATACATGTGACAATAATAAATCAAATTAAATCAAATATTTTTCATTCCTGGTATCAATCGAGTCATGACTATCATGATTATCGTATGTTTCTCAGGGTATGAGTATGTTTCTCATGAGTATGACATCAGCACTCCAACCGTGCCCTAACCATAAAATAACCATAAAACTATGCCCTAACTATGCTGTATACAAAGTTCGCATCACTGTGTATAAAACTCAGAATCTCATTTGCCGTTTTGTTGTCTTTTCTAGTTGCAATCCCACCTTTAACAATCCCATAAAATCCCGTACCTCAACATTGTTTTGCTACAAAATCCAGTAACTGGCAATTTTAAACAGGAATTGTGCAATTAAATGTGTAAATTCACAAAAAATTGTTTTTGTATTGAGTAGTGTCTCTGAAATTCACCCTCATATTGTCCAGAGCAATTACTATCTAACATTTAGCATTATTTATTCTCACTTAATTTTAAAACATACCTTTGAAAGCTTATTTTAAGTTTAAATTTCAAATTTAACATTAAACAAAGGAAAATTGTAGAACTGCAGTTTGAAAATTAGATCCCCAATCAAACAAGTCACTTCCAGTGTTCATAATCTTAGCAAAAAAGTTACTCTATATCAGTCTGACCTGTAAAAAGATAAATCTACACATTTAAAACTCATTTTCAAAATATTTTCCCCTGCAGTTTGAATTAGCACTAAAACAAATTATAACCTCTACCTTTGCCAAAAGTAAAAATGCAGTAGATATTGGGAATCTGAAATAATAACAGGAGATGCTGGAAAAGATCGAAAAGATCAGGCAGCATCTATGAAGAGGAATGGGGTAAATGAGTTGCCTGACTTGAGTTTTCCCAACATTTACTGTCTCTACCTACATCAGCCTGTCCCTTAAAAAAAATTCATAGAATCATGGAATTGTTATGGCACAGCAGGAGGATATTTGGCCATGGCTGAGTGCCATTCCCCTGCTTTTTCCCTGTACTCCTACATATTGGGCCCGATTTCACCATCGTGTTGCGCCCATTCTCAGGCACGAAAGCTTGGTAAAGTTGGGCGTGAGGTGAGTAGTGCGATCTGCGCCCACCTTCGGGCCGGTTCCCCCTTTACCAAAGCCCGAAAATGGATGCGATCAGGACCGCGCCCTAAACAGGTGCGACGGCCATTTAAAAGCATTTGCATGATTTAAATTGACATAATGGGCTGCACGCCCAACTTTACCGACACTGTCCACTTTACCACCGCGTTCGCCAATCCAGAATTGCTAACTCTGGGCTCAACCTCATCTGTAATTTTGCAACGTGAAATAAATTTGTTATTCACTCTTACTACATTTACAGATGCAGATGAAATGTGAGCAATCATCCACTTAAGTTCCATTTAAGTCCAATTCGGGCGCTCCATGAAGTGAGGGTTAGTGAAGAGGTAAGTGCTTAGCGTCCGACCGCTCTGTGCTGCATACGGGGGTCCTTTTGTTGCGGCCATTTTCTTTCTTGGGTCAGTGAGGGCTCTGCAAGTGTGTGGGGGGTGAGGGGCTGTTTCTCAGCAGGGTGTCCTATGTCCAATTTGCAGCACGGACCCGGATCTCAGCACTGACCTCAGGTCTTGTGGATGCTGCTAGGGCCTAGTGCACCCAGCACTCTGTCAGCTGAAGGATATGCACAAAGTTCTTCCAAATTGCACTGCTCTAGCCTCTCAACTTTTCAAGGAGCTGTGATTCTGGGGAGCATGTGTCTGGGGGAATGGGGGGGGGGCTCTGTGATTTTGAGGAGCATGTGGCTGGGAGAATGCGCAGTATGGACAGTGACTGTTGATGGGCTAGGGGCAAGCAGCACTCCTTAACCTCTACATGTGTTCCTCTCCATCTCCAACCGTAGCCTCCCCACCCCCTCTCCCCCACTCCTTCAGAGTGATGAGATGGCTTTTGTGATGCAACCGATTGATCTTGCTGCTCTTTTGGTTACTGCTGGAGCTGAGGAGGAGGAGTTGGAGGAAGAATTGTGGGCACAGGAGGCCCAGGCCTTACCACTTCCAAGAGTAGAGGGCGATGACCACCAGAGGCTGGAGGTGGCCACCATTCACCTGGGGGGGGGGGGGGGGGCAGGAGAAGGAGGGAGCGGAGACCCCGGCAGTTGTGTGCATGAGTGTCATTTGAACAGGTCGCATTGCCATCAGCCCCTCTGGGTCTGCATCCTCCTGGGAAGAAGAGAATGTCCCGCCTTGCCTCTGCCGCATCTAGCAGCCTCCTGAGGTCACCCTCAGTAAATGGTCGTGTGCCCATTTTGTTCCTGCACTGCCTGCCTGTCCATTCCTGGGGTTATTATGGAGCTTGTTAGGGCAGATCAGCTACAGACAGTTTGGCAGAGCAATCCAACAAGTTACATGCAGTTTGTTAGCATTAAGGGGAAGGCAAGTGAGCACTTGCAGGTGTGCTGATTGGGGCGGGTGGTGGATCAGTGCCTCAATGATTGGGGACAGCGGAGAGAGAGGGAGGTGTCACAGAGCCATTGGAGTCCGGAGGAGATGGGGGCCTTGTGCGGGAGGGTCTGGGGTAGGGGGGGGATCACTCTGCCTAATATCAGTAGGGGGGAGGGGGGATATCTCTGCCTGAGATCAGTGGGGGGGAGGGTGGGGAAGGGGAGTCTGCTGCCATTCTGCCTGAGATCGGTGGGGGGAAAAGGGGTCCGCTGCCACTATGCCTGAGATCGGTGGGGGGAAGAGGGGTCCGCTGCCACTCTGCCTGAGATCGGTGGGGGGAAGGGGGTCTGCTGCCACTATGCCCGAGATCAGTGGGCGGGTGGGGGTCTGCTGTCACTCTGCCTGAGATCGGTGGGACAAGGGGGGTCCGCTGCCAGCATGCCTAAGCTCAGTGGTGGGGAAGGGGGGTCTGCTGCCACTGTGCCTGAGATCGGTGGGGGAAAAGAGGGAGGATGGATCACTTTGTCTGAGATCAGTGGGGGTGAAAGGTGGTCCACTGCCACTCTGCCTGAGATCGGTGAGGGGGGAAGGAGGGTGGGGGCCATGATCGGTCTGGGTGGCAGCGAGGATAAGGCAGTCAGTAATGTTGTGGGGTGGGGCAATGTCTATGGGGACCAGGGCAAGGCATTATCCAGCTTGGGAGAGATGTGGCAGGGGAGCAGCATTCTATCATTTCTTTAATCTGCGCATGTGCAGTTGGAGGCACCGATCGGAGCTGTAGGGTTTCGGGTGTGTTAAGGCTTGTGCAGCTTGATTCGGACTCGCTGATTTTTTTTCAGGCAGAGTGCATGTGGGCGCCTCAGAATGGGACTAAAAGTTGGATCTGAAACACTTCCAGTTTCAAGACCACCCAGCACTTAGAACCAAAATGGTAAAATAGGGCCCATTATTTCTATTCAAGGTGGCAGGGTGGCACAGTGGCACTGCTGTCTCACAGTGCCAGAGACCCAGGTTCAATTCCGGCCTTGGGTGACCATGTGGAGTTTGCATGTTCTCCCCATGCCTGCGTGGGTTTTCTCTGGGTGCTCTGGTTTCCTCCCACAGTCCAAAGATGTAGGGATTAGGTTGATTGGCCATAATATATTGCCCCTTAGTGTCAGGGGGATTAGCAGGGTAAACACATGGGCTTATGGGGATATGGCCTGGGTGGGATTGTTGCTGGTGCAGGCTCAATAGGCTGAATGGCCTCCTTCTGCATTGTAGGGATTCTAAGTAATCATCTAGTGTCCTTGTGAATGACTCAGTTGAAGCTGCCTCCACCACGCTTGCACAAGTGCATTTCTATACCCGAACCACTCATTGTGTGAAAACGTTTTTTTCATTCACATTTGCTTCTTCTGCAAATCACCTTAAATCTGCACTCTCTCAAACTTGATCCTTTTTATGAGGGGAAAGTTTCTCCCTATCTATTCTGTCCAGCCCCCTCATGATTTTGATCTTTCAAATTTCCTCCCAGCCTTCTTCTCTCCAAGTAGTGTGTAGTGTGACATGAACCCAAGATCCCAGTTGAGGCCGACCTCATGCGTGCGGAACTTGGCTATCAGTTTCTGCTCAGCGATTCTGCATTGTCGTGTGTCTTGGTGGACAGGAAAGGGTGTCTCAAGGCGTGGTACATCGGCGAGACCATGCAGGCGCTACGACAATGGATGAACGGACACCGAGCGACAAGGGAACACTCAGCAGTCAAGGGCATTCAGCCTCCGATCTTTGGGTAAGCATTCTCCAAGGCGGCCTTCAAGACTGGCCCTGCACACCAAGATACTTCCCCCACACTTTGAATCAGTAGTGCAGCAAGAACGTAAAACTATGGAGAATAAAGACATAAAAATAGATCATATTTCATAATCGAAGTAGTTGAAAAATGAACTCTTCAATATTTCCCATTCAGAATTACTGGTCTAGAGTAGTTAAGGCTGGTTGGCCATATTCTTCGACCTTTCCTTACTCTCCTGCCTCCAACCTATAATACTTTCTGAAGTTAAGAAACGAATGTTTAAAGAAAGTGGGATGGGGACACATTTTTAAATTCTCCGAGGTTTCTCGCAACGATATCCAGGAGATTGGACTTTCAGCTCTAGGACAATCCCTCCAGTCAAAGACAGGCCAAAGAAAGCAGGAAAACGCCACTGGCCCAGAGTGCCGGCAACGGGCCTAGAGCGCATGCGGACCCAGAGCGCCGGCAACCAGCCCAGAGCGCATGCGCTGGGACTTAGGGCGGGCGCGGCGAGTCTGCTGAGCATGCGCGGCACCATATTGCCGTTTGCGGCGGAGGGAACGGGAGGCACGGATAGAGAGAAATAAATAAGAGAGGAAGGCAGAGCGAGGGAGTGTGTGGGTGTGGGGGCAAGGCAGGCGGCGGGGACTCGCGGTGAGTGCCGGAACCAGGCCTCAGGCTAGGGGGAGGCTCGAGCCGTGGCTGGCGGTTGTCGCCGGCCTGAGTGAGTGGCCGAGCTCGGTTGGATCACAACACAAGGCCAGCATGGAGGAAGAGGGCAGACCGGTAATCATACCGGCCAGTCACCGTGAGTCTTACTGAGCCCTGGCAACAGCCGCACTGTCTGTATAATCTCCATCCTCTGTGTATTAAACCTGACTAATAACACTTGGTCCATCCCCAACACCAAAATGGCACTGCCCCCACCCCCCAATCCCTCAGTTTTAACCTGATTTTTTAACACGGCCGATCTCCTATTTTTAAAAAAATGGTTATCCTGCTTTGCTTGAAAAGACGAATCCACGTGCACGTGTAACACGCTGGCATTGTTTACCTTCACTACAGTGTTTACTCCACCGTGTAATCAAATCGTGGCAAGAGTAGATTTCCATTGAATTACACGCGAAAGGGAAGTAATCTGAAGTCCCAGATATGGGGAGTAGGGCTGGGTTGTAGGGATGTGTACAATACATGGATAGATAACGTTTATTTGGATCTATGAGTTCTGGACTTGGCCGTGGTAGTACACACTGAGTTCCCACCAATGTGTTTACAGAGTAGCAATTGCCTCCACTTACGGTTTAGTAGTTTTTTTTTGATTCACGGATCTACTGTGAATTGGTGAGGCTTTCAAATGCTGGAATTTACTTCGGTTATTTGGGTGCAAACAAATCATATCTGAATACACAAAACAAATGTGCCTACTGTTAATTTTGCAGCCACTTTTTTAAAAAAATCAAACAACAATACAGCACAGGAACAGGCCCTTCGGCCTCCAAGCCCGTGCCGCTCCCTGGTCCAAACTAGACCATTCTTTTTTATCCCTCCATTCCCACTCTGTTCATGTGGCTATCTAGATAAGTCTTAAACGTTACCAGTGTGTCTGCCTCCACCACCTTGCCTGGCAGCGCATTCCAGGCCCCCACCACCCTCTGTGTAAAATAAGTCCTTCTGATATCCGTGTTAAACCTCTTCTCTTCCCCCCCCCCCGCCCCTTGAATCTATGGCCCCTCGTGAACGTCACCACCAACCTGGGAAAAAGCTTCCCACCGTTCACCCTATCTATGCCTTTCATAATTTTATACACCTCTATTAGGTCACCCCTCATCCTCCGTCTTTCCAGTGAGAACAATCCCAGTTTACCCAATCTCTCCTCATAACTAAGCCCTTCCATACCAGGCAACATTCTGGTAAACCTCCTCTGCACTCTCTCTAAAGCCTCCACGTCCTTCTGGTAGTGTGGCGACCAGAACTGGGCGCAGTATTCCAAATGCGGCCGAACCAACGTTCTATACAACTGCAACATCAGACCCCAACTTTTATACTCTATGCCCCGTCCTATAAAGGCAAGCATGTCATATGCCTTATTCACTACCTTCTCCACCTGTGATGTCACCTTCAAGGATCTGTGGACTTGCACACCCAGGTTCCTCTGCGTATCTACACCCTTTATGGTTCTGCCATTTATCGTATAGCTCCCCCCTACGTTAGTTCTACCAAAATGCATCACTTCGCATTTATCTGGATTGAACTCCATCTGCCATTTCTTGGCCCAAATTTCCAGCCTATCTATATCCATCTGTAGCCTCTGACAATGTTCCTCACTATCTGCAAGTCCAGCCATTTTCGTGTCGTCCGCAAACTTACTGATCACCCCAGTTACACCTTCTTCCAGGTCGTTTATATAAATCACAAACAGCAGAGGTCCCAATACAGAGCCCTGCGGAACACCACTAGTCACAGGCATCTAGCCGGAAAAAGACCCTTCCACTACCACCCTCTGTCTTCTGTGACCAAGCCAGTTCTCCACCCATCTAGCCACCTCCCCCTTTATCCCATGAGATCCAACCTTTTGCTCCAACCTACCATGAGGGGCTTTGTCAAACGCTTTACTAAAGTCCATATAGACAACATCCACGGCCCTTCCCTCGTCAACCATTCTAGTCACTTCTTCAAAAAATTCCACCAGGTTAGTGAGGCATGGCCTCCCTCTCACAAAACCATGCTGACTATCGTTAATGAGTTTATTCCTTTCTAAATGCGCATACATCCTATCTCTAAGAATCCTCTCCAACCACAACTTCCCGACCACGGACGTCAAGCTCACCGGCCTATAATTTCCCGGGTTATCCTTCCTACCCTTCTTAAATAACGGACCACATTAGCTATCCTCCAGGACCTCACCTATGTCCAGTGACATTCAAGGGATGTGGGCTTTGCTAGTTAGGCCAGCACTTATTGGCCATGCCTAACTGCCCCTGAGAAGGTGGTGAGCTGCTGCTTTCAACTGCTGCAGTCCATGTGCTGTCGGTACACCCAAAGTGCTGTTAGGAGAGGGAGTTCCAGGATTTTGACCCAGCACCAGTGAAGGACTGGCACAATGTATTTCCAAGTCAGGATGGGAAGTGGCTTGTAGGGGAACTTGCAGACAGTGGTGTTCCCATGTATCTACTACCCCTGTCCTTCTAGTTGGTAGTGTTAATGGGTTTGGAAGGTGCTGTCTAAGCATCCTTTTTTTTGTTTCCTGCAGTAATCTTATAGATGATACACACTGCTTCTGCTGCTGTGCATCTGTAGTGGTGGGAGTTCTTGGATTTGGATGAGGTGCCAGTCAAGTGGGTTGTATTATCCTGGATGGTGTCAAGCCCCTTGTGCCTTGTAGATTGTTGACAGGTTTTGGCGATTCAGCAGATGAGTTACTCACCGCAGTATCCCTAGCTTTTAACTTCCGACTTGCTCTTGTAGCCACAGCATTTATATGATTAGTCCATTTCAGTTTCTGGTCAATGGTAAACCCCCAACCCCCCTCTCCCCCAAAGTGTTGCTAGTGGGAAATTAATGTCCTGCTAAATCAAACTCAACTTTGCGATAAATGTTGGCATTGGATGCAAAAAGATAACTTAAAGCTAACGTTACTACCAATCCTTTGAAGGATAGTTATTGACAGCCACTTACTGTTTTGAATTGATCTTACAGCACTTTTTTTGTTCTATGGATACCTTTTCTTATAAAATAAGGAGACACTAGAATCTGAGTTACTCTTGGCCCTGCAGGATCACGTGGGTATGGGCAAAGTAACAGAAGGGAGACAAGCAACCATTCCAATTTTGCAGCACCTAACCTGAACCTGTGGATAGTCATTTTTGCTAGCCCCAGGAGCATCTCTGAATTCTAACTGACCTGTTCTGTGTTTACAACATTCTTAATTTTGGCATTGATCACTATCCATTGTCAGGTTTTAAAGTAGGATAATTAGGAGTGGTGTTCCTTTCGGTATAAAGCACTTGCCTCAAAATCTGTAATTTTGAAAAGTAAAGATCGTAAGATAGCTGAGATGTAACTGTTATTTGAGACACCTGATTTGCTGACCTCTTCTCTGTAATTACTGAAGCAAACTCATTATTCAGCATGGTCACCATTTCCTTATTTTCATTGACAGTGTGTTTCGAAGCTGCTTAAATTACTCCTGACCGCTCTCTTTTCATTTAATTGATAAAAATGTTGCTTTTGAGTTTCCTTGCAAATTTCATTCATACTCTCTTAATAACTGTTTTGCCACACTTTGCTGTTCTTGGTATCTTCCCATTCACCAGAATCTGTGTGGGATTTTATTTTGCATTTTTATATTCTTTTTTCGTCTTGTGTTGTCCCTTTTGGTGCCCATGGCTGTCTTTTTTGACAAGTAGAACTCTTCTTGCCCTCTGGGGGTATAAGCTGGTTCTGTATCTCTCATTCCTTTTTGAACACTTCTCATTAATCTTCTGTCATTTTTCACATCAATATATTTGTCCAGTTAATTGTGGACAGCATCTCATCCAATCAAAGTAACCCATACCTAAATCTGTTTTGCATTTTTCTCTTTCAACCACTACATTGAATTATCCTGTTATGATCACTATTCAACAAATATTCACATGCTGTTAACTAAATCTGGCTCAATATCTTTACAAAATTTAATATGGAATGTCACTTTGTGTCTGAGGCATTTTGCTGCAGAAGACTTTCCCAACACACACAAAAAAATCGCTTACTTTCTGACATGCTGGTCAACTTAACCCAGTAGAAATTTAAAGAAAAAATCCCAAATTAAAATTACTCTTGAACTCCTCACATACTGATGATCAGCCATGATCTTACTGAATGGTGATGCAAGCTCAAGGGACCAAACGACCTGCTTCTGCTCTTATTTCTTATGTTTGTATGCCTTTGTCACATTGTCTGATCCCTGCATATATACAATCTACCATTTCGTAGCTGTTATCAGGAGGCATTTATATAACGGCTACAACAGTTTTAAATCCATTTATAGTTAGTTTAGCGCTCTTCATTATCCCCAGACATCTCAAAGCCCTTAACAATCAATTCACTACTTTCAAAATGTAATTACTGTTGTAATGCCGGAAGCACGGCAGCCAATTTGTCCACAGCAAACTCTCTCAAACAGCAATGTGACAATAACTAGATGATCTGTTTTTGTGACATTGAGGGATAAATATTGGCCAGGACACTGGTGATTACTCCCTCTTTAAAATAGTGCGATTGGATCATTTTAATCTATCCAAGCAGGCAAATGGGGTCTTGGTTTAACATCCCATCCAAAAGATGGTACTCCTTCAGTATTTCACTGGAATGTCAGCATTTCTTTTGTGCTCAAACCCTGGAGTGATGGAGGCGAGAGTACTCCCAACTGAGCCATGGCTGCACTTCTCTACCTTTAAAGTCATTACCACCCGCTTACCGCATTATATCCTATCTAATCATTGAAGTGATTTCACCTTTAATTACTATAGCTTCTCAATCTCTACCATCCTCTATCACTCGTGTAAACCTTATAGTTCAGTATATTTAGTTCCTGGTTCTGATAGTCTTGCAACTCTGACTCAGTAATTGCCACCAGGTCATATCCTTGGAAGTTGAATTTGCAGTTGCAATTCATTCCATTTGCTCCGTATACTCTGTGCTTGTATATAGAACACTGTTCAATCACATTTCTTATTTCTATCCCATGATTTAATTATTTCTTATCTTTCTAAGTTTCCCTCTACCTGCAGTGCCTAAACCACAATTTATACTCAGCTCCTCTTACTTTTGTTTGCTTTTCAATTATTACTTTTACTACCTTTTCCTCCTGAGCCCTCCTCCCAGCCCACTTACAGTTTCAAGTCCTTGTGACCGCCATGTTTATCCTTTCGGCTAAGAGCTTAATCCCAGCCCAGTTCTGTTGGTTCCTGCCCAACAGCACAATGTCTTCCTATCTCAATACTGGAGCAGATTTCACATGAAAATTTATCGATTTATCTCATTGCCAGTTTGCACCTGACTTGGGTAATAATTCAGAGATTATAGCCCTTGAGGACCAATTTTAATTTCTAGGTCCCAATACTCTGAATAAAATCTCTCACTCTCACACTCATTGGTCACAATGTGGATCACAGTGACTGGATCCTGCTCCTGCACCTACAATATATTTTTCAGTCAGTTCAAAATACCCCTTTAAAAATTCTCTCCTTGTTTTTAAATTGCACTGTTACCTCCCCCCTTTTATCATTGTGACCTACTTCAATTGTACAACGTTGAGAACTGTGCGCTCGACCAATTCTGGTTTCTTCTGCATCCCCAGTTTTGATAACTCCACCATTGGCAGCCATGCCTTCAGTTGCGTAGACCTTAACACTAGAATTCCCTCCTATAACTTTAAGATCCTACTGCCTGTCTCCTCTAAGATGCTCCTTTTAAAAACTACCTCTCTGATCTGTTGTTATGTGGCTGTTCATTAACTTGTATTTAAATATTTTAGTTTTGAAAATTGAAGGTTGATCTCTTTTCCTCTTTTTGTAACAGCAAAAAAGCCACGTTTTGATGTATCCCTAGTACGTCTAACGCAACAGTTTATGGAACTTGTTAAGGCAGCTCCTGATGGTGTTCTTGACATGAATGATGTTGCAAGAGTCCTTGGGGTGCGAAAGAGAAGGGTTTATGATATCACCAATGTACTGGATGGGATTCGTCTCGTGAGAAAAAAATCCAAAAACTTAATTGAGTGGATGTAAGTTCCTTTTTACAATAAATTGGTTTCTTGTGTAAAATTCAACAGTATTCATTGGATATACCTAGAATCATACAGTGCAGAAGAGGTCCTTTGGCCCATCGAGTTCGCACCGACACATTAGAAGCACCTGAGCTCCCACCTAATCCCAACTTGCCAGCACTTGGCCCATAGCCCTGAATGTTATGATGTGCCAAGTGCTCACCCAGATACTCTTTAAAGGATGTGAGACAACCTGCCTCCAACGCCCTCCCAGGTAGCACATTCCAAACCGTCACCACCCTCTGGGTAAAAATGTTTTTCCTCAAAACCCCCTTATGCTCCTGCCCTTCACTTTGAACCTATGTCCCCTTGTGACTGACTCTTCAACTAAGGGAACAGCTGCTCCTTATCCACCCTGTACATGTCTCTCATAATCTTGTACATCTCTACTTCACATTTTATCCATTGAAAAGCTCATGATATGTGATGCTTTTCAGGGCCCCCTGACTCTTTTTTTTATTCTGAACTAATCTTAGCTAGAAGTTCACTTTCCTTTTACTTTAAGGGAAATGAGGCTTACAAGTGGAAGCATATTATTATGGCAATGTTTTTACAATTTTATTTGCTCTGAATCCAAGTTTAAATCAGCTATACATGCTGTAAGAGTCCCCAAAAATGTAATAAATACAGATTGAACACTAAAAGAAGGGTAAAGCTGAATTTAAGAAGTATATTAGAATTACAAACCAGTATTTAGGAGCTGGAGTAGACCTTTGAGCCTGCTCCACCATTTAGTAAGATCATGGCTGAACTGCACTTTCAATGACCCAGCTTCCACTTCTTCCTGGTGAAGAGAATTCCATAGGTTTAACAACCCTTTGAGAGCAAAAAATTTGTATCTCCATCTTAAATGGTAGTCTCTTTTTCTTAAACTGTACTCCTGAGTCCAATCTCTCCCACAAGTTGAAGCATTGTACTAGCCATCATACTAACCATATCAAATTTCTTCTCAACTCCAATGGGTATAGGCCCAATCTGTTCAATCTTTCCTCATAAGATTAAACCCTTCATCTAAGGAATTGAGTTAAGTGAACCTTCTCTGTATTGCTTCTAATGCAATTATATGTTTCTTTTCAAATAAGGGAGGAAAACTAAACACGGTATTCCAGATGTGGTCTCACCTAGATTCTATGAAGCTGCAGCGTAACTTCCCTACTTTTATATTTCACTCCCCTTGCAATAAATGACAACATCCAATTTACTTGCTAATCACTTCCTGCATCTGCACACTAACTTATTGAGATTCATGTACCAGGACACCCAGATCCCTATACCTCCGAGTTTTGCAATCTCTCCATTTAAATAATATGCTGCTTTTCTATTCTTCCTCCCAAAGCAGACTTGTTCACATTTTCCTACAATATGCTTCATCTGCCAAATTTTTGCACTCACTTAACCTGTTTATAGCCCTTTGTAGACTCCCTACCTCCCCATAACAACTTACTTTCCTAACTATCTTGGTGTCATTGACAAATTTAATTACCGTACATTCCATCATTCCTACATTACAAAGCAATGGAGTGCATATACATTTCATCACTTAAATACTATATTCAGGAACCAAGGCTGAAACCCTGAGCTCTGGATGTCCCTCCCTAAATCTCCTTGCCTTTCCACCTTGTTTCCTTTAAGACACTCCATAATTACTTTAATCAAACTTGTGGCCAACTGCAATAATACTGTAGATTATGGCATATTGAATCACCCTTTTGAAGCCTCCAAAAGTCCTTTTTTTAAAAAACAAACCTCAGGTCGGCATGTATGCCAAGTATAAAATGCCGAATGTGAACTGCCAGTGTGAACGGTCGCAATTTTGAAATTGAAAAAAACACTAATACATATTAAAATAATGTTGTACAGTGAATTAATTGTACAAATACACCAATAACATCAATTACAGCATTTTAAAATAATTAAATTCATTGTTGTCATTATCTTGGGCATCTGCCATAAAGCATTCATCAAATTAATTTGAAGTCACTTTAGCTGTAGCATCACTGTAATGATCCCACTCTGGATCAGATGTGACTATTTCACTTTCAGAATCACCGCTCTGCACCAAATCACAACAGTTCCGAAGAGTCATATTGAACTGAAAATGTTAACTTTGATTCCTGTTCCACTGGTGGTGCTAGACCTACTGAGTTTTTCCAGCATTTTCTATTTTTATTTTATCTTCAGCACTGTAGGTGGAAGTTGTTTAGTTTTTGCTGTGTTCCATGCACAATGGCATTTCTTAATACTGTATGAAGTGAATCAAATTTTAAATTCACAGGATAGATGTGGAGAAACTGGTTCTCTTAGTTGGGGAGACCATAGTATAACACGTAGACCTTTTCAGTGAAATTAGAAAATACTTAGACACATGATACAAGTTTGGAAAACTCTTCCACAAATGGCAATTGTAAATTTAAAATCTGATATTGATGGATGTTTGTAATCCAAGATACTGATGGATATGGGATAAAGGTTATGGACTTAAATAACATCAGCCTCAATCTCGTTGAATAGAACAGGCTGGATGGTCTGAATAGCCTATGGTTTCTTCGCTCCTATGAATTGACTAAAGACTGTTACCTGTGACGGTGGGAAACAGTGTTCCCTCTAAGCTGCACGCTATGCAACAAAGCAGCCACGTACATCCTGGGTTAAATGAGATTTTCTGGCACTCTAGCCCACATGCAAAGAACTGGTAGACTCCCCCACAACAGGAAATTAACAGGTGAGAGCCAGGCCTGACATGATTAATCAGGTGGATTTAACAGCCAAAATTCACCCATGTCACTTCCTGGAGCCCAAAGCTACACGAGCACTTGTCTTCCCTGCGACCCAACCATGAACCTCCTGTTTGTCACTTTCCTTCCAACTTTCCCACTCCCAGCTCCTCTGACTCAGTTCCTCTTCCGAGCCCTTGCTCGGATTTGCAGGAGGTTTGCAGGAGGGAGATGGCAAGCAGAAGGGTCGGGGAGAGGCATGAGCTGGAATTAAGTTTAAAAGCTATTAGAAAGCAGAAGATTTTTGGGACGGTTAATGTCACTGTTCTAATCATTCTGTTGAAGCCGGTTATGTAGAATTATTAAAGGAAGATTGGTCCAAAAGAAATTTGACATGTTAAAAACACACGGATATTTCTAGGGAGTTTGTTGAAAGTTTTGAATTCCTAACACAGATCTCCAGTAATAATGCAAAGGTTCTTGTGAGGTTATCTCATGGGACATTTTAAATTCTGTACTTCTGAATACTATTGCTTCCTCCAGTTCACTTCTATCTGCATTGTGAGAGACAGTTTACTTTAAAAATGGTGAACTAGTTTATTACTTAACAATTCATAGATTTTTAATTTTTAGAAACTGTAGATGGAATAAATGTCATTACTTCCCCCAAAAACTACCACAAAAGTCATTCTCCCATCTGAGATTCCATTGCTCTTCACCACAACTCTCTCCCCAGTTACTAGAGAGAGTTCCTCCCATCAAGATTAACTTAATTTACAGGGACAGCAGCCCTCTGACCTTCTAGTTCACAAGAACCATCCTCTCTCCAAATTCAAACCCTTTACCTCTGCCTGATCACGTGTCGTTGAGAGAAATTACTGTACTTGCTATGCAAAGCAGCTTTAAGTAAACAAAAAATAAAAAGTTGCCTTTTCCATATTTTCTGTCAATTCAAAATTCTATTTTGAGCTTGTCAGTTTGGAACAAAGAATACTAAAAACCACACCTCGTTCATGTATGGTGGTGCAGTGGTTATGGTGGAGAATCTAAAACCAAACAGTCTTGAGTTCAAATGTCGCCATGGTAAATTTAAAATTGAGTTCAGTAAGTCTGATAATTTGTGGATTCGCATGTTACCTTGTCAGTGGCTAGGGGTGGTACACTTCTTCCATACCCATTGTAACTTTAAAAAATATATAGTTTTTTTATTTCTACTGCTGGTGCACATTACCTTGATATTAGTGCTTAAAGCAAAATTCATTCCGCATGTAAATTGAGAAAGTTAAGGAGAACATTATTGGAGACCTCAGGAGGAGACCAATTAGGTCCATGCTTATAACTGAAAATAGTGGGGGATACTTCATTTTGACTGAAGATGGTTGGAAATGTATCAACCTTTTGCATTTGAATGCTGAACTCTGTCATCTTTTAAGGGTGGGAGTGAACATATGGCCTCTTGTTCCATAAATCGATTGATTATCCTGCACCACTCAGCTGGATTTGCCTTTCAGCTTCATGTGGGTATGCAGGACCATCAGGTTACAGATTCTGATGCAGCACAATTCTGCTTCTGCGCCAATGGCCCACAGTGTCTCAGGTACACCCAATTTTAAACTGAGAGATCTGGTAACCTTATCCCTTAGCTCAGTGGTAGAGCTACATGGCATGTTACTGGCATGTTGGAGGGTGTCCATAGAATAAAGAGAGCATTCAATCTTCACAAGATCTGTGCACAGTCACTTCTGTCATGAACAGATGCATCTGTAACAGGTGAATTATTGAGGACGAGATCAAATAAGTTATTCCCTCTTACTGGTTCTTGCCTCCTGCCACAGATCTGGTCTGATGGCTATTTCCTTCAGCTCTTGACTAGTTCAGTCGGTGGCACTACTGAGTCACTCATGGTGATGGACAGTGAAGTCCCTTATCCAGAGTATATTTGCTCTTGCTATCTCTATTTTTTTTAGTAAGTGTTCAAAATGGAAGAGTACTGATAAATCCTTTCTCTGATAATTGTCCATTGCAAAATTGTACTAACTTGCAAAGCAACTTATTCCTCTTTATGTTGTTTTATTTGTGCTTAATTCTAGCCTGTAAAATATATATAACTACTCTACCAGCTAACTTCCCTTTTTCAGTGGCTATTTGAGCTTGGGCTTTGAGTTTTAAAAGCTATTTAACTTTGGTGATAATTATAACTAGCCCAGTTTGTCCTTTGTCATCCTTCCTCTTCCAGTGATGTCGCTGTTCATGGTTGATGTCATAAATACTGCTGCTCTTATTCTAAAAAGCAGTGTAGAATTGTATTTTTCTGATTCCAGAGGCAAAAATCCAGAGGAGAAACTAGGATATGAAGCTCAGTCTCGAAAACTGAAAAAAGAACTGGCTGAGCTGACAACAATAGAGAATTCATTAGATGAATTAATCAAAGACTGTGCTCATCAGTTATACACATTAACAGAAGACAAAGAAAATGCAAGATATCCTTTTGATTCTTAAGGAAGTTGCTTCTGCATGTCTGCCTTTTTGTTGAAAGCTTTGTTTGGATAATGCTATTTTACAAAAATATGTTTTATAACTGTGCAATTGAAGCCTCGATGTGATGAGTATGACAAATGTAGTTTTTGTCCATAAATATTTGACTGGGATTCTTTATGGTCAGAAACTGCATGAAGGATTTGAATCCGACAGTTTTTTCTCAAAAATAGAAACCACAGCACATTGGATAACTTTGTTGCAGGAGTCTTCACAAAGGTAATGTGTTGGACAAAATGTAGCATAGCGTCATATTTGAGTAGAAGCATTTCATTCAATTAGACTTATTGGCACTGCCAAGACTAGCCGCCTAGTCATTATTGACAAGGGAATGGGCATCTTTTGTTCAGACATGTTTCAGGAGATACTTCTAAGTCACCTCTACACTTATCAATGAATAGGGCTGAGAGTGGATTTGATGTACCTATCACCTTTGAAAAAGGAATAAGGTCATTGGCTTCTTTGGACAGTTTGTAGTCAGGGTTATTCAATGACTGGAATACACTGGGCTTCGTGGCTCGAAACGTCTCACTTTTCCAGCCAGCAGGACAGTTGTGTTTAAAGCCGCACCAACCAGCTGCGAAATAAAGTTAGTTTAAAGGTTGTAACCTGTTTCATAGTGGAGGATGTGAACTTCTTTTTTAAGGTATAGAGTCATAGAGGTTTACAGCATGGAAACAGGTCCTTTGGCCCAACTTGTCCATGCCACCTTTTTTTTAAACTCCTAAGCTAATCCCAATTGCCCGCATTTGGCCCATATCCCTCTATACCCATCTTACCCATGTAACTATCTAAATGCTTTTTAAAAGACAAAATTGTACCCGCCTCTACTACTATCTCTGGCAGCTTGTTCCAGACACTCACCATCCTCTGTGTGAAAAAATTGCCCCTCTGGGCATTTTTGTATCTCTCCTCTCTCACCTTAAACCTATGCCCTCTAGTTTTAGACTCCCCTACCTTTGGGAAAAGATATTGACTAGCGGTTTTATAGACCTCCATAAGATCACCCCTCAGCCTCCTACGATCCAGAGGAAAAAGTCCCAGTCTATCAAGCATCTCCTTATAACTCAAACCATCAAGTCCCGGTAGCATCCTAGTAAATCTTTTCTGCACTCTCTCTAGTTTAATAATATCCTTTCTATAATAGGGTGACCAAGTGTGGCCTTACCAATGTTTTGTACAACTTCAACAAGACGTCCCAACTCCTGTATTCAGTGTTCTGACCAATGAAACCAAGCATGCCGAATGCCTTCTTCATCACTCTGTCCACCTGTGACCCACTTTCAAGGAGCTATGAACCTGTACCCCTAGATCTCTTTGTTCTGTAACTCTCCCCAACACCCTACCATTGACTAAGTCCTGCCCTTGTTCAATCTACCAAAATGCATCACCTCGCATTTGTCTAAATTAAACTCCATCTGCCATTCACAGCCCACTGGCCCAATTGATCAAGATCCCGTTGCAATTGGAGATAACTTTCTTCACTGTCCACTATGCCACCAATCTTGGTGTCATCTGCAAACTTACTAACCATGCCTCCTATATTCTCATCCAAATCATTAATATAAATGACAAATAACAGCGGAC
Source organism: Mustelus asterias (assembly GCF_964213995.1). Classification (NCBI taxonomy): domain Eukaryota; kingdom Metazoa; phylum Chordata; class Chondrichthyes; order Carcharhiniformes; family Triakidae; genus Mustelus; species Mustelus asterias. Next base: position 106,548,131 of record NC_135805.1, on the reverse strand, counting down.
CCAGCACCAATCCCTGAGGCACACCGCTGGTCACAGGCCTCCAGTTTGAAAAACAACCCTCGACAACAACCCTCTGACTTCTGTCAAGAAGCCAATTTTCTATGCATTTAGATACCTTACCCTGGATCCTGTGAGATTTAACTTTATGCAGTACCTTGTCAAAGGCCTTGCTAAAGTCCATGTAGACAACATCAACTGCACTGCCCTCATCTACTTTCTTGGTTACCCCTTCAAAAAACTTAATTAAATTTGTGAGACATGATTTTCCACTCACAAAGCCATACTAACTGTCCCTAATCAGTCCTTGCGTCTCTAAATGCCTGTAGATCCTGTCTCTCAAAATACCTTCCAACAACTTACCCACCACAGATGTGAGGCTCACTGGCCTGTAGTTCCCAAGCTTTTCCCTACACCCTTTTTAAACAAAGGCACAACATTTGCCACTCTCCAATCTTCAGGCACCTCACCCGTGACTATCGATGATTCAAATATCTCTGCTAGGGGACCCGCAATTTCCTCCCTAGCCTCCCACAATGTCCTGGGGTACACTTCATCAGGTCCCGGGGATTTATCTACCTTGATGTGCTTTAAGACTTCCAGCACCACCTCCTCTGTAATATGTACACTCCTCAAGACATCACTATTTATTTCCCCAAGTTCCCTAACATCCATGCTTTTCTCAACAGTGAATACTGATGAGAAATATTCAGTGTACATATAAAAAGAAAGTGAATAATGCCTTTATTATGTTATACAGTTTTATACTGATGCTTTGGTTTTGAGGCTCTGTCAGTCTGCCAGTAGTGTCAAATTAGTCTGCTTTTCAAAGTGAGGACAATCTTGTGGAATCTTGTACATTTCAATTGTCGTTTTGTATCCACCTAGATAATTGACCAGATTAAAGCATGCTCCATGATGTCCATTTATCATAATGCATAGAAACACGCCTAGGCCATTCAGCTCCTTAAAGCCTGCTCCAACAATCAAAACGGTCATGGCTGATCTACTTGTGGCCTTAACTCCACTTTGCTGCCTGTCTCCTCATTACCCTTGACTCCCTGTAGCTATTTATGAGAAATATCTAAAATTTGAGATAGACCCTGTGATTTTGCCACTGGTTTAGATTGCAGAAATGTTGAAATTAATGGTGGAGTGAGGGGGATGGGAACTATAGGTACAGTACCAATGTAAGAATTGTAACTCCTGATGTTTTCTGTTTTTATTATCCATCTGTGTTTTGAATCTAAGGGGCAGATTTTCAGGTGGCCACTGTTTCTCAGAATAGTACCACAAGTAGGATTGACTTTTTGACTGCACTTCTGTGTAGTTTTATGGGGTGGGGTGGGAATGAAATCTTGTAGTGCTGTTGTATCAGCTAATGCGTTCCTATCTTGAGTATTAGCAGCTCTTGTATTATTCCAGTGAACTCCAGTGCCAAGTGCTGAAGGGGTTTTGTTGTAGAGTGTGAAAACTAGCACAAGAATGATTATTAGCAGTCTATTATTCTCGGCGATGTTCTTCTAATACTGCATATTGGATCAGATATGAAACAGATGGAGCTCACCATTAGATAATGTATTTGGCCTTTCACCATTGGTGCTGGTTTAATATCCAGCCCATTGTGATGGGATGAAAGTTTCTGCCTTCTGAATACAGATTAGGAAATGAATTTGAAAAGTTTTAATCCATTTCTTGTTTCAGTATGTCAACAGAACAAATACTCTAATAATGCACAAAGATGATAGGCCACAGGAATGCCGATGTAAGAAATGGAAAATGTTATGTAATCCATTCTGGGTGCTTGTAAGGTTGAAGCAAAGGCACATTATTGGACACCTTCACTGTGTATCTGGCTGCATTATACCATAAGATAGAATCTCTATAGTGTGGGCCATTCGGCCCATCGAGCCTGCACCGACAACAATCCCACTCGGGTTCTATCCTCGTAACCCCACCCTGCTTATTTACCCTGACACTAAGGGGCAATTTACCATAGCCAATCAACCTAACCTGCACATCTTTGGACAATGGGAGGAAACTGGAGCACCCGGAGGAAACCCATGCAAACTCCATATAGTCACCCGAGGCCGGAGTTGAACCCGGGTCCCTGGAGCTGTGAGGCAGCAGTACTAACCACTGTGCCACCATGCTGCCCATCTGGGAGTGTTTGCTGACTGTTCCATCCCTAGCACAAACAATAGCAAACTATACTTTTTCTTAGTGCAGTAAAATGCATGAAATATATTTTGAGAAAGCTGGCATGGGGAAAACAGAAACGGTAGCCAAAAGTGAAGAGATGGGTTTTAATGAGGCCATTTTGTTATGAGGAGTGATGAAGCAAGATTGGGAATTCTTTTGGTACAATCCCCAATGTTGAAAGACACTCCTATTCCATCAGCATGACATTTTCTATTCCCCACACTAAGCCATAATTTGGCCTCTTAGTAAAATTGACAACAGTGGTGACTGAAGACTTCGCACTGAAATTGCAGTGGGGCAAGGGCCATGCAGTGGCCCAGACATGGTGAGTGGAGAGTGTGAGCTGGCTTGTGGGAGTGGAGTGAGGCCATGGGGAAATTTATTCATGAGGAGCAGTCCTCAGCTTGGTGAGCACAATCCCACTAAATGGTTGTGTTTTTAAGTGTATTTAAGTTGTCTCAGCATCTAAAGGTATTGGTATAATTAGCTTTAAAACCTGTTGTGGTATTAATTCATTGTTTTGCAATAAACCTGCATATAATTAGTATGATTAAACTTGAAAAAGGAACAAAATGCTGGAATGTTAATACTGTTTTTCCCTCCACAGATGCTATCAGACCTCTGTTTTTATTTCAGATTTCCAATGGCCACAGTATTTTGCCCGTGATGAAATTTGAATTTATCTTTAATTGTAGAAGATTTCAATATGTGCTTTCACATAGAATTTGGAAACAAAATATCCATCAGTGTATCATTAACGTCCCTGTATTTTCCATATATTGCAATCAGTTTAACTTAACAAAGGAATACGCTAGCATACGTAACTTATCAGGACGTACAGAGCCTGCAAGCCTTCGAAGACCAGATTGTAATTGCAATCAAAGCTCCCCAAGAAACCAAGTTGGAAGTACCGATTCCTAAAAAGGTAAGATGCAAGTTAACTGTTTATTTCTGGCATATCTGTTGTTGGAGATCTCTGACTACATTTGTAAGCTAATTGTTGAATTAGCATCTTAAAATGGAGCGTTGCCACTGACTGCTGTCCTGCATATAATATTGGCTGGCTAAGAGAAACATTTTGCAACAAACTGCTAACCCTAACTTTTCAAACGGATAGAGATATGAGGCCCAGGGAATGGATTTTTTTTTAAATTAATGAACATCTCTCTCAGATTCTAAAAATTAACATTAAGTACCTTTTATGAAATTGGAGTTCAAGTATGTTGATGGGCTGGTGCGGGTGCCTAGAATGGAGATGTGTTGTTTTCAGAGGATAATGCAAACTTACTAAAAGTTGCTGATCCAGTGTTTGATATTTTTCCTGTGATTTATAAGACTTTGTGTAGAAATATCATAAATGTGTTGCTGTCTTTAACGTTTTTCTTTTTAAATAACAACTGAAAAAGTAAATAGGCCGGTTAAGTTTCTGATCCTGAAATTTGCCAAAGCATCTTAAGAGTTATTGAGTTTTAAGTGCAGGGTATGTCGAGCATAACTTAAATGTCTACAATCTTTAACATTTTTTTAATATAAAATTGTGCTGGAAGCCAGTTCCACCCGCACACCCCCACCCACTGAAGTAATGAATACAGAGTTTCTGTCAATTGCGCCTATTTGCAACTGCATAAACCTCACTAAATTACTACAGAAGTGACTAGTATAAAATGAAACTAATAAATGGTCCAGTATAGTTTATTGAAATTTTCAAGTGATGTAAAATCAGGTTCACCTCAGCTGGTGGACTAGATGTTTTACTAAATGCATATATTTTTATGATATTCTCACTTGCATCTGTATTAATGAAACTGCAACAGGTTACCACTCTTAAATACACCAAATTATATTTTTAATACAGGGAAGTAGAAAAAAAACAATTACCGTCTTATCATTCTGGTTCATGGAAGATTTTATATTTGCAATTGAGCGGAAACTTGAACATGACTTCATTTCAGAAAACCAGCAGTTTTTCAAGTGCAATTTGCACCCAAATTCTTGAATGTGCATTAAGTGGAACTCTACTCCACAATCTCTGTATTTCGTTAATATTTGAACCTTTATTCCTTTTCAGAATTCTTTAAAAAAGCTTTTCTGTTTGTATAGGAAACTATCCAGGTTCATATAAAAAGTACTGAAGGGCCAATTGATGTCTTTGTGTGTGATGTGAAAAACCTTGAAGAACCTCTTAAAAAGGGTACAGATGACAAATCCAGTGAAAATAAAGAGATCTCTGCAGCTACAGGTGACACAGTGGCATTGCCACCCGATAAAGGTGAAGCTGCTTTATGTGTGACTTATTGGATGGAATGAACAAAATTTTACCATTGGTGCTGGTTTAAATTTGATTGCTAGGTTTTGTGGTGATGGTAGAAAACTTGTTTTGAAATGCTAAGTATATTTTATGAATTTTGACCAAGTTAGATATAGTAGATGAGATGAGAATATAAGCAGAGATTAGCAAGTCATTTAGTATTGCCATTTAAAACAACACAGCCAGTGTCATAATTCATGCCTATCATTTTTTTCTTCATGGAACAAAAGATTGATTCCACTGGAAATGTTTTAATTTGATCAATTTTAGTAACACTTTCTCCATGCAGTTTGCCTCCGATGCAATTTGATCTATGCCATAACAGCCAGTTTCTTGAAGGAAAAGGTAATTGTCTGCAATGTACATACCTGGGAATCATCCAGCTTACAAATTGTCATGCAACTGTACCACAGTCCAGCAATTTGGTCTATTATACCTTCCATTCCCTGTGCTGAATATCTGTAGAATGCAGGAATTTTATTTTACTGGAATACAGTTATACACATGTTTAATAGTGCTCTTGCTGAAGTAAGCATGATTAAATTGAAGTAGAATGGGTTGGCAGGCAATTTTATTATGTCAACACAGCCAAGCCTGATGCACCCTTTATTCAACATCAATAAAAATCTGCAATTAAAAATATAAAGATGACCATGTCAATTGTTGTATAAACCTATCTGGTTCACTAATGGCATTTAGGGAAGGAAACCTGCCTTCCTAATCTGGTCTGGCCTATATGTGACTCCGGACCCACAGCAATGTGGTTGACTCTTGACAGCCCTTTGAAATGGCCTAATAAGCCACTCAGTTCAAGGGCAATTAAGGATGGGCAACAAATGCTGGCCTTGTCAGTGATGCCCACATCCCACGAAAGAATTTAAAAAAAATTATGTATGCAATTCGAACCGGAATCAACAGTGATTAGGAGCAGGAAGCATGGCTGATGTTAGACCTCAGTGGTTTCCATTTGAAAACTCTATATGCTCCAGTTATTTTGAGTTTTTTTTAATTTTAAGTTTCTTTTTGTCTATCATATTGTGGAACAATGTCATTTCACCTTAGTTTCTTCCAAAATTGATTTTTAAACTTGATATGGTGACTGGCTGCCCACTTTATCTGCCATTTTCAAGACTGAACCATTCAGTACTGGTTCCTTTGCTAGTTCTCCCTGCTCATTACCTTTCCAAAATTAGATACTTGACAGTTTTTAAATAAGGCCATTATAGAGCTTAATCGTTTTATGCTCCATTAATATTTATTGGGTTTTAAGTATTTTTTTTATTCCAGAGCAACGACTTGCAGAATTATTGTTTCAGGGTATTTTGTTACAATTTAGTAGATCTGAAGAAGTCTTCATTGTCATACATAGATTAACTGTAAGTTTTTATTGACTCTTTGAACTATTTGCAAATATGCAGTGTAGTGTTCAAGCTAGGAGCTACCTCCATGCTTGCTGGTACACATGGCTTTGTCCAAAACTAGACTTCCCCTAGGTGCAGATCATGTTCCCTCTTACATCACTGTGGGCGGTACTGTTCTAAGTCGCACATGAACCCAAGTGTGCCAGACCCTTGCAATACAGTGCTATAACATGCTAAAGAGCAGAACCTTCAGTGTTCAGTTATAGCATATCTTGCTGATCATTGGTCAAACCCTGCTTATAAGAAAAGTAAAGGTGTCTTATGAAGACATATCAACTGATATATCACTGATTTGTCTTTATGAATTACGTAAAAACAGTTACAATAAAACTGGATTGCATGTTACCAAGAATTAATAATGTGGATTTGCACAGGTCAAAAATATATTAATATGAAGGATTGACAGATCTGGTGAGTTTAGTCTTGGAAAAAAATTGAATTACCAGAATAGCTGGCTTAAATTAGTCTTTGTAAATATTTTAATAGATGAAAAGTGCATCATGAAAAATATCAACAAACTTCGATTATTTTTTGTGGATGTGTACAGTAAGCATTTTCATTTGCTGTAAAAACTGCAGACAAAACGATATGATTTTTTAAAAACGTAACTATAAAAGGTTATATTTTTTCACCCCACCACTACAGAAAGCATCTTTCCATATATAATCTAAAAAAGCTACAGTTAGTTTGTTAGAATGAAATCTATTTCCCATTCTTTATGCAGGCTTAGGTTGCCTATCTCTGTCACTTTACCTTTTTTCTAGACTGAGGATTTTCTTTACCCTGCACTGAAACGCCAAAATAGCTCTGTTGCAAACATAAGTCTGTTCTATTATATGCATTGTTATGCCATTTTTAATTTGGGTGTTTTTGTTCTTAGCATTTTTTTAAATTTCCTGTGTTAACTGTGATTAGTTTTTTTAAAAAGCTGAAAGATATAAGAAAATCATTGGAATCTTTCCTTGTTCAAATCTCATATGAAAATTGACTCCACTAAATGGCTGCTTTTTAAAAAAAATAATATTTACCTTGTAGGAAGTCCTTGTTTTATGTTAATTGATTCCCAGAAAAACACGTGATGTAATATTACGTTATCCAGTTATGCGAAATGAATGTCATAAGCAGGGTTGTGTTCCTGGGGAAAGCACTTGTTTATACCTTGCAAGCCACTCATGACTAGCATTAACTGGTTCTATGTTTGAACTTCATCAGTCTTTCTTAAGATCATCCTACAAACTCCTAGGCTTTTGCTGAATAAACATTAAATTAAGAGGCATGTGTTGTTGAGTTTGATGTTCAATTCGAATAGTTAGCAGTCTTTCCATGTCCATCATAATTCCATTCTGATTATTTCTACTTAACCTAATAGCAGCTAAAGGAGGAGTTAGCTTACCAACTTCTCTTATTTTATTGGTGTTTTTAATCATTGCCCTCACCGTTGTTGCTGAAACGTCAGAAGCTCTAGTGATATCCCCTGCATGTTTACTTGTTTCAGAGTGCTTTATAATTGCACTTGAAGTGTAACTTGTTTTCTCTGTTTTTTTTCAGCAGAAAGCACTTCATAATCACTGCCTCTTTTTTGGCTCATTATGAATGAATTTTATGGGTAAAATTAAATAATATCACAACAATTCAAGACATCCAAGATGGTGAAGGGAGGGAGCTACATGGGACTTAGATGGGACTGCCCAGGCATACGGCGATATCACTGCGAATCAGCGACTACATAGTGCAAGTGCAGGGAATGTTAATGTGAGGACATCCTGTCTTATCCCAACGTTGCCAAAACTACCATCTTGGAATATGTTTTTTAAATGGAAAGGTTATTCAGTTGATAGGTTAATGAGTGCTGCATTAAACCACCGTGTTTTAATGTTTATTTTGCTCAAAACAAAGGATAACTGTTCAGAGAATATCTTTAATTTAGAGAAAGCCTAAAGAATATCACACTGTCGGTGCAGCACATTGGGACACCAACATGCTGTTGCTTTGAAATGCCCTCCCTCTTTCCTATCATCCCTCCCCCTTTTATATTGACTATTTATGAATTCATCTGCAATTCTGAAGTGAGGTGCCAATCCGAGAACAGGCAATCTCCCAAGAGGGAGTGAAAATAGACAAATTACCACTATGCAACTAGTCTACTTTTTCGTGGTTGAGTCAGTAATGAAGGCTAACTTTAGGTTGAAACCCCCAGTCATAGTTGGCATTGACCATGGTTAACCAATAAGGAATGGGAAACAGGAGGGATATTACTTGAAATTTTAAAAACATTTTGACAATGTTAAAATCAAATATATGACTAGATCTCCATGTTATGTCGGGTACATTCCCTTCATCCAGTACCTCATTTTGTAGTCTGAATAGCTTCCCTCGTGAGGCTCAAAGCCCTGTTGTTTCTGTAATTAGTAGAGTTAAGGCCAGAGGAAATTCGTGCATGATTGCTTTTGTGGCTGCTACTGAACAGATTAGCACTGCCAATTTGGCCTTAAATATTCAATTCCTCAAATGGACAAAACTCAGAAGCAGTCTGTCGTAGGAGGTTATTCAGGTTTCCCAAACTTTCAAGTGTAGCAATCATCCTTGCTGCTAAAACTCTTCCCATGGAACTCCAGTCAGCATTGGTGTCATTCAGATTCACAAGGCTGCACCACCCATCTTCCCTTATCTTATTCTGTACAAATTGATGACTTTTCCAAAACCCATAACTTTGAAGGCTTAAATCGTTGTATGTAATACAACTGGGGGGCAGATCTGATTTATATGCATTTGCCTCAGGTTTTTGCCCAGAGAGATACCAGAGTTTCACACGACAAAGGAGGTAATTTTATGCACACTTTAAATATTTTCTCCTCTTGTGAAGATATTAGGTTTCTCCATTGCTAATGCCACAGATAGTTGATGAGAGTTGTGTCTGGCTCCCTTGTGGTTTAAACCTCAAAAAGGGCAAAAATTGCATGGTTTTACCTCCAACGTTCCTCCTGTTGTAACACTACCTTTTTTACAAACTGGGATGCTTCTTTTGCAGATGTTAACCTGTGTTGTGCTTATAATAAGCAGAATTTCTGTCACATTACAAAATAGGCAAGTTACAGTATTGTGCATAAAACCTCAAGACATTTTATATTTTGTCCATCAAATGAATTGTAATTATGCCAACCTAATTTATCTGGATGAACTTTCTCATTTTTAAATTTGATTGACTTACGACCCAGCCTGCTGTTAGGTGATGCAAGTATAATTTAATGGTTTTTTGAGTCTGTTTTTTGTACTGATATATCAATACAAGTAATATGTAATATGTTTTTTATCATTTCTGAATTGTGTAATAAAATCATGTACTTGGTATCTGCTGTTTTTCTGTGAAGTAACATTATTTAGGATTTGATTGACAGTAAGAGCTATATAGTAATTGCTGACATCAGGATAGCTGCTAGCAATAAAATGACATACATTTGTTCATTCACTCATATATGCTGTGCCCAAAGGCAAATGTTTGGCTATTGCCTGCTGAGCAGTGTCCTTGGCAGTTTGTGTCAGTGGTGGTTTGCCATTGCTTTCCATTCTCGGGGCAGGGTAAGGAGGTAGGTTCGAAGTCTACCTCAACTGGAATAGGAATTGAAGCTGCGCTGTTGTTTATCCTGAACCATAAGCTAGCCTTCAAGCTAAGTGAACTAAATCCACCCCACCCCCAAACTCCCCATAGTCACATAGAATAGAAAAAAATTGAGACACTTAAATGTTGATATTTCAAGGAAGGAGAGGGTTGGTTGATGGATATAAAGCCTGGGAGAGGCAATAACAGATACACTCAAGCTTGAGAGTCATTTAACAAGAGAAGTTGGGAGCCTCTAGGTGAAAGGATGTAAAGTCACTGACTAGAAATAACCAGTTATTTGCCCAATTACATTCTTTTTCCATGCAGTATCTTATCTTGTAATTTTTGATTGAATTTTTGAAATGCTATCTCCTTTATTCACACCTATATTTTCAAAATAAATTGGAACTTGTACAATTAACTAATAAATGCAGGAATGGAAATTAAATTAGAAAATGATTTTTTTTGTTAAATTGTCATACAGTCCTAAGGTTACTGTATTTTTGTCCAGGGGCTAACTGGTTTCCGCTTTTTAAAAACTATCATTGCCTTCATGTAATTACAATATCACTGAATTAGGGGTTATTAAAGTTGCCCACTTGGAGTTCCATGCATAGTGTCTGTTGGCATCACTGATTTTAAAAGTTTTTAATATCAAATTACATGCAAGTTATCTGCACAACTAATTAGCTTGGGGACAATGATCTTCTGTTACTGTCATGCGGACTTAGTGTCAGAATCTTAATACACGAGCTCATCATTTCTCTTCAATCCCCATGTTTTTATGATGCCATTCCTATCATGAACTTGACATTGTGTTTGCCTTTCATCAACACATAGGAAAGCTGCGGAAGACATTGGAGAGGGTGGAGAAAAGGTAGATAAGAACAGGCATAATTTTAATCTGCATATACATTGGGCAAATAAAATTAGTACCACAGAAGAAGAATTCCTGGAGTGTGCATGGGATGGTTTTCTGGACTAATATGAGAACAGGCTCTCCTATACTGAGTACTGGGTAATGAGAAAGGAATAATTGGCAAATATAATCTAGTTGTGCAAGACCCCTTGGGGATGAGTGACCATAATATATAATTTTCCATCAAGATGGAGAGTGACGTAGTTGATTCCAGGACTAGGGTCCTGAATCTAAATAAAGGAAACTACCGTGGTATGAGGTATGAGTTGACTATGATGGACTGGGGAACATTACTTAGCGATGATGGTGGATAGGCAATGGCAAACATCGAAAGAGCACATGGGTGAACCAACAATTGTTCATTCCTGTCTGGCACAAAAATAAACCAGGAAATGTGGCCAAATCATGGTTTACACGGGAAGTTAAGAGAGAGTATTCGATCCAAGGAAGAGACATGCAAATTGACTAGAAAAAAACAACAGACCACCGTTTAGAATTCAGCAAAGGAGGACAAAGGGATTGATTAAAAAGGGAAAAATAGAATACCTAAGCTTGCGGAGAACATAAAAACTGACTGTAAAAGCTTTTGTAGGTATGCGAAGAGAAAAGAATCGGTGAAGACATGTAGGTTCCTTAAAGTCAGAAACAGGGCAATTTATAATGGGGAACAAAGGAATGGCTGACCAAATAAGCCATGATGTGGAGATGCCGGCGTTGGACTGGGGTAAGCACAGTAAGAAGTCTCACAACACCAAGTTAAAGTTATTTGGCAACACTAGTTTCGGAGTGCTGCTCCTTCATCAGGTGAGTGAGGACTTGTGTTCACAAACAGGGTATATACAGACACAAACTCATTACAAGATAATGATTGGAATGTGAGTCTTTACAGGTAATCAAGTCTTAAAAGTACAGACAATGTGAGTGGAGAGAGGGCCAAGCACAAGTTAAAGAGATGTGTATTGTTTCCAGCCAGGACAGTTAGTGAGATTTTGCAAGCCCAGGCAAGTCGTGGGGTTCCTGATAGTGTGACATGAACCCAAGATTCCAGTTGAGGCCGTCCTCGTGTGCAGAATTTGGCTATCAGTTTCTGCTCAGCAATTCTGCGTTGTCATGTGTCGTGAAGGCCACCTTGGAGAATGCTAACCCGAAGATCTGGGGCGGCACGGTAGCACAGTGGTTAGCGGGATTCCCGGTTTGGGTCACTGTCTGTGGAGTTTGCACATTCTCCTCGTGTCTGCGTGGGTTTCCTCCGGGTGCTCCGGTTTCCTCCCACAGTCCAAAGATGTGCGGCTTAGGTTGATTGGCCATGCTAAAAATTGCCCTTAGTGTCCTGAGATGCGTACGTTAGAGGAATTGGTGGGTAAATATATAGGGATATGGGTGGGATTGTGGTCGGTGCAGATTCGATGGACCGAATGGCCTCTTTCTGTACTGGAATTCTATGATTCTATGATCTGAGGCTGAATGCCCGTGACTGCTGAAGTGTTCCCCGACTGGAAGGGAACACTCCTGCCTGGTGATTGTCGAGTTGAAGGTCCTGTGTGGTGAAGAGGTCTTGTTTGAACCTGTGCATAAAGATGTGGGCAAATTTGGTCCCCATGGCTGTTCCGTGCATCTGGATGAAGAACTGGTTGTTGAAGGTGAAGACGTTGTGGTCCAGGATGAAGCGGATGAGTTGTAGAATTGCATCTGGAAATTGGCAGTTGACCCGCATTGGGGATCTCTACTGCCTCCTGAAGATACACAAGGCAAACACACCTGGCTGTCCCATCGTATCAGGCAATGGGACCCTGTGTGAGAACCTCTCTGGCTACATCGTGGGCATCCTGAAACCCATTGTACAAAGAACCCCCAGCTTTTGTCACGACACTACGGACTTCCTACAGAAACTCAGCACATATGGAGCAGTTGAACCAGGAGCACTCCTCGTCACAATGGATGTCACAGCACTCTACACCAGCATCCCCCACGACGACGGCATTGCTGCAACAGCCTCAGTACTCAATGCCGACAACTGCCAATCTCCAGATGCAATTCTACAACTCATCTGCTTCATCCTGGACCACAACGTCTTCACCTTCAACCAGTTCTTCATCCAGACGCACGGAACAGCATTGAGGACCAAATTTACACCTCAATATGCCAACATCTTTATGCACAGGTTTGAACAAGACCTCTTCACCGCACAGGTCCTTCAACCGACACTATACACTAGACACATCGATGACATTTTCTTCCTTTGGACTCATGGCGAACAATCATTGAAACAACTATATGATGACATCAACACATTCCATCCCACCATCAGACTCACCATGGACTACTCTCCAGAATCGGTTGCATTCTTGGACACACGCATCTCCATCAAGGATGGTCACCTCAGCACTTCACTGTACCACAAGCCCACAGATAACCTCACAATGCTCCACTTCTCCCGCTTCCACCCTAAACACATTAAAGAAGCCATCCCCTATGGACAAGCCTTCCGTATACACAGGATCTGCTCAGATGAGGAGGATCGCAACAGACACCTAGAGACGCTGAAAGACGCCCTCGTAAGAACACGATATGGCGCTTGACTCATTGATCGACAGTTCCAATGTGCCACAGCGAAAAACTGCACCAACCTCTTCAAAAGACAAACACGCGACACGGCAGACAAAGTACCCTTCATCATCCAGTACTTCCCCGGTGCAGAGAAGCAACGACATCTCCGGAGCCTTCAACATGTCATCAATGAAGACTAACATCTTGCCAAGGCCATCCCCACACCCCCACTTCTTGCTTTCAAACAACCGCACAACCTCAAACAGACCATTGTCTGCAGCAAACTACCCAGCCTTCAGAAGAGCAGTGACCACGACACCACACAACCCTGCCACAGCAACCTCTGCAAGACGTGCCGGATCATCAACATGGATGCCATCATCTCACGTGAGAACACCATCCACCAGGTACACGGTACATACTCTTGCGACTCGGCCAACATTGTCTACCTGATACACTGCAGGAAAGGATGTCCTGAGGCATGGTACATTGGGGAGACCATGCAGACGCAACAACAGATGAATGAACACTGCTCGACAATCACCAGGCAGGAGTGTTCCCTTCCAGTCGGGGAACACTTCAGCAGTCACGGGCATTCCACCTCTGATCTTTGGGTAAGCTTTCTCCAAGGCAGCCTTCACGACACACGACAACACAGAATCGCTGAGCAGTAACTGATAACCAAGTTCCGCACACATGAGGACGGCATCATCTGGAATCTTGGGCTCATGTCACACTATCTGTAACCCCCACCGACTTGCCTGGGCTTGCAAAATCTCACTAACTGTCCTGGCTGAAGACAATACACATCTCTTTAACCTGTGCTTAACCCTCTCTCCACTCACATTGTCTGTACTTTTAAGACTTGATTACCTGTAAAGACTCGCATTCCAACCATTATCTTGTAAATTGAGTTTGTGTCTATATGCCCTGTTTGTGAACACAACTCCTCACTTAGCTGATGAAGGAGTAGCGCTCTGAAAGCTTGTGCTGCCAAATAAACCTGTTGGACTTTAACCTGGTGTTCTGAGACTTCTTACTGACCAAATAAGCACAGTAAGAAGTCTCATAACACCAGGTTAAAGTCCAACAGATTTATTTGGTAGCACAAGTTTTCGGAGTGTTACTCCTTCAGGTGAGTGAGGAGCTGTGTTCACAAACAGGGCATATATAGACACAGACTCAATTTACAAGATAATGGTTGGAATGCGAGTCTTTGCAGGTAATCAAGCCTTAAACGTACAGACAATGTGAGTGGAGAGAGGGTTAAGCACAGGTTAAAGAGATGTGTATTGTCTCCAGCCAGGACAGTTAGTGAGATTTTGCAAGCCCAGGCAAGTTGTGGGGGTTACAGATAGTGTGACATGAACCCAAGATCCCGGTTGAGGCCATCCTCGTGTGTGCAGAACTTGGCAATCAGTTTCTGCTCAGCGATTAGAACATAGAACAGTACAGCACAGAACAGGCCCTTCGGCCCACGATGTTGTGCCGAGCTTTATCTGAAACCAAGATCAAGCTATCCCACTCCCTATCATCCTGGTGTGCTCCATGTGCCTATCCAATAACCGCTTATATGTTCCTAAAGTGTCTGACTCCACTATCACTGCAGGCAGTCCATTCCACACCCCAACCACTCTCTCCGTGTTATCATCCTAGGTTCATGTCACACTATTTGTAACCCCCACGACTTGCCTGGGCTTGCAAAATCTCACTAACTGTTCTGGCTGGAGACAATACACACTTCTCTAACCTGTGCTTAACCCTCTCTCCACTCACATTATCTGTACCTTTAAGACTTGATTACCTGTAAAAACTCGCATTCCAACCATTATCTTGTAGATTGAGTTTGTGTTTATATATGCCCTGTTTGTGAACACAACTCCTCACTCACCTGAAGGAGGAGTGACACTCCAAAAGCTTATGCTATCAAGTAAACGTGTTGGACTTTAACCTGGTATTGTGAGACTTCTTACTGTGCTTACTGCAGTCCAACGCCGGCATCCCCACATCATGACCAAATAAGTGCGTTCTTTGGATCTGTCTTCACACATGACACAAATAATGTGCCATAAATGTTGGGGAAAGTGAGAGGGAGGAACTGAAGAAAATCAATATTAATACAGAAATGGTGTTGGGGAAATTGATGGAATCGAGGGCTGACAAATAAATCCCTTGATAATCTACATCCCAGTGTATTTATTGAAGTGCCCCTAGAAATGACCGATTCATTGGTAGTCAGCTTCCAAGATTCTATAGAGTCTGGAACAGTTCCTACAGATTGGAGGGCACTTAATGTAATCCTTCTATTTAAAAGAGAGGTAGAGAGAAAACAGAATTATGGACCAGTCAGCCTGACATCAGTAGTGGGGAAAATGCGTGGGTCCATTTTAAAAGATTTAATAGAGCACTTGGAAAACAGTGGCAGGATCGAACAGAGTCACCACGGATTTACAAAAGGGAAATCATGCTTGACAAATCCACTGATTCTATGATTCACTGGAACTCTTTGAGGATGTAACTAGTAGAGTTGATGAGCGGGAGCCAGTGAGTATCACAGACCGAATCACAGATTGCTACAGTGCAGAAGAGGCCCTTCGGCCCATCAAGTCTGCACCAATGCATGAAGTGCCCTGACCTGCCCACCTAATGCCACTTGCCAGCACTTGGCACAGCCTTGAATGTTATGGCGTGCCAAGTACTCATCCAGATACTTTTTAAAGGATGTGAGGCATTCTGCCTCTACCACCCTCCCAGGAAGCGCATTCCAGACCATCACCACCCTCTGGGTATAAATGTTTTCCTCCAATCCCCCCTAAACCTCACACTCTTCACTTTTAACTTGTGTCGCCTCGTAACTGACCCTTCAACTCAGGGGAGCAGCTGCTTCCTATCCACCCTGTCCATGGTTTATCTGGACTTTCAGAAGGCTTTCGACAAGGTCCCACATAAGAGATTAGCATAAAATTAAAATGCATGGGATTGGGGATAGTATATTGAGATGGATAGAAAACAAGTTGGCAGTCAAGAAACAGAGTAGGAATAAATGGATCTTTTTCCAAGTGGCAGGCAGTGACTAGTGGGGTACCACAGGGATCAGTGCTAGGACCCTAGCCAGCCACAATGTATATTAATTTAAATGAGGGAACTAAATGTAATACCTCCAGGTTGGCAGATGATAGCTGGGTGGGAGGGTGAGCTATGAGGAGGATGCCCAAAGATGCTTCAGTGTGAAAATGGGAAAATGCATGGCAGATGCAGTATAATTTGGATAAATGAGATTATCCATTTTGGTAGCAAAAATGGGAAGGCAGATTATTATCTGAATGGCTATAGATTGAGAGGCCTTGGTGAGACAACACCTGGAATATTCTGTGCAGTTTTGGTCTCCTTATCTGAGGATGGATGTTCTTGCTATGGAGGGAGTGCAGCAAAGATTTACCAGACTGATTCCTGGGGTGGCAGGACTGATGTATGAGGAAAGATCTAGTTATTTAGGATTATGTTCACTGGAGTTTAGAAGAATGAGGTGGGATCTCATAGAAACCAATAAAATTCTAACTGGACGAGACAGGATAGACACAGGAAGGAAGTTCCCAAAGGTGGGGGAGTCCAGAACCAGGGGTCAAAGTCTAAGGATATGGAGTAAACCATTTAGGACTAAGGAGAAATTTCCTCATCCAGAGAGCAGTGAGCCTGTGGAATTCTCTACCATAAAAAGCAGATGAGGCCAAAACATTGTATGTTTTCAGGAAGGAGTTAGTAGGCTAAAAGGATCAAAGGATATCAGGGGGGGAAGCGAGAACATGTTACTGAGTTTGATGATCAGCCAAGATCTATTTTCTGTTTCTATGAGGGACTTAAGTTAAATAGATAGTTTGGAAATGCAGGAGCTGTTTTTGATAAAGGATGGTTTAGAAGAGATTTGGTAGAGGTGCTCAAAATCATGAGGGGTCTGGACAAAGTAAATAGGGAGAAATTGTTCTCTTTGGCAGAAAGGTGACAAACCAAAGGGCACTGGTTAAAGGTGAAAGGCAAAACAACCAAAGGCATTAGGGGGAAAAACTTTTATGTAGCATGTGGTTAGGATCTGGAATGCGCACTGCCTGAGAGCCACCATGGACACAAAGGACCGAAAGGTTTCGTTCAGTGCTGTAACCATTCTGCGATTCGATTAAACATCTAAATGAATGCAACCATTCATCTGGATGCAAATAACAGACTCATGTTTAAATTTAGGATTAATGTCCCATAAGGGGAAAAACAATTTCCAGAGCCACGATATTCAGAGAAAGAACAGTTGAGTAAGAGCAATGCGCAGAAATAGAAACCAATAACCAGGACTCAAGTGATTACAATTCAACGGTGCTTGAATTTCACACTGAAATCATTGAAAAAATTAAGTAGATAATGTAATAGAGAAATGGCAGGGCCAATATTCTGAACGAACAAGAACAATTGACTCCACAGATCTATCTAGTAACAGTGATGGTCACTGTTTGTCATCAGACATGCTAAGGCATGAGACAGCTATAACTTTCTGCAAGGTGTGTAGCTTTACTTTGCTTAGATAATGATTTTCATGGCTAGGGATACTCATTAACTGGTTGTCTTCTCAGCTGTTTTGATGTTAGCAATGAGGATATTAAACCTAGAACACTACCTGTAAGTAATATTTAAGAACCAGAGGAGATTCTGTTTTGTAATTACTTAAAGTCTGCCTAATTAGTAACAGTTCATTGATAGTTTCTCACTTTGACATAATATAGATGCTTTTCATCTTTCATGGGCAATTATTTTCTGAGCTTTACAATTTGCATATGAAATTTATGATGCATTAGAATACTTAATATTATCCAAAATAGCATAAAGAACATGCTCTTTAAACATTTGGGAATTTTGAGTACTCTCCCATTTATTTGTGTTTACTTCTGAA
Organism: Mustelus asterias; assembly: GCF_964213995.1. Taxonomy (NCBI): domain Eukaryota; kingdom Metazoa; phylum Chordata; class Chondrichthyes; order Carcharhiniformes; family Triakidae; genus Mustelus; species Mustelus asterias. The sequence continues at coordinate 106,530,206 of NC_135805.1, read as the reverse complement.
AATCATAGAATCATAGAATTCCTACAATGCAGAAGAAGGCCATTCGGCCCATCAAACCTGCGCCAACAACCCAGACCCTATCCCCCTAACCCCACGTATTTACCCTGCTAATCCCCCTGACACTATGGGGCAATTGAGCCAATCAACCTAACCTGCACATCTTTGGACTGAGGGAGGAAACCAGAGCACACAGAGGAAACCCATGCAGACACGGGGAGAACATGTAAACTCCACACAGACAGTCACCCAAGGTTGGAATTGAACCCGGGTCCCTGGCGCTGTGCTGCAGCAAAGCACAACAGGATAAGTAATGGAGTGAGGGGGCAAAATTCAGGGTGTAAGAGATTGGGGTAAAAAGGAAGGGAAGGGAGAGAAGATGATAGAATCAATGGATGGGAAAAGGAACTGATGAGAGTTTGCAGAATCAGACTTCAGGCACATGTACTTGGAGCACCATTCCATTCACAATGCACAGAATGGGGCCAAAGTGTCATCTGGCTTTGTCAATAGGGAGGGAGCAAAATGCCAGTTAGGAATCCAAAGGTACAGGGAAGAAGTAATGCTGGAAAAGGTTACAAAGACAGTTGGGGTACACTTATACAAATTGTTGGATAGTGAGGAGTTCAAGTTCCTCACCAAACCAGAGAATAATGTGGGTTAGTAAGTGGGACTTAGTACAAGGCATGATATTGGCAGTTGTGCTTTAGAAAACAGACTTTATAGAAGATGGGCAGCCAAAATGACAACATATGGTTTCCAGTGACAGAGAGGTAAGTTCGAAGGAGTCAATGTTGCTAGACACAGGGTCTTGGTGATGGAAAGGACATGGAGTCTATAGCTTGACTCTAGGCAATCCAACATCGGGTCAGTTCCGGTGACTCAGAAGTTGCCATGGCAAGATGTCAGACATGATCTTATTGGAGGCAACCAATCAAGAAGCTGCATCAGGGATCCACATCCAATTAGTGACTGAGCTGGGTTCCAGAGTAGGGAGGTCCATTCAGTGGGGACTGTCGATTTAGTTGCCAGCCACTTTCACAGTGTGAGCGATGCTGAGGTGACAGAAGAAGTTTAGCAGAACAATGGGGGCTCCTTCGTTAGGAGGGGAGCAGCTACACGGAAGCAAGTACAGCACAGTGGAAACATCACCCCCACTTGAAATGGCTACAATAGTCTGCATTCAGCTTGGGGATCCTTGGCCATAGACGCAAGAGTAGGCTATTCGGTCCTTCAAGCCTGGCATCAGCAGAATTACATGAAATGGCAAAATGAGGTTATTTCAACTATTTTTCCATGTTAAAGTAGCTTACCTACGCTGCCATCAATCAACTTTTAACAAGGTTATTTGCAGATTAGTTTCCTTTATTTAGATTCAGGACCCTAGTCTCAGAATCAACTATGTCACCCTCCACCTTGATGAAGAATTCTATCATATTATGGTCTCTCATCCCCAAGGGACCTCGCACAACTAGATTATTCACTTCTTATTACACAATACCCAGTCTAGGAGAGCCTATCCCCTAGTTGGTTCCTCAACATAGTCCCACGAATGAATTTTTAAAAAGGCACAATGGAATGTTTCTCCACGTTAACGGTGTTGTATAAACTTCCGTTGTTGAAATTCATGCCTCTTACAGGATTCAGAAGGTGAGTAGGAGGAGGGACATCATGGTGCCACGGGGATCCTCAAGTACCATCCTCAGAAGGAAGTAGGAGCAGGTGGCCTGCCAGCAAGATAGGATCCTGGAGTCTGGACGCGAGCTCTGGCAGCATGAGGTCTTCTGCTCTCACACGTGTGGTCAATGTCAATGAATGCATCTTCGAGCTCCACATCCGTCAGTCTGTATCCGCCCTGATGATCAGTTTGGAGTGATTTACATTGCAACAATCCTTTTGTGCAGCTTCCCTTTAAGATAGACCCTGCTTTGAAGAAAGAGCGGGCTGGCAATACTACGTGGCTGGCACACACTGGTATTTGGTCCTCCTGCTGTACACAGAGGTTGCTGACGGCATTCAGAAGCAAAAAGCAGCACTGGAGGTGCAACAACTTGCACCATGACCACTCAGGTGAGGTTAGGTACACAATGCTTGCATGTTACCAACCTCTATCTGAATGAGAATTACAAAATGATTCATTTGTAACCCTAGGTTCCTTACAGCTGTTCAAAACACAGCTGGAGAAACACATGAGAGAGGAGCATGAGATACAGCAGACAATGCTGGGTAGGTATTAATCGTTTTGAGTCACTCCAGTCTCCTGGAAATTTCATGATTAACTTGAGGAGTCAGAGAGCAGATTTGCAGAATTATTCCTCAGTCTTTTTTCCCTCTGGTGCTGTGTCTCCCAGGAGGTTGCAGGGCAAGGGGCTTCAGCTGGGTGGAGCCCATGGTCTGCAGTATATCTGGATGCAATAGACTTGATAAGTTAGTAAGGCATTTCCAGCTGAGCAGTAAAATGTCCTTCAAACGATTTAAAATTTTCTTTTCAACTCTTACAATGATGAAGCCTTAACACTGCGTGAAAAATGACAAATATATTCAAGGCTTGAGGATTTGCATATTCAAAGAGCCCGCCACCATGTTTTCAGTTTCTTCAAAGTGAGAGAGTTGCTCACGGCCCAAATCCAGTTCCAAACGTTCTCTGTTAATAATCAGCCACATTTTGATTTACATTACTGACACCCTCACATTACCGACACCCTTGACAACCTTCACGCCTTTGGAGCACGGTTACTGATTTAACAGATTCTGTTGCCACTTATTTATGACTCATCTGTTAGCCTGAGGATCTTCCTGACCTACACAGATTGCTACTTCTGATTCACTCATTTTCATATTTCACTTTATCTCAGTTCCACAGAGAACTAATCTGTCTGTTATTCAGTCCAAGTCTGGTGTAATTATAATCATGTATTCGCTATATGGAGCTCTTTTCCAGACATTTGCCCTAAGCTGCTGTTTTTTTCCCTATTATTATCTCCCTTTCCCATGTCCTCTCCCTTTCCTTTCTAGATTCTCAGTTAATAAATCAAGAATGAACTGTAGAGTACAATGAAAAATTCTGTAGCATCGGCAAGTGTAATGTACCGTGTGATAACAAGAATCAGGTATGCAAAGCAGTAGCCAACATAATATGATACTGACTCTAAGAGCTTATTACCTGAACAAAAAAACTGCACAATATGATTGGTTGTGATAGTGGTAATTAGTGGAACTACTTGTGAAATCCAAAATCTATCTTTCTCTAGTTTTATTTAACTTACTGTTGTTGTGCGGGCTGACAATATTGTCTTTTTTTCCGCTCTTCTGCCTCTTAATAAGCTGCTCTTTGCATGAAGCAACCTTGAGATGTGATCTGATGAATCACTGAACTGGACTTCCAACATGGGAGTGAAAACATCACTTTTGATTTAATGAATGCTTTGTATTCTTATCGCAGGTCCAAATTTCCAAAGGCCACTCTGGAAATTATGTTTGTCAACTGTCACAGCAACAGGAAATTATGACTGAGTGAGATCTATCTGTAACTTCACCAGTTAACCAAAACCATATTGAACTGTTTAAAGAGAACCTGTTTTTTCAAGAACACAAGGAAAGACACTGACCAAAAATAACTACCACCAGTCACCTGGTGTCTGCTATTGTAAGTTGACCACTTTTCTAGAAAGTTCCTATACGGTTTACACTGCAGACCTGCTCTGACGTTGTATGGAATTTTGCACCGGCACAGTGTGGGGAAGGGGGTGTGGATTTAAAGGTCCACTTAAAAAAGGGACTAATGAAAGGAAGGCTTTAAAATGCAGAATACTGGACTTCAATCAACTGTAATTCTGCCAAGGCAATGGGAGGCTCTTAGCTATCCAGGATACACCAGGATACATCCAACAAACATTCAAACTCTCCCCCCACCCCACTCCCGCCACCCCACAGCCGCCCCCAGTGTGGAGGATGAAATAACCTCATCGCCAGTTGGTTTTGACTATCTTGTAATCATCAAAAATTTCTGAGATGAAACTAATTTACAAATGCCAAATTAAAAGCAACAAATGAAGTGACACCACTTTAATTAATCACTCATCTCTCTAATTTTCAGAAAATAAATTGTTTCTCTAAATAAAAAGACTGGTCTATTCAAGCCATACTCACGCCAAAACTCGCTTTGTTTAATTTACCCCACCATGCACTCATCTCCCCCCTTACGATGGTATGAAACTGCACAGTCAAAAGTCATCCACACATTGCAGAGCAGAATCCCAGTCCGTGGCCATCCAGACTGATCACATTCCCCATTTGATTAAGTCCAATGCAATTGTTCCAAACTTGACACACCCATCTTTTTACAGTAATCAGAATTCTGCTTCATCCTGTTGTTGTCCCCTAAATGCAATAAAACCATAGCAAACTGTTGCCAGCAGATGGTGCCATGTTCCTTGAATTACTCTGTGCTGGAGTTCCTGAGGGGAATTCTGCTTTTAAATCTGGCCTGAAATCACGTGGGATCGTGGCCAATAATTCTGGCAGTGCAGCCTAATGCCACCTTATTGTCTCAATCAGGATCATTTACCTCAACCCTGCCGGTAAAAACACTATGTTTCTCCTAATGGCAGACACGATGGACTCAATGGCTTCTTTGTGTGCAGTAGCTTTTGTATGGTTCTCTGGAGGGAGAAAGTCTTGTAAGGGCATTTTGCCCTTCCAGACAACTCCAAACACTCAGACACAACCTTTAGCAGGAGCTGTGATCCAGTGTTGGGGTGCTTCTGCCTCTTAAATGTTGTGTCCTTGCCTCTTCTGACCCTGTAATGTTATTCCCACAGACAAAATTGCCTTGATTATATTGGCGGCTGCCTTTTTGAAACTGACCAGATGATTAATATGCATAATTAATGTACCTCAACCATGGAAGATGGTTTTAAGTTAGGGTGAGTTTCGAGGCAAAGGTGGGGGTGTTTTCCTGCTGAAAATCTATGGAAAATTTTCCTGCAGCTTTTGACAGATGATAACAGTTTCCTCTTCCAATGCCTTTCCTTGTAATCACCAGAATAAGAACAACCTCTCCGAGTTCCAGTGGTATCTGTACAAGTGTAACTAGAGATGGTTTCTCTTCCTGCTGCTGCACCGTTACCTCTGGTAGTCCCCAAGGATCTATCCTTGGCCCCTCCTAATTCTCATCTATATGCTGTCCATCAGTGATATCATCAAAGACGTCAAGTTCCCCGTATACTCCGACAATGTCCAGTTCTACCTCACCACCATCGCTTTCCATCCTTCCAATATCTCTGTGCTGCAAGGCTACATATCCAACATCTGGTCCTGGACGAACCACTATTTCTTCCAATTAAACATTGGGAAGACTTAAGTCATCTTCTTCACACACACCATCTCTCACTCTTCTCACTTACCACTGATTCTATCCCGTTCCCCAGCCTCTGTCTCAGGCTGAACTTGCCAAGCTCCGGTACTGATCCTGTGCTGAGCTTCTGAACCCATAACAATCCGCTGCTGAAACCGTCATCATATGTTACTTCCAGAAGTAACAAACTTTGAATATTTCAATGCACTCCTGGCTACATTCTCATCTTCCACCCTCCACAAACCTGAGCTCGCTCCAATCTCTGTTGCCCATGTCCTAACCCACACCAAGCCTCATTCAATTACCCTCCTTGTGCTCACTGGTCTACACTGGCTCTCTGACCTTTAACGACTCAAATTTAAATTCTAATCCTTGTGGACAAATCCATCTGTGGCATCGTCCTTTCCTATCTCTAAACTCCTCTAGCTCTACAATACTCAGAAAACCCTGCATTTCTTCCAACTCTGATCTCTTACATCTACCCCATTTCCTTTACCCATGATAGCCACACTCCTGGCCATCTAGAACCCCACCCCCCAACCCACTCCAAGCTCTGGAATTCCCTCCATTCTCCTCTCCGGAATTCCCTCAATTTTTCTCTCTCCTCCTTTAAGATCTGCCTTAAAACTTGCTTTTAACCAAGATTTTATAACCTTTTAGCTCTATAATCTTTTGTCTGTTGCTTCTTGTTATACACATTAGAATATTTTTCTATGTTAAAGGCATTAAGAATTTACAGTTTTTGTTTGTCCTGTCTTTATCCCACCTGATATTGAGAAAAAGCCATAACTCACATTTACCAGGAGGTGGAGATGTGTTCACATTTGAACAAGATACACAAGGACCAACAGTTTCAGAACATGCTGGACAAAAGTGTTTCAAAATCAATGAAGTGCTTTAGAAGTGCAGTCACGATTGTTTTGTGGGTGGTGCTGACCCATCTTCATCCTATTTGATTAAAGTGACCCTTACAATGGGAGACTGACTATCCCTAATCCTTTATTTCTGATATTACCATTGTTTTGATATCTTTATAGAAAGCTAGCAGATCTTTCTTAATAACTATAAGTGGTCACAAATGGTTCTTTGATCAGTGCCATACAGGAGGAGACATTAGTGTAATGTAATTTGCTTAAGTAAGGCCCCATCACCAGAACATTCTCATGCCACAAGATGACGTTTGCAAGCCATATTTTACTCAGTTAGGGTTGTTAGCTTCATAATACCCCATATACAACCTCTTTATGGTGGGGGAGTTCAGAACTAGGGGTCACAGTTTGAGGATAAGGGGTAAATCTTTTAGGACTGAGGTGATGTGAAATTTCTTCACCCAGAGGGTGGTGAATCTGTGGAATTCACTACCACAGAAAGTAGTTGAGGCCAAAATATTGAGTGATTTCAAGAAGAAATTAGATATAGTTCTTGGGGCTAAAGGATCAAGGGATATGGGGGAAAGCTGGATCAGGATGTTGAATTTGATGATAAGCCATGATCAGAATGAATGGTGGAGCAGGCTCGAAGGGCATAATGGCCGACTCCTGCTTCTAGTTTCTATGTTTCTATAACTTCTTACACAAAATTTTTAATATCTCCATATTTATAACAATTATTCTCATAGTAAACAATTCTGTCCTATTGGATTTCATGTTTTATGCTTTGAACATGGGTTCCTCCTGTGATGTTGGTCATAAGACTTCCATCAGAGATGGAATGCTTTTCATCTTTGTCGGCCTCTTATGTGCATAAAATGCAGCTTTTTGGCCATGTACAATCTTGAATTGTAAATTAAATTAAACTGGTTTAGTTCTGTGGCAACCCTCATCTTCTGAATCGAAAAGTTCCAGATTCAAGTCCGATTTGATTATGCAATCTGGGCTGATACTTCATCTCACTCACCTGATGAAGGGGCAGCGCTCCGAAAGCTAGTGGCTTGTGCTACCAAATAAACCTGTTGGACTTTAACCTGGTGTTGTGAGACTTCTTACTCTGATACTTCAGCACAGTCAGGGGAGCAGGGAGAGTTCAGAGGTGGTCATCCCTGCCCTTTAGTCCCAGGCCCTGGTTAGGGTCCCACACACTGAGTTGCACTGGCCAACGGCAAAACCAGTAAATTTTCTGGTGATGGTGGAAGAGCTAGCAGCTCGAAGCACAAAGGCAGCTTACAAGAGGAGGATTCTTCAGGAAGACAGTTTGTGTTTCCTCAAGCACACACGAGGAAGGTAGCAGGATATCACCTCATGCATTCTTTTCCCCAGTCATAGTGCTCATTGAAATTGAAAATGAGAGGCTGCTACGAGCAACTGAAGAGGAAAGTGCAAGATGTGAAGAAATTGGTAGGTGACCTGCCCTTGTGCAAATCTTTGCTACTACTTCAGTGCAGTATTGAGGGAGCACTATCTTCTTGGAGGTGCTGTCTTTCTGTTGAGATACCTGCTTGTTCCTGTGAATGCAAAAAAAATCATCATTCATCACATTGCTGTTTATGAGATCTTGCAGTGTGTGTGTGAATTGTCCTCCATATTTTGTCTACAAAGTAATTCATTGGGCGTGAAGGTCTCTGAATGTCCTGAGGATGTGAAATAATTGAATCATAGAATCGTGGAAGCCCTACAGTATGGAAGAGGCCATTCGATGCAATGAGTCTGCACCGACTCTGACAAAGTATCCGACTCTGGGCCCTCTCCCCTGCCCTACCCCTGTAACCCCACACATTTACCATGGTTAATCCCCCTAACCTACACATCTTAAGGGCCAATTTAGCATGGCCAATGCACCTAACCTGCACATCTTTGGACTCCAATGCAAACAATTGGATTAATAATACAAGTCCTTCTCTGGTGTCCTGATGATTTTACCTATTGCTCATTGCTTGTGCATCTTGGTGTTCTAATTTAGGATTTATTCATCCTGATTCACCAACAGTGTATTAAGCAGACAATGAAACCAGAAAATGGGCAAAAACAGCCAGTAAACAATATGAAGATGAACAGAACTGAATTGTCAAACTGTAATGGTCTGGATTGCCAGGACTCATGAGTGAAACATTGACCAAGCTAAAACCTGAACACTCCAGCCCAAGAGGCAACTTTCTTAAGCAAACAAATAAACCAGTCTTTATGGGATATTATAAGAAAATATCCAACATGAATTGTCCAGACACATTTACTTTCTCGTCTTAACATGAAAAATGATTCATCTCAAGAAACATATGCAGCAAACCTTATCGGACAAGGCGGTACAAGATTGCCACAGTTGCTATTACTACAAATTTTCTTGCTGCCTGAAGAGAAAAAGTTACTTTGATTGCCAAACACTTGACAGGAAAGCAATACACTGCCAGAATTCTGAATTCATGGCATACACCCATGCAAATAGTTTCTCTGAAAGAAAGTACTAATCATTTTCCACATGTCTGGATATTCCATGACAAATGTGCTTGTGACCACAAAAAACTTCCAGTCTATTTCCATTGAGAAGAGGCACTGAGAAGTTGTTGCACTGGGCCTTTAGGTCCCTCAAAACTTTGCTTCTGATCCTCTACATTTTGAAACAAGTGAGTTTGAGGAGCTGCAACATTTCACTCTTATAATTCAGCAAACATCGAGTCTGTAGTATACAGGCAACGGCAAAACTACAGCATTTAAAGTTTATTTATTAGTCACAAGTAGGCTTACATTAACACTGCATTGAAGTTACTGTGAAAATTTCCTAGTCGCCACACTCTGGCGCCTGTTCGGGTACACTGAGGGAGAATTTAGCATGGCCAATGCACCTAACTTGCACATCTTTGGACTGTGGAAGGAAACTGGAGCACCCAGAGGAAACCCAAGCAGACACGGGGAGAACGTGCAAACTCCACACCGACAGTGACCTTTGCCATTGACCATTGAGAGATTTGATTTGATTTGATTTGCAATCCAACAATCTCTGTGACCAGAACTTTATGGCTCATGATGTGCAATTGACTCCTTGTGTCTTTTGATAAGGATGTACACGTCAAGCTGCAGTCATGTCATCTAAGCGGAGATGCTGGCATTGTGGTTTTGTCACTAATCCAGAGCAGTGGTCCCTAACCTTTTATATGTCATGGCACACCACTATATATAACAAGTTTTGAAACGCACCTATGACAATACTGTGCCTTTAAGAAATGTGTTTTAATCATGTTTCTCTGCTGGATGTTTCAAGCAAATCCTAACATTTTATTGGTGCCATAGAAACATAGAAGATAGAAGCAGGAGGCCATTCAGCCCTTCGAACCTGTTCCACCATTCATCACGATCATGGCTGATTGTCCAACTCAATAGGCTAATCCTGCTTTCTCCCCATAACCTTTGATTCCATTCGCCCCAAGTGCTATATCCAGCCGCCTCAATGTTTTGGCATCAACTACTTCCCGTGGTAATGAATTCCACAGGCTCACCACTCTTTGGGTGAAGAAATGTCTCCTCATCTCTGTCCTAAATGGTCTACCATGAATCCACAGACTGTGACCTCTGGTTCTGGACACTCCAACCATCGGGAACATCCTTCCTGCATCTCCCCTGTCTAGTCCTGTTAGAATTTTATAAGTCTCCATGAGATTCCCCCCTTTATTAATCTGAATTCCAGCGAAAACAATCCTAACCTAGTCAATCTCTCCTCATCAGTCCTGCCATCCCCGGAATCAGCCTGTTAAACCTTCGCCGCACTCCCTCCAAAGCAAGAACATCCTTCCTCAGAAAAGACCAAAACTGCACACAATATTCTAGGTGTACCCTCATTGTCTGTAACCAGTATCCTTTATTGCTGCTGAAGCAGTATAATTGATATCATGCTGATTTTAATCTGGCTTAATGCAGTGTTCTGGGGTTTTAATGGTCCTTTGGGGATTGCTGAGTTGAGTTTATTTGAGGATGATCGACAGGTCAGGTGATATGCCTGGGGACAGCTATTTTTTATAGGGCATTCCGAGTTTTTAGTTTAATTTCTCAGTTGCTGCTAGAAGCTGGTGGAAGATGACAGGTCTCTCTCTCTCTTTCTGTCCCTCTGTTCCAAGACTGGGGAGCCTCGGAGAATTAATTCAACACTTAAAGGACCAATTCACAGCGGGTGTTATAAAGCTGCAAATGCAGCATCATGTGAGTATACTTGTATATGAACCAAGTCTGAAGGGATGGTGTTTGACTTGGAACAACATAGATAGCTAGATGTTAGGAATATACTGTGTTATGTTCAAGTCTAGTAATTGGTAAAAGTTATGCTAATTCTTTTTGTTGTATTCCAACTGTGTTCTTAAATAAACTTTGTTTTATAAAAGCTTCCTTTTAAAAGCTTTCCTCTCGGCTAACTTCATAAAAAACCTTGGGGTCTGGGTCTTAACATACTTTCTGTTTTCTCTGTCTCCTTCCCTAAGTGAAAACTTCATTTTTAACTTCTCCCTGTCCTCATGCTTTTTTTTAACCTCTCCCTATCTCTCTTGCTTCTCCCAGGGTTTTTGCGCTGTTAGCGGGTTTGCGAGGTGACCGGGTGTCGCCGAAACATCAGACAGTACAAGACTCATGAAACCAGTGTCTCAGTTTAAAGACGTAATTTTTATTTGACAGCGAGTCAAAAGGAGAGATTATCACAGAGTCCAAGGCATCTCAAGGCAAAACAGCCTGTCCTCTCCACTAAACTCTGACGTACAGTTCAAGATAGATCAATTATACACTTTTTAAAATCAAATTCTCTCGCCTTTCATTAGTTTTGAATCAATCATCTTCAGTATACATAAATCATTAATAACACCTGGGAAATGGTGGCGTCTGGTATTTACACTGACTTTGTGATCCACAGGCCTAGACTAATGGCATGGTTTCAAATCTCACCATGCTAAGTGGTGGAATTTAAATACATTTTGGGGCACCACAGTGGCGCAGTGGTTAGCATTGCTGCCTCACAGCGCCAGGGACCCGGGTTCAATTCCAGCCTCGGGTCACTGTCTGTGTGGAGTTTATATGTTCTGCTCATGATTGCGTGGGTTTCCTCCAGGTGTTCCGGTTTCCTCCCACAGTTCAAGGATGCGCGAGTTAGGTTGATTGGCCATGTTAAATTGACCCTAGTGTCAGGGGGATTAGCAGGGTCAATATGTGGGGTTACAGGAATAGGACCTGGGTGGGATTGTGGTCGGTGCAGACTCAATGGGCTGAATGGCCTTCTTCTGCACTGTAGGGATTCTATGATTCTACCTCAGCCAATTGCACCTTACCCTCTGGCATAATGGTATTTCATTAGTCCATAGAATTTGGATGTATCCTCCCCTTTTGGCTAACTCAACCTCCTGTATCACTTAGCAACCAGACGCCTGGCCACTAAGTTCAAAGTTAACATTCCCACAAGTTCCCCTCCAGGTCACTGCCAAATCACACTAACACATGATCCTGTGTCCGAGCATGCATCCATCTTAGCTGGACAGTGAATTAGTCCTATTCATGAAGTTGCCCTGAATGTTCTACCATTAGAAACTTTAATGATAAAATGTGCATATTTCCAAGGTTTCATTGTTCTCCTAGAATGTGGTGCTTGTCCTTTTGCCCTCTACCATCTTGTTTTCGTAGCAATCTGCCTTTGGCCAAAGCAAACAATGATTGTTATAAAATACATTTATAAAGTAATTTAATACATTCAAAATATCAACATATATGTCTTAAATCATTCTCACTTGTTTAAATTTCTTACTGCATTTCATAATCTGATTTAAAATCGCTTATCTGGACATCTGGATATAAGTTCTCCCATTGGTAAGACGCAGCATGGATTCATGAAAGGAAGGTCATGTTTGACTAATTTGGTGGAATTCTTTGAGAACATTACATGTGCAGTGGACAATGGGGAACCTGTGGATGTGGTGTATCTGGATTTCCAGAAGGCATTTGACAAGGTGCCGCACCAAAGACAGCTACATAAGATAAAGGTGCATGGTGTTACGGGTAATGTATTAGCATGGATAGAGGATTGGTTAACTAACAGAAAGCAAAGAGTGGGGGTAAATGGGTGTTTTTCTGGTTGGTGACTAGTGGTGTGCCTCAGGGATCAGTGTTGGGACCGCAATTGTTTACGATTTACAGTTGATTTGGAGTTGGGGACCAAGTGTAGTGTGTCAAAATTCACAGATGACACTAAGATGGGTGGCAGAGCAAAGTGTGCAGAGGACGCTGAAAGTCTGCAAAGAGATATAGATAGTCTACGTGAGTGGGCGAGGGTCTGGCAGATGGAGTACAATGTTGGTAAATGTGAGGTCATCAAAACAGCAAAATGGACTATTATTTAAATGGTAAAAAATTGCAGCATGCTGCTGTGCAGAGGGACCTGGGTGTTCTTGTGCAGGAATCTCAAGGAGTTGGTTTGCAGGTGCAGCGGGTGATTAAGAAGGCAAATGGAATTTTGTCCTTCATTGCGAGGGGGATGGAGTTTAAAAAACAGCGAGCTTATTATGCAGTTGAATAAGGTGCTGGTGAGGCTACATCTGGAGTACTGTGTACAGTTTTGGTCTCCTTACTTGAGAAAGGATATACTGGCACTGGAGGGAATGCAGAGGAGATTCACTAGGTTGATTCCGGAGTTGAGAGGGTTGGCTTATGAGGAGAGACTGAGTAGACTGGGGCTATACTCATTGGAATTCAGAAGAATGAGGGGAGATCTTATAGACACATATAAGATTATGAAGGGAATGGATAAGATAGAAGCAGGGAAGTTGTTTCCACTGGCAGGTGAAACTAGAACTAGGGGGCATAGCCTCAAAATAAGGGGAAGCAGATTTAGGACTGAATTGAGGAGGAACTTCTTCACACAAAGGGTTGTGAATCTGTGGAACTCCCTGCCCAGTGAAGCAGTTGAGGCTACCTCATTGAATGTTTTTAAGGCAAGGATAGATAAATTTTTCATCAGTAAAGGAATTAAGGGTTATGGTGAGTGGGCGGGTAAGTGGAGCTGAGTCCACAAAAAGATCAGCCATGATCTTATTGAATGGCAGAGCAGGCTCGAGGGGGCAGATGGCCTACTCCTGCTCCTAATTCTTATGTTCTTATGTTATCTTAACGCTGGTAGTTCTGTCAGTGTCTTAAACAACTAATGGTTTAACATTTTCTCTAACCTACTAGGATTTTTTCCTTTCCCCAACACTATCCTTTGAGTTTTCACTTTTTGTGTAGGTGCATGGGAGCTTTGTCTTCAGCTCCAAATCTCATTGGTCATGCACACAGGCCTCACCAACATAGAAAATCTTTCCCAGTCAGCACGTGCGCAGGAGGCCCAAGATTGATCAGGTCTTGGAGATGCCAAACACAGAGCTGAAGACAAAGTTAATTTTGTTTTAATTACATGAATTTGGAATCATTTTGAATCATTTTGAATCTTTTTTTGTGGTACAGTTGGGAGGGTCTTCACGGTATACCAGTGTGCCACGGCACATTTACTGGGAACCACTGATCCAGAGACCCAAGGTAATGCTCTGGGGACCTGGATTCAAATCCCACCATGGCAGATACTGAATTTGAATTCAATAAAAATCTGGAAGAAAACAAAAATTACCATGGAATGACTGTTGTAAAGACCTATATGGTTCACTAATGTCCTTTAGGGAGGGAAATCTGCCATCCTTACCTGGCCTGGCCTACATGTGACTCCAGATCCACAGCAATGTGGTTGACTCCGAAATGGCCTAGCCAATTCCTCAGCAAGTCAATGACAGATAGTGAAATAAAGATTAAGACATACTCAGGATCAAGGTAGAAACTGAAATGTCATATGCATGTCTTAAAATTTTTAATTGTGTTTAAAAAGTCTAATTTAATCATGATAAGAAATTTAAGAACATTCCTATCTTTTCAGAGCCAGATTGGTTATTCAGCAATAGTTATTGCTCAAATCATTGTTAAAAAAAATCAGTTGCATCTGATAGATGAAAGATTTTGAGGCCTTTAACAGTAATATTCGAGTGGACAGGGGACAGTTCTTGATTTTGCTGACTGCCAGCTCTGTGTTGCACAGTGTAGCCTGTGACAGAACAGCACGTGACAAATCACAACTTCAGAATTTCTGTATTAATCTGTGCTTGCTCTATATCCTGAAGCTGCTGTCAGATTCAGAAGGATAATGATAGCAAGTGCTGACAGTTTGCTGTCAAAAACCCTGGAAAATTCCGGGCCATAGTTTCTCATTAATTTTGAGCTGAGTAATCCAGGTTGTGCACACATTTACCATTGCTCCGAACCTGTAGAACTGACCACCACCTCATACTCTCTATCTAATTTTCTCCTTCCCTAGTTGGAGGTATGTGACTTCTTTCTTTGAACAAGATGTTGGCCATATGTAATTGTAGCTCCTTCTAAGACTTGGTTTAAAATTTCATTTGATAAAGTTCCTGTAGAGCGTATTGGGACATTTTAAAGGTGCTATATAAATGCAAGTTATAAATAATCAGTGATGACAGATACTGGCCAAACAAGTATTTATTGCCTATACCTAATTCCCTTGGGAAGGTGGTGAATAGTCTGACACCTGACAACACCTTCTATCATTTTTCTCAAGATTAAAGTAGGCTACTTAGGGTTAGATTAGATTTGTCTTGCCTTTTGTTAACGCGGCATAATTGGGCAAATAGCTCACCTCCTAGTTGTCCAAAGCCTGTCCACCATCTACAGGAGTGTAATGGGATCCCCTCCACTCACCAAGATGAGTGTCGCTCCAAGACGCTCAAGCAGCTTAACACCATCGAAGTCAGGAGTGTAATGGGATCCCCTCCACTCACCAAGATGAGTGTCGCTCCAAGACGCTCAAGCAGCTTAACACCATCTAAGGCATTGTCAGGGCTCAGAGCTTTTGTTGTAGCCACCCTTTTCTAGATACTACATGGGGTGAATCAAATAGGCTTAAAACTGCCCTTTGTGATTTTGGGAACCTCAGGGAAGGCAAGATTGATCATCCACTCCACACGTCTGGCTGAAAATGATTGCAGATGCTTTAGGGGTCCTGTTTGAGCTGCATCTTTCCCTTATATGCAACATAGGAATATAGGGACTGGAGCACGTCATTCTTCCCATGGCATCTATTTAAGTAAGATGTGGAGACGCCGGCGTTGGACTGGGGTAAGCACAGTGAGAAGTCTCACATCACCAGGTTAAAGCCCAACAGGTTTATTTGGTAGCACAAGCTTTCGGAGTCTCAGGCTCCTTCTTCAGGTGAGTGAGGAGCTGTGTTCACAAACAGGGCATATACAGACACAAACTCAATTTACAAGACAATGACAATTATAATGATAATTTATCTGTATATGCCCTGTTTGTGAACACAACTCCTCACTCACCTGAAGAAGGAGCCTGAGACTCCAAAAGCTTGTGCTGCCAAATAATCTATTTAAGTAGTCATGGCTAATCTCTATCTCAATTCCATTTGCTAATGCTAATGTGGGCAAGAATATTACCCAACATGTGCAAAAACACACATTCCTGAGCCTTTCTGTACAATTTTTCCAACTTCATTTGCACACTTTTTCTTTGTTCCAGTTGGTATTTGTAAAACAGCTACTTGGTGGCTCTTAGCTCATTTTTAGGCACCCCAACCTTAATCTGGAAGCAATGGTTGGCTTTCAGTTTTAAAGCTTCTGCTTTAACTACCTCAGTCCGAGGACATTGCTACAGGAGTTCCTCTGGGTAGAGTCCTTCAGTTGCTTCATTGCACCACGTCAGAAGGCAGAATATTTGCTGATGATTGCACAATATTCAATATCATTCACAACTCCTCAAATACTGAAACACTCCTTGTCTGCAAGCAGCAAAACCTGCACAACATTTAAGAAAGGCTATATTTTTCTGTTGCATGCAATACAAGATTGTTATTTCTGTACACATAAATGTGTCAAGTACAATTATTGATTTGCACAAGTTTTTCACCAGGCAACATACAGTTCCTATTCATTTGATTATCCATCTCTCAGATACACAGATAAAGACTATAAAAGACGTCCTGTCCACCAATTTTTATTTCCTTCAATATTTTATGAAGAACTCATGTTCTAATAAAACCTGAAGAGTAAGGTATTTGTCGTTTTATTCATTGAAGCCAGCCATTGAAGGCTGGGTCTGGAGTTTTATAAGTTTTTATTTACAATGATACATATACAAACAAACGCCTCAATACTCAACACCCCACAATTTGAGTCTATTCCTACGTACTCTTTGAAAGTACATTAATCAAATAAACAAGTTAACTGAATTAAGAATAAACCCTTACAGGGATACTGTAACTAAAATGAAAAAACTAACTAAAGCTAAAACCTCAATGGAAATGTATTAAAATATCATCCCTAAGACCAATGCCAGCCCCTGTGGCGCCCATTGATTGTGGAAGTCCTCAAGCGCATTCAAGTGGACTCTGGTAGAGTCCATGTGCTCCCTCTCCAGGAATACCTGGGCAGGGATGTTACCACAGAAGAGAGGCAAGTAAGCAGTCAGGCTGAATGACCCCCTCAACTACACGCAGCCTGGACCTGTTTAAGGACAGCTTGGCCAGCCACAAGAGGAGGCTAACAAGGAGATCCTCTGATCTACCTGCCCCCCAACCCCTCAGATATAGCTCTTGGGGTTAAAGGGATCAAGGGATATGAGGGGAAGGGGGGGCCTTTAGAATATTGAATCCGATGATCAGCCATGATCAAAATGAATGACGGAGCAGGCTCAAAGAGCCGAATGGCCTACTCTTGCTTCTACTTTCTATGTTATGTTTCTAGGTTTCAAAGATTAGGAGCATGGGGCTGAAGTGCAAACAGAACTTGAGGAGCAGCCCCCTCAAATAATGGAAATGAAGCTGCAACCTCGCACATCCTACATGTACATTGAAGATGGTCTCCTCAAGGTCACAGAAACTACAGCTGGCCTGGCTGCCCATGAATCAACTTAGTCTTTTATTGCACTGGACTGGACTGCTGCATGCAATACCTTCCATGCCAGATCCCTGATGGAAAAGGGGAGGATTCCCACAGAGTGCCCTTCATCAGAGATGATATAGGAGCATAAGTAAATCTCCACCACCTGCGTACAATTAAATGCACAGAATTAATATACATTTAACATTAACTGGTTGTTGAAGGAATTAAGGCACCTGATTGTATGTGAGGTTGAACAGGTATGTTGGTGAGCAGGCTTTTAATAATAATAATTAGAGAGGAAGATCAGGGAAAGTTGAAAAAATGTTCAGAGAACTGTGATGATTTTAATCAGGCAATTGAAGTTGGCCTGCTTGAATATGAAATCCCTAATTAAGGGCCGGAGAGGGCCGACCTCCTCGTGAACCTGCTCCTGGGCCTGGCGAGACGCGCCATCAATAGGTCCAGGCAGCGGGCGATCGACGGGGCCGTCCATCCCGACTGTCTGCCCCTCTACCGCGGCTACATTCGCGGCCAGGTGTCTCTGGAGAGGGAGCATGCGGTGTCCACGGGCGCGGTTGACGCCTTCCGTGACCGCTGGGCGCCGCAGGGGCTGGGGTGTATTATCGACCCCGATAATCACCTTTTGGTTTGACGTTTTAAGTTTCCTTTCGACTTTGTTTTTGGTTCGGGCTGTTCCCCCCTTCCTTTTGGGGAGCTGCCCCTTTTACTTTGTCCCTAAGTTAATTTGAGTTTGTTTATTACGTTGGTACCCGAAAGATCTCCCTAATTAAGGGCCAAATTAATGGTCAAATCAGGGAGCCCCATGCTCTGTACTTAAACAGGAGTGTCAGTTCTTCAGTCACTTTGGATGTAAAACTGCATACTGAGAGCACTCTGTGTAGTGTAGTTGGATCTTGTAAATAAAGGAATTTTGGTGACGGGACTTCCACCTCTGAGGACTTATTACAAGAACAAAGTTATGATGGGGAAGAGTTGTCACCAATGGTTGAGAAGAGAGATGGACAGATGAACAATATTTCTGGCTCAGCACAACTTGGAGGTAGAGCTGGAGGGGATTGCAGAGATGGAGTGAAGTGAATCCTAGAAGGAATTTGGGAAGGGTTTTGAAATCTATGCATTGGGAATGAAAAACTATTAGACATCACCGAGGAGGGGAATAGAATTTAATACAGTTCCGAATGCAGGTCATAGCTTTCTACCAGATTTATCCAAAATTTAGACAGCAGTTACCATGGAGACTGAGCCAAAGATGCTGAAAAAAGTCAAGAAAATACACGTGACAACACAATGGAGCAGATGCATTGCATGGAAAAACAGGAGCAATTATCAGAGTAACATTGAATTTCACAGAGATATCACAAAACATGAGCTAACATGACACAGGGAGAGTGAAATTCTGTCACTGTGAAAACAAGTTTCAGCAAATTCATAGTCACAAAATAGGGAGAAAGACACCTTTGTTAGTTAACAGAGAAAAACATACTAAAATGTGCTGGAAAAAAAGATCAAAATTGATTCAAACTACACAGCGAATTAAACAGTGGCGATAAATTGTCAAAATGCAAGTACTGGTTTGAATCCTAGTTCATTGGAACGTTAACAGAACTCAGCTGGGGTAGCTAAATGAACACGAAATTTGGCTTTAAACTGTCTGGTTAGGGAAGAGAAAGTTAGTCATTGATTCCTGTTGGACGGTGCACTTCAGGTGAAAACAACATTGGGTTTCTCTATGATTCAAGAATTACACTGACAATTAAGAGCTAGGCCTGCATATAATTAATGACCACTTGGGTGAGGTACTGAAGAGTGCTCAATGCCTGTGGAAACTGCACTCCGGCATCCATCAGCACCTTCAGGTTTGGAGGGAGAAAAAGGGAGAAAATGTTTTTTTTTGTCGGCTGCTTTGCCTTTCATGCTCTTGATATATTTGAAGTGCCTTTAAGTGTTGTCGGATGTCTCAGACATTCCAGTGTATCAAAGCTGTGCACACAGCTGTTTTCCTTAAAATGCAGCAAAGTGATTCTGTTTTAATGAAACAAGGGAGCAGTAACAATGCTCATTTGAATTATAATGCAGTGGTTTGCTTTCACAGGCTCTGGGGAGTAATAAATGGCACTCATGTTGATATGTGCATCTCCACAGAAGCCACTTCTATTCAGTAATTAGAAAGGATTGTCATCTATGAACGTGCAGGGAATCTGTAATGCAGACAATAACAGTGCCTCTATTTGCAAACGACCTGGATCTTATCTTGACATAAACATTCTAGCACAATTGTCATTTTCCAAAATTTTTCAGATGTAAAATGGATTGCACGAGACACTTAGATGAGAATATCTAAATGTGACCATGTTTCTTCATGACCAAAAGGGCATTCTTCCAATGATGTTGGTTATTTATATTTCTTCTGCTTCTCTTAGTCAGTCCATCGGGATCAAGGATGACTTGCTTCCACTACTGTTCAGTGGGTTCTGCAATAGCTGATGAGTCCGATGCATAACTTGTAGACTCTGCCATATGTGGGGCAGGTGGTGCTTGAAGGTCGGGTCGATGGGTTGTGAAATAAGTCAGTGGAGGCCAGTATCCCTTCACCCAATTCCCTTTTATTGACAAGCTCTGTTTAAGTTCATAGTGTTACAAGTTCTGAGTCAGCATCTGGAGTGCCAGGAGACCTGATATTCCCAGTTGTATCTACAACAAAGGCTCCCTGATTGGACAAGCAATAAAGAGCTCAATCAGGGAGTTCATATTCTAAGAGGCCAACCTCAATAGCCTCATTGAAGTCATTACAGGTTGTTGGGAGCATTGTGTGCGCCTTCTGACCTTCTGGGGAAAAGATGTGGCATGGAGGACCATATAAGTGGGCAGGGCAAGCTGGCGAATCTGAGAGGAGGGGTGGGGCAGTGGCGAACCTTAGTGATTGAGCAGCTGAGAGCAGTACAAATGGGCAGATGTGTACTGTGCATGCATGAAAGGAAAAGGTCTGATATACAGGGAGAAACAGCGTGACATTGGCATACAACCCAGGGCATGGGAAAAGTGCCTCAAATTTGAGACAATCCCATAAAATCTGAGACAGTTACTCACCCTGCTGTGAATCCCTTGACGTTGTCTCTGCATGTTCCTGATGAAGTCTGCGCATGTGTTTGTTGCCTTCCTGAATGAACCTTCTCCATTTTGGTTAGTCACAAGCCAGGGACCCCCAGGAGTCGGTAGAGATGTTTGACCCCTTCAGGGATAATTTGGGGATATCCCTAAAGTGTTTCCAATGTCCTCCTGGGACTCTCTTGCTAATACCAAGCTTTGAATAGAATAGTTGTTTGTGAAGTGTGGTATCCGACATATGAATGGCATGTCCAGTCCAGCAGAGCTGGTTTTGAGTGATTAGGACCTAAATGCTGGGCAAGTTGGCTTGAGAGAGGATACCATTGTTGGTCCACCTTTGATGCCACTGGATTTGGTGGATCTTGCAAAGGCACCACCGGTGGTTCTTCTCCAGGGCTTTGAGGTGCCTACTGTAGGTTGTCCAAGTCTCCAAAATATATTGGTGTGGGGATCTCTGCTGCCTAGTAAACCATAACCTTAGTCTCAAGTTTGAGATCCTGCCCCGCAAATATTCTTTTCCTCATTTTGCCAACGGCTGAGCTGCTACATTGAAGACAATGATGAATTTTGTTGATCCTGCCTGCTTTGGAGGCTCCCAAGATGTAGAAAGCGATCCACATTTTCCAGGAACTCACCACTGATTTTAATTGGCAGGGGGAGGTGCTGTGCTGTGGGAGCTGATTGGAAGAGGACCTTAGTTTTCTGGGTGTTTAGTGAAAGGCTAATTTTCTCATTGACACATCAGAGAAGGAGTTGGCAATTACCTGGATCTAAGTTTCTAAGTGAGTGCACACATGAGTGTCATCTGCACACAAACTCTATGAATGAGGTTGGAGTGGTTTTGGTTTTGGATTGAAGGAAAATTTAACAGATTTCCAGTCTAAACTGTTGATGATTTCCACGGCTTTGGGTAATTTGCTAGAGGTGAGGATGCAATATTGCAGCAAGGAAGATGGTGAAAAGAGTTGATGCAATAACATCCCAGTTCACCGAGATCAGGTTTGTGGTGGTTCCACTGATGAAGGTCATGGCTTTGGTGTCATTGTAGCAGAGATGGAGGACAATGACAAATTCCTGAGCCATATTTGAGGATACTTCATAAGCCTTTGCAGCTTTTACATTTACAAACATACAGAAGTAGATACCAAGTTGTACACTGACTCCTTCACCAGCCAGCCCCTTATGCATGATGAACTCTTTAAGAGGATAAACACATTTCAGCTAAATTCTTTTCAAGAGAACAAAGAACAAAGATCAGTACAGCACAGGAACAGGCCCTTCGGCCCTCCACGCCCACGCCGCTCCCTGGTCCAAACTAGACCATTCTTTTGTATCCCTCCATTCCCACTCCGTTCATGTGGCTATCTAGATAAGTCTTAAACGTTCCCAGTGTGCCCGCCTCCACCACCTTGCCTGGCAGCGCATTCCAGGCCCCCACCACCCTCTGTGTAAAATATGTCCTTCTGATATCCGTGTTAAACCTCCCCCCCCCCGCCTCACCTTGAACCTATGACCCCTCGTGAACGTCACCACCGACCTGGGAAAAAGCTTTCCACCGTTCACCCTATCTATGCCTTTCATAATTTTATACACCTCTATTAGGTCTCCCCTCATCTTCCGTCTTTCCAGTGAGAACAACCCCAGTTTACCCAATCTCTCCTCATAACTAAGCCCCTCCATACGAGGCAACATCCTGGTAAACCTCCTCTGCACTCTCTCTAAAGCCTCCACGTCCTTCTGGTAGTGTGGCGACCAGAACTGGACGCTGTATTCCAAATGCGGCCGAACCAACGTTCTATACATCTGCAACATCAGACCCCAACTTTTATACTCTATGCCCCGTCCTATAAAGGCAAGCATGCCATATGCCTTCTTCATCACTTTCTCCACCTGTGACGTCACCTTCAAGGATCTGTGGACTTGCACACCCAGGTCCCTCTGCGTATCTACACCCTTTATGGTTCTGCCATTTATCATATAGCTCCCCCCTACATTAGCTCTACCAAAATGCATCACTTCGCATTTATCTGGATTGAACTCCATCTGCCATTTCTTGGCCCAAATTTCCAGCCTATCTATATCCATCTGTAGCCTCTGACAATGTTCCTCACTATCTGCAAGTCCAGCCAATTTCTAGTCGTCCACAAACTTACTGATTATCCCAGTTACACCTTCTTCCAGATCGTTTATATAAATGACAAACAGCAGAGGTCCCGATACAGAGCCCTGCGGAACACCACTAGTCACAGGCCTCCAGCCGGAAAAAGACCCTTCCACTACCACCCTCTGTCTTCTGTGACCAAGCCAGTTCTCCACCCATCTAGCCACCTCCCCCTTTATCCCATGAAATCCAACCTTTTGCACCAACCTACCATGAGGTACTTTGTCAAACGAGACATGAACAATAGAAGTTGGATATAGCCACTTCACAATGACGAATCTCCGACTAATTTTTTTAAAGAAACCAATTAATTGTGATAATTTTGAGATCAGATTGGTAGCTTTTCTTGAAATATGTTTTCCTTTCGAGACAGGCAAAGACCCTATACTCTAGTTTTCAGCTATCGACTCCATCCACCTGGCCCCTGACCATATATCCCTCGGACAGTTTCCTCTTCAGAAACCCATCTAATTGTTTCCTAAATACATCTATATTGTGGTTGCTCCTGTCTTCCTTTTTGAGTACTTGAAGTAAGTAGTCATACAGAATATTTGCTATTTGTTCTTAGCCCCAGCTCTGAACCTGGTTGGTTTTTTAACCCTTTCTCTTACTGCCTTCTTGGTACCAGAGGAATATTTTACAGTTCTGCTTCTCCTAAGTTTCTCTTTAGCTCCTCCAATCACTGCATTTTCTTGTATTCATTCCAACATACTTTTCTCTATGCAGGATTTCTGCATTCTGTTTTTCATATAGCTTTAAATTTGTTTGTGGATTTATTTCAAGTCATGGGGGGAATATTCAATAGACTTCAAAAACAGATATGGGGTGCAGGATCATTCTATACTTGCTGCTTCCAACACAGGCAGCATGCCAACTCTACGTTCCCTGCTAATATTCATGTTTCCTGCATGCAGCTTAGCGCTGAAAATGCTGCTGAGTGACGCCAAGATTGAGCAGGTAACTTTCCAAAAGTTTCTGCAAGGTCGGCTCCACCCTGTACTACCAGCAATGGGTGGAGCAGGTGCTGGAATTGTTTGTGGAAGAAAGCCTGAGCAAGAAATAGAGGCAACTATGCTGTGAGCAGGGGAGAGATATACTTCAAGGTTCTCTACTTAACCAGATGCCTGGATGGAAGGAATGGAGAGGAGGCAAAATGTGTTCAATCCACAGGTATCAAAGAGACCCTCCAGATAGACTTTGCAAAAATAGTGAGACAGATAGGTCTGGCCATCAATGTCAGGATTCAAGTGCTGAGAACTTGGATGCAGTGTTGTAAAGACTTCAATGACCTCACACAAGTAGTCAAGGTCAATGAATTTATCTTGAAATGTCATATTCTCCTAGCTGCATCACTAACCTCACAGACACTTCAATCCACCGCACCCCATCTCTCAACAGTCTCCTGCAGGTGGTGGTGTTCCCATGCTCCTGCCCTCCTTGTGTTTGGGTGGTGCTGTCAAAGCAGCATTGGTGAGTTGTGCCATGCATCTTCTAAACAGTAGATTCAAAGTCAAGGGGTTGAGCAAGTGAATATTGAAGGTGGATGGCGTGTCTCTCAAGCAGGCTCCTTTTCCTGGATGGAGCTGCATTCATCCAGGCAAGGGGAGAGTATTCTATCACCATAGAATCGCTAAAGTGTAGGAGGCCATTTGGCCCATCGAGTCTGTACCATCTCTCCAAAACAGCATCTTACCCAGGCCCACGCCCATCTCTGTCACCCTGCACATTTACAATGGCTAATCCACCTAACCTACACACCTTTGGAAACTAAGGGGCAATTTAGCACGGCCAATCCACCTAACCTGCACATCTTTGCACTGTAGGAGGAAACCGGAGCACTTGGAGGAAACCCACGCAGACACAGGGAGAACGTGCAAACTCCACACAGTCACCCAAGGCCAGAATTGAACCCGGGTCCTTAGAGCTGTGAGCCAGCAGTGCTAACCACTGTGCCACCATGCTGCCCAACACTCACACCCATCGCATGTAGATTGTGGAAGGACCGTGGGAAGCCAGGAGGTGAGTCATGCCAGTTGTGCCACGGAATTCCCAGTCTCTGACCTTCTCCTGTAACTACAGTATTTATGTCCAGTTAAGTTCCTGGTTAAGGTTACCTCTCTGGAATGTTGCAGGTGGGGGATTCAGAGATGGTAATGCCATTGAATATCAAGTGGAGGTGGTTAAATTCTCCCTTTTGTTTCAGATGGCAAATTGTTTGGCATGAATTTTAAACTAATTTTTACTGTTGTCATTAACTAGCCCCTGTATAACATACCATGTATTGTTCCCTTTTATTATGGAATGATGTAAACAAAGCTTAAGAATGTAATTAGTTTTGTTCTGCTTCATTATTGACAAGATAAAAAAAGACAGCGAACTACAATAGCAAAAACGATCTTCCCAGTTAATCAGATTAGGGGTTCTAATAAAATTTGCAGAACCACTAACTGGCTAGATTGATAATTGAGTAAAATCTAAGTAAATAAACCAGAAATGCCTCACTCAGACAGTAGAAGCTTCCTCACCTGCTCCTGAGGGTGCCGTCTCCTCGAGAGTTTCCCAGCCAACAGAGACACAAGTCTGCCAAGCAGGAACCTACAGCAAAGAGTACAGGTTGCTCTTTAAAACTACACACACAGCAATGCAAAAACTGGAGGAAGCATAGTGCAGTTGAAGAAGGCAAAACAAATACAATGAAAATAGATGAAATTAGAGAAAATGAGAGGAGGAGCAAAATATGGAAAGGAGAAATGAAGGAATAAAGGACAAGGCAAGGCAGTTGTAGGGACGGAGAGAAAGGCAGCAGCCAATTGGGGGAGAGATAGAGAAAGGAGGCTTTGAACAAGGGTAAGAATAGGGATTGTTATTTCCTTTGTTAAGACGGGAGGTCACCAACCCGAAATGTTGAGCACGGTTTTCCCAATCTAGGGGTAGCAGAAGAGGCAGTAAAATAGAGGACAGCCATGTTGGGAGGAGTCCCGGTGAAGTCCAACCACAGAGGAGTTTCCAGGGACAGAGTCAGATGCAGATTAATTGCTGCCAGCTTCATCGAGGTTGCCACTTTGCAGCCATCTGGGGAGAGGCTGCCTGGCCCAAAGAGGAGGCCACAAGCAAGGAAGGGTTTCCCTGCAATCCCATTGCACCATTTGAAGGGGCCTGTCTGCTTGGCTTCTCTGGTTTGAAAAATGTTACTTTACCTGTCCAAAGGCTCCTCAAAATAGATGCACACTGTCAATCCCTGACCTGCCTCAACAGTGCCCACCTCTCACAATGGGGTTACTGAGGCTTCAGGGCTGCCACCCATCCTTCATCGTTATTCAATGGCGTAACCTGAGGCAAACACTTAGGAGGGCATTTGATCCAGACATCGAGGTTCTGAAGCCCATAGTAAAATTCAGCACAATTAATTCTGTTTCTTGCTTCACAGGCACAACCTGGCCTGCAGAGTAATTGCAGCATTGCCTGTTTTTATTTCAGATTTCCAACACAGTGTTCCGCTTTTGTTGAATTTGCTTGTCATAGAGAATCAACAGGGAAAAATGGTGTCTCGTGAAAACCTGTCTGAGAGTAGCAAAGGGAATTCTTGTAGAGGGAAGTGGGGAGAGAGAGAGTGAGACGTTTCTGACCGGCTATAAGAAGCCAATACCTTTGAGCAGGGAAATGATGCAGCAAGACAGGGGAGATTAACTTAATTGGGATGACCAGGATGTCACAAAGTCAAAGTCCCAAACCAGGATTGCGTTTGCTGGTTTCCGAATCCTCCTCTTCCTGGTACTTTAAATAGCTTTAATAGTTGGGCCACTTGCAGATCTTATGATATTTCAAATCTTTCAAGATGCATACACACCTCACCTTTTTTTGTATGTACCGAGGAATGCATGCAGTGCAAGATAAATAATACATTGTTAATTGATTCAGATAGAAATCAATAGTTGTGATCAATGAAGGGAAGCGAGGAAATTAATGAAGTCTGGCCGGAAGTTGTTTGGATGTCACTTCATCCAAAAATCTTAACACTGATCTATGGAAATTAGCAGAGAAAAGCTGATTAGTTGGTCTTACTTGATATGTAGGCCGGAATTTTCCGTCTGTTCGCGACGGCGAGATCTTCTGGTCCGACCAACGGCGCACCCCTGTCGTGGGTTTCCCGGTGGAGTGAGGTGCAGTTAATGGGAAATCCCATTGGCAACGGCCAGACCAGAAGAACAGCGTGCCACCTCCTGCCGTGAGAAACTCCCAGGGGGAAACCAGAGAAACTCGCCTGTTGTTTCCAGTTCAATTTTGTTTTATTCTTCATGCACGTGGGTGTCACTGGCAAAATCAACATTTGCTGTCCATCCCTAACTGCCTTTGAGAACGCAAAGGTTTGCCACGTTCCGTTCATTTCCGTACACATGGTTTTTTTCCTACCGGTATAACTGAAGTAATACATCTGTAAACAAGGGTAAGTGAATTAAGGTGCATGCTGACTGCCAGTGAGAGCCATGCATCCAAAATGTAAATATTTCTTTTGTTTTTACCATTTGAAGTTGATGACAGTTCTGTTAATATATGAATGATTAAGCATTTTCTATAACTCATTATGAAATATTCAGTGTGTATTAAATATATTTAATCTAATTATGACCCCACAAATAAATGAGCAAGATGATTTCAATCTTACGGCCCACTGAGATGAAGGAAGGCTTCTCACTAGCCTAGGGTGCCCATCACTGAAGTAAACTGTCGAGATTGGAATATGTCAGAGATTTATTGGGCTCTCAATTTACTGCTGCAAACAAGAGTTGAAAAAAACATTTTAATTAATTCAGGAATTGGCACTAGTCAATTAAAGCCTCAGTGCAGGCTCAAATTTCCAATATGTGCTATCAATGAATGATTGTCCTTGCTGGAGGGGAATAATTATCCCTAGATGCTGTTGCTCCTTCACACAGACAGATAATAGAGATAATTAATTTTATAGTGTTGAACAATGTTTTGTCATTCTCTACATATATGCTGTTTCTGACTCCCTATAATGCATGAAGTTTATGTTAGTGCCAATTGCAGTCTGCATTAGCTCCATTACATTATTTTACTTGTATTAGCTTTAATGGAGTTTTTAGCTTGGACAATGCCTGTAATTGCAGCAGAAAAAGCATCTCAGATTACACTGTTCAATATATAGAAGCCATTATTTCCTGCGATTCGAGAGTCATTGTTCCTTTTGCCCCTGTCTTATCAACGACTGACTGCTCACTCTAACATTTCCATCAAGGCCTTTGATTTAATTATCATTGAAATTGGCAAGAAATTTGGCACACTGGGTACTTTAATGATATTATTTGGTTGTGCAAGGCTAAGCTAGTAAAGCTTAACGGGCGGCACGGTAGCACAGTGGTTAGCACTGCTGCTTCACAGCTCCAGGGTCCCGGGTTCGGTTCCCGGCT
Organism: Mustelus asterias; assembly: GCF_964213995.1. Taxonomy (NCBI): domain Eukaryota; kingdom Metazoa; phylum Chordata; class Chondrichthyes; order Carcharhiniformes; family Triakidae; genus Mustelus; species Mustelus asterias. The sequence goes on along the minus strand of NC_135805.1, from coordinate 106,502,253 downwards.
CGGGTCACTGTCTGTGTGGAGTTTGCACATTCTCCTCGTGTCTGCGTGGGTTTCCTCCGGGTGCTCCGGTTTCCTCCCACAGTCCAAAGATGTGCGGGTTAGGTTGTTTGGCCAGGTTAAAAATTGCCCCTTAGAGTCCTGGGATGCGTAGGTTAGAGGGATTAGTGGGTAAAATATGTGGGGGTAGGGCCTGGGTGGGATTGTGGTCGGTGCAGACTCGATGGGCCGAATGGCCTCCTTCTGCACTGTAGGGTTTCTATTCTATTCTATTCTATTCTAAAGCAGCCACACTGGAGTGATATGGCCATAGAACTCACTTTCCTTTGTAATTTCAATCTTTGCATTCTCACCCCACAAATCGCAAATTTTAAGTTCATGAATGGCAATTTTTTGAGTTGAAAATTTTATTTTTTTACACTGCAGGAATATAAATATCAATAAATAATTTAGTTATGTCCTGAAATGAAGAAAACATCAAACAGTTGGAAAAACTAGGGCCGGGATTCTCCCCCCAAAAATTCCAAGTGCCGAATTCACGTAAAAACTGGAGTAAATAGCACTGTTTGTTTTCAGCGTGATTTTCAAAAGGAATCTCCCACACTCTACTTGGGAGAGTGCACCAGCGGAATTCACGTTGAAAAGTGGTGGGCGGGGTCTATTCCCGCTGAAGAGGCTGAAATCAGCGTGCTGAGTGGGACCCTACGCATGTGCACATCTCTGGGAGATCGCTAAACAAATCCTCCCAGCATAGACATTGCTGGCCTCTCACTATCCCCCATCATCCTCCCGCTCATGGACATCGCTAGCCTCCCCATCCCCCACTGACCTGGACATCGCTGCCCCCATGCTCCCCGTTCAACTAGAGTGCTGCCCACCCACCATTCACAGTAAGAAGTCTCACAACACCAGGTTAAAGTCCAACAGGTTTATTTGGTAGCAAATACCATAAGCTTTCGGAGCGCTGCTCCTTCGTCAGATGGAGTGGAAATGTGCTCTCAAACAGTGCAAACAGACAAAATCAAGTTGCAGAATACTGATTAGAATGCGAATCCCTACAGCCAACCAGGTCTTAAAGGTACAGACAATGTGGGTGGAGGGAGCCTTAAACACAGGTTAAAGAGTTTTATTCAGAGGGCTTGTCCGTAGGGGATGGCTTCTTTAACATGTTTAGGGTGGAAGCTGGAGAAGTGGAGCATCATGAGGTTATCCGTGGGCTTGCGGTTCAGTGAGGTGCTGAGGTGACCATCCTTAATGGAGATGCGTGTGTCCAAGAATGCAACCGATTCCGGAGAGTAGTCCATGGTGAGTCTGATGGTGGGATGGAACTTGTTGATGTCATCATATAGTTGTTTCAGTGATTTTTATTCGGAGGGCTTGTCCATAGGGGATGGCTTCAGGATTGAGAACCCACCATTCATCCATAGAGCGCGGCTTCACTGCTGCCTTTCAATCAGAGAGCACTGTGCTGCCATGCACACGTCCCCTGCCTGCGAATATTCCCCCTTGTGGAGTGAGTCCCTGGAGGATTTTGCCTCCACCCCCCAGCTGGCCACAGTACCTTGTTGAGTTCATTCAATCAGCACCTTTGGAGATGCCTCACCCTCTATTGAAACCAGGTTACCTGAACATTATTCACCATGAAAGTTAATTAACAGACTGGCCCAAACTGACCGCACCTGGACTCCCTTAACAACAGTAAGAAGTCTCACAACACCAGGTTAAAGTCCAACAGGTTTATACCTGTTGGACTTTAACCTGATGTTGTGAGACTTTTTACTGTGCCTACCCCAGTCCAACGCCGGCAGCTCCACATCATGGCTCCCTTAACAAGGCAGAGCTGTATATAAGCTGCAAGTATGGACACACAGGCAGTCACACCGGGAAGGTGGCACACAGGAGAAGTGGCCTCAGATTCCCTGAAGGTGAGCAGCCTGCCTGTTGGACGTAGTAGAGGAGAGGCGCCAGCTGCTGTACTCCACTCAGGGCCATCGCCCAAGGGGTCGCGCAGCAAATGCCATCTGGGAGGCTGCGGCTGCACTTAAGTGCCTGGCACTGGCATGTCATTCGGGAGACCAGTGCCGGAAAAAGATGAACAATCTTCTTCAGACAGCAAGGGAATGCATCCCATTCTGAAACCAGTATCTGTGCTGCGTTAACTATGTGAAACCATCCCCAGACGCCTCAAGAGCAGCCACCATCCCCCAACCCCAGCACTGCCTCCAACCGCTGTGGCACCCCCCAATGGGAAGGCATTGTCCCAAAAAGGCCCACCTGAGCGCCCCACCCCCGACACACATTGCATCCCATGCCCTTCCATACATCATGCTTTCAATCCCCCTTATGTCCCCACTGGAGGAAACCACACATAACTGCGGAGAGGGCGAGAAAACTGGTGAGGGAGTACCCAAGCTGCGGCTGCTGATGGGGTCTGAACAGCGAGCCCTGGAGCTGGCAGAGGAGGCAGAGCATAGAATGACCACTGACAGCCAGGTTGGCGTCCGGCATGCAAGTCAGCACCAGCTGAACCCTATTCCTAAGGTCTCTTTGAAGTGAGTACCATGCTGTGTGGACTGTTTTCCTTCCCTTCCCCTAATGTGTTACAGCGCTCAATCCTGATGAACCAGGCCCTTCTGGTGTCACCGCCTCCTCTGCTGCTCCTAAACCAACTCCCATGGACACCTTGGATGACACCGAGGAGGGAGGCCCTGAAGAATCCTCTGAGGACAGCACCAGTGAATCGGCACAGGCATCAACCCACACAACCCACCAACACAGAGACTATTACGACAGTGGGGCAAGTTATGGTGAGGCTACTGGGTCACTTACTGGTGAGCACATCACAGCCACTGCTGCATATCGGGTGGAGACGGGCGCATCCAACGGCTCGGGCACACGGAGGTCTGCCGGAGGAAAGGATTCAGCTGTCCCCAAGCTGGATGCTGGGCCTGAGGGTTTGTTCATCCCGAAGCTGGTGGAGATGCATCAGCAAACCCGGGGAGTTGTGGAAAGGCTGTCAGCAACCATGCTGCGACTGCAAGGCTGTTTAGGGAAGTCCAACAGGGTGCAGTTGCAGGAGGTGGTGCCGACACAGCGTGCGAACCAGGCCAACGCTGCAAGGGTGGTGTCTGCAGTGGAAAGTCTGGCGCAGGGATCTGGCTTCATGGGTGACAGGCTCCAGGCCATCCTGGAGACACAGCGGGCCATGGCAGAGACACAGTGGCAGTTGGCATTGTGAACATGGCAGGCAGGGTGAGTATGCAGGTTGGTGTGCGGGCGTGACCATTGCTCCCTTGAGCTATTGCCATGAGTGCAACCACAGCATTCCCTTCCAGGCATGTGTTCCAGGTCAAGCACACGGGATAGGGGCAGACTTCTTTTTTATCACAAGATGGGTTCCCATTCACTGCAGATTTAATGCAGTATGAGTGGCTGTGTTAAAATGAGCACCCCTGCTTGGAGAACCAGCTGCCTGACTTGATGAGCCCTTAAGCACTCGTGCCCCCAACTCCCTGAAACCCCAGCACTCAGTCCAGTCCCTCACCACACCCCACAGCCAGAATAATGGAACAGCCCAGTGCCTGGAAACAGCAGCCTCACCAGTACTCAATAAAGGCCCCCCACCCCACCCCACCCCACAGATAGAACAATGGAGCATCCGTGGACCTGGGGACAGCACCTCCATCACTCAAATAACTTCCCCACACCAAACAGGAAGTTTCCAGGCCCTGCCTGCACCCTCCCCTACACTCTGGGGTCTGCAGCTCCATAACACGTACCTCCTTACTCCTGTTCAGCGCTGCCACGTCAGGTCCTGGCTTTTACAGAGCAGTTGTAAAGCTGGCCAGCGTGACGTCACGCCGGAGAGGTGGGAGACACTAGCGGGGGTTCGGGGGGGCGGGGGCGGGGGGGGTGGCGGGAGAGCATTCAGTTGCAGACCGGCTAATAATATGTAAAGATATGATAACGCATACAAATTGCCGCCATGCTGATTTTCCGTTGGCGCTGAGAAACCTAGGCTGGGAGATGCGCAGAGGTCTGGCCGCCCAGTGCGAAGCCCACGAAACAGCCGCCACTGATGTCTCCCACCCCTCTGCGCTACTCGAGCTGTGCAGCGGGCTGGAAGAATCACCCCCTAAATGTATAAGCTGAGATATGCTTCAAGAGGTTTTCACTTAGTTTTACCATATCAGAAGTCTATGTCACAGGGACAGCTTGGAGTATTATTTTTCAATGCAATTGAAGCAAATGAACCACATTTGATCCGTGTTTCTCAGAAATTATGTTTCTCTTCAGAATTTTATGAAGTTAAGATGTATGAGTCATAGGAGTTACATCACCCAGAACTATCTGATCTGTGTTCAAATGTCTGTGCTTCCTTTTTTTTCATGAAATATTCCTAAATTAAAATAACGTAATCTTTTTACTGATTGCTCTGCCAAATCAGTTTAAGAGATTCTTGACTGCATTGCTTGCCAAGGTTTCCACTACACATCCTCCTCCAGCTGGGAGGAGAGGAAGAACTGGGGACTGAGACATCTTTGCTTTATGGATAGCCTGCAGGAGGTACAAATCAAACTCAATTGATCCGTGCCGGTTTACCATCCCCCATGAGACAAGCAACTTGGGCCATGTGGGAGGACTGCTCATAGTTATTCAGTATGAAATAAGACAGCTGATGTAGCAGAAACTTCCCATTCTCACTTCCCAGTTATCCCACCTTGCCTTCTGAAAGCATCGAGTCTTGTTCATGTCTGGCAGCAAGTCGCAGTACCATAGAATCCCTACTGTGCAGAAAGATGCCATTCGGCCCATCAAGTCTGCACCGACTCTCTGATGGAAGATCCCACCCAGGCTCTCCCCTCTGCCCTATCCCTGTAATCCCGTGCATTTACCATGGCCAATCCATCTAACCTACACATTTTAGAACTGCAGGAGAAAACTGGAGCACCCGAAGGAAACCCACGTAGGCACAGGGAGAATGTGAATGTTCAAACTCCAAACAGTTACTCAAGGCTGGAATTGAACCCAGGTCCCTGGCGCTGTGAGACAGCAGTACCAACCACTGTGCTGCCGCCATCCAACCAAGTGGCAGATCTGCATGACACAAAAAGCAAATGCCAGTGGACTATTTTATAATGAAGGCCAAGTCCCCTAACCGAGAGTCCTTTTTACACTTTCTAGTGTCAGTCACCGAGTGGTGACCATGAACAGAGACATAGTCTGATTTTTTTTTTAACTCCTTAGCTCAGTGACACCAAGGCCAATTTAAAGTTAACAACCCCCCTGGATCATCCAGGAATCTCTTAGAATTGACTGATTTACAAGCCATTGCTGTGAGTATCTAGAATATTGTCCATAGTGATATTGTTTTTAATCTGAAAATTCAGGTTCTGCTATGAAATTTATTCTCCCATCTATGACTAAATCCTACGGCAGGACGGGGAGTGCTTCCCACTGCGGAGGCTGATGGGAAACCATGTTAAAGCTTCCTGCCCTGCCCTCATTACTTAGCCATACAGGGGTTTAGCAACATATTTTGTGATGAGGTGGGCTTGATTGCACACGTCCCACCATCATATCTGGGTGTCATATTGAAAACTGTCCCACCATTGAAGAAAGAAGATGGACCTCCAGGAACACTCTGATGCTGAAAGATGGACTCCTCAATGACAGTAAAGCTGGAAGATCCATCTGATAGATACTTCCCCCACCCACTGCTGTGGAGTCCCGGAGTCCAGGGTCACTGGCAGCTTCCATTTTGACCTCCATAGGTGACCCCAGGCATTCTTCAGGTCACATTGTTCCAGATGCGTTGTGAACAGTGTGTTTTCCCACTGGTGCTGCGGATAATCAGGCATGGAGTGAAGATTCCAGTTGAGTCTTCATTTGCTTCCCATTAGCGGGGAAAAAATCAGTTTCCCACCAACGGCCAGTGGGTTTTGCAATCTGCCATGATGGGCACCAGCAAAATATCCCATGGGAAATTCACACCAATGTAAAACTGACTTTTGGGCCTCCCAGGCGAATTCCACCTTCAGATGTTTTTAACCCCCCCAAGTGTCAGCTTGTTTGCATTTCACTGAGATCAATAGTTGCATTGCCAACCAATCAGATCAGTTGGAAGTCATCACTGAACACCTTCTCAAGCAGTCAGATTGTTTAGAGCCACGGGAACCTGTCAAGGCCAAGCTGATTGATTAGAAAGTAGCACTGACAGCATTTAGAACCAATCAGGCCAATTGAATGGTAACAAGTACCTGTCACAACCAATCATATCAGCTGAGGATTATCCTCTAGGCTCTCAGAATCAATCAAACATCACTGTCACCCACACCCTCTCCCCTGATCTCAGTGAAACGCAAACAGCAAAAGTAAAGGTAAAATGTTGTAAAGTGAATATATTTTTTTCCTCATGTTCACAGTTATTTACTGAACTTTTGCTGTGAATGTTGTGGATGATACACACTGCTGCCATTGTGCATCAGTGGAGAGAAAGTGAATATTTCTATTGGAGGATGGCATCTCATTCAAGGGACTGCTTTGTCCAGAATGGTGTCAAGCTTCTTTCATCACATTCCTGACTTGGTAAGAAGTCTCACAACACCAGGTTGAGACTTCTTACTGTGCCTACCCCAGTCCAACGCCAGCATCTCCACATCATTGCTGACTTGGTTAGCACTGCTGCCTCCCAGGGACCCAGCTTTGATTCCCGGCTTCGGTCACTGTCTGTGCGGAGTCTGAATGTTCTCCCCGTGTCTGCGTGCGTTTCCTCCGGGTGCTCCAGTTTCTTCCCACAGTCTGAAAGACATGCTGGTTAGGTGCATTGGCCATGCTAAATTCTCCCTCAGTGTACCCGTACAGGCGCCGATTGCGGTGTTAATCCAAGCCGACTTGTGACACTAATAAATAAACTTTAAAAAGTATACTCATCCAGTTTGTACAGGTTGTACCTCCAGCAGAACAGTCCCAGTGCCGCAGAAATCTAAGGCCTTCCCTCTGCACAATCTCTCCAGCCATGCATTCATCTACAGTGTTCTCCAACTCTGTGCTCCCTGGCATGTGGCACTGGGAGGAATCCTGAGTCATAGTCATAGAGGTTTACAGCATGGAAACAGGCCCTTCGGCCCAACTTGTCCATTGCGCCCCTTTATTTTAACCACCAAGTTAGTCCCAATTGCCCGCGTTTGGCCCATATCCCTCTATACCCAACTTACCCATGTAACTGTCTAAATGCTTTTTAAAAGACAAAATTGTACCCGCCTCTACTACTATCTCTGGCAGCTTGTTCCAGACACTCATCACCCTCTGTATGAAAAAATTGCCCCTCTAGACCCTTTTGAATCTCTCCCCTCTCACATTAAACCTATGCCCTCTTGTTTTAGTCTCCCCTACCTTTAGGAAAAGATATTGACTATCTAGCTGATCTATGCCCCTCATTATTTTATAGACCTCTATAAGTTCATCCCTAAGCCTCCTTTGCTCCAGGGAAAAAAGTCCCAGTCTATCCAGCCTCTCCTTATAACTCAAACCATCAAGACCCAGTAGCATCCTAGTAAATCTTTTCTGCACTCTTTCTAGTTTAATAATATCCTTTCTATAATAGGGTGACCAAAACTGTATACAGTTACTACCTTTGAGATTGCATTTGTTAATTTATTTCCAAACTCTCTAAAATCTTCCTGCAGTGCTTCATCTTTCTTTTTTACTATGTCATTGGCACTGAGATAGAACCATACCACTCGCTGTTCACCCTCCGCCCTCAGGAGATGCTGCAGCTGCTCACAGGCATCTTTGCCACAAAGAAAGAGCAGCAAATTGTATAGATGATTCCAAGAGCCAGTACAGACATGATGGGCTGAATAGGTTCCTTCACGCTGTGCCGTTCTGAACCTTCAGGGTGGGAAACAGTATATGATCTTGTGTCAGCCTTCATTTTGCTCTGTATAGCAGCTGTGAGGATCAATCTTTGTTCTTGATGCCATTTTACAATCCGGCTCTCCATCTGGTGACTATCAGCTTGCTGCGGACTTTCTGTGCTGAGCTTTGAGCCGAAGGACAGCAGGAATCTTTTGGGGATTGTCCAATGTGAGGTCACCACTCCCCCTCATTTTAAAGGGAGGGGGGAGGGAAGGGCGAACAGCATACATCAGATCCTGGAAATAATGCCTAATTTGGGAGTAGGCAGCAATGTTTTCAGTATTCTGAGAACTAAATGTCAGAAGGAAAATGAAAACACCCATAAAAGCAGAGAGTGAGACTATGTAGAAAAAAAGCTGAATGATTAATCGTCTGCAGCGGAAGATATATCACGGTTGCTGTCATTTGTTATTCATAAGCTTGACATTCCCTGGAGGCCCGCTTTGTATGTGACGTAATTGTCATTTGGGTTACAAGGGTTGGAAAGGTTTCAAGGCAAATGCTTTTAGCAAAAAAAAAGACAGCTATGTTGAAACCATGGCTAATTATTCATGATCAGCTACATTTGGTAGATCAGTGCATTTATCATCAACACCCCAGAAACTGAACTGCTTAAATGATTTGCATCAGCAAATGGGTGAGTGGAACACTTATCGACTAAAGCCCTGCATTTGCTGGGACTTGCAGATTAACAGCAATGAATCTACAGGTGAATATGCAGGATTCTGTGCTATTTAAAGAAGCAGTTCCTTTTGTCTATTTAAGTGGGTCTTAAAAAACACTAGCAGTCGACAAACGTCACCTCCCGCATGATTAAATTCGTCTGGTCTGGCATCTGAAGCTGACATTGTCATCAACTATTAGAACAGTTTCAGTTAAGCAAGGTGAATTAATGGATACAAAACTCACCAGATTTTTTGAGGCTTTTACTTTTCTTGTGAAGTCCGGATTAGCATTTCATTGTAGTTTTTAATTCAAGAAAACAGCAGAACGTACATAGGATTTAGGCAGATTTATTTGATGTGGAGATGTCAGCGTTGGACTGGGATGGACACAGTAAGAAGTCTCACAACACCAGGTTAAAGTCCAACAGGTTTATTTGGAATCACAACATTTCAGAGCACTGCCCCTTCATCAGGTGACTCATTTATTTGAAATCAGGTATGGACAATGGAAGAATCGAGGGCGGAATTCTACCAGCACAGCCACCCAAGGTTCGTACGATCCCACTCGAGGCCAACAGAGAATGCCATTCTCCAGTAAAATTCTGGCCCAGATGTCAGGGGCTGGTGTTGGAGGAGTAACAATATAAATGGATCATATAAAAAACCCCCAGCTTCTGTCGCGACACTACGGACTTCTTACAGAAACGCAGCACACATGGAGCAGTTGAACCAGGAGTACTCCTCATCACAATGGATGTCTCGGCACTCTACACCAGCATCCCCCACAATGATGGCATTGCTGCAACTGCCTCAGTACTCAATGCCGTCAACTGCCAATCTCCAGATGCAATTCTACAACTCATCCGTTTCATCCTGGACCACAACGTCTTCACCTTCAACAACCAGTTCTTCATCCAGACACACGGAACAGCCATGGGGACCAAATTCGCACCTCAATATGCCAACATCTTCATGCACAGGTTTGAACAAGTCCTCTTCATTGCACAGGACCTTCAACCGATGCTATACACGAGATACATCGATGACATTTTCTTCCTTTGGACTCATGGTGAACAATCACTGAAGCAACTATATGATGACATCAACAAGTTCCATCCCACCATCAGACTCACCATGGACTACTCTCCGGAATCGGTTGCATTCTTGTACACATGCATTTCCATTAAGCACGGTCACCTCAGCACTTCACTGTACTGCAAGCCCACGGATAACTTCACAATGCTCCACTTCTCCAACTTCCACCCTAAACACGTTAAAGAAGCCATCCCCTACGGACAGGCCCTCCGTATACAGAGGAACTGCTTCGATGAGGAGGATCGCAACAGCCAGCTACAGATGCTGAAAGACGCCCTCATAAGAACAGGATATGGCGCTTGACGCATCGATAGATAGTTCCAACGTGCCACAGCGAAAAACCGCACCAACCTCCTCAGAAAACAAGCACAGGACACAGCGGACAGAGTACCCTTCGTCATCCAGTACTTGCCCGGAGTGGAGAAGCTATGACATCTTCTCCAGAGCCTTCAACATGTGGCGATGAAGACGAACATCGCGCCAAGGCCATCCACACACTCCCACTACATGCCTTCAAACAACCGCGCAACCTCAAACAGACCATTGTCTGCAGCAAACTACACAGCCTTCAGGAGAACAGTGAGCACGACACCACACAACCCTGCCACAGCAACCTCTGCAAGACGTGCCGGATCATCGACATGGATGCCATCATCTCACGTGAGAACACCATTCATCAGATACACAGTACATACTCTTGCGACTCAGCCAACGTTGTCTACCTGATACGCTGCAGGAAAGGATGTCCTGAGGCGTGGTACTTTGGTGAGACCATGCAGACGCTATGAATGGACACTGCTCAACAATCACCAGGCAGAAGTGTTCCCTTTCTGTCAGGGAAAACGTCAGCAGTCACGGGCATTCAGCCTCTGATCCTCAGGTAAGTGTCCTCCAAGGCGGACTTCACGACACACGACAATGCAGAATCTCCAAGCAGAAACTGATAGTCAAGTTCCTCTCACATGAGAACGGCCTCAACCGGGATCTTGGGTTCATGTCACACAACCTGTAATCCCCACGACTTACCTGGGCTTGCAAAATCTCATTACCTGTCCTGGCTGGAGACAATTCACACCTCTTTAACCTGTACTTAATCCTCTCTCCATTCGCATTATCTGCACCTGTAAAGACTTGATTACCTGTTAAGACTCGCATTCCAACCGTTATCTTGTAAATTGAGTCTGTGTCTATATATGCCCCATTTGTGAACCCAATCCTCCACTCACCTGATGAAGGAGTAGCGCTCCGAAAGCTCATGCTACCAAATAAACCTGTTGGACTTTAACCTTGTGTTGTGAGACTTCTTTCAATGTAAATGGAAAGTGAGTCACTTTTGATGCCTGTCTAAAATGGTACATGCAGAGGATGGGAACAATGCTGATCTTTTAAACCAGGGAATGTTGAGCAAGTTAACGAGATCTGATGACAATAAAACTTGTTTAAAACTTGGGGTTGAGGGATTTACTATTGGTCGCAGGTTACAAATTACATTTTGTTCAACAAACTTGCCATTCTAGGAAATGCTACGTGAGGGTTTTTAAGAAAACTTCACAGTAAAGGTACATTTGGTCATCATGAGTTCTAACAGGTGCTATTCTGCATGCACTAAAATTTCAACTCTAAAAATATAATTATTGTAGGATAACAAGATCCTTCTGATCCTCTTAGTACTGTAGAGGATCAGAAGGACCTTGGGGTCCGGGTCCATAGGACTCTGAAATCAGCCCCGCAGGTGGAGGACGTGGTTAAGAAGACGTATGGTGTGCTGGCCTTTATCAATCATAGAAACATAGAAACCCTACAGTGCAGAAGGAGGCCATTCGGCCCATCGAGTCTGCACCGACCACAATCCCACCCAGGCCCTACCCCCACATATTTTACCCGCTAATCCCTCTAACTACATATCTCGGGGACAATTTTTAACCTGGCCAATCAACCTAACCCGCACATCTTTGGACTGTGGGAGGAAACCGGAGCACCCGGAGGAAACCCACGCAGACATGAGGAGAATGTGCAAACTCCACACAGACAGTGACCCGAGCCGGGAATCGAACCCAGGACCCTGGAGCTGTGAAGCAGCAGTGCTAACCACTGTGCTACCGTGCCGCCCTAAATCGAGGGATTGAGTTTAGGAGTCCGGTGTTAATGATGCAGCTATATAAAACCCTCGTCAGACCTCAGTTGGAGTACTGTGCTCAGTTCTGGTCGCCTCACTATAGGAAGGATGTGGAAAAGATTGAAAGGGTGCAGAGGAGATTTACATGGATGTTGCCTGGATTGAGTGGCATGCCTTATGAGGATAGGCTGAGGGAGCTCGGTCTTTTCTCCTTGGAGAGACGGAGGATGAGAGGAGACCTAATAGAGGTGTATAAGATGTTGAGAGGCATAGATCGGGTGGACTCTCAGAGGCTTTTTCCCAGGGTGGAAATGTCTGCTACGAGAGGACGCAGGTTTAGGGTGCTGGGGGGTAGGTACAGGGGAGATGTTAGGGGTAAGTTTTTCACACAAAGGGTGGTGGGCGAGTGGAATCGGCTGCCGTCAGTGGTGGTGGAGGCGAACTCAATAGGGTCTTTTAAGAGACTCCTGGATGAGTACATGGAGCGTAATAGGATGGAGGGTTATAGGTAGGTCTAGAAGGTAGGGATGTGTGCGGCACAACTTGTGGGCCAAAGGGCCTGTTTGTGCTGTCGTTTTTTCTATTTCTAACTGCACAAAAGCAGTGGAAGTACAAATACCATGTTTAGACAAAACGTTTGCCCAATCATTAATCATCATCTTTGGATCAGAATTAAAAACCAAATTATAATGGCTTGCATTTATATAGCCATTTTAACGTTAATAAAACACCCCAATGCATTTTACAAGAGTTATCACACAAAACCTGCCACTGTTGAAGGTCGGACCATAAGAGATATTCGGACAGCTGACTGGTTTGTCTTTACCAGCACAGATAGGCCGAAGGGCCTATCTCTGTGCTGTAGACCTCCATGACCAAAAGCTTAGACAAAAAATATTGGTTTTTAAGGCAGAGACAAAGGTGGAGAGTCCAGAGTGGGATTTTGGCTGAAACATGGCAAATGGAGTTGAGTCATTAGAATTGGGGTTGCTCCTGGGATCAGAGTTCCCCGAGTGCAGTGCTCTTACGCTGGCCAGGATCACAGTGATAGAGAGAGGTGGGGGTGGGTGCATGGAGTGATTTGAAAACAAGGAAGAGAACTTCAAAATTGAGGCGTTGCTTGAGTGGGAGCTAATATAGGCCAGCAAGCATTGGGGAGATGCGTGAGCAAGATTTGATGTGAGTTAGGACTCAGAGTTTTTAATGATCTGCATAAAATGATTAAATTTACCCTCTAAATTGGTGTGACTGCCATATCCAAAAGGTATCTATAATGCATTACATACAAATAACATCTGAACAAAACAAAAAATAAGAAATAAGTTTCATTAGCTTTAAAATGATTATAAAGATTGATTCTGTGTCCAGGAGGCTATTCTGAGCAATGAGGTCAGCATCACAAGGAACTAAATACCGAAATTCATCAGTAAAGATATTCTGTGTAATGGCTCCTGTTGAAGTCAGGACATAATTGCAGTTATATAGATTAAAGCAGAACACTTCAATGGAACTAACGTTTAAAATAAGCATTTTAGTGAAGGCAGTGACCTTATTGCAATGTTAAATGCATCTGTAAATCAGCTTGCTTCCTCTTGGTTTTACCGGCAATTCTTCCATTCATTATTGTCTCTTTGGAAACTTGTTCTTTCTTGCTTAACATAAAATAAAAATTTCAAATGAGGCGGCACAGTGGTTAGCACTGCTGTCCCACAGTGCCAGGGATCCGGGTTCGATTCCCAGCTTGGGTCACTGTCTGTGTGGAGTTTGCACATTCTCCCCCTGTCTGCGTGGGTTTCCTCCGGGTGCTCCGGTTTCCTCCCACAGTCCAAAGGTGTGCGGGTTAGGTGGATTGGCCGTGCTAAATTGCCCCTTAGTGTCAGGGGAACTAGCTAGGGTAAATGCATGGGGCTATGGGGTTAGGGCCTGGGTGGGATTGTGGTCGGTGCAGGCTCGATGGGCCAAACGGCCACCTTCTGCACTGTCGGATTCTATGATTCTCAATGCTCAAAGTTTGAACTCAAAACAGATAATGCTGTAAATATAAAAAGAATCAGGATTATCTGGTGGAGTTGCACCAGCTCCCCAGTGTAATTCAAAGTGCAATAACAAATCACTCTGCCCCTCCCCACCCCTCTGATATTTTCTATCAGAAGTGGACGGGGAATATAAAATATGTCCTCCCCAACGGGGGGTTGACATATTGAAATTCAACTCGAATGATGAGGTTACACCATATGAACCAATTCCCATCATTTCTGTCTCAGCAATGCTGGCCAGTAGGGATGTTGCTTTGTTTACTCAATCAATGCATTGTTGCCCCAATATTGAGAAGACTGCATCATGAACAGTAAAACCTAGATTTTTTTAAAATCAGCACATAAATGCTAGGAATCTGAAACCTGCACAAGACTGGAGGAAATGCACGATAGTGTCTGCTTCAGATGGAATATGTGTTAGGGACACTAGGCGGGCTTGAGGCAAGAAGTCAATGACTCTGCTATGGTTGCACCAGAAAGCACCAGCGAAGGGTGACTGCAAATCAAGATGGTGGAAGAACAAACAATGGGATCCCAGTGAAAACGGACCCTTCCAAAAGCAGAATAAGTATGTTTAGTGACGGGATTATGTTGCAAGCGGCAGAAAATGGTCTGACGAACACGGAGGCTAGTGGGTTGGAAGCTGAAGAGTTGGGAAAGCCAGTCTTTGTTGTGAAAGGAAGAATAAGTCAGAGTGGAGCAACAAGAAATAATGTGGATAGAAGCAAAATACTGCGGATGCTGGAAATCTGAAATTAAAACAGAAAATGTTAGAAAAGATCAGCATGTCTGGGGGCATTTGTGGAGTGAGAAACAGAGTTAACGTTTCGAGTCTGTATGACTCTTCTCCAGAACTAAAGAGAGGGAGAAATGTGATTGATTTTATACTGCTAGAGTGCGGGTAGAGCTGGCAAAGTAAAACGTCTGGAAAAGGTGTGAGCTAGGAGATTGGAAAAATAAATAATGTGGATATTTCCAGGAGCCCTGGGGATTAACTTGGAGAGTGCAGCAGAATAGGTACAGGCATTGTAAACTCTGTGCTCTCTCCTGATTTCAACAGGTAGTCACTGCTACCCACTCTGTTGATTGGTAACATGGAAGTGTAAAGGGCTCAATTTGGGAAGTGTAGAATACTACTGAAAAGCAGCCAGCTTCTTTTAAAGAATAGGGAGTAGGGAGTAGGTGAAGCGGAAGATCAGAAGTTGGGAGATTGCAGCCACCAATGTTCTCAGAAGTTGCTTGGTGCAGAGATTAGAAAGGAGAAGCAACCTCTGGAATCCACCAGGTTCTTTCAATGCATAAGTTAAGGAACCCTGGAGTAAGTTCGCAGAAGAGGTGAATACCAGAAGTATGGCTCCATGTACAGTATCAGAAGAAGCTTAGTATCTGTCGAGTTATCAGAACACGAGTGTACACTCTTCAAATGGCATCTCATATCAACTGCACTATAACAATATCAACTGCTGTATTCACAGCAGACTCACCTCCCACTGAAGTGCAACCTCTAATAGTCAAGAATGAGCACTTCAATTCATATGCTTAACCTCAAGGTCATACTCTCAGCCCTATTGCAAACTTCATACCTAGTCACAACTCAAACACACACACACACACACACACATACACACACTGGTAGCTATTCAACCATAACAGCCTTCTTTCATCTTACTTCTCCCTCAACCTGTAATCTCTTCTTCTTTAGAAGCAGCAATTGGTGCAAACATACACTTCTTATTTTCACCTGGTGAGTAGAAGCACAATATGTGGGGATGATTCTTAGTGAATACTTTACATTTGTTTTCACTACCAAATACTTGACCATTTTTAATTTCAGGTACCCAAGAAGTACGGCTTTCCAATCAGTGGAGGGAGAAAAAGAAGATAGTTACACTCATTGAAGCATAGAAATATTTACAGCACAGGAGAGGCCATTCAGCCCATTGCATCCATGCCGGCCAAAAGAGATCTACCCTCTCTAATTCCACCCTCCATCTTTTGGTCCATATCTCTGTAGGTCATAGCACTTATTTTTATATTTGTTCATGAGATGGAGTGTCGTTGTCATCGTTTATTGCCCATCTGTAATTGCCTTTGAGAAGATGCCGATGAGCCACTTTTTGAACTACCACAGATCATGTGGTATAGGAACACCCAAAGTGCTGTTGAGTTTCAGGATTTGGATCCAGCCACAGTGGAAGAACAGCAATATAGTTCCAGGTCAGGATGCTGTGTGGTTTTGAGGGGAATTTACACATAGTGGTGTTCCATGGGTCTGCTGTCCTGATCCTTCTAGGTGGCAGAAGTCATTGTTTTGGTGGTGTTGTCAAAGGAAACTTTGATGATTCAATGAGTACAAACAACTATTTACGATTGTTGCTTAACCCGTCTGTGGGACTGCCCTCCTGATGTTACTGAGAAGGACTTTGCAGAACCAACTGGCCCTTTTCATTTCTGGTGCCTAGGTCAATACTGTGTTATCCATCCAAATTTCTTCTATTTGACTTTACCATAGCAGTTTGATAGAACTGAGTAACTTGGTAGGCCATTTCAGAAGGCAGTTAAGAGTCAACCACATTGCTGTGGGTCTGGAGTCAAACATGTAGTAAGAAGTTTAACAACACCAGGTTAAAGTCCAACAGGTTTATTTGGTAGCAAAAGCCACACAAGCTTTCGGAGCCCCAAGCCCCTTCAGGTGAGTGGGAATTCTGTTCACAAACAGAGCTTATAAAGACACAGACTCAATTTACATGAATAATGGTTGGAATGCAAATACTTACAGCTAATCAAGTCTTTAAGATACAAACAATGTGACAGGAGAGAGCATCAAGATAGGCTAAAAAGATGTGTATTGTCTCCAGACAGGACAGCCAGTGAAACTCTGCAGGTCCAGGCAGGCTGTGGGGGTTACAGATAGTGTGACATGAACCCAATATCCCGGTTGAGGACGTCCTCGTGTGTGCGGAACTTGGCTATGTTTCTGCTCAGCGACTCTGTGCCGCCGTGTGTCGTCAAGGCCGCCTTGGAGAACGCTTACCCGAATATCAGAGGCCAAATGCCCGTGAAATTGCCCGTCAAACATGTAGGCCAGGCCAGGTAAGGACGGCAGATTTCCTTCTCTAAAGGACATTAGTGAACCAGATGGGTTTTTACAACAATCAACAATGGTTCCATGGATGCTTCTCCTGCTTCCATTGACAACTTTGTATATATTTCATCTGGGCCTGGTGATTTATCAACTTTCAAGGATGTTAAACACTTCAATATTTCCTCCCTCATGTTTATCCCATCCAATATTTAATTTTGCTCTTTCAATGTCTTCTTCATCTCTCTCCCTTCTGTAAAAACAAACATTAAGTATTCATTAAGAATCATCCCCACATATTGTGCCTCTACACACAAGTTAGTATTTTGGTGTCTAATTGGCCCTCTGCTTCTCTTACTTACTCTCTCGCTCTTTCTTCTGTTTCATTCGCAGCCATCAGTTCAGTTATTGATAGCGTATTTCAGAGGCAAGGTTAGAGGAGGGATCTGCATGTAATGAGGAAATCAAGCTCAAGTACACAGAAGCCAGTGTGTGTGGAAAGGGTAGTGCAGGCACCAGCTCACTAGAGGGCAATGTTGCGCATAAGTTCTGCTACAGAGTAATCAGATTTGTTGGGCCTGCTTGCACTATTAGGCTTATACATTTAATCAAATGCACGTTGCACTGGAAACGTGTGGTCATTGTCAAGGAGCCTGGAATAATCCAGTTGTAACATGGCACAGGCCTTTGTGCAGAGTTTGAAGCCCATCCTTTCCAACATGGAATGGGTGGTCACTCCCAACGAAACATTTGTGAAACCCACCATCAGACAGCTTCTGGTTGGTGATGATACAACTTTCCATGCTGCTGCTCAAAGAATTTCTATCAAAGGTCAGAGTTTTGTGGTGGGAATTCAGACTGCTGCCATCCTGGCTCTGCATACCTCTGTTCAGAGGGCCTTGCAGGGTGTCACAGCTGTCCGCTCCTGTTCTGTTTTTTAATACTTTTCCAATTCAATCAAATCAAGTCCAATTCAGAGTCTCAACAAGTTGAGACATTTCCGATCCAAGCTGACAAGACAGGGTATGCAACCCCTACCCTGTCTTGGGCCTGATCTACATGAGCCAAGCTGATTGGAGTAGGCGGAGGTTTCCTCCTCCAAGGCTTGATCTCATTTGCATCTTAGCCAAAGGGCCGAGATGCCACTTAAAAAAATTGCTTCATATGAAAATGAAGCTTAAATGCAACCCAATGACCTCAACCAAGTGCAGCATCCGCATAACTACACTTGATCTTAGCCAAAAGGCCGAGAAGCGATGGATTTCTGAGGCTCAACCACTGCCCCTCCCCCCCCCCCCAAAAAAAGCAGCAATGGCTCCATATGGGTCACAAACTTGCTTTCCTCTCTCAGGATGGCAGCATTCATGCTCCCATACCTGCCAATTCTCCGGTGACCTTGTTGTTGTCCGTCTGCCAGCCCAGCCGAAACCGATGTAGTCCTATCTGGAATGCTGCAGTCTGAAGCCCAGAGTTCTAGGCCCAGATCTGTCTGAAGTTAACCTCCAAGGACCATCTGCACTATCCTCAACTAGAGATCAAAAGCTTTCCACTTCCAAAACTGCAGCTACGAAGTGCGAGGAGTGGCAAAGACTATCTGAGTCTTTGGCATTCGGGCAATTCATGAGGGTGATTATTTATGTTTATATAATTGGCATCATTCAAATTTATAAATGTGGATGAGAATGTGCAGTTTCTGGTGCTATTTATTCTTGTGTTGTCAGGAAGAGGATGATGTGATGGTGAGTCAGATAAATATTCTGGGTCTGTTGATGGATGGGGCTGTCGACATCAGCATCCCTTCATGTTCCTATTCATCCACTTCCTATTGCACTTCCTCCACCTTCTTCGCCTCCTCATGTTGTTTAATGTCATGTTCAGCTGTGTGAGGCTAAGGGAGTATGTGGGCTGGAATCTTATCACCGTTCACACCAGCGGGATTTTCCCATCCCGCTGCAGTGAACAGAGATTTGACTGGTTGTCGAATTCTCCAACCTCGCTGCAGCGGGAGGGTGGCATGAACGGCAGGCAAGATTGTGCCCGTAGGCTGGCACATCTCATGTGAAAATGGCATCAAATTAGCATTCCACACATAATTTGCCAGCAATCATTGTGTTGCCGAGATGGCGTCCAGCACACATCATGTTATCAGTGTGTTGATGCATCTAGGACGCCAATTCTTTATTGTCATGAAGCCATGTTGGGCCTAAATTTACCATTCAATTCTTCTTTCATTATTTCATTGATGCTTTACATAGTTAATTATTTTTGGAGTCCAGCGACTGGTGTTTTGCAAGCAGGTACAACATCCACACCCACAAACACCAACATGTTAATCAATTAAGTCAGCTAAGTTCATTTCTTTTGCAATACCAGTTCAGGAAAGAATTTTTGCATCAGAGCTCCTTGCTTTCTTTCAAATCCTATCACGGGATGATTAACTATTTGAAACAGCTAGACAGGACCTCAGTTTAATTTCTTATCAACGCGCAAAAGGGTGAATTTTACTGTCCCGCCCACCATGGGAATTGGAGTGGGCAAGGGGCAGACCATGGAAAGGTCCATTGACCTCGGGCGGGATTTTCCAGTCTCAGGGCAACTACGTCCGGAAATTCCCACCCAGAGTCTTTTTCCCAGGATAGGAGAATTGAAAACTAGAGAGCATAGGATTAAGGTGAGAGGGGAAAGATTTAAAAGGATCCCGAGGGACAACTTCTTCATGCAGAGGGTGGTGTGTATATGGAATAAGCTGCCAGAGAACATGGTTGCGGCAGGTACAATAGAAACACTGAAAAAGCATTTGGATAAGTACATGGATGGGAAAGGATTAGAGGGATATTGGCCAAACGCGGATAACTGGGACTAGCTGGGAGGGTACCATGGTCAGCAGGGACCGGTTGGGCCGAAGGGCCTGTTTTCATGCTGTATTGCTCTATGACTCTCCTGGGGATTAAGAAATGGGCTGATTTGTGATGCTGTCTGATGAAAACCACGGCCACAATTGTGACAAAAAATATACAATAAGTGAGAATTTTGATTATGCAATATTCAGCATAATAATTTATTGCTGTACTTTTGATAATTAAGCTGAAAGAAAATTACTGCAGCTTACATTTTGCAGCTGAAGCATTGCACTTGCACTGGTTAGGAATGACTGATCCCATCAAAACCTCTGGGTTTAGTCTGATTATTTATTCACTATAGATTCCCAGTCTGGATTGGGTTTGCCCCCCTGGAGCCCGCTGAATGGCTTCCCACAGGACAATCATTTGGTTTGCAAACAAGATGGCCCACAATGTCGACACAGAGTGTCCCCACATTCAGAAGACTTGGCAGCGCACGGGAATAAATTTGTCGGCCTGAGAAAATCAGTCATGATAAGATTACTCAGCATTTCCCTGTACAAAGTAAGCAAACTATAAAAGAGCTTCATCTTACCGCTTTATGCCATAAAATGCAGATCAGTGCAACAAGGCGAAAAATTGAACTTGGATCTGACAAGGTTATTCTACAAAGTAAGCTTCTAACAAAACGTAACTGAGGGTGTGAGACAGAAAAATACCAACATTAATCTTATTTGTCTCATATGCTGGCACAGTGGTCATGCAATACAATAATAATGAAGTTGTTGATTAGTCATGGCAACCAATCTCTCAATCGGTCTACAACAAACCCAGACATGAGGTACTATGACGGTGAGATCTGGGAACCATTGATCCAAAGTCACCTGTTCTTCCAAAGTACACCACACATACCACATATCGTGTCTCACATTAATTATACACTGTGTCCCAAAATATATTTTTCTCTGAAAGTAATCCATCAAATTTGCATTTGAATTAATCTATATTTACTGGGGGTTTCACCATCTCCCCAAGGAGCCTATTCCATTGGTTGACCACTTGCTCATTGAAATATTTACACAGGTTAGTTTTGAATGTATACCTTCAAGCCAGAGCATGTCCTTTGGTTCTACTGCTCTCAACAAGGTGAAGTAGCTTCTCATTGTCTAAAGTGATGCATATTCATTACACATGCTGACATTTAGCATGGTCATTTGGTTCTATCACTCTGTGTTGGTTTTCATGGGGAAAGTGATGAAGCTTTTTTGCCCTGATTTGTAACTTGTTCAAAGACCTCAGGCATAATCGGGCTCCTCCCTTTCCCTGTAATTACCTGCAGACATGATGTGGAGATGCCGGCGTTGGACTGGGGTGAACACAGTAAGAAGTCTCACAACACCAGGTTAAAGTCCAACAGGTTTATTTGGTAGCAAATACCATAAGCTTTCGGAGCACTGCTCCTTCGTCAGATGGAGTGGAAATGTGCTCTCAAACAGTGCAAACAGACAAAATCAAGTTGCAGAATGCTGATTAGAATGCGAATCCTACAGCCAGCCAGGTCTTAAATGTACAGACAATGTGGGTGGAGGGAACATTAAACACAGGTTAAAGAGATGTGTATTGTCTCCAGACAGAACAGCTAGTGAGATTCTGCAAGCCCAGGAGGCAAGCTGTGGGGGTTACTGATAATGTGACATAAATCCAACATCCCGGTTTAGGCCGTCCTCATGTGTGCGGAACTTGGCTATCAGTTTCTGTTCAGCGACTCTGCGCTGTCGTATGTCGTGAAGGCCGCCTTGGAGAACGCTTACCTGAAGATCCAAGGCTGAATGCCTGTGACTGCTGAAGTGCTCCCCCACAGGAAGAGAACAGTCTTGCCTGGTGATTGTCGAGCGGTGTTCATTCATCCGTTGTCAAAGCGTCTGCATGGTTTCCCCAATGTACCATGCCTCGGGACATCCTTTCCTGCAGCGTATCAGGTAGACAATGTTGGCCGAGTTGCAAGAGTAGGTACCGTGTACCTGGTAGATGGCATTCTCACGTGAGATGATGGCATCCGTGTCGATGATCCGGCACGTCTTGCAGAGGTTGCTGTGGCAGGGTTGTGTGGTGTCGTGGTCACTGTTCTTCTGAAGGCTGGGTCGTTTGCTTTGGACAATGGTCTGTTTGAGGTCTGCAAGCCTCCTGGGCTTGCAGAATCTCACTAGCTGTTCTGTCTGGAGACAATACACATCTCTTTAACCTGTGTTTAATGTTCCCTCCACCCACATTGTCTGTACCTTTAAGACCTGGCTGGCTGTAGGATTCGCATTCTAATCAGCATTCTGCAACTTGATTTTGTCTGTTTGCACTGTTTGAGAGCACATTTCCACTCCATCTGACGAAGGAGCAGTGCTCCGAAAGCTTATGGTATTTGCTACCAAATAAACCTGTTGGACTTTAACCTGGTGTTGTGAGACTTCTTACTGTGATCACCTGCAGCCACACATCCCTCCAAAAAATTTGCCTTTGTCCAATTCCTCTCCATTTTCATTGCACCAGCATGTGTGGGCGTGCATTCAGCTGCCAAGGCCCTAAGCTTGGGAATCCCCTTGCTAAACCTTTTACCTGTCTGCATTAAAACCTATCTCTGAATAAATTTATGGCTATCTGCCCTAATATTGACTTTTATAGCTTGGTGTCAAATTGTGCCTCAAATCACTCTTCTGAAGCTCTTTGGGATATTTTATTATGTAAAAAGGTATAAATACAAGTTGTTGAAGCCGCTCTTCGATGCAACCAGGCACTGCAATCAATTGATATTGCTCATTTCCTCTGTAATAACTTGGAATGAGCCTGAAGGATAAATGTTCAGAACTGTGGTGACCTTGAATGTTTCTGGCTGTGGGTCCAAATTTCTGCAAACCAGGATTCATCAGATGCCACAACTATGTTACTACCTACCTGGTGAATCAGAGTTTCCATCTGTCCCAGATAAGTGAATCTAAGTGTACAGTTTCACAGCAGCTAATATTTATATACCATCTTTAATGTAAAGAAATTTCCCAACACCCTTCTCCAGAGCATTATAAAACAAAGTGTGATATCAAGCCACATATGGAAATATCAAATAAAAGCACCCCGCTGTCAGCATTCTGCAGGGACTATTCCTCCCATGACACCCTGCTCCACTCCTCCAACACCCCCAACCCTTCATCCCCTTCCCACAGCACCTTCCCTGCAATCGCAGAAGGTGCAACACCTGCCCCTTTGTCTCTCCCGTCTTCACTGCCCAAAGGCTCAAACACTCCTTTAAGGTGAAGCAACATTTCACTTGCACCTCCTTCAATCTGTATTTGCTGATACCAATGCATCTCCTCTACACTGGGTAGACTAAATTCAGACTGGGTGACCACTTTGCAGAACACCTTTGCTCCATCCACAAGCATAACCTCAATCTTCCAGTCACTTGCCATTTTTAACTCAGCATCTTGCTCTCATGCTTACATGTCCATCCTTGGCCTGCTGCATTGCTCCAGTAATGTCCAACGCAAACTGAAAGAATAACATCTCATCTTCTGATTAGGTCTTCTGGGCTCAACAATGAATTTAATAACTTTAGACTGTAAAATTTCCCCTCCATCTTTACTCCCCTTTTTTGTCTTTTGGTTTCTTTGGTTTGCCCTAATACAACCCCATCCCATATGTCACTTGTTTTTCAGTTCTGCTTCCACTGAGCATGGAGCTTTGTTCCCTTGCTAACACATTCTGCTATCTTACTTTATGTCACTATTAGCATTTCTTCAGCCCTTAATAGCACCATTAACAGCCCCTTTGTCTTATGCCCATGACATCCTTGTCAATCTCTCCTTAGCTCCGACCTATCCCTGACCTTCTATTCTGTCCTACATGCTGTACCCCATTTACAACCATATCATGCATTACAATTCTACCCCTCTTCAACTCTGAAGAAGGGGGCATATGGACTCAAAACGTTAACTCTGTTTCCCTCTCCACAGATGCTGCCAGACCTGCTGTGTTTATCCAGCATTTTCTGTTTTTATGGAAGTATCAGATCAGAAGACCAAAGCTTTGTCAAAGATCTAGGTTTTAAGGTGTGCCTTCATGAAAGCAAGGTAGAGAGTGGGGTCGAGGGTTAGTTTTTTTTGAGGAGAGGAGTGATGAAGAAAGAGTTAGCAGTGAGAGAGACAATGCCTGAAGAGGAGGAACTGTTTATCATCTAAAATGGAGACCAGGGCCGTTAATTTGGGTGATTGACAGTTTAGTGGGAATAGGGAAAAGGAGGCAGGTTTCGCAGACAAAATAAACTCAGAGAGAGCATGAGGAGAGATCGGAGAGGAATGAAAAGAAAGGACTAAGGTAGATTGTGCAGTCCAGTTCTGATACAAGCAAACATGCCCAGTATCTCTCCTTTGATTCTCTTCCTCCACTTCCAAAATATTCAAAAAAAGAAGAGTACTAAATTCAATACTTCAGGCTGCATTAATGCAAAATCAATCAATAGAGCTTTAAGTACTGACGAAGGGTCATCCAGTCTCGAAACGTTGGCTCTATTCTCTCTCCAAAGATGCTGTCAGACCTGCTAGGGTTTTCCAGCATTTTCTGCTTTTGTTTCAGATTCCAGCATCCGCAGTATTTTGCCTTTATCTTAGAACTTTAAGTACTTGTGATCAACAGCCAGCCTTCTGTTTATCCCTCATATTAAACTGATGTGCTGAACACATGGTGCAATATCTACAAGAATACAAATAAATCACATTGAGGCTCATTTTACCACACATTACAATACAAAAAATAAAGCTCTCTCACAGAATTGGTTGACGTATGGAAATATGGTTTTCCAAGGTTTGCCTTTGTGTACTGCAAAATGAAAACATAACTTCAATATTTCATTGCTGAGAGTATGGAAAGTAGCTTTGGCAGATGAGAGATTTGGCTGTCAATTGTTGTAAGAATGAAATAGAAACAGAAAATGCTGGAACTACACATCAGCAACTGAAAACAATCACCGAAACCCCCACTATCAACATCCTGCGGGTTACCATTGACCAGAAGCTGAACTGGACTTGCCATATAAATACTACAACAGCAGGTCAGAGGCAAATTAATTCTGCGACGTGTAACTCACCTTGTTACTCCCCAAACCCTTCCACCATTTACAAGCATGTGATGGCATACTCTCCACTTGTCTGGATGAAATCAGCTCCAACAACACTCAAGAAGCTTGTCACGATCCAGGATGAAGCAGTCCGCTTGACTGGCACCCCAGTCACAAACAGTCACTCCTTCCACCACCAACGCACAGTGGCAGCAGTCTGCATCATCTACAAGATACACTGCAGGAATTCACCAAAGCTCCTTAGACAGCACCTTCCAGACCCACGGCAGCTACCATCTTGAAAGACAAGTACGGCAGATGGATGGAAACAACACCAGCTGCAAGATTCGCCCCGCCCCCCCTGCCGTCAAGACGATCACCATCCAGACTTTAAAATATATCGCTGTTCCTTCACTGTTACTGGGTCAAAGTCATGGAATCCACTTCCTAATAGCACAGTAGTATAGTGGTTAACACTGCTGCTTCACAGCTCCAGGGACCTGGGTTCGATTCCCGGCTCGGGACACTGTCTGTGCGGAGTTTGCACATTCTCCCCGTGTCTGCGTGGGTTTCCTCCGGGTGCTCCGGTTTCCTCCCACAGTCCAAAGATGTGCGGGTTAGGTTGATTGGCCAAGCTAAATTGTCCCTTAGTGTCCCGGGATGCGTAGATTAGAGGGATTAGTGGGTAAATATGAGGGTTAGAGGGATTAGCAGGTTAAGTATGTAGGGATACGGGGATAGGGCCTGGGTGGGATTGTGGACGGTGCAGACGTGATGGGCCAAATGGCCTCTTTCTGCACTGTAGGGTTTCTATGGTTTCTATACCTACATCACATGGATTGAGGCGGTTTGACAAAGCAACTCAGCGCCAACTTCTCAAGGGCAATTAGAGATGGGCAATAAATGCAGGCCTAGCCACACTCACATCCCATGAATGAGCAAATAAAGAAACTGAAAACAGAAAAGCACTATCTTAGATGTAGAACCTGTTACAGTCCAGATTTTTTCCCCAACAGATTTCTGTTATATTCATTATGTGAATCCATTATGTTTGTTTATTTTGATTAAACACTGTAACCACTCCAGTCTGGAACTTCAAAATCTGGAAACACCAGTTCCGAATTTATTTCAGCAGACCCTGCAACTCACTGACTATGTTGAGGGTGCTAACGTTGCTGGAAAGAGAGAGAACAAGCAAATGTGTAGAGCAGCAGTTCCCAAACTGTGGGTCATAGCCTTAGAAAACACATTTGTCATTGGGTGCCAAGCAGATGTAATGTTTGTGTGCCAACTTGGTGCAGGCAGATGCAGGCAAACGTAACTCAGTCATTTACTGAATGCAGAAAAATCTGGGAGGTCATTTGGCTGAGCTGGGTAGGTAAGTGGTGGCTTCAAACTCTACTGCACTTCTGTTCCTGTACAGGCTCCTTGCCCCAGGTATGTGTGTGTGTGTGCGCCTGTGTGTGTGGCACTGGTGTAGATGGTAACTGCAAGTGTTTCCAGTGTATACTATGAATGCATTGGATTTGCAAGCCTGAAAGTGCATTCATCAATAATTGCTGAGAAAAGAGACATGCTGTTGAGGCTTTTCATCTGGTGCTCATCAAGGCAGACACAAGAATGTCAAATTTCAAAGAGAGCAACAGTAATGCTGCATTTATGTGCAGGGACCTGTCCTCTGCAGGCAAAAGATATTGTGCCATTTTTGCATTAAACAAACCCTGTAGGGGCTAATAGCTCCCTGGTGCATTCTCCACGGCTTCACTCTAATCAATCACAGCAACTGATTAGCACCCTTCTTTCTTGCAGTATAAATTGTTCGTCTCTTTGAAATTTGGCATTATTGTGTTTGTCCTGATGAGTACAATTCAAAAACCTTCGACAACATGTCTCTTTTTCACCAATGTGCACGTTCTGTACTACCAACCAACAATTTATAAGGAGTGTATCACTTAACTGTTGACCCTGCCCAATTTTATTCTGGAGCTCTGTGCATTAGTGAATTAATGCTTCACACCCTTTTTATCAAAATGAATGGATTTGAAAACATGCACTCTTGTATCTTGATACTTGTTTTGGTATGTTTTATGTCTCAGATTCACTGTTATATATGGTGCAGACTCTTGTGGTTAGGCAATCTAATGCTTTTCTATGATCCAGATAATTATGAAACCCAGAAATACCTTGCTCCCAAGCATTCCAGACTGAAGAGGTTATAGTGTATTTCTTTTGTTTCATTATGGCTTTGAGAATATTCATTCATGAATCCAGGGATATGAGATATAGTGGGGGAAATGGAGTAAAAAAATCAGCCTCGATTTTATTGAATGCTGGAGCAAGCTTGAATTGTAGAACAGCCTACTGGTGCTCTTACATTCTTATGGGAAAGAGTATCAGCAGTAGGATTACTCCAGGAGTGCTTTTCACACTCAGGATTGTTCAGGAAGTGCTGTCTGTAGAAGAACAAGGGCAGCAGATACATGGGAACACTACCACCTGGAAGTTCTCCTCCAATCCAATCATCATTCTGACTTGGAAGCATATTACCGTTCTTTACTGTCACTGAGTCAAAATAGTGGTACTCCGCGCCCCCCCCCCCCCACCCCCCCCCCCCGGCCTAACAGCATTGTGGATGTACCTACACCACATGGATTACAGCAATTCATGAAGGCAGATAACCACTTTCTCTATAGCAATGGGCAGGGTATCACTGCATAGGAACACAAGAACATATAAGAGGCACTCAAAGTAATGTACAAGGTTGATCATTTCATTTTTGTTTGTATGATTGGATGTATTATTTAATAAAGTGAAGGCTTGCCTTTGCAGCAGGAGTTTGACCAAGAGGACTTCATTCTGGGATGTCACAGAGGGATGGGGAGGTGAGGTATATGGGAGCAGTTGTGGTGAAGGGATACCATGAAACTTAAATCTAAATAGTTGCTTACAAGCAGCCCACCTGGAGTATTCTAGATGCCTCCTCCTCCAACACTCTCCACACAGAGTTCTCTGCTGTTCTAACTCCATCTCCTTTTTGTGTTAGAGACAAAGAGGCAGCTCCCATACCTGTTGTAGTCTTTGGATGGACAGGTCACCAACTGCTTTGCCCCCCTTGTGAGGATTTGGCAACATGCCCTTCCAAATCCATGAACCCCACCTCAGCACCTTCAAAACCACTCCACAGTCCTTGCACAAAAATTAGGTTAAATCGCTTTACCTGCAAGTGGATGTCAGTCATTTTAAATTACATTAATTGGGGGTGGCGGGGGTGCGGGTGTTTGAGGGGAGTGGGTGGTGGATGTTGGGGAGTTCCCTCTTGGAAGCTCAATGCAGATTCTTTAGAGAGCGACAAGCAAATTCACTCAGTGAAACTGTGCAAGTCAAATTGAGAATACGAACCTCAACTCAGCCATAATGATGTTTGATGGCACTTGTCATGCCCCTGCATGTGCAAGGGCCTTACCCCTAGTGCGTGCAGATTTGATAGCCCTTGTGACTGCCTCAAATCTACACCAGGGGGTGATGGGCCTGACTCCCTCCTGTACCCAGTCTCCCTACCTCAGAGAGAAAATCACACCAGTTAGGACACATTTTCCTCAAGGTGGATATGGCAAGCCAGGAAATTTCCTGACTCCGTGCACCCACCTCTGAAACTAAAGTCTGGGCCCTTATATCTGTGCCACCACTTTGAGGAGAATGTAATTACAGCAATAAGTTTACTTAGGAAATTTTCATTACAAATGTGGGCATAGGAATTTATCATAGACATGTATAAATAAGGACAGAATATGATTTTACAACACGATGTGATTATGTCTGTATGCTTTGATCCAATTATCACTCACCCTCTAATGCTGCTTCACCTGACAACCAACATTGCTCTTTGCTCCCACACCTGTTGTAGTCTTTAGATGGACATCATGGAAGATTGTCTACTATAAACTGTTTATTTACATTAGATGTTAGAATATGCTAACATTTTGAAACAAAGAAAATAAGAACCAGTTCACATATTCTAAAGTAAAATTATATTTGTTTTTTTTCCCTTATACTCTGGCTTGTTGTAGCTCTAATGTGCAGCATTGATAACTGGCTGTGCTATCTTCGTAAACGTATTTATGAGACATGTTGAACCAATCTTTGTGTAATCATTAGCTAATGAACTCTGAATTTTAGAAATGTAATTTACTTAATTTGCCTGACTAAAATTATGCCACGTTCAAAAACAGATGATTTAACTCAGTATGGACCACATCCTGATTATTTTAAAATCAGTTTCAGAGGATTAGAGGCAAATATAAGCAATGTTCTCAAATTGTGAAGCTCAATCATAATGTTCATAACTGAAAAGCTCCCCACACTGGATTGCTGCATAAGCAAGCTGCTCATATGGAAGGAGCCTGGATGGAAACTTAATATTTTTTACAGCTTTAATTTCTAATGTATTCACATGAGCACTTAAGTCTTATTCATGTTAGCAAACACAGAAAATCATGACAACTGGGAGCAACTTTGTTTTTCATTAAACAGCAAAAGATAACGGGGAAAGATATAAATCATGGATTATAATTACAGGATTTATAATTGCCAGCTGAGTCGCACTGCCCCCCATAGATTCTGAATGCTATTTATACAACTTTCAAGGGGTATGCTTGCTATTTTAGCTTCTAGACTGCTGACAGTTTGATAGAATTCCAAGTTTGTTGCAATTTTTTCAAGACCGCACCATACATATTGAAAAGTTGTTATTAAGACAAAAATGCTACTCAAACGTACAGTGATGCAAAAATGTGTAAAACTTTGAAGAAAAATAAGTTTAAATGCTTTTGCTTGTCCTATCTTCTCTTTTTCACCCTCCTTTTGTTTAAGCCCATTCTCAATTAATTTATACTTTAATTTTAATCGCTTGAATACAGCCTATTCTATTTCACACTTCCCTCTCCTCCACTGATGTTTTTAAAGTTGAAGTTACCGTAACGTACTTTCGTTCCCAACCACCCCCCCCCCCCGTTTCACCCAACTGGTTGAAAATTAGCTCAAAATTGCGATGTTATTTCAACTAGCCAATCAATTGACAGAACCAGACAAATCGGCATAGATTATATCATAAATATAACAAGACCAATCTTTAGTATAATTTTATGCATCAATCTAACATTCTATCATTAAAATGTAGCCAGCCCTGTCCCTTCCTCCACCCCCCCCCCCCCCCAATCCCTCAGCTGACGAATCAGTGTTCCTCCATGTTGAACACCAACTGGAAGAACACTGAGTGTGGCAAAGACACAGAATATACTCTGGATAAGGGACTTCAATATCCACCACCAAGAGTTGTGATATCCCTTTAAGACCCTAGAGAAATTATCTACACACGTCATCAAGGAACCAGGATATAAAGCAGAATATGAGCGGCAGTCAGTTAGTGTGAATGTAACTGTTGTAGTGAGTAATGGTAATTGCTGAATCCCTAGAGTAGACCTGTTTGTTGAGTTTTCCTGTATACATTAGTTGTGGTCTTCAAACAAATCAAACCTACTTATAGTTTAGCAATCCCGTGTGCGATTGGTGACTTTGTGTATAGAAGCCAGAAACACGTCATGGTTGCAATGTTGTGAATTTGTGAAGACCACAGAAGGAGCCACAGACAAGATCTGGTGCAATACAGGGACTGGCTGGCTGTCAAATTCTCCAACCTCGCTGCAGCGGGAGCATGGCGTGAACAGCCAGTAAGACAGCCCTGTGTTGCATTGAAACCTGGGAGACAGGGTCCCTCTACAGACAGTACTTCGCAGAACTGTGAGGACATGATTTGTGGGACAGCTGGATCAGTGGTGAGTGGGAAGAATGGGTCGGTTCAGGGTCATTCTGTGCAGCTGGTTTTGAAACTGGTTGAAAAGATGTAAGGCCATTGAAATGTCCTTTAATGCAATTCTTGCGCACAAGATAAAAAAGTGTGAAATGGGAAAACGGCACCACTGGGATGAGAATGGCAAAAATCTAAACTGCATCAGAAAAGAGGGAAGAGAATTTTAAAAAATCAGCAGCTGCATTGCTGAATCTCTCCACAAAATAGTAAGATTACAAATCCCCTGTAAGACAGAAACACCTGTAAATGACAGGGGACAGTAGGAAGATGACCGCCAAATCCCCAGGATGAATTGGAAGACACAGATATCCCATCTGAATTTATGCATTTTAAACAAAGGATGGAATTAAGTTATTTTAGATTTATCCATCGCAGAACCAGATAAACAAGCAGTGAAAATAAAGATAGCCGGGGGAAATGAGGGGTTGCATAGAGTCAACATTTCAGGCCTGTCTGATGAGGATCAGAAGGACCCCACTAGGCTGTGGAACATGCTGGAGGAGCAGCTTCATGTAAAGGTGAGCTTCAGAATACACCAATTGGAGCTGGTAGCTTATAGAGAACAGCCACAAGAATCAACTGATCAGTTCATTTGCAGGTGCCCTTATACATAAAGGTGAGCTTCAGAGTACACCAATTGGAGCTGGTAGCTTATAGAGAACTGTGATTTTTCAGAAGCTGGGTTGTCTGAATGGAATATGGAATTAGTTATAGCTTCAATGCTGGTGGGAGCCTTCCAAAAATACCTTTTGAAAATGGACTTTGAAGCACTTTGAGAAGATGCATGCCATTGAGGAACCAGGATGTAAAGCAGCATGTGACCAGGAGTCAGCACAAGTAACTGCTGCAACTGTTGCTGTAAGTAATGGTCATTGTTGAATCCCTAGCGTAAAGCTATTTGAGTGTGTATAAATTAAACCTACTTAAAGTTTCCCAATCCTGTATGTGTGATTGGGTAGTATGCCTATAGAAACCAGAACCCAACAGGTTGCACCATAACTGACAGAGCTGGCTGAGTGCTGAAGGACAAAGCTGCTAGACTGGGTCTGTGGCAGGTGGTATGGGAACAAACAAGAGGGAAAAACCGAGTTAACCTTGTCCTTGCTAATCTACCGGACACAGTTGGTAGGAGTGACCATCACAAAGTGCTTGTGGAGTCAAAGTTCCATCTTCACAATGAGAATACCCTTAATCTCATTGCGTAGCATTACCACGCTAACAGCAATGGATTTTGAACAGAGCCAGCAACTCAAAACTGGGCATCCATTAAGTGCTGTGGGCCATCAGCAACAGCAGAATTACACAATCACAATCTGTATCCTCATGGCCCGGCACATCCCTGACTCTTCCATTACCACCAAGCTACTGATTCAATGAAGAGTGCAGAAGGGCATGCCAGGAGCAACACCAGGCATACCTAAAAATGAGGTGCCAACCTGGTGCAGCTCCAAATCAGAACTACTTGTGTGCCAAATTGCCTAAACAGCAAGTGTTAGACAGAGCTAAGTAACTCCATAACCATCTGATCAGTCCTGCCACATCAAGCTGTGAATGGTGCTGGACAATTAAATAACTCATTAGAGGAGGATGCTCCACAAATATCCCCAGCCTCAACAATGGGGAGCCCAGCATGTCAGTGCAAAAGATAAAGCATTTGCAACAATCTTCAGCCAGGAGTATCAAGTGGTTGATCCATCTCGACCTCTCTGGAAGTCCCCAGCATCGCAGATGCCAGTCGTCAGCCCATTCGATTCACACCACTTGATATCAATAAATGGCTGATGACACTGGATACTGCAATGGCAATGGGCCCTGTCAATATTTCGGCAATAGTACTGAGGACCTGTGCTTCAGAACTTGCCGCGCCCCTGGGCAAACTGTTGCAGTACAGTTATAACATTGGCATCTACCCAACAATGTGGAAAATTGCCCAGGTTTATCCTGTACACAAAAAACAGGACAAACCCAACCCACTCCATCAGTGTACTCTTGATTATCAATAAACTGATGGAAAGGTCACCAGCAGTGCAATCAAGTGACATTTGCGTAGCAATGCTCTGCTCACTGGTGGTCAGTTTGGGTTTTGTCAAGTCCATTCAGCTCCTGACCTCCTTGCAACGTTTGTTCAAACTTGGACAAAAGAGCTGCGTTGCAGAGGCAATCTGAGAGTGACTGCCCTTGACATCAAGGCAGCGTTTGACCGAGTGTGGCATCAAGGAGCACAAGCAAAACTGGAGTCAATGGGAATCAGGAGGGAAAATCTCCAATGATTGACATCATGCTTAACACAAAGGTAGGTGCTTGTGGTTTTTGGAAGTCAGTCATCTCAGTTCCAGGACACCACTGCAGGAATTCCTCAGGGTGGTATCCTAGGCCCAACGACCTTCAGCTGCTTCACCAGAAGGTCAGAAGTGGGATGCTCATTGATGATTGCACAATGTTCAGCAGTATTCAATACTCCTCAGATACTGAAGCAGTCCATGTCCAAATACAGCAAGACCTAGACAATATCCTTGACACCATCCAGGACAAAGCAGCCTGCTTAATTGGCACCCTATCCACAAATATTCAGTCAATCCACCACCAACGCACAGTGGCAACTGTGTGCACCATTTACAAGATGAACTGCAGGAAATCATCAATCTTTAAATAGCACCTTCCAAGTCCACGACTACTACCATCTAGAAGGACAAGGGCAGCAAATGTATGGGAATACCACCACCTAGAAGATCCCTTTAATGCCACACTGCATCCTGATTTGGACATATATCGCTGTTCTCTCAATGTCCCTGGGTCAATCCTGGAACTCCCTCTCTGAGAGCACTGTGGGCATACCTACAACAAGTGGACTGCAGTGGTTTAAGAAGGCAGCTCATCACCTTTTCAAGGACAATGAATTTCAGCAAAGCCCACATCCCATAAATTAATTGAAAAATAATCTCTCCATCTCCCATTGACATTCAATGGCATTACCATCGCTTAATCTCTCTACCATCAACATCCTGGGGGTTTTCATTAACCAGAAATTGAACTGGACTAGCCACATAAATAGTGTGGCTACAAAAAGCAGGTCAGAGGCTAGGAATCCTGGAACTAGTAACTCACTTCCTCACTCCCCAAAGCCTATCCACTATCTAGGAGGCACAAGTCAGGAATGTGATGGAATAGTCACCATTTACTTGGATGAGTGTAGTTTCAACAACACTCAAAACATGCAACACCAGCCAGAACAAAGCAGTCCATTTGGCACCCCATCCACCAACTGGAACATTCACTCTTCCACCATCGACAGACAGTGGCAG
Organism: Mustelus asterias; assembly: GCF_964213995.1. NCBI lineage: Eukaryota > Metazoa > Chordata > Chondrichthyes > Carcharhiniformes > Triakidae > Mustelus > Mustelus asterias. The sequence continues at coordinate 106,468,236 of NC_135805.1, read as the reverse complement.
CAGTGTGTGCCATCTACAAGATGCACTGCAGCAACTAAGTGCTGCTCTGACAGTACCTTCCAAACCCACAAACTCTACCACTTAGGACAAGGGCAGTAGGTGCATGGGAACACCACTGCTCGCAAGTTTCCTTCCAAGCAACACATCATCCTGACTTGGAACTATATCACCTTTCCTTCATTGCTGCTGGGTTTAAATACTTGAACTCCCTTCCCTGCCTTTTTTGTTATCTGTTTGGTGCACTGTTTATCTGGAGAGTTGAAATCTCCTGTGGCATTAAATCTTGTCATCTCCAGGTGGCTCTATTCTTGGTGGTAGATCCTGTGTTCAGAGCATAGTCTCCATGGTCTTCCTGTTCCTCTTTCTTCTCTTGTGCTATCCTGATGCTCCAGGTTCCACCCTCCTGCAGAACTTGTTGTCCCTCATTACCACAGGACCCACAATTGTACAGCTGAGGCACCCATTTCCAGCTACAGCTTTGGTTTTGGACAGCTGGTTACCCTATTGGTTTTAGGAACCTTGCCCCCCTGCTCTTCTGCCACTGCAATGCCAGGCAGTGATGACCTAGTTCAATGACAGAGTGCTGAATTCCCACTCTCCCCACCACCTGTGCAGAGCCAAGGACACTTAGTTATGAAACGTCATGTCCCACTTTGCCCTGCTGTCCCTCTTACGCTGTCCACTTGACTAATTTATAGGATGAAAGAGTTATCTTATGAGGAGTGGTTGGAGAGGTTGAGTCTGCAACCATTAGAGTTTAGAAGAATGAGAGGTGATCTTATTGAAAAGCATATAAGATCCTGAGTGGAATTGACAGGGTGATGCTGAGAGGATGTTTCCCCTTGTGGGAGAGACTAGAACCTGAGGACAAAGTTTTAAAAAAGAGATGAAGAGAATTTTTTTTCCCTCCAAGGGTCGCAATGGTTTGCTTATCCCAGAGAGAGAGGTGGAGGCAGGGTCATTGAATATTTGAAAGGCTGAGTTAGATAGATTCATGATTGTTGAGGGAGTCAAAGTCTATTGGGGGTAGAGAGCAAAGTAGAGTTGCGGCCACAATCCGATCTGCCATGATCTTATCGAAAGGTTGAGCAGGCTTGAGTGGCCAAATGGTCTACTCCTGCTCTTTGTGAGGCAACTTGACCACAAAAAGGTAGTCGAATGCATTGTGATATTCAATCTTCTTTCCTTATAAAAATATTGAAATAAAGTATAGCACGGACTCAGAACTGGGACAGCTGGTTATACAGGTCACTCGTGGTAAGACTAACCTTAGGAAAGCCTATGCCACCAGTAACATCACTTGTGCATGCTCGTACCCACTAATGACATCGATACATCATTAAAATAGGAAGAGGCTTACTATAACACTATAACAGCTTGTTTGCATGTCCCTATGGGGCCTGGGTGATTCCCTGAACCAACCATGACAGATTCCCCACTCTGTACCTGCCTTCTTTCAGCAGTTCTGCCACAAACACCTGAAACCCATTTACCCCCTTCAAAGTTTGACCCTTCACCTCCAAAAAAGCTCTTCATAAGCTCTTTAAATACTTTAATTGGCTTTTACAGGAAAGTGAAGAGGAATCACAAGAACTCTTGTACTTTTTTAAGTGCTGTGTTGCTAACCTTTGCTTGAAGTTGATTGTCAGGCAGACTTGTAAGGGTACATATAAATGGACCAGGCTACATTACATATATCTGAATATATACATTATGCAAGAAAAACTCACTGGGATGCACATTGCAGAGTAATAATCAGGTCTGCAGGGGCCTTTTAACAATTTGCCACTGAGTGATTAATGTTCAAAATTAGTCCTTTTAATTGTTGATTAAAAGACTATTTTAAAAAATCAAAACAATTTAAAATTAGTGACAATAAGTAACTTTTAATTCCTTTAATCATAGCATCCACTATCCCACCCTTGCTCCACCCCAGCGCTGGGACTGGCAAGCTGAAATTGACAAGCCAGCCAATTCCAGTATATTCGGGGTCCCATCTGTGTTTCCACTCCTGTGTACCAAAGGTTCTGTCCTTGGTATTTCCTCACTGCGAGAGAAGGGAATTCAGAGGGAGAGTCACCTTAGACCTGCTCATGCACAATTCGGTGGAAATAATAGACCTAGTAACATGTTAATTTTGAGGAGAAACTACATCTCCTAAAGGGTTGTGAATCCGTGGAATTCGCTACCTCAAAGTGTGATGTTATGACAGTGAATAAATTTGAGGAATTAGGCAGATTTTTAATTGGTAATGGGTTGAAGGGTTATGGGGAGGAGGCAGAAAAATGGGGATGAGGAACATATCAGCCATGATAGAATGGCGGATCGATGGGCCGAATGGCCTAACTCTCCTCCTATATCTTATGAACATATAATTTTTCAGCTCTGAATATGTGCTCTGAAGAGATCAGAGAGAAAAACAAAAGATGTTTTTAACTTTGAAATAAAAACACACATATGAATTCCTGAGTAGAATAATCAGACTCCTAACAGACATTCTGATTGCAGCTTGAATCTTTATTAAAATATATTTATTTTCGTTATGAAATTTATTTTTAATTATACTGAACCACACCAGAGCGAGAATTAGAAAATATTTGACTTTTTCTTTTACAGTATTTAAAAACCTTCAGAAGATGCATTTGTTTTGTTTCAAATATTTAGTTTACCATCATTATAATTCTCACAGCAGAGGCCTCAATTACCTTATTTTGTTTAGACTGCTTACCAAAAACTCCCAATTTGCCATCCCCATATGTTAAGTCAAAGTATTTTAACTGAATGCCTTTTCCAAGTCTCCTGACATTTGATTGCCATTTTAGAAATTTCAATTAAATTCAACACTGACGCCAATGTTTTAGTGAAGCCACTGCACTCGTCTCTACAGCCAATTAAATCTACATTTAAGATGATTACAGGAAAATCAAGTGTGCCAGCCCATTTCATAGAATGGTTACAGCACAAAGGAGGCCATTCAGCCTGTTGTCACCGTGCTGGCTTTCTGCAGGAACAAAGTCCCATTTTCCCACCTTTTCCCCCATATGGTTTTGCAATTTTTTTTCTTTTCCGCTCATTATCCAATTCTCTTCTGAAGACCTTGATGGAAGCTGCCTCCACCGCACTCTCAGGCAGTGCATTCCAAATCCCAATCATTTGTTGTGTAAAAAGGTTTTTTTTCACGTCACCATTCTTTTGCTAATTGTCTTAAATCAATGAATCCTAGTTCTCAATCTTTCTGCTAACGGGAACACTTTGTCCTCATCTACTCTTTCTACCCCTCATGATTTGAACACCTCATCAAATCTCCTCTTAATCTCCCTTCCCCAATAGAATAGCCCTAGCTTCACCAATCTACCTACATCACTGAAGTTCCTCTTCGCTGGAACCATTCTCGTGATTTTTTTCTGCACCCTCTCTAGAGCTTTCATATCATTGAAAAGTGTAGGGGGGGGGGGCAACTTTCCCAAAAAATTTGAAGTGTCAAATTTGCGTAAAAACTGGAGTAAATCACGCTGCTTTTTTCAGCAGGATTTTTTAAATGAATCACCCACACTCTGTGCACTGCAGAGTGGACGAGTGTGAATCAGTCCAAAAAGCTGGGGGAGGGGCTTATTCCCGCTGGAGAGGGCGGCAACATAGCTGCCATCCCCCCCCCCCCCCAAATGGACAACCCGATTGCTGACCTCCCTCCCTCTGTCACTCAGCCCAAAGTGCAGAGTGGCAGCTGGACCCCCCCCCCCCCCCCCCACCAATTGCCCCCCATCAGGCCCTTCCCCCATTAGGCACCCCCCCCCCCCCTTGGCAATGTGCCCATCTGTCCCTCCTCGATTGTCCCCCCTTCACTCCAGCAGGGTCGGACGAGGGGGCGGGTGGAGAGGCTAGTGGGCCCAAGGCCAGAAGGTTTCATTCCTGGGCCCGCTAATGATATTCAAATTGTATTAAATTGAGGGTCTGCATACATGATGCGGCTCCGCGCTGATTTTCGGAGTGGAGTTTACAGTGCCGGAAATCTGTCTGGTGACACACGGAGGCCATGGCGCCCAGCAGGGAGCCCACGAAACGGCCTCTGCTAGAGTCTCCCGGCCTGCTGCGTTACAAAAGCAGCGCAGCAGGCTGGGAGATTCACACCCGTGGTCTCCAGAACTGGACATAATACTCCAGTTGAGGCTGAACCTGTGTATGCCTCTATTTATAAATCCTAGGATCCCATGTACCTTGTTCACTGCTTTCTCAACTTTGCCAACCATCTTCATGATTTGTGCACATTAATGCCAATATCCCTGAGTTTCTGCGCCTCCTATATAGAGGCTTTATATTGACTTTCCTCATTCTTCCAACCGAAATGAATCACTTCACACTTCTCAGCATTAAATTTGACATCCGTCCACCCATTCCACTGGACTATATCCTCTTGAAGTTTATCACTTTCCTCCTCAGAGTTCCAAGATACTACCAAGTTTTCGGTCATCTTTAAATTTTGAAATTGTCTCTCTACACCCAGGTTTAGATTATTAGTACATATTTTAAAAAGCAGGGGACCTCTTCACCAAACTCTGAGGAACCCTTCTATATACCTTCCTCCATCCAAAATATCCTGGCAGTTTGTTGAGTGCCCACTGGAATATCTTATTCTCCCTGAATGCTATGCAACATAACCAGTTGACTCTCAAACTGTGTGACAATCTATACTTGAAGAGTGCAACCTTTGTGTGCTTCATACGTCTACGTTTACACTGAACTTGCACTACCACACATATCACTCCAGATGCAGATCCTTCTGTATAAACTTAAATATTAAACTCAACATTTTTTTACATTGTTGAATTATTTCTATTTCTCGCTCAAAGGTATTTTTACTCGTGTAAAAAAAAGTTTCTTTCTTCACAAAGCCCTTACAAAGTAAAAACTGTAAATTAGATTGAAACATAATAGAAACATAGAACAGTACAGCCCAGTATGAAGGGGCTGACTCACTTGCTAACACTCATATGCAGTGACTATATCGCATGCCAAACCCAGTCAATGATTCACCGACTCTTGTGTACATCTGTTCTGAAATGCTATGAGAAAGAAGGCAGACAACTCACCTGCCATCAATCCTAAACGGTGGTGACTATTTCAAATATCTGCTCTCCACTTTGCTTTATTCTATCCTCATCAGCAATGTTACCATTTCGGTCTGAGCTAATCCCCAATGGCTTTCTGCCCTGAAACATTGATTTGAGATTCTTTGTCATTATTTTCAAAAGCCTCTGTGAATAGTCTATTGCTGTAACTTAAGTCTGACAATCCAGCATTCATTATTCCAGCTCTGATGTAATGATCTAATCTTTTCCTTTTGTTCCACCAACATGGCAGCTCACTTTGGCATTTTCCTCCCAAACTCTTCTGCCTTCGTATATTTCTTTCCACTGTCAAAACTGCTTTGATCAAGCCTTTGACCACCTTCTCGATTTTTGCTTATTGCCTGGTACAACAGTCTCTCCTCTTTTGTGAAGCCCCTCAGACTATTACTCCATGTTAAAGATAATACGTAAGTGCCAGTTGGTGTTGTCCTATGGACTTCAGGTTGCAGTTCCTTAGTTTTCTAACATGTTGTAAAATCACATATCCCTTAGCTAAGTTGATTTGAGTTACGTGTTGGGAATAGTTTCCAGCACTGTTGTCATCTGCTGTGAATTAGGTTAGTGAGAAGCAAAGATGACATGGTAATAAATAATGTTGATGTTGGGCCTCTGCACATGTGATGCGTGGCATCAAAAAATGGTATAAGAAAGTTTATTTTTCTAATTACAGAATGCGGGGAAGTTCAGTACCCTGATTCTATCCCTTTGAAGGCTGATGTCACTAACCATAAACTGCTTCTGCTTATTTTGCTTAAAGGTACTTTCCATTCATTTGCCTATATTATAAGCTCACATTTTTACTATACCTCCTCATTGATAGCTCAGAAAATACTGAAAATAGCAAATTTGTTCTACAATATGAAAAACGTACTATCGTGCTTAGCACTGGAAATCCTTTTTTGAGAACGCCATTCTTTTTCTGCTATAATTGAACAATTTTATCTACGTCACCTAACCGCCTTCAGTCAACCTTTTTTTTGAAAAGAACTGTGAGCTACAAAGCTGCACAATGAACTGATTTACTGATTCGTCGCTGCATGTTCCTGCCAAACTGTTCAGTGTCTGGCCACTTCATTCTTAGACTAATGCCTCTGCTGCCAGGAGTGATGTTATTATCCACAGCTCAGAATTTTTATTAAGTTCATTATTCAGGAAATGCACTCACACCAAGAATCAGTGATACAGTTCATTAAAGGAATAAAAAAAATACAGGATCCAGGCTTCTCTGGTTAGGTTGGTGGTACTAAAACAATTGAAATCCTTGCCACCAAGTACTGAAATAAACTGTGTAAAGAATCATAGAATCCCTACAGTACAGAAGGAGGCCATTCGGCCCATTGAGTCTGTACCAACCACAATCCCACTCAGGCCCTATTCCTGCAACCCTCATTTACTCTGCTAATCCCCCTGATACTAGGGTTAATTTAGCATGGCCAATCAACCTTACCCGCACATCTTTGGAATGTGGGAGGAAACCGGAGCACCTGGAGGAAACCCACGCAGACACGGGGAGAAAGTGCAAAATCCACACAGACAGTGACCCAAGGCTGGAATTGAACCTGGGTCCTTGGTGCTGTGAGGCAGCAGTGCTAACCACTGCCACCGTGCTGCCCTTAAATTTATATATATTATATATAAGAACATAAGAAATAGGAGCAGGAGTAGGCCATCTGGCCCTTCGAGCCTGCCCCGCCATTCAACAAGATCATGGCTGATCTGAAGCGAATCAGTTCCACTTACCTGCCTGCTCCCCATATTCCCTAATATCTCTGCAAGGTAACTGGATAAGGCGAGAAGCACCCTAGAACCTTCAAGGAAGCAGGCAGAGAAATAATTGGGGTTCTAATTAATATTAAAAATTTCTTAAATGCCAATGCTGTGCCTCAAGTCTGAAACATTACGGAATTGAGGGATGAATCAGGAAATTATAGATTAACTAACCAAATAGAATTAACAACTAAAAAAAGGAAATAATCTAAAAAACACTTTTGTTACGGACAGGGGAGAAAGGTAGATTGATGCCCACAATTCCCTTTCCCTTCTATCCTTAATTGTGATAAGGCTGATGTGTGTCCTCTAACCCCCATTAGTGTGTGGTCAATTTAAAAGTCACCAACAGCAGACTTTCATGGAATTAAACAAGAAATGTCATTTATTCACACACTAATTCTGGAAAGTCTACACCATGTTAATCACACAACATACACCCAAGAAAGATACAATTAAAAACATCTACAAATATTAAAACCAAACAAAATAGTTAGCAGTTCATGTGTTTTGGAGAGTCCAGTGGAGGAGGGAACTTTTCTCACTCTGGAATTTGAGTTTAGGTAAATTCAGATGGCTGGGGTCAAACCCAGATTAACTGCAGGATTGTTCAAATGTTATGGCAAGGAGGAGGTGCCGAATCCGAAGGCCAAGCTACCACAGTGATTTACAATTTGTGTATTAGGAGGTATCAGAAATCAGGAGAAGCAAGTTTCAGACCACTTATGAAGATTTAAAAAATAAATTTAAACATTTATTACAATAAAAAAACTCAAAGACACAAGAATACCTTTACAAAGTTAATAGTACTTCTACAAACATTTCCTAAAGTGGTTTTGGCCCAAGTAAACTTAGAACTAAACACCCTTTTGATGGAAACAGTCCTCATAGATTTTTAATCTATAAAATACTTCCAATAATATTACCACACAATGCACTGCAGCAATAGGGAAATATTACACAGTATTTTTCTCCTCTCTATTCAATACAGAGAAGCCACAGTTTGTCTCAGAAGCATTGCAGACAAAAACACATTTCTCTGAAAGTGGCTGCAGCTGATTTTCACAAGTCTGTCTCCAGTATACCGTCTTGACAGGATCTCATAGCAATATATTAACTGCCTTTAACTATGTTTATTAACCTTTAATATTCCACTACTATTTCTACAATCCTTTAGAAGTTCATTTTCCCAGAATTTGCCAATCTTTCATGTTCCTTTATGGCTACTATATTTATAAAAGTAAACTTACTACTTGGCCCCACCCATTTACGATCTCCCAATTGTATAAGTTTCCTTTTGGAATACAATATTTTACTTTAACTCACTTCCCTTATCTGTCTAATATAAATTCCAATTCATGCTTCCCCACTGCACTTCACCTTAGCTTTGTTCATTTTCGCTTCAACCCCACTTGCTTTCATACCACCTTTTGTTGATGTTGCGATCTTTGCAGTCTAACTTTCCTCAGTTTAATTGGATCAGTCACACCTCTACTCATGCACACAAGCTGTTTCATAGTATATGACAATGATATTGAAAGAAAATTGGAAGATCTTATTTTTCCTCACATCAGCAAGTCATGTAGACAGATCTTTATGGTTGTTGTAACTGAGGTCCAATTTCTTACAGGTGAACTCAGAGCTGTTCAAAACAGGCTGGAGGAGGCTTTTTAAAAAAACTTTAAGCCTCACAAGACTTGAGAAGGCAAGATGAAATAGCCTTTTGTTGCACTTGTGATGTTGTTGCTGATGTCCTACATTCTTTCCATTTTTGGATTAAAGGGTTTCAAAATCAAGGGCAGTTTCAAGAATATGATGAATGGCCATTGGTACACAATGGAAGGCAAATGATGGTTTTTCACTGTGAAGGAACTCCAAAAGCCATTGATATACAATGGAAGGTAGACATTTGGCTTTCGCACTTCATTGTGCATATTCAATCTCAATAGCCCTCCTTTGTTACATGGCAGACTCAGAGTCAGAGACTCTGGGAGTTTATTATCCCGGTATTTTGGACTCGAGAAGAGCAGGTGTAAAATTCCACAGAAGAATGCTGTTTAGGCATGTCAGTTCAAGTGCATAGTAATCCAATTTGGAACTTTTCAGAAATCTTGCTAAGCTGTTGAAGTTGCAAAATTCAGGAAATCCCTTGGCAGCCACCTTAAAGTTCACCAATTTTAAAAGGAATACAGTTTAAAATAAAATCTTTGTGCTTTCTTGGCACAAAACTTTATAGTATTTTACGTACGTGAATATAAAAGTGAGGAGATCACTTTTTGGTTTGTCAGTTTTGTTTCAGAAGTAATAGTCCCACTTCAGTAGATGATTAGAGCTATCCAGTGAGTTCACTTGAAATTTTAAAAGGCAATTGTCAAAGCTCTGCATTTGGGTCTTAACTAAATTAAGAAAATTAAATAAATGACAAAGCAGCTTGCCAGGCTGAAAACTGGTTTGACACTGGCTTGAAGAGATGATAAATGGAAAAAGAAGTGCCTGGAAAACAGTGGCTACTAGAGTTCTAATTAGAGGTTTGTTTTGGATTCCTTATATTGTGTACTTCTTGTATTCTACTTCTAGCAAAGGCACCAAGCATCTTCAGAAACATCAAGAACATGTGGAGGCCAAGTCTGGGCAACAGAAGAAGCTCACAAGTATCACCTCACACCCCAGCCTTCCTGAGTAACTCATCTTCTTGATACTTCAAATACCATCATCAGTCTTGCATGTGATAGTGTCTGCAGATTGCACATCAGTTATGTTAGCCATCTTAGAATGTGTTAAACCAGAGTCATCTCAATCCCAAGGGACTACCTAAAAGAAATAAGACTTATAGTATTAGAAAACATTTGAACATCGGCAAGTAATGTGTTCAGGTGACTAAAGTCAGGGAGATTGGTGACATCTAATAGAGTCTGGACAAATGAAGAAAATTGGTTTTAATATTGATGTAAATTAATGCAAACTGGAATAAGATCATAAAATGGGCATACAAAATGCAAGGATATCTGATCAAGTAACTCCCTTGCAGGATAAATAATGGGCTGGATTATGCAGTCAACATTGAAGGAAGGGTACTCCTCTATTCTCAAATACAGCTGTACAAAAGGATCTATTGATTTGGCATGGACTTCCTCTTTCCTGGTGAGTTTAAATTTGGCACCAAGTAAAGGAGATTTCAAGATATGAAGCTATGTCAGCAAACAGGGTAAGCAGCCAATCTATTTGAAATACTCTCACAGGCCGCAAACCAGGAAAGTAGAAGCCTTTTATCTTTCACTTTGCATTTAAGTTTTCAGATATTGAAATAAAAGATGATTGGGTTTCAATAGAAGTTAAAATATCAAGATAAGTAAACTTTCTTTCGACATAGATTTTATCATAAAAGAGAAATTTGACATTCCATGAATTTAAAATTAGTTTTCCAGGGAACCTGGGTCCTTGGTGCTGTGAGGCAGCAATATTCTGTGTGTTCTGAAATATCCCCTTAAATGTTTGTCTCTATTGACCTACCCCTGAACCTAATTTTCCAAAAATGAGCCCCCCTGTTGAGGAAGTTTAAGAGTAATTATGAAGTTAGTTGTCATTAAAAGCAGTTACATCTCATTCAACAAGGTGCAACTTATTTGAGGGATTTTACACCAAAATGAACAGCCTAAGCATGAAAGTTCTCATCAATTCATAGATTTCCCATTAATATAGCGATTCAAGACAGAGGTTCACCATCAACTTTGCAAGGGCAATTAGAGAAGGGCAATAGGTGCTGACCTAGCTAGCAACCCTTAAATTCATGAGTGAATAATTAAATTTTCAGCCTAAGGGTGCCTCAATTGTATGCCCTCTGGAGAAACATAGAATCACTGAGGGAAACATGTTTTGATTTCTGTGTTACTCTGCACAAAAGCAGACTCCCAAAGTTGTTGTTAGTTTTAGTAGTGTAATGATGGCGAATTCTGACAATTTCATTGTCATTACCACTGAAAAATCCAGGCCATGTTCTTTTCAATGTGATTGTAGAAGTTGAATATTGCCGAAATGAGAGACATACTGTTGAAACTTTTGTCCAGCACTCATCAGGGTAGATGAAGGAATACTAGATTTCAAGGGAAGCAACAATTTACACTGCATGAGAAAGGAGAGCTGATTGTTGGCCAGTCATCTCTGATTGGTTGAGGTGTTTCCATGGAGAATGCACCAGGGAGCTATTGCTCCCCATGCTTTTGTTTGACATGTCCTCATGTCCTTATCTGTGGCTGGTTCTGCACAACATGAACTGGCCAAATGATGAGTGAGTTGCTGTAGCCAGTTCAGAGTATTCCACAGACACAGTGAGGGATTCCTTCACCTTCATGAAGACAATATGCTACCCGTATATTGATAATAATGCTCTGTATATGTGCTCATTCTAGCAGGAGTACACCATTTGGCCCCTTGAGCCTGCTCTGCCATTCAACAAGATCATGGCTATTTTGATTGTGGCTTCAACTTCACTTTCCTGTCTGCCCCCATAACTCTTGGCTCCTTATCAGTCAAAAATCTATCTAACTCAGCTTTGAAAATATTCCATGACTCAACCTCCACAGTTTTATTGGGGAACAGAATTCTACAGACAAATATGACCGCCCCCCGCACCGAGAGAAAAAAAATCTCTTTATCTCAGTTTCAAATGGGAGACCCCTATTTTGTAAACTGTGTCTCCTACATCTAGACTCCCCTCAAGGGGATCATCCTCTCAGCAGACACACTGTCAGGTCCCCTCAGGATCTTATATATTTTCATATGATCAACTTTCCTTCTTCTAAACTCCAATAGAAAGGAGATTGTTAGGAAATCATAATAAAATGAAAAGCAAGGAAATCCAGTAATTGGAAATGTGTTCTGGTGGTTTTATGTTTTTTTAAAGAAACAAACAATTTGAAAACAAAAACTGTATCGAGACAGGTTGGCTGGGTTGGTGGGACTAAGTGTTTTGCTTAGTAAAACTGAAGACAGATGTTTACCTGGGGCAAGTTGGTAACAATGGAGGATAGAATGTTAGGAGTTTAAATAAAGATGTTAAAAATTCAAAAGTAAATTCACATTTACATCCTAAAAGGTAAACTGACGAAATAGAGGTAATTAAGAGTGAATTCATAGAATTCCTACAGTGCAGGAAGAGGCCATTCGGCCCATTGAGTCAGCACCGACAACAATCCCACCTAGGCCCTATCCCCATAAATTTACCCTGATAATCCACGTATTTAGCCTAGCTAGTCCCCCTGACACTATAGGTCCATTTAATGTGGCCTATCCACCTAACCCGCATATCTTTGGATCATGGGAGGAAACCGGAGCATATGGAGGAAACCCATGCAGACACAGGGAGAATTTGCAAATTCCACACAATCAGTCACCCGAGGCCGGAATTGAGAAGGTTGGTTCAAATAACTCAGACATCACTGCAGGAGTCCCTCAGAATAGTGTCCTAGGCCCAACCATCTTCAGCTGCTTCATCAATTACCTTCCCTTGTCATAAGGTCAGAAGTGGGGATGTTCACTGATGATTGCGTAACGTTCAGCACCATTCACAACTCTTCAGATACTGAAGCAGTCCATGTTCAAATGCAACAAGATCTGGACAATATCCAGCCTTGGGTCGACAAAAGGCAATTAACATTCATGACATACAAATGCTAGGCAATGACCATCACCAATAAGAGATGCTCTAATCACTGCCCGTTGACATTCAATGGTGTTACCATCACTGAATCCCCCACTGTCAACATCCTTGGGGTTACCATTGACAAGAAACTCAACTGAACTTGCCACATAAACACAGTGGCTACAAGATCAGGTCAGAGGTTAGGAATACTGCACGAGCTACTCATCTCCTGACTCCACAAAGCTTGTCCACCTCTACAAGGCACATGTCAGGAATGTGATGGAATACTTTCAATTTGCCTGGATGAGTGCAGCTCCAACAACACTCAAGAAGCTTGACACCATCCAGAACAAAGAAGACTGCTTGATTGGCACCACATCCACTCTCACCACCACCAACGCTCAGTAGCAGCAATGTGTACTATCTACAAGATGCACTGTAGCAATTCACCAAAGATCCTCAGACAGCACCTTCCAAGCCCACGACCACTTCCATCTAGAAGGACAAGAGCAACAGATACATGGGAACACCACCACTTGCAAGTTCCCCTCCAAGCCACTCACCATCCTGGCTTGGAAATATTTTGCTGTTCCTTTGCAGTCGCTGGGTTAAAATCCTGGAAATCCCTCCCTCATGGCATTGTGGGGCAACCCACAGCTCATGGATTGCAGCATTTCAAGAAGACAGCTCATCACCACCTTCTCAAGGGCAAGTAGGGATGGGCAATAAATGTTGGCCAGCTAGCAACACCCATGTCACAGAATCACAGACTGCTACAGTGCAGAAGAGGCCCATCAAGTCTGCACCGATGCATGAAAGGTCCTGACCTGCCCACCTAATCCCACTTGAATTAAAAAAAAGATAAGGTAAGATCAAAAGGGAAACAGTACATCAGGGGTAAATTCACCATGTGCAAGCTAGCTGTTTTTGAGAACTGATCCCACAGCAGGAAGCAATGTCAACTCCCAATAAGCTGTGCTTGGAGAAAAGGCTGTTTGAGAAGCTAGGTGTTCTATCCTAAATCAGAAACAACCCTGAATGAGATAAGTGCCCAGTATGGTAACAATTGCTGGATTTTGCCTATAGTTTTAAAACCAATGGGATATTGTTTGGGGAGGATTAGCTCTGAGGTTAGGAAAATAGAGGGATTTGGAATTGGATAAATGTAAAGGTCAGGTGTATAGCCATTGAGGTAGTGAAATGTATTTCTAGTTGTGTGTTTTATTGTTTAATAAACATTTATTTTGTTTAAAAATCATCACAAAAAATTAGGGATATCCATCTTTCATTGGTGTTCACATCTTCTCTCACATTATATCAAAGTGCAAAATACAGTTGAGAGCAGGCATTTCAAGTTTCCTTTCTGGGACCTGGAATACCCGTGTGTTTAACATCAACTGTGCTCTTAACAATAGACTGAACCTTCTCAACCTTACTTCATAACATAACCCTTGCATTGCAGGAATCAGTTGAGTGAAGCATCGCTGAACAGCTTCTAATCCTTTCTCAAATAAGGAAACCAAAGCTTTACACAGATGCAGTCTAAGAATGCTTTTACAGCTGTAGCAATACTTCCCTACTTTCATACTGGTCAAAATGAATAATGCAGGCTACCACAATTTTATGCTATTCTAATTTCATTAGATAACCATAAAGGTTATGCTGAAGGTTTATAGCACTTTATTTTCTAAAATTAATACATTGAAAACATTGTGCAACCCAGCTCATCTGTTTTACATCAATAATGGTTGTAATTTTGTCCATTAACATGCAAAGGTCCAATGCAGAATATTATTGCTGGTTATTGTCTCGCCTGAATCAACATCTTTTCCCAAAGATAGGGGAGTCTAAAACCAGACGGCATAGGTTTAAGGTGAGAAGGGAGAGTTACAAAAGGGTCCAGAAGTGCAATTTTTCACAGAGGATGGTGAGTGTCTGGAACAGCTGCCAGAGGTAGTAGTCGAGGCAGGTACAATTTTGTCTTTTAAAAAGCATTTGGACAGTTACATGGGTAAGATGGGTATAGAGTGATATGGGCCAAATGCGGCAATTGGGACTAGCTTAGTGGTAAAAAAAAATGGCAGCATGGACAAGTAGGGCCGAAGGGCCTGTTTCCATGCTGTAAACTTTTCTGACTATGACTCTATATTAGTTACGGATGAAGATATAATACACCCTTTGTATTTGGGAATATAATTCATCATGCAAGTTATTCAAGTCATAAGAAGTAAAGAAGCACATATATAGTTATTCGGTAGTTCAGAACTTGATATTGCTGAAAAAAAGAAATATGCTGTCAATTTTTTTTGTCTTGCATGCATCAGGACAAATTCACAAGAATACCAATTGTAAAAGGAGCTACAATTTATGCTGCGTGAGTAAACAGTGTTGATTGTTTGGCAAGTGGACTCTGATCGGTAGAGGCGTTGCCAAGGAGAATGTACCAGGTAACAGTTAACTGCTGGGTTTATGTCTATCTGCCTGGGTTGAGCTTAAATGAAGCATGCAGAATAAATTGTTGTTTCATTTATGATTGATATTCTTGTGACTCTACCCTGATGAATGCAAGGCAAAAAGCGTTGACAGTGTGTCTCTTTTTGCAACAATAAACATATATATGTATGGTTTTGGTAAGAGTTAAAGTGCAATGTTAGACAAGTATTGGTTTGGTAAAACACAGATGTGCATATATCTTTATGCTCATTATTTAGAGGTAGGTGCAGATTATGGGATTTTAATTTCCAGATATTAGGCAAATGGGTGCCTACTTCTTTGATTATTATAGATGGCTCATTAACAACTAGCATTGATGTAACATCGTTAAGTTAAAAATGTCAAAAGCTCCTTCACAGAAACATAAGGAGAATTGACGCCACATGAAAAGGTAGATTTTAAAGATGATTTTGAAGCTTGAGAGAGAGCTGGAGAGATGGAAGCGTTTGGGGAAAATTCCCGAGAATAGGGCCTAGAATGTTGAATGCATTGACATGAATTGCATAGAGTCAGGATGCACAAAAGAATGGGGTCAGAGTAATTGAGAGTTCTCAGGGAGTTGTCGGGCCAGAGGATGTTCCAGAGACATAAGAACATAAGAAATAGGAGCAGGAGTAGGCCATTCAGCCCTTCGATCACACTCCGCTATTCAATGAGATCGTAGCTGATCTTCTACTTCAACACCATTTTCCTGTACAATCCCTTGATGTTTTTAATATGTAGAAATGTATTGATCTTGGTCTTAAATATTCTCAACGATTGAGCCTCCACAACCCTCTGGGGCAGAGAATTCCAAAGATTCACTACACTCTGAGGGAAGAAATTTCTCCTCATCTCAGTCCTAAATGGCCTGCTCCTTATTCTAAAACTATGTCCCCTGGTTCGAGAACTCTAGCTCGGGGAAGCATCTTTCCTGCATCTACCCTACTGAGCCCTGTTAGAATTTTATATGTTTGAATGAGGTCACCACGCATTCTTCTAAACTCTAAAGAAGTATGTTTAATCTATCCTCATGGGACTATCCCTCCATCTCAGGGATTAAACAGGGAAAACCAAAGACATGGTGAGATTTAAACTCAAGAATTAAATTTAATATTTGACAAGAGGGTACATTCTGATAACTATATGAATGAAAGATCTATCCTTGTGTTTTGTCCAACTTTCTCCCTTCCTTTCCTGAAGGCATTAATTGTTGAAGAACTGCTATTGCATTGTTTCAGATTCTTTATGGCACCTCACCCAGAGTATCATGCTTTATTTGTCAGTCTAATACGTTGCCTACATGACATGTATGGATCTCAAAAATAATTTGTTTGTAAAGCACTAAGAAATTTTGAGGATAAAATTAGGTACTATGTAAACTCACGTCTTTTTTAAATAAAGTATAATGGCCATTCAGAAAGTTCAAACACATTCAAAAAATTGTCCCTTCAGGGTCAGCAGGTGAGATCATCAAAGCTGAATTCAATCTTGTCCTCACTTAATGTCCACGCACACACAAATACAATCACACACAGACACACAGTACAAATGTTGCATGATTCCAGCTGTAACCTTGCTGAAATCAACTAACACAAGTTAGGAATTTGGTTCTGCTATAGATATCTCTGCGATAAAATAGTTTGTTCTGTCAGCAGTCTGAAAATCTTACTTTTATGTCAGTTTACTGATACTACCACAAATCTGCTTGCTGTTCATGGTTTGGGGTGTAACATTAGTTTCCTCTTGTGACCTTTACTTCATATTCATATCTTTTGCATGTTTACATCCTCAATTTCTCTGAATTCTCTGGATTGAATGAACATTTGGTTAAGCTGAAGCCAGGTAATGAATCATATGATTATTTGCACTTGTTTTAATTAATACTCCTGGTCTTTACATAATAATAAAATAATTAACATTCTATGTTTCCCCATTTAGTGGGGTGTCTTACAAGATTTAAACAGAATACCCCCTCTGCTTTTATCCTTTATCCCAGTGCAGAATCTCTTATGTCTGCAAAATCCTGTCTTCTTGTTCAATCTGCCTCCATTGCCATCTTTCAGTCAAACTGATTACCTCCAGCCCGAAGAATGAAATCCACCAGCCTAACCAAGCAAGACTACTGCTGAGTTCAAATGAAGAGATGTTGAAACAGCAATGAGTGAGAATGATCACAGAAATGTTAAACTTTCTACCCTTGTCTCCAGCATCCTAATTTAGACGTTTGAATCTAATTTACATCTTCCAGCCATCTGTGAATATAACTCTTTGAAAGCTAAGTTTAGCTCAACAGCATTATTTATTTTTACCATATATTGCACCAATAACCTCATGACAGCCTCGTCAGAAATCCTGAGACATGTCCACCCCATAGAGTGGAATTAAACCATCGGCTTTTTAATCTGCATGACTCAGTTACACACCGCTTTTATCACAGAATGCATTCACGAAACTGAGATGCCTCGTGAATTTGACCTTAGTGCTGTTGTAATTTGCTGCAGTAATGCTTTAATGATTTTAAACCGACCTGATAACCTGCACCATTGATCACAGAATTTCAATAACTCGTGTTAAATGGATAAACTCACTGAACCATCAGGGAGCATTTATCCAATATTTATTTTTATCTTTGCAGACAAATTAAAAGATTCTGAATATATGTTCTGAGGATATTAGCACATCGGTGGGCTTACAATTTTTCACAGTCATCAGTAGATTCTTAATTTCAGGTATTATTTATTGAATTCAAATTCCACCATCTGCTGTGGCAGGATTTGAACCTGTGGCCCCAGAAAATTAGCTGGGTTTCTGGATTAATAGTCAAGTGATAATATCACGAGGCCATTGCCTAGTTTTGTCACAGGAAGGGAAGTTCACATTGAGCAGCTTCAGTAGGCTGTCAATGATCTTGTTATTTTTATATTATGATGTTGTTAGTAGTTCCCTCTCCTCAGGTTCTGTCCTAATTGGCTTCTCCTCCAAAAACACACCCTTAACCCCTCTGTCCTTGCAAACTATCACCCTATCGCCAACCTCCCTTTTCTGGTCTGGTTTTTGAATGTGTTATCATTTCCCAGATTTTTGTCCAAACCTTTGCTCAGTTGTCCTAATATTCCATGTATCTGCCATGCAAACTGCCGGCTCCAAGTGGAGAGGATCTTCAAGTTGATCATGCATATCGACAACCAAATAAACCTGTTGGACTTTAACCTGGCGTTGTGAGACTTCTTACTGTGCTTACCCCAGTCCAACGCCGGCGTCTCCACATCATGGCTAATATTCCATTACAGGGTTTGGTGTCAATTTTAGTTTGATACTGCTTAATTGAATAACGTTAAAAGCATTATATAAATGCAGATTGTTTATATTTGTGGGCAGCACTGTAGCACAGTGGGCGGCACGGTAGCACAGTGGTTAACACTGCTGCTTCACAGCGATTCCTGGCTTGGGTCACTGTCTGTGTGGAGTTTGCACATTCTCCTCGTGTGTGTGTGTGGGTTTCCTCCGGGTGCTCCGGTTTCCTCCCACAGTCCAAAGATGTGCGGGTTAGGTTGATTGGCCATGCTAAAATTGCCCTTAGTGTCCTGAGATGCATAGGTTAGAGGGATTAGTGGGTAAAATATGAAGGGGTATGGGGGTAGGGCCTGGGTGGGATTGTGGTCGGTGCAGACTTGATGGGCCGAATGGCCTCTTTCTGAGCTGTAGGGTTTCTATGATTTACAAGTATTGTTTATATTTACAAGTAAGACTTCCAAAAAGTATTTATGTCGGCAATGGAAGAACTCCCTAATTTTCTTCAAACAGTACTGGCCCCAGTCCTTTGAAAGAGTTATCCAATTAGTCCCATTCCCCTGTAATTGTTTTCAAATCAAGTAATTATTCTTTACTGCTGAACGTGTTTCCATCACCAATGCATTTCAGATCAACTGGCTGCTTTTAAAAAGAATGTCTTCTTATCTCCCCTCTGGTTCTTTTACCAATTACCTTAAATTTTTGTTCGATGATTAGAGAAACACAGTTTCTCCCTTATAATCTATTTGAATTACTGAGACAGATGGACGTCTCAGTTTAACAGCTCACGTAAAGGATGGCACATCTGACAAGGCAATGCTCCTTCAGTATTGCAGTTAAATGCCAGATTGCGTGCTCCAAGTAAATGTCACAACCTGCTGCTTTAAAGCCGGTGGACACCATTACCCGCACAGCGGTACCTTGGCATCAAATCCCATCAATTTCAATGACGAGCAAAATTGTACAGCGCTGCAGGCCATGCGATTAAGGAGCTTACTGACATCTCAGAATACATCCTTATAAGTACTTGCGTTAAAGTGAAACAGTCAGGTGTTGTAACTTCCAATCACCGTGTGTGGGTAACATCACCAAGGATGAGTGGTGAGGGTGTGAACAGCTCTGATTGCCAGTCTGGAATAACTCACCTATACGGTCACCTATGACTAAGCGATTGGAACTCCTTAGGTGTACAGAAAATTACAACTGACGAGAATATTTTGGGGTCTCATATTTTGCAGAAATCTCTGAATTAAAATAAGAGCTGCACGACCTGGTCACCTCATCTCGGGGTGATTCTGAATATATGTGTTTGTGTACAACTGTAAATCAGCCCCATTTCACAACTGCTCGCACACACAGCAATCCTCCCTGAATTGATACAATCTCACATGCCGGAAATGCCGCTTCCCGGGGCTCATTGTCCAGGAGGCGGCGTGCGCACGAACGCGCTCGCCGATCCCATCTCCGTCGATGCGTGCCCGTAGGACACCACGTGATTCCCCTTCTTGCGCCTGCGCCTCACTTTCCGTTTGACCTCATTGAGAAAAAGAAAGAGGAGCGGAGAGCGATCAAGTCGGAGCGAGGAGCAGCGCCTGCGCGCTATAGATCCCCTCCCGTCCGCCCGAGGAGCAGCGCCTGCGCGCTCTGGATCTCCCCCGTCCGCACGAGGAGCAGCGCCTGCGCACTCTGAATCTCCCCCGTCCGCTCGAGGAGCAGCGCCTGCGTGTTCTTAATACCCCCCCCCCCCCCTCCCCTCCCCTCCGGTCCGAGCAGTGCGAGCTCGAGCGCTGGAATCGCGGCGGTTGGAAATCGCTGCTGAACTTTTCACCACAGCCCCGGTCTCTGTGTATACAGACAACACACACAAACTACTGATGTGAAAAAGTACCCAAAAAACCAAACGAAGAAGGAAAGGAGATTTTAGCCTCATCACTGCAAAAAAAAAGAGGGAGTTAACGATGCCGGACCAGATCACAGTGTCGGAATTCGTGACCGAGACGAATGAGGACTACAAATCTCCAACTGCCTCCAGCTTCACCACCAAAATGAGTCAGTGCAAGAACACGGTGGCTGCCTTGGAAGAGGTAAAGTGCAACCCTCCTCACTAAACAAATACATGAGCGATCGGGCTGAGGAGTTGCGAACATTTATCGCCACGGTGGCCGCCAGATCGGCTTGTGTCTGTCTTTCTCTCTCTCCCTTTCCCTCTCCCATCAGATGTGTTTCAGCGATTCCGCCCCTTCCAGCTCCCATCTGGCTGTGGGGAGTCAAATGGGATTCCGTGGCAAGGTTGCACTGGCGTTAGCCTCGGGAAACCCGAGGGCAAATGATCGCGCAGTCTTATTAAGGAGGGGGAGAGGGGGGGCGTGCAAGAGGTATAACATTAATAGGAAAACAATAGTGGCAATGGGGTATCGGACAAGGATGGGGGTGATGTCTGCATCTTCTCCCCAGTTCAGTTATTTTAGTTAATTCGGGCACAGAGATTGTGCTTTTTGTCTTTGCTTGAGACAATGCGCTGCCTTGTTTTGTCATCAATCTAATTATATTATCTCGCCTAAAAGTGATTACAGTGAAACTTCTTGAGAGATTTTTGTAACCAACCGCGGGGTTTACAGAATACCTGAATGTTTTCATTTCGGGATATGTGCTGCAGTGCCTTATTAAACCAGTATATTTGAGAGAGTCTATTCAGCGATGGCTTGTGTCGGTCGACGGTGTGTGCTCTCTAATTTTTTTTTGCTGCACTCGTAATAAAAGCAAAGTTCTCAAAATAATGCAACATTTACATTTTTGAAGGAACGAAATGATTCCTCCCAAGAAAGGAGGTTTGATTTTCATGGTTTGGGTCTATTTGCTAATGTGTTGATATCGGTGATTAAATTAGTTGTATGATTATGGTTTGGTGAGAAAACAATTTCACAGCCTTTAATGGGCACAAAACAAAAGAGTCTAACAGGATGAAACTGGTTCTTTGTTTAGACAAATATCTGCTCTACTAAAGTATATGTATATTTTGAATCTAACGAATGATTAGCACTACACATGCTGGAATAAGCACATCTATACCTGCACTATATACATTAATGATCTAGAAGATGGAACTGAGGGCATGGTTGCTAAATTTGCGGATGATACAAAGATGTGTAGAGAGTCAGGTTAGTGTTGAGGAAGTGGGGAGGCTGCAGAATGACTTGGACAGGCTAGGAGAATGGGCAAAGAAGTGGCAGATGGAATACAATGTGGGAAAGTGTGAGGATATTCAATTTGGTAGGAAGAATAAAGGCGTAGACTATTTTCTAAATGGAGAAAGGCTTTGGAAAACTGAAGCACAGAGACCTGCGAGGCCTGGTTCAGGACTCTCTTAAAGTTAACATGTAGGTTCAGTTGGCAGTTAGGAAGGCAAATTCAATATTAGCGTTGATTTTTAGAGGGCTGGAATACAAGAGCAGGGATGTACTGCTGAGGCTGTATAAGGCTCTGGTCAGACCCCATTTGGAATATTGTGAGCAGTTTTGGGTCTCATGCCTCAGGAAGGATGTGCTGGTCTTGGAGGGGTCCAGAGGAGGTTCACAAGAATGATCCCAGGAGTGAAGGCTTTGTCATATGAGGAGTCTGGGTCTATACTCGATTGAGTTTAGAAGGATGAGTGGGGATCTAATTGAATGCTGAGAGGCCTAGATAGAGTGGACGTGGCAAGGATGTTTCCACTTGTGGGAGAGACGAGAACTTGGGCACTACCTCAGAGTGAAGGAATGCTCCTTTAAAACTGAGATGAGGAATTTATTCAGCCAGAGGGTGGTGAATCTGTGGAACTAATTGCCACAGGGCTGTGGAGGCCAGGTCATTGAGAGTCTTTAAGACAGAGATAGATAGGTTCTTGATCAAGAAGGGGATCAAGGGTTGTGGGGAGAAGGCACGAGAATGGGGATGAGAATCATATCAGCCATAATTGAATGGCGGAGCAAACTCAATGGCCCGAATGACCTAATTCTACTCCTATATCTTATGGTCTTATATAGGTGTATGGCACTGTTAAAACATTACAGGAAAAATGTATTAAATAATGTATATTGTTTTTCCAGCATTAAGTCTGATGAAATCATCTTTCCCAACTCTAGTCTGATTGCTGAGTTGTGTTGAATTTAAATTTTACAAATATATTACGATTGTGTGCTATTAAGTTTTAATTCAGGGCAACCCTTTTATGTGCATAAATGCTCATACATTGTCCATTAACAGAAGTATTCAATTTTGATGTGAGCACATGCCTGTCTTGGGACTTATTCTGTTGTTCAATAGAAATCGTTGAAGCAGTTTATATTTAGTTTGGAAAAACAGGTCTGCCTGTGTTTACAAACATACAATCACTGACTTGCAATTATTGGATTTAGTTGAATTAAATTCAAATGCCAGACAATTCTGCTTATTTAGATCAGTTAGAAACAACATTGATTTCTTGTCATTTGGTGGGCAAGAAATGTGTGTGTTGAAAAATATGTCTGTTTGCATGGCATTGTGTTGCGTATTACCGCACTGAAAACTTTATTTACTAGTGCAAAACATTTTTGATTTGAAATAAACATATAGCACAAGATAGTTCATGTAAAAAATGTTTGCTTTCTTTAAAGGATTTGTTCAGTGTAGACTAGCTATTTTCTTTGGGGTTACCTGTAACATATCAACGGTGCATTTAAAAAAAAAACTACGCTTCATTCAGTAGGGAACCTTGTCCGTCCCATTTTACTATGTACTAGAACTTCAAGCAGATTCATTTTGTTGCCTCTTTTTAATCCTTGGAGTTGCCAAGTCTTATTCAGGAAAAACATGTACAGCAAAAAATCAATGGGTGCAAATGACTAACATAAAAAACTAATTTGACAGCCATTGGTTTTCTGTGCACCACTTTGACATGTGAATGGATTATTTTCTACAGTGTTGCTGTTTGTTGTTATGTCTATTTTCTCAATGCTATCTTTTTGAAAATGCCATTGATAGCAAACCTAGGACAGGATGACTAGCATAGTTCAAAAGGAATGCTGTACTTCAGTGGGAATATGTAGTTTTAGAGTAAGAATTATGTGATCGGTTAACTCGATTCATTAAAATTATAGAATAGGGACACTGATCAATTTATTTTTAAAGCTACCAAAATGTAGCTGAATGGGAAATATGTTTTAGTGGCTTCTCTTTTTTAGGAAATAATTTAAAATGACATGTTTTAATTAAATGCACCTTTTGAGGACAACAGTGATTTCTTTACATCATAAATATAACCAGCTGCCAAGCCTTTTACTTTATGGAATATCAGGAATTATTTTGTTTCTGTATTAGTTGTTGTCAAATAATCTTATGTGGTTATGACTAGGCGCTAGCTTATTTTTTGTGTACAGTTTATAATAAAACAGGATATAACTCTGACACTATTAATATACTATCATAAATGGATGGGCTTGGCTGTATAATCCATTACTATTTGAATAGCTATTTATAGCCTACTGGAATGGTGATAGCTAGTATTTACTAGGGCATAGTTTTATTATGAATTGATGCTTCAATGTTCTACATTAGAAATCTCTACAATATTTTATAAAGCATATTTATGGAACATAATTATATTAGCAAAGACTGTTACTTCTAGAATTGGAACAGAGAGTTTGTGAATTTATGAATGTGAACAAGGGTAGCCATGATGTGGAGATGCCAGCGTTGGACTGGGGTGGGCACAATAAGAAGTCTCTCAACGCCAGGTGAAAGTCCAACAGGGTTTATTTGGAATAATGAATGAGCTTTTGGACCACTGCTCCAACAGGTTTATTTGGTAGCACTCCGAAAGCTCGTGTTACCAAATGATCCTGTTGGACTTTAACCTGATGTTGTGAGACTTACTGTGAACAAGATAGAGAGTAGTTAATATACAAGAGGATTTTTCTATTTGGATGATTGCTGAAATCAGTGGTATGGCACGGACAAAAAGGAGAACTTTGATCAGATAAATGTACACATGTCAGATTAACTAGAATTTATAAATGCAGAGATTGCAGCAGAATTATTTTCTCAAACAAATTTTTAACAGAATAAAAGTGAAGGAGCAGCTACTTGCTACATTGTAGAAGAATTAAGATTCATCTTTGTAAAATCACATGGCTTTATGTTGTATCTCAGGATTTGGTGTTACCGATTTTATAATTTTTTTGTTGCTTTTTGGATGGAACGTGATGTAGAAGATGTTATGATCCAGGTACAACCCTCTCAGTAATTGTAAAGTGGATCTTTAATGTGCTTTGAATAGTTTGATCTATTAAATTTGAATGTTTGACTTTAGTTTTAAAGTAAGTTTATTAATATCAAGGAACTGCAATAAATTAACTCTAAAAGAATCCCTTTTATTTGTAATGATTCCTGCTGTTTAACCAACTTCATCCAATTCCTGAGTGCATTTTTTGGATTTTCTGTTTTTAAGTAAAAGTCTGGAGTTTGTTTGGTGACCCAACAATACCCATTCTGACTTCAAAGATAGCTACTTACAAAGATCGAGTTATCTCTCTGATGCAGATTTCCCCTTTCCCGACATCGCTTTGAATCTGACAAGTCAAGTGGATTTCCAGACAGTCAAGTGGATTTCCAGACATCCAAGTGATGTCATTAAGCAACCTATTATATTGAGAATATTTCAATGACAGCAAACCAGGAAGTAAATATCATTGAAGTCTTTCACTTGTAATTTTGAATTTTACCAACAATGAAATTAGTGGGATAAAGCTTGACACAAAAATATCATAAAATGTGGAACTACTTCATGTTTAACATTTATCATTGGGAAGTGTATCGTTTTACAATCATAGTTTTTTCAGGGGTAGAGAGGTTGTTTAACGCTAAGGATGAACTTAAATGTAGTTTCACTTCATCCAACCAGGTGTAAGATTTTAAAGGATATCTATAGCAAGACAAAGTAAGATCATGGAAGTTGGAGTGATTTCTGTTCTGATTGCATTTTGTTTGCAACAGCTCACCCTCTGGAAAGCAAGAGATTTCTGCATTTAACTGCATGTTTATGGACTTCGGTTTCAGAGGAGTAATGAATTATATATGTGCCTTTATGATTAGAATTTTTATCTCTTGGTTGTTTTCCATCCTTATGTAGGATTTTTACTTCAGAATTAAGAATCTATCGATTGTTGGGAAAAACACATCTTGCTTCACTACTGTCCTTTAGGGAAGGAAATCTGCCATCCTTGCCTGGCCTACATGCGACTCCAGAGCCACAGCAATGTGGTTGAATCTCAACTGCCCTCGGGCAGCTAAGGATGGGCAATAAATCCTGTAAGGAGTCTAACAACACCAGGTTAAAGTCCAACAGGTTTATTTGGTAGCAAACGCCACTAGCTTTCGGAGCGCTGCTCCTTCGTCAGGTAAGTGGGAGATCTGCTAACAAACAGCAAACAGGGCATAGAGAGACACAAACTCAATTTACAGAATAATGAATAATGATTGGAATGTGAGTCTTTACAGCTAATCAAGTCTTAAAGGTACAGACAATGTGAGTGGAGAGAGCATTAAGCACAGGTTAAAGAGATGTGTATTGTCTCCAGACAGGACAGCCAGTGAGATTTTGCAAGTCCAGGCAAGTTGTGGGGTTACAGATAGTGTGGCATGAACCCAAGCAAACGAGACAAAGGAACTACACCGTCTCCATGCACACCAAGAACAGGAAACTTGAGAAACTCGGCATCTCCACCAGCAGCAACCAAGCCTCCCCCGGTACCACAGTAGAAAACAGTACCACTACAGGGAAGTCCATTGTCAACTTGTCGGACTATACACTTCAAACAGATGAAATCGAAGTTCTCAGCCGAGGGCTCAGTTTTTGCCCCACCACCAAAATAGACCCCATCAGTCTTGTAGCAGACACAGAGGAATTCATCAGGCAAATGAGGCTGCGGGAGTTCTTCCACAAACCCGAAGAGGCCAACAGTGAACACAATGAGACAGCCAATGAACCGGAACAGCTGACAGAGAGATCTGCAGTGCATCCGAAGAGGAAAGAGTCGAATTGGACCCCTCCGGAAGGCCGCTGCCCTCAACTTGACATGTATGCCCAAGCCATCAGGAGGTGCGTCAACACCAAATTCATCAGCCGCACTCACAAGACAGCCCCGAACATCACCCAAGCGCAATGCAACGCCATCCGCGCTCAAGACCAACTGCAACATTGTCATCAAACCAGCAGACAAAGGAGGGGCCATCGTCATACTGAACAGAACGGATTACTGCAAAGAAGTGTACCGACAACTGAACAACAAGGAACACTACAGACAGTTACCCGCAGATCCGACCAAAGACCACACCCGTCAACTCAACACTCTGATCAAGACCTTTTGATCCGGACCTTCAGAACACCCTCCGTGCTCTCATCCCATGTACTCCCCGCGTTGGAGATCTCTACTGCTTCCCGAAGATACACAAGGCATACACACCCGGCCGTCCCGTCGTATCGGGCAATGGGACCCTGTGCGAGAACCTCTCCGGCTATGTCGGGGGCATCCTGAAACCCATTGTACAAAGAACCCCCAGCTTTTGTCGTGACACTACGGACTTCCTACAGAAACGCAGCACACATGGAGCAGTTGAACCAGGAGTACTCCTCGTCACAATGGATGTCTCGGCACTCTAAACCAGCATCCCCCTCGACAATGGCACTGCTGCAACTGCCTCAGTACTCAACGCTGACAACTGCCAGTTTCCAGATGCAATTTTACAACTCGTCCGCTTCATCCTGGATCACAAGGTCTTCACCTTCAATAACCAGTTCTTCATCCAGACACACGGAACAGCCATGGGGACCAAATTCGCACCTCAATATGCCAACATCTTCATGCACAGGTTCGAACAAGACTTCTTCACCGCACAGGACCTTTAACCGATGCTATACACTAGGTACATCGATGACATTTTCTTCCTTTGGAGTCATGGTGAGCAATCACTGAAACAACTATATGATATCCACAAGTTCCATCCCAACATCAGACTCACCATGGTTGCATTCTTGGACACGCACATCTCCATTAAGGACGGTCACCTCAGCACCTCACTGTACCGCAAGCCCACGGATAACCTCACGATGCTCCACTTCTCCAGCTTCCACCCTAATATGTCCCGAGGCATGGTACAATGGGGAAACCATGCAGACGCTTCGACAACGGATGAATGAACACCGCTCGACAATCACCAGGCAAGACTGTTCTCTTCCTGTTGGGGAGCACTCCAGCGGTCACGGGCAGTCTGCCTCTGATATTCGGGTAAGTGTTCTCCAAGGTGGCCTACACGACAGCACAGAGTCGCTGAGCAGAGACTGATGGCCAGGTTCCGCACACATGAGGACGGCCTCAACCAGGATCTTGGGTTCATGTCACACTACCTGTAAAAAAAAAAAAAAACCCCCCCCCCCAACTTGCCTGGACTTGCAAAATCTCACTGGCTGTCCTGTCTGGAGACAATACACATCTCTTTAACCTGTGCTTAATGCTCTCTCCACTCACATTGTCTGTACCGTTAAGACTTGATTAGCTGTAAAGACTCGCATTCCAATCATTATTCTGTAAATTGAGTTTGTGTCTTTATATGCCCTGTTTGCTGTTTGTTAGCAGATCTCCCACTTACCTGACGAAGGAACAGTGCTCCGAAAGCTAGTGGCGTTTGCTACCAAATAAACCTGTTGGACTTTAACCTGGTGTTGTTAGACTCCTTACTGTGTTTACCCCAGTCCAATGCAGGCATCTCCATCAATAAATCCTGGCCAGCCAGTGATGCCCATGTCCCACGAACGAAGATTAAAAATAAATAGGGATTAAGTTAGCTTTGGAAAAGGACAAGGAGAAATCTAGAGTTAAGGTACTTCATTTAAGCTCTGATTCAGTTAAATTGGAATTGAAGATTGGTAGGTAAACAATATATTTAAAGAGGTGATCTGGGTACAGCTGAAGTAAATTCCCACAAGAGGGAATGGTAGGCCAACCAGAGCCAAGGCTGCTTGGATGACAAAAGAGATAGCGTAGATGAAGTTTAAAAAAAGAAGTTGGCTGTATGACAAATTTCATTTTAATATTACAGGCGACATTTAGGCTGAAAGTTCAGAGGGAAGGGAAAAAGGAAATCTGAGAGGCAGAATGAGATATGGGAAGAAACTGACAGCTAACATAAAATATGTTCCAAAACTCTTCAATTGGTATATAAATTGTAAAAGGCCCAATTAGGGACCAAAAAGGGGATTTATGTTAGAGGCCAAAGGCTTGGCTGAGTTACTAAATGAATACTTCGCAGTTGTCTTTAGCAAGAAAGAGGTTGCTGTCAAAGTCATTGTGAAAGAGATAATAGTCAAGACACCAGATGAGCTAAAATTTGTACTGAAATGTTTTTGAGTCACCAAGTTTGGAGGGAATGCATCCCAGGATGCTGAAGGAAGTAAGAATGGAAATTGTGGAGGTATAATCTTCTAATCCTCCTTAGATACGGGGGTACTGACAGAGGACTGGAGAATTGCAAATTGTACACTTTTCAAAATGGATGTACAAAGAACAATACAGCACACGGAACAGGCCCTTCGGCCCTCCAAGCCCGCGCCGCTCCCCGGTCCAGGATTGAATCCTGAATCCAGGATCCCCGCCCAAACAAAAGGTGTAGGGACAAAAGCACCAACATTATGCCATCTGTTTAACTTTGCTGATGGGAATGCTTTTGGAAATGTTAATATGGCACAAAATTAATAGTCACTTGGGTATGTGGACTAATGAAGGAAGGTCTGCATGGACTTATTAAAAACAAGTCATGTTCAACTAACAAGATCGAATTTGACGAAGAGGTGACAGTGATGATTGTAGCTGTTGTGCTGCATGTGGACTTAGAATCATAGAATCCCCACAATGCAGAAGGAGGCCATTTGGCCCATTGAGCCTGCACCGACAACAATCCCACCTAGTCTCTATCTCCATAATCCCACGTATTGACCTGTTAATCCCCCTGATACAAAGGGGCAATTTAGCTTGGCCAATCAACCTAACCAGCACATCTTTGGACTATGGAAGGAAACCGGACACCCAGAGGAAACCCACACAGACACGAGAGAACATGGAAACTTCACACAGACAGTGACCCAAGGTCAGAATTGAACCCTGGGGCTGAGAGGCAGCAGTGCTAACCATTGTGCCACCATGCCGGCTTCCAGAATCCATTTGATAAAATGTAACATAATGGACTTGCCAGCAAAATTGAAGCCCAGGAACAAAGGAGAAAGTGGATACAAAGTTGACTAAGTGAAAGGAAACACTTTTCAAACCCATGACTGCTACCATCAAGTATGGCAAGGGCAGCAGACACATGGGAACACGACCACCTGGAAGTTCCCCTCCAATCACTCATCATCCTGACTTGGAAATATATCATTGTTCCTTCACTGTCACTGGGTCAAAATTCTGGAGCTCTTTCCCTAACAGCATAGTGGGTACCTACACCAGAGACTGCAGCAGTTCAAGAAGGCAGCTCACCACCACCTTCTCGAGGGCAATTAGGGATGGGCAATAAATGCTTGCCTAGCTAGTGATGCCCACACCATGTTTTTTTAAAAAAAGCGAGCAGTAATTTTTTGGACCGGAGGAGATTGTGTAGTTGGTTCCCCAGAAATTGATACCTGGACCACTAGTTTTCTTTATGTATTACTATTTGGGTATACAGGCACAATTTCAAAATTTGCAGTGGACATAAAACTTGGAAGTATTGTGAACTGTGAGGAGAATAGTGATAGACTTTAAGCAAGCATAGATTGGCTGCTGGGATGGGTGGATATGTGGCAGATTAAATTTAAAGCAGAAGTATGAAGCGGTAGATTTTATTCGAAAGAATGAAGGGATGCATTATAAAATAAAGGGTTCAACTTTACAGTGAACTTAAAGTGAGTGCAGGATCAGAGATTGGGATATATATGCAAAATTGTTGATGGTGGTAGCTAAGCAAGTAGTTAAAAGACCTATGGGATCCTGGCTTTTATAGAAACTTAGAATACAAAAGCAAGGAAGTTGTAATGGTTCTTTATAAAACACTGGTTCTCTCTGAACTGAAACATTGTGCCCAGTTCTGGGAGCACTCTAGGGTGGTTGTGAATGCTCTACAGAGATTACAGAAACTAGAATGGTTCGAGGGATGAGAGACTTCAGTTACAAAACAAAATTACAGCACGGGCCCTTTAGCTCTTCAGGTCTGTGCCAATCATGATGCCTGAACTAAACCAAAAAAAAACACCTACCTTCACTCGGTCCATATCCCTCGATTCCCTTCCTATTCGTGTACCCATCCAGGTGCCTCAAAAATATTGCTTCCCCCACTACCTCTGATAGCATGTTCCAGGAACCCACCCTCCCTGCGTGAAAAATTTCCCCGCACATCTCCCTTAAACTTCTCCCCCCTCATGTTGAACCTATGCCCCTTGTAATTGAAACTTCCGCCCCGGGGAAAAAGCCTCTGAATTTCCACTAATTTTGTAGACCTCTATCAGGTCTCCCCTCAGCCTCTGTCTTTCCAGTGAAAACAATCCTAGTTTATTCAACCTCTCATAGCCGAAACCCTCGAGACCAGGCAATGGATTGATACGTGGGTAGATTGGAAAAAACAGTTTGTTCTCCTTAGAGAAGATTGAGATGTGCTTTGATAAAGATATTCAAAATCAGGAGGGGTCTAGACAGAGTAGATATGGCAAAACTATTCCCATTGGCAGAAGGGTTGAGAACCCGAGGACACCAATTTAAGGCAATTGGCAAAAGAACCTCCTGCAGTGAGTTGTTAGGAGTTGGACTGTACTACTTGAGTGTCCGGTGGAGGCAGAGATGGGTACCCAAAGAGAAAATATTTACAGGGTTACGTGGAAAGGGTAAGTGGGACTAGTGAGTAGGTACAAATATAAAAATATAAACGGTTTACAGTCTTATTACCGGATTTCAGGTTGGGTAGTTTTGGTCAAGCCAGATGGGGTCTAGGATTGCTTGGAGCACAGGATAGGGTGGTGCATGAAGAAGTCTGGAGCCACACTACACCAATGCAGCATCTAACAGAAAAGTTCAGATAAGTATTTTTTTTTAAAATTGCTATATTATATAGATGCCTGGACCATTAAAAAAGTGTTTTTGGACAACTCCAGTTTTGGACACACCACCTCATATATAATAATTATAC
The DNA here is from genome assembly GCF_964213995.1 of Mustelus asterias. NCBI lineage: Eukaryota > Metazoa > Chordata > Chondrichthyes > Carcharhiniformes > Triakidae > Mustelus > Mustelus asterias. The sequence goes on along the minus strand of NC_135805.1, from coordinate 106,436,721 downwards.
CATAACAATACATTACAACAGGGTGTGAGCCACGGAACTCATAGTAACCTCCCCAAATGCATCAGGGAACCCCAAGCATTCTCATAACGTCGACACCCTTTTTTCTGGCAACAAAATATGTGAACACAAATGAAATTTAATCAATTCTTTTCCAGCTATATCTGTGCAATAATTAGGGATTAGGAAGAGGCACACTGTCATAAATTAATTCACCAGCTACATGGGCCCTTCACATTAAGCCCTGGCCATCCACCCTCCCTTGGCGCCTTTACATGAAACCCTGAAATTAGTACCACTTGAGTTTAGATTTTCTTATTGAAAACAAATGTAACTCAACTTTTGTCATTTTTAATGTGGAATGCTGTTAATCATATTGGACACACGCCTCCCTCTCTCTCCCTCATGCACTTTTTTTTCTCTCTCACCCCCCCGTCTCACACATGTGCCTCTCCTCCTTCCCCCTCTCAGACGCACATCTCCCTCCCCCTCTCTCACACATGCACGTCGGCCCCCCTCTTACAGGCACGCAAGTCTCCTCCCCTCTGTCACATGCACACACGTCTCCCCCCCCCCCCCACACACGTCTCCCCCCCCCCCCCCCCCCCACACACACACACATCTCCCCCCCCCCCCCCCACGCATGTCTCCCTCCTTCCTCGCTCTCTCTCTCGCACGCATGACTCTCTCTCTTTCTCCCCCCCCCCCCCTCATGCACGTCTCCTCTTCCCCTCCCCCTACACACACAAGTTCTCTCTCTCACGCATGCATGTCTTCTCCTGCTCTCTCACACACGCACCTCTTCCTCTCATACACATACGTGCACGTCTCCCCTCCCCTCCATACACATGCACGTGTGTCCCGTGTGTCCCCCCCCGACACACATTTGCTCCCTCTGTCACACACACTCGCCCTCTTTCTCTGCATTACAATAGTTAAGCCTAACAACCCCATTTTTCACACTCCAATTGGTTATCCCGCTTTACAATGGCTTCAAAGTCTGATGTCATTCTTGTTGTGGAAATCCACAATATTAGAGAAATCCACAATATACTGGTTGGTTAAGTGGGAATTGTAGCAGGATTTATTGTATTTCAACAGGGACAATGTTTATTCGCACAGGTGGAGCGGATCAAAACACATTTTCTGTGCCACCCAGCAAATATTTGGAAACTTAGATTCACTCAGGGAGGCATAACATTTATCTAGCTCTTCTGGATTGTATTTTTCCTTGAGTGGTGCTTTAATATTACTAATGTTCTGTTTTGTCAGCCCCAGCATTATGCTGACGAACAATTTATGGAAAACCTGTCTTATCTTTTTCGCGATTGCCAGATGTCAAGGGAATGAAGAGTGAAGCCAGAAAATTAATGTGGAGAGATGCAGTCAGTTAGGTTTCTACATAACAATCAGAACAGCATTGGATGTTCTGACCTAATCGTGTATTTGAATCTACATCTCATCTGTAAGACAGCATCTTTGGCTGTGCAGCATTCCTGCAATACTGCACTGGAGCATCAGCATTGATTCTTGTGCTCATGTCCTAGGAATGGAATTTGAAGCTAGAACCATCTGACTCCAAGGTATGAGTGCCACCAATTGAGCCACAGCTGTCACAAGATTTCTGTTTTTGCATCCACCCCTTAGAATGTATGTCATTGTTTAAAACACAGTTTGCCAGGATCTATCCATTGGGGAGGAAGGACGTGTTGAAAGGTTTCCTATGGAGAACTTCAGTCATGCATATCTTAAGACAAGTTTTAGTGTTTTTCTATATTCCAATCCTTTATCCTCCAGCAGCATTGTAGATCAGGTTTTAACTGGGTCTACAAAATGGCTACCTGGCTGATTCTTTTGACAATACCTTAAATCTGTGTCTTCTGATTAAAGAGAAACTGAAATGGTCAGTATTTACATAATCCAAAATCCTTCATGACTTTTGAACACCTATTAAATCTGTGCTTAGCTTTCCTTGCTCTAAGCAGAACAACCCCAGCTTCTTTCATCTCCCCAAAGTTCTTCATCTCTGGAACCATTATAAATGTGGTTGTAGAAAATTATAATGTAATAAATTGACACTGCATACTGATGCACAATTTTAAAAATAGAAAATAGATATATAACCATTCCAGTGGGTAAAGGCACTCTCCAGTGTATTATTATGCCAATATAGACCTGAAAGTCCTGGTCTGTACTGTTAGTTAACTGATATGCAGTACTGCTTTCCTTCGCATCATTGGAGTGACCAGGAAGAAGGTGGTTGCACCTGTTGGAAAATGTGCATCAACTCTGGATAAGGCAGGGACAGGCTGCAGTGCCAAACAGCCTGCCAACATTTATTATGCAGGCCTGCATATGAAGAGTGGCCACTCGGAAAAGATACTAAAGGACTGCCAGCACCCATGGCTCCAAACCACAGCAAGCATCAGTAACTTCGGGTGAGGAAATGAGAAAAATGGGACAACAAAATTGAATGTGAGTTAACTTTTCAAAGAGAGTTAAAGAACCCAAGTGAAAAATAAGTTGCATTTTTGAAAATCTCTATGCCTGGAAAACCAAAATGCAAATCCTGTAAATAATCTTGAATGCACATTTTATCTCATCTTGCTCTTTGTGCTCCTCCACATGCACTCATTAAGAAACGCACCGCTCCAGATACTGATCATTGGCCAACTCCAACTTCTTTGATGTACTTCCCTTGGAATCCTGAGTATAACTGAGCTGAATCAGAACCTCCTATGTGCTGAATGTGGCCCACAGGTCGTAGTTTGCCCAGGTATGTTTTATGCCAGTAGTGCCCTATTCCTTTCAATTGCTTGTTTTAACACAGCAATTAAGTTGAAGGCTGAACACATCCGGAACCTGCTGCATCACCCCAGTTTGATAATATCTCACATTTTTGACCCACATGAACAGCCATGCAAGTTTTGCATCCCCTCTGTCACTCGCTTTCCGAAGAAAATTGAGAGTAATCAGACCGCTGACCTTCAGAAGGCAGACTTTCACAGCATTTTGGAGTGGTCCCACAGATCTAACTGTATCATCATTTAGAGGCATCAGAGAGAACAGCAACAGAGAAGGTAACAAAAGGCAGAATATTTTTCCTGTTTAATTGAGCAAGTGGCCCATCAGCTACCAGATGGCTAGAAACAGCGTTGTCCTAGTCTGACCAATTGATGTGACTCCTGTCTAATAGCAACGCGGTTGAGGGTGGTTCTTTGCTCAATTTAGGATGCACGACCAACAATGGTCCAGTGAGTGACTCCCATACCCAGCACTGTAATTTTAACACAATTCAGTGTTGATTGGTGTAAATAATGAACAGCTTCAATTTGCTACACGTCTATGGCAGATTTGCCGCTTACGATGATTGGCAAATACATTGGACAGCACTGATCCACGTAACATTCAATGGCTAGATTTTCTTCAGAATCCCATAGCACTGAGCCTCACTTATTTGGCGAATGGAATTCCTATCCACTGCCTCCTCAAGAGATAATGTTTCCGCAGCCAGCATACATCTCAACTTTTTATCATAATTTCTACCCATGCCAAAGGACGACAACCCATTCTTGCCCATCAGAAATATTATGAAACCAGCTGCAACACAATAATGTAGAATATCTTGTGAAATATTGGTAAAAGTGCTAACTTATTCTTTGGGTCACTTAAGGATGGGAACTTAAGTAGGCATTTTTCCAGATTTAACTTCGATAATGTTTTAATTGCTTAAAACATTCTGTTCTGTAGAGTGCTTCATCCTAGTGCTTACCTCCGCATCAAAACAAGCATCTGGTCTGCTTTGTGCATCAGTTCAACTGATCAGTCGAGCCTTGCAATTGGTCTGTCTCTTTACAGATAGCATCATAGTACGATTAACCAGGATGTGAGTAGCACTCGCTAAATTGAATCCACTTTAACATATGTGTCGCTGAGTTAAAATCTTGGAATTCTCTACCTGACAACACTGAGGGTTCCTACAACAGGAGAGAGGGCTTTAGTTTCCTGGATCATTGGGTCTGTTTCTGGGGAAGGTTGGACCTGTATAGGTTGGATGGGTTGCATCTGAACTGGATGGGACCAACATCCTTGTGGGGAGGTTTGCTGGTGTTGTTTGGGAGTGGGGGTGGGGGACGGGATGGGTTACGGAGTGGAGGTTCAGTAGGGGGAAATGCACAGCCAAATAAATATAGAAGAAATACCAAGTCAGTCTGGAAGGCAGAGCGGGGATAGATATGTTAAGGCCCAAGGGAATATGGCAAGGGTGGGTGGCATTTATTTTAATGCAAGGAATCATACTGGCGAGGCCAATTAAACTGAGGGTTTGATTGATGTGTGAGAATATGATATTGCTCTCAGATTCATGGTTGAGGGAGGGGCTGGAGTGGCAGGTCAATATTCTGGGGTATAGAATATTGATCAATGAGTCAATTATTGCAGTGAAGAAGAATGATTTCTTAGCAGGCTGCTTGATGGAGGCCATGTGGATGGAACTTGAAACAAAAATGGTGCAATCACGTGCAGATTAGTTACGGCATTTCCTAGACTACAACAATGACTACACTTAAAAATGTACTTCATTGGTTGTAAACAGCTTTGGGACATTTGGTGATCACACACACTGCAAAATAAATGCAAGTTTGTCTGCCTTTATTTCTTTTACATCCAGCTTCTATTTAAAAAGCCATGGACCCAGTTCAATCTTATCAACTTGTTCTATCTCTCTCAAGATTTGCGCTCATAATCCATAGGTCTCTGATGCTGCACCTATTTAAAATTGAATCATTTAGTTCACATAGCTTCCCCTTATTCTATAGCTTCCTCTTATTCATTCTTCCAAAATCCATCACTTGACTTTTCTTTGCACTAAATTTAATCCACCATGTGTCTGCCACTGTGCATATGCTCCTTCAACTCTTAGCATTTCAGGACTGTTTTTCTTGTACAACACAAGGACACAATTCTAGCCTAGAAAAAGGTAAATTTAGTGGTATATAGCTGAAGCTATACTTGGGTAACAGTGGATTTTTGTAGGCTGCTTCAGATGCAGGTAATCTTTAATTGTTCATTGCTGTGGAACTCTTGTATCTTATTGCTTCCTGAAGATGCAAAATTTGTAGCAGTGTGCCCACCCTATCAGCAGAACCTCTTTGCAGAATGTGAAACTTCTTTGAATGGTAGGAGCTGGGAAACAAAGTGAGAAAAAAATTATACTTCTAAATGCAAAGAACTAACTACCAAACAATGCCGCAAAAATATACTATAATAGCAGTAAGGGGAGTTACAGGATTTTGACTCTGTTGCAGTGAAGGAATTACGATTATAGTTCCAAGTAAGGATGATGGGTGTTTCCATGCATCTGCTGCCCTTAACCTTTGAGGTGGTAAAAGTCGAGGGTTTGGAAGGTGCAGTGGAGGAGCGTTCATGAGTTGCTGCAGTGAACCTTGTAGATATTACATGTTATTTTCACTGCATCAGTGGTGAAGGTAGTGGATAGGGTGCCAGTTGAGCTGGTTGCTTTGTCTTGGATGCTGTTCAGTGTTGTTGGAGTTGCACTCGTCCAGGAAAATTAAGTGTATTCCATTACACTCCTGACCTGTGCCATGTGGATAGCGGACAGGCTTTGGGGAATCAGGAGGTGAGTTGCTGGCTACAGAATTCCCAGCCTCTGACTTGCTTTTGTAATCACATTTTTGATAGAGCTGCTGAAGTTCAGTTTCTGGTCAATGGGTAACCCCAGGATGTTGTTGGAGGAGATTCAGCTATGTCATGGGGAGATGGTTAGATTTTCTTGTTGGAGATGATCACTGCCTGGCACTTTTGTGGCTCAAATATCACCTGCCACTTATCAGGCTGAGCATGCATATTATCCAGGTCTTGCTGCATATGAATGTGGACTGCATTAGTATCTGAGGAGTTGCAAATGGTGCTAAGCATTGTGCAATTATTAGTGAATTGCTGCATTCCTGAACTTATAACAAAGGGCAGGCCATTGATGAAGCAGCTGAAGATGGTTGGGCTGCCCCCTCTGCTTAATTGTTTAATTTACAACTGGATGTGATGGGTCAGCCAATAGGCTGACCCTTTGGTTGTGGGATCTCTTAGCTCTGTTGCATGTAGCTTCTGCTGTTTGGAATGCAAGCAGTCCTGTGTTGTAGTGTCACCAGGTTGACACCTCATTTTTAGGTATGCCTGGTGCTATTCCCATCAAGTCTTCCTGCGGTCTTGATTGAACGAGGGTTGATGGTGTGACTTGGTGGTAATGATAGAGTGGGCATATGGTGGACCATGAGATTACAGATTGTAGTCAAATATAATCCTGCTGCTGCAGGTGATCTAAGTGCCACATGGATGTACAGTTTTGAGTTGTTAGATCTATTCAGAATCTATCTCATTTAATACTGATCATGATAGAGGGTATCCTCAATGTGAAGACAGGATTTTTTTGTCTACAAAGACTGTATACTGGTCACTCCTACCAATATGTTCACGGGCAGATGCATCTGTGACAGGTAGATTGGTGAGAATGAGGTCAAATTGGTTTTTCCCACTTGGTTCCTCAGCAGCTGCTTCTGACCAATCTAAAAGCTTTTTGATTTAGGGCTCGGCTACATTGGTCAGTAGTGGTGTTACTGAGCTACTCTTGGTGATGAACATTGAAGTGCCCCACCCAAAGCACATTCTGTGCTTTTGCCACCCTCAGTGCTTCCAATTTGTGTTCATTATTGGAGAATACTGCTTCGTCAGCTGAGGGGTGATGGGGGTTGGGTTGGTGTGGTGATTGGTGGTTTCCTTGCCCATGTTTGACCATATGCCATGAAACATCATGATATGAAAATTGGCATTTATTTAAAACGAAACTACTTTTTTGTTGGCAATTTGACACATCCATGTGGTGATTAGTATGTGGAATAATTTTTAAGATGAGAATTGGTTTCTTTAAATGACTTTGCAATCAATATTCACCGTTCCTGCGGTGCTGCGAAGCTGAAAATTCCATGGAGACTTATTCTGTGTGATTGCAATGAAAAAATTGGCAAAATGTTTACAATGAATGTTGCTTAAGATCCCAGTAATGGGATGTTGAGGCAGAGATTTGGAAGATCAGTTCAGTCACACTGCGTTCCCCTGCAGTTGTGACTAAAAGGGAAGCTGCTGAAGCAGAAAGATCAGTGAAAGCTTTTGTCTAGAAAAGGTTTATAGGTTTAAGATTACTTTTGGCACAGTTCTTATGTGCGTGGTAGTAAATTGGAATAGAATCTACCGGGGGGAAAAGAAACTTGGACCCTGCATGCTACTGTGAACTTGAATTCATTTTTGAACAGCACTGCTCACAGCTTGGAGTCTCATTAGATGAGAACATGGATTCTAAAGTAGCTCAAGTGTTAACAGAAAATCAAAATACCTCCGATGTGGAAAGAAGGGCTGAATGGCCTACTCCTGCTTCAATTTTCTGTGTTTCTATGTAAACAGAGTTAATGTTTCAGGTCGATGACTTCTGATAAAAGGTCACCAAACTGAAACAACTCTCTTTCTCTCCACAGATGCTGCTTGATCTCTTAAGTATATCCAGCACTTTGTTTTTATTTCTAAGAGTTAACAGTCCTGCCCTTTGCTGATTCCTTTGTGTAGTTCTCATGCTGGAAATTTGTGAAATTTCCTCAAGTGAATTTGTCGATGCTTTGATTTGGAAAATTCGCAAAAGGGTTTTGGAAACATGACGTGCTGTTACAAAATTTGGATGCAGAGTATAATCTGGGTACTGATGGAGAAAACAGTATTTACAAAATGTGATAAGGTGTCACATTAAAGGTCATTGGGGAAAATAAATACTCATGGTGTAGGGGGTAATATATTGGCATGGATAGAAGATTATTGAGCTAACAGGAAACAGAGTTGGCATAAATGGGTCATTTTCTGGTGAGCAAGATGTGATGAGTGGTGTGCCACACTGATCAGTGCTGGGGCCTCAGCATATTGCAATTTATAGAAGTGACTTGCTTAAAGGGACTGAAATTATGGTTGCCAAATTTGATGACATAAAGATAGGTCAGAAAATAAGTTGTGAAGAGTACATGAGGCTACGATGGGATATAGATAGGTTGAGTTAGCAAAGATCTGTTAGCAAAGAGTATAATAATGTTGGCAAATGTGAAAGTGTGCATTTTGGAAGGAAGAAGAAGAAAGCATATTATCTAGATGGTGAGCGATTGCTAAGCTGTGATGTGCAGAACGATTTGGGTGTCCTAGTGCATGAATCACAAAAGGTTAGTATGCAGCTACAGCAAATATTTAGGAAAGCTAATAGAATGTTATTAATGCAAGGGGAATTGTATACAAAGTATGAAGGTTATGCTTCAGTCATTTTAAACATGATGTGGGCAAGATGGACGTGGATTTGGGAGTTGTCAACATATTCGTGAACTCTGAAAAGGAAAGGGAGATTGGAAATGGAGCGAGATTGGTGATGGAATAGTATCTTTTGTCCCTGGAACGTGCAAAAATAATCAGCCTGAGTTTCTACTTCTGAGTTGAGTTCAGTGATCCTGCTGGAAAGAAGCTTGGTCATGACAGCCCCCAAGCCCAGTAGTCTGCAAACACTTAGTCAGGTTTCACATTTGAAAACTGACTCCGTAGGTGAAGCAGCTACCGGTGGAAATGTCTCCAGGTGAGTTGATATCTTTATGAGAGAGGAGATTTTCTGATGAGTTTAAGTAGTTTGATGTGATATATATTCCATAGAAGGGATCAAAGGATATGGGGGAAGTCAGGATATTGGATTTGATCAGCCATGATCATAATGGTAGAGCAGGCTTGAAGGGCCTTATGGCCTACTCCTGCTTCTGTTTTCTGTTTCTATAATGCAGGAAATTAAGGTTCTGTTGAAAGGTCTTGCACCTGAAACTTTAACTGTGTCTCTCCAGAAATGCTACCAGACCTGCTAAGAATTTCCATGTTTTCTGTTTTTAATTTCAGATTTTTATCACCCACAGCATTTTTGGAGTATTTTGGTTTCTGTTGTAGTGAAGTACAAATTTGATATTGTTGCCTTTACTTTTGTGCTTTGGAGGGGGAAACTAGTTAGGGTAAAATGCATGGGGTTATGGGGCCTGGGTGGGATTGTGGTTGGTGCAGACCTGACGGGCCGAATGGCCTCTTTCTGCACTCTACCATAATTCATATACATTCATAGAATTTTTTTTTGGAAGAAGATGAAGCTACAGTGTCATAAGCTGAAAGGATTTATTTTAATTCTGTGCCACTCATTGGTTAAAATTAATGCACTACTTTTTGGTCACCTGTCTTAACATCTCCTCTGTCTGATTGCTATCCTATGAAGCATTTTAGGACAGTTTATTATGTTAACAGCTGATATAAATGTAAGATGTTGTAACACAGGTCTGTTGGTTTCATTCATTTGTTCATTTGCGCTCTGCCTGAAGGTCGGTCTTATTATCTGCCGACACTTCAGTGTGAGCACCTTTCATGATATGCAGCTGTTTTTGAAGTGTTTGGTTTTGATTCAGTTTTTCTTTCATTGCTTTTTGGTCCAATCTTGTATTCTGCTTTAGGTAGTTTATGGTGCAGCTGCTGACGGCATAAATCACACCACAAAAGAGTACTGCAGACGCTGGAAATTTGAAATAAAAACAAAATGCTGGATAAACTCAGCATCTGTGGAGAGAGAAACAGAGTTAATGTTTTGAGTCCATTTGGCTCTTCTGCAGAACTGAATAGGGATAGAAATGTAATGAATTGTATCAGTGGTGGGCAACTGCAGCACAGGGCCCCCAAGCATCTCATCTGGATTCTGAGTGGAGCCCATGAGAATTTTGTTGATCGTTGCCCACAAAGTGTTGCCACATTCCGCTGATTCCCATCCACATGTCTTTTTCCTACCGGTATGACAGATGTGATACCCATATAAAGCAAGGTCAAGTCGAGTGAAGTGAGGTGCATGCTGATAGCACGCAACACTGAGAGAGCCGTGTGCTCCTCTGCATCCAAAGTGTAAATATTTATTTTGTTTTTAACCATTTAAAGTTGATAGTTCTATTAATATATAAATAATTAAGCATTTCTATAACTCATTATGAAATATTTGGCGTGTATTAATCTTATTCATGGAATCATTGTTAGTGAACAAGCCTGATTTCAATCTTGCAGCTCACTGAGATGAAAGGCGGCACTCATGTGGTCCACTCACAAACCTAGGTTGCCTGTTGAGATGGTGATGGGGCAGAATAGAAGGCCAGGGATAGATTAGAGCTAAGGTGAGATTGACAAAGATGTCATGGGCATAAGACAAAGGGGATGTTAATGGTGATATTAAGGGCTGAAGAAATGCTAATCGTGGCATAAGATAGCAGAATGTGTTAGTAGGGGAACAAGGATCCATACTCTGGAAGCAAAACTGAAAAACAAGGGACATATATCTTTGTAGTGGAGGGATGGGGTTCTATTAGGGCAAACCAAGGAAACCAAAAGACAAAAAAAGAGGGGGGGAAAGATGAAGGGGAAAGATCGCAGTCTAAAGTTGTTAAATTCATTGTTGAGCCCAGAAGGCCTAATCAGAAGATGAGGTGTTGTTCTTCCAGTTTGCATTGGACATTACTAGAGCATTGCAGCAGGCCAAGGATGGACGTGTAAACATGAGAGCAAGATGCTGAGTTAAAAATGGCAAGCAACTGGAAGGTTGAGGTTATGCTTGTGGATGGAGTGAAGGTGTTCTGCAAAGCGGTCACCCAGTCTGAATTTAGTCTACCCAGTGTAGAGGAGATGCATTGGTATCAGCAAATACAGTGGACCAAATTGAAGGAGCCAAATTTGCTATTTGAAAGAGTTGCTTCACTTGAAAGGAGTGTTTTGGGCCCTTGAACTGTTAAGGGGCAGGTGTTGCACCTTCTGTGATTGCTGTGGGGAGGGGATGAAGGGTTGGGGTGATGGAGGAGTGGATCAGGGTGTCATGGAGGGACGGGTCTATCTGGAATGTTGGCAATGGAGGTAAGTCATATTGGACTTGGCAGAGCAGGGTGTGAACTCCTTTATGACATATGCTTCATTTCAGGAGTGCATCAGAACAATTTTTGTTGTCAGTTATAGCCCTCAGTTGGCCACTAGGTCAGAAAGCTGGTAATCTCCTTGCTGCTGTACACCTCAAAGTTCCATATATAGGAGTTTACCCGAGTAACAGCCCAAGGCAGAAATTTGTGACAAACTCTTTCCTTGAAGAATGAATACCTATAAGACCTACAAGCCTCCTACTGCCTAGCAAAATAAAATCTATCTTGTCATTTTGGCAATTTCGGGGTTCCTCCGAGTTCAATCCCCTTCTAATGCCATGTTCTAATAATTGTTTTGCTACTGGATGATGTATTATGTAAGTAAAACACTGTAGTTTTATTTATTAGCTTCATGTGCAAGCATGTTTGCAGAAATTGTCTAGAATTTCATTGATATTTCAGTCAAAACAAATCATTCTGCCTTTCAGTTAGTGTCCCATGAGATTGGAAAATGCCATGTCAATGATCAGATTGATTTAAGAGTTTCGATGCTTTGCTTGGAAAGGACAGTTCTATTTGCGTAGGCCGTTTTTAATGAAGAGAAAGTGTCTTTGAGTGAGGTGAAAACCTGAGTGTGGAATCGATTTGTCAAGGTTGGAGGCATAGATTAGTGTATTAATTTGGAAACTAGCTGAATTTAAAAGTAAGTGGAACAATATTTTTTGGATTGATTTGATTCCTCAAACTTGTGCAGATCGGTAACTTCTGCTTTTGATTGTATATAAAACCACTGGATATTTCAGTCAATTAGCACTCTATTCAAAATGCATTTAAAGTTTATTCTGTTGAAAATCTGGATGTAACTGAGATATTCTTTGTATGCTAATAACCCTCAAGCCTATGTTGTACAATCTATATTGTAAATTATTCAAACTTAACTAAATAATATAATTTGCTATTTGAAAATTCGTCGCATGTTTTTGAAGTTTTCATGTTTTATACTTGCACATATAGAATCTAATATTGAAATATCCCTGAAGCATGTCACACAGTTACTTTTTTAAAAAACTGAAGTGATATTAAGTGGTCAAATGAGACAGTCTTATCTTCACCATCAAAGTCCCACAATGTTGAAATACGTGCCCAATTAATCTGTTTTGGGCAGTAGTCAGTTAGGAGTCCATGAAACCCAAATATTAATTGATATTCTTTAAATAGTATTTTGGACCTATAACACCAGAACAGGAAGATTGGCTTGTTGAATGACCAAAGGATCAAGTAAATTATAACAAGTAAAAGTAGGAGAGACGGGGGATAAATCAGCAGAAATTTTAAAATTTAAGATTGTGGAGGACACTTCAATTGAAAGTAATGGGATTTTCAAATGCCTATTCTGAACAACTGAAGGAATACACTGGGCTGTGTTTTCCGAGCTCCCTCGCCTTGGATTTTGCAAACATTGGATGGTTCCATCAGTGCTACACTAATAGTTACTGGAAAAAGTTAGAAGAATTAAAATTTATTCTGAAACCAAAAAGAGAAAATGCTGGAAAATCTCAGTAGGTCTGGCAGCAGCTGTAAGGAGAGAAAAGAGCTGATGTCTCGAGTCCAAATGGCCCTTTTTCAAAGCTTTGTCAAAAATGTATTCTTCTGAGTAACTATTGTAAAGATCTAGACCTGATTTTTCCCCTCCCATGGGATTCCCGCTATTGGCACAGGACTCCCCACCCCTCAGGCCTCACGCCTGTGATCCTAATCCCAAGGTCTGACCCCTTGCCTGAGGTGTGCCTTCGGCAATGTGGAAAATTGCCCATGTATGTCCTGTACAATGTCCTCATTGTTCCACTGGAGCAAAGTAGAGAGGGCGCAATTCGTGTCAGTCGTGGCTGAGGGTAAGAGTGATTTTTTTTTTTAACCTTTTTTAGTGGATTTTTTTTCAGTTAAACAGGAAACTGGAAGTACACCCAATTCCAGCTCCTTGAAGACCGTGTTAGGGATCTGGAACTGGATGAATTCAGGATCATTCGGGAGGCAGAGGCAGCTATAAATAGAAGCTACAGGGAGGTAGTTACTCCTAGAAATTATGATACCTGGGTGACGGCTAGAAGGGGTAAGAAGCAGTCAGAGCAGCGATCCCCTGGATCCCCGTTCCTCTGTATAACAAGTATTCCGTTTTCGATACTGTTGGGGGGTGGGGGGGGGACTTAACAGGGGTAAGCCATGGGGTACAGGTCTCTGGCACAGAGTCTGTCATTGTTGCTGAGAAGGGAAGGGGGGAGAGGAGTAGAGCATTAGTTATTGGGGACTCCATAGTTAGGGGGATAGATAAGAAATTCTGTGGGAACGAGAGGGACTCGCAGCAGGTGTGTTGCCTCCCAGGTGCCAGGGTCCGTGATGTCTTGGATCGTGTTTTCGGGATCCTTAAGGGGGAGGGGGACCAGCCCCAAGTCATGGTTCACATAGGCACCCAAGACATAGGTAGGAAAAGGGATGGGGATGTAAGGCAGAAATTCAGGGAGTTAGGGTGGCAGCTTAGGGCTAGAACAAACAGAGTTGTTATCTCTGGTTTGTTACCCATGCCACGTGATAGTGAGGAGAGGAATAGGGAGAGAGAGCAATTGAACACGTGGCTACAGGGATGGTGCAGGAGGGAGGGATTCAGATACCTGGACAATTGGGCCTCATTCTGGGGTAGGTGGGACCTCTACAAACGGGATGGTCTACACCTGAACCAGAGGGGTACCAATATCCTGGAGGGGAAATTTGCTAATGCTCTTTGGGAGGGTTTAAACTAATTCAGCATGGGGATGGGAACCTGAATTGTAGATCCAGTGTGCAGGAGGTTGAGAGTAGTGAGGTCATGGATAAGGTTTCAGCATCGCAGGAGTGTACTGGCAGGCAGGACAGTGGTTTGAAATGTGTATATTTCAATGCCAGGAGCATCCGGAATAAGGTGGGTGAACTTGCAGCATGGGTTGGTACCTGGGACTTCGATGTTGTGGCCATCTCGGAGACACGGATAGAGTAGGGACAGGAATGGTTGTTGCAGGTTCCGGGGTTTAGATGTTTCAGTAAGAGCAGGGAAGGTGGTAAAAGAGGTGGAGGTGAGGCATTGTTCGTCAAGGACGGTATTACGGTGGCAGAAAGGACGTTTGATGAGGACTCGTCTACTGAGGTAGTATGGGCTGAGGTTAGAAACAGGAAAGGAGAGGTCACCCTGTTGGGAGTTTTTTATAGACCTCCGAAAAGTTCCAGAGATGTAGAGGAAAGGATTGCAAAGATGATTCTGGATAGGAACGAAAGTAACAGGGTTGTTGTTATGGGGGACTTTAACTTTGCAAATATTGACTGGAAAAGCTATAGTTCGAGTACTTTAGATGGGTCAGTTTTTGTCCAATGTGTGCAGGAGGGTTTCCTGACACAGTATGTAGATAGACCAACAAGAGGCGAGGCCACATTGGATTTGGTACTGAGTAATGAACCAGACCAGGTGTTAGATTTGGAGGTAGGGGAGCACTTTGGTGATAGTGACCACAATTCAGTTACGTTTACTTTAGCGATGGAAAGGAATAGGTATATACCGAAGGGCAAGAGCTATAGCTGGGGGAAAGGAAATTATGAATCGATTAGGAGAGATTTAGGATGCATCGGTTGGGGAAGGAAACAGCAGGGGATGGACACAATTGAAATGTGGAGCTTGTTCAAGGAAAAGCTACTGGGTGTCCTTGATAAGTATGTACCTGTCACCAGGCAGGGAGGAAATGATCGAGTGAGGGAACCGTGGTTTACTAAAGAAGTTGAATCTCTTGTCAAGAGAAAGAAGGAGACTTATGTAAAGATGAGACATGAAAGCTCAGTTAGGGTGCTTGAGAGTTACAAGTTAGCCAGGAAGGACCTAAAGAGAGAGTTAAGAGCCAGGAGGGGTCTTTGGCAGGTAGGATCAAGGAAAACCCTAAAGCTTTCTATAGGTATGTCAGGAATAAAAGAATGACTAGGGTAAGATTAGGGCCAGTCAAGGACAGTAGTGGGAAGTTGTGTGTGGAGCCTGAAGAGATAGGAGAGGCGCTAAATTAATATTTTTCATCAGTATTCACGCAGGAAAAAGACAATGTTGTCGAGGAGAATACTGAGATATAGGCTATTGGACTAGACAGGATTGAGGTTAATACGGAGGAGGTGTTAGCAATTCTGGAAAGTGTGAAAATAGATAAGTCCCCTGGGCCGGATGGGATTTATCCCAGGATTCTCTGGGAGGCTAGGGAGGAGATTGCAGAGCCTTTGGCTTTGATCTTTATGTCGTCATTGTCTACAGGAAGAGTGCCAGAAGACTGGAGGATAGCAAATGTTGTCCCCTTGTTCAAGAAGGGAAGTAGAGACAACCCTGGTAATTATAGACCAGTGAGCCTTACTTCTGTTGTGGGCAAAGTTTTGGAAAGGATTATAAGAGATAGGATTTATAATCATCTAGAAAGGAATAACTTGATTAGGGATAGTCAACACGGTTTTGTGAAGGGTAGGTCGTGCCTCACAAACCTTATTGAGTTCTTTGAGAAGGTGACCAAAGAGGTGGATGAGGGTAAAGCAGTTGATGTGGTGTATATGGATTTCAGCAAAGCGTTTGATAAGGTTCCCCACGGTAAGCTATTGCAGAAGATACGGAGGCATGGGATTGAGGGTGATTTAGTGGTTTGGATCAGGAATTGGCTAGCTGTAAGAAGATAGAGGGTGGTGGTTGATGGGAAATGTTCATTCTGGAGTTCAGTTACTAATGGTGTACCACAAGGATCTGTTTTGGGGCCACTGCTGTTTGTCATTTTTATAAATGACCTGGATGAGGGCGTAGAAGGATGGGTTAGTAAGTTTGCAGATGACACGAAAGTCGGTGGAGCTGTGGACAGTGCGGAAGGTTGTTGCAGGTTACAGAGGAACATAGATAAACTGCAGTGCTGGGCTGAGAGGTGGCAAATGGAGTTCAATGCGGAAAAGTGTGAGGTGATTCACTTTGGAAGGAGTAACAGGATTACAGAGTACTGGGCTAATGGTAAGATACTTGGTAGTGTGGATGAACAGAGAGATCTCGGTGTCCATGTGCATAGATCCCTGAAAGTTGGCATCCAGGTTGATAGGGTTGTTAAGAAGGCGTATGGAGTGTTAGCTTTCATTGGTAGAGGGATTGAGTTTCGGAGCCAGGAGGTCATGTTGCAGCTGTACAAAACTCTGGTGCGGCTGCACTTGGAAGTATTGCGTACAGTTCTGGTCGCCGCATTATAGGAAGGATGTGGATGCATTGGAAAGGGTGCAGAGGAGATTTACTAGGATGTTGCCTGGTATGGTGGGAAGGTCTTATGAGGAAAGGCTGAGGGATTTGAGGTTGTTTTCGTTAGAGAGAAGGAGGTTAAGAGGTGACTTAATAGAGGCATACAAGATAATCATAGTAGTAGTTAGGGTGGATAGTGAGAGCCTTTTTCCTCGGATGGTGATAGCTAGCATGAGGGGACATAGCTTTAAATTGAGGGATGATAGATATAGCACAGATGTCAGAGGTAGGTTCTTCACTCAGAGTGGAAGGGCGTGGAATGCCCTGCCTGCAGCAGTAGTGGACTCGCCAACATTAAGGGCATTTAAATGGTCATTGGATAAACATATGGATGATATTGGAATAGTGTAGGTTAGATGGGCTTTAGATTGGTTTCACTGGTTGGCGCAACATCGAGGGCTGAAGGGCCTGTACTGTGCTGTTATGTTCTATGTACACAAGAAACAGAACAACTCCAACCTAGAGACTTGGTGCCCATCAGTCAATTCTTGATCATCAGTAAATGTTAAAAGGGGTATTCACATTCAAGCATCACTTGCTTAGCAATAACCTGCCTACTGACGCTGTTTGGGTTCTGCCAGGGTAACACAGCTCTTGACCTTATAAAGCCTTGGTTCAAACATGGACAAAAAAGCTGAATTCCAGAGAGGAAGTGGGAGTGACTGCCCTTAACATCAAGGCAGCATTTGACCGACTGCTGCACCAATGAGCCTTGGCAAAACTGGAGTCAATGGGAATTGGGTGGGGGGAAATGTTCTGCTGGTTGGAGTCACACCTAGCACAAAACAAGATGGTTGTGGTGGTTAGAAGTCAGCCATCTCTGTTTCAGGGTATCACTGTAGGAATTCCACAGGATAATGTCCTAGGCCCAACTAGCTTCAGCTGCTTCATCAATGCCCTACTTCCAAAATAAGATGAGAAGTGGGGATATTGGCTGATGACTGCATAATGTTCAGCATCATTTGTGACTCCTCGGATAATGGAACAGTCCATGTTCAAATGCAGCAAGACTTGGACAATATCCAGGCTTGGGCTGACGAGTAGCAATTAACGTTTGTGCTATCCAAGTCCCAGGTAATGACCATCTCCAACAGGATCTAACCATCACCATTTGTCATTCAACGGCATTGCCCTTGCTGAATCTCCCACTATCTACATCCTGAGGCCACCATTGACCAGAAATGGAACTGAACTAGCCATATAAATACTGTGACTACAAGAGCACATCAGACCAGGAATCCTGCGGCAAATAATCCACCTTCTGACTCCCAAAAGCCTGTCCACAATTTACATGGCACGAGTCACGAGTGTGATGGAATACTCTGTGCCTGCATGAGTAAGGCTTCAGCAACACTCAAGAAGCTTAACACCATCCAGGACAAAACAGCCCTCTTAATTGGCATCCCTTCCACAAATGTCCACTCCCTCCACCACCGACGAACAGCGCAACAATGTGTACCTCTACAAGATGCACTGCAAGAATGGGTGCATATCTTGGAGGGTTGTGGGGCTGAAGAAGATTGCAGGAAAAGGCACAGGTGAGGCCATGGAGGGACTTGAAAATAAGAATATGATTTTTAAAAGCTTGACTGGGAGCCAATGTAGGTCAGTAAGTACCACATTGATAGGGCAATGGGACTTGATGCAAATTTTTCTTTTTGCATTAAACTGAACAAGGTTTACTGAAAGCATCAATATGCATTAATCATCCACTCCATTATAAAATTGCAACATTTACATTGAATACATCGCATGGGGAGCTTCAATCGAGTCATCTGCAGGTGGAACAAGATTCATTTTTTGTTTGAAATTCTTCTAAATTCCAAAATCTGTGCAAAAGTAATGTGCTTAAAATCATCTTCAAATGATATTCCTTCAGGGAGGAGGGACCATTTATAGAACAAAAAAAACTCAGTAATTCAAGACATGAGTAACAGATCACCTCAGGTTCATGGAGGATAGAACTTAGGAGACTAGTCATGAGTGTGTTGAATAGTCAAATATAGAGGTAACAAAGGCATGAATGAACGTGGCTGGGGTGACATTATGGAGCTGGAAATGGACAGTCTTAGTGAGGTTACGAATATTTGGCTGAAAGCTCATTTCACGGTCAAATATGACACCAAGGTTGTGAAAATTCTGGTTCACTCTCGAGCAGACTGTTGCCATAGAGAGAGTTAGATTGTTAACTAGAGAACCATGTTTGGAGTGGGGACCGAATATGATGGCTTCAATCTTCCTAATATTTAATTGAAGGAAATTTCTGCATGTCTGATAACTTAGCAATGGTGAAGGAATTGACAGCTTGTGGTGAGGTGTACATGTACGTTGTCTGTGTATATGTGAGACGACATGTAGACGAGAAATAATAAGGGCTAAGGATAGATCCATGGGGACACCAATCATGTTGCAGAAGAAAAGCCATTGCGGGTAATACTTTGGCTAACACTAGATAAATGGGAAACCTGGTGAGGGCAGTTGCACCCAGCTGGAGAAGTGCTAGAGTAGGAGGGAGTTTACCTTTGTTACAATCACATGTCATTTATATTGAGAGTCATATATATCGAGATATACAGAGACATGGGATATGGGCATCTTGCCCATCTCCAATTGCACTTGAATTAAGTGACATTTAAGAGTCAACCACATTGCAGTGGATCTGGAGTCACATGTAAATCCAGACCAGATAAGGATGGCATACTTCCTTCCCTAAAATACATTAGTGAACCAGATGGGTTTTTATGACAATTGGCAGTGGTTTCACTAGACTTTTTAATTCCATATCTATGTTCTATGTTCTATATTTAAACCTGGGCCCCCAGAGCATTACTCCTTGTCGGTGAGTTACTAGTCTAGTAACAATACTAATATGAATCCTGCAGTGACAAACGTAAACAATTGTTTCGGAAGGTAACAAAATGTTCAAGGATTTCCAAGAGGAAAGGGAATTTGGAGATTGGGTGGTGGGTTTCATGGTGGATTAAGGCTTTTTTTTGAAGAGAACATTGATGACGAAAGATTCAAAGGAGTTAAAAATACCAACTAATGTAGGAACCAGGAGTGGAAGTTGGTCAGCACTTTAGGGCCAGCTTCTTTTGAGGGAGCAGGAAGTGAATTCCTGGACAAGCTGAGCTCAGAGAGAGCTTGAGACAAGATAGGAAAGAAATTGGGTAAATATGAAAATTTAGGGCATGGCAACTTGAGGAAATTAAAGCATAAATTAGTGCTAATTACAAGGACAGCTCAGCTATTGTATAATTTTAATTTTCCTATGTCTCAAATGCTGAGCAACATACATTTGGAAAAAATCTCTTGTATAGTGATTTGAGAGGGAGTGGATTTTTGCCATGCAAGGGATTGCCATTTTGGTAAAATTCCAAAAAATAGCTACATAGTACTTGTGTACTGAAAGCTGTTTATGGGATAATTGGTGATGTTGAACTGTATTTGTACTGCAAAATGTATTTTTTATCATTAATGTAATGAATGGAACATTTTAACTGAAGGATGAGTACTATAGTATTTGTTCATTGCTCGTTAGTCTTTTGTGCACTATTTTAATGGACTGCACCAATATTGTATTATTCTTTCTCCATATTAAAAGAATGTTTTGATTATAAAAGAATCTAACATTTGTGAATTGGGATTTGTGATTGTAAGCTGAAGTAGCTGAGAAAAGGAAATGTGTGGCGATTTAAACAAGGCTGACTCCTGTACAAATTTTGTAATGCTTATTAAAAGTATGTTTTCTGCAAGGGCTCTCAATGTTTTTTCTGGTTAAACAATTTCGGAGGAAAAAACTTCAGTATAATCCAGAGAGTAAGGCTAAATTTTAGGTATCATTAGTTTTCTATAAAACGAGGGAGTGGAATATGATATTTCCTGTAAGACTGTGCCGACTTTGGGCATTTCTCTAACAAACAAGCAGGCAGAATTCTGTGCTTGGTTAATAGTTCTGGCAATGGGGCAATTACATTGGGAGTTGCTCTGCAATGAGACTTCCATAAGAAACTTCTGATGATCTGTGCATTTTTTAGGAGCATTAACCTTGTTTAGGACCATTTCCCTTGCTGGAGAAAAAGGCTATAATGCTGCCTGGAAAAGGTCCTGATGCTGTGGTTTATGAAAAATCTTGTTGCACTTCTTACTCTGTTTACTGGCAAAGTTATTATTGAGTCTAAAGGCTTAATAGAGTGTACTAGAATTCTGATGCAAAGTCTGAAGTAATTGCTGGAGCAAACTTTAAGATGCTTTTTCTTTAATGTGCTTAATTTAGTTTTTTTTGACAGATCCATGTGGTGCTATCATGGTATTGCTTGCACTAATAACTTTTACTTTTTCTTATCCATTCTTGGGATTTGAAGATTGCTGGAAAGATCAGCATTTATTGTTCATCGCTAATTGCTCTTGAGAGATGATGTTAAGCTGCCTTCTTGAAAAGTTGCACTCCTTGTGGTGCAGCCACTCATTCTCATGCTCACACACACACTTGCATTCACTGCTGTTAATTCCAAGTTAGGATGGTGAATGACTTGTGAAGCTTGCAGGTAGTGCTGTTCCTTTGTCTGCTGCCCTTGTTCTTCTAAGTGGTAGAGGTCACAGATTTGAAAGGTGCTATTGAAGGGGCAGTGGTGAGTTGTTCCATCTTGTAGCTGCTATACTGCTGCCAATGTGTGCTGGTAGAGGAGAGTGTGTGGTGGAAGGAGTGCTGATTGCAAGGGCTGCTTTGTCCTGGATGGGGTCAAGCATCTTGATTATTATTGGAGCTGCAAGCATTCAGGCAAGTGGATAATCACACTCCTAACTTTGATTTGATTTATTATTGTCACATGTATTAGTATACAGTGAAAAGTATTGTTTCTTGCCATTATACAGACAAAGCATGCTGCACATAGGGAAGGAAAGGAGAGAGTGCAGAATGTAGCTACAGTCATAACTAGGATGTAGAGAAAGATCAACTTATTGTGAGGTAGGTCCATTCAAAAGTCTGATGGCAGCAGGGAAGAAGCTGTTATTGAGTCGGTTGGTACATGTCCTCAAACATTTGCATCTTTTTCCTGATGGAAGAAGGTGGAAGACAGTATGTCCGGGTGCGTGGGATCTTTGATTATGCTGGCTGCTCAGAGGCAGCAGAAAGTGTAGACGGTTTCAATGGATGGGAAGCTGGTTTGAGTGATGGACTGGGCTTCATTCACGGCCCTTTGTAGTCTTGTAGATGGTAGATAGGCTTTGGGGAGTAAGGAAGTGACTTGCTCGTTTTGCAGTCCCTGACTCTTATAGCCATAGAATTTATATATCTAGTCCTGTTGAGTTTCTGTTGAGTGGTAAGCTTCAGGCACTTCTGTGGCGCAAATGAGCCTTGCCACTTATTGTCCAAAGTTTATTATTCCCTACATCTTGCTATAAGAAGGCACAGACTACTTCAGTATCTTAAAAAAAAGTTTTAAATGCTGCTGGACATTGTGCCGCCATCAGCAAATATCCCCACTTCAGACCTTATGAAGGAGGGAAGGACCTTGATCAAGCAGCTGAAGATGGTTGGGTCTGGGATATGCACCTGAGAAACTTCTGTAGCAATGTTTTTGGACTGAGATGATTGCTCTCCAGTAACCATAACCATCTTCCTTTCCACTAGGTTTGGTTCTAACCAGTGGAGCGTTTCCCCCTGATATCAATTGACCTCAGTTTTGCTGAGGTACCCTGATGGCACATTCGGTCAAATGTTGCTGATGTCAAGAGCAGTGACTCTCATCTTGCCTCTCGAATTCAGCTCTTTTGACCATGTTTGGACCAAGGTTTTAATGAACTCTGCAGCTCAGTGGTCCTGGCAGAACCTAAACTCAGCATCACCAAGCAGTTTATTTCTGAATGTGTTATTTGTTAGCAATGTGAATGACAATTATCCTCATTTTGCTGATGGTTGGGAATCACTGGCTGTTCCTTGGTTTGAGTGTGATGTTTACTCGGGTCCTGAGTTCCTGCCATGGGTCTTCAAGTGACCGAACTGGCTGATCCTTAATCCACAGATATTTGGGCACATGGGGCAGGATGTTCCATGAGGCAAAGGGATCTGCAGTACGTGATTTGCTTCCTTTCTTCTCTGCCGCCACTGTGCCTCATTATTAAGGCGTGTGGACTCAAAACATCATACAGCTTGATAGAGAAGTCATCGCCATTTTGAATGATTAGTAGCAGACTGCTCCCACTCATTAAAGTATCTTTGAAGCATTTTCTTTTGTTCTCCTCTGGAACGTTGGCCTTTTGAGAGTTGAGCAAACAGGACCTGGTGGGGGAAGATACTTTTTGGCTGTCCAGTCCATCGTAATTGATTTTGCAGGAGTTTTGCCTGAATGTCTGTGGAGCCGGCTTCAAGAAGGGACACTTGCGTTTGTTTGACCGCTCTCCCATTGAATTGGGAGAAAAGTTAAGCATTGCTAATGGAATTTCTCTCGCACACTTGTGTCACAGATACACAGTCCAGATTTCACTTCAATATCAGAGTGTGGTGATGGCAACTACTGTCACTAGGACTTTTGTTGACTTGCAGAGATCTTTGTTGTCAAACATCCATTGCTGTAAGTTATAAAAGGCTGAGCTTGTGTGCAGCTGATCCACTGTTTTGTTTTGGCAGGATTCCAAGACAGGCCAGTTCTCTTGTATGTAGACGATTGAGACTGGCTTGAAAATCTGACACTGGGTAACAGCACTACAATCATCTGCAAACTGTAAATCATGAATCTCCATGATGATCAATTTTGTTTTGGCATGGAGGCAAATGAGATGAAAGATTTATCTACAGTGCTCCAGAGGCAGTTGACCTTTAAGCTGCCACTGTCAGGTAAATTTTAAATAGTATGGGGGTTGTCATGCAGCCTTCATTGATACGAGTCCAGATTTTGAAGACGATCTTTTAAGATCTCCCCTTCAAGACAGTTGCAGTCATATATCATAATGAAACAGTAGCAGGATTAAAATGAAGTTTTTGGACATTCAAACCTTTGGAACATAATCCATAGAGCATTGCAATCTGCAAAGTCAGGTTGATGAAAGCAATAAAGAGCTCCTGGTGTTCTTGACGTTTTTCTGGCAACATGATCTATCTGCCTTCTTGAAGATAGCTGCAATTGTTGCACCATCAAGGCCACAGCCTTTGATATTTTTCATCAATTTGAATGCTTGTTGCAGCTCTCCCATTGATGATGGTTCATCCATGGATTCTACTATAGGGTACGGGATGTTAACCTGGAGAGTATCAACTACTACAATGGATTGCAGTTGAGGAAATGTAAAAATGTTCTTTCCAGAATTGGCAGATCGCACTGTTAGCCTTAAGAAGTGAAACACCATCCTGTGAACAAAAGGGGATTTTTGTCCATTTGACCTTGTTCTAATGATGGCCCTAGTGAGCTCACAAAAAGCTTTTCATGTCTTGATGGTTAGCCTGTTGTTGGATCTCTCAGGTTTTCGCTTCCTATCAAATGTCCCTTATCTTCCAAATTTACCACTGGGTGTCAGCCTTGAATTGTTGGAAAGCTGCCTTCTTGACTTACCCACCTTGAGTAGTTCTGCCAGGCAATGAAGACTGCTCATGGTTTTTGTTCCAGCAGGACACACATTTCAACTGTTTTGTCAAACTAGTCCTGGTGACGTAGATGCTTGGCCTAATGGTCTGAATATAGGAGTACAGTATAGCTGACTTTATTAGATCCCACAATTTTGAAATTGAGTTGGATGTGTGAAGATTTTCCAAGTTGGTTGTGAGTTGCACTTGGGATTCCTTCCTTCATTTGGACTGCTTTAGGGTTGAGATTGAACTTCCTTGTGGACTTTTGGGGCTTGCAATGTCTTGGTGCCAAGTGGTTCCATCACCAATGGAACAAGTTGATGACCTATCCAACACTTGAATTGAGTAACACAGACATCATTTTGCTCTTTAACTCGAACAATGACATCATCCTGGGGATGCTAGTACTTTGACCTCAGAAGTCTCCATGTGGTTCTTTGTATTTGTCCTTTTGACAGAAGAAGGCGTTTCTTATAATGTGGTCATGCTGCGCACAGCAGGAGTACACAGTTTGTATTGGCTTTCTCCATCCTAATTTCCTAATGGCTCCTCTCCAGACATTGGTGTCACTGCCCATGCTGGCATTAAAGTCCCTCGGGAAGAAGATCATCTTTTGGAGTAGCAATGAGGACTTCATTTAAGGCCAGAATAGACCTTATCCTTAACATCTTCATCAGAGTTGAGGGTTGGATGATGGTGATGAGCACAGATGATCCTGGCATATTAATTATAGCAGAGTGATAGGTAAAGTGTCATGAGCCTTTTGTTTATACAATTGGAAAGTTCTAATCGTCCAACTCCACGGACACTCGGGTTGCTGCTGCTTGTTCCTTCAGCTGCCCTTCCACAGGAAGGTGCATCTCACTGAGGACAGTAATATCTGTTTGGAATCTTAGCTCATATGACACGATTGAAGTTCTCCTTTATGGGTGGTCACTTTTGAAGTTATCCAATAATAATCTAACTTTCCAAGTTGAAAAATATGTTTTCTTTGACCATGAAGATGGTGATCCTGCAGGAAGAAAGTGTCACAGCTTATCTTAGGCACCTTTTCTAGCCCCTCCATTTGAGAGTAAACAGAGCATATCCTGAAAAGGACTGCTCTGTCACAGATGCTGCTGCTGCCCAAAGGCACCTCTGTCCAAACACAGGTATCCAATTACTTTCATTGATCTGCCGCTTGTGTACAGATTCACGAATAGGAATTCCTAGTTCACAGCCCTATTCCTGATGTCAATTCTCCATTGCCACAGGACTTGGCATACAGACACTGGTAGAAGCCTGTGTGCTACTTTGTTTAATGTGGGAACCTTAGAATGCTGTCATTGTCCACATGGTCTTGATGTGTTCAGATTTTGATGTGTGGCACCACGATGACCAGGGCCATCTGCAGGTGCCTTTTCCTTTCATACCCAGGAAGACTTAACAGTCATCTTTTGCCTGCTGTTGAGGACTTTTTTGGGCTACACGTTGTCACCATTCCCAATCTTGCTGCTGTGGGTGGCCCTACCAAAAGCAAGAAGCATCAACAGCATCACTCGAGGGATTTCTGGAGCGCACAAGCATCTCTACCATGTCAAGGTGGTGATCCACGCGACAGATTGGGAGTAGACCGATAGGGTTTTGGCTGTATTTGATTTGTCCTGCTTTTTGTGGACAGGAT
Source organism: Mustelus asterias (assembly GCF_964213995.1). Lineage (NCBI taxonomy): Eukaryota > Metazoa > Chordata > Chondrichthyes > Carcharhiniformes > Triakidae > Mustelus > Mustelus asterias. The sequence continues at coordinate 106,411,177 of NC_135805.1, read as the reverse complement.
ATAGCTAGGCAATTTTTTTTTACATTGTTGTGTAGATGTGAGTGTTGCTGTACGGGAGCAGAAGGGTATGGATGTGCCTAATTCTGGAGTGCAAGTCTTCAGCATTTCAAGATGTTGTCAGGGCCTTTGCTATATCTCATGCCACTAGCCATTTCTTGATATTGCGTGGAGTAAATTGAATTAGCTAAAGAGTAACATTTCTGATACTGGAAACCTCAGGAGGAGGTGGTGATGGATCATTCTGGATACATATACATACATATGTATGTATATACATACATATGTATGTATATACATTATGTATGTATATACATACATATATTTTGCATCCCTTCATATCCTTTTGAAGTGCATAGTTCTAACTGATGGGTAAAATAACTGCAGGGTGTTGACCTAAGTCATTTATACCAGAAGGGTTGGTTTCTAGTTTGTGCTGTGTTAATTGATCCCAGACACCGATATATTAGGATATTATATTTGGAACTGCACGCCTGGATTAGGAAGGGAGGAAAGTATCAGCTGGTATCCTTCTAATACCTGACTCAGTGAAAGTGTTTAACTGTGTGAACTTTATGGAAGTTCATGTGTTGTCCTCTATGCTTGCATACTTGGCATTTGATAAATTAAGTATCAGAGGATGAATAAAATCTATGGGAGAATTCACCAGCAAGAAAATAGGTGGGGGAAAAGAAAAATATTATTTTTGATTATGATAGCTTGTTACTGTCTCATATTTTGGTCTATTAAATAAAAACTTTAATAGAATTATAGCAGATATTGAAGTCAGTTTGTCTCTAGTTAGTTTCAGAAATGTTCTCGAAGCAATAAAATATTGTCAAAATATATTGGGTGTATATGGTGTTCACTTTCTCAGACAATATTGTGATGTTTGTTGTGTATCCTTAGCTTGTTTCGTTTCCTAAGTACTTTTGACTAATGTCGATATTACATCCCTTATTCAGCAATCAGCAGACTTTAATCTCCACTTTAAATCTTGGTGACTTTTTGTGTAAAACCAAATTACTAATTAATTATATTCCCCATGGTTTCAATAGTTAATAAAACGATTGATGTATTTTGAAATTTTCATCAGAAGCCTTTGTCACATTTTGGAAGTGAATGGATTTATATACTTCTAGAAGCAGCAATTCTTAATATGAGAAACCTGTAGAACTCTTGTTGTAATATAATAAAAAAGATGGGTCCAGTTCTGTGCAGTGTGTTTTGGTTTTTCTTTCACTCACTCTTTCCTTCCCCCCAACTTTCTCCAACTCATTCAAATAATGGTCATTTATCACTCATTCAAATTCATTTTCTGCTGACCTGGAAACCAAACCAGTACAAATATTCAACTATCACAAAACATAAAAATTAGGAATAAGCCATTTGGCCCTTCAAGCCTGCTCCAGCTCTGTACTACTGGTTACAGTATGTATTAAAACAGAGATTGATGTGAAAAGGTCTAAAACTTGACATTTTCATTACTATGCAGGTAGTGTTTTCAGAAGTAATAAAATGTTTTGTAGGTTTTAAAAGGCATCAAATGCAAGAAAGTTATGCATCAGGTGATAACACCCTTGTTACTGGGACCCCTTCCACAACTCAGTTATTACTGTATGTACAGTCTCCAGTATGTGCTGCAGGATGCCAAACTCACCACCAGCTTTGACATTGCTCCCAATAGAATCTCAGAATGGTTATAGCACAGAAGGAGACCATTTGGCTGGTGGAGGCCAGTATGTTTGAATGTTTTAAGGCACGTCTTCCATAAGTATAAATTTATTCTTCCTTAGAATAAAAGGGAGTCACTTTAGAACAGAGATGAGGAGAAATTTCTTCAGCCAGAGGGTGGTAGGTCTGTGGAATTCATTGCCACAGAGGGCTTTGGAGGCCGAGACGTTGAGCGTCTTCAAGACAGAAATTGATAAATTCTTGATTTCTCGAGGAATTAAGGGCTATGGGGAGAGAGCGGGTAACTGGAGTTGAAATCAACCATGATTGAATGGTGGAGTGGACTCGATGGGCCGAATGGCCTTACTTCCGCTCCTATGTCTTATGGTCTTAAGTACTGTGCAATTAAAATGTACAATGGCCTCATGAAATATCTGAAGTTATAGTTAATTCATAGTGGTTTATAAATTTGTACATAAATGACCCAGTATATCCAATAGTTCACAAAGTATTCAGTACTGTACATTTTTAAATTCCAGGGGAAAAAACAAATAAAATAGAAAGCAAGTCTCAGCATCGATGAAGGATAAAGACAACTTAATGTACTGAGTTTCAGCCCCACCCTGGGATATTTCTCCTGAGTTGTATCTATTGGAAATCAGTTGTTTGTATTGAAACAAGCTCATGCCAAGATCCAACAGTTGCTTCCCTTTATTCTTTGCTTAGAGCTGTCAACTCTGAAAAATATGGCTCTTGCTACTATGACATGGGACCTAATTTAATGCCTTCCCCTGTGATGAGTTTGGTGGCGGGGGACCCTGCTGCCTTCCCACCTCTGCCCCAATTAAGTCCATGCTGGGAAGGCTTGTGGACAGTCTTGCCCTGCTGCCAATTGAGGCCATTAACTGGTCAGTTAATGCCCACTTAAAGGGTCTCATCCCACCACCGCTGGTATTAACCTAACTATAGGTGGTGGAATTGATATATGAGGAGCATAAGCAGACTTACCTTCACACACAATATACCATCCATTGTGTTTTATGCTAAAAGGGATAGATTCAGCATACATCCAACAGTTCAAAGCTGGGCATCCATGAGACATGCTAGGCCAACATCAACACGATCTGTAATTTCCTAGTCTTGCATGTCTCACTCGACCATCATCATCAAGTCAGGGGAACTACCCTGGTTCAGTGAGGAGTGCAGGAGAGAATGCCAGAAGCAGCATCAGGCACACCTCAAAATGAGGTACCAACCTAGTGAAGCTACAACATAAGACTGCATACATGGTGAACAGTGGAAGAAGCTTGTGATAGACAGAGCTAAGCGATCCCACGACCAGTGGATTGAATCAAAACACTCTAGTCACGAAGGTTGGTGGGCAATTAAAACAACTAACTGGAGGTAAGTGATACTTGATTTGGTCCTCATGTCACATTCACTGGCAGTGGTATTTCCATAAGAACATAAGATGTAGAATCAGAAGTAAGCTATTCTGCCCATCAAGTCTGCTATGCATTAGTGAGATCATGACTGATTTGATCTGACATTCCTCAACTCTACTTATCCCCCAAACTCTTGATTATGTTACTGATTTTAAAAACTTGGCTATATCAGCCTTGAACATAACCTAGCCTCTATAGCTCTCTGTAGTAAAGAATCCCGCAGATTTACTATCCTGTGAGAGAAGAAACTCCTCATCTCTATCTTAAATGGGCAATCACTTTGAGATTATGCCTTCTGGTCCTGAACTCTCCCACAAAGGGAAACAACCTTTCAGCATCTACCCTGCCAATCCCTCTGAGATTTCTGTATGTCTCAATAAGGTCACCTCTCACCCATCTAAACTCCAGTGAATACAGGGCCAACCTACACAACTCCTTCTCATAAGAAAATTCTTCCATACACAGGATCAACCTAGTAACCTTCTCTGGACTGCCTCCAATGTAAGTATATCTGCCATGTGCAGTTTTATAGCATGTATAGTTTTATAGCAGGACTTCCCTATTTTTATACTTCATTCCCGATGAGATAAAGACCAATATTCCATTTGCTTTCCCTATTATCTGCTGAACTTTCATGCTAGGCTTTTGTGATTTTACAGTGGTTAGCACTGCTGCCTCAAAGCGCCAGAGACCCAGGTTCAATTCTAGCCTTGGGTGAGTTTGCATGTTCTCCCCATGTCAGTGTGGGTTTCCTCTGGGTGCTTCAGTTTCCCACAGTCCAAAGATGTACAGGTTAGGTGGATTGGCCATGGTAAATTGCTCCAAGATGTGTAGGTTAGGGGGATTAGCTGAGTAAATGTGTGGGGTTACGGGAATAGGTAAGATGCTCTTCGGAGAGTCAGTGCATACTCAATGGGCTAAGTGGCCTCCTTCTGTACTGTTGGGATTCTATTATTCTATGCACATGGACCCTGAAATCCCTGTGGTGCAGCTTTCTGCAGTCCTCCATTTAAATAATATTTAGCTCCATTATTCTTACTACTAAAATGCATAACTTCACATTTTCCTACATTGTATTCCATCTGCCAAGTTTTTTGTCACTCACTTAACCTGTCTGTATCCCTCTGTAGACTCTGTATCATCCTCACCACTTGCCTTCCTACCTATTTTTGTGTCATCCGCTATTTGGCAATCGTGCATTCATTTCCCTTGCCCAAGTCTTTAATACATTGTAAATAATTGCGGCCTTGGCACTGATTCCTGTGGCTCTCCACTAGTTACAGTTTGTCATCCTGAAAGTGTTCTTCTTATCCTAACTTGCTCTCTTCTATTGGTTGGTCAATCCACTATCCATGCTAATATATTATCTCCAACACCATAGTCTCTTACCTTATTAAGTAATCTTTTGTGCGGTACCTTTATCAAATGTTTTTTTAGAAATCCAAGTATATTACATCTATTGGTTCCCCGTTATCTATATTGCTCTTTACCACCTCAAAGAATTCTAATAGATTTGTCAGACATTATTTGCCCTTCATGGAGCCATGTTGACTCTGATTATATTATGTATTTCTAAATGCTCTGCTACTATATCAGTTGATGTGGAGATGCCGTGCTGGTGGTGATGCCGAGTTACATGGACTCTAATGTTTTCCCTATGACGGATGTCAAGACAATTGGCCTATAGATAATTGTTTTTTCTCTCCCTCCCTTTTTAAATAAGGGTGTTACATTGGCAGTTTGATAATCTGATGCAAGATGCTTATTCAATTCATCTGCCATCTTATTATTTTCCATTATTAATTCCTCAGGATCACTTTCTATTGGACCTATGCTCTCTTTGTTAACTTGTTTCTTATTTAAATAACTGTATGAACTCTAATTATCTGACTTTGTTTCCATTTAGCTTTCTTTCATGCTCTAATTTTCACTCATTAATCTTTAATCATTCTCTGCTGTTCTTTATATTCTGTGCAGTCTTCTGACCAATTGGTCATCCATGCCCAATTATATGCTTTTTCTTTAAGTTTGATACTCTATTTAACTTTTCAGTTAATCATGGATGGTGAGTCCATCCCTTGGAATTTTTCTTTCTTGTTAGAGTATACCTATTAAGTGTGTGTCACTGCATCTCTGTTGACCTATTCCTTAACCTAATGTGCCAGTTCACTTCAACTAGTTCTGCTTTAATGCTCTCATAATTGCCCCTATTTAAGTTGAAAATATTAGACTTGGACCTTAAAATCCTGCCACTTTCCTAATTGTGTGCCTCACTGGAACACTGGTCCCAACATGGTTCAGGTGTATACTGGCCCAACAAAGTAGATCCCACTTTCTCCAATACTGGCACCAGTGCCCCATAAATCTGAATCTACTTCCCACACATCTGTCTTCAAGCCACAAGTTCATTCCGCTAATCTTATTTGTCTGGTGCCAATTTGCATATATTTCAGGTAACAATCATAGAAATTATAGAAACCCTACAGTACAGAAAGAGGCCATTCGGCCCATCGAGTCTGCACCGACCACAATCCCACCCAGGCCCTACCCCCATACCCCTACAGATATTGACCTTTTTGTGATTCTGTCTCAATCTGGTGCCTTGTTGTTCATACTGGTATGCAGAACTGCTTTCCTAGTTCTACCTATGTTGTTGGTACCTACATGGGCCACGACAACTGGGTCCTGCCCCTCCAACTCCCAAGTTCTTCTCCAGCCCTGAACACTGGCACTAGGCAGGCAATCCAGCCCATTCAATTCTCGCTCTTTGCTGCAGAGTAGTGTTAATCCCCCTTCACCATACTGTCTCCTACTAATACTGCAACATTCCTTTTTGTTTCCCCCCCCACCCCACAAACGCACACACACACTCTTGAATGGCTTCCAGTATCATGGTGCCATGGTCAGTCAGTTCACTCACCCTGTCGCCTCTCTCTCATCCAAACAAATTGAAGAAACCTCAAACCTGTTGGACAAAATCAAAGGCTGAGACTCTTGTGGACCTGTCCTCTGGAACCCTTTACCTGCTACAATCGGTCACACTGCCCTATCTCTGACCACTGACCAAATCAAAAGATTCTGTCCTATGAGGAATTACAGCCTCCTAGTACAAAGTCTCTGGATAACTATTCTCCTCCCTAATGTATCAAAGTGTGTGCAGCTTGGCCTCCAGCTCAGTGACTCTGAGCCGGAGCTCCTTGAGTTCCAAACACTTGCTACAGATAGTTTGCTCCAAAGCACAATGGCGTCCAGGAGCTCCCACTGGCTGCAGCTGTTAGACATCATCCTGTCCTGTTAACCTTAATGTGCCTTTATTAACAAAAATTATTTTTTTCAATTAATTATTTTCCCTTTTTTAATATATTTTATTAACCGTACCACCTGTTTATATTCTTTTCAAAGCTTAGGAATAAAATACATTTTAACCGTTTACTAGATACTCACCAGTTAGCTTCTACCCCTGTAGTAGAGCATTAAACCTATTCCTACAGGGTGAAAAGTTAGAAAAGGCCAAAGCAAAGGAGCACCTGCTTCCTTTCCGCAACTCTCTCCCTTAATCGCCCAAATCCAGCACTCTGTTTAAAGTTGCCATTGTTGTGGGAAAAGTACTACTGGGTCAGGCTTGAAGGTTTCAAGAATACAGTTTTATTTTAGCGAAGCTTCGTGGAGAAAAGGCACTAACAAGGAGCAAACCTTCTCACAATGAGACAATAGGAGCGGTCCATCTTTATACCCTTTACACAATAGATGGACCGGACATCTAGCCATTATCACATCGTTGTAATCAAGTAGGTGATCGATCGTTAACACATCGTTATAGACAAATACAGACAGATACAGACATGAACATGTTAACATCGCATTGTCTTATGAATGGATACATTTCCTACGTCAGTGGCTATCAATGGTTTTTAGTTTCGGCCTATTCATATAGTAATTTACAGTAATTGGTTTTCCTGCAGTTGTGTTCCCAATCCCACCTGTAGCTAATCTCATTATCTACCCCTATTGTCCTTATCCTTAAACCCTGGCTGGTTTCCTGCAGGATTTGATTCCTGCATGTTTGAATAGCTGTCTGTCCTTTGTTTTAATCTCAGGTGGCTGTCTGTACTGAAAGTCAGTGCCCGTTTAATGTCTCTTTCCCAGGTGACTGTTTGTGTGCCAGGCAACCATCTTATGTGTACCCATCTGTATATTTTTCCCACTTCACCATGAAATGTCTTTTTAAGTATCCTTTTGAAGCTAAGGAATTAGCTGACCCCAGTTACAGAAACTGGTTTAAGCTGCTTTCCTTAATTAGATAACTTCAACTGGTCTTTAGTAGGGCCCTGAAACCCATCTTAAGGCTGGGAAATGTAGAAGTTAGACAGTAAATTTCAGTTAAATGCTAAATGCAAAAAAAAGGGATTTTTTTACACAGGAGTTAACACTCCCCTACTCACCAAAACTGCAGCATCCATGTCGTTAGTATTGCTTCCAGGTCAAGGATGGCCAGTTTGCATCAACCAGTATTCAAAAAAATTATAATTGATCCCAGTACAATTGATGAACTCTAGGGAATCTTTTTTTTAAGAATGCTTGAAAAGGATTTTTTAAGACAAATATAAGGAAATTGCAAATTCCTGTACTGTTTATGGGTCAAAAGTCATCATGATATGCTCCACTTGCCTGGATGAATGTGGCCCCAACAATACCTTAGAAACTCAACCCTATCCAGGACAAAGCATCTCTTTTGATCAGCACCCCATCTACATTGACACAAAGGGACAGCAGCATGTACCATCCAGAAGATGCATTCTAGCAACTTGCCAAGCTTCCTCTGACAGCACCTACCAAATCCATAGCATCTGTACCTAGAAGGACAGGGGCAGCAAATTCATGGGAATGTCACCATCTGCAAGCTCCCCTCCTAGCAGCCTTTACCCTGATTTTTTGGAAGCATATCACCATTCCTTCACCGCTGAGTCAAAAACCTGGAAAACCTTTCCTCACAGCTCTAGTGTCGGTGTACCTCAATCACATTGGTTACAGTAGTTCGAGATGATGGCTGAATATCCCCTTCTCAGGGCATTAAGGATGGGCACCAAATGTTGGCCCTGTCAGTGCAGCTTGCATTCCATGAAAGCACAAAATAATACATAGCACATACAGCAAATGTCTCCAGCCTACAATACCACGCTACACCGCCGCGCCCCCCCCCCCTCAAGAGAATTAGAATACCAGCTGCTAATTTTGTTTTGACCTAAGTGCAAAAAGATAAATGTGAGGAAAATTAATATGATTAGATATTGCTGATGTCAAACGAGAGGTACAATATAATTATGACCGTTGTGATGTTTATCTTTCTGGTCAGCTTTGTTGGATCCTTTTCCTTCACACTCATCCTAATGTCCCAGTCTGAATACTAAGGGGGGAAACAAGCTTTTGATTTTTAAACCACTTGGTGTATCTGTAGAAAATAAGTACTTGTTGTCGAAGTTCAATGGAAGGGACATAAAGACAGTGAATTGAGCAAGAAATCCAATAAGCAAGGACTGAAATAGATGGGGGATACTCCTGGGATCTCGTTCCAAGCTATGTCAACTCCATGTACGGCACAACCCTTTCAGTTTCCCCTATGATTCCAACTGACGTTTCTGCTTTATTCCTTTAGCAACTGCCCATGTTACTGCTTCCACCTATGCCCTCCTCTGTCATGGCCTAATAATAGTGAGAATGTAATTTTATTAATCTCAGTACAGAAAAAGCATTGGAGAAATATATGGATTTGAAGCTATCAAATTCTCAGGACCTGATGACCTGTTTCCTTGGGTTCTAAAAGAAGCAACTGCTGGGATATTGGATCCAATGGTTGTTTTTCCATTTTTTCCCCCCTAATTTTTAGAATGATGCCAGTGGATTGAAAGAAAGCAAATGTAAAAATGCTATTCACAAAAGGAAGGAGAGAGAAAATAAGGGACTACAGGCCAGGTGGCCTGACATCAGTTGGTGTGAAAATGTTGGGATCTATTGTTAAGGAAATCGAAATGACTGAGAAAATCGTAATATGAATAAATAGATTCACCCTGTTTTTACAAAAGGGAAATAACGTTTGACGTTCATTCTGAGCAAGTTAACTGGCTAGATAAATTAGGAGCCAGTAGATGGAGTATACTTGGATTTACAAAAAGCATTTAATTAGCTGCCACAAAAAGTATGCAAGGGAGTTGGGTAATATATTGGCATAGATGACAGATTGCTTAATGGAAAGGAAGCAGTGTGTAGGGATCATAGAATTGTTAGGGAAGTGTAAATGGGACATTTTCAAATTGGCAGGCTACAATTATAAGGATGGGAATGCAAGAACAAAGAAATAAGTTCAGTAGACCATTTGACCTTTTGAACCCGCACCATTAAAATCATGGCTGATCTGATCATGGCCTCAACTCCACTTTTCCCCTGCCCCCTGATCCTCGGTTCCTTTGTAAATCAAAAATCTACCTCCACCTGGGATATATTTAATGCTCCAGGCTCCACCATTTCTGTAGGGTAGAGAATGCCAAAGGTTAACGAAAACCTGAGTGAAGAAATCCCTCCTTGTCTCTTTTTTGAGACCTCTTATTCTGAAACTGTGTTTCCCTACTGCTGGAGCTCAACTATTTACAATCTGTATTAATTATTTGGGCAAAGAGACAGAGAATAATGTATCTAAGATCACTGAGATATAGCTAGATGGGAGAACAAGGAACACAAAGTTAGGGCAAATAACTAGGAAGATCAGTGACATGCTCTTTATGGCCAGGGGATTGAATACATGAATATTGAAATAAAAACAGAAACTGCTGGATAAACTCAGCAGGTCTGGAAGCATTTGTGGCGAGAGAAACAATTAATGTCTCGAGTCCATATGAATATTCTTCAGAGTATCTGCAGTTTTTGTTTTTATACATGAATAATGAATATTTGAAAACTTACTATTGTAAGGGCTTTGGTGAGCCCACTTCTGCTGCATTGTGTGCCATTTTGATTTTCATATTTAAGGAAGGGTATACTTGCCTTGAAGTTGGTAAAGCGAAGATTAATTACATTTATTCCTGAGATGAGTGTTATCCTATTGTTAGAGGCTGAGTGAATTGGACCTATATTCTCTGGTGTTTAGCAGAATGATAGGTGGTTTCAATGTACAAGATTCTATATGGGTCTGACAGGGTAGAGATTGAGGGGTTGTTTTCCCCTGACTGGAGAATCTAGAACACGGTAGCACAGTGTCAGGATAAGGGGTTGTGATAAGGAGAAATTTCTTCAGTTAGAAGGTTGTGAATCTTTGCAAGTGTCTACTTTAGGGATTGTGAATGTTCCATTATTTAAATATATTTAAGGCTGGAAAGCAAGATTTTGGTGACCCAGAGAATCAAGTGATCTGGAGAGCAGGTGGGGAATTGAACTGGAGGCAGAAAATCGACCATTGTTTTATTGAATGGTGGAGCAAGCTCAAGGGGCCATATGGTCCACTCCTGCTTATTGTATTCTTGTGTATTTCCTGTATGTTCTTATTGCCAGATTAAGCTCTGCAACTGCACTTTTCTTTTCAACAAATAATAACCTGCTTGTGGGTGGGAAAAGCTGCATTCTTTTAAAGGATTAGTTTTTAAGAAGCGTTTGCATATTTGCTATTATATTATAAGCACTCTAACTTTTGAAAGCAGTAATACTAATTTCTCATCTTGGTGCATACTGTGAGTGGGAAGGATTACAATTTTAGGGAGTGCGTGGAAACATTTTGTGGCGAAGGGGAGTGGAATAAGGCAGAGTTGGGATGGTAATAAAGTGGAGAGACATTGCAAGGTCAGTAAATGGATGCTGATGTGAGAGAGCACCTGAAAATAAATCAACAGGCCGATGCTGTTGGGAGTGGAATAGAGTGAAATGGTTGAGTCTTTGCTGAGGTAACCATAGAAACATTGAGGTACATGAAATGGGGCCCCAGGTTTCAAATTTAAATGAAATGAGTTAATAGAAATAGGAGTATTGCTGAAAAAGAGACATGCTATCAAAGCTTTGCATCCTGCACTCATTAGGATAACTAGCAAGAATTTTTCAACCATAAGGGGGAACAACACATTACACTGCATGCAAAAAGAGGTGCTGATTGGTTGGCAAGTAGACCCAGTGGAGGTGTTGATATGGAGAATGTAGCACGAACGGTTATCTACTATCAGGAGCAGGGAACAAGAATGATGGAAGGCAACAAAAACATGAGAGGGACCCTGAATATGAGAGGAATATACTATGTAGATTTTCTCCTGCCACTCAGTAATATACAAACAAAACTTTTTGCTGTTGTGTCACTTAGTTGGAGAACTGAATGAAGATCTTTCAATTATCACCATTGAAATTGTGCAGTGGGAATAACAGTGCATGCTATAATAGCTGCAAGAAAGGAAGTAATGTAGAATGACTTAATAGCAACAAATTCATGTGTTAGTTCTTAAATTGGATTATGAATTTGAATGAAGTATTTGCATGTAATTAAACACAAACCTTTCATTTAAGAGTAACAGATATCTGAATATTCCATGTGTAGAGAACACCGTGTTTTCTCATTAAAAGGGCCTGGGATTGAAATTGAGCCATCTAATATGTAAATGGGAATGATCTGGAAATAAAACTGAAGTTTATTTCATTAAAAGTGGCATTTTTCTCTACCTTCATATTTCTATAGGTTCTTGTTTAAAAAAAAACATATTAGAGACAAAAGGTATTGGTCTATTTGGTTAAGTCGACATTCAGTCAATTAACTTATTAACTTGAATAGAATCACTACAGTGCAGAAGGAGCCAATTCAGCCCATTGAGCCTACACCAACATCAATCTCACCCAGGCCCTATCCCCGTAACTCTATCTATTTACCCTGCTAATCCCCTTGACACTAAAGGACAATTTAGCAAGGCCAATCAACCTAACCTGCACGTCTTGGACTGTGGGAGGAAATCGAAGCACCCGCAGGCAACCCACGCAGTCATAATATGGTAGAATTCTTTGTCAAGGTGGATAGTGATATAGTTGATTCTGAGACCAGGGTCCTGAATCTCAATAAAGGTAACTATGATGGTATGAGGCATGAATTGGTCATTATAGACTGGGAAACATTGCTGAAAGGAAAGACGGTGGACAGGCAATGGCAGGCATTTAAAGAACAAATAGGTGAACTCCAGAAGTAGTTTATTCCTGTTTGGCACAGGAGTGGTAAAGGAGTTGTGGCCAACAAGGGAAATTAGAGATAGTATCAGATTCAAGGAAGAAGAATACAAATTGGCAAGATAAAGCAATAGGCCTGAGGATTGAGAGCAGATTAAAATTCAGCAAAGGAGAATCAAGGGCTTGATTAAAAAGGGAAAAATAAGAGTATGAAAGTAACCTAGCGGGGAACATAAAAACTGACTGTAAAAGTTTATTTTGGTATGTAAAGAGAGAAAGATCGACAAAAATGAATATAGGCCCCTTACTGTCAGAAATGGGAGAATTCATAACAGGGAATAAAGAAATGGCTGAGGAATTAAATTCGTACTCTATTCATGTCTTCCTCTGAAGATTGAAGCAATGTACCAGAAGTTCTGAGAGAAACAAGTTTTAGTGAGGAGCTGAAGGAAATCAGCATTAGTAGATAAATGGTTTTGGGGAAATTGATGGGATTTGAAGGTGGATAAATCTCCAGGTCCTGATCTTCATCCCAGAGTACTTAAGGAAGTGGCCCTGGAAATAGTAGATCCATTGGGAGTTATTTTCCAAAATTCTCTGGACTCTGCGTTGGTTCCTACAGGTTGGAGGGTAGCTAATGTAAGCCCACTATTCAAAAAGGGAGGTAGAGAGAAAACCAGGAACTATAGACCAATGAGCCTAACGTCGGTATTGGGGAAGTTGCTAGATCCATTGTCAAGGATTTCATAACTCAGCATTTGGAATGCAGTGGTATAATCAGACAGTCATCATGGATTCACAAAAGGGAAATCATGCTTGACGAATCTATTGGAATTTTTTGAGGACGTAACTAGTAGAGTTAACCAAGGAGAACCTGTGGATGTGGTTTATTTAGACTTTCAGAAGGTTTTCAACAAGGTCTCTCATAACCGACTACTACGTAAAGTTAAACACATAGGATTCCACGTAATGTCTTCAGATGGATAGAAAGCTGGTTAGCAGATAGGAAGCAAAGAGTTGGCATAAATGGGTCTTTTTCTGACTGGCAGTCAGTGACTCAAGGGGTTCCGCAGGGATCTGTGCTAGGACCCTAACTGTTCACATATATTAATGATTTGGAAGAGAGAACTAATGTATTATCTCTGTATTTGCAGATGATATAAAGTTGGGTGGGAGGGTGAGCTGTGAGGAGGTTGCAGAGATGCTTCAGCATGATTTGGACAGGCTGTGTGTGTGGGCATATGCGTGGCAATTGCATTATAATATGGATAAATGTGATATCCACTTTGGTAGCAATAATAGGAAGACAGATTATTACTTCAATGGGTGTAAATTGGGAGAGATGGATACTTGGGGTCCTCGTGCATCAGTTGCTGAAAGTAAGCGTGCAGGTACAGCAGGCAGTAAAGAAGGCAAGTGGTTTGTTGGCCTTCATAACGAGAGGATTTGAGTATAGGAATAGAGATATTTTACTGCAATTGTATAGGGTGTTGGTGAGGCCACATCTTGCATTGTGGTGAATGTGTGGAATACCACAGGAAGTAGTTGAGGCCAAAACATTGTCTGATTTCAAGAAGATATTAAATATAGCTCTTGGGGCTAAAGAGGGGGGGGGGGGGGGAGGGAGGGAGATCAGGATATTGAATTTGATGATCAGCCATGATCAAAATGAATGGTGGAGCAGGTTTAAAAGGCTGAATGGTCTACTCCTGCTTCTAGTTTCTATCTTTCTGTGCAGCAGTGGTGGGGTATGAACGGCCAGAAATTTCCGGCCCATATGTTCTTTTTGCCGTCCAGGAGAAATGTTTAGAGACTAGAGGGCGGCACAGTGGTTAGCACTGCTGCCTCATAGCGTCAGGGACCCAGGTTCAATTCCAGCCTCGGGTCACTCTCTGTGTGGAGATTGCACATTCTCCCAGTGTCTGAGTGGGTTTCCTTCGGGTGCTCCAGTTTCCTCCCAAGATGTGTGGGTTAGCTTGATTGGCCATTATAAATTGACCCTAGTGTCAGGGGATTAGCAGGGTAAATGTGCTGGGTTACGGGAATAGGGCCTGGGTGGGATTGTGGTTGGTGCAGACATGATGGGCCGAATGGCAGCCTCCTGCACTAGGGATTCTATGAAAAACAGAAAATGCTGGAAATTCTCAGCATATCTGACAGCATCTCTGGAGGAAGAACAAAGCTAACGCTTTGAGTCAGAATGACTCTTCGTCAGAGATCTGCAGGAAGTGGCAGGAAATATGCAAGGGAACTGTTTTGCTCGTTCAATGTTGCTTGCTCATTCAGTTTTTAAAACTCCCTCCAAAGCTCTGGTAAAAATGACTGCAATGTGTTGGTGACCGTCATAATGTATATTCTGAATATAATTAAACTAAATGAAGCACTGATACTTATATTGCCTTTTAACAGAATCAATGATGTCTGTGTTGCAGTCTTTGAATGTACATAAAGTGGAGAATTGGCATCTATTCTGTTTTTAACTCTTGATTGAAATGGGAGAATGTGATTCTTCTTTCAGTATCTCCTACATGACTGTAGTGTTACAATGCAGAGGTTGATCCGCTTTTGAGAAGCCACACTGAATCCCCCAAAGAGGACTACCTTGCTTCGTAATCTGTTAAGTGTTTAGGAAGGTTTTAACTGTTCTTCATTAATGTTTAGAGGTTCATTAACAGAAATACCTGACACCTGAATAATTAACAAGTTATTTAACCAACCGAGAACTTTAAACAAGTAATATATCGATTAAAGTAAGATACTACTGGAATGCTGTTCAAATAAATACAAGGTCCATTCATTACCAAAAAAAACAGTTTAGTCACTCTCAAAAAAAATACAAACAATGTGGCTTTGGAAAAACCTTTGGTGTTCTTCTGGCGATTCTGCTGTCTGTAAGCTCTTTCTAATTTGGTACCCTTTTGTTAGATGGAGAGTTCTCTTAAGATATTTTTTAGCTGACAGGGAGCTGCTCTTCCCCCTCTGTATTGAAAGATGGCAGTCCTTCAGTTGAACTGCAGGCAGGCATTTGAGTTCCTCTTTTTATAACAGTGATGACCTATCAATTTTCCTACACCAGGATTGGTATGATAACAACAGATTCAAATTTGATAGGTTCCTGATAGCTGAGTGTCTTCATTAAACTGAGGTTGCCAAAATTCAAAAGCCTGCAAAGCCTGTTATCAAGGGAATCCTGATGCTTGGTCCTTGTTACAAATGTTGCAATTTCTGTCTCCTATAGGCACTTGAATTTTAAACATCCAAGCACTGACACAAAACCAGCTTTTAAAGGGACCATACTTCACAAGCTCAGCTTCACAACAGTAGACTGAGCTGAGCCAAACTTTAATCACCGAGGGAAACAAGAAAGGCTGCTGTCCTTCCTATTTGAACCAATGAGCAGAATTGCATGGCACCACAGCTTTAGTATGTTATCAAATCCTACAGTGCATCTAAGCAGCAATTAATTTTCCACTGTAAGCTATAATGTTTTCTTCCCATTCAGTTGTGTCAGTTCTTGCTTAAAATGTGCTTGATTCTTAGCATCTGTCCTTCCTTTGGGTTGTTGGAAAATAATAGTTCGCATTTAACCAGTTTTTAAGAACATTTTGTTAATCTGCACTTTTAGTTTTGAGACAGACCATCAATTGAAACTTCTTTTGCTCGTGTCCACCTGCTTCACCTCCATGCAACTTTACCCTCAAGCAACAAGGTTTAAATAAAGTGGCTTTACTTCCAGATAAATCAAAAGCTTCAATCACTGCATTAAAACTAGTTGAGTCTTTACAGTTGCCAGTGGATTAAGTGCCTCAGGGGTCTGAACTCAAAGCATGATGGGCTGAATTTTGCAGTCAGTGGCAAAATGGGTTGTTCTAGTTATAGACTTTCTTTGGGTGTTGGCACAATAAAGAATGATTTACATTTTTAAAGTTTAAAAAAAAATTCAACAGTATTTAAAATCTGATGGAATGGTACTCCATTCTGCTAAAAGTTAATATTCAGTGACAGAGGGTTTGGGCAGTAATTGAGACTGATCATTAAAGGCGACCAGCACGAGAATGGGCAAGTCCTAATTTTTTCTAAAAAGTTTAGTCTGCGTCTATCAGATAAATTCCGCAGCTTTGTACTGGTCGATGTATTTGAATGGTGAGTCCCCTCAGAAGGTACTCTTACTGCACAACTTTTAAAGGAGCATGGTTCTGTATCTCTGGCAATTTCCTGATTTTCACCTTTACCTGTAAATGTGTTGTCACTGGAAGTTGCTGTCCAATTTCCATAAAGATGGATGAGCACTTAGTGTTACTGTTATTTTTACTGAAAAATTCAACACTTGTGCCAATAAAGCAAAATATCGCAGATGCTGAAAATCAGAAAGAAAACAGAAAATGCTGGGAAGCACTCAACCGACCACACAATTTGTATGCAGAGAGCAGACAAGTTTATCTTTTAGTTAGGGACCTTTTATCAGAACTGTATGCTATTGCAGATGAACAACATTATTTTAAAAAACACAAAACAATGGGAAGGGTAAAAACACAAACTCTCACAGGTAGGAAAAATAAATAGAAAATTTCATGAAATGCTTAATGAAAAATTTCAAATTGCTTCAGGTTCTTGGGCCATACGCATTTGGCTTCTGGAGAAATTTGGTATTAAAGATGGATAAAGTGAAGGACCATCTACTAACCATACCTCATTTATGTTTGTTACAAGACATTAAATACTGCTTAGTCTTGACTTCTTAAGATGTCCTGCAACTAAAAATATGCATGAAATCTTCTGCGAGTTGAGGGTGATTGAAACTTGAACAGAAAGGGAAGAATTCAAATTGTAATACAAGTAGTTTCTTTTTGTAAATGAGATCTATATTTAGCATTTGGTCAGTTTTGCAGACATGGTCTTCAAATAGACTCGCAGTTCCATCTTTCAGGATGATGGATCAAAGAATTCTCATATTCAAAAGCTTAGGTCTATGGAAACTGCTCAGGTCACTTTACTGTTTTGGCTTGTTGACTTTGACATTGCATCTGCCGCTTTCTTGGCTTCTGCTTGGTTTTAGGGCAGTCCTCACTGATTGTGCACAGATTCGA
This sequence comes from Mustelus asterias, assembly GCF_964213995.1. Classification (NCBI taxonomy): domain Eukaryota; kingdom Metazoa; phylum Chordata; class Chondrichthyes; order Carcharhiniformes; family Triakidae; genus Mustelus; species Mustelus asterias. The sequence continues at coordinate 106,393,797 of NC_135805.1, read as the reverse complement.
GAGTACTGAATGTAACTCAGGCTGGCTTGCCTCCAGAACATGACCATCCTCGCCCCGCTCCCTTCACTGCATTGGCCAAGATAGTAGTTTTGGTTTACTTTCCTATCAGCAAAGCAATTAGTCACATGGGGGGGGGAAACATACTTATGCATGTGATGTTGATTGCACTCAACTGCAGGCAGTGGAAGCACATTATTAAAACTGGAACTAATTATGTCTCTTCTAAATCAGTAATTCAGATTTGAGATGCTGTTTCACAAGGTCAAGTAGAGACAAAATAGCTGAATTCCAACAGAGTTTGCTTGTTGGTTAAATTTCCATGCATAAGCTTAGTGTGGTGATTTTAATCAGCCATGAATCTTGCATACGTTTTTTTGGAAGATAACTAGCATAACCAGAAGCATCAAAATGTTTGTATAAAACCGGACCCATGCATGCATATCAACTAAACAAATTAGTTTTACATGTGTTGGTAGACATTATGATGATTTGGGTATTAATTCTAACTGGTGATTTCAATTTTATTTGACGTTTGTAATGGAAACCAGTTTGCTTCAATTCATAGAATCATAGAATCCCCACAGTGCAGAAGGAGGCCATTCGGCCCATTGAGTCTGCACCGACCACAATCCCACCCATTTACCCTGCTAATCCCCTGACACTAAGGGACAATTTGACATGGCCAATCAACTTAACCTGCACATCTTTGGACTGTAGGAGGAAACCGGAGCACCCGGAGGATTTCCAAACAGACACGGGGAGAACGTGCAAACTCCACACAGACAGTGACCCGAGGCTGGAATTGAACCCAGGTCCTTGGCGCTGTGAGGCAGCAGTGCTAACCACTGTGCCGCCCCAATTATCTTTTCAGATACAATATTTTTTAAAACCAAATTTCCAATATTGTGGTGCTGGCATGTGTGTATTTTCCCCTTGTTCATTGACCTTTTGTAACATCAGTTTTTTGGTTTGAAAATGTTTTGCACATCTGGTTATACTTGTAGCTAAATATGTGTTTTTACACAAGGTTATTTACATACTTTTAGAGGTATAACTAACGTATATACTTACTGTCTATTTTGGGAGTTAACAGAGCATCAAGTACAATTTTCTTCTTTTTCTCTTTACTTTAATTGTATTTGATGGTTGGTGACTGCCACAAGGACACAGCTAGTGCATGGCAATATTGCAGTTGACCTTAACAGCAGATCTGGGGGCAAGTAATACCCTGTGTTGGTACTGAAAGTTTTTTTACGCAGTTATACCATCTCCAAGGAAGAACTTGTACAAATAGTAGATTTTAAGTATTTTATCACTATGGCAACCCACTTTTTCTTAATTAATAAAGGAAAGTGGAAGAAGAGCGGGCAAAGGTTTTTCAGATTTTATGTGAATGCTGGAAAGTTGACAAATATATAAAATTCGGTGTAGGAAAGGGCAAGGGAAGTTGAGAATCACAGGTGCAGTAACAATGCCATGGAGGCAAAGTCCTGAAAGGTTAAGAGTAGCAGAGACATTATGATATCAATCACAATTTTTCTTTTCTCTGCAACGTTTTTAAGTAAATGCTTTCACTTTGGGTAAAATGTGTTACAGAATAGAGGCAAATAACCAGATTCCAAAGCATTTATTTTCCAGATTAACTAGACTGGCTGCTGATGCAGTTCATTGTGTAGGATGCATGAGGCTAAAGTTGGAGGGCGCCAGAATTCTTGGAAGATTGTAGGGCAAAGGTGTATGATTTAAAATCTGGTGCTCAAATGTAACCTGGGTAAATTAAACCCTGATTGTTTACAAGAAGAGTGCTGCTAATTTTGATATAGATAATCTGTTTTTAAAAAAGTCTCATGCCTAATTGTAAGGAAGTTGGAGTTCAAATCTAGACAAGTTGATGCCAAGAAATCCGACAAATTCTTAATTCACTTTTCACTAAGAAATTGGCCGAGGTTTCCTGCCCAACCTCTGTACAGAAGCACAAGATACCTAAGTTCAGTTTGTCAAACATTTTTTCACCCAGTTCAGATTGGATACACATTCACCTTAACCCTCATTTAGAATACCCCCCAAATTTTGAGTAGATTAATTCACCCTTTCTTGCCGTATCATCGAAGAGCCAGATAATAAGTCATGCACTGACAATTATTTATTGACTACAAACTAAAATGATCACAATTAAAGTTAAACAATGAAAATATCAACAATTAATAAATAAAATAGTTGTAGATAGGGTTTCCCAAGTTTGAATAACACAATCAATATACAGAGTTACTCAATGAAACGAACAACAGTGTTTCAATCAATTCAGCAGTGTCACCATAAGTCAGCATTAATTGGATTGTTGATTTATAATTTATAGTTGAGATCCATGTCTAAGACTGATTATAAATCGGGAACATTAATCTAGGATCAAATTCTTTAGGGAACGATACCAAAGTTATCTTACAGGCTAGTAATCCAAAGATCTGGACTAATGTTCTGAAGACGTGTCTAAATCTCTCGATGACAACTGGGTAACTTAAATGTGCGTGTATGCCCAGCTAAGTCTAGTATTCCCCATGGGCATGTGCATGCACATGCCCCCCCTCCCCTGTCCAGGCACATGTCTCCTTGTGGACGCATCCTCATGTACCCCACCTCCACAGCCTGCACGGGTACCCCACCCTCCCCTGCATGTGTGGGCGCCCCCTGCTCTCCCCTGCATGGATAAACTCAGCAGGCCTGGCAGTATATGTGGCAAAGTTTTTATAAAAGAAGGGAGATTATGCTTCAGTTGTACAGGGCACTGCTGAAACCACTTGGAGTACTGTGTACAGTACATGTCATCTTATTGAAGGAAGGACGTAAATACATTAGAAGTAGTTCGGAGGTTTACTAAACTATTAATAGGAGTGGGTTGTCTTATGAGGAAAGATTTGACCAGTTAGGCTTGTATTAGTTAGAGTTTGAAAGAGTAAGAGACAACCTGTCAGATCCTCGGGTTCTTGACAGGTAGATGTGGAGGTGATGTTTCCTCTTGTGGGAGAATCTAGAACTAGAGTTCACAGTTCAAAAACAAGAGGTCATCCATTTAAGTGAGGAGAATTTTTTTCTAAGGGTATCGAGTCTTCAGAAATCTCCCTTCCTTAAAAGGCAGTGGCAGCAGAGCCTTTTAAATATTTTTAAGGCAAAGGTAGATAGATTCTTGATGAACAAGGGGATAAAATGTTATTGGAGGTAGATGGGATCAGCCATGATCTTGCTGAATGGCAGAGCAGGCTCAAGTATCCCACTCCTAATTCTGATACTTGTATGCATGTATAATTTTGTGATCCAAGTAAGTGAACCTGTTGGGACAAAAGAAAAATACTGTGAATATTGAAATAAACACAGAAAAAGCTATAAATACTCAGTAGGTCAGGTAGCAACTGTGGAAAGAAAAGAAGCTAAAATTTCAGGCCAACGACCTTGTATCAGAATTGAGAAAAGTTAGAAATGTCATAAGTTTTAAGTGGTTGAAATAGGAGAAAGTTGTAAAAAGAACAGAAAGCAATTTTGGGGTTGAAGGCAGGATATATTAAATGACACAAGAGTCCCAACTGGTGGTAACGGCCCTAGTTAGCTGTTTTAAATTTTTGAATTGTCTTTGTTTGCTTTCTCTCATGTATGTTTTCTTTTTTTTATTTTTAGGCATTGGATGTGGATCGTGGAGTGTTACAAAAAATGAAGAAATCTGTGAAAGCTATTTATACATCTGGATTAGGTAAGAAACTGCTTAATACTTGATGTGATGGCAAGCACAGAGGAAAACACTTGGAAACTGCACATCTTGGACATTTAAGTATTCTCTGTCCTCATTCCATACCAAGGTTAATTAAACTGAAATACCCCATTGTAGAATAAACTGTAGTATTACAAAATAATTGTAATGATCCTCTGGAACTAGGGCTTGGGTAATAGAGCTGTGGGTCCTCCGACCCTTTGGGGAAGAGGAGAAGAAACCTGGATATAAATTAACACTCATTATCCTCTGAAAGAGAGCTTGAGTCAGAATGAGAAGTGTTACTGCAGATGCTGTACCTGCTCTTTATAAACACAAGGTTTTTAAAAGTACAGAGGTTATGCTTCATTGTACAAGACACTGATGGAACCACATCTGGAGTACTGTGTACAGGATTGGTCACCTTTTTTAAGGAAATATGTAAATGCATTAGAAGCAGTTCAGAGAAGGTTTACTGAAATATTATCAGGAGTGGGTGAGTTGTCTTATGTGGAAAGATTGGACATGTTAAGCTCGTATTTGTTAGAGTTCAGAAGAGTAAGTGACAATTTGATTGAAGCCGATAAGATCCTGAGGGGTTTTGACAGGTGAATGTGGAGGCAATGTTCCCTCTTGTGGGAAAATCTAGAACTTGGGGGGGGGGGGGGGGGGGGGGGGGGCATTGTTTGAAAATAAGAGGTCGCCTATTTAAGACAAAAATGAGGGGAATTTGTTTCTGAGGGTAGTGAGTCTTGGAATTCTCCCTTCCTCAAAAAGAGGGCAGACAAGAAATTAGGCTTGTTGGCATCTGTTTTTAGAGCACTAAGTGCCCCAGGAATTCCAGAATATTGTCTACAGCAAGCACACAGTTCTGAAGTGAATTGCACAATGTTGATTTGATGCCAGTGGTGCCATTTTGAAATGTAATGCTGCAGCTGATGCTCTCCCAGAGCCTCGTACAACTGAACAATTATTCATCTACAGGAAGGATTCCATCCCCCAAGCAGTGCTATTTAAAGGGATCATCTACTTATGTTAGTTACTGGCTGAGTTCTTGCTGTTGCTACAATTCTACAAATGTTTGGCCTTTACAATAAATGTTTCAAGTTATAAAAGTTCGCAGGTAGTGATGTGTCAGGTACTGAAGAATTCAAGGTTTTTGCACAAACTAGTTGCTCCTAAACATAAGGGCAGTTTGTAGGCATTGCCCTTGGAACACAGATGGCTTGAAGAATGAAGAGAGACCCCAAAGGCAGGATAAGCTTGTGGAAGAAGAAGGAACAGAATGGCGAGATGGAGATCTCCGCAATATCACCTAGGGTAGTGAGAGAACAATCCTCCAACTTGAAGCTCAGGTGCATCAGTGAGGATGTCCTACTGAAAGTTGGCATCTGCCATGGCCACAACTGTAACTTTGGAGCAGAGCAGGGTATATATTGCCAGTGGCAGTGCCAGTGATTGACCTTAAAATTGTATGCATCTTGCTTCTTCCGGGCCAAAGATAGTAATGGTGCACTTTTGGAGACTTAGTGAGTGAACAATAAAGGATTTACAAGGATCAACTAGAGCAGCAGCATGTCTGCTACATGTTCTGGAATGCCTCTGCCTCAGAGAACTCCTTCCTGGGGAGATTCCCCACTCTGAGTCCTGATGGTTCACCCAGATCAGGTGTGTTGCCCTTAACAAGACAATTACCACCGAGGTATTACAACATTCCTCAGTTTGCCAACCACTACTTTGGAAGGGAGGTCACTAAGACTCTTGATTCATTGAGAACTAAATACATTTTATTCTTTAACCAGCAAACAAACAACCCGTAGCAAACATGCAGTTTTTCAAAAGTTGCTGCCCTCTGATGTAGAAGGCTGACAGTGTTTTCAGGTGTAGCTTGCCTCTGTAAGAACCAAAATAGATTCCACTTCTTCAGCATTCAGTTGGTCTGTGACCATAAGGAGCAAGTCAATACCTGATATGCCGGGAGCAGTTAAGATGCCTTTGTTCTAGCAGCCCACTGTGCCAGTTTGAGTCACCGTGGCAAACCAAAGGCTGGCTGCTGAGCAACAAAGACTATCGAGAACGACATGGCTAACGTCTCTGGTACATAATCTGTGCAAACGTATAGCATTGACACAACAGAAGGTCATCTTGCCATACAAAATATAATAGAGCTGACCATTGGCCTGCTGAAACACCGTTTCCACTACCCAGACCCCTCTGGAGGTATGTTACAGCATTTGGCAGAGCAAGTGTCGAACTTCTTGGTGTTCTATTAAATGCTGCAAGCCTCTCCATCATCAAAGGAAAAACCTTATCACCTGCTATATGGTGAATATCTAGTGAAGTTGAAGAGGAGGTAGAAGACTGGCAAAAGGGAAGGGAGAAACAACCTAGATGGTCTCTTTCTGCTCTGGCTATCCATAAAGAACTTACCCACTTGCGCTACCAGTAACCCCAACTTCAATTTCCTCCCTTTTCGCCAACTGTCTTGTAAGTTACCTTCTGACTGTTACTAACCATCAACAGCATCTACTTGGCCATAATGCAAAATAAACATAGAAACATAGAAAAACTACAGCACAAACAGGCCCTTCGGCCCACAAGTTGTGCCGAACACATCCCTACCTTCTAGACCTACCTATAACCCTCCATCCTATTAAGCTCCATGTACTCATCTAGGAGTCTCTTAAAAGACCCTATTGAGTTCGCCTCCACCACCACTGACGGCAGCCAATTCCACTCGCCCACCACCCTCTGTGTGAAAAACTTACGATGTGGAGATGCCGGCGTTGGACTGGGGTAAACAAAGTAAGAAGTTTAACAACACCAGGTTAAAGTCCAACAGGTTTATTTGGTAGCAAAAGCCACACAAACTTTTGGAGCTCTTAGCCCCTTCTTCAGGTGAGTGGGAATTCTGTTCACAAACAGAGCTTATAAAGACACAGACTCAATTTACATGAATAATGGTTGGAATGCGAATACTTACAACTAATCAAGTCTTTAAGAAACGAAACAATGTGAGTGGAGAGAGCATCAAGACAGGCTAAAAAGATGTGTATTGTCTCCAGACAAGACAGCCAGTGAAACTCTGCAGGTCCATGCAACATTCCAACCATTATTCATGTAAATTGAGTCTGTCTTTATAAGCTCTGTTTGTGAACAGAATTCCCACTCACCTGAAGAAGGGGCTAAGAGCTCCGAAAGCTTGTGTGGCTTTTGCTACCAAATAAACCTGTTGGACTTTAACCTGGTGTTGTTAAACTTCTTACTGTGAAAAACTTACCCCAAACATCTCCCCTGTACCTACCCCCCAGCACCTTAAACCTGTGTCCTCTCGTAACAGACATTTCCACCCTGGGAAAAAGCCTCCGAGAGTCCACCCGATCTATGCCTCTCAACATCTTATACACCTCTATTAGGTCTCCTCTCATCCTTCGTCTCTCCAAGGAGAAAAGACTGAGCTCCCTCAGCCTATCCTCATAAGGCATGCCACTCAATCCAGGCAACATCCTTGTAAATCTCCTCTGCACCCTTTCAATCTTTTCCACATCCTTCCTATAGTGAGGCGACCAGAACTGAGCACAGTACTCCAAGTGGGGTCACAAAATAACCATTCCAAGCAGTCACAAAATAACCATTCCAAGCCAAATTAAAAAATGAAATTATGCCACATTGTATATAAAGTCATAGAGCCATATAGTTTTACAGCTCACAAGTCCTTCGGCCCATTGTGTCATCAAACACCTATCGATTCTAATCCCATTTTCCAGCACTTTGGTCCATGGCCTTCAATGCTATGGTGTTTCAAGTGATCATCTAAAGCTGTGAGGGTTCCCACCTCCGCCCATTGAGTTCAGATTCCCACCACTCTCTGGGTGAATATGTTTTTCCTCAAATCCCCTCTAAATCTCCTCCATACCTTAGTCTATTGCCCCCTTGTTATTTAACACTCTCCGAGGGGAAATGTTTCTTCCTAATAGAGAGTACCAGAGTCAACTAATCAGCCTGTGCATTTGCTTTATCCTTTAGTGTCTTGGCCTGACTTCATGCTCCTATACAGAACTAGTTAGCTCAGGTAGTTAAGAATGCGATGCTTAATGGTGTTTGCAGCACCAGTTCAGTTGTTAGTGGATAATAACAGAGGCACCCCTCCCATGTGTTTTAATGGCATAATTGAGCCTTGATTAGTAATTTCAGACATTGTGGATGCTGCACAAAGACGAAAAAAGAGTGCTCATGTACATTGCCATTCCAATGCCTGATGGAAAGCTGATGACTTACAATGGAGGGGAGGAGCCTGCAGATGGTCTTGGAGGATGACCCAAACAACTCTGGCCTGAAATCTGGCAACAAACTGCACCCACTTGACATTGGTGGTAGCTATCTGTGCTGGTTGGGTGGCAGGATATTGCAGTTTTAGGGATGGGAGCATGAATACTGAGCCTCAGAGAACAAAGTGATTTTGTCCCATGGAACCACCCACCTCAGTCTTTCCTAGTAATCTGTTGGAGGGTAGATTCTTGCAGGCCCCTTTGCACACTGTAGTCCACAAGCATGATGGCAGCAAGCGGAGTTCATGTGCCAATCACCTAAGCTTGTATGGGGTGGCACAGTGGTTAGCACTGCTGTCTCACAGCACGAGGGACCTGGGTTCAATTCCGGACTCGGGTCACTCTCTGTGTGGAGTTTGCATGTTCTCCCAGTGTCTGTGTGGTTTCCACTGGGTTCTCCGGTTTCCTCCCACAGTCCAAAGATGTGCGGGTTAGGTTGATTGGCCATGGAAAATTGCCCCTTAGTGTCAGGGGGACTAGCAAGGTAGATATGTGTGGTTACAGGGATAGGGTCTGGGTGGGATTGTGGTTGGTGCAGGCTCGATGGGCCAAATGGCCTCTTCCTGCACTGTAGGGATTCTATGACAGCAGTCTGAGCTTCCACCATGGATGGGTCTACAAGTGTGTGAATGTAGCTAACCACAAGTTCCACGCTGAAAGGAATGAGCTCAAGTTGGTGTTGGATCCTCCATGCTCCTGAACATTGATTACAGACTTTCTTGCAGTCATCTTAATGAACTAAGCATTTCATTGTGCATACCCATCAACGTTCTTCTGTTGGCTACCACATCAAAGTGCCCCTCTGAGTTCTCTGCAGTGGAATGGTGTACAACCCTGCCCTCGGGTGAGTTGGCCCCTATCAGTGATTGTCATGCAATATGTTTGGCTTGTATGGCTGTCATGGTAGTGCATGCGAGTATTGAGATGTGGTTGTGAGGCTTGCAGCAGCGCTAAGTGTGTGTGAATAAAATGAAGTGTATGAATATTCAGGATATGAGTTTTGATTGATAGAGATTGCTGATAGGTAATTGATGAGAAAGTGGTGTTTTGAGCAGGAATGCATGTGGTGCATTTGATAAGATATGGAATTTGATGATGCATTCACTGTCCTTGACCACTCATGCAAGGTCTTGGAACTGCAAACAGGCCCTTGGGGATAGATTCCTAACATTCAGCTCCATGGCTCTGCATGTGTCTAAAAGGCCTCCTGTCCCGCTGCAGATATGGAACATCTCTGCTCCTCCCCACCTCCACAAATGACTGCATTACAGTGGTCCAAAAACCTTGAGTCCACATTCTCTTATGTCCCATTCTTCACCATTTCCCGGGCTAGGTTCACATTCCGTATAACTGCTAGCCTCTGCTTTAAGAGGCCCTGGCTAACTTTACGAACATTGACTTAGCTTTACATCTTGCTACAAAGTTATAATTTTGAGCCCCTTGCTAATATGTGCAACCAGTGACAAAGCAGTTAGTCCTGCTGCACACAGCATTCCTTCAAATGAGCAGGCAGCACAAAGTCAGTATGCTTGTTTGCATAGGACCTTGAATGGGCATGGGTTAATCATGCAACACAATGCTTGTACCCCGTTTTGGTGGCTAATTAATTTAACCCCCACACTGTTCTTTTTGTGCTTTGGAATTCTGCCTGGAAGAAATTAATGACCCACTTGTTTGGTGCTTATGCAGGTCCTCACAATGCAATTTTTCATTCTGAAGCACTTGGAGGCTTTCCTAAATGACACATGAGGCAGTGTCTGCTTATTTCTTCTGGAACAGTTCGCTATCCTGCTGCCATCTGAAGTACTAGGTGTTTGATGTCGATGTATGTTGTTGTGGCAATTATGGAGACTTGGGTGAAAGAAGGGCAGGACTGGCAGCTTAGCATTCCAGGATTTAGATGCTTCAGGTGAGGTAGAGAGAGTGACAAAAGAGGTGGGTGTGTTGCTTTAGAGAGGGAGGGCGCCTTGGTGAGATCATGCAGCGAGGCCATATGGGTAGAACTCGGGAACAGGAGCAGTGCAAACACACTGTTGGGGTTGTCCTGCAGACCTCCCAAGAACAAGCGTGAAGTGGAGGAACTGATATGTCAGCAGATTATGGGTAGATGTAAAAACAAGAGGGTTGTTGTGATGGGTGATTTTTAACTTCCCCAGCATAGACTGGGAGTCCATTAGTGCCAGGGCCTTGGGTGGGGCAGAGTTTGTTCAGTGTGTCCAAGAGTGCTTCTTGAGGCAATATGTAGATAGCCCCTTCCCAAGCTGGACAATCTTAGACTTGGTTCTGGGAAATGAGCCCAGACAAGTCATTGATGTCTCAGTGGGGGGAGCATTTTGGGGAAAAGTGATCACAATTCTATAAGTTTCAAAATACTTGTAGAAAAGGAAAGAAGTAGTCTCAGATTGAAAATACTAAACTGGGGGAAGGCTAACTATGACAGTATTAAGCAGGAGTCAGGGAATGTAGACTGAGGGAGGTTGTTTGAGGTAAATCCATATCCGATATGTGGGAGTCTTTTAAAAGTCAGTTGTTAACAATTCAGGACAAGTATGTCCCTGTTTTTAAAAAAAAAAGGAAGGGTAAAGATGGCAAGATTTGGGGACCCTCGATGATTAGAGAGATTGTGAGCTTAGTCAAAAAGAAAGAGGAGGCATGTTTAATTTCAGGATATTGAAAACAGATAATGCTCTTGAGGAATACAAAGATTGCAGGAAAGAGCTTAAACAGGGACTTGGGAGGTCCAAAAGGGGCCATGAAATATAATTGGCAGGCAGAATTGAGGAGAATCCCAAGGCTTTTTATGTGTATGTAAGGAGGAAGAGGGTAGCTAAGGAACATAGAACAGTACAGCACAGGACAGGCCCTTCAGCCCCGATGTGCCGAACCTTTTCCGAAACCAAGATCAAGCTATCCCACTCCCTATCATTCTAATGTGCTCCATGTGCCTATCCAATAACCGCTTGAAAGTTCCTAAAGTGTCCGACTCCACTATCGCAGCAGGCAGTCCATTCCACACCCAACCACTCTCTGAGTAAAGAACCTACCTAGGACATCCTTCCTATATCTTCCACCACGAACCTTATAGTTATGCCCCCGAGTAACAGCTACATCCACCCGAGGAAATAGTCTCTGAACGTCCACTCTATCTATCCCCCTCATCATCTTATAAACCTCAATTAAGTCGCCTCTCAACCTCCTCCGCTCTAAAGAGAAAAGCCCTAGCTCCCTCAACCTTTCCTCATAAGACCTACCCTCCAAACCTGGCAGCATCCTGGTAAATCTCCTTTGCACTCTTTTCAATGCTCCCACATCCTTCTTATAGTGAGGTGACCAGAACTGCATACAATATTCCAAATGTGGCTTCACCAAGGTCCTGTACAGTTGCAGCATAACCCCACGGCTCTTAAACTCCAACCCCCTGTTAATAAAAGCTAACACACTATAGGCCTTCTTCATGGCTCTATCCACTTGAGTGGCAACCTTCAGAGATCTGTGGATATCAACCCCAAGATCTCTGATCCTCCACATTCCTCAGAACCCTACCTTTGACCCTGTAATCCGCATTCAAATTTGTCCTACCAAAATGAATCACCTCACACTTATCAGGGTTAAACTCCATCTGCCATTTTTCGGCCCAGCTCTGCATCCTATCAATGTCTCTTTGCAGCCTACAACAGCCCTCCACCTCATCCACTACTCCACCAATCTTGGTGTCATCCGCAAATTTACTGATCCACCCTTCAGCCCCCTCCTCCAAGTCATTTATAAAAATCACAAATAGCAGAGGACCCAGCACTGATCCTTGTGGTACACCGCTGGTAACTGGTCTCCAGTCTGAAAATTTTCCATCCACCACCACCCTCTGTTTTCTATGAGATAGCCAGTTACTTATCCAATCGGCCAAATTTCCCTCTATCCCACACCTCCTTACTTTCTTCATGAGCCGACCATGGGGGACCTTGTCAAACGCCTTACTAAAATCCATGTATATGACATCAACTGCTCTACCTTCATCGACACACTTAGTTACCTCCTCAAAAAATTCTATCAAATTTGTGAGGCAAGACTTACCCTTCATGAATCCGTGTTGACTATCCCAGATTAAGCTGCATCTTTCTAAATGGTCGTAAATCCTATCCCTCAGGACCTTTTCCATTAATTTACCGACCACCGAAGTAAGACTAACCGGCTTATAATTACCAAGGTCATTCCTATTTCCTTTCTTGAACAGAGGAACAATATTCGTCACTCTCCAGTCCTCTGGCACTATCCCCGTGGACAGTGAGGACCCAAAGATCAAAGCCAAAGGCTCTGCAATCTCATCCCTTGCCCCCCAAAGAATCCTAGGATATATCTCATCTGGCCCAGGGGACTTATCGACCTTCAGGTTTTTCAAAATTGCTAATACATCTTCCCTCAGAACATCTGCCTCCTTCAGCCTATCAGCCTGTATCACACACTCATCCTCAAAAACATGGCCCCTCTCCTTGGTGAACACTGAAGAAAAGTGTTCATTCATCGCCTCTCCTATCTCTTCTGACTCCATGCACAAGTTCCCACTACTGTCCTTGACCAGCCCTAACCTCACCCTGGTCATTCTTTTATTCCTCACATAAGAGTAAAAAGCCTTGGGGTTTTCCTTGATCCAACCCGCCAAGGACTTCTCATGCCCCCTCCTAGCTCTCCTAAGCCCTTTTTTCAGCTCATTCCTTGCTAACTTGTAACCCTCAATGGACCCAACTGAACCTTGTTTTCTCATCCTTACATACGCTTCCTTCTTCCTCTTGACAAGACATTCAACCTCTTTTGTGAACCATGGTTCCCTCACTTGGCCATTTCCTCCCTGCCTGACAGGGACATATTTATCAAGGACGCGCAGTATTTGTTCCTTGAACAAGCTCCACTTTTCATTAGTGCCTTTCCCTGACAGTTTCTGCTCCCTATCTTATGCTCCCTAATTCTTGCCTAATTGCATCATAATTACCCCTCCCCCAATTATAAACCTTGCCCTGCTGTACGGCCCTATCCCTCTCCATTGCAATAACGAAAGACACCGAATTGTGGTCGTTATCTCCAAAGTGCTCTCCCACAACCAAATCTAACACTTGGCCCGGTTCATTTCTCAGTACCAAATCCAATGTGGCCCCACCTCTTGTCGGCCTATCTACATATTATGTCAGGAAATCCTCCTGCACACACTGCACAAAAACTGCCCCATCGAAACTATTCGACCTATAAACGTTCCAATCAATATTTGGGAAGTTAAAGTCACCCATGCCAACTACCCTGTGACCTCCACACCTATCCATAATCTGCTTTGCAATTTCTTCCTCCACATCTCTATTACTATTTGGGGGCCTATAGACAACTCCTAATAATGTGACCGTTCCTTTCCTATTTCTATCTTCAGCCCATATTACCTCAGTAGGTCGATCCCCCTTGAACTGCCTTTCTGCAGTCGTTAAAATGGTAAGTCCACTCAAAGACAGAGGAGGGAATTTGTGTGTGGAGCCAGATGAGGTGGGTGAGGTCCTTAACGAGTACTTTGCATCAGTATTCACAAAGGAGAAGGATGTGGTGGATGGTGAGTGTAAAAAGGAGAATGTTACATTCTAGGACATGTTGAGATAAAAAGGGAGGACGAATTGCTGGTTTTGAAAAACATTAAAGTGGACAAGTCCTCAGGGCCAGATAGGATTTATCCAGGAATACTGAGAGAGGCGAGGGAACAAATTGCCGAGGCCTTGGCCAAAATCTTTGTATCCTCTTTAGCCACGGGCGAGGTACCAGAGGATTGGAGAGTAGCTAACATTGTTCCTCTGTTTAAGAAGTGCAGAAGAGATAATCTGGGAAATTACAGCCTGTGAGCCTTACATCAGTGATGGGGAAATTATTGGAGAAGATCCTTAGGGACAGGATGTACACACACTTGGAAAAGAATAGGCTTATTAGCAATAGGCAGCATAGTTTTGTGAAGGGGAGGTCCGTACCTCCCAAGCTTGATTGAGTTCTTTGAAGAAATGACAAAAAAGAATGACCAGGGCAGGGCAGTGGATGTTGTATACATGGACTTCAGCAAAGCCTTCGATAAGGTTCCTCATGGCAGGCTGATACAGCACGTGAAGTCATATGGGATCTGAGGTGAGCTGGTAAGATGGATACAAAACTGGCTTGGGCATAGAAAGAAGTTTAACAACACCAGGTTAAAGTCCAACAGGTTTATTTGGTAGCAAAAGCCACACAAGCTTTCGGAGCTCCAAGCCCCTTCTTCAGGTGAGTGGGAATTCTGTTCACAAACAGAGCATATAAAGACACAAACTCAATTTACATGAATAATGGTTGGAATGCGAATACTTACAACTAATCAAGTCTTTAAGAAACAAAACAACGTGAGTGGAGAGAGCATCAAGACAGGCTAAAAAGATGTGTATTGTCTCCAGACAAGACAGCCAGTGAAACTCTGTGGGGGTTATAAATAGTGTGACATGAACCCAATATCCCGGTTGAGGCCGTCCTCATGTGTGCGGAACTTGGCTATCAGTTTCTGCTCAGCGACTCTGCGCTGTCGTGTGTCGCGAAGGCCGCCTTGGAGAACACTGACCCGAATATCAGAGGCCGAATGCCCGTGACCGCTGAAGTGCTCCCAAACAGGAAGAGAACAGTCTTGCCTGGTGATTGTCGAGCGGTGTTCATTCATCCGTTGTCGCAGCGTCTGCATAGTTTCCCCAATGTACCATGCCTCGGGACATCCTTTCTTGCAGCGTATCAGGTAGACAACGTTGGCCGAGTTGCAAGAGTATGTACCGTGTACCTGGTGGATGGTGTTCTCACGTGAGATGATGGCATCTGTGTCGATGATCCGGCACGTCTTGCAGAGGTTGCTGTGGCAGGGTTGTGTGGTGTCATGGTCACTGTTCTCCTGAAGGCTGGGTAGTTTGCTGCGGACAATGGTCTGTTTGAGGTTGTGCGATTGTTTGAAGGCAAGAAGTGGGGGTGTGGGGATGGCCTTGGCGAGATGTTCGTCTTCATCAATGACATGTTGAAGGCTCCGGAGGAGATGCCGTAGCTTCTCCGCTCCGGGGAAGTACTGGACAACGAAGGGTACTCTGTCCACTGTGTCCCGTGTTTGTCTTCTGAGGAGGTCGGTGCGGTTTTTTGCTGTGGCGCGTTGGAACTGTTGATCAATGAGTCGATCGCCATATCCTGTTCTTATGAGGGCATCTTTCAGCGTCTGGAGGTGTCTGTTGCGATCCTCCTCATCCGAGCAGATCCTGTGTATACGGAGGGCTTGTCCGTAGGGGATGGCTTCTTTAACGTGTTTAGGGTGGAAGCTGGAGAAGTGGAGCATCGTGAGGTTATCCGTGGGCTTGCGGTACAGTGAGGTGCTGAGGTGACCGTCCTTAATGGAGATGCGTGTGTCCAAGAATGCAACCGATTCCGGAGAGTAGTCTATGGTGAGTCTGATGGTGGGATGGAACTTGTTGATGTCATCATAGAGTTGTTTCAGTGATTGTTCACCATGAGTCCAAAGGAAGAAAATGTCATCGATGTATCTAGTGTATAGCATCGATTGAAGGTCCCGTGCGGTGAAGAAGTCTTGTTCGAACCTGTGCATGAAGATGTTGGCATATTGAGGTGCGAATTTGGTCCCCATGGCTGTTCCGTGTGTCTGGATGAAGAACTGGTTGTTGAAGGTGAAGATATTGTGGTCCAGGATGAAGCGGATGAGATGTAAAATTGCATCTGGAAACTGGCAGTTGTTGGCGCTGAGCACTGAGGCCGTTGCAGCAATGCCATCGTCATGGGGGATGCTGGTGTAGAGTGCCGAGACATCCATTGTGACGAGGAGCGCTCCTGGTTCAACTGCTCCATGTGTGCCGAGTTTCTGTAGGAAGTCCGTCGTGTCGCGACAAAAGCTGGGGGTTCTTTGTACAATGGGTTTCAGGATGCCCTCGACATAGCCGGAGAGGTTCTCGCACAGGGTCCCATTGCCCGATACGATGGGACGGCTGGGTGTGTTTGCCTTGTGTATCTTCGGGAGGCAGTAGAGATCTCCAATGCGGGGAGTACGTGGGATGAGAGCACGGAGGGTGTTCTGAAGGTCCGGATCAAAGGTCTTGATCAGAGTGTTGAGTTGACGGGTGTGTTCTTTGGTCGGATCTGCAGGTAACTGTCTGTAGTGTTCCTCGTTGTTGAGTTGTCGGTACACTTGTTTGCAGTAATCCGTTCTGTTCAGTATGACGATGGCCCCTCCTTTGTCTGCTGGTTTGATGACAATGTTGCGGTTGGTCTTGAGAGCGTGGATGGCGTTACGTTGTGCTTGGGTGATGTTCGGGGCTGTCTTGTGAGTGCGGCTGATGAATTTGGTGTTTACGCACCTCCTGATGGCTTGGGCATACATGTCAAGTCGAGGGCAGCGGAGGAGTCCAATTCGACTCTTTCCTCTTCGGATGCACTGCGGATCTCTCTGTCGGCTGTTCCGGTTCATTGGCTGTCTCATTGTGTTCGTTGTTGGCCTCTTGGGGTTTGTGGAAGAATTCTCTCAGCCTCATTCGCCTGATGAATTCCTCTGTGTCTGCTGCGAGACTGATGGGGTCTATTTTGGTGGTGGGGCAAAAATTAAGCCCTCGGCTGAGAACTTCGATTTCATCTGGTTGAAGTGTGTAGTCGGACAAGTTGACAATGGACTTCCCTGCAGTGGTACTGTTTTCTACTGTGGTACCGGGGGAGGCTTGGTTGCTGCTGTTGGTGATGCCGAGTTTCTCAAGTTTCCTGTTCTTGGTGTGCATGTAGATGGTGTAGTTCCTTTGTCTCGTCTGCTTGGCAGAGTTTCGCAGCTGTTCTCAGCTGGCGCAGAGTCGCTGAGCAGAAACTGATAGCCAAGTTCCGCACACATGAGGACGGCCTCAACCGGGATATTGGGTTCATGTCACACTATTTGTAACCCCCACAGAGTTTCACTGGCTGTCTTGTCTGGAGACAATACACATCTTTTTAGCCTGTCTTGATGCTCTCTCCACTCACGTTGTTTTGTTTCTTAAAGACTTGATTAGTTGTAAGTATTCGCATTCCAACCATTATTCATGTAAATTGAGTTTGTGTCTTTATAAGCTCTGTTTGTGAACAGAATTCCCACTCACCTGAAGAAGGGGCTTGGAGCTCCGAAAGCTTGTGTGGCTTTTGCTACCAAATAAACCTGTTGGACTTTAACCTGGTGTTGTTAAACTTCTTACTGTGTTTACCCCAGTCCAACGCCGGCATCTCCACAACTTGGGCATAGAAAGCAGAGAGTAGCAGTGGAAGGGTACTTTTCTAACTCGAGGTCTGTGACAAGTGGTGTTCCACAAGGATCAGTGCGGGGACCTAATGTAATATATAAATGATTTAGAGGAAAATGTAGGTGATCTGATTAGTAAATTTGCAGATGATACAAAAATTGGAGTAGTGGATAGTGAGGTAGATTGTCAGAGAATAAGCAGGATAAAAATCGGCTGGAGAGCTGGCCTGAAAGATGGCAGATGGTATTTAACCCGGACAAATGTGAAGTGATGCGATTTGGAAGGTCTACTGCAGAAGGAAAGTATATTGTAAATGGTAGAGCCCTTAGAAATATTAACATACAGATGGATCTAGGCGTGCAGATCCACAGTTTCCTGAAGGTGGCAACTCGGGTAGACAAGGTGGTCAAGAAGGTGTATGGCATGCTGGCCTTCATTGGTCAGGGCGTTGAGTACAGGAATTGGAAAATCATGTTGCAGCTGCATAAAACTTGAGCTAGGCCGCATTTGGAGTATTGTGTACAATTCTGGTCACTGGAAGGATTTTGATGCATGGAAAGGGTGCAGAAGAGATTTACCAGGATGTCGCTTGGTTTGGAGAATATGGACTATGAAGAAAGGTTGAGCAAACTTGGATTGTTTTCATTCGAGCGTCGGAGGATGAGGGAGGAACCTGATAAAGGTTTACAAGATTATGACAGGCTTGGATAGAGTGGATAGTCAGTCTTTTTCCCAGGGTCGAAGGGTCAATTACTTGGAGGCATAGATTGAAAGTGAAGGGGTAAGTTTAAAAGAGATGTAAGGGGCAAGTTTTTCAGAGTGTGGTGAATGCCTGGAATGCTCTGCCGGAGGAGATGGTGGAAGCAGATTCTATAACAACATTCAAGAGGCATCTGGATAGACACATGAATAAGCAGGGAATAGAGGGATATGGCCCACATAGAGGCAAGAAAATATTAGATTAGAGAAGCATCTGTGTTGGCACAGACTTGGTGGGTCGAAGGGCCTGTTCCTGTGCTGTATTGTTCTTTGTTTGCTTTCCTCCTTTAAATTGACTGTCTAACCATTCAGTTTCTTTCGCCTATGATAAACTGTTATTGAGTTGTTATTCAAACCAAAAAATCAAAATACCAGCCTTATTAAAATAGTTATTTAGGCTCCTATCTAAAGGTGTTGGCTTCCAAGTACATGTTTAATTAAGTTAACATAGAAGACTTGGAAGATAGATTTGAGAGGGTATGTCGGCAATTTGCATTAGACCACCCTCTAATTATTCAGAGGCAGTAGGTAGAAGTGAGTATGACTTTTTAAAAATGTTTTTGCATTGAGTCTTACCATTGCTCATGTTTGTTCTTCAGTTTTCTTATATTTAATGCATAACCACAATTTATGGCCTGCACCATTTAACATCTGGAATGTTTATTGCAAGTTTACTGGTTTATATATTTCTTGCTGAAAATAGAAACATATATAATCAATGCAGCTTATCCATTTGATTTGATACATTTGTGAAATGCTTTGTTCTTCTGAATTTTCTTTTTATGTTCTATATGCTTTAAATATAGAACTGCAATATTAACATTTTCTGTTGCATGTGGCAGATATTCAGAATAAGTTGCCATCCATAATAGGTGCAATTAGTGGCAATAATATATAATTGAACTCTATTTAAAAGTACGTTTTGTTTTAGGATTTTAAAAGAAACTTAGGGCATGTTTAACCTCTAAGCTCTTTAGGAAAATTACTTTTAATAAAAATCATTTGAACTCAGAATTGGTTTGCAATTTTGAACAAGGTCCCAAGCATAATTTGTTTTCTATATATCATTGAATAAATCCATATTGTAGTGCAAAGAAACATCTGATGGCAAATTGTGTTATGACATAATATGACCGTAACATTGTAATAGAATCTCTACAATGCAGAAGGAGGCCATTCGGCCCATCAAATCTGCACTGACCACAATCCCATAGAACATAGAACATTACAGCGCAGTACAGGCCCTTTGGCCCTCGATGTCGCGCCGACCAGTGGTACCAATCTAAAGCCCCTCTAATCTACACTATTCCAATATCATCCATATGTTTATCCAATAACCACTTGAACGCTCTCAATGTTGACGAGTCCACCACTGCTGCAGGCAGGGCATTCCACGCCCTTACTACTCTGAGTAAAGAACCTACCTCTAACATCTGTCCTATATCTCTCACCCCTCAATTTAAAGCTATGTCCCCTCGTGCTAGCCAACACCATCCGAGGAAAAAGGCTCTCACTGTCCACCCTATCTAATCCTCTGATCATCTTGTATGCCTCTATTAAGTCACCTCTTAACCTTCTTCTCTCTAACGAAAACAACCTCAAGCCCCTCAGCCTTTCCTCAGGTCATATTCCTGTAACCCCACATTTTTATCCTGTTAATCCCCTGACATTAGGGTCTATTTGGCATGATCAGTCAACCTAACCTGCACATCTTCAGACTGTGGGGGAAACTGGAGCACCTGGAGGAAACCCACGCAAACACGAGGAGAATGTGCAAACTCGACACAGACATGACCCGAGGCCGGAATTGAACCTGGGTCTCTGGCGCTTTGAGGCAGCAGTGCTAACCACTGTGTCACCGTGCCTTTAGTTTATTTATTTATTTCGCACAAGTAGGCTCACATTAACACTGCAATCAAGCTACTGTGATAATCCCCTAGTCGCCACACACCGGTGCCTGTTCGGGTACACAGAATTTAGCATAGCCAATGCACCTAACCAGCACGTCTTTCAGACTGGGAGGAAACCGGAGCACCCGGAGGAAAGCTACACAGACTCCGCACAGACAGTGACCCAAGCCGGGAATCGAACCCTGGCTCTGTGAGGCAGCAGTGCTAACTACTGTGTCACTGTGCCGCCCTATATGGTGATAGTTATTTCTCAGGCAGTTAAAGCTTTGAAGTACAATGTGATGGGGATGGTGGGTGGTGGTTTGATGTAAAGTTCTGTGTTCATGCATTCAAGTGTACTTTTTCCCAGTGTCTAGCTGCTGAGTTTTCGATTAGGTGAATTGATGAGACTGCCAACAGTTGACTAAACAGATAAATGGCTATTCTGATTAGGTCAATAAAAAGTAGTCCTTGCACAAATGCGTGTTGTAATGGTTCGGGATTAAGATTATTAATATAAACAGGCTGGGAAATTTAGAAGATTCCAGTGTCCATCACAGGTAATCAATGCTTTAAAGTGCTATCCTTGAGGCTAGATTCAGTAAGAAAACAGATGGCTTCTTATGGGTCATAGCATGCTGTATGAATGAATCTAATGATGCCTGCTATTAGTTAGGCTTGCTGTTTCCATGCTTAGGTTTCGACATTATTTTGCACGGTAAGTTACTGTAAGTGAACTGATGGTGTTGCATTGAGGGAGTCAGAGAAGTGAGTGCACAGGACAAGCAACTGGGTATGCTTAACCAATCCGATTGATAGATTCTGAAATTAACAGAATGAGGACGGAAACAAATCATACATAAGAATGGGTGAATTTGATGCCAAATCAAGCATAGAAAAGGGTAAATAAAGGGGAGTAAAGACTGGACTAAGAAAAAAAAACCAATATAGTTAAAAACTAGTTTTATTTTGTACTTCTTAAAATCTTCAACTAAAACCTGAAGGAATGATGCTGAGCATTTATAATAGTTCAAGTAGATTGTTTGGCATTAATTAACAATGAATCAAATTGTCATTTGGACTGAAATGAAAAAAATAACTTTGTGGCAAATTTAGTTCATAGCTACCAAACAAGTTCAACTATTCCATGCATGCAATGCATTTTGAAAGTGAACCGGACAATAAGATGCAATATTTACAGAGCTAGTGGAACTGTGCATCTTGGACAGCAACTTTTTGGATTTCCACATTTAACAGTACATCTGCACTTGCCTGAAGGTTATGCATTTGTGCATTAATAACATCAAACACTATTAACCTTGTCATTATTTTGACAGCAAATTATGGTTCAAGAAACTAAGTACATATTTACATTTTAAATGAAATGATTCAAAAAACTTTTGGTCTAAAATTCTGGTAGGTTATTTCTATGGTGCATAATTGAACTATAAAACTTGAGAATGATAAAAAGCTGGATTGTTACAGTCTTAGATATTTATTGGGGGCACAAGTATCAGATGCTCCTTTATGCATCTGAACATTGTACTTTTATGGGAGTTGACCTAATTTCCTAATATCTGCTTGTGTCTCATTGTACCTGGACTATAACCATAAGCTTGGTGTTAAACTGGATATTTATATTTTTTGCATGTGCACTATAATTTTCAAAGACTGACAAAGGAAACACTTGAAACAAATTGTCGAGAAGCTACATCAATATAAGATAGTCACCAAGAGATCAAGTAAGGAATTTAGAGCAAAGTTCTTTACCCAGGGAGTGGTACGAATGTGGAATTTGTTACTACAAGTAGAGATAAATAGTATAGATGCATCTAAGGCGAGGCTGGATAAGCATATGAGGGAGACGGCTCAAGTGAAGCATAAATGCAGACATAGAGTAGTTGGGACAAAAACCTGTTTCTGTGCTGTAGATTCAATGTAACATTATTTCATAGCAAGTGAACATAAGATCAATATTTAACAGTACCTCTTTGTTCAATCACTAGAAATTATTTTCACATAATATACAAAGAATTTTCTTGCTTTCCATTTATTTCAGTCATCTTACTTGGCTTATGCAGAGATCTTCTAATTATCTTTGGGCATTTCTAAACTCTTCAACTAAACAATGGGTCTTATAGCTCTCCTAACTGATATTTTATGTAATTTTGTTCACAGTCTACATGTGGTATCAGATTTAGTCAAAATGAATACCTTCCATTCAAGCAGAATGCATCAGCCTACCTTCTAAATAATTCTTGCTGAATTTGAATAAATTGTTGTCACAGCAGTAATAGTGAATGATTACTCGTGTTGAAATACCTTTTGTTGTCTCCAGTATGATGGTTCGTTTCGTTTTCCTGCATCGTAACCTAAATCATCTACTCTTGCTGTCCAGTGAATTTAACCCCTTATGAGCTAAACTGAGCCTTTTTAAAAACTTATCTGTATCCTTCATAGCATCCTGTACATTGCTACCTGTGGGATCTAGTCAATCTTGAAATGTGGTTTGGATGGAACTTATCAGTGGCAGGTTTTTCAACTTCTTTGCATCTTTAATGGAGGTAAATAATAAGCAGAAGCACTTCCATTATATTTTTTCCTGTCCTCCCCCAAACATATCAAGTTAAAAGACAACTCCTGTTCAGAAGACCCCACAGGGCTCTTCATTGTTAGTTTTTATCTTCAGGAACTTGAGTGCAAGACAGAAGACTATAAATCTTCTCTGACCCTACGTGGGAATTGCTTTTCTGATTTTTTTTTTTTAACTACACAATAGGGCAGAAGTTGCTAGGTTTTGCCACCAGTGGATAAAGTGGGTATAGAGATCTCTGTCCTCTGCATTGGTCTAGTGAAACTCTGTGCTTGCTGTGGAACTATTTGGTTTCTGCCTTAAAATGCTGATGTACAGCATACAGAAATAAATTTAATCTCTCAAACTATTTCTTGCATATGACAATTATTATTTGTGTATCTCCATCTTCAAACATCAGGTATGTTTTTCCTGAAGATGCTTCTTTAAAAACATCAACCAATAGACATCTATTTCAAGCCAAGTCCAGCAGAAGAGTTTGGTTCACATTTCCACTCAAAAGGCAGCTGTTCACTATTAAATTGTGAAGAAGATACATTCATGAAAACTGACCTTATGGAAACAGTGCTACTACTGTGTTCAGGCAGCTGGCTTGTTGACCAGTGACAGCTGGTCCAGTCAGCCACACCTTAGAAAAAATGAGATGAAGTGACATTCTTAGCCCATGTCTAAGTGTGTTAAGAGGGGATGAATACTTTGCATTGTGGATAAAATAGCTTGTACAGTTCTTTAGAGACTACTTTTACAGTTAATGGCTTTGTAATTGGAAACGATGATGTCTGAAAATGTTCAAACATTCCATCTGCTAATCAGTTCTTTGTATATAAAGGACAAACCAAAGTTCTGTAATGAGCAACTATTCTTTCTTTAGCATTTTACATTGCATTCATTTAATGAGTTTGTTGTGTTTCATTTTCCCTCATGTTTCCATCAGGGATTGAATTATGTATATCTGTTTAAGTGCCTCACAGAGCAGATGCTTTTTAAAAACAATCACCATCTGACTGTTACAAAAATAGGCACTATTTCATTTATGTTGAGTTAATGCCATTCTTGGTAATCATGATTTAAATTATCAGCTGAAAAGACAATGCTGTAATGTTCAGATTTCCTTTTTCATTAATATGTTTGGTTGTTGAAGTTGTTTTCCAGTGTATACTCCCTACTGGTCTGTACCTGGTGGCTGCTTTCCACGTTGCAAGATGATGAATTGTTCTATAGTGGTCAATTCTGTGTTAAGCATTGCCTTGTGTGGCTCAGAGAAGGTGCACAAAATGGTAGCCTCTCTGGGCTTCTCAGCTAGTTGAGCTTTTTGATTCTCCTCGCCTCTTTCAATGCCTTCCAAACAGCCAGCCTCCAGAGATCACAACTGTCAGTGACTGTCTCCCAGTTGTCCATGTCCACCATCATCAGTTCTTACTTGCAGATGGCCATAGGATCCTTTGCAGTGGAGGTGTGGACACCCAGGTGGCCAGTTCACAGTACAGAGGATCTTTGGGTATACGGTAGACATTATTGTACTTTGCAATATGCAACATTTAAACTGAGGTTTGACCTGTAGTTGCATCCTGCAGAGAAGCTTTGGAGTTCCTCCACTGTGAAATTCATCATGAACTAAATATGTACTAGTATTTAGTAATGAGCATTAAGCGTCTATTCTTGGAATTGAACCACTTTTGTGCTAGTTTAATATGTACACCTGGAATTAATGCTGTTTTGGCTTGTCATCAATATTTAGAATTATATAGAATTCTGCAGAACAAAAACAAACTACTTAGCACAGCAGGTCTATGCCAATGGTAATGATCCCTAGGAATATAAACCTCTCATTTTACTTCACCTCATCCTGACAGCGTATCATTCTGTTCCTTTCTCCCTTATCTATGTTCTTATCTAGCATATCTTAAACTGCATCTATTCTTATTGCCTCAACCACTCAAGTGTGGTCATGAGTTTCACATTCTCATCACACTCTGGAAGTTCATCCTGAATTGTTTATTGGATTCTTTAGTGACTATCTTATATTTATGGACTCTAATTATGGACTGATGAATGTGACATACCATGACAGCAAATCTTCAGGTGGGAGAAGCTACAAGCAGTAGCAGGAATTATGGACTTCCACTAAAATGGAAACACCTTTTCTGCATCAATGCCGTCATGATTTTCAAGACCTATATCAGGCTTTTTAAGTCTTTTCTAGATAAAAGCCCCTGACCTGTCTGGCCTTTCTGATTAGTTGTACCTTCTCAGTTCTGATACCCCTGTAAATCTCTTTTGAACTTTATCCAATATTTTGACCTATTTGTAACATGAAAACCAAACAGTGTGGAGTACTTTCATGGTCTCTATAAGTTTAACATAACTTCTTTTTGAATTCTAGCCCTCTAGTAAGAATCTCAGTGCTCTGTTTCCACTTTTTACAGCTTTTGTTAACCTACATTACTACTTCTAGTGTTTGGGAATCTGTACTCCAGAGTCCATTGGAGTGTGGGTGAGCATCGATGGCAACACCAGCATTTATTGTTCTTTAAGTTCTCTGGAGAAGGTGGTGAGTTACCGTTTTGAACCACTGCAGTTCTGGTGGTAAAAGTACCCTTGCTATTAGATAGAGTTTCTGTGTTTGGCTCAACAACCTATAAGGGACAGTGGTCTATTTCTAAGCCAAAATGATGTGTAACTTGGTGGTGTTTCTATGCACCTGCTGCCCTTGTCCTTGTAGGTGTTGGAGGTCATGATTTTGATAATGTTATTGAAGAAACCTTGGTGAGTTGCTGTAGTACATCTTGTAGACTGCAGGCACATTGTACAGTGGTGGTGAGTTACTCAAAACAGTCTGCACTGTGCCGACAAAGGTATTGGTGCTGAACATAAGAGGAACCAGGATTGTATGAGCACAGGTAATTGCATCTGATAAGTACAGGGATTGAATCCACAACCGTGGCATTATTAGCAGCAAGATCTAACCATCTGAGCTAATTGGCTGGCGAAATATTTGGGAGAAATGAGAATAAACAGCATTTGGTTTCTTTCAGGTGGACCTGATTTGTCTGTAAAACGGTGGGAGCAGGATTCAAACCTGCAATCTGCTGATTGTGGTGGAGGGAGTGAATATTTAAGGTGGAGGATGAGGTGCCAATCAAGTCAACCTACATATTTTTGAATGGTGTTTGATTTGATTTACTTTGTCACATGTATTAGCATACAGTGAAAAGTATTGTTTCTTGCGTGCTATACAAAGTATACTGTTCACAGAGAAGGAAACGAGAGAGTGCAGAATGTAGTGTTAGTCTTAGCTAGGATGTAGAGAAAAATCAACTTAATGCAAGGTAAGTCCATTCAAAAGTCTGACAGCAGCAGGGAAGAATCTGTTCTTGAGTCGGTTGGTACATGACCTCAGACGTTAATATTTTTTTCCTGGTGGAAGAGAGAATGTCATCAAATATCAAGGGGTCATTTAGACTCTTTCTTGTTGAGAATGGTCATTGAATAGCACACTTGCAGTACGAATGTTATTTGCCACATATTGGCCCAAACCTGAGGAGAACGTGCAGACTCCGCACACAATGACCCAAGCCAGGAGCCGAACCCGGGTCCCTGGCGCTATGAAGCAGCAGTGCTAACCAAACAACAAGGATTTTGGTTATGGTCCTCATCAAGACTTGATTAGTAGTCATGAGAACTAGGTCCAATAGTACTAATTGATGTCAATTGAAGAACAGGATTGAACATTTATATATCTGTAGAAACCAATGATGTTAGGAACACAGCTAATCTACTGGTGATAGCTCTGGAATGCACTCGTTTAGATTTGGAAACAGTAGTTTGTAATTGAGATGAAAAGAACTGTGTATGCTGGATGTCTGAAATAGAACCAGAAATTGTGAGACATTAAAAGGCTGTGAATTAGCTTCTGAAAGAAAAAGATAGTTTAATGTTTTGCATGTGACCCATCATTATGTTCTAAATGACAGTACATTCTGGAGTATCTTAGAATGTAGTCACAAACCCAAGAGGTAGGTAAAAGCAGAATACTGCAGATGATGGAATCTGAAACAAACACACAAAATGTTGGCAGATCCCAGCAGGTCTGACCGCACTGTGGGAAGAGAATAGAGCCAACCTTTTGAGTCTAGATAACCCTTTGTCAGAGAATCAGCAGAGATTTATACTAAGAGGGTGAGTGGGGGTTGGGGGGGTGGCTAGGATGGGACAAAGGAAATGTAAATGATACAGAAGGCTGACAAAGGTGTTAAAAGTGTCCATTAAGTGATCAGAATATATGAATGGCAGAACAGAGATATGGATGGTTAAGGGACTTCTGGGGATTATGGCAGGGGCAAGAAGAAGAGCTGGAATGGAGAAGTGGAAAAATTATGTTAAAATGGATGAATGAGATGAAATGAAATGAAAATAAGATAAATGGAAATGGAGTGAAGGTGAAGGAGAGAGTTCATGCTCTAAAGTTGTTGAACTCAAATGTTCAGTCTGGAAGACTGTAAAGTGCTCCAAATGCGGCCTATTCTACATCGGAGAGCCCAAACACAGATTGGGTGACCGCTTTGCTGAACTTTCGGTCTGTCCGCAAGCAGGACCCAGACCTTTCTGTCCCATGCCACTTCAACACACTACCTGCTCTGCTGTCCACATGTCTATCCTTGGCCTTTTGCAATGTTCTAGCGAACCCCAACGCAAACTGTAGGAACAGCACCTCATCTTCCAATTGGGCACTTAACAGCCTTCTGGATTGAACATTGAATTCAACAATTTCAGAGCATGAACTCTCTCCTCCACCTTCACCCATTTCCATTTATTATGTTTTATCGCATTCATCCATTTTATCATTTTTCCACTTCTCCATTCCAGCTCTCCTCCTTGCCCCCCTACCCCCCAAACTTTTCAGGGCAACTGCCATAATTCCCAGGCAGTGCTTTAACCATCTGTACCATTATTCTGCCATTCCCACATTCTAATCACTTAATGGACTTCTGTATCCTCATTTACATTCCCTTCGTCCCATTCCAGCCCCACTTCCCCAACTTAGCATAAATCTCTGCTGATTCTTTTTGCTCTTAGCCCTGACGAAGGATCAGCTAGACTCAAAGTTGGCTCTCACATCCTGGACATTTTCTTCCACCTTCTTCCGTTGGGGGAAAAATACAAAATTCTGAGGTCACGTACCAACCAACTCAAGAATAGCTTCTTCCCTGCTGCCATCACACTTTTGAATGGATCTACCTTGCATAAAATTGATCTTTTGCTACACCCTAGCTATGACTGTAATACTACATTCTGCACTCTCTCCTTTCCTTCATAGGTATGCTCTGTATAGCACACAGGAAACAATACTTTTCACTGTATGCTAATACATGTGGCAATAATAAATCAAATAAATAAAACAAATATTCTCTCCCCACAGATTTTCCAGCATTTTCTGTTTTTGTTAGAGGTGGGTAAAGTTGTGGCTTTGAAATTCAACTATGGGATTGTTAACACGTAACATGTTTGTTTGGATTTCCTTTCTCCATCACACCATTTACTCATTTCAAATGAATGAAAGTCTGAAATAAAAACAGAAAATATCAGCAGTGCTGTCAAATAAGTTAAATCTCCTATTTTATGGAAATTCAAATGAATATTAAGCATTATGTACCATGGTGTAATTTCAAGATCAGAATGATTTTGTTATCTTTAATTAGAGATCATTTTGTTTGTATGTTCACATTGGTATTTTGAAAGGTAGGTATCTACTTGTGTAGCAGTTGTTTAATTTGGGTAAGGAGTGATTGCAGCTTAATTTTTTTGTCTGTAGGAAATATCATTGCTTTTTGCATTAGTTGCTGTCTCTTGGAGTTGCTTACAAAGAATCTGGATCAAAAGTCATTCTCAGGCAAGGTGGTGCAGGAAATTGCAATGGGTCAAATTCTGATGACACAAAGCTCTGGTTACGTCAAAGTCATCAACCATTCTCGCCAGCAAAATACAAACAATGTCTGTGATAAGCCAAAATTCAACACTAGTAACTTTGGATTAACCAAACTTGTCCAAGCTTAGCATATGACCACGGTGACGCAACAGTTGAGTCAGACCACACGAGTGCAAAATCATGAATGATGGGCAAGGCATAATTTGACAAGCCCTTCTTGTGAAAGGACAAGGACAACCTGTAAGAAAGTTAAAGCTGTTGTAGATTGGAGAGAAGGTGAAATTGAAACGGCAATTGGAGAATTGTGGCAGAAAGTAGACATCACCAATTAATGGGGATTCCATCATTAAGTTTGTCTGCCATTATGGAGCACAAAGCAAACTTCTTGGGACAGTTCAGCAAACAGCCATTCTCTCAGGTGAAGGTGTAACAGTTATAGCAGCAATGACAAATGGTATCCCACACATCTTGAATGAGTATGTACCAAGAGACATTTTTAACAGGTGAAATCAGACTGTTCTATTGTCTTTTCCGAACTGGCCTTTGATGTTTAAAGGTGAAACATATAATTGTGGAAAGCGGAGCAAGGAACACGTCATTGATATGGCCCACTTGGATAGCACCAAAATTCTGCATCATTTTGTAGTGGAAAAGTCAAGTTGAAGCCATATTGCTTTGTGGATGTCAAGACCCTACCCATGCAGCACGAGGCTAATAAAACTGCCCGGGCGACCTCCAGTATGTTACAGGCATGGATCTAAAATGCGGACAAAATGTATCAGTGAGAGAAATGAAAGATCGTCATCATTATAGACAACTGTCCTGTGCACCCCAATATCACTGGCCCGAAGAGCATGAAACTGTTGTTCTCAACTCCCAACACAATAGCCAAGCTTCAGCAAAGGGACCAGGGGATGACTAAGAACCTGAAGAAGCAGAAGCTCAATCCAACTACACCAGAAACCATTTTCATGTTGAAAAGAGCATTGAGGATAGTGACAGAATCCACCATTGCCAACTGTTCCTACCATGCTGGATTCAAGCAAGTTACAAGTGATGAGGCACTTTTTTTCTTGCCTGCAAGAGACTGGTATGGGAATTCCAGCAGGCATAACCATTTAAATTTATGCTGAAGTGGGTGATGTCAAACGATGCATAACAAAACTGACAGATGTTGCCCTCTTCGATTCAGTACGTTCCTCAACCAAGTAGTCGGAGAAGGCTGATGACCCTGAAGAATGCCTGCTTGTTTGTCCACTTATTTTCTGAACCAGTGCAGCTATGTAACATGCTCCAGGTTTCGCTCTGCAGCACAAAAACACTGAAAACACGTTAAACTGCATTAAGACATAGACTGTAACATGCATGTCTGTAAACAACATACTTAGCAGGAAAGGACTATGGAGTCTTTCCTGAACTAACGCCTCACCTTTTTGAGTGTAAAGCCCTAGCCTTTTGTAAGGATAGCTCATTGTAAGGTGTGAACAAATTGAATAGAGACCTTTAAACACACTTATTGCTTTTCTATATTTTCATTTGGCATTTGAACCTGTTGTTTTTGATGTACACTACATTTGTAGACATAGTGGATTACATAGAGGCACGATCATGTAAAAATGGGGCCTCCTTGGCTATTACAAAGCTCTAACATGAAAGCTAACATGAACCCCCCCTGGGATTCGACTGCATTAGAGAATAAGTGATAATTAGGACACGTGGATTTAATGCATTTGTTGTTTTGCTGACAACCATCCAAAAAATGTGATTTAAATCGCAAACCTTGGATGGTTTTGCTAGGGTTCCACCAGTAATTACCACCTAAGTTCTTGATAACTACTGTAAACAGGCAGTGCAATCTCCATCGGATTCTCTCCAACGCATGTGCGCACCACACGCACACAATGCTGAAGAATGAGGTACACTGTACAGAATGTTGATTGTAATTCAACTGTCATTTATTGTGGCCATTGTACACTGTGGTTGTAGGCTGGAAATGAATTCTCTTTGGGATATGACAACTATACTTGGGACCTGGGATTGTTTTTCTTTTAGTCCAATGGCTCATTTAAAATGCACAAATATGCAATTTTATTTTCATCTTTGTCTGTTCCACTAATGTGACTGCTTTTATAAAGGTATTGCATGTTGTATTGCTGAGCTGCCCAGATTTAATTAGAAGTAGCGAGTATCACTGTTGTACTGTCACAGACGGAATAGAAATTACTGTTTTGTGAATAGTGTTCTTTCTGTGCAGGACATGTAGAAAATGAAGAACAGTACACGCAAGCACTAGAGAAGTTTGGCGGTAACTGTGTCTGTCGTGATGATCCTGATCTAGGAACAGCTTTTCTGAAGTTTGCTGTCTTCACTAAAGAGTTAACTGCGCTTTTCAAAAATCAGGTAAGGCTGTAAACTTTAAACCTCTGCATCTAAAATCTTGACAAACTGGCTTGACGGTCATACTTATACATATAAAGAGTGAAGCAAGTGCTAGCCCCAACTGTTCTGGTTTTTTACCAGCATGAAACTGACCATTGAATATCTTCCAGAAAGGAGTAACCTGTTGATTTCAACACAAAATCGGTGTTGAATACTATTTCGGTGTTGAGGTCAAATCATGATTCCTGTTTATATCTCTTCATATTCTTCTTGGTACCAGCTGACACTAATCCAGGAAGAAACAATTTTATATTGCCATCTTTATTATTCAGATTGTGGCATTAAATCTTTTAATAACAAGATCTGGCAATTTTCTCACAAAAAGAGGTACCAAGTGATGGACAGCATAGAGTTTTCTGAGTGTAAGGCTGACAGCCAGAGATGATCTTATTTCAATTTTATATATTGTATTAATTGACCACAATGTGGTCTCCTCTGCATTGGGAGACCAAACATATATTAGGTGAGTGGTTTGCAGAACACCTCCTATCAGTTGCAAGCACGATCTCAAGCTTCTAATTGTCTATCATTTTAATTCTCCTTCTTGCTCCCACTCTGATCTTTTGTGCTCAACTCTTGCAGTGTTTCAATGAAATTCAACATAAGCTCATGGAACAGCACTTCATCTTTCAACTGGCCACTTTACAGCCTTCTGGTCTCAATATGGAATTCATCAATTTTAGGTCCTTTTTTTGCTGGCTTTAGCTTTTCTCTCTCATTTCTCTTCATTTGCTGCTTTTGGGCAGCAGCTGGTCATCATTCTACCATTCACACTTTCTCTAGTCACATATTTTGTTATGTGCCCTGTTGCCATTCCCTACGGTAGTCATGATGTGGAGATGCCGGCGTTGAACTGCGGTTAAACACAGTAAGATGTCCAACTGTTGGACTTTAACCTGGTGTTGTGAGACTTCTTACTGCCGTTCCCTACACCATGAATCTTTATCATTTAATCGCTCTTACTTTTCACTTTATCACAAACCTTCCTTTTTACTTCCTTTACCCCACCCCTCCATACACGCCCTGTTTCAGTTGTTTTAAAACCTATTACATCTCTAACTCTTCCCAGATGGTCTTCCAGATCTTAAGTGGGCACCATTGCTGGACCCTGCACCATTCCTCTTCTTTTTATATGGTTATACATCTGGAGGTAGTTTGCAGCACAAGACTGAGTGTTGGGGTAAATAAGTCAAGCACATTAGTGACTGCAGATCCTGTTTGAGATAAAACGGTGAGATAATGCTACCTTATATTGGTGGAGATGATTTTGGTGAAGAATACGTAGAAAAGTGTTCCCTGTGGATGGAAAGGGTGTATATTAGATTAAAAATATCATTTTTCCCAGCATTATGTTTTTAAAAGGCTTTGAGGAAAGTGGCACCCGTTATGTGTTTGGAGACAGCTATTGATGTCTATTCAGGAATTATGTTAGCAGCACCCCACACATGTCTTATTAAACAGTCAGTAAATAATTGTTGGTGAAATACTAAGTCTTGATACCTTTCCAAAGTAAACTGCAAACTCTGTACACAAACTGAACATTATTGGTGTGGAGCCCTGGCTTATTTCTAAATATTGTGTAAATAAGTAGATTACATGTGTTTAAGGGATGACTTTTTTCGTTTTCCCTTTGCCTCAGTGCTGGACAGGAACCTGTCAAGGTCCAGGCACAGCAGGATTTCCTGTCTCGGTCCTATAACAAGGCTGGAATGCATTTTTGTCAGCAGGAACCAGAAGATCCCCATGTGCCAGAAACTAAGGCACTTAGCTGTTTGATTTTTTTTTAGCTTGCTTTTGGTATCTTCCTGTAAACTGTATGCTATTTCCAGGGGCACTCCTATGACTAGGTGCCCAAGACAATAACTGCAGCAAAAGATGCAGAAGGCCTGGAATGCCCACATTATGCATGTTGTTGCTTTTTTAACCCTTTGACTTGGAATATGATGCAACTATGTGCATGAGGGAGAGAAAGCAAACATTTTGCACATCAATGAATTTCAAATTATAAGTCCAATTTCCATCGTTCAGATTGTTAAAATGGTAAAGATGCTGAAAGGTTCTATCTCAATCCACCGCCTTTTGATCGTGAAAATCTTTGCCCACTCCTCCTCCTCCTTCCCCATCCCCCCCCCCCCCACCACCAAATACCAAGTGTTTGCCAAGAAATTCACACAATATTTTGGTCTTCAATTTTGTATTCGCCTCCCATTAAACCCTTAACTCACCCCTTCCAAATGTGTTTAATAGCTGAAAAAGTACTGTGGTAGCATGGCTCTTTTAAAGGGCAATCGCCGAGGGCCACGTGATCGGGCCGGACCCAATGGAGTGTTGAGGTGGGAAGCCGAGCCAATCGGGCACGTAGGGGCATTGCCCAGGTTGGGGAAGATCCTCAGTTGGAGCCAGGGAGGAGTGGCATTGTTAGTTCTATCAGACCCTTGTTTGTAAATACTTATTTATTGTTGGCAATAAATCCTTTCTTACTTTGAGCCATACCGAGTAGCCCTCATACATGGGTACATGGGTGACGAGGAAGAACTTTCAAAATTATTGTATGCAGCTAGAGGGGGAGGAGACTTGAGCGTCAAAACTACAAAGAAGCAAGGCACGTTAAAATGCCTTTGATTGGAAAGATTGACCATTTAACATAAGTGGAAAACTGGAGACAGTATATTGAAAGGCTGCATTACTTTTAGCAAATGAAATAACAACCGGAGAAAAATAAAAGGTTATTCTGCTCACACTCTGTGGCCCACAGACTTGCAGCTTAGTGAGAAGTTTAACATCGCCTGATGCTCTAGACACGCAAGGCAGAATTTTATGAAAAAATTTCTAAATACCGAAGAGTGTGGAAGAAGGAGAGAATCACGCCAATTGTTTGGATGAGTCACGAGTTGCAATTGTATGGCACTTAAAGAGAGCCCAGATGTGATTCTTGCTGGTGGCGGGGGTGGTGGGTGGATCCTGCTGGTAAATCCAGCTACTGACTTCTAGGGGCGATCTCTTGTCGCTTACACCCCCACCCCCTAGTCATCATCCCCCTCCCCCACTTATTGCCACTCGTGCAGAGTCCCCCCCACTCCAATCGCCACCCCCACTGATCAACCCTTCCTCTGCAGAATTCTGGGAGATCTCTTAAACTGGCAGTCAACACTGATTGCGGCCACAGTCATAAGGGAGCAGGCATTTCATTGCTTTCAAAAAAAGCCAACCATTGAGACTGAACAAGTCAGGAACCATATTGTCTACATATATAGGAGAGACAATGAAGACCATAGGGTCAGCAACAGTTACCGTGTTCGACAAGAACCAAATGCAACAGCTACCTGTCCTGGTTATTGAAGGGCACTGACCTTGCCTAATGGACCATGATTGTTTAAACAGATAAAATGAAATTGGTTGGAAATATTAAACCTATGGGATGAAGGTTTCCCTGAGCTGCTGTGTAAATATTCCAAGATCTTCCAAATGAGCAAAGACATATAAGGGGAGCTAAAGCCAAAATATATCTGAATCCTGATACAATGCCTACATTTTTTCAGGCTCACCCAGTGCCTTAGGCACTTCATCATAAGTTTGAAGTTGAGCTCAGAAGACTTGAAGATTTAGGTATTATAAAGCCCTTACAATTCTCTGAATGGGCTGCACCCATAGTCCCTCTCCTCAAACTGGATCATACTTTAAGAATTTGTGGGAATTATAAATTAACAGTCATTGAGGAGCTGATATAGACAGATACCCCATTCCTAGAATTGAAGACCTTTACGCCAAAGTAGCCAGGGGTTTAAAATACGCCAAATTAAACCTGAGTCACGCCTACCAGCAGCTGGAGTTGAATGAAGATTCAGAGGTTGGTTACTATCAACACCCACAAGGGTTTATACCAACATACACATTTACCTTTTGGAGTCTCATCAGCTTGTGCCATTTTCCAGAATATGATGGAACGTTTATTACAAGGCATCTCTAATATAGTGATTTATCTTGTAGCTCTAATTACAGGAACCTCACCTGAGGAACATAGACCAAACTTGGAGGAATTTTTGAGCAGATTTAAAGAGGCAGGTGTCAGGTTGAAGCAGGAGAAATACACTTAGGCAAACGAAGTTGCATTTTTGGGTTTTAAGGTAGATGCAAAAGGTTTACATCTTTTGGTAGATAAAATTTAAAGCCATTAAGGAGGTTCCACAGCCAAAAAACACATCAGAGTTAAAGTCATTCCTCAGAATGGTGAATTATGGTGGTAAATTTTTATAAAACATGTCTATCACTTGAGCCCCACCTCACCAGCTGTTAAAGAAACATCAGTGTTGGAGGTGGGACGAAGAACAAAAAGAAGCGTTCACAAAAATAAAACTGATTTTGCAGTTGTCGGTACTGTTGGTGCGCTTTGATCAAACCAAGCCATTGGTAGTTGTGTGATGCATCACCGTATGGAGTGGGAGCAGTTTTGTCCCACAGGATGCCTGATAGAGTAGAAAGGCCAATCACTTTTGTTTGAGAACATTATCAGAGGCAGAAAATTGTATTCCCAGATAGATAAAGAAAGCTTGGCGGTCATTTATGCAGTCAAAAAGTTTCATCAATATACTTATCCACGACATTTCATAATAGTATCGGATGACAAACTGTTGATACATTTATTCAGAGAAGGTAAGTCAGTGCTGCCAATTGCATCTGCAAAGGTATAGAGGTGGGCTATATTGTTAGTAGCATACAGTTATACGATCCAACATCGCCCAGGAACATTAATATCAAATGCGGATGTGCTTAGCCATTTGCCCTTGCCGCTGTCAGTATCGTCACCACTGGTCCCACAAGAGATAGCGCTGGCGCTGCACTTGCTAGAGACTTTGCTGCTTCAGCTAATCACACAAAGATCTGGACTGAAAGAGAACTAGTGTTGTCAAAAGTTAAGAGGATGGTGATGCAAGGTTGGAGATATGGGAAGTCAGAGCTGTTTAAACCCTCCCAACAAAGAAGAACATAGATAACATTGAGGATAGTGTTGTTGCGGTTGTGGGGGCTCGTGTTATAGTCCCACACCAAGAAAGACGACTTTTATTACAGGAATTGAACAATTCATTTCCAGGGCAAAACAGGAAGAAAGCACTCACCCAAAGATATGTTTGGTGACTGGGCACTGGTGGGATGCCATTGAGGGACATGGTTAGATATGATATTCTTAGATTTGGCAGGAAGGCTTCCCAGAAGGAAAACCATGACTCGAGGGGGGGAAAAAGACAGTTTTCCAAGTTGATGATTTAGTCCTGGTTAGAAACTTTGCAGCAGGACCAACATGGATGCTGGAAAGATTGTGAAAAGAACAGGACACGGTCTCCCATGTCTTAGAGGTACAAGATAGTCGCATCAGGAAACATGTAGACCATCTGAGGGGGAGAGCAGGACTTGATACAGGGAATCAACAGCCAACCCCTGCAGTAGATTGGGGTTCACCAGGATTGGTTACTGGGATCCTGTTTGTAAATGTGGAACTTCACGGAGCAGCCAGCAGTTTCTGTAACTGAAGAGACAGCAGCCACAGAGGAGGATCTTGACCCCGGATTGATGAGTTTCCTTTTGCGAATACTCATTTCCAGAAGAGCACACCACAGATTTGATAAGCTCTACCAGAGACCAGAAGTCCCTGGACTGACTTAAACTTCCTGGGGTATTCCTGATGTCCTTTGTAAATTGCTTGCCTATGTTAATAATCTTTTTGTGTTCATCCATAGGTGATTTCAGGAGTTGTGGGAGAGGTGTGTGGTAGCATGGTCACTTTAAGGGGGCGATCCCTGAGGGCCATCTGATTGGGCCAGAGCTTATGGAGTGTTGAGGTGGGAAATTGAGCCAATTGGATGCACAGGGATGTATCCTGGATCGGGGACGATCCTCAGTTGGAGACTAGAAGGAGTAAAGAATAGTCACATTGTTAGTTCTGTCAGACCCTGGTTTGTAAATAATTTTTATCATTGGCAATAAACCTTTTTATACTTTGAGCCACATCGAGTGAGACTCAATTTATTGCAAGTATGATCTAAACAGGAACAAATAAGCTTCAAATTATTGTTGTGAAAATCTTTCCTAGCAAGCTGTAATGCTCTTTTAAATTGTGAATGTGAAGTAATTAATATGAATTCATTAGTATAGTTATATGATGTAACTTCTGAAGCATTGTACAATCTGAAGTGCATGCAGGGACTTTATATAATTGCAGAACATGGGGAGGTCAACTGCTATAATTGTAGCATTTAACATCCAATATTTATCATCTCTCAGATTCAGAATATGAACAATATCATCACTTTTCCTCTGGACAGCTTACTGAAAGGAGACCTAAAAGGAGTTAAAGGGGTAAGAATTTAGTATTATTACATTGTAACCCTCCATAAAACAGAAGAATTGCTTTCAATTTAAGGAATTGTGAACAATATAGAATATTTTGTTTAACCAGTCCCATATAGCAAAGATCCATGGGACTATGGATCAGAAGACCAGTTAGAATGCTAGTTTGTTTTTCATGTTGTTGCTTTTGCATGTAATGTGCAGAATATTGTCAAAAATCTCAAGAATCATAGAATCCCTGCAGTGCAGGAGGCCATTCGGTCCAGCAAGCCTGTACTGATGACAATCCCACCCAGGCCCTATCCTGTAACCTTACATATTTACCCTGCTAGTCCCCCTGACACTAAGGGGCAATTTAGCATGGCCAATCAACCTAACTCGCACATCTTTGGACTGTGGGAGGAAACCGGAGCACTCAGGAAACCCACGCAGACACGAGGAGAATGTGCAAACTCCACACAGACAATCACCCGAGGCCAAAATTGAACCTGGGTCCCTGGTGCTGTGAGGCAGCAATACTAACCACTGTGCCGTAAATATTTGCCCAGCTACAGGATCTTGAATTAATCCATTTCCAAACTTACATAGAATTGTACATCATAGAAATGTGCCTGCACCCATATTCATGCTTTGTATGAACCACTCCACATCTGATGTCTCCTCAGCTTATCAACATATCACAGAAATATAGGAACAGGAGTAAACTATTCAGTTCCTTGAACCCATGCTGCCATTCAATGCGATCATGGCTAATTTGTATGCTAACTTCATCCATTGTCCTTGGCTCCATATCTCTTCATAGACCTTGAATGTAAAATTAATTAAGCCAGCATCTTCTGCTTTTAGTGGGAGAAATTTCAGTACTATACCATTCTGGCCTGAATCTTGTGCTCATCAGGCACGGCCAGAAGCCAGGTGGACATGCCCAGTGTCGCCTCTTGCGATTTCATGTGCTGTCGGGTATGCGCCTGCTCAAATGACAAAATTCTGGCCTTTGTGTGTGAAGGTTTATTTCCTAATTTCTTTCCTGAACTGGCTCTGATTTTAAGGTTATATTCACTTTTCCTGGACTAACCCACCAACAGAAATTTTTTTTTCTGTATCGATCCTCCCAATTTCTTTCAAGAAATGAAAAAACTCAAATCAAATTACCCCTTAACATTCTTTATTGTTATATTCCTTCCGCATATTCTTATCCAATTTTCCCACAAATGCATCTATACTAATCACTTCAGCACGTCCATCTGGCAGTGGGTTCCACATTCTCACTGTGTTCCCCTAAATTCTTAAAAAGGCATGCATTTTTAGCCATATTTACTCATCGCTTCCAGAATATTATTGATGAGTTAATAAATGGCAAAGTTTGAATGGTGCTTTCTGCTGCATTTTCAACTTCGATTTACCAAGTTTAATTTCACTTTACAATCCAGAGGGAAATTCATTCAGAGTATATTGCTCATTTGTTAAAAAATTACATAAAATGAATGATAACAATAAAAGCAATACTTTAAATATGTATTAAAAACTATTCCAATGCATTAAAATGATCAGTCAGTCCACCCTGACTGCATCTTCATATATCAAATTCTTATTAAAAGCCCTTATAGAGAAGGCACAAAGAAGTTCAGGAATTTGTTTGGAGGCATCTGAGGGATTGTAGCCTTTTCCCTGACCACAACCAGCAGTAATACTGAAACAATGGGTGATTCTCATTGTTCATGACACTCTTTTGTCAAAATTCTTTAAAAGCAGATTTAGTCATGGAAAATCTGCTCATCGAATGCCGTTCCTGCTGGTTCAATAACTCTACACCTAGAGTTTACTTTCCTGGCGAGGTCATTACCAGGCAAGACATCCAAAAAGGATAGCATTCCCAACCACAGCAGTATAGAGCAGTTTAATGATTGTAGGATCTACTTGAAAGGATTTTAATTTTCTGAAGTAGCATAATTGTGTATGTACATCAGCCACCACATCTGTGCATTGTTCCCTCCATTTCAACTTAACTATGTACTTGTAATTGTTTAAATGCCCACATCGTGAATCTTCACAGAAACAATATAATTAACTGGATTTTTCCTCAAGTCTGTAACTAGTTCTTTTGTCTTGTTTTCCATTTAGTTATTGACCATTGTACAAACTTTTCCACCGAATTCCTATGGTTTCCTTGAGACCCGCAAGTACTGTATCATCACTATAGTTAAGGATCATTACGTTGACCATATCGTAGATTTGCAAGTTATTGTCCAATTGAGCAATAACTTCAAGCCTCCAAGGTAGAATATAAAAATGAAGAAAACCAAAATGCATGGAATATTGCATTTGATGAAATAAGCAATTTGATTTGGTCCATTATCTTTTAGTATAAATTGACATTTGAGGCCTTTCTAATCAAAGTTGCGTCATGTCTAGTATTATCTACTAAACAGTGGTCCTTCATAAAACTAGTGTCATCCAGGTTATTGAGCAAATAGCTTTGCCAGATTCTTAAGATCATCATTAAGAAACAGATTTTGTTGATGGAACGATTTGTACAAGTGTTTTGCACTCTTGATGATTTTGAAATGACTCCATTGCAGAGCAATGATTGGATTTGCTTTCAGGTGAGTATATTTGGAAGAGTGAGTTCACATTGTGACCAAGTCATAGGAACAGATTGTGTTCTTAAAAGGGACTTGATCGAATATGAAAATATTACATCAGTATTGTAATGATCTGGATGACATAGGAGTACACAATAAGTAGGATCAGGTGTAGACCATATGGCCCTTTGAGCCTGCCCTGCCTGATCACAGCTGATCTTGTCTCAACCACATTTTTCATTAAATGGTGCTTGTGCCCCTGATGAATCAAATGCTCCACCTTATTTTCTATGTGTTAGTATATTTATTTTGTTTTTGAAGACATTTGATCTATTTGCCAGACATCAACTTTTTGGTTGGGTTGATTTGCATTTCTTGCTTATCATGCAGTATTTAATGGAGATGGAAAATCTGTTTCTTTTAGTATGGTGGTGCAGCATTGAAGAAAGTGGTAGTGGTTAAGGTGGAGGGCAGGGTGGAAATGAAATGAAAACTGTATGCTTGAGAGGACGCCTCCGGTTTGATGTGGCAACCTTTTACAGCAAAAAAAAATGTCAAAGAAAGAAACAACAAATTTCTGGATTGAAAATTTCATTTGCTAAGTGACTTTGACATCTGCAGGAAAAATTAAGCCAACAGAATTAGAGGCCGTTATATTAATTATTTTGGTAGCAATTGTATGGCGAGTGCAGTAGATTATCAAAGATATTTAGGTTTTCTTTTCAGTCTGTGAATTGAAGGTCTTATGCCATCTGGTCACTAAAATTGTAAATTTGTGTTCTATGAATATATTTTGCTTATTGAAAAATAAATTTATAAATAGGTTTAGTTGACCAATTTAACAAGCCACCATTTTAAAAAAGCTGCTTTCAATTCTCTAACCCCCTTGGGCTGAGTAGAGCTACTCGTTTTTTATTGTTACTTGTCAATTGGAATGGTTCATGGGTATTTTATCTGCAAACATGCATTTACACAGTGGCATATATTAAATGGTTTATAAATTTGCATGAGGAAACAGTTAAATGTATACTGTTTAAAAGTGTAAGATGACAGATGTTAGCAGCTGTTTTAACACAATTGTGCACTTTTCTCCAGAGGTGAATTTGTGTGAACCAATTTACATTGGGCTCACTCAGAGTTGAAATTTAGATTTGAACGCAATGGAATTGCCCATATAATGAAAAAGAGCCAGGGAAATAAACTTTACTGTATGCATGCAGGCTCAAGAAGAACAGAAATGTTTAGCTCTAATTTTTGCTGACGATTCTATTTGAAATAGATCATCATTAAATTTTCAAACCACCTTGAGGTTTTAAAATTTATTCTTGCACAAGATGTGTGCGTCACTTGTTGCCCATCCCAAATTGCCCTTGAGAAGGTGATGGTGAGCGCCACCTTGAACTGCTGCAGTCCATGTGATATAGGTATTTCACACAACTGTTAGTTTCAAGTCTGTGTAGCTTGAAGGGGAACTGGATTGTGTACACACTGCTGTCACTATGCATTGATGGTGGTGGGAGTGAATGATTTAAGGTAGTATATGAGATGTCAATAAAGTGATCTGCTCTGTGCTAGATGGTGTCAAACTTCTTGAGTGTTGTTGAAAGTGCACTCATCCAGGCAAGTGTCCTGACTTGTGCGTTGTAGATAGTGGACAGGCTTTGAGGAGTCAGGAACTGAGTTACTTGCCACAGGATTCCCAGTCTCTGACCTCTTGCAGTGAACACAGTAAGAAGTCTCACAACACCCCAGTCCAACGCCGGCATCTCCACATCATGCTCTTGCAGTTACAGTTCAGTTCAGTTTCTAGTCTGTGATAACCCCAGCATATTGATAGTGGGGCATTCAGCATTGGTTATACCATTGAATGTCAAGGGGAAGATGGTTAGATTCTATCTTGTTGAAGATGATAATTGCTTGGCATTGTGTGTTGCAAATGTATTGAGGTGATTGCAATTAGAAAATATTGACTATCTAGTGAAAATATTTATTTGACTTTTGTCCTTTTGTCCTGGCAGTCATAAATGATATTCAAGAAAAATGATACAAGGGTATTTATATCTTAATAGAAATAGGAACGAGCGTATACCATATGAGGCCTCAAGTCTGCTCAGTCATTCAGTGCAGTCATGGTCAAAGATCAACTTCAACTCTACTTTGTAGTCATTTTCTTTGATTTCCTGAAAGACCAAAAACAATCCATCTCAACCTTAAACTATTCAATGATGACATCTGGATTAGAAAATTCCAAAGATTCACAGACTAGTGTGAAGCAGTTTCTCCTTATCACTGTCCTACATTATTGGCCCTTATTCTGAGACTGTGCCCCATTGTTCTAGAGCCAGGCAAAACAACCTCTATGTTTATCTATCAGGCCCTTTCAGAATCCTGAATGTTTGTTTAATTTCTCATTCTTCTAAGCTCCACAGTTATAGGTCTAATTTATTCAGCCTCTCATCAAGAACCAGGTGCAGTGAAGGTTCATTAAATATGTCCTTTCTTAAATATGAAGACCAAAAATGCATAGTACTCCAACTGTGGTCTCACCAAAGCCATCTATAATTGTAGCAAGACGTCACTACT
Source organism: Mustelus asterias (assembly GCF_964213995.1). Lineage (NCBI taxonomy): Eukaryota > Metazoa > Chordata > Chondrichthyes > Carcharhiniformes > Triakidae > Mustelus > Mustelus asterias. The sequence continues at coordinate 106,351,342 of NC_135805.1, read as the reverse complement.
GTTATACTCCAGTTACTTTGCAATAAAGGCCAATTTGCCATTAACCTTTCGACGTGTTTGCTGTAACTGGATGTTATATTTTCTTGCTAACGTTTTGTGTTCCTTGTACATCCCTCTGAACATCAATATTTACACACAATATTCTGTTTTTCTTACCACCAAAGTGAATAACCTCACTTTCCCACATTATAGTCCTTTGTCTCCTTGTTACATACTCACTTAAACTGTCTAATCTCTTTGCAGCCTCTTTGTATCCTCTTCACAGATTAAATCAGACCTAATTTTATATCATTAGCAAATTTAAATAAATTACACACAGTCTCTTTGTCCTAGCCACTAATATAGATTGTAAGCAAAGGCGGCCCTTGCACTGATCCTTGTGTCTCCACTAGTCACTGCATGTCAACTTGAAAATGTCCCAGTTTCCCTGCTCCCTGCTTCTCGTTCATTAACGAGTCTGCTATCCATGCTAATGGATTATCCAACTCCATGAACCCTTACCTTTTGTGTGGCATCTTATCAAATGCCTTTTGGAAATCCAAGTACGCTGTAGCTTCTAGTTCACTTTTATCTATGCTACTAGTTGCAGAATCAATAACTCTAATAAATTTGTTTTGCAAGATTTCCCTTTTGTAAAACCTAGTGACTGTGTCTGATCTTGCTAAGTGGCCTGTAGTCCCCTGTTTTCTCCCACATTTTTGAATCATGGAGTTGCATTTGCTAACTTTTGTACTCCATTCATCTATAGGATCTTAAGAAGCCCTTTGATAAAGCTTGGAAGGACTATGAAACAAAAGTGTAAGTATGGAATTTTTTTCCCAGTAGCAAGTTATTTATTTGCAGAACTGTTCTGTAATATGAACTATACATGGGTGTTCAACAGAAATTGCAACATTTGATGTATTGCTTTAATGGAAAACAATGTTTTTCTAATTGAGGATGTAAGCTGTGTGGATCGATCATGTTATAGTCACAGTTTTTTTATGAAGTGTGATACTGAATGAAAGAAACCTCTTGATGGTCTTTTCTGAGTGACATTTCTAAGATGTGGAGATGCCGGCGTTGGACTGGGATAAACACAGTAAGAAGTCTCACAACACCAGTTTAAAGTCCAACAGGTTTATTTGGTAGCACGAGCCATTAGCTTTCGGAACGCTGCCCCTTCATCAGGCGAGTGGGAGTTCTGTTCACAAACAGGGCATATAAAGACACAAACTCAATTTACAAAATAATGGTTGGAATGCGAGTCTTTACGGGTAATCAAGTCTTAAAGGTACAGACAATGTGAGTGGAGAGAGGGTTAAGCACAGGTTAAAGAGATGTGTATTGTCTCCAGCCAGGACAAGAGATGTGTATTGTTTCCAGCCAGAACAGTTAGTGAGATTTTGCAAGCCCAGTCAAGTTGTGGGGGTTATAGATAGTGTGACATGAACCCAAGATCTGACCGGGATTTGAAGTGGCTTGTGCTACCAAATAAACCTGTTGGACTTTAACCTGTTTTGAGACTTCTTACTGACATTTCTAAGACGTGGCAGATTGTCTATATAGATTGGGTGGTAATCCATGAGCACTTTAAAGAGTGAGAAATTGTTGCGAAATACAGAGGGGAAGGAAACCAATAAATACATTATTAAACACTTCTTTTAAATTCTAATATAGTGACAGGATAAAAAATTTTGCTTGTGAAATTATATTTTCTATTGCATGTAATTTACTGATTGTCCATTAACTCAACTGACAGATAAATGCTAAACATTAATCCCAGTAAGTGATATTTTAACAAACTTTACATTGACTTATTTTTGGGGATGAATCGTTGGATGTGAAGCCTTTAGCTCTGGTACAGCATTTATATCACTCAGTTGGTCCTCATTTTTGTTTAAAGCACAAAGACAAGTTAGGATCAAGGACAATTTTGAGTATATCTAAAATAGTTTAAAATATTTTATTTTAAGAATTAGCATAAGTGGGCTACAATTAGATTGCAAGGATTTATTCTAAGTATTGTTACTAACAGGAATACAAATGTTTAAAGCATTCATCATAGTTTGCTTGTGGCTTTACAATTCAAGTCATTTTGAAGTTTACTTGATGTCTCAAGTTTAAAAAATAGTGGTTTATTCATGTTTAATGTGTTTATAACTATATATATATATATTGTGCTGATCCCCAAAAGCAATTGATGCACTCCATTTTTTAATAACTAGCAAAACATCCCATACCACTGTCTTTTTCAACTTTGCTATATTGCAGCAATTTTGCGATGAATTGGCCTTTCATCTTTCATAGCATCATGCCTTTAGATAATCTTGTTATTGTAGATGACTTGCCAGCTTTTATATTCGGTTGATTGAGGAATAAATATTGGGCAGGCCATTAAGGAAAACTATCTGGGTCTTCTGTGAAATTACGTTTTTCATTAGCACATGTTTCTTTTTAAAAGTTTTTTATTCTTAAATTGGCTCATGGGTGCGTATTAGAGGCCCTTGGGTGACCAATTAATGGCCACTTCATGGCATCCTCCTGCCGCTGCTAGAATTGGGCAGTACTAACTGTCCTTGATGCTACTGGCAAAACCGGGCGGACTGGTGGTTGGATAAAGGGGGAGAAGTGTGCCTTCTCTTCAAGGCCCCTGTGCCCAATAGAGGCCACACAATAGAAAATCATTCATAGCAGTCAGCATTTCAGAAAGGAAGATTACGTTTGACAAACCTGGTGTCGTAGATTTCTTTGAGGAAATGACAGATAATGGTGGACAAGGATATTGAAGTGGATGTGATGGTGGACAGGGATATTGAAGTGGATGTGGTGTATATGGACTTTAAAATGTATAGAGCTATGTGTACTTTAAGTGAAAGCTATAGACAATCATAAGCATTTAGGGATTCAGAATCACTAGACATTAGAATCAACATCTCAAAGTGAGTGGGGTCAATTAATGTGTCTGCCTTTGAAACTAAGGATTTACTAGATTTTGAGATTTGAAGGTTAAACTGGAAAAATGTAATCTCATTTTTAATATGACTGCACTAATATTGTTTTGTTTGCAGTACAAAAATTGAAAAGGAGAAAAAAGAACATGCCAAACAACATGGTATGATCCGTACAGAAATAAGTGGAGCAGAAATTGCTGAAGAAATGGAGAAAGAACGAAGATTCTTTCAGTTACAAATGTGTGAGGTAAATCAATTCTGAGTAATTGTATCAGATATGTAATTAGGAAATTATTTGGTCAGCCATTGCTGTAATTTGCATGGCTGCTTGTGTTTCTTCTATCGTAACCTGTCAGATTAGATTTTGGACAATTAGCTGCTGATTTTTAAAATAAAAATGATATTACTGTCTTGTCGATTAATTGAAGCTTATTTGCATGCAGCTTCTGGTTGCATGTCTTATTTGTATGCAGCCTAAAAGTAAATTGTAGTCCTGTACAGTTTGTCCAAAGTAGTTTATATAATTGAAGCTTCATCCCAAACAGAGGTTTAAATTCCAAGTCCACTGCTTACTTCCTAGGGCAAATTGGGTGAATAAATCTATGTCCACTACTGCCTAGGAGTGTAGCATTTGGGTTAAATTAGCTGCCCTTTGGCAATAGCATTCTTTCCTCTTGGTTAGAAAGCTGTAGGTTCACATATCACAGTGGCGACAAATCTCGGGAGTATTACATTACTGAAGGTGCCATCTTTTAGATGGACCATTAAACAACGCCCTCTTAAATGAACTTAGAAGATCCCGACTCTAGTTTGAAGAAGAGCTGGTGTTCTGACCAATTTTATCCTCCAGACATCACTAAACACATTATTTGGTTATTATCTCATTGTGAATGTTGAGGGAATTGGCTGCCACTTTCCTACATTCCAATGGTGACTTCATTGGGAGTAAAGCTTTACAATGTCATGAGATTTTTGAAGTAAATTTTATAAATGCAAGTTTATTTAATTTTTTGTTTTTGTTCTTTAATTTCTACTCTTTTCTATCAGGACCTCGGAATGTTAGGTTTTCATACAGATTTCTGTCAGTTGCAGATTCCCATGGTTGCCTGGAATGGGAATTGCTGTGATTTTCTTGATTCGCACCTTCTTATCAAAAGTTTATTTATTCATTAGTGTCACAAGTAGGCTTACGTTAACACTACAATGAAGTTACGGCCACACTCCGGCACCTGTTCAGGTACACTGAGGGAGAATTTAGTGTGGCCAATGCACCTAACCGGCACATCTTTCAGACTGTGGGAGGAAACCAGAGCACCCAGAGGAAACCCATGCAGGCGGGGGAGAATGTGCAGACTCTCCACCGACAGTGACCCAAGCCGGGAATTGAACCCAGGTCCCTAGCGCTGAAAGGCAGCAGTGCTAATCATTATGCCACTGTGAACAGCCTGACACTGGAGTGAACCTAGTGTACAGATTGGCACAGCCACACACTGGGACCCACCTCAGGTTGCTAATGTGGATCCCCTGTAAATTCCAGTATCCTGGCCCACTTAAAGTAGGGGTAATTGGGCTGACCTTGAATGAAAAAATAATTTCCCTGCCTAGTGGTGGCAACTGCAGATACCATCTTCAGTGGGTGCTCAAGTTATGCCCATGATTGTATAAATTGAGACTGTGCTCTGATCTCAGATACTACTTTCATGCGATGTGGGCGTCACTGGCAAGGCCAGTATTTATTGCTCATCCTTGATCGCCTTGAGAAGGTGTTGGTCAGCCATCATCTTAAACCAGTTGCAGTGCATCAGGTATACCATAGTTCTGTAGGAACTACCATAGGAAGGGAATTCCAGGATTTTGTTCCCGCAGAATCAGGAATGAAAGTTATGAGCACTTGCTCTCTTGTATTTCTAGTGGAGTAAGGCTAAGGATTTTCAGCCAAACAACTCCTATTTTTATAAATGCTGGTAAATCCACACTAAGTTGTATTAATGTGCAACATTTTGGGTCATTTTCTTAGTAAATCGGCTGATCAACATATGGTTATGTGATTATTTGTAATATCTCATTAGCAAATGTTGACTTTAAGCAAAATTTTTCCTTGATTGTTGAATCATTATAAATCTTCTACTTCAAAATATTTTTTCTACAGTATTTGCTTAAAGTCAATGAGATCAAGATTAAGAAAGGTGTTGATTTACTCCAGAACCTGATTAAATATTTCCATGCACAATGCAAGTAAGTTTTTGCTTTTTCCTTCTTTTAACAAAAAATTGTAACTTTTTTGATTACATGTTGAATTCTGTTAATAGAATTTATGCTGTTTTTACTTCTAAAATCTGTCTCCTGCTCAGTCAGTTTATTACATTGCTATGCAGATAATTTATAGTTAAGATGAATGGTGCATTCTAGTTTAACTATTTAGTAACAGTTTCTTTCAGGATGGCTTGAAGGCTGTAGAAAGTTTAAAACCCTCCATGGAAAAGCTGGCAACAGATTTGCATGCTGTAAGTGCAATTATTACTGTGATTAAAACTGTATCTGCCTTTTCAGGAAGTTTGCAAATTACTCTTGTTCATTCATATGATCATTACCTGTAGACTTGACTACTTTAATATATTCCTGGCTGGAGTCTCACATTCTACCCTCTAATTTTGAAGTCATCCAAAACTCTGCTGTCCACATCTTAACTCATAGGAAGTCCCATTTTTCTAATACCCCTTTGCTCGCTGATCTACGCTGGTTCTTGGTCAAGCAATATCTTGATTTTAAAATGCTCATTCCTGTGGTTCAAATCCCTCCATAGCCTTGCCCATCTAAACTTCCAGCGTCACAAACCTCTGAGATATCTTAATCGAGCGAACATTGGCTGTGCCCACAATTGAATAGGCCCAAGCTTTGGAATATCTCTCTACCTCACTTGCCTCCCTTAAGACACAACCTATAACTTACCTCTCTGACTAAACTTTTGATCTTCTAACTTAATGTTTCCTAATGTGGCTTGATGTCATACTTTGTTTTATGGAGCTCTTGTGAAGCACCACGGCACATTTTATTACAATAAAAAGACTATATGAATACAAATTTTTGTTGTTGTGAGGACTTAAGATATATAAAACCAAGATGTACAGGTTTCTGGTTAGATTTCTGGTTTCTGATTACCTCAACAAGCAAGATTTTGTTCCTATAATTGACCTTGCTCAGTGGACTAGAGGGAAGGGGGAAATCTGCTCTTGAACACTTCCCAATAGTTATTGCTGTGAATGCGCCTAAATGAATTTCAGAGCAGGGCTAGGTTTGGCCATGTTTTCCATGGTTTAAGCCTGGAGTTTCTGCTTTGTTTAGTTTTAATCACATGCAAATATAACCATCCTGGTTGTACCCAATTCTTTCAGATTCGCTTTGTGCATAGATGCAACTATGGGATTTGAATGGGCATCACAATTGTATAAGTGAAAAGTTGCATATATGTGATATTTGAAAGGGAAGAATTAAAATTAAAGTACGACAAATCCTTTTTTAAAAAAGTGCTGAAAGCTTACCCTCAAATGGCTTTGCATCACATCACTACCTTTTCCAAGGCTGAAGGGGACTGAAAAATAACAACAAAAATAAAAGGAAAATAAATCCTTTGGCTGCTGAGCTGGAGGTAATATTGCAAGAGGTGATGAAAGACCTTTGGTCTATTATACAATGCACAGCACTGTAGGATTGCCTCCAATTAGGTCAGCTGTGGTTTGCCGTCTTGTGATTGAATGTGGCAGCTTATGCTGCAGGGGTCTTTGGAGCTAATGGCGGAGCTCTGCATTTGCCTCTGTCCACCCAGGCCCTGAAAAGCCTGACAGCCAATGCCAGATTGATGAGCCAAGGCTGCTGAAATGCCAAGTAGAAATGGACTTCTAGACTATATTGAATTTTAATTATTATCCATTTGGTCAGCTAGTTGTCTTAATGCTCAAGGCTACCTGTCCTGATATTTGCTCGCCACTGAATCAATAGCAACATTATTTAGTTCCTTTAACATACTGAAATGCCTCAAGTCATTTCACATGCGTGTTAAAAGACAAAGTTAGACAAAAGGCAGATAAGATATTTGGGCAGAGATCGAGGCACAGCTGCCAATGGTGGAGCAGCTGAAATTGCAGCTATTTAAGAGGTTGGAATTAGCAGAGATGTCTTGGTGCCTTGAACAATTGGAAGAATTTAGGGGTAGGGAGAGACAGAGACATAGAGATTTGAAAACAAGAAAGAGAATTTTAAAGTCGAGATATTGCTTAACCAGGAGTTAGAGCAGGGTGAACGAACATGGGTTGATGGGTGAAAGTTTAAGGCACTGGCAATAAAGTTGTGAATAACCTCAAGGTTACAAAGGGTACAATATGGGAGGCTGGTCAGGAGTGCATGGAATAATCAAGTCTAGTGGTAAGAAAGGTGGGGTGGAGTTAGTTGATGTTATAGGTCTTGTACTAGGCTGTCTTAGCGATGGTGCAAATATGTGGTCTGATGCTTATCTCATGTTAGAAATGACACTAAGGTCTGGTTCAGTTGCCATGGGGAAGGATGGAGTCAGTGGCTAGGGTTTGTCATGGAGTTTATAGTGGAGACTGAATTGGATGAAATATCTGATGCTGGGCAAGCAGTCAGACAATTTGGAGACAATGGTAGGCTGAAGAGAAATGGGTGTTTTAGTGTGTGTTTAGAAACTGAAGCTGTGCTATTGGATGACGTTGCTGGGGGGCAACATGCTGAGGGGAAATAGGAGAGGGTCAAGAATAAGTCCTTGGGGGATACTAGAGGATGGTGAAGGAGTGGGAGGAGAAAATATTGCATGTGATTCTCTGGCTATGCCATGTAAATGTTTGCATAGGCTGGGGCAAGTTTCTTACCCATACCTCTTAACTGTTTCTATATTTGTGTACAGACTTGCAATGTATGTACGTGGGTGTAGTGTGTGATGAAATGTCCATTTGTGTGTTGCCAATTCTATAAAGTGATATGTGTCTTTAGTGTAACAAGGGTGCTTCTATCCTAAGGGTTCAATCTATATTTAATTAAGTGCATTAGCTTGGAGAAGAAAATCTCAAAAGTGTGAAGCATATGTGAATTAAATCATTCATTATTTGATAGCTCACTTGGTGCTACAGAATTAATTTGTGTATATACTACTTGTTGCATAGTTGAAGGAGGTGATTTTACCATGCCATTTTTTTCCTAAGTGCTGGGCGGACTTGCAAGTGGGAGACTTTCAGATCTGTCTTTTGGGCGTGTTTTCAGCCCCCCCCCACACACACAGACACACACAGACACACACACACGCATTAGCCCCCCCCTCCACCCACGAGACCCTGCAGAGTGGCAATGGGCCCGCCCCCAGCACTGCCTGGTGGGCATTGACAGTAAGAAGTTTAACAACACCAGGTTAAAGTCCAACAGGTTTATTTGGTAGCAAAAGCCACACAAGCTTTCGGAGCAAGAAGGGGCTTGGAGCTCCGAAAGCTTGTGTGGCTTTTGCTACCAAATAAACCTGTTGGACTTTAACCTGGTGTTGTTAAACTTCTTACTGTGTTTACCCCAGTCCAACGCTGGCATCTCTGCATCATGGTGGGCATTGCCCAGGTGTCAGGGTGGCACTGCCCAAGGGGCACCACCCCCTTGCCCTTGGCCTCCCCAGAGGGGCTTCAGTGGTCTCCAGTTCCACGGGCGAGGCCAAGTTAACTGTTCCCCCTTCATGGGGAGCATGTTTATTCCTCGCCGGTGCGAACCTTTCCTGGCGAGATCATAGGGGGGGGGGGGGGTGGCCGCAGACGAATGAGCACCAAGCTCACTAAGCAGATGTAAAACAGCATTATAATACATTTCCGTATATTGACCTACCTCCTGCCCATTTCTGACGGGAGGCTGACTGCGCTGGAAATCTGGCGTTCGTAAAATGGCACCGGTAGCGAAAACTGGTGCCAATCAAGCTAAGCTCTTTATGCCCGACTTTACCACCGCGTCGTGCCTAAAAATGTGTGCAACACGATGGTAAAATCGCTCCCAAACTGTTGGAAGTTGTGATTGTTAGCACTCACTTTAAACAGAAGATTTTTTTATTTTAAATTTTTAACCGCATTTTGAAAGTTACAAAGTCAGTGCTCAGAATGGACCGGGCAAACCCAAATCCATTCCTTGCTTGCTCCAAAAATCAAATTCAAAATCCAATTGAATCTAATTCAAAGTCTCCAAAAGGGAGACAAACAAGATCCAAGCTGATAAGATGAGGCTTTGCACCCCACCTTGGGCTTGATCTGATGTTTGATCTTGGCTAAAAGGCCAAGAAGCGAAAGAAGCTGGAAATTGATTAAATCGAAGTATGCTGGAGAATGCTAATTGCTTGCAATTAATTATTAAAAAGGATTGCAGATGTGAGGTTCATTCCCAATGAATTGCCTTGTGCCAAGTGGTTAGAATTTTTATCTTGGAAAACAGAATATGGGAGATTTTTTTTAATAACAAAAGCATCTACTTTATAGATTCCAATTTTTGTATAACTCATCCATCTAATCAAGAAAATCTTAAAAAAAAAAACCTCAACACGAATATAGAAGGCTGTGTTACGATGTGACTGCATCACCTAATAAAGGAGTTAGTGGGATTGAAAAAGAGCCTCTGGAAACCAAAATGTAGCCCCTGAAATTCAAATGGTAGTCCTCAGGAAAATCTCAAAAAATCTCTTGGGCGGGGGTGGGATATTAATTTTGAGCCTTGCGGCAGGCATGTCAAAAAGGATGAGGAGGGGTAGTTTGTCTTTATCGCAATTGCATAAGATGTAATTTATGATTTTGAGAGGTGCTTTGACACGGTGGCAGGGGTGGAAACCTGATTGTGTGAGAAATCTATACTCACCTTTGTTTTTTTCAGACCAGTATGCAATGTTCAGTCTCTTCTCACAAGGGCACATTCTACTTATTCAAATTTAGAGATTTATGGTGTATATTAACAACCTGGATTCAAGAACTCCTGAGCATACACAATTTAAAGTTTAACCAACTAGAACTATGCAACTAACCAGAACTATTTCCCATTATTTGTCCTCTTAGAATTACCCTACCTTGGATATTATCTTGCAGGGTTATCCAGAACTGATCCCAGACTCTTTTGGTGCTGTACCCCTCCAGATTCCATTAATAAGTCATTAGCTTTACCTTGGACTTTTGGAGACCTACTTGGTTTAGTTGTTAATTGAATCTGTCACAGTACCTTATATCGTAGGTCTCGAATTTTGTTATCCCCTATCTGGCAAACATTCAAAATGTTGTTACACGATGGATACTTAATCATTGACTGTTACAGTGCAGAGGAGGCCATTCAGCTCATCTTCACTAAGTTGCACCATTATCTTGATTAGTTTAATAACTCACTGAGCAGCATCATCAAATTATTGTCTTGCCTCTATCTCTAACGCAGATAATTGTAGAATTATAGAATGGTACATCACAGATGATGACCATTTGGTTCATTGTGACTATGTTAATTATATGGTAGAGTTATCCAATTAAGCCTAATCTCCCCTTTTTCCATAGATCTGTATTATTTTCCCTTCATGTCATTATCCAGTTTTCTTTATTTAAAATGTTACTTTTTAATTTCATTATGCTTTCAAGCAGTGCATTCTAGATCGTAACTTGCTACTTTTTGAAAAGAAGAAAGTTTCTTCATGTCACATCTGACCCTTTTGTCATCTTCGATCTGTCTCCTTTGGTTACCAAACTTTCCACTGCTAGAAACAGTGTGAATAAGGAAAAACTATCAATACTTTTCATGACTTTGAACACTTTTGTAAGATCTTCCCGTAAGCCTTTATTTTATATGGAGCATAAGCCCAATCTCTCCGCATAACTGAAGTCCTTTGTCACTGTTACAATTCTAATAAATCCTCTTCGCCCTATTTAAGGTTTTGCCATTTAAAAAAAAATACAGTGCCTGAAATTGGCCAGTAATAAAGCTGGGGTCTAAACAATATTTTAAAAAGGTTTAGACTAACTTCTTTACTTTTGTACTCTATGCCTCTAAATATAAATTCAAGGATCCCGTATGCCTTTGAATATTCTTCTCAACTCATAATGCCTATTTCAGATACTTTTATGTGTACGCCCCCAGGTCTTTCTGTTCTTGCAACCCCATTAAAATGGTAAGATTTAATTTATATTGCTGCTATTCGTTCTTCCTACCAAAATACATCACTTCATACTTCTCCATTAAATTTCATCTGCCATGCCTGCCAATTTCAACGTTTGTTTAAGCCCTCGTGAAGTGTACTACTTTCCTGCAAACTGTTTCATGTCATTTTCAAACTTTGAAATTATGTCCTGTATACCCAAATTCATGTAGTTTATATAGAGGATATAGAACAATGGTCCCTATGCCAACATCTGGGGAACGCCATTGCATACTTCTCTCCTATCTGAAAATCAACTATTCACCAATACTGTGCTTTCTATCCATTGACCAATTTCTTATCCTTTAATCCCATAGGCTTCAATTTTGCTAGCAAGTCTATTATGTGGTACTGTTTTAAATACCTTTTGGAAGTTCATGCATAGAATGGTTGGCCAAGACTAATGCCATATATCAGGCTTGCACATCACTGATTGCTTAATTCAGGTCCTCATGTGAGGGCCTTCAGCAAAGATGCAGGGTTCATTTCCACTCCAGGGTATTTGGACTAGTCTTTGTAGGCAGGACCTTGCCTTCCCTGCAGCCATCTATCTCACTTTTGCCATTAATATATCTCATGATTTGGTCCTGAAATCTATTAATGCCAGAATTAATGCTTGGATGTTTAGCCCAAAGGTACCAACAAGGATTTAAAAACATAAAATTTAAGAAAGGCTGAAATTCAGGGGGTAGTGCCTAAATTATTAATTGAATGAAGAGTGGAAAAGAAAAATTGTTGGAGTTGTTAGATGTTGCTGCACTGGGCATTCTGGGGATTGGTTTTGCTGTGAATTATTTTCCCCTCAGCCAGTTGGATGAGGTGGGGAGCTTGCCAGGATTGAAATCACTTTTTATAAATGTGGAGAATTTATTTTGTAATGATCACCCCTTGGATGAAACTGGAAGTTTATTGTAAGCATGTGGTTTTATTAGTGCATCTAATTATGGAGCAAATTGGGTATGATACTCTTTTATTAATCTGCTGTTTAGGCCTAGAAGAATTATTTTTGCTATGTGAAATGTGACCACAAAGATTTTATTTCTAGATTAAACAAGTGCAGGATGAGGAAAGAAAACAGCTGGTTCAACTTCGAGATGTATTAAAAGCAGGGCTACAGGTAGAACAGAAAGAGGTGAGCAATTTATTTTCTACTCTAGTGCACGTACATATCTGTATCATTAACAAACTTGCTTCTTGTTTATTGTGCAAGTTATTCATATTATTGTAGATTGTCAAAAGAAAAAGCATGTCTATATACTTAAGGCAAAACATATTTACCCAAGACATAGCAAATGTTACAATTTTAAAAACTGGGGTACTTCAATTACAGTAATTATTTTTAAAGCATTCAGATTCAAATTGAATGCATATTTGAGCGCCATGGTAATAAAGCTGCAGCAATAATATGACAATTCCATTTTACTGAAAGAACTCTGTGGTGACCAAAACTGCCCCAAATGTATCCTTTATTGCCATCTTTATGCACCTCTATATGGGTTATAGACTTTGTGGGGTGGAACGTGAATTTGATTTCTGACAGTTAGGATTGATTGAGGGGAAAAATGAAGGAAAATGTGACTATTTTTGATTGAATTGGATTAATATAGTATATTTCAAAAGTTTTAGAACGTGATTTATTCATGCATTTCTCGAACACTATAGGAACTTGTCAATCTCAACTTCTTCTCACAGTGTGATAAAGTTCAAGAGAAATTCATCAGAGAAAAATTTAATAGGAAAATTTCTTCTCTTTAGCAGTATTAATTATGTATAAACCCTTTTATTTTACAGCACTAAGAGTGCTTTTCTTGGACCCACTGCCTGGATTTGATGGGGTTTAGCTTTTCCCTGCTGACTTATTTGCTGCTTGCTTCTCTTATTAAGATTGCAAATGTTTACAGCACCATGAGCTTTGTAGCTTGCAAGTAGAATTTGTTACGACCAGATGGAAAGGGGTGAAATGACTCCCCCCTGTTAAACCACCTCGGTTGGTCACAGCAAACATTTAAATTTCTTTTACTCAAAGATTTGCCTTTTCCAAGTCAGAATGTATTTAACTACTTGAGCTGTGAGCAAATTGGAGCCAATCAACCAAGGTTTTCTGGAGTTAAAGAGCAAATTTATTTACCACTAAACGCAAGAAAAATAATAAAAATGCAACTTTTGGGGAGTTAGAGTCCAATTTTTAAAAAAGGTAAAAGAATATATGTGTGAGTGTCCTTTGATTGCCCTTGAGGTGTGGATTTTTAAATGCTGCAGCCAATTTGGGTTAGCTGATTTCTTGGATATAAAAATGTTGCAATTATTAAAAGGTCTTGGTTCACTGTTCGGTTTCTGGTAGAATTGGCTTCTTGAACTGGGTGACAAACTTATTCCAAGAGAGAGTGCGAGAGAGCAGCTTTCAGCCTGTTTCCTCTGCTGAAGACTTTATTGACATTGCCTGTCACTTGCAATCTCCTAATAACTGGGCAACCTTGCCTTGAAACACTTCATCCATTGTGTACCTCCAAGAGGTTCTGTGTATATCTGCCTGTGAGCCATTGAGTCAATATCCAGTACTTTGCATTTTTACGGTCTCTTCCTTAGACAGTTGAGTTTTGATGGATGTCTGGATTATTAGAAATGTCTCTCTCTTCACGCACCCCTGAGGGTGATTTGTTTGTTTCTCACCTTCATCATGAAATGTGGCCTTGCATTTTAAGCAGTTTGCTCTGTCTCTGGAAATTTTGCAATTTGAACAATCAGTTAAAAATCATATTTTCAAAAATAAAGCAGCATCGGCTCATGACAAATTCTGATGTTCAGTGATAGAGAACTGAAAGAAGGCACTTCCTTTCAATTGCATCAGAGCATTTTTGATACAGAAAGTAGTTACTTAGCCAGTTGTATCTGTGCCATGACTAGTAATACCAATTTGAGCTAACTATTCTGAATCCCATTTCCCTATGCTCAATATTTTTCTATTTTGTATTTATCTAAAACTCCCTTAAAGATCATTATTCACTCAGCTTCATAACAACTTGTCAAATTGTTCTATAGTTTAATAGGCCATCCCAAGGGACTTTAATTTACAGGGAACTAGATAATTCTTGGAACCAATGTGGCAAATATCTGAGGCCTCTGATGTTTGTGGTATTCTGTATAATGCATTTGTTTCTGTAGAAGTGGAGATTAGGTAATATGGATGCAATATGACAAATTTTATCCTGTCTTTAATAAGCTTGGTAGGCAATGTATTATACCTATTCTTAGTGTGATTTGTTACATTTCTTGTAACTAAATTATGTATTTTGTTTTCTTCCAAAATGCAATTACCCTTTGTGATCAAAGTCTAGGAGAGTAAGTTGTTCCTACATTTTTGTGTGGTGTTTAATTGTTGCCTGTTAGTTTATCATTTAAGTTTGGTCTGAGGATACTTCTTGTATTTTGTTATTATGCTGTCTTAATATAATTTATTTTATGGTGTATTGTCCACAAAAAGAAGCAAAACAGAAAGAAATCAAAACATTAATTTGTTTAACCCCAGATTTACTGATATATTATTTTGCTCTGATTTTTGAATTATTTGGTGTGCACAAAGCAATTGCCAGGCATCATTTACGAGTTAATTTCTGACACTTCCCTTACAATAATTCACAAAGTTAAATCTAGTTTTTAATCCATGGGTTGTTTTCTTGTAAGTGAAGCTGATGCAATTCATCTTTTGAGTTCATATCCTTTTCTGCAAGCAAAATACGTAGAGCCAAAATCAGCACTTTCCAGAAATGTTAACACAAATCAAAGCCACCATTGTGATTTGCAGCTGATGGTGATATGCTTCATATGCTAGCATCTTAATTACAAGAAACAGAGATTGGATAGGTCATCAAAGTAAGATCTCCACAACAGTGCTATTTAAGAAAGGTGACAAAGTAAAAACAGGAAATTATAGACTAGCTTCCCTTGCATCTGTTGTCAGTAACTGCCAGAGTCTATAAGAATGAGGTAACTGAATACCTTAGGAAAGTTTCAGCTGATCAGCATGGCTTTGTAGAGGATAGGTTATACTTGGCAATTCTGGTTGAATTTCTTTAAGAGATGACTAAAATAGTAAAATAGGGGAATGTTTATCGGTGACTTATATGGATCATTAGAAGATATTTGATAAGTCCCTTATAGGAGACTGTTAGCTAAAGCTCATTTACCTGGTTTGGAAATTGGCTGATCAGGAGGGAGTGTAGCATAGATTTACACAAATGATGCCTTGACTCAAGGGGTTAAATTATGAGGTAAGATTACACAAACTAGCATTGTGTTTCCTAGGATTTAGAAGGTTAGGGAATGATTTGAATGATGTTTTCAAAAATATTGAGGGAAACAGATGAGGTAGACAGAGAAACTATTTCCGTCAGTTGACAGACGGGGGAGGGGGAGGAGACGTTAAAAATTAGTGCCAGAACTTTCAAGAGTGAAATTAGAAAACACTTCATTATGCAAGTTTGGAACTTTCTTCCACAAATAACAATTGAGTTCATTAATTTTAAAACTTAGAATTATGGAATTTAGTAAACTAAAAGTATCAAGGGATATGGGTTAAAGGCTGGTATATAGATTTAGATTTCAGCTCAGCCATGATCTTATTGAATGGCAGAAGGAGTTTGAGGGGCTAAATATTCTGCCCTTGTTTCTCTATGTTCCTTGTATTGTTTTGAAAACATCATATTGTTTAAGACCAGATGTTTTGAGAAGCACTGTGCATCAAAACTTGAAATGGACTAGGAAAGTTTTTTGAACATCATTTTCATGCCTTACCCTATTTTTCAAGCAGAAGGAAATAAAGATGTTCCAATATATAAGACCTGTGTCATGGTAGTTCGTTCTTAAGCTATACACAGTTCCTTATGAGTTGTTACCTGTTAGCCTTAGCTGAAAATCATGTGCAATCTTTTTTTTTGCAACTTGTCTAGAATTTATGTAGAATGTGATAATTCAGTTTCACCTGTGCTGAAAGTACTCCTATGATGCACTCCAACCTGTACTAGCCAGTTTGGGAATAAATTCAAACCATCTACACCCCATCTTAGCAGGCCATCTGCAAATATCAATAAACCTTGTAACTAATTTTAACTTATGAAGAAAGTGACATGGTGTTATTTAGGTACTGGTAGATAATGAAGTACCACCCTCCTTATCAAAAATACAAAATGCTGAAGACATGCAAAGATGTGTCACCACCAGCGAAGAGCAACCGAGTTAGCATTTTAGGTATAACCCTTCACACACTCTCGTATTTCATGAAGATAGTTTGGTTGAGTCGCATATGGAGAAGTATTCAAACTAACACTCTTGTTTAGGATTCACAGGTTCGTCCGAATACAACATACAGTTTACATCAGCCTCAGGGAAACAAAGAACATGGAACAGAAAAATGTGGATTTCTTTATAAAAAAAGTGATGGGTAAGTTTTTTTTCCTAAAATGTTGAACCCCTTTAAGAAATGTCTGGAAAGCTTTCTGTTCCTGTTGGAAAGTCCTCCCAATTCTCAAAAGCTGTCACAGAAAACAAATATTTCTGGTCTAATCAACAGCAGTGGAGCGATTCCACTAGATTAGGGCGGCACAGTGGTTAGCACTGCTGCCTCACAACGCCAGGGACCCGGGTTCAATTCTGGCCTCGGGTCACTCTCTGTGTGGAGTTTGCACATTCTCCCCGTGTCTGCGTGGGTTTCCTCCAGGTGCTCCGGTTTCCTCCCACAGTCTAAAGATGTGCGGGTTAGATTGATTGGCCATGCTACATTAACCCTAGTGTCGGGGAATTAGCAGGGTAAATATGAGGAGTTACGGGAATAGGGCCTGGGTGGAATTGTGGCCTCCTTCTGTACTGTAGGGATTCTATGGATTTGGAACTGCAATTTAATGGTTTCAAATTTAGATTCTCAAAATTATTCTCAGTTAAGAACAATTTACATTCCTAATTATCATAGAGATTGTGAGTTAAATGCAATATGTGCAAATTTTAATATTAATGTATTTTATTTTCCAGAATCAGGAAAGTGTGGCAGAAAAGGAAATGTACAGTAAAAAATGGTTATCTTACAATATCACATGGAACGGTATGTTAATGATTTTGTGCTTCAAGTCATAGGAATTGGAGATTTTTCATGTCAGCTGGTTGCTTTCTTTTGATGAGCTCATTTAAAAAAAATCTGTCCTCTCGAAAATTGGGCAAGATTTCCAGCATTGCATCTGAGACTCATTACTGTTTTACTTTTAAAAATGATTTCATAGGACAAGGGTGTCGTTGGCAGCCAGCATTTTTTTTATTGCCCATCCCTAATTGCCCTTGAGAAAGTGGTGGTGAGCTGTCTTCTTGAACTGCTACAATCCATGAGTTGTAGGAAAACCTATGATTCTTTTCTAAAAACTAGCAACAGAAATGTCGTGTAGTAGTAAGATAATTATTTGTGTTTCATCAAATGTAGATTGGGGGGTTTAATAGCTTCTGTTATCGAGTCTGCAAGGAAATAGATTTAAAACTTTAATCAAAGTCTAAAATAAAGCAGTCCCCAAAGCTCATTGTATCAATGCCTGACAGGATGCAAGATTTCAAACGATTGCTTTATGTTGATTCATTTGAATCATACCTGGAAAGTCCCAGCATTAGTTACTGATCTGTTCTGAGTTAGTTGATCTCAGCAGTAGAAACATCAAAATTAGGCTTGATCTAATGCAGCAAAATGGATGGAAAGAAGGGGCCAAGATTTCTGTGGCTGAGTCCACAGAAATCTCCAAGATTAAGTAACTTCTAATGAAAGTTTGAGTTGGCCAGTATCAAATTAACATTATTCTGGAATTAACGTGTTTCCTTCTACGGTTGCACCAACTGATTAAACTGTTGCTCTCATATATAACAGTTGGACATTTGTCCATAATGGGCTGATTTTCATTCCTGAGGCAGGTAGTGCAAGTCGGGAAATTTCTGGCTCAATGTATCTGTCTGGGGTTTAAAAGTTTATTTATTAGTCACAAGTAAGGCTTGCATTAATGCTGCAATGAAGTTACTGTGAAATTCCCCTAGTCAACACACTCCGGCGCCTGTTCGGGTCAATGCACCTAACCAACACGTCTTTCAGACTGGGAGGAAGCTGGAGCACCTGGAGGAAACTCACGCAGCCATGGGGAGAACGTGCAAACTCCACACAGACAGTGACCCAAGCTGGGAATCGAACCTGGGTCCCTGGCGCTGAGAGGCAGCAGTGCTAACCACTGTGCCACCGTGCCGCCCACTTGATGGGAGCAATGCTCCATCAGATTTTTACTCGGTAAGGAGGGAATGCAGGATAGGGAGTGCACAGATCAGGGACTGTTGCGTGCTGAAGTGGGCTATTTAAAAGGTCCATCCTGGTTCTCTGGGACTTAGTTGTTTTGTTAAATATTAGGCCCTCTAGCCTCACCCTTCACATTTCATCACCCCCATCTATTCCCCGTGCTACCTCCATGCTGCCAAGCCAGCCTGTGCACCCCACTTCCATGATCCTTTAAAACCCCCCATACCAACTTAATGTCAACCCATTCTTCCTACCCATCACCCTCCATGCCATCTCACCCACAATGGGCAGATTTCAGGAGCCATATTGAGACAAAATAAAATAAAGGTGCAATATCTATTACAGGCTTTATCATAGGAAGAAAAATCTCTCATTTATGAAAGTCCATTCAAAGCTTAAAAAGCCACTTAGTCCCTTCTAAAGAAAAAAAGAATTGCAGAAGTGTTACGGCATGGAAGGGGACTATTCAGGCCACCATGATTGCAGACTTATATTTATAACTCCACAGCAAGGACAGCTAATCCTTTGATTACCTCTTTGATCTGTTTATCAAACTGTGACTTTGAGCCCTCCTGCTTGGACAATTGTATGTTGTGGGAAGCAATTATTTCATGATTATGCTTTGTCTAAAGTCATTATAACTAATGCTATTATAGCTGCCACAATAGATTTCTTCCAACTCTCTCATATGCAGGTTGTTTCTGAATTTTTAAAAGACTGAGGATTTGTATGAACGTCACAGTCTTACGGTTCTGCATACCTTTAAGTTTATTTATTAATGTCACAAGTAGAATTGCATTAACACTGCAATAAAATTTCTGGAAAAATCTCCTTGTCACCACACTCCAGCACCAGTTCAGGTACACTGAGGGAGAATTTAGCATGGCCAATACACCTAACCAACACATACTTTTGACTGGGAGGAAACTGGAGCACTCGGAGGAAACCCATGCAGACACTGGGAGAACGTGCAAACTCCGCACAGACAGTGACCCAAGCTGGGAATCGACTCTGGTCCCTGGCACTGTGAGGCAGCAGTGCTAACCACTGTGCTGCCCGTCTTCTCTGCCCTTCACAAGCCTTTGTCTTCATAAGTTAGTGACTCCCACAGTTGTGGGTTAAGGCTCTTCCTATGGTGAAAATGGGGTCTCTTTGAACTCAGCACTGCATTCAAATGGACCTGCAGATTGCGGGTTTCCCTCGTGTGTGAATCATGCCCTGCCCCCTTTTCCCCCAATGGCGAAAATGCGAACTGCTCAAAATGGGAACAGAACTTCCGGGTCCAACATTCTTGAAGCACTGCGGAGTTGTCCCGACTCTGCGAAAATCAAACCTGATATTGGAGTGTTCATATATGCTAACATGAGCTGCTAATACTCCAAGATGTGGAATAAATAATTACTTGTGGTCTATATTAAATCAAAGTGCTTCAATTGCTGTTTTTTTGGAAATTGCATATTTGATTATTGTATGAGTCAAAATACCTGATGGCTGTGAAATTTGGAGCCACTATCACATCCATTTATTGAGTTTTCTATTTCCTGCTGTAAAGAGACTATATAGAACAATAAACACTTGCTGAAAATATTCAGCGCAGACACTTCCCAGTCAACTGTTATCTATTTGTGATTAGAGTTCTATTATTGGAAGTAGATTGCATGTCTACTGTCTTGTCCACTGAAGTGTGACATTGAAAAATCAGGAAAAATAAA
The DNA here is from genome assembly GCF_964213995.1 of Mustelus asterias. Classification (NCBI taxonomy): domain Eukaryota; kingdom Metazoa; phylum Chordata; class Chondrichthyes; order Carcharhiniformes; family Triakidae; genus Mustelus; species Mustelus asterias. The sequence continues at coordinate 106,331,197 of NC_135805.1, read as the reverse complement.
ACCTTTGGGGACAGGGAAAGGGCCTAATACACAAGCACGGAAATTGAATTGTCTTCTAAATTGCATATTTTTTTTGTTGGAGATGTAACAGCACAATGCATTCGTGATCATAAAGCAATTGGGTAAATTTGCTACTATGCAAAATTAAATATTATGTAGTTACTGTAGTCAATGAGAGATCCATAAAAGTTTCCATTTTGACATTGTGTATTAGTTTATCCAGTTCTTTTTCTTGCCAAAGCTACGTAAACCTCTAGGCTCCAAAGAGCCTTCAGTTGAAAAGTAGAAAAATCCAAAGCTGCAAAATGTTAACCAATTATCGGTGTTGATTCTCGACAGCGAACTCCGATGAGTAGGGTCAGTTCCTTTAAATAGAAATTGCGACTTTCAGTGAAACAGCTTTAAGTGAACCTTCTCTCATGCCCACATGTCCGTCCTTAGCGAGTTGCAATGTCTAGTGATGCCCAATGCAAACTGGAGCAACAACACCTCTTCCGAATAGCCACGTTACAGCCCTTTGGACTCAACATTGAATTCAGCAACTTTAGATTGTGAACATTCCCTTCCATCTTGACGCTCTTTTTGTTTTTTGGTTTCTATGGTTTGTCCCAATACAAACCCCATCCCTCCCCAACAGGACCATCTGTCCCTTGTTTTTCAGTTTTGCTCCCACTGAGCACTGACCTTTGCTCTCCTATTAACACATTCTGCTATCTTATCTTTATGCCACTAATAGCACTTGTTCAGTCCTTAGTGCCACCATTAATCCCCTTTGTTTTGTGTCTGTGACATCTTTGTCCATTTCTCCTTGGCTCCAAACTATCCCATACCACCTATTCTGCCCCACCTCCTCCAACCACTTCAACTATATAGTTAATTACATTTCTGTTTCTCTTATGATTTCTATCCCTCTATGATTTCTATGATTCTATAATTCTCTTCAGTTTTGTAGAAGAGGCATAAAGACTCGAAACATTAACTTTGTTTCTCTCTCCACAGATGCTGCCAGACCTGCTGAGTTTATCCAGCATTTTCTGGTTTATTGTTTACATGCCAAGCTATAAAAGCTTGTTGCTTGTGGCACCAATGCAGCAATTGACATTTGGATGAAGTACTTACTTATACTAGCTCGAGCAAAATTTCCTCAATGAATTCAATAATTTCTGTTTTTCTTACAGGTTAACAGACCACCAGCAAAACTTAATCTACTCACATGTCAGGTGAAAGCAAATCCAGAAGAGAGAAAATGTTTTGATCTCATATCACGTATGTTTTTTTCAACCTAATGAATTACTTGTTTATCAGGTTCAAGGAAAATACTTCCATAGGTGGGGAATTAATTTAGTTCACCAAACAATAACTGTTTAGAACATGTTGGAAATATAAATGTTCATATATTGACTATAAATTTGAAGGGATAAGATACTTCTGTAATTGTTGATTGAAGATTTTTATGCTTAAAAATTAACTACATATTTTAACAAATTTAAAATATTCAAATCCTAGTTGATCTCCCAAGCTGATACTCATGCAGTATTGAGGTTAAAAAAAATTCAGATCGAGCTAACTCAGAAATCAGAGAATACTTCAACCAAAAAATGGAAATGGAAGGGTGTGAGTATAAAGATGGGGAAAGAGGAGGTAGTAGAAGCAGGAAGAGGATGGAGATAGGCAATCTGAAGGCAAAGAAGAATTTGGAAGATGTGGAAAATAGTGCTTCAAAATTACCAGAAGGGTATGGCAGCAAATTCTTTAGTAAGAAGTCTCACCACACCAGTTTAAGGTCCAACAGGTTTCTTTGGTAGAACAAACTACAAGCTTTCGGAGCGCTGCTCCTTCATCAGGTGAGTGGGAATTCTGTTCACAAACAGGGTACATAAAGACACAAACTCAATTTACAAAATAATGGTTGGAATGCAAGTCTTGACAGGTAATCAAGTCTTAAAGGTACTGACAATGTGAGTGGAGAGAGGGTTAAGCACAGGTTAAAGAGATGTGTATTGTCTCCAGCCAGGATAGCTAGTGAGATTTTGCAAGCCCAGGCAAGTCATGGGGGGTTACAGATAGTGTGACATGAACCCAAGATCCCGGTTGATTCTAAAGAAACTGCCAGCTCCAAGTGGAGAGGATCTCCAAGAAGATCGCGCATATCGACCCAGACATCAAGTTTCTATAAAGATGCAAGAAAGCAGATAAGATACCAAACGGCCTCAACCGGGATCTTGGGTTCATGTCACACTATCTGTAACCCCCACGACTTGCCTGGGCTTGCAAAATCTCACTAACTGTCCTGGCTGGAGACAATACACATCTCTTTAACCTGTGCTTAACCCTCTCTCCACTCACATTGTCTGTACCTTTAAGACTTGATTACCTGTAAAGACTTGCATTCCAACCATTATTTTGTAAACTGAGTTTGTGTCTTTATATGCCCTGTTTGTGAACAGAACTCCCACTCGCCTGATGAAGGAGCAGCGCTCCGAAAGCTTGTGGTTTGTGCTACCAAATAAACCTGTTGGACTTTAACCTGGTGTTGTGAGACTTCTTACTGTGTTTACCCCAGTCCAATGCTAGCATTTCCACATCGTAGCAAATTCTTTCCCAGGGGATGGAGTAAACTTTACGACATTTTCTATGTTAATGTTGCTTGTAAGTGCAAGTGGTTTGGAGAAGCATCAGGGATTTTATAATGAAGAATTCCCATAAAATTGAATTGGTGCCAAATTTTAAGGATTCCTGATATTCCTTAATTTTCTGTTAATGTCACTTAAAGTCTGTCTTTTAGGACTCAAAATTACATATAAAAGTGAATTGCTGATTTGCAATTAATGGTTTGAATGTTAAATTTGCAATGCATCTTTTGTCAATCTATAGATGACAGAACATACCATTTTCAAGTGGATGATGAACAGGAATGCCAAGTGTAAGTTTTAAAACTACTTATGTTAATTGTTTAAGAAGACTGGCTTGATAAAAATGGCTCTGTAGCAAATGATCATTTCTATATCATGAGCCCGCCTCCACTAGGCCAGGTTACCCTCAGCTGATTTTTACGGTCATCAGCCTGTTGATTGATTTGGGCAGGACTTGTGCCCCAACCTATGAGGATGTTCTGCCTCCAAGAACTGTTGGCCAATAAAATGGCTGGTAACTCTCGAATCACAGTAGCACTACTGGGAGCTGTGGTTTATAGCCAGGAAACTATGGGGCTGGATTAGAAGGTGAGCAGGCGATTTTGCTGTGCCCAGTCTGGCAGGCCTGGACAGAGTGGGTGGAGGACTGGGTTTGGGGTTAGAAAACACAAGAAATGGGAGCAAGAGTACACCATGCAGCCCATCAAACTGCTCCGCCATTCAATATGATCATGGTTGATCTTGGGCTTCAACTTTCCTGCCCACTCCCCTTGATTCTCCGAGATATGAAAATCCTTGTCTGCCCCAGCCTTAAACCTAATCAGTGATGGAGCATACACAACCCTGGGGGGGGGGAGAGAATTCCAAAGATTCACAGCACTTTGAGTGAAGTAATTTCTCTTCATTCCAATCCTAAATAATGGGGCTCTTATCCTTCAACCATGCCCCTGTTTTAGATTCACTGACCATCAGAAACTATCTCAATATCTACCCTATCAAGCCTCTTTAGAATTTTGTAGATTTCAATGAGATCACCTCTCATTGTTCTGAATTCCAAAGAATGTAGGCACGGGACAACTCCCTCATCACAGGGACCAGTTTGGTGAGCCTTCATTGTACCACCTCCAATGCAAGTATATACCTTCTTAAATGTGGAGACTAAAACTGTTTACAATATTCCAGGTGTGGTCCCACCAACACCCTGTACAGTTGTACTAAGATTTATTTATTCCTATTCTCCCAATACCCTTGCAATGAAGACTGGATGCCATTCCCCTTCTAACTGCACCTGCATGTTAACTTTGTGTTCCTTATACAAGCACACCCAAGTCTCTTTGAACATCAGCACTGACAAGTTTCACACTTAAAAACAAATCTGTTTTTCGATTTTTATGACCAAAGTGAATAACTTCACATTCCTAACATAATTCATCTGTCATCTTGTTGCCCACTCATTTCACCTGCCTGTATCTCTTTGCAGCCTCTGTGTCCTCCCCACAGCTTCCTTTTCACCTCGCTTGTATCATCAGCAAACTTAGATACATTACAAGCTGTCTCTTATAAGTCATTAATATAGATTGTAAATAGCTGTTGTCCCAACACTGATTTGTGGCATTCCACGATTCAGTATCTGCCAGCTTTAAAAAGTCCAATTTTTCCCTATTCTACTTTTTAACCATCAACTAATACTTTGACCGTGCTAATATATTATCTCCAACTCCATGAGCCCTTATCTGGCCTATTAACTTGTTGTGTGCCACGTTATCAAATGCCTTTTAGAAATTCAGGTCTATTACATCTACTGGTTGCACTTTGTCTACCCTAACTGTTATATTCTCAAAAAACCCATAATAAATTTGTCAAACTGTATTTCCTTTTAGTCAAACCATATTGACTTATTGTATTTATACAATGCTTTTCTAAGTACATTGTCAAGACTTTCTTAATAATAGATTCCAGCATTTTGCCAACAATTGATGTTAGGCTAAGTGACCTGTAGTTCACTGTTTTCTCTTTCCCTCCTTTCCTGAAAACTATTGTTACATTTGCGAACTTCCAATCTGATGGGACCATTCCAAAATCTGAAGAATTCAGGAAAATCATAGTTGGAGCATCATTATCTCTGCAGCTATTTCTTTTAGAACCTTAGATTGTGGGCCATTTGGTCACTGGGATTTGTCAGATTTTAGTCCCTTAATTTTCTCCAATATTTTTATTTGATATTAATTTCCTTAATTTATTCACACTTCTTAGTCTTTGGACTACTGTCTGCTTCTGGTATGAAACTTGTATCTTTATCTGAATTTTTTTTTGTTCCCACCCTCCGAACCACCTGTCCTGGTGGTGGGGGGAAGGAGGGGACATATTGTCTTTTGGATCAGTCTGATCAGCAACTCTTAAACCTGTTGCAATATTATCAATCTATAAATCAATAATTATAACAAATATTAAAATTATCATGATTTAACAAAGCAGGATGAATGGGTTCCTTTGCAACAGCTAGATAGTTCAAACCTGGGCTTGTCATGCTGGAGATGATGTTTTTGTGGATGACCCTGCTTCCAGAAGTGGAGGGGAGACTTATTCTGTTATTTCCAGTATTGTCTCAAATTCAGTTTATTGGGATGACCTCTTCTCTATATACCACAATCCATAGAATACCTACAATGCAGAAGGAGGCCATTCGGCCCATCAAGCCTGCACCGACGACAATTCCACTTAGGTTCTATATCCATAACCCCACATATTTACCCTGCTTAACCCCCTGACATTCAGGGGCAATCCACCTAACCTGCACATCTTTGGACTGTGGGAGGAAACAGCCACCCAAGGCCGGAATTGAACCCGGGTCCCTGGCGCTGTGAGGTAGCAGTGCTAACCATTGTGCCACCATGCTACCCTCAATCAGTATTTATGATCTAGGTTCTAAAAAGTTGGTATGTAGTGTAAGCAAAAATTGAAAAGAACTGATTTGTAAGAGGACATGGAAATTTCTCCATCTATGTAATGATCTCCTTCCTAACTGACAATTGCATTTAAGAATACAGCCTCTTTGGTATAATTGGCAACCCAGAAGTTAGATTTTAGGGCAGTTAGCTTCAGATGAGTTTGAATTAATATATTTTAATAAGGCAGTATTGTTTAGTTCAACTTGTTATTTGATAATGTTTGCACATTGCTATTCAGATTGCTGTAAAACCTTTCTGACACTTTATAAAATTAAATTGTGACCACGAATCCAATGATTTGCAAAATGTATTAAGTGGAATTCTTCTGCACTGGCAATTTGGGAACACATTTATGGTTTAAGGTGCCCACAGAACGAAAAACACCCCAATCACGCAGTGCTGGGTAAATGGCAACCATGGTCTCAATTGTGGCTTCCAACTACTGCAATCTGCTGGAGTAATGATAGTGTTTATGGTCCAAAGTTATCAACAAGCTAAATTCAACTCTGTGATTTTTTATATTTAAATGTTAGGTGCAATTTTTCCCTGAATTAAAGAAGCTTAACAGAGAAGTTCATATGAAGCAAAAAACAGTTATTCAGTAAAAATACTTTGTGTTGCTCCATTATTTTGCTCCTTATAATTGAGCAGCTTCTATTTTATATATCCATTTTATAATTACCATTGTACTACATTGAATTGCCAAGAGTGACGTGCTGAATTTACTTTTGTGATCTAAAAGTTCTTATTCGAATATTAATGAAACCTGGGGTACTCAGTGTTCAAGGGCTTTAAAATATATGCAGCCTTGTTTGTCGTCTTTATTGAAGTATAGGCTTATTAGCTAATCACAAGAATCAAAGGCCCCCTGATGATTCATTGATCTATCCAGTTTTTAGCCAAGCCATATACACCAATGTTCAATTCGTGGTCTCTGTTAGTTAGCTAATCTCAACTGTGATAGTGTTGGGGCTCTACAATTGTACCCAATTCCTTTGTGGTTGGAAAATGAAAATTGGCAAGCTTCCCTACTTTAGTTGCCAACACAGCTGAATGTATGCATGGGTGGATATCAGATGAAGTCATTCACACATACTTGAACCATAACATAACAGCCATGACATAACAGGCTACAAGATGAAGGCATGTAAAATTGCCGGCACCAATGCACCCTTCCCTGATGAGCTCAGTGCATTCTATGCCCATTTTGAGCAAGAGGTCAACGAGACATGCACTCCACCGGAAGCCTTGGACAAACCTATATTCGAGGTCACCATTGCAGACATCAGTGCAGCCTTCTCAAAGGTCAACCCGTGGAAGGCAACTGGTAGGGGTATTTGCAGACATATTCAACCTCTCTTTACAACAATCTGAGGTCCCTATCTGCTTCAAGAAGATAATCATCATCCTTGTACCAAAGAAAAGCCAGGCAGCGTGCCTTAATGACTATCGTCTGGTGGCTCTGACATCCATCATTATGAAGTGCTTAGAAAGATTAGTCATGGCATGAATCAATTCTGATCTCCCAGATTGCCTGGATCCACTACAGTTTGCCTACCGCTGCAACCGGTCCACAGCAGACGCCATCTCCCTGGTCCGGCACTCGACCCTGGAACACCTAAATAACGAAGACACCTATGTCAGACTCCTATTTATCGACCACAGCTCTGCCTTCACTATTTTTCCTATGGAAATCATCTCCAAACTCCGTGGCCTGGGGTTTTGTCTGTATAGCACGCAAGAAACAATACTTTTTCTGTAGACTAATGCATGTGACAATCATCTTACCTGTCCAATTGACATTGATTCAGGCTACCATTGACAAAAACTTGGAAAAATTAGTTAATGATGATAAACAAAGCAATGGAGGTGATCATCTCCTGAAAGTAAGATCCAAGCAGCCACATATTATTCAAAATTTCACAAGTCATAACTCAAGCAACAGAAATCTTAAAGGAATGGAAATGTGCAGTGTTGACAATAACAGCTTCGAGCACATGGAAACAACAGATTATGCTAGTGTAGAAATAGAGTTCAAGGTGGATGGAAACAAGCACAATAAAATTATCATCCCATACTGAGTTGATTGCTCTGAAACCATCATAAAGAAGCACATAAATCTATCTACATTTTTAAAGAACCATATGAATAAGGAATGATAGATCAAAAGCATTATATGTAGCAGGTCCAATAAAAGAGCTCATTTTTTCCTCTGCCCTAATGCCAAATGCAAAGACCAAGCACTAACTAAATCAAACATCAGATCATTTGTGACCAACAGTTCAAAATTCAAAGGGATCTTGGGCATCATGGGCGACTTAAGCTGCTATTCTGAGAAGCCAAAGCAGGATAATTAGAAAAAAATCCTGGGGGGGGGGGGAAAAAAAAGTTATGAATCAATATGGTCAGTGGAAAAGACAAGATTAAAGAAATATGAACAAGATAATCAACAACCAACTTCACAGGAAAATTGAGAAAATGATCTGGGATTGCCAACAGTTATGAATACTCTCTCCTGTAGAAGGGGACCTGAAATTCTTGAATCAAAACTTGAAACCAGTCTAGTGTCTTTGTTTTATCAGAATACTTCAAAATCTAAATTCACATTCAAAATCGATCAAGGGTGAAACAGTTATCCAAGTAGTAAATTGCCTCCTTATGGATGAAAAAGTGCAAACAAAACACAGATTTCTTCATTGGGCTGATTTAAGTAATTAATAATAAAAATAAAACCAAATGGACCACTCGGCATTGATGTAGGCATTGGATTTGGACCCAGCAAAGTGAACCCATCCAAATCCTTCAGGGGATCTGGTTTAGTGGGATAATCACTAGACTATTAATCCAGAAACTCAGCTAATGTTCTGGGATCCTGAGTTTGAATCCCAGCACGGCAGATGGTGGAATTTGAATTCACTACGAAATATCTGGAATTAAGAATCTACTGATGACTATGAAATCATAGGTGATTGTTGGAAAAACCCATCTGATTCACTAATTGTTCTTTAGGGAAGAAAATCAGTTGTTCTTACCTGATCTGGCCTACATGCGACTTCAGAGCCACAGCAATGCGGTGGGCTCTCAACTGACCTCTGAAATAGCTGAGCAAGCCACTCAGTTCCAGGACGACTCGGGATGGACATCAAATGCTGGCCCGACAATGACGCCCATGTCCCACGAATGAAAACAATACAGTAAAAAGAATTAGTCAGTTTTGATTCTAAACACTGGAAGCAAAGCACTACTCAAAAACGCAAAGCACTACTCAAAAACACAAAACATGTGATCTATCATATTTTCTAATCCAAGGATACCAAACCTCTTCATTAGATTGACAGAGTGGTTAAGGATATCAGACTGAACCCAGACAAAAAGTGTTCAACTCTGCCACCGCATTATGCGATGATATTGCATATTGATAATGATATTGACCATCACCCAGAACATAATGAAAAATAAAATAGAAAATAACTTGCATTGTTATTTATAAATCTTGTTAAAACTCCAAAACAAAAACTCCAGATTTTTTCGAACATTAAATAACTGTTGTGATATCCTAACACTTTTATGTTATATATCTTACTATATTGTAGTCTTTCAATTTGTTGTTCATGTTCTGGAACTGTGTAAAGGGATTTTGAATAAACTAACATTCGTATTAGATGGTGCATGACTCATTTGTATCCTAATAATCCCACAATTTCTTTACTGGTCCCTACAACTCTATTTTGTGTGTGAGCCTGGTGGTTGAATGAAGTCTTTTCAGGTCATTACCTGCTCCTCTCCTGATCTTGAGGATTTCACTGGTGTTCACCTTGAGGATAAGCCAGGCTGAGGCTTGAAAAGAACATTGTTGAATATAGTGCAGTCAAATACCAGAGTGTGCTTATTCCATGTTAAATTGTATCCAACAAATGAGGAAAGAGGAGGAAAATAGCTGAAAAGTAATACTAATACCATGAAAAAGTTGGAAGCTTATGGTACCTTTAAAGTACTGGAGATTCTTGAGTACTATGTCAAAATCTCTAGGACATGGATGTAGTGTTTTAATTGTAATCATTATCTTGTATAAAAATACTTCCTGTTCAGTTCCATATGTCTAAAATATATCCCATTTTCCATTCTTCAGTTGGATGTCCGTTTTGCAGAACAGTAAAGAAGAAGCTTTAAACAATGCTTTCAAGGGAGACCATAACACAGGAGAAAATAACATTGTCCAAGAGTTAACAAAAGCGATTATTGTAGAAGTACAGCGGATGACTGGGAATGATGTTTGCTGTGACTGCGGAGCACCAGGTAATTTGTGTTAACAATTAAATGTTGATCAATGGATTGTTAAATCAAGGAAGTCAGTTCTCAGTCACTAATACCTTTTCACTATTGTGACGTTAGTGTACCTTTAAGAAATGTTTTTCTTTGCAGTGATAAGCAGTTTTAGGTTTAGGAGGGACATCAAACTGAAACGAAGTCTTTCCCTCTATCTCTGGTTTTGAAAATTCTGCTGGTTAGCTGAAAGCAAAGCTGCTTGTCTTTCTGGAGTGGAAAATCTGCTGTGGGTGGCTAATTTGCCTAAAGAGTCTCTCTCTCCCTGGTATTCTGGGAAGCTGTTCTGACTTCAAACTGTTCTGGTGTATTCAGAGGGCTGCTAGAAGCTACAGGGTTGAGAAGTCAGGGTTTCAATTCTCCAACCAAAGGACTCAGTTTCAGTATCGCGTGAGCATTATCCTTTGCTGTGTTAAACCTGTGGAAAGGGTTTTGTGTAGGAGAAATTTTGTTTGATTGGAACATTTTAGATATATTTGTTAAAGGTTATACATTATCGTAGTTGTTTTGTTTTTATTTGTATTTAATAAAAGTTATTGCTAAGTTTCTTTCTATACATGTTAACTGTATTCATAAATAAACTTCTGTTTGATAAAAGCTCCCTAGTGGGTCATTTGAACCATACCTGAAGTGAAACATATCATGCTTACCCTAGCCAAATTCAAAGTGCAAAACTGATGATCCAGGCGGAGTTTGTAAAACACTTTGGAGTTTCTGACCTGAATCATAACACTATTTATATCCCATTTTTGGTTTTGACTACACATTATAATTTTCATATCCTTTATTTTAATATCCATCTGTCCTATAGTATTAGAAAGAGCAGATTAATGTATTGCAACAAAACCAGCGCTTCCGCAGTTGGGACTTAAAGTTGATAACTACATCTGAGAGGCTTTATGTACCATGCAAAACATACATGATGAATGCATAGAATATTTGATGCAAAAATATAACATTTTTCAAGTTTTTTTGTCATAGTTTTGTTTTGAACTGTTGGGATTCTGTGAATCCCCAGTCATTTCTTGGAGTGTAGCTTTTGATTCAGTTAGTGAATTTCTTGCATTTTAATCAACTGCCCTTAGCACACTCCTGAATCTCCTACCAAAAAATACTTCCTAGTTTCATTTGACTCAAGAAATTGTTGTCTTGTTGTCATATTGTTGCTACACCATAGGGAAGTGGAGTATTTTCAATACTGATGGAATCTTGTGTTTTCATATGATTTTTGAAGCATCAATATCTATTTTTTTTTCTATGATGAATAGACTATGGGCATCCCAGTGCTAAAGGGATAGGTAAATAGATTGTTAACCACATTGCACAGTATAATCATCTTGCAGCATAGAGATTTAGAGAGGAAGTTTAAGGACCACTGTGCCTCAGTATCTCTGTCAGGAACTCAGTAGTATTTGTAAAGCTTCCAAATGGAGAAATACTTGTTTATTGAGCAACACAGTTTAAATTTTACAATTGTACATAATATCCTTGGTAGATCTGTCCTTGGGAAGTTGATTGCTGAAACAAGTGCAAATAAGCACCAATAGGAACACAGCTTTGCTCATCTCAACTTCAATGCTGGTGACTGAGGGGAAAAATTAGCAAGTTTTTTTTGGTTCTGATAATTATCCAATAGCCCATTGCTGAGAAGTATTTTTGTATGATTGTTGAGTATGGGCAGGTTAAATCTTCAGAGATTCCCCCACTGTTCCAAGTTTATTGGCTTACTGACACTAACTGTTTAGTTTTAAACATGAAGAATGTTGATGTTCTCAAGATACTGGAAGGCAGCCAATGCTTACCAGACCGTCCCTTTGTATTAGTCATTGCATTCAGAAGAGATAGAGGGGGGATTTTTCTGTTCGAATAAGTGTCCAAGTTAATTATATTGCAGGGTGCTTAAGCAGCCCAGGTTATTCCTGGTTTCAACATTAACTATTCAGGATTGCATTCGAGTACATTGCACAATTTAAAGAAAATTACAAATTTATGGAGAACGTTCTACACACACCTTTTCTCATTACAGAAGATGAGCCTGTCCAAATTCATTGTGCATGAAATATCCAGAAGTAGTATTTTAAGTACTTATTAACAAGTGTTTTTGTATTTAGGCATATATTTTGTGCAGAGAAGTTAAGCTAAGAAGTTACAAAGGAATTAACTGGAACTGTGATGAGAAAGTTGGATGGGGTGAAGTGAAATGAAACTCTTACTTCGTCCCAAGATTATGGCTTCCACTCTGAAAGTATTTCTTTATTGATGAAAGGAAGATCAAATATTATTAGATGCTTGGCTAAGGGGTGGAAAGCAAGAGGAGAGGTAAACCCTTTACAATAGCACAATGGGTGTGTCTACACCACATGGGCTGCAGTGGTTCAAGAAGGTGGCACACCACCACCAAATCAAGGGCAATTAGGGATGGAACACAAATGGACACCACTGGCAAGGTCAGCATGTCCTGCAAAATAATTTTTTTTAAAGTGGGATCTGAGCTGGGAGCTTTTTTTCATTTGTACACTTACATAGACATAGAACATAGAACAGTACAGCACAGAACAGGCCCTTCGGCCCACAATGTTGTGCCAAGCTTTATCTGAAACCAAGATCAAGCTATCCCACTCCCTATCATCCTGGTGTGCTCCATGTGCCTATCCAATAACCGCTTAAATGTTCCTAAAGTGTCTGACTCCACTATCACTGCAGGCAGTCCATTCCACACCCCTACCACTCTCTGCGTAAAGAACCTACCTCTGATATCCTTCCTATATCTCCCACCACGAACCCTATAATTATGCCCCCTTGTAATAGCTCCATCCACCCGAGGAAATAGTCTTTGAGCGTTCACTCTATCTATCCCCTTCATCATTTTATAAACCTCTATTAAGTCTCCCCTCAGCCTCCTCCGCTCCAGAGAGAACAGCCCTAGCTCCCTCAACCTTTCCTCATAAGACCGACCCTCCAAACCAGGCAGCATCCTGGTAAATCTCCTCTGCACTCTTTCCAGCGCTTCCACATCCTTCTTATAGTGAGGTGACCAGAACTGCACACAATATTCCAAATGTGGTCTCACCAAGGTCCTGTACAGTTGCAGCATAACCCCACGGCTCTTAAACTCCAACCCCCTGTTAATAAAAGCTAACACACTATAGGCCTTCTTCACAGCTCTACCCACTTGAGTGGCAACCTTTAGAGATCTGTGGATATGAACCCCAAGATCTCTCTGTTCCTCCACAGTCTTCAGAACCCTACCTTTGACCCTGTAATCCACATTTAAATTAGTCCTACCAAAATGAATCACCTCACATTTATCAGGGTTAAACTCCATTTGCCATTTTTCAGCCCAGCTTTGCATCCTATCTATGTCTCTTTGCAGCCTACAACATCCCTCCACCTCATCCACTACTCCACCAATCTTGGTGTCATCAGCAAATTTACTGATCCACCCTTCAGCCCCCTCCTCTAAGTCATTAATAAAAATCACAAAGAGCAGAGGACCAAGCACTGATCCCTGCGGCACTCCGCTAGCAACCTGCCTCCAATCCGAAAATTTTCCATCCACCACCACCCTCTGTCTTCGATCAGACAGCCAGTTACCTATCCAATCGGCCAACTTTCCCTCTATCCCACACCATCTCAGTTTCATCATAAGCCGACCATGGGGGACCTTATCAAACGCCTTTGCATCAATGATTTGATGGATATAAGAGGAATGATTCTGAAATTGGCTAATGTGAAATTAAAGGCATGGAAAACTGAGAAAAATAGTCAAAGGTTGCAAAAAGATCTGGACAAGATTGTGGAGTAAGCATGGTAGGTAGATGTCAGATGTGTTCAGTGTAGTTCAGAGAAATGTAAAATACATTTTGGGGAAAAAAGATCAGTGAAAGGATAAAATATTATCTTAAGTAATGGAATTAAGCTTAAAGATGGTCTGCACAATAACGGCATAATAAACATCAGTTTATTTGAATTCAAAATGAAAAGGGATGGAACAGTGCTATATGTACAACACCTGCATTATCTGATATTGTAAATTCTTTTTGGATGTTCTCCCTCTTCAAGTCTGCTATCATCACCCTTCTCCTCAAAAAATCAACACTTGGCCCCATCAACCTTGCAAACGACTGTCTGATCTTCCACCTCCTTTTCCTGTCCAAAGTCTTGAAGTGATCTGTTGCCTTCCAAATCCATTCCTATTTTTCCAGGAACTCCATGTTTGAATCCCTCCAATCAGCTTTCCACTCCTACCATAGTATCGAAACAGCTCAGATTCACAAATGACATCCTTTGTGACTGAGAAAGGTAAACTTTCCATTTTTGGCCTTCTCGACCTGTCTCCAATCTTTGACGTGGTTAACCACATATCGTTCTCCAACACCTCTCCACTGTCATCCAATCACTGGTAGGCCAACATTTATTGTTCATTTTTAATTTCCCTTGAGAAGGTAGTGGTGACCTGCCGCCTTGGACTGCTGCAGTCCATGTGGTAGAGCAGCCCAATGTTATTCGGAAGGGAGTTCCAGAATTTGGACCCAGTGACGTTGAAGAAACAATGATATAGTTCCAAGTCAGGATGGCATGTTCATTTGGAGGGGAAGTTGTGGATGGTGGAGTTCCCATGCATCTGCTATCCTTGTCCTCGTAGGTGAGAGAGGTCATGGGTTTGCAAAGTGTATATAGGTTGCAGCAGGTACTTGCAAGCTACTTCCTGCTACTGCACTGTTCCCCCTGATATACAGTAAGAAGTCTCACAACACCAGGTTAAAGTCCAACAGGTTTATTTGTAGCAAACACCACTAGCTTTCGGAACTGGCTGTTCCTTCGTCAGGTGGGTGGGAGTTCTCTGAAGGAACAGCCAGTTCTGAAAGCTAGTGGTGTTTGCTACAAATAAATCTGTTGGACTTTAACCTGGTGTTGAGACTTCTTACTGTGTTTACCCCAGTCCAATGCCGGCATCTCCACATCATGACCCCCTGATATACACCAAGGGTTTATCCTTGCCCCTATTTTTCATCATCATGCTGCCCATCAGTGACATCACCTGAATGCACGGGCTTAGTTTACATATATACATTGACACCCAGCTTTACTTCACCACTCGTCTTGACTCCTCCACATTTGCTAAATTATCAGGTTACTATCTGACATCCAGTACTGGACGAGCAGAAATTTCCTCTAATTAAATTTTAGGCAGAATGAAGCCATTGTTTTGGGTCCCTGCACCAAACTCCGTTCCCTAGCTACCACCTCCCCCATTCGGTCTGGTAACAGTCTGAGATTAAAGCAATCTGTTCACAACATTGGTGTCACATTTGACCCCAAGCTAAGCTTCTGACCTCGTATGCCATCACCATCATTTGTCATTCATGCCTTAATTACCTCAGACTTGACAATTCCAACATACTTCTGGCTGATCTCCTGTATTCTACCCATTGTAAACTTGAGGTCACCCAAACCTCTACTCCCCGTGTCATAACTTGCACCAAGTTCCATTCCCAATCACCCCTGTACTTGCTGACCTACTTTGGCTCCCGTCAAGCAATGTCTTGATTTATAAATTCACATCCTTGTTTTCAAATCCCTCCTCTGCCTACCTCTGTAATCTATCCTCTAGGATTTGTGCATTCTTTAATTCTGGCCTCTTGTACATCCTGATTGTAATTACCCCTTCATTGGTGGCTGTGCCTCAACTTGCCTGGCCTCCAACCTCTGAAATACCTTTTCTACATCCCCCCCCCCCCACCTCCCCCAACCTCCTTTTCTTCTTTTAGACCCTCTTTAAAACCTGTCTCTGCAGACCCTTAAAGTGGAAGCGTATGTGGGAGAAATTATTAAAAAAGGAAAATGGGATTCTGGGTTTTAATCATCTCGGCATTGAATATAAAAACAAGGAATTTAAATTTATAGAGTACACTAATTGGGTCGCAGAGTATTTTGGAACAACTCTGGTCGCGGAAAGTATATCGAAAAGAGTCATGAGAAAGATGCTTGGAATAAGGTTTTGTTAACATTCCCTCAGTTATATGGGAATGTGCTGTGAAGGGGACAAAGTTGCCATGCAGAAGTAGCTGTTCCTTTAAGAACTGCACATGTGGCCATGCAGAAATCTTACAGGAACTGGGAAATTCAAGAAATGGGCCATGCTTTGCAAAGGGAAATGAAAGGGACCATCTGAAAAAAAATTAAATCATTTGAATTTTCCCCAGTGGGATAAAAGATGGGATCTAATAGAGGTGCTCAAAATCTTGAATAGTTTTGAGAAGATAGATAAAATAAAAGAAAAATACTGCAGATGTTAGAGATCTGAAATGAAAACAAAGTGCTGGAAAAACTCAGCAGGTCTGGCAGCATCAGAAACAGAATTGGCAAGTTGAGTTCAACTGAAGTCGGAACGGAAATGTTTTACTTGCATTGGCTATTGAAGCAGAGCCTATCACATATATTAGAAGGAAATTGGATAACTCGTTGAAAAGAAAAATCTTAGAAAGTAGAGGGAAAGGGAAATTAGATGGTATTAAGTAGACAGTTCCAGTTGAAGGGCTAGCACAAGTAGGATGGACAAAATAATCTCTCCATGTACCATTAGTTCTAAGATTGCATGAGCATTTTATTCAACAAACATATTATTATTACATTAATTAAAAAATCATAAGTTGGTTGCTTAATTGCAGACATTCTCATCAATTATTTTGTCAATCTTAAAATGTTTGACATGGAGTCTTCAGCAAAACCAGCCTTCAGCTAAACCAGCCTACAGAAATGAAAGCAAGATTTACAGAGGTGTGCAGTTTCAAGTTAAAGATTGGAAATGTAATTGACAATATATTGTCATGAAATTGTCAAAAGGGAAAATTGTCTTTGCTGTAGCAAAATTACAGAACTTTAAACTTCGGGTGGGATTTTCCAGTCCTTCCCATTGCGAATGTCCTGGTGAGGGCAACCCCCTATGGTGGGTTCCCCAGCAATGGGATGGGCAAGCCACTCAAAACATCATAGACATCGGCAGGACTGGATGACCTGCTGGTGGCCAATGGCGAGCCGCCTCCACTGCTGGAAGACATGCCGCGGTTGTCCATGAGTTTACTGTTTTGAAAAATAATCATTGCTGTATGATCAGTTTCCATGTATTTGTATTTCGAAAGCTGTTTCGGTGAATTACTTTAATGAAATCAGTTTCACAATTTTCCGATTATAGTTACATTTACAGGTAATTAATTTGGCTTGGTACTAACAACATCTAACAAGTATGTGGGAGGAGTTTAACTATAATTCTCATGATGTCATGAGATGGAGGGTATGGTTGATTTACTTAATGGTATTCACCTGCCCATCATTCTAGTACGTTTGTAATAGCAAAGAATGACCAGTTAATCTGTTTTTGATGGAATGTATTCAGGGAGTAATGTTGGGTAGAACACAGGAGAGCTCTTCTCTTTGACAAGTGCAGTGGAATCTTAACATCACCAAGCAGATAGGATTATTTAACACACAATTCAATGTTGGCACCTTGGAGTGGTTTACTCCAATGTGAATCCAGATCTTATGCTCATCACCTGGCATGAGGCTTAAATCCACAACTTTTTGATACCAAGGTAAGTACAGCCGGTGGAGTCAGGCTGATGTGACTGTATTCCAAGTAGATAAAAATAAGCTCTTGTAAAGTAGGACATTTCAGTGGGAATTTAATTTGTCTCTGTTTTACGAAATCACTTAATCATTTTACAGCAGTCCAAAATCAATTTGTTTTTGAATCAACAGCATCAAATTGACAAGGAAGTGAGGTCTGCTAAAGGTTTTTTTATTGTAAAATACTGCATTAGATCCTAGTAATAATGCTTGTGTTTTGAAATTGACGTATGTTTTATTTAACAGACCCTACATGGTTATCTACTAATCTGGGAATTCTAACATGCATTGAATGCTCTGGAATTCATAGAGAGCTGGGGGTTCACTACTCCAGAATACAGTCCCTTACACTGGATGTATTAGGAACATCAGAACTCTTGGTAAGTCCCTTTTCAATTAATAATGTTGTCTTAATCCAAACTCTGCAAACAATTGGAGGAATAGTCAATGCAGATTGCTGTTCCACATCTTTTGCAGGTTAGATAGATTATGAAGGCCAGACCTCCAATTTATCTGAGGAACATAAAGATAAAATGGAAAAAGGAGAGAAACCATATAAGTGGGGAAGCATTCAAATGAAATGCAGTACAAGTTACACACATTGTAGTGTATGCAAAGGGAGGCAAGGTGAGGGCGACTAACCAACCCAGTCTCAGGATGTCGTCTTGTGTGTCTCCATTGTTACTCAATATTTGTTTCTGATATGTGGAGGCTATCTGGGCCTCTGCAGTTCCAGGTTATGAAGGGCTGGATCCATGAGGTAAATGCTTTTATTTACTGCTTGTAGGCCAGAAGGAGCAAAAATGTTTTCTTCAGGATCATTTGATCCTTCCCTCTATCCCTCATGGTGTCCAAATTACCCCCTCCATCCCCTGCCCTACCATTCCCACAGTTCCCTAATTTGCCAAGAGACTATACACAGAATTAAAAAACTACCTTGGGATCAAAATGAACCAAATAAAGGAGATAATAATGTTCTTTACCTGCAACAAAGAAGAATGATGCCACAACAGTTACCACACTCAGCTATGTTTCATTTGCTCTTATAGATTGGCAAGATAACCTCATGAATCCTATCCTTTAGATAACTTGAATTTCTATATCCAGCAAAGAAGTGGTAGTTAGTCACTACATCCACATCAGTTCTGAGAAATTCCAGTTCTATCACAGCAGGTTGGAACCTTGCTCAGCTTTATACTTTAATTAGCTTAGCAACTTCCTCTCATGATGAAACACTGAATTCAGTGGTCATGCCCTGCCATGAATTCTACCAAGGACAGCACACAGTAAGAAGTCTCACAACACCGGGTTAAAGTCCAACAGGTTTATTTGGAAATCATGAGCTTTCGGAGCGCTGCTCCTTCATCAGGTTGCCAATATGAAAAATTAACGTTAAAGTCACCCAGTTTACTGACATCAGATTTTTTTTTTCTGCTTCTTGGAGTGCAAGGAAGCAATCATTGTTATAATTTAGGATTTCACTCCCATGAGTCTACAGAATTTTGTCTTGTGACAGCCTATTATATCCTGAGATGACATTAAAGTCACCAAGAGGAACTTTCAAATCCATTATTTGATTAATTGATATATAGCGATCAAGAGAATGACAAAACTGGTCTTTTATCAACAAACAAGAGGAATTCTGGCTTTAAGGAGCCATTTTTATCATGGAGCACAGTTTAACACTGCAGATCTGTATCTAGAGACTATAATCAAAATCCTGCCTTTGGTCCATGTGATGTACTGGATCATGGATATGATATATTGCCCATTGTAGCTCCCTAGAACATGACACCCCCCCCCCCCCCCTTGGTGATGTGGAATAATGTCAGTAACTAACCAACTTGTCGAGGTGATGTGGTACATCATGATCATGAATGGCTGCTCTAGACTGGTTACCAGTCAACGCTAATAGGTTCATAGTTCTTTGAAATCTCAGATGAGCTTACCTGTGGAGGCTAAAAAACCTCAGTTTGGACAAGTATTTTGCCTCTTGGGTACCATTAATTCACAGAACCTTCTCTGAAATGGCATAGCTGGGCAATCGTATGAAAAACTACAAAGAATAAACACCCTTACTATGTGGTTCAAAAAGGTGACCCACCATCATATGCTCAGGGCAACTATAGATGGGCATTAAATGCTAACATTATCACTGATGCCCACGTATCAAGAATACACTATTGCTTTTCTACCAAACATCATGGTAATATATTTAAAATGGAAATAATCTACTTACAATTCCACCTAAAAGGTTTAACTGGTACTGCAGGTTTATGTGACAGGTTTGTCAAACCTGCATTTGTTCTCAGTGGAGCGATGGAGGTTGAGAGGAAACCTGATAAAAGTCTACAAGATTGAGAGGCGTGGACAGAGTGGATAGTCAGAAGCTTTTTCCCAGAGTGGAAGAGTCAATTACTAGGAGGCATAGGTTTAAGATGCGAGGGGCAAGGTTTAAAGGAGATGTACGAGGCAGATTTTTTACACAGAGTAGTGGGTGCCTGGAACTTGTTGCTGGGGGAGGTAGTGGAAGTGGATACAGTAGTGACTTTTAAGGGGCATCTTGACAAGTACATGAATAGGATGGGAATAGAGGGATATGATCCCCGGAAGGGTAGGGGGTTTTGGTTCAATCGGGCAGCATGGTCGATGCAGGCTTGGAGGGCCGAAGGGCCTGTTCCTGTGCTGTAATTTTCTTTGTGCTTTGTTTAGTGTTTTTTCCAACAGGCTGAGCCCAATGGAAATTCAGCGCATTTTGAAACAAGGTCTATCCATTCAGCAATGCATTTTGAGATGAAATCTTGCAAACCATTCAGCACTTTTAATATTCATATATAATAATAGGTTGGCTAAATGCATCAAAATCTAATGGGAGAAATGTTATTTTTGATAGCTAGCCAAGAACATTGGGAATGCAGCATTGAATGAGATCATGGAAGCTAGTTTGCCTTTGGATGAAACTGCTAAACCAAATCCCAATAGTGACATGTAAGTATACACAATTTTGCAGTTTATGAGAAGAAGCACATTTGAGTCTGGGAAGACATCAGTTTTCCTTTTATACTTTTTTCAAGAGTGCGTTATTATTGCAAAGTTTGTTCGGTCTTTTTTCCCCAAATTGACTAACCCTACAAATAATAAGAATGGATAACTCAATAGTCTGCATCATTTGAGAGTGATATCTTATTCTTTAAAATCTTTTTGCTGCTTTTGCTTATTTTGACTCCTCTGCAAATTCGGATTGTGTTATGGACATGATTGTCTTAGTGTGGAAGGTGGGGGAGAATTGGAAATCGGGCTTCACATCCTGCTTTCCCTACTAAATTATAAATGAAGTTGACCTTGTTATTGCTCCTTATTGCATGAGGCAAATAAACAAAGGGTGCCAAAGAATTTTTCTATACGGGATTACCGGTAGTATTGAATTCAGAATTAATATTGATGGGTCATTTATTAGCTTCAGAATTGAGGTTTCCAAGTAGAGTTACAATAAAAGCTTGAATGTTGCAATAAAAAAATCTGGGCTCAAAGGGATTGTATAATTTGTTGTTCTGAAAATGATTTCATGAGATTTTTTGAATAACTTAATTTGTCTCCATGTTAAATGTAATCTTCCTTTTTGATTCTAAAGTTGCTTCTGGAGAAAGTTGTGTTTTCTAAACTATCAGAGCTTTGCATTTATGCTCTGTGTTTTGCATTTTGAGTAGTTTCCCAAATGCTCTTTTTCTCTTGATAAGCATTGTTCATTTTTACATATTTTCTGATTTCCTCTTTGTTTAAATAGGTTACTTATAATGAAACTAGTTTAACATCACCCCATCTTTATCTCCTAAACCAGTAACATTTTGTTTTCTTTTTCTAAAACTATTTGGGATAAAAATGGATAATCTCCTCCTCCTTTGTGCTTGCGTTGAGTCCCTAATACAGTACATCAATGGCCTTGTGTATCTGCAATATTTATTGCTGCACTTTCAGTGGCCGCTTGTTCAGCTGCATGGGCCTTAAACTCTATAATCCCCTTCCTAATTCTTTTCACTTCTCTACCTTGTTCTCCTTTAGGTCACTCCTCAAAATCTACCTTTTTGACCAAGCTTTTGGTCACCTGTCCTAATATCTCTCTGTTCCTTGTTTTTAAACTTCGTCTGATAATATTCCTATGAAGCACCTTAGGATATTTTTACTTCATTAAAGTCACTAAGTAAATGCAAGTTGTTATTGTGACATATGTTGCATGTCTCAAATGGTTACTCCTAATTTTTTAAAAGAGCACCTTTATTGTCAGTGCAAATGACGACAAGTCCAACTTGAATGCTGGTTTATATGGGAGTTTTGTTTGACATAATTATTCCATATTTAATAAATGGATTTATTAAATTAATAAATAATATTTCTTGTACTGATATCAAAGAAGGTTTAGACGTGGGAAAAAATTCTTCTTTTGTAGGGTTGCACGGAAGGACTACATCACTGCTAAATACATAGAACGGAAATACTCAAGAAAAAAGTGTACTGACAATGCAGCCAAACTTAGCTGTCTATGTGATGCAATCAAGTCAAGGGACATCTTCGCATTAATTCAGGTGTATGCTGATGGTGTAGATCTCACTGACCCAATTCCTTTGGCAAATGGACATGTAAGATTTGTTTTCAGCTTTCTTTAAAAAAAGTTAGAGGATATGCTTACCTATGTGAGAAATTTGAAATGGTTGAGTTCGGAGGAAAATATGGAGTCATGTAAAGAAAAATACTAAGGGAAAGAGATCCAATGCTGAAAGAGAATCATGAACAGCTATTTAAACTGGGGGCTGTGTTCCAGTCTGACTCACCTGGATAAATTATTTTTGACTGATCTCTTATAGTATTCCTCTGAGATCGCTTGTGACTACAGTAAGATTGTCATGATTAGTTGTTATGGTGAAACTGTGACTTCATCTCCCCTAAACCTCTTGGGCTACTATCAACTAAGTATAGAGAAGTGCTATTAAAAAGGCACTTTGGAGTCAATTAGAGGTTACTTCTGATGCTGTAAGACACACGACCCTAAATCAGATGTTCCTTGTACACCCCCATCTGGTTTTGAGGTTGTTCTAAATTATAGGAGTCCAAGTGGTGATACCAATTGACCAAGTCCGGCAACAGCCAGCAAAGAATGACTGCTTTCTATTTTCCTATTCCTTTCTGAATAGTTTCCATTTACGACTGTGATATATGGGAAAATCAGTTAAGTGTGACATACTTTGCAAGTGGCAAGAAAAATGACTTGTCACAGATGTAAGAGTAGATTTTATTTTTATTCATTCTGAAGGTCTTAGGTCTTTAAATCAACCATCGTAATGAAATCATGCTGACAATGAAGGTGTACTGTGTCACATGTAACTAGTCAGAATTTGTAATCAATTCCTTAGTCAGCACGTGAACAGAATTAATTTACTGAACATTGAAACCCGTATGAGTCTGTGCTTCAATTATGAAGCCACAGTCTGATTTGTGTACGTGGTAAATCATCAAAAGGTAGTTAATTTTTGGCAAATCACAACCTAAGTTGCACAAAACTAGGTTCTTGCTCTAAGTACAATTAGTGGTGATTTTAAAAATCATTAACGGTGAATCTGCATGCATAGTAAAATGTGTTACTCTAGTTTCTTAGTTGATACAAGTTCATAGATTAACCAGTGTTTCATAATGTTGCAAAAGCTCATTTGATTTTATTTTTATATTTAAATACTTTTGCAGATAATTTGTTTTTTTGTATATGCTTCTAGGAACAAGGAGAAACTGCACTACATCTTGCTGTAAGATTGGTGGACAGAACATCACTCCATGTAGTTGACTTTTTAGTACAGAACAGGTCAGCACTTCGTTATGAAATGTTAAAACTAGTATGATGATGAGGCTAATGGGACTAAGGTCTGCAGAAAATTAATGCACTAACTTGCTTATCTGTTATCTTGATCACTACCCATCTGTGTGTACAGGCAACATAGTGTCAGTCTTACTCATGATTTGTATCTTTGACTAATCAGCATATCTGGTCTAAAACATTCCTGGATGAGAATGGGGGTTGTGAACTGGAAGCATTCTTGCTGATGATACAAGCATTATTTTAAACGCTTGTTTTATATTATTAGAAGGAAATTGCCATCAATGCAGGCCAAGCTTGTAGGTGCCTCAAGTGGTTGAATATCATCTTTTGAAATGTAATCCTATATATGAATTTGTTAATGTTTGGTCCAACAGTGGAAATCTTGATAAACAGACTACCAAAGGCAGTACAGCATTGCATTACTGCTGTCTGAATGATAATGTGGAGTGTCTCAAGTTGCTTTTGAGGGGAAAAGCCTCCATTGAAATAGGTATGTTACTTCAAAATCATGTTTCATTTAATATTGGAAAATCCCTTCTCTGATGAGGGTATGATTTGAAGTCCATATATAAAAAACAAAAATGTTGCAAACGTTATTTCAAGATCTGAAAAGAGGAAAAAAATAAATGTTTTAGATAGATGCCGTTTTTCAGAATTAGAAAAGAAAAATGAGGCCAGTGAAAATCAAGGAAACAAAAAACTTACAAATACTTCTGTGCATTAAAGTTGGGCTCAATCGATCATGGACTGTATTACATGTAGATCAAAGATTATTTGCATGAAACAGATTCTGAATGGTCATGCTGATTTAAGTACACTTTTCATTTATGAATTTGCATTAAAATAATACTATTCAATCTGATTGCTTAGATACATAATTAAAGTTATGAAGAAAGAGTTGCCAATATTTAAGCTTTTTAATTGGAACAGGGAAATCTAAGAATTATGGAAGGCAACCATTGTTTCCATAGAATCCTTTTAGTGCAGAAGGAGGCCATTCAATCCATTGAGTCTGCACCAAGAGAGCATTTTTACCCTGGCCCAATCCCTCAAAATATTCCCATAACCCTGTGCATTTACCATGGCCAATGCATCCAACCTGCATATCTTTGGACGGTGGGAGGAAACCGGAGCACCTGGAGGAAACCCACGCAGACACGGGGAGAGTGTGCAATCTCCATGCAGATAGTCACCCAAGGCCGGAATCGAACCCAGGTTCCTAAAGCTGTGAGGTAGCAGTGCTAGCCACTGTGCTGCCCTTGTGCAAGAATGTTCCTAATAATTGGTATGTAGATTGTAGATTTATCACTAGAAGAATGAAGGAGAAGTTATTTTTTGACAGCCGTTTATTAGAGCAGAGAATATATCATCACAAGTAGCTATTGTGGCAGAGACTATAACATCATTTAAAATAGAATTGTGTAAGTAGTTAAAAGGGGAAAATATAAAAGGTTGCAAATGAGACTAGGGAAATGAGTGACAGGGATAGCTTCAGTTGAACTGACACAGGCATGATGGTCTGAATGAGCTTGCACTTTGCTACGATTTGGTCATACACATCATGAAGTACAGTACCAGTCTGAAGCCAATTTTAAAACAGAAGTCTATCTGTTGCATGTTTGTAGCTGCATTCCTCCCCAAAGCGTTCCTCAAAAATGCATGTATGTCTCTTTTTATTTGTTATATTGAATTTGCTTATGAGAATATAGCAATACAAAAATAGCCCAACTTGGGAGCTAACAGTATAAAGGTAGTTCCATATCAGTTTGTGAAGCCATAAATATATTAAAGGAAACATCAAATTGCAACTCTTGTGTGGTTTCTGCAAATGCAACATATTAAAATCCCAGCATAAGTGCATAAAGCAAAAGTTGCCAATGCATATTCAGTTTCAAAACCCTGATCTGAACGAAGTACGGTGTTTCCATGTAATCATGGGTTCAGTGAGTCCAAATTATGAAGACACATTTATGCAGTTCTCTTTAATAAATTGAATTGAAGAGTTTAATCCAGATTTCAGTTGTTCATACGTTAATGTTGCTTAGTTTTCAGCTTACCATGCAGCATTTACCAAATCTGAAACTAAAGTTCTCTTGTGGCTGAAGTTCTGAAAACTGAATTACAAGTGTTTTGTCTATATCAGTTAATTTGAGAAAGTACCTATATGTAACTAAAACAAATGGGGCAGGGGGGATTTTCCCATCCTGCTGCGCTGCTTTTGTAGTGCAGTGGGCCAGGAGACTCAAGCGGAGGCCATTTAACGTATTCCACGCTAGGCACCGCAGCCTCAGCACGTCTCCCAGCACCAGATTTCCGGCGCTGTCAGTTCTGCGCTGATTTCTGGTGGGGAGCCATGGAGATAAATAATTTATGCAAAAGCTCATTCTAATACTATTTAAATATCATTAGCGAGCCCGGGATCCCCAAAACCAGGAATATTTCACTTCAGCGCGGTTTATATAGCTCCCATTTGTGGGGAGCTGGCAGTCCAACTCTGCTGGAGTGAAGGTGGGGGGGCAATCGAGGCCCCCCCCAGCCTGGGCCCCAGGCACTGCTCAATGGGCAAAGTGCTAATGTGCATGGGGCAGTGTCAAGGGGGTTGGGCCTAATGGATAGGGCCTCAGGACTATCCCATTAGTGGGGGTGGGGGGGGGTCTCGCTGCCACTTGGGCTGAGTGACGGGGGGGGGGGGGGGGAAGGGAAGGCCAGTGTGCTGGGCTGACCATCAGTATGTGAGGGGGTCAGGACTGCCGGTGGGAGGGGGTGACGGGGGCATCAGGGCTGGGCCTGGGCACATCCAGGGGGCCAGCAATCAGGACACTGGTGGGGGGGGTTGCGCAGCGAACGATGCGGAGTTAGGTGGCTGTCCAGTGATCGAGCTGATCAGCAATGGAGAGGTCAGCGGACAAGGGCCATTCCGCGTGCACCAATCACGACTCTGACAGATTGCCACATGCGCAGTGGCCCTACTCCGCTATGCTGTTGGCCTCTCCAGCAGGAATAGGCCTCACCCACTGATTTTTGGAATGATTCACGCTAATGCACTCTGCAGTGCACAGAGTGTGGGAGATTTATTTTGAAACACCTGCTGCAAAAAAAAAGCAGGATTTACTCTTCTTTTTACACGAATTTGACACTTAGAATTTTTTGGGGAGAATCGCTCCCATGAATTTTAAGAAATTATGATTTTATTTTCAGCCAATGAAGGAGGGGAAACTCCACTTGACATTGCAAAACGCTTAAAGCACACACAGTGTGAGGAGGTGGTATGTCCGATATTTATATATTCTTAAACATTCTAAAATTATTATAATATCTCCACTTACATTTATGTTTTGTTTTAAAATAAATGGTAATTCTCTTTTGTAGCTTATACAGTCATTATCAGGCAAGTTTAATGCTCATGTCCATGTGGAATACGAATGGAGATTGCATCATGAAGATCTGGATGAAAGTGATGATGATATTGAAGACAAGGTAGGAATTTAGTGTTCAGTCAAAAATTCTGTTACTATAATTTCTTTGCTATGTTGGCATTTTTTCAACACAGTCTCATAATTGGAAATGGCAATTAATCAGATTATCTCCATGTTTCGATGTTGAATCCTAATTATCATGTTCAATTCGGTTTACGGATCGGTCCATTATATTTCACTCTGGTGTTGACTAGCAGTGAGCTGCTACTTGTCAATGTTTGGAGCTTGAATGTAGTGATCCAGGTTTCCTGTAATCAGATTGTGATACAACCTGAGATTTTGAGACACGTGCTCTGAATTTACTTCCAGCTGCCTTTAATTTTATTCTCATTAATCTTTCATGCTTGGGAATGAGTTCCAAGTCTAACCGCTAGAGTCGTTCCTCTTTCATTTTTGCATCACCTAAGTTATGTAAGTTGCTATTCATTTACAAAATATTCAGTTTGTGCCAAAACATGATGACCAGTATGATTTCTGCATAGCTGGTTTTGTAAGCTGTTCACAAATTTCTAGAATTCTACCTTGTGATACTTCAATGAATCATTTGTCATATATTCTGTCCGTGACAAAATATTTGTGCTCTCTTTCTGCTTGTGATCTGTGTGTTTTATATGGAAAGAGATGTGTCTTACTTATTCTTGGAGTATGTATTCTAATTAAATAATTCAGCAGAAAGCTTTCATGAGTTTAAAGTAAATAATTATTTATTCTCACAAACTTAACTGAATTGATGCAATATCGCACATTCAGTCTCTATCTCCCATACGTGGGTACATACACAAGCCCACAAAGATGAGATACAGATAAAGATAATATAATTTTACAGACGACAACTAATTCAGTCTCTCAATTACGTTTACATTTCCAGTCTCCTACGAGCCTGTAATTTAAAAAGATTAATGATTTAAGATTGAAGTGAGGGTCTTGCAGGTTGCAAGGTTTCTTGTCGTCAAATATCTTAAGGGTGGTTCTCGGGTCCAACCAGTCGAGTTTGAATGAAAGGGTGGGGGGTGGGAACCATCATGGTACAATGAGAAGTTGATATGGCCATTGAGTTTCGATTTCCCTTTTGTCTAGTATGAAACATGGAGACAGGCAGTCTGCAAATTTCATAGTCTTTAGGCATTTGGTCATTTTTAAAAATTGAGATCTGTGGATTCCACAAATGGCTGTAAGATTGCAGTTTTATTCCCATCCCTAATTGCCCTTGAGAAGGTGGTGGTGGGCCATCATCTTGAACTGCTGCAGTCCATGTCCAATGTTTTAAAAATATTGACTGAAAGTTCATAATATGACATGCCTGCACTGACAATTTACTTGCATCTATTTTTGATGAAATTGCTTGCTCTGCAGTAGTTGATAACTTGCCCACTGAGGTGTTTAATTTCTGAGCTCTGATCCTCTGTCTGACTATTCTTTGACTACTTCCAGTTTAACCCAAACTCATCAAATCACTCAGCAAATCTAATCAACAGTTACTAGCTCTTACTGCTAATTATATCTTTAATACCTAAGGTGCCATATAAATGCTAGATTTTCTGTCTCTCTAACCCTTTCTGTCGCTGTTTTCTCTTTCTTTCCTCGTTCTTTTTTTCTATATCCTTTTTTCTCTGTATCCTCCTTTTCCCAATACAATGTTTCTTGTATTTCTGTTACTTGTATTTCTCTATTTTATCCACCACTGTTGAAGGAAACCAATGATTATGTAACATGGTACCTTCTCCAGTCAAGGACACCTTTATTTTAGATGCCTTGACAACATCTAGGATTATACTGCTGAAGCAATTTCTTTGCTGGTCTGCTGAGTACTTTTCCAACTATGATTCCTCAGGAGTAACTATATTAATGTTATTATAAATTAAACCGTACCAAATCATAACACAGGCAAACATTTTAAGAGCCCAGCTTTACATTACCATCTCCCTACTGTGGAAGATTAAAATTAATGTCTTGTCCATTATGATTTGTCTTACTGAAAATGTCAAATATTATAATGCATCATTTTTTTTTAATGACAATGATACCATGTGAATTAATGTGTCCAATTAAACTTAACAAATTTTAACAAATCAATCCTTTTCAGCAATCCAGCCCCAATAGACCTATCAGTTTCTATCAATTATCATATCTATCAGGAGCAAACCAGCTTCAACCTCCAGTTCCTCTTACAATCCTGCCAAGAGATTCAACCAACTCTATGAAAGATAAACAGCGACCATTCATTCCAAGTATGCTGCACAACGAAACATATGGAGCTGTACTGAGCTCCAGCCCCCCTCCTTCTGTAACTGATGCTCCTCCACTTCCACCTCGGAATACAAGTAAAGGTGAGCCATAAAAATTGATTATTGATTACTTAAGGTTAAGCTGTATTGTAAGAGTTCCACTTTATATGGTCCACTTTCTGATGCTGTGAAATATTTTTTCTCTATTTATAAAGAGCTCAGGAAACTTGTTGGACTGGACTTCCATGTGAAGGAGCAGGGTGGGATGAAGCTGGTGAAATTTACACCACTTTGCGAAGCCAGTTCCAACCAGTTGATTTCCAAGTTTCATTCCCAAAACATGTATGCAAACCCTCAGGAGATGATGATTGCTGATTGTAAATGTATTCATCGCTCAATTAGGGCAGTGTTGACATTTTTTTGGTTTAAAGCCAGGTCCATGGGTTTCCCGGACTTCCTGAACCCCTCCATTGAGAGCAAAGCCAGAATAGAATACGTCAAGGGTGTGATCAGTTGAGGGAGAAAATGGCAGTGCGTACTCATTATTCACAACTGTTTACCTGGTAATAGGAAAGTGTGTTCACAGTACATTTGCTGAGAAGTGACTTTGTACAAATGGAGGTTTCTTCTACACTTCTGAGGTTTGATCTATTGCATCAGGATGCGTGCTGCTTTGCTGCCATAGATTGGGACCTCAGAGGAGAACCAAAACAACAGCAATCTGCTGGCCGCAGACTTCTAGATTATAGATGCACAAGAGAGAAGAGCAGTAGAGATCTGCAACATCCAGGAGGCCATATCCACCATACAAGTTCTACAGGCAGAAGCATTAGCTTCCTCAGCATGTTGGCACAGGAGGCTCATAACCTTGTGTTGGGTGGTGCGAGACATCTGTAACCAGCTGGAAGACGATCTGCTGACCTGGCCATCATGCTGTACTAGTGACTGTGAAAGTCACCACTGTCAACTATTTTATCTCTTTTGTCTCCCACTCTCAAGGTATTACTTTGGCTGCTTAAGTTGCCTGCAGCTAATTTGATAGTTACCGCTGATTTTTGTCTCTGCAGAGCTAGACCTTGCTGTTTTAAAAGCAGACAACAAACATGGCTGCCTGGCTTGCCATTGTGACTTGTCACAAGTCCAGAGTCATTTTCCAAATAAGATGGTGTGTTATTTGGATAAACATCCTGGTTGTGGCCTTTGACATCCTGAGTTTGATTCACTAGCACCACTACACACCTAGCGGGTTGTTGCGTTTGGATATAATGAAAGGTCGATATGGTTCATTTCACATTCATCTTGCTCCCATTGAGTATCATCGTCTTTCTTTTGCCCCGGTGAAACATGGAACTGAGTTGTTTGCAGATCCGACTGTCTTAAATCCTTAAAAAATGAGATCTGTGAATTTCACAGGTGGCTGAGGTTCCTTCACTCAGGTCCATATTTAAAAACGTATTAGCTGCATGCTGTATGGTTTATGCAGTTGAAATTCAAAAGTTTCATTGTATGCTACAACCATCTTAACTTTTGTTCACTTTTTTAAAAAGATAACTTAAAATTTCATAATATCTTCATGAATGTACTGAGTGTGACACTACCTATTATAGAGGCCTCAGTCAATGACCATATTGTTAGAAGTGACCACCTCACTATTCTTGTAGAGACTAACGGCCCTATTTTACCGTTTTGATTCTAAGTGCTGGGCAGACTTGAAACTCTGATCCGAAACAATCCCAGTTTCGACTTTTAGACCCGTTCTCAGGCGCCCCCATATGCACTCTGTCTGAAAAAAATCAGCAATTCCGAATTGCGCCGCACAAGCCAATGGGCGGGGCTTAACATGTCTGAAATCCTGCAGCTCCGATCGGCACCTCCAGCTGCGCATGCGCAGAAAAAACAATGATAGAATGTGGCTCTCCTGCCACATCCCTCCTGGGCTGACTAATGCCTTCCCCTGGCCCCCACAGACATGCCCCCCCCCCCCAAGCATTACTGACCCCCTTATCCACCCCTGTCACCCAGACAGTTCACGCCCCCCCCCCCCCCCCCCCTATCTCAAGCAGAGAGCCGTCGGACGCTGGGCACCTACCTCATTAACTGGAGTGCTCGAATCAGACTTTTGTGGAGCATGCTTGTTTCGCGCTGATTTTGGATGAGCCAACACTGTGGTAAAGGGGGAAGTGCCGGTAAAGTTGAGTGTGTAGCCCATTAAGTTAATTTAAATGCCTGCATTGGGCGTGGTCCCGATCATGGCCATTTTCAGGCCTTGGTAAAAGGGGAACCAGCGTGGAGGCAGGCGCGGATCGCACTACTCGCCTCACACTTGACTTTGCCAAGATTTCCTGCCCACAAATGGGCGCAACGCGATGGTAAAATCGGACCCTAAGTCTGGCTATTAACTGAGGACACCCTTCATTTTGTGATTTTGCACTACTGCTTGCTAAATCTGCACAATTCAGAACAGATCTAGCAGTGAAAAACTGACAAACCATGAGGTGCTGTGTGCTATCAACAACAGAAGGATTGTATTCAACCACTATCTGTAACTTATGGCCTGGTGTAGAATTCAGTCTTCTGTTACTGCCAAGCCAGGGTCCAACCCTAGTTGAATGAAGAATTCAGGAGAATATGCCAGGCACTGCACAAGACATCCCTGAAAATGAAGTTCCAACCTGATGAACCTATAGCACAGGACTGCATGGATGCTAAAAGCAGAAATAGCATGCTATAGTCAAGTGATCCCATAACCAACAACCATGCAAAAGACAAGGCTAAAGCACTTGCAATCATCTTCAAACGGAAGTGCCAAGTGGATGATCCACCTCCTCCTGAGGTCCTCATTATTGATGCCAATCTGTAGACAATTTGATTCACTCCACAAGAAATGGCTGAAGGCACTGAATATAGCAGATACCCTAATAACAGCCTGGCTGTAGTACTGAAGACTTAAGATTCAAAACCAGCTATGCCTTAGTCTCTAAATTGAGGTCACAAGATTTGCACTGAACGTGAAGTGAACTAGGACCAATTTACTTGAGCACAACAATAACTTGTATTCGTTTTGTGCCATAAATGTAATTAAGAATCTCAAGGTTCTTCAGAGGACAGTTATCCAATATAATTTGACACTGAGTCGCATAAGGAGATATTAGGACAAGTGACCAAAAGCTTGGTCAAGAAGGTAGGTTTTAAGAGAAGTCTTAAAGGACGAAGGACAGATAGAGGTGGAGAGGTTTAGGGAGGGAATTCCAGGCCTTAGCGTCTCAGCAGATGAAGATATGACTGCCAAGGTTGGAGCAGTTAAAATCAAGAATACTCATGGAGCCAGAGTTGGATGAATGTAGGTATCTCTGAGTTGTAGATCTGGAATTTAGATGCCTAACAATACACATTTTGTAAATTGTGGTCAGTTAAATTTACTATGTTGGCACAGAAATTTATTTTATTTGTAAAAAGTGTTGATGAAAAAGGTTCATAACATTTTACGGCAAAGGATGCTATGTTATGCAATCTAAGTCTAACTTGTCTGCATTTTGACTTTAGTCCAAGGTTCAGTTCCTGGTGTTCAAATGATCACATCAACTGGTGTTTGGAAGCCTGCATCACTTGGAATGGAAACAGCAAGCAGGCAACGGTCTGCTTCAGACCCACCAAACCTTCATCCACCTATACCCCCAGTCCGAGTAACATCAGCAACAGCAAGTATGTGTCTGGTTATTCATCTCTAATATATTGGTTAATCATGTCTTTATATTTCGGTTCATATGCAGACACTCACATTGTAGTTGATTAAAATGAATTTTTGTTTCCCTTTTTCTTAATTACACTGTTTCTACTGACAATGTGATCAAACATTGTAGGAGACACGTTTTATTAAGTCTTGAATTTGACAGTGTGGTTCCTGGGAAGATAGTATGAAAAGAAATGAAAACTGAATAGAAGGGAGTTTATCTTGCTACTGGATTTTTTTTTTAGCAGTGCCGCAGACGGAATGCATTTGCTTTCTTGCTTCCCATAATTGTATGTTTTGTATGGAAAAGAGTGTATTTTTCTTACCCTTGGAATGTACATTGCAATTAAGTAATTCAGCAGCCAGCTTTGGTGTGTTTAAAATAAAGGTTATTTATTCTCACATGCTTACCCCGAATCAAACGCAATGTCTCAGGCACACTTGGTCTCAGTAGCACCCCCACACACTGAGATTGGACACAGATGAAGGTCATGCATGTTTACAGATGACAGTTTTCTCCATCTCTGATTCATGACTTTGCTGTTCCAAATGACAGATCTGTGGTCTTTTGAATGCATTTGATCATTTAAAGTTGAAGTGAGGGCCTTGCAAAGCAAAGGGTTCACAGCAGGTTGTGAGGTTTCTTGTAGTCAATTAGCTAGAAGGTTGGTTCTTAGGCAAACTTTAAACTGGAACAGGCAATGTATTCTGGGTGCCTAGTGCCTCAGTTTGTTCCTGAGTTTGGTTCATGCCATGGCTATACTGATGCTTCTGGTTAATTTGATGGAACTTCCATCAGAACTCCTAGCTAATTTTAAACAGACAAAAAATGGCAGTCTCCATGTAGTTTTTCATAAGTTCAATGTGTTTTCCAAGTAAGCGTGCTGTTCATGATTCCACATACTGTGTTGTGGGTTGTAATCTCCGAGGGTTTGAGACACTCGGACAATACCCATTTGATTAGTTTCAAGGAAGGATATTGACTTACGTCAGACTAGAATGTTCTTTGATTTCTTTCCTCTTGAGATGGGGGAGTGATTCTAATACGTCAAAGAAGATGGGTAACTTTGGGTGGCCATTTTTTCCAGCCTTTTTTCCAGCTTTTAGAAATGTAAAATTAGTTTGAAATTTAGAATAATCGTGCTGGTGCTGGGCATGGCATGCCTCTGCTGCACAAGAAAAGAAATTGAATTTTGATGCTTTATACATGGTTTCTCTGAAGCAGGAGATAATATACATACATTTTATAGTCCACTCCTGTTGTAGTTGTAATGGTCATATCTTTTTTTGTAAAATCCATGATTGTTACCTGGTGGGGTTCCTTAATATACCATGTTTCATTCTTCATGCGTTTTACAGTTAGAGTTCATGTTGCCTGTCGGTTCCTGGGGAGAGGTCAGCTTTCATCAGCCTAGGTTCTGCCTCAAAGCATGCCATTTGTAAATTGTTTTGTTACTTAGTTGCCTTGCCTGTAGAGTTCTTAACTCTTTAATGGTTATTTCCACAAACCATAGGTCTGGTAATTTAGGTTCTGGCCCATTGATGATTTTTGCTTCTAGGATGATGTGTGGTATATTGCTTTTTTAAAATTCCTTCGAGGTGTGTGGGTTTTCCCACTGCACCATTTCATCATGAGCACTTGGGGTGAATGGGATCATAGGTTATGGGGAGAAAGCAGGATTGGGCTATTGAGTTGGATGATCAGCCATGATCATAATGAATGGCGGAGCAGGCTCGAAGGGCCAAATGGCTTCCTGCTCCTATCTTCTATGTTTCTATCAGTGGACTTGGAGCTGAACTGTTAGGTTTAGGTGGGTTTAGGTATTGAACCTGATCCTGTGGTTGTTTAGTGGACCTTGCATTGTTAACTGCACTTGTACTTTACTTGTGGCTTTCACAAATGTTGCTCATCCTAGAGTGTATTGACTTCCCTTTTACTTTGACCTCGGAGATGGATTTGTCCCCAGTCTGCCCCCTTATCCTTTGGAACCCTACTTTGGCCAGTTTCCATTGCACTCCTCTGTGGCACTTCAACTTGATGAGACATCTTGCTGTCTGTGGGCTTTCTCTGTCCGTATTTAAATCCTTCAATTAGTTATCTACTAAGCAGACCATGGGTTTAGCCACTTCATTTTTCACAGACCTTCCCTTAGCCTGGCTTTGTCCTCTTCAGCTTCTACTGGTTTCATTCTGACCCCCTTTACCTTTAATAGCCTCTAAAGTCCTCTGGCTTTCCCG
Source organism: Mustelus asterias (assembly GCF_964213995.1). Taxonomy (NCBI): domain Eukaryota; kingdom Metazoa; phylum Chordata; class Chondrichthyes; order Carcharhiniformes; family Triakidae; genus Mustelus; species Mustelus asterias. The sequence continues at coordinate 106,296,135 of NC_135805.1, read as the reverse complement.
TTGTTTCCCTAGTCCTTATTTACCCTATTGCCCCCTGTACAATTTTAGGGACTTCCTCAGTTCTCTGCAGCTGAGCAGAATTCTGTTGTTTCTCTTCTTTTACCTTGGTCTCGTATTTTGGACTCTCTGAGCCAGTTCCCATCATCTCTCCAAATCATTTCCCAGCAATCGATCTGTCCCCTCTATGGGTATGCTTAGAACAACCCTGACCGTCACTGCATTGGAGACTAATTTACTCTGTAGGTCAATTTTTACTAGTGGAACCTTCAAATGTCGGTCAGCCCTTTTACCAACACTATGGTGTGTTCTGCTTTTGGATGGCATCTCAGCAACCTTCATCATATCAGTGTTTGAAGACACTCTGTGGGGGCGATTTTACCATCGCATTGCGCCCATTTTCGGGCGCAGAAACTTGGTAAAGTCGGGCGTGAGGCGAATAGTGCGATCCGCGACTGTCTCCGCACAGATTCCCACTTTACCAAGGCCCGAAAATGGCCGTGATCGGCACCACACCCGAAATGCATTTGCATGCATTTAAATTGACTTAGAGCTGGATGCCCAAACTTACCTGCATTTCCCCCTTTATCATCGTGTTCGCCCGTCTAGATTCGGCGTGGAACAGACATGCTCGGCAAAGATCATTCTTTGGGGGGGGATGGAGGAGGGAGGCCCAGATCATTCTTTGGTGGGGGGGGGGGTCGGCTGCCACTCAGTGGGTGATCGGTGGGGGGGGGGGGGGGGGGGGGGGAGAGAATGGGGTAGGGGGGTCGCAATCAGTCTGGGTAACGGATGGGTGGATAATGGGGACAGTTATGTTGTGGGGGTGGGGTGATGTCTGTGGGGACCATCACTCCCAGACCGCTTTTTGTGGCCCGGGAGCGATGTGGCAGGGGAGCATTTTTCAAATTGTTTTTTTTACTGTGCACACGCAGTTGAAGACTCCGATCAGAGCAGTGTTTGGGCACGATAAGCCCCACCCACAGCGCGATTCAGACTCGTGACTTTTTTTAGGCTGAGTCCGTATGGGGGCGCTTGAGAACAGGTTTACAAGTTAGATCTGAATTACACCTAGATTCAGCATTTAGAATCAAAATGGTAAAATCGCCCCCAGTGTCTCTAAAAATGGTTATTTCTCTTCCCTGAGCTTGTGATACCAAAAGAGTCATTTTCCCTTTGTGCCAGAAATCTTGGCACGTATTCTTTCCTAACCCCTGCATATTTGAGTCTGGGCTCAGTACCTTCAAGGCACATTTTAAATGTGTCTGTCTTTCAGCTTTGGAAACATGCAGATAGGGTTCCGGCTGGTCTACTTGCCATGCAACTCCATTTAAAAGTTGAGGATTGCTCCCTACCCTATCTTCTCTACTCTCCTTTCCTCTTGAGTCTATCTCTGTTCCATCCACCCTCATCTTATCTCTCCCTAGCTGTTAGGAGTTACAGATGCAAATTTGTTTCGGGTTAGAGGTTTGTGAGTTAGTTTGTAGTCATCAGCCATTATAGCTGCATTTCTGACTTTTGAAACACTTCGTTCCTGAGTTTTAAAGCTGTATGAAAGGCAATTTTTGAACAATATTGGCTATGTAACCTTTCCTTTTTCCTTCCAATTTTTAAAAAAGTCAGATTTGGTTCATTTGCTCCAATGGATTTAAATTATGGGTGCAAACCCCAATTCTGTTATGGAAGAATATATTTGCTTATTGTCCATAATCAGTATGTTTTGTATGGAAGGAGGTGTTTTTTTCCAACCATTGGAATGTGCATTCCAATAAAATAATTCTGCAGCAAGCTTTGATGAGCTTAAAATAAAGGTTATTTATGCTCACACATTTACCCCAAATTAAACCCAACGTATCTCTCTTTCTCATTCATCACCCACATGCACAAAGATTGGATACAAGTAAAGGCCGTGTAACTTTACAAATTACTAGTTATCTCAGTCTCTGATCTATGATTCTCAGTCTCTGCTGTGGCAAGTGCCTGGGAGTCTATCTCCAGCCAATGGAAACTAATAGTTGGGAGATGCAAAGTTCATAAGATATAGGAGCAGAATTAGGCCATTCGGCCCACCGAGTATTCCAACAGACTTTATTTTATCTTTTTAAAAATCTTTTAGACCCTTCACCACCAACTCCAGTAGCAAAGACGAGCAGTGTCATTGAAGCAATGAGTCTGCAGGTAAAACAACCACAAGCTCAACCACAACAGCAAGGTTCTCCGCAGCAAACTGCTCAGAATAAAAAACCACTGCCACCACCACTGCCTCCACAGCCACCACTTCGCATTTCACAGCAGAAATCAACGGCAAGGTAATAGATTTTCATTATCTGTAGCTTGTGACTAGAATCTTTCAAGTATACAAACAATCATTTGGTAGTACAGAGCTCGAATATTACTGAAAAGTGAGACATGTTCCCAATACTTTTCATTTTGTACTCATCAAATGTATTTTGCATTTGTCTCTGCTTAGTGCAAGACAAAAACCTTGCATGTCTCTCTTCTCAGTAATATTCAGGTACAGTAATCTTTATTTAGCTTCAATATTAACAGTGTACGTATATAACTAAAATATGGTGAATGGTACTAAATTTGTTTGACATGATAGTTGAATTGTGGTAGCAAAACAGTTGGTAATATTTGAGTTGCATGAAAGGATTGCAGATTTTTCTCGGTGAACCGGCTGAAATAAACAAATAGTTTTCCTCATCTATAATTACCTTGTGACCTCCATGTGAATTTCTTCATTGTTCCATTCTTGATTTGGGCTGGAAATTGCTTAAGCAATATCTCAATTTGTATCCTCTTATTCTGTAGCAGCCATTTTATCCTCCCTTGGATCAAAAACCCATAGTAATTATGGCTGGAAAGTGTATGGAAACTAAAAATGGAAGACTGCAGGGAAAGTTAGAAGAATTTACATTTTAAAGTTCTTAGTTATAGTGAATTTCATTATTCTCAGTCATAGCATATAACCTATAAATAACAAATTATTCCTTTCTGGTTCTAGGAATTTTGAAAAAAAAACTGTTTGGCCATCTTGCTGGTATAAGGTTCTCAATCCTCAGCTTGAACACAATTGTTTGAAGTGAAATGGGTGGCGCAAATTGCCCCTAAAGAATTACAGAAATGTATCATGATGGAATAAGTTTTTATGCTAATTTTAGAACATCTTTGCCATCTGTTCACAGTTCGGATCGAACATCTACAGTTAAAAGAACATCTACAGTACCTGGATCTGTACAATCAATGCAGTCAGGTGAATGAACAGTTTTCTAATCAGAAATTCAACATTGCTGATGGAAGATTCCATAATTGAGATCTAACTAGTGAAAGTAAAATACATGATTAATTTTTTTTCCAGTTATCTAAACTCCCTTTGTTTGGGGTATCTCAATATCTCTGTGCCTCGTTTTTTTTCACTTTTGTGCCTGACTGAATAGTGCATGAAAAAAGAAACTGATTATTCTAGCTCATGAGTGCAAGTATTTCCACATTTTAAAAAATTTATTTGCATTTTTTTCCAAATTGAAAAAATAGCATCACTAATCTGTTATTATATGACTTGGAAACATAGTGAATACCTTTAAGTTGCTTTTCCATATGCTATGACAATATATTTTTTTTAAGTTGAAAGTTCCGAAACCTTCCAATTTTCTCTCCATTTTCCCTAAAGGTAGTGGGTTATGCTTGGTTGGTGATGCAAATGGAACCATGCCAAGTGCATGCACATGTTTTATATATGAGGCACAGTGGTGAATGTTGGCAGGCACTTCAACCATACTTTCAACCTACTTTAATCCAGGCATTTTACCCTAATTTAATCAATGTCCTGCAAATCTTTCTATATATGGCTTAGCTGTGGCACTCACTTCTGAGTTACATCATAGGTTTGAATCCTAAACAGACTTGGAACAAATAACTAGCTTGATATTTCAGTACAGTACTGATGGAGTTCTGCACCTTGAGTAATTGTAATTCAGTTAAGCTGTTAAACCATCCTCTCAGATTGACGTAAAAGATCCTCCATTATTCAGTGAAAACATAGAAGTTCTTCCAGTGTCTTGGTCAACATTTATCTTCAACCAACACCAGCAAAATAGGTTATCTTGTACTGATTACTGTTTGTGGGATCTTCTGTGTGCAGACTGCCACATTGTCGGACATTATGATACTGACTATACTGTAAACATAGCTATGAAACACTTTGGGACCCTGAGATAGTGAAAAGTGTTATATAAATGCAAGTTTGTTATAGAATCTTATCAGAAAGCATGATAGGAAAAAATAAGATTTTTTCAAATTTATTTAAAATTCTTGTTTAACATTTCACTGAAAGTTGGTATTTATTCACAATGCAATAGGAGATGCTTTTCTGGGACCCGATGCTGCGCCAAAAAAACCAGGACATGCACCTAATTCTGCAAATCCCAACAAAGCTCCTGCACCAATGCCACGAAAGTCTCAAATGGTATGGACATAATGAACAACACTAAATAACAAAAATTGCTTGATTCTTTAAAGTTTCAAAAATCACTGGTTTCTTTAGAATCAAACTTGCTGTTTTAAAAAGAAGCATAATTACCTTTTTAACTACAATATCAAAACAATTTTGAATAAGCTACTTTCGTAGCTCAATTTTTAATACTACACATCTGTCAGTGAAAATGGAACGGCTTATAAAACAGTTCTCATTATTTTATTTAAGAAACGTTCTTAAAATTCACACATGCATGTCAATTTTGTCTTCTATCTCATGTTTTTGTTTTACTTGTGTTCCGTCCATAGAGACCATAATCAAGATTTTTAATGCTATGTAAAACATATAACATATGCTACTTGAAATCCTGCTGAAAACCGTCCCTAGACAATTGAAATAATAGATTAGGGTTAGCAAAGGGTGTACTTAATAGGAGAGGAAAACCTCAACTAAGTGTAATTTTTTAAGTGTAGCTTTATAAAAAAGCCATAGAGGTAACCACCTTTTTTTTTGAATGTAAATTAAATTGATACAAATTATACTGCAGGGAAAAATTATACATCTAAGCCATGTTTCCGAGCATGATGCAATTGACTACTAGTCAGGCTAGATCAGAACTGATAACCGTGCAATGAATGACTTCATTCAGCCCGTAATCAATGCAGAGCTGATACGTGGAAATATATTGCTTATTGTATGTGTTGCGTAGCGGTTTGGCAAGCTCCCATAAACATTTGGATTATCCACCATTATTGAAATTGTTTCTTTGTGCATTATTGAGTCATATAACCAGAATTATTCTATATGTGTAGACATATAAATGTCTACTTTAAGAATGTCAGATCTTAAAGATGTATTTTTTTTAGGTAGTCATTCAGTCTGGAGCATTCATAATTGTATTTATGTTTGTGGCCTGCTTTCTTCTGTGATACTTTGTTTTCTACTATTTTAGTTGAAATCAAAACCAAGACGTGTGAAAGCAATTTATAACTGTAGTGCAGATAACCCTGATGAGCTCACTTTTTCAGAGGGTGAGATTATTATTGTTGATGGTGAGGAAGATCCAGAATGGTGGGTAAGTTGGTATGCAAGATTTTTGTAACATTGTCAAGATTATGGTAAAGAATCATAAATTATTTTCTAACTGATACAAACAGTTCAGATCTAACTTTTTTGTCTACCCTTGCATCAAAATACTATAAAGGTGAGATACCAGAGATTGTGGTGTATAAGTCAACCCAGCGTACAAGACAAACCCATTTTTTCTGTGTCAAAAATCGTTGACCCCATCAGCTACGAAATGCTGTACAGGTGCAGTGTCTCAACATTGGAAATCTTGGGGTAGAATTTAGGATCTTACCAGTTTACGGGTTGGGAGATTCTATGCAGATCTGGTAAGCAGGGTTGTGGCAAGGGTTGCTCTGAGCATGGAGAAAGACCAGTGCGTGAAGCTGATAACTTCCCCCTCACCAATGCAGCACCTAGCCGAACAAGCCAGTAAGTTATCTTATCTAAGAATTAAATTTAATGCATGGCAGTTTATAAAAATGTCCAGTTTTGGACATCTCCTGTTTTCGGATAGCTGGATTTGAGACACTGAATCTGTAACGCTTTGCTGTTGGCCCCAGTTTTTCATCCCAGAATGCGTATTTTACTTATACTGAAAGTCAGCACACGGGATCAAACAGGAAATATGTTATAAGAAGATGCACAGCAGCTTAAGAGACATCCACAAAGAGCAAACCACACATGGCATGTCTAGTAATGAACAGGAATGGATCCTCCATTATAACAAATGAAGTACAAAGTTGCTTTCATGCTAATAATCGTAATGTTTACCAACTTGTGAAATAACTGTACTGCAGTGAGGGAATTCAATATTCGTGAAATACTGGCACAAGAATTGGAGGAGGAATCTGCCCTGAAGAAAATTCCAAAGACTAAATGCACCATCAGAACAGCCACTGGCTTGATCGTGAGAAGCATGCATTGGAATAGGTCCTCGCAAGTTCAGAATTGTTTAATGTTTGAAAATTACCTTAAGGTTTAATTTTGTTCCACTGTGAATCATGTCTCCCATTGTCCTGTTGTTTTCATATGGAACTGTTTTGATCCTTTCTATGATGCAGTTTGGCTGCTAGGTGTATCAAAATTCATGGGCGCTTTTATTCACATTGCAGATGTGACTTAATGGGTAGTCTTATTTTTAAGACTATCTGCTATGAATCGTCGGATTGGTTACATCAGCAGAAATGCAGTGTGTATGTACGCACTTTAAGTGGGCCAAATCAAGCCCTGAGTCCGACAAATATTTCAAACCTATAGCTAGTTTGTGTAGCCATGTTATGAAATGGAAGAAGTCTAGTGTTGTGGCAGAAGACCAGGATTGTTCAGTCTACCAAAAGAATCGATGCCAAAATTAAGTTTCGAGGATTCATCATCAGATAGCAGCAAAAGCAAGACTACCCGTTAAGTCAACATCTGCAACATGAATAAAAGCGCCCATGAATTTTGATACACCTAGCAGCCAAACTGTATCATAGAAAGGATCAAAAACAGTTCCACATGAAAACAAGACAATGGGAGACATGATTCACAGTGGAACAAAATTAAAACTTATAGTAATTTTCAAACATTAAACCATTCTGAACATTACGTTTCCTGTATGTCCATGCCAACAGCTTAATAGATGTGGCTGAGTGGACTAACGGATTGATAATGTGTGATCTATGTAAAGAATGCTGCTCATTATTGTGGAACTTGTTCAGATTCCATATAATTGAGATCAAGATATGCCTGTAAAGAAATACCACTTAGATTGTGTTATACTGGGAGTCTAAAGTCCATAGTTCAGCCATTGGATGTATGCTTCAACAAGCTATTCAAGGACCATGCTTGTGCCAAATGGAATAGATGCTATTCGTGCACAAAGTGTCATCAGATTAGTAAAAATTGCAGAATATTCAGTCCAGTGGTTGGAGATGATTTCTTGCAGTGGGATGATTCTGAAAGCAAAAGCACCAAATCTGATCCAGAGTGGGACCCTTACAATGATGCCATAGCCAAATTTACTCGAATGAATTCAATAAACTCTTGTCGGATGCTGAAGGCATTTGACAGTTTTAAAATGCTTTAATGGTTAAAGATAGCTTTGTACAGTTGATTCATTCAACAAACCATGCCACATTAATTTGATATGAATTACCAGTGGTTTTTGTGTCACATTTCAAAATGGTGACTGCCTATTTTATACTTTATGTACAAGTCAACTCCTGTTTTTTTAAGGATTTTTGGAGTTTTCAATGATTGACTTATACACCATGATCCACAGGGTAATCGCATAATAAAATGTCGGTCTCACTTACACTTCAGGAGTCTAATTTTTCATCAAAACCTTACTAGAGGTTTGCTCAGAGAGGACATCAGGTGAGATTTAAAAAAAAACTAGAGATAGAAATGCAAGGCTAGGGAGGTGGTGTGTCCTTGCAGGAAGCTTGGAAGGGAAGCAGCAGAATGAATGGTCTCAATCTTAATGACAAAGAAATCCAGGAACTCCTTGCAGTTGTTAAGAGGTGAAGGTGGAGGAGGCAGGGCAAAGGAGTTAAGATGGTTTGTGCTGCAGAAAAGAAGCCATGTCATTCCAGGATGACCTTGGAATAGTGAGCAATTTTGGCAGAGGACAGCAGGACCCAATAATCAAGTATGCAAGGCACAGAGATGAGTCTCTATTATGTTTAAATTCCATTAAATTGGATGATGTCAGCTAAAATTTCTTAAGGCATGCTTTCTAAAATGGGGGATTTAAAAAATTTATATTTATTTGTAGGACATGAACGTCACTGGCTGGTCAGAGTTTATTGCCCATCCATCCCTAGTTGCCTGAGGGCAGATGAGAGTCAACCACATTGCTGTGGCTCTGGGGTCGCATATAGGCCAGACCAGATAAGGACGCCAGATTCCCTTCCCTAAGTGACTTTAGTGAACCAGATGGGTTTTCTGACAATTGACAATAGTCATGGTCATCAGTAGATTCTTAATTCCAGGAATTGTTTCCTTGAATTGAAATTCCACCATCTGCTGGGTCCCCAGAACATTAGCTGAGTGTCTGGATTAATAGTCGAGTGATAATACTTCACTAGGCCATCACCTCCCCCAGTTGATTGAGGAGAGATGCATTTTTTGTTGAGGAAGTGGAGGAACTGAAGACAGGTGATTTGGATGAAGAGAAGAAATGAGCTATAATCTCTTGCAGTGTAATATTTTATGAACTCTATATTGTAAGACTAGGTACTGTAATGTTATTGGACATCTAAGTAATTGCATTATTTGTATTAATTTGTAATATGCATTGGACTAGACTTTTCATGCAGGTTCTTTAACAAGACATTGATACAATGTGTACATGCTGAGAAACTTGTACCAAGAATTTGAAGGACAGTTGCATTCAGGATATGAAATAATTGAATAATGTTCCTTGATAAACAAGTCTGCACATGTACATTTTTAATGGATGTCAAGAACTTCACTATAATTTTGCGGTTCACTTTCAAAGACATTACAATACCTTGATTAGATTCTAAACTTGTTAATAAACTGCCTGATATTAGTTTAAAGGTAATCCAGGGGAAAATGTCATTGTTTTTTTTTTAAAGTTATTATTTGGGGGAAGATGGTGGCATGGGAAAGATGGCAGCATAGTGGTAATGTCACTGGACCAGTAACCCAAAGGGTCAGGCTACTACTCTGGGGACGGGGTTCAAATCACTCCATGGGCAACTGGTGGAATTTAATTAAAAACTGAAATGGAAAGCTACGTGTCAGTCCAGTGTTGTTGACTTTTAACTGCCCTCAATGATCTCGCAAGCCATTTAGTTCAAGGACAATTAAGGGTGGGCAACAATTGCTGGCGTTATTAGTGATGTCCGCATCCCATGAAAGAATACATATTTTAAAATGATCTTGAGCACCACATTCTCTAAATATACTGAAGTATTTGTTTCTCTGTAGATTGGCCACATTGAAGGAGACCCGAAGCGAAGGGGTGTATTCCCTGTGACATTTGTGCACTTCATTGCTGACTGAGCTTCCTTAAAGAAGTTGAGGAAAAACAATTTGGAGCATGGTACCATACCATCAGATGACGAGGAAAATATCTATGTTTGACTTGATAGACAAATCACTTCTTAGCTGGAAGATGTTATAAGTAACTAGTTCTTGAATATGTATTCTTGTTAAACTATTTGCACTTTCAGTACAACTGGAGATTCGTTATAAATTGTGGACATTTCATTTCTGTCCATTTGCTTTGGTGCATGTAGGTACTTGGGAATAGAAAGAATGCTAATTGTTCATGAATAATGACTACCTTATGTCACTAACTGCCAAAAACATGCTGAAAATCAAAATATTTTGCTAGTATGTAGCATTAGTAGTGGAGCAAAGCTGGAGGACACAGTACTGATCAAAACTATGATCTAGATTCCATAAATCAGGTAATGAATTTAGTAAGCATGCTGTTTGGGTGAACTTCACAACTTAAAGCCTTAAAACACTACCACAAATCTAAGAGTACCACTTTTTCTGCATTGATTTTTATTTAAATACTGTAATTTCCATTTTAAAAATCCCCAAATTAATTCATGAACACGGGACCCTAGTATTGTAAATATTAATATTTTCAAAAGGCAGCTAATAAACAGCATTAATATTCTCAAAGGCTCTTCTTCAAAAGAGGGAAAGTTAGTGACTGAAATTTGATATGGTTTTTAGGGGTCCTCTTTGCAGTTTGTACAGTCTGTGTTTTGTTGCATTAAATGGTTTAACCAAAACAGTGTTTAAATAGCTAAATCGGTTTGCAAAAATATTCAAAATTTGTTGCAGACTTTATTTTTGAAAGTTCTGCACAGAATTGTTGATTCTTTTATTACTAAAAACAGAACTTAAGAAAAATAAATTAAAAATGGTACACAGTGCAAATCATTTGTAGTAAACTTTCATCTCAAATTTTTTTTGCAATGATCTTATTGGCCTGTATTGGAAAACTATTCTTTTAAAGTTTTAGACTTGTTACATACGTGGTCATTTAAAAAAAAAGCTGTCAGTCTGGCTTCCAATGCATAGGAACGAAAATTTGAAAAATCCTTTGGGTTAGCAGTAAACTTAAAAATTGTAGCCTCTTAACTAAATTTGGTTGTAATTATTGTCAAAAAATAGAACTTATTAACTCTTGTATGCAATGTGAATTAGTACTGAAGATGTTGACATCATTCAGGATTATTACTTTCTATGAATGATTAAAAGGACCATAAGAATCTCAAGACAGGATAACTGGTGCCATCTACTGTCATCATCTGAGAGTGGTACTTAAGAGTAGAAAAAAATCCTGTTTGAGACGCGGTGTAAAATGGATCGATCACAAGCTAGGTGTTTGTTGCAGAGCAACTGTATATATTTATATATATTGTAAATGTTAAATCCTATACTTCTGCATTTCATTGCATTGATTTGATAATTAAAGCATGTGTAATGTATTGTACATCCCAGTTTAACATTGGAGTTAATCCCGAAATGTAATTAACTCTTATTAAAGCATAGCCTGCTTCAGCAATGCAGGTATTTTGTACAGATTTTGAAGATGAGGCCTAATGAATTCATTATTTGTGAAGGAATCGTGAGCATCTGATGAAATACTGTACAAAATCTGAATTTCTAAAATACTTTAAATATCCATCCATCTATTGCACCGAGGTGAGGCTGCTATAACTATTAACAATCATTTTGTTAATCAGTAGATTTGGTACAGATCAACTCCATTTTATTAAAGTCTAAATTTGAGAAATCCATGTATAGTTATTCATTTAGTTGCCCTTGAAAATTCCTCTGCTGTTCAGCTCTTCTTATTTAGAGGATGGGACTAAAGTGCACTTCTGGCACTAAACGAAGTCCAGAATAATATGCTTAAGGATGAAAATATAAAACATTTTTTAATATACTGCAATTTGAAACTGGATTAGTTTAAAGAATTAACTTGACCCAGATGAGGAAAACAGGAAAAAGTACTATGCACTTACGTAGAATCCCAGCAGATGATCATTACCAGCATGTTCTTGTCAATCTTGTTCTACAAAAATATTCAGTCTCTAATAATAAAGTACCATCTACTTTTAAATACTTCTGCAAAGCTTTATATCTGTAGGTTAAAATAAATCAATAAAATTTAATTCATGTGCTAAATTTTCAACTGAGTCAATAAATAGTTTCCAGGCTGGGAATAATAGTTTGTACGAGTGTTTTTTTTTGGTGAGCGCATTTGGGAGATGAAATACATGAGCTGCTCTGAAATTACAGTGGCTGCTGGATTATTTTCAATGCTATATGAGATCACTTCATTATTTAACATCAAGAGATGACACCAATTTGAATGTTACTTGATTTTCCAAAAAATTTTAAAAATATAGTTTTTGTTTCTTCTTACAAACTGCATTGGAACTCAATAATATAGACAAAAAAATTGTTGCCAAACCTTTCATTTTGTATCAATTTTCTTCCAGCCTTAAGGTGTTGACACATTTCTGGGGTATGGCTTCCTAGTCATTAATTCAAAGTAGATGAACCATTGTTCATATGCAAGCCAGGGCATTGTTGGCAGGCTGATTCGCCTTTGGTACCTCAGTTGACATTGTTCTCATTTGATGTCCATACATGTAATTTCTCCAGCATACTAGATAATGGTCAGCAGCAGGACGTAGCCTAGTAATGTTTGCCTCAATTTAGGAGTGTTGGTGCTAACTGTAGTCCTTCCTGCCCTATTCTGTTAGCTTGGGAAGATCAGCAACTCAGCATCGGGGATTGAACCTGGGATCAGCAAGGCTATTGTCACCTTAACTGGCTAAGAGAACAGTCTTTCCATCTTTATGGTCATAATGTAAACAATCCTTCATTTAGTCAAAGGACTTCTCTTTTCTATATCATTCAAAAGACATATTGTCTACAGGCTACAGAACGTATTTTGTCACCTCTGACAGTGATTGAGATTAATAGAAGTCGAGCAATTTACTTGTCTTTTTTTTAATTTGTGACAACTTGCAACATAAATTGTACTACAAAGTTGTGTATAAATAAAAGGACGCTACTTCATTGTATGCTTATTTAAAAGGGCAAAAAAATGCAATGCCATTTACTTTAGAAACCAGCACTATACAATATTTGTAAAATATATTTGGCTCAAAAAGATATTAAGACTTGTATATTTTTAAGCAGCTACTGTTAGTGCCAAGGTACATACATTTAATTATACAATGTAGTAAAAGATTACCAAACTTATTCACGATTGGTCCAATGTCTATGAAGTAATATTATTGTACAGAGCAATGCTCCATGATTGCTACAAGTTTATTACATTTCAGTGATTATTTGCATTTTCTTTAAGCCTGCAGTAAACTTAAGTTGACTGCAAGGAGCAATGGGGATAATTGACACTGTAATCATTCTGCAATAGAAATAATAATGTAACCCATTAATGGACTGCTATGAAATTGGAGACTTGCAGAATACTAACAAACAGACCAATATTTCTCATTTTACTAAAAATATTGGCAACTTCAAATCTCAGAATTGGTACACTTAGTTCACAGACTTAAGGCAGCAGTAATTGAAAACAGTTAAACATAAGGTAAATAACCAAAGAATCTATATCATGAGTTATCAAATTCATTGTTTATATGGCAGTCATGTTAGGATTTCTCTGAGGAAAGTGCTGAATCAAAAGCAGTGGACAGAACTTTGCAGATCGTTTGAGCTTGTTCCTGAAACAGAAGGATTGGATTATTCAGTCACAATGCCTATTTACGGATGTAATTTTATTTAAGGCATAATTTCTTTTTTTAGATTTCACAACAGATATAAATTAAACATGTTAGAAATACACACACATCACATGTTGAATGAGCTTCATTAGTTCCACCGAATATTAGGTCAGCCACAGAACTAATTTCAATAATGCTGTGGGAATGTGACTTAAGTTGTGATTTTTACCAAATCCAAAATTAGCAATGGAATTAGAGTATTGTCATGCCTCAGTCATTCTGACAATTGCTTTGTGATGCTTATGATAAGTAATATGAGCAATAGGAGCAGAAATAGACCAGCCCCCCCTCCTACATTGGATCGAGGATCAACATGATCCTAATTCGAAATCTCCAAATTCCATTGATTTGTTCGAGTTGAAATCTGTTGACCTTGATCTTGAATATTCTCAATGACTGACCATCCATAAGATTCACAGCCCTCTGATTGAAAAAGCTGTCTCTCGCCTCTGTCCTAATGACCATCTCCTAGTCCTAGTACTTCCAGCCACGAGAGCATCTTTCCTCTGAAGCCCTCAGTCTTGCATTTCAATGAGATCGCCCACTCATTCTTCTAAACTCCAGAGGATAGGATACCCCCTCATCCTAGGAATCAATCTAGTGAACCATTTTTGCACCTGGAAAACAGGTATATTCTTTCTAGGGAATGGAGACCAAAATTGTAAACCGTACTCCAGATATGGTCTCAAAGTCCTGTACAACTGCAGCATAAATTTATTATTCTTATACTCCAACCCCTCTTGCAATAATTGTCTAATTGCTTACTGTACCTGCATGTTAATTGTTTCTTGTACATAGACATTCAAGACCCTCTGCTGAAGCACTGAAATGTTCTTGATCGAGGTCAAATAAATCTTCTTTAGCTGGTGCACTATCCCCCTCACCCTATTTTGAAGCCTTTGACACAGTGACCACACCAGTGTCAGGGACACTGCTCTCTATGTTCCATTCTTGCCTAGTCAATCGTAGCTGTAACATCTGCAACTTCATTTCCTACTCCAAAACCATTATCTCTGGAGTCCAAGGATCCAAAAGTTACCTTCCTGCTGTTCTTCAGCTACATGTGACACACACAAAGGTAGGATCATTCACCAAAGTCACACATGATGCTTTGTGCTGCTGTGGAGGTCCATGGTGCTTAGAGAATTGATAATTGAGGAAAATTAAGAAAGAAGGCATTGAATTCAAAGCATAGGTGGTGGCAAAGAGCCAAGGTGAAGATTAAAATCAATAAAGATGAGTTGTCATTGCATAAATAGGCTCAAGTAAGAATGCAGAAAAATGTAACATGGAGCTTATGTTATTTAAAACTTAAATAGAAGATAAGACAATAGAATAGAGATTGGAGCCTCAAACATGAATATGCTAAAGGAATAGGGGAATAGATGAAACATGTGACACTGACTCTGCCAGTAATCCAAGTCATGATGTGGAGATGCCGGTGTTGGACTGGGGTAAACACAGTAAGAAGTTTAACAACACCAGGTCCAACAGGTTTATTTGGTAGCAAAAGCCACACAAGCTTTCGGAGCTCCAAGCCCCTTCTTCAGGTGACTCACCTGAAGAAGGGGCTTGGAGCTCCGAAAGCTTGTGTGGCTTTTGCTACCAAATAAACCTGTTGGACTTTAACCTGGTGTTGTTAAACTTCTTACAGTAATCCAAGTCACAGGATATAATTTCAAAAATCGACAAGATAATAGAAAGGAAGGGCCCTATTTTGACTTTCTAGAATGAAACGCTGAGAAGGGGAACAGCGACTGTTGATTTGCCAGCAGTATGGGAAGGAGATCAGCCTCCTAGTTGGTGAGAAGGGTTGGGACTAGTAGGGTTGCTTCTTGCAAGGATGATTGACCCTTCAGAGAATATGAAGAGTGACAGAACTATGCCTCCATTGTCCTAGCCATTAAAAAGCCCCTAGTAGAAAAGGAGATGAGTAGTGATGGCTTGAGTTGAGACTGGCTTAGGGGCTGGGTAGGAAAATTAACAGGAGAGAAACAACAAAGCCTATTTGGATGAGGAGAGGATGCCAAAGATTTGGGCATGAGCAAGCATAATGGAAATTTAAATTATATAGAGATTACCATTATCAGAGTAAGGAAAAAGTGATATGAAATAGACTTTCCTTAACACCATATAGTGGGATAAAGTTAACTTGTAGATGGTATGAAATCATCTTGGGCGTGTCCATGTTAAGATTTGGAGACTGTTATGGAGAGTGAATAAATGTAGGAGCTGGCCAAGGCACACACTATTCAACTGTCCATTATAGGAAACGTTACATGTACAATTTCTTTACATCAGGATCAGTTTTGGTTAGTTTCCCTCATTCAAATTGCACACTTTAATCACCCATCCTATGTGGTATAAATAGGTGTTTAAAATACCACTAGTAAAGAGGTGGCGGATGCAACCTGTGTTTCCTGTATTGATTTGATAGCTAGATGCCAAACCACCACTTACATTTGACTTTATGACCTCTTAAAATTTAAAACAAAAGAGAAAAAACATTTCTCACCAGGCTATTACACTGATACACACAGATACTATAATCATTCTGATTTGCATCTGTGGTTTTGAGAGCAAGGAAGCTTTTTCCCATTCCCAAGCCATCATCATAACAGATCATCCGTACTATCAAATACAATGGATGTCTGTGCAAAATGTCCTGCCAAAAAGAAGAAAAATTGTTAGTATAATTTATTGCTTTACATGTATTTGAGTGACAGGAAATTGAATTCTATATCAAAACAACTGGAATAATTGAAGTTTTTTCAAACTAAACCTGTGACCTGAATTAGTGGAGTGTGAATATCATGGGAATATTTGGCTCATCAAACCTGCTCTGCCATTTGTTTTAGTTATAGTAGCAATACTGTTTTAGATATCTTCCTGCCATGCAAGAAGGCAGGGGTGGAGTGGATTGGAAAACAAGAGGTTTCTGGTAACACCATCTGCACCTTGCTCACCATGCCAGGTAGCAGGATGAAGGTGAGGTGGGATTTGAGAAGGGGCATTAGACTGGAACAGACAGTCATAGAAACCCTACAGTGCAGAAGAAGGCCATTCAGCCCATCAAGCCTGCACCGGCAACAATCCCACCCTGGCCCTATCCCTGTAACCCCATGTATTTACACTGCTAATCCCCCTTATGCTAAGGGTCAATTTAGCATAGCCAATTAACCTAACCTGCACATCTTTGGAGTGTGGGTGGAAACCAGATCACCTGGAGGAAACACGCAGATACAGGGAGAACTTGCAAACTCCACACAGTCACCCAAGGCAGGAATTGAACCTGGTGCTGATAGGCAGCAGTGCCAGCCACTGCCATAGCCATTGGCACATCCAGCCCAACAATATGCAGAACCATCGGGCTCAGGAGATGCAGGGAAACATCCCCCAATGGCTCTGCTCCACTGCTTTGTTATGTGTTGCCTTGTCCTGCAAAAGGGGGCAGAATCTCAGTAATTGTGTAGCAATGTTTTTCAATGGTTTGCCAGCTATCGCTGAATAGCTGGAGGCGGTGAGAACTGGATTTGAGGCTTGCAGCATTGTATTTGTGCAAGAATGATGTGTGGTATATAGCATCTATCTAGTTATCAGAGCATCCTGAAAGCAAAAGCTAATGTTAAGTGACTGATGAGCTGTGTTGCATTGTTCAAACAGCAAGGATACAGGCATAAAAAGAAAACTAAGACACATACTATTTTGTAGGCTCTGCTGTTGTCAGCAATCAGACCTCAGAGCTCAATGATTTAACCAAAAGGCCAAAAAAGGCATATTTAAATGGGCATCACAGCCAAACGCAGGACTGTCAAATCTGAGTCTCTGCTTCACAGCTGCAATTGCTGTCTCAGAGCTCACAACCCCAATTGCTCTTCGGGGTAAAACACCACAGCTTGGGAACCCCTAATTTACAAAAAATTAATAATATTATTCCTGTTCTTTAATTGTAAATACAGCAAACAGTTACTGCTGTGCACTGGCAGAAGCAGGGGGCCTACAGCAGTATGTCCAGCAGCATTGGTAAATGGGAGACACAAAAATTGTTTATAAAGGCAGGTTGTTGGTATCTGGGCCATGAGATCAGCCAAAAACCATTTCCTTTTTGTTTAAGCATAAATAATGTAAAGTGTGCACTGTGATGTCTACATGCACTAGTGTTTTATCTGTTGACACTAATTAGTAGATGATGATAGAACATAGAACATAGAAAGTCACAGCACAAACAGGCCCTTCGGCCCACAAGTTGCGCCGATCACATCCCCACCTCTAGGCCTATCTATAGCCCTCAATCCCATTAAATCCCATGTACTCATCCAGAAGTCTCTTAAAAGACCCCAACGAGTTTGCCTCCACCACCACCGACGTCAGCCGATTCCACTCACCCACCACCCTCTGAGTGAAAAACTTACCCCTGACATCCCCCCTGTACCTACCCCCCAGCACCTTAAACCTGTGTCCTCTCGTAGCAACCATTTCAGCCCTTGGAAATAGCCTCTGAGAGTCCACCCTATCCAGACCCCTCAACATCTTGTAAACCTCTATCAGGTCACCTCTCATCCTTCGTCTCTCCAGGGAGAAGAGACCAAGCTCCCTCAACCTATCCTCATAAGGCATGCCCCCCAATCCAGGCAACATCCTTGTAAATCTCCTCTGCACCCTTTCAATGGCTTCAACATCTTTCCTGTAATGAGGTGACCAGAACTGCGCGCAGTACTCCAAGTGGGGTCTAACCAGGGTCCTATAAAGCTGCAGCATTATCTCCCGACTCCTAAACTCAATCCCTCGATTAATGAAGGCTAGTACGCCATACGCCTTCTTGACCGCATCCTCCACCTGCGAGGCCGATTTAAGAGTCCTATGGACCCGGACCCCAAGGTCCTTCTGATCCTCTACACTGCTAAGAATGGTACCCTTCATTTTATACTGCTGCTCCATCCCATTGGATCTGCCAAAATGGATCACTACACACTTATCCGGGTTGAAGTCCATCTGCCACTTCTCCGCCCAGTCTTGCATTCTATCTATGTCTCGCTGCAACTTCTGACATCCCTCCAAACTATCCACAACACCACCTACCTTGGTGTCGTCAGCAAACTTACCAACCCATCCCTCCACTTCCTCATCCAGGTCATTTATGAAAATGACAAACAGCAAGGGTCCCAGAACAGATCCCTGGGGCACTCCACTGGTCACTGACCTCCATGCAGAGAAAGACCCCTCCACAGCCACTCTCTGCCTTCTGCAGGCAAGCCAGTTCTGGATCCACAAGGCAACAGCCCCTTGGATCCCATGCCCTCTCACTTTCTCAAGAAGTCTTGCATGGGGGACCTTATCGAACGCTTTGCTGAAGTCCATATAGACCACATCCACCGCTCTTCCTTCGTCAATGTGCTTGGTCACATTTTCAAAGAACTCAACCAGGCTCGTAAGGCACGACCTGCCCCTGACAAAGCCGTGCTGACTACTTTTGATCATACTAAACTTCTCTAGATGATCATAAATCCTGTCTCTCAGGATCCTCTCCATCAACTTACCAACCACTGAGGTTAGACTCACCGGTCGGTAATTTCCCGGGCTGTCCCTGTTCCCTTTCTTGAATATAGGGACCACATCCGCAATCCTCCAATCCTCCGGAACCTCTCCCGTCTCCATCGACGATGCAAAGATCATCGCCAAAGGCTCCGCAATCTCCTCCCTCGCCTCTCACAGTAACCTGGGGTACATCCCATCCGGTCCCGGCGACTTACCAACCTTGATGCCATTCAATAGTTCCAACACATCCTCTTTCTTTATGTCCACATGCTCGATCCTTTCTGTCCTCCGCAATCCAGCAGTACAACCACCCAGATCCCTTTCCACCGTGAATACCGAGGTAAAGTATTCATTAAGCACCTCCGCCATTTCTAACGGTTCCGCACAAACTTTTCCCCCTTCACCTTTTAAGGGTCCTATGCCTTCACATCTCATCCTTTTACTCTTGACATATTTGTAGAAAGCCTTGGGATTCTCCTTAATCTTACCCGCCAAGGTCTTCTCATGACCCCTTCTCGCTCTCCTAATTTCCTTCTTAAGCTCCTTCCTACATCGCGTATACTCCTCTAAATCCTTAACACCTCCTAGCTCTCTGAACCTTCTGTACGCCTCTCTTTTCTTATTTACCAGGTTCATCACAACCTTCGTGCACCACGGTTCCCGTACCCTACCAACACCCCCCTGTCTCATCGGAACGTTGTCATGCAGAGCTCCAGACAAACATTCCTTGAAAATCCTCCACTTTCCTTCGGTACTTTTCCCCAAGAATGCCTCCTTCCAATTTACCCGTCTAATTTCCTCCCTGATGACACTGTATTTCCCTTTACTCCAGAGAAACACTTTCCTAGCCTGCCTGACCCTATCTCTTTCCAATGCTATCGTGAAGGAGATAGAATTATGATCGCTATCCCCAAGATGTTCACCCACCGAGAGATCCTCCACCTGTCCAGGTTCATTAGCCAGCACCAGATCAAGAACAGCCTCTCCTCTAGTAGGCTTATCCACATACTGTGTCAGGAAACTCTCCTGGACACACCTAACAAACTCCTCTCCATCCAAACCCCTAGCCCTAGGGATATTCCAATCTATGTTTGGGAAATTAAAATCTCCCATCACGACAACTCTGTTATTCCTACATCTCTCCAGGATCTGTTTCCCCATCTGCTCCTCAACATCTCTGTTACTATTGGGCGGCCTATAGAAAACACCCAGCAAAGTTACCGACCCCTTCCTATTCCTAACCTCCACCCACAGAGATTCCGTAGTCAGTCCCTCCACGGCGTCCACCTTCTCTACAGCCGTGACACTATCCCTGATCAACAGTGCCACTCCCCCCCCTCTCTTGCCTCCCTCCCTGTCCTTCCTGAAACATCTAAAACCTGGCACCTGAAGCACCCAGTCCTGTCCCTGAGACATCCAAGTCTCCGTAATGGCCACCACATCACAATTCGAAGCAGCAATCCACGCTCCAAGCTCATCCACTTTATTCACTACACTCCTGGCATTAAAATAGACACATCTCAGACCTTCAGCCTGAGCACTTCCCTTCTCCCTCACTCGTCTAACCTCCCTCTTACCCTGTCTACATTCCTTATCTATTTGCGAGCTAACCTCCTCGCTCTCAGTCCCCTCATTTCGATTCCCTCCCCCCAACCTTTCTAGTTTAAAGTCTCTCCAGTAGCCTGATGTAAACTTTTTTTACGTCAGCTAGTCATGTTAATATTAATTTTTATTCCATCACACAAATCAACATGCTCAACGCAAAATTACAGTCCAAGGGCAACAAAGTGTTGTGCATAGGCAAGTTTACTTTGCTTTACCATTGTTAGATTGATTAGCAAATATTCCCTTGTTGGGCTTCTTACATTCTGGGCTATAAATGAGTTCTGTACCCTTGTAAATATCCAACATTCAATGTGATTCCGCGACTGGACAACATTTGCTAAATAATCCTGTGTGCTAAGAATTGTGCTGACAATCAATTTAAGATTGTCAATCAGGCTTATACTAGAAGCTAGGTACACAAGGCTCCATACTTTGCACACAGAAATAATATACATACATTGTACTTGTTTTAGCTAAACACAACAAGGACCGCAATTTACTGGTTCAAACAGGCGTTTCTGCGGAGGTAGGCGGGATTCTCGCATGGTGGTCTGCCTCCC
The DNA here is from genome assembly GCF_964213995.1 of Mustelus asterias. NCBI lineage: Eukaryota > Metazoa > Chordata > Chondrichthyes > Carcharhiniformes > Triakidae > Mustelus > Mustelus asterias. Next base: position 106,275,097 of record NC_135805.1, on the reverse strand, counting down.
TGGGGCCGGGATCCAGGATGTCGCTAGTCGCGTCCCGGAAATCCTGAGGTGGGAGGGAGAGGAGCCTGAGGTAGCGGTACATATTGGTACCGCTGATGTGGGTAGGAAGGGAGAAGGGGTCATGAAAAGGGAGTACAGGGAATTAGGGAGACAGCTGAGAAAGAGGAAAGCAAAGGTAGTAATCTCAGGATTACTGCCTGTGCCACGGGAAGGTGAGGGCAGGAATGGAGTGAGGTGGAGGATGAATGTGTGGCTGAGGGACTGGTGCAGGGGGCAGGGATTCAGGTTCCTGGACCATTGGGACCTCTTTAGGGGCAGGGGTGATCTGTATACAAAAAACGGGTGGAACTTGAATCACACGGGGACCAATATCCTGGCCGGTAGGTTGGCTAAGGCTACTGGGGAGAATTTAAACTAGATAGGTTGGGGGGAGGGGAGCTAGAAGAGTTGACTAGGATCAAGGAACTAATTGATGGGGGGGAGGATGCAGGGGTAAGGGGAATTACAAAATTAATGGTAGAGGAGAGGGTGCAAGTGAATGAAGGCGGTAATTTAGATAAGGGAGTAGAGGGAGAGGGTGTTCGCGACTCATCAAAGCGGGTCTAGATAAAAGCTGGAATAAGGACACTTTGCCTGAATGCACGAAGCATTCGGAACAAGGTGAATGAGTTGATGGTGCAAATCAGCACAAGTGGGTACGATCTAGTGGCCATTACAGAAACGTGGCTGAAAGGTGACCAGGACTGGGAGATGAATATCCAGGGGTATCAGGCGTTTAGGAAGAATAGACAGGAAGGAAAAGGTGGTGGGGTCGCGCTATTAATAAGAGATAATATCAGGGTAGTACTGAGGGATGACATAGGCTCTGAGGAACAAAACGTGGAATCGTTATGGGTAGAGATGAAGAATAGTAGAGGGAAAAAGACACTAGTAGGTGTGGTATATAGGCCCCCAAATAATAATGTTGAGGTAGGGAGGGCTATAAACAAGCAGATAAGGGATGCGTGTAAAAACGGAACGGCAATAATCATGGGGGACTTCAACATGCACATTGACTGGCAGACTCAAGTCGGTAAGGGTGGAATGGAGGAAGAGTTCTTAGAATGCTGTCGGGATAGTTTCCTTGAACAGCATGTTACGGAACCGACGAGGGAACGAGCTATTTTGGATCTGGTATTGTGTAACGAGGTAGGTAGAATTAAGGATCTTATTGTGAAGGACCCTCTTGGGTCTAGTGACCACAATATGGTCGAATTTCTGATTCAGATGGAAGAGGAGAAAGTTTGGTCTCAAACCAGTGTCCTCTGTTTGAACAGAGGGAAATATGATAGGATGAGGGATGAATTGGCTAAGGTAGACTGGGAGAGCAGGCTGGCAGGTAGGATAGCTGAGGAACAGTGGAGGATTTTTAAGGAGATCCTTTTCAGTTCTCAGCAAAAATATATTCCAGCAAAAAACAAGGATTGTAAGAAAAGGGAGAACCAGCCGTGGATAACGAAGGAAATAAAGGAGAGTATTAAAATAAAAACAGCTGCGTACAGAGTGGCCAAAAATAGCGGAGAAACAAGTGATTGGGAAAAATTTAAGAAACAAAAAGAGAGACTAAGAAAGCGATAAAGAAAGGAAGGATAGACTATGAAGCTAGGCTAGCAATTAGTATAAAAAATGATAGTAAAAGTTTTTATAAATATATAAAAAGGAATAGAGTGGCTTGAGTGAATGTTGGACCCTTGGAGGATGAGAGGGGGGAGTTAATAGTGGGAAATGAGGATATGGCTGAGTCTTTAAATAAGTTTTTTGTGTCGGTCTTCACGGTGGAGGACACAAATAGTTTGCCAAATATTAACGATAGAGGGTTGGCAGCAGGAGAAATACTTAATACAATTAATGTTACCAGAGAGGCAGTGCTGGGTAGACTAATGGGACTGAAGGTGGACAAGTCCCCGGGTCCGGATGGAATGCATCCCAGGGTATTGAAAGAAATGTCAGAGGTAATAGTGGATGCGTTAGTGATTATTTATCAAAACTCGTTGCATTCTGGGGTAGTGCCGGTTGATTGGAAAACGGCTAATGTTACGTCGCTGTTTAAAAAAGGAAGGAGACAAAAGGCGGGTAACTATAGGCCGGTCAGCTTAACGTCTGTAGTAGGGAAAATGCTGGAATCCATTATTAAAGAGGAGATAGCAGGGCATCTGGATAGAAATGGTTTGATCAATCAGACGCAGCATGGATTCATGAGGGGAAAGTCGTGCTTGACGAACATGTTGGATTTTTATGAAGATGTGACTAGGGCGGTTGATGGAGGAGAACCGGTGGATGCGGTGTTTTTGGATTTCCAAAAGGCGTTTGATAAGGTGCCCCATAAAAGGCTGCTGAAGAAGATTAGGGCACACGGAGTTGGGGGTAGTGTGTTAAAGTGGATTGGGGACTGGCTATCCGACAGGAAGCAAAGAGTCGGAATAAATGGGTGTTTTTCCGGTTGGAGGAAGGTAACTAGTGGCGTGCCGCAGGGATCGGTACTCGGGCCGCAACTGTTTACCATTTATATCGATGATCTGGAGGAGGGGACGGAGTGTAGGGTAACGAAGTTTGCAGACGACACAAAGATAAGTGGAAAAGTGAATCGTGTGGAGGACGGAGAAGATCTGCAGAGAGATTTGGACAGGCTGAGTGAGTGGGCGAGGATATGGCAAATGGAGTATAACGTTGAGAAATGCGAGGTTATACACTTTGGAGGAAATAATAACAAATGGGATTACTATCTCAATGGAAACAAATTAAAACATGCTACCGTGCAAAGGGACCAGGGGGTCCTTGTGCATGAGACGCAAAAGCCCAGTCTGCAGGTACAACAGGTGATCAAGAAGGCAAATGGGATGTTGGCCTATATTGCGAGGGGGATAGAATATAAAAGCAGGGATGTCTTGATGCACCTGTACAGGGCATTGGTGAGGCCGCAGCTGGAATACTGTGTGCAGTATTGGTCCCCTTATATGAGGAAGGATATATTGGCATTGGAGGGAGTGCAGAGAAGGTTCACCAGGTTGATACCGGAGATGAGGGGTTTGGATTATGAGGAGAGGCTGAGGAGATTGGGTTTGTACTCGTTGGAGTTTAGAAGGATGAGGGGGGATCTTATGGAGACTTATAAGATAATGCGGGGGCTGGACAGGGTGGAGGCGGAGAGATTCTTTCCACTTAGTAAGGAAGTTAAAACTAGAGGACACAGCCTCAAAATAAAGGGGGGTCGGTTTAAGACAGAGTTGAGGAGGAACTTCTTCTCCCAGAGGGTGGTGAATCTCTGGAATTCTCTGCCCACTGAGGTGGTGGAGGCTACCTCGCTGAATATGTTTAAAGCGCGGATGGATGGATTCCTGATCGGTAAGGGAATTAAGGGTTATGGGGATCAGGCGGGTAAGTGGTACTGATCCACGTCAGATCAGCCATGATCTTATTGAATGGCGGGGCAGGCTCGAGGGGCTAGATGGCCTACTCCTGCTCCTATTTCTTATGTTCTTATGTTCTATTCCTCAGGGTAAAGCATTGACCATCTCAAGCTGTCTGATTTAAATTTCAAACTAATGCTTGGCTGTTAAGTGTCAGTCACCATCAACTGGCACATTCTCCATGGCAATATCTCTACCAATCAGAGTCCACTTGCCAACTCATCAGCACTATTCTCATTCAGTATAAATTATTGTTCCTTTATGTTTGGTATTCGTGTGAACTGTCCTGATGAGTGCAAGATGAAAAGTTTTGACAAAAATCATTTTTTCAGCAATACTCAAATTTTATATCTTGCCATGTTTAATTGACAGTCCTGATTTTTCAGTAGACATGTCTCAGTTATCGCTACCATAACTGCTTTCTCACAACATACAACTGCGTCCTATTCCTCTGCTAGAAATTCATAGGAATTGTCTGGGGAGGTCACGATAATGCATCCTGATACATGATTACAATTTGAAATGAGCACTTTTTCTTTCCTGTGTTTTGCTGAGCACCTTCGGTCTGTGCGCAATCAGGGCCCTGACATTCCCGTTGCTTGCCATTTTAACACACGATCCTGCTCCCATGCCCACATGTCTGTCCTTGGCCTGCTGCAATGTTCCAGTGAAGCTCAACGCAAACTGGAGGAACAGCATCTCATCTTCCAGCTAGGCACATTTACAGCCTTCTGGTCTCAACATCGAATTCAACAACTTCAGATGATTAGCTCCATCCCACCTCGACAACTTTGTTTTCATTTTATTTAATTTTATCTCTACCTTTTATTTCTTTATTGTCTTTCTTCTTTTCCTTCCCCTCCATTCTTTCTCCCTACTTTATCCCACATTCCTTATCTTTTCTCCCCCTTTGCTTCCCCTTTTTTCTAAATTTTATCCCTCTCCCATCCACCCCTCCACATCTTCATCTTGTCACAGCTTACCCTCTGATTTCAGCTTCTCTGCTGTTTGGCCATTCACACCCTTTATTCTCTCTATGAACTGCCATTAGCAGCATTTTCCCCTGGCTTCTGTGGCTATGATTCATCTTTCATTCCCTCACCCTACAGTAGAAATATCTCCCACTTTCTATGCCTTTTAGCTTTGACAAAGGGTCATCTGGACTCTCAACGTCAGCTTTTTTCTCTCCTTACAGATGCTGCCAGACCTGCTGAGATTTTCCAGCATCTTTTCTTTTTCTTTCCTGCATCTTTTAAAGTTTCTCACCATTATAACAGCAAAAGGAAATATTAATTTACTTACAAATTGATCAGTGGATGCAACTTTGATACCATATTTGGAGACATATAAAATACTCTCCTCTTCTGATGGTGTAAAAGGTAATTTTCCATATTGCTACAACAGAAAGAACAAACACTACAGAAGGAATCAACCAAACTCTAAAAGATACAGAAGCAAAATACTGGAAATATGAATTCATAATCATCTAGTTCATGGTTCATATTAAAAGATTATTTTTAGTTTTAGGAAGATTGAAATTGTAACATAAGGTAATTAAAATGCTGGGTTTTAAAATTGCCAGAACACCTCAACCAATAGCATATGAAAGGGATGTGTATACTCATAAGGTGAGAGTTCAGAGGATGAAAGTCACAAAAAGTGGCAGGTGGCCTTTATTTAGCTGGAGAAATACAGGCAGTACGTCTGAAGAAAATTGTTCTGACTCCATTAGAAATTTAAATTATTCAGCTGGGTCCCAAAATCAGAAGATTTGATTATGAAGCTAATAGTTAATTAATCCAAAAATCTACTGAACATCTCAATTAACCTCTGTTTCCTTAGGGAGGAGTAATTCAGGGTGAAGCCTTATTTGGAATTCTGAGAGGTTGTCTGTGGGAGTTTTCCAGATGATCCTTGGGTTTGAAGTTAAAACACCCAAGTTGGTGGGTGTAAGCCCCGGGTTCAGCAGACAGAGAAAAAAAAAGCTAAAAGCAGCCATGGACCAAAAGCAAAGTCTTAGAAATCAGGGGTATTCATTACTCTTCGGTCCGACTTAGTATTTTTTGTTTTGCATCTATTCTGCTACTAGTCCCCCTACTCCACATCCTCTGACCTTATCAAAGACCTTTTGAAAATCCAGATAAATTACTTTGCCTGCATTAGCCTCATCTACGATCTCTGCCTCTTCAAACAATTCAATAATGTTGGTCAATCAAGAAAGTCTCCCTTGAAATCCATGCTGACTAATCAACATTGTACTTTTAGTTTTTAGAACTCTTTCCTCTTCTGCTTTAGTAAGGATTCCATTAATTGTCCTAGTACTGATGCTAAACTGACTGGTCTACAGTCTCCAAGGCATGTTCTCTCTCTCTCTCTCTATTTCCCGACTCTCAATTTCTCTATCAAGTTTTTATTCATTCATGATGTCTCATTAGTTTTAAATTTGTCTTGATTTTTATCAGAATATATTTTTTCTGAGCAACGCTGAACACTGTGAAATGTTTCCCATATGTTCCACGTCATGGTTTGGCAATATTGTTGCCCACTATGTTTTCACAAGTTCTACGCTTATTCCCTGAAAATTGGCCTTTTAACAATCTATTATTTTGAATTTTGTCAAGCTTATGTCTCTAAGTTATCTTAATGCATATTATATTATGGGTCAGTATTGCTTAGATGTTTCCCTACTTTTACTTCACTTATTTGCTTTGGTTTACCATTGGTAGATAAAGTAGCAAATATTCCCTGGTTGAGCTTCTCACATTATGGATTATGGTGGACACTTAAAAACTCCATTTCCTTAGCCTTCTTATCTACTTCTGCTGATTAATTAATTTCAGGGTAGTTGAAATCCTTCACGATCATTTTTTTTCACTAATTTTCTAACTTGTTTGCATATTTCTTCTTTCATCTCCTTGGCACTATTAGGTAGTCTTCAGACTACATCAAATAATGAGATTGACTTTATTATCTCATCTATACCAAATGGATTCTATCTGCCTAAATAATCTACTACCGTTATGTTATCTCTAATGAGAAAAGCTGCTCCATCTCTCCTTTTCACTAAATGTTGTATCTTGTGATGTTTAATTGCCAATCCTGACTTTCCTGTAGCTATATCTCAGTAATCCCTACCAGAACTACCTTCTCGCAAAATACAATTGTCTTACCATTCTGTTTTAAGGATGCTGCATTGCTCTACAGCTTAACCCACTTTTCCTTTCACCTTTTTTTTTACCTTTTTATACTCCTGTTCTATAATTCAATCTATTCCCTGGTTATATTTATGTCCTCCCTTTTGTTTACTGAGAACAATTGTCCAATGCTCTCCTTTCCTGTTTTGTTTATACCTATGCTTGTTTTCATTTCTTGTAAATTCTTCCCTCCTCCATAATACAATGGATACAAAATTGGCTTGATGACAGAAGCCGAGCGTGGTTGTAGAGACCTGTGACCAGTGGTGTGCCTCAGGAATCAGTGCTGGGTCCACTGTTATTTGTCATTTATATTAATGATTTGGATGAGAACATAGGAGGCATGGTTAGTAAGTTTACAGATGACACCAAGATTGGTGGCATAGTGGACAGTGAAGAAGGTTATCTCGGATTGCAATGGGATCTTGATCAATTGGGCCAGTGGGCTGATGAATGGCAGATGGAGATAAATTTAGATAAATGCGAGGTGATGCATTTTGGTAGATTGAACCAGGGCAGGACTTACTCAGTTAATGGTAGGGCATTGGGGAGAGTTACAAAACAAAGAGATCTAGGGGTACAGGTTCATAGCTCCTTGAAAGTGGAGTCACAGGTGGACAGAGTGGTGAAGAAGGCATTCGGCATGCTTGGTTTCATCGGTCAGAACATTGAATACAGGAGTTGGGACGTCTTGTTGAAGTTGTAAAAGACATTGGTAAGGCCACACTTGGAATACTGTGTACAGTTCTGGTCACCCTATTATAGAAAGGATATTATTAAACTAGAAAGAGTGCAGAAGAGATTTACTAGGATGCTACCGGGACTTGATGGTTTGAATTATAAGGAAAGGCTGGATAGACTGGGACTTTTTCCTCTGGAGCGTAGGAAGCTGAAGGGTGATCTTATAGAGGTCTGTAAAATAAGGGCATAGATCAGCTAGATAGTCAAGATCTTTTCCCAAAGGTAGGGGAGTCTAAAACTAGAGGGCATAGGTTTAAGGTGAGAAGAGAGAGAGATACAAAAGAGTCCAGAGGGGCAACTTTTTCACGCAAAGGGTGGTGAGTATCTGGAACAAGCTGCCATGGGTAAGATGGGTATAAAGGGATATGGGCCAAATGCGGGCAATTGGGATTAGCTTAGGGGTTTTTAAAAAAGAGTGGCATGGACAAGTTGGACTGAAGGACCTGTTTCCATGCTGTAAACCTCTATGACTCTCGGACAAGTTTAAAGCCTTTGCCGCTTCCCTGTTTTCCCTTTCCACTAGAACACCAGTCCCATTTCGGTCCACTGGTCCAGTTTCCTGTCTCAGTACTGGTACCAGTGTTCCATGAGAAGGATCTTTTGGGGGGAAAAAATCGGATGTCAATTTGATAGGTTAAGGGTACAACATAGAATTTACTACTTTGACAGGTGGTGAGTAGCCATGATCATAGTGAATGGTGGAATAGGCTCAATGGGCTGTGTGGTCAACACCTGCTCCAATTCTTATGTTCTTAAAATCCAGAAGGTTATTAAATTACGTGTGCAAAAGAAAAGTTTGTTCATGACAGATAAGCTAACAAGCATTCTTTTAAATTCTATTATCTTACCTGTGCCAAATCAATATAATTAATCAAATCTTGTGGTCCTTGAAGACATTCAAATAAACTGGCTTTTAAGTTTTCAATAGCACCCAAATACTTCACTCGGAATTCAGTACATGTGTCAAAGTTACTGTTACTTTGTCCTGTAACAAAAGTATAAAAACACAATTTGTCTTTGCCTGAATAATTGTGTAGCATTCATCAGCAAAACAAGATTCGTTGCTTTACTTTAATTATTCCAGAAAATTAACACCAGTTTTCTGCTTTCACTGATGGTAATTCATGGAAAAAGAAAAGCAGCCAATTTATCTTCAACTTCCACCAACTATCCCAATCCCCAATTTTCTTCTCTATTCTTTCAAGTTATACTGAGGTATATTTTACAGGCCACAAGTTTTATTGGTAGTTTGCCCAAGTAGACATTTTTCATATGAGTTGAGCAGTATATTCGGGTGGCATGGTGGCACAATGGTTAGCACTGCTGCCTCACAGCGCCAGGGATCTGGGTTCAATTCCTGGCTTAGGTCACTGTCTGTGTGGAGTCTGTACATTCTTCCCATGTCTGCGTGGGTTTCCTCCGAATGCTCTGGTTTCCTCCCACAGTCCAAAGATGCAGGGGTTAGGTTGATTGTACATGCTAAATTGACCCTAATGTCGGGGGATTAGCAGGGTAAATGTGTGGGGATAGGGTCTGGGTTGGATTGTGGTTGGTACAGACTTGATGGGCTAAATGGCCTGCTTATGCACTATAGGGATTCAAAGATTCTATATTTGGGGAAAAAGTCTTCAAAGACCACCTTGGAGACCCTAGCTGATGTTTTCCCTCCTTGGGCTCACCGTACTGATGTCATTGGTGGTATTCCAGTGGTGATCAAGCTCTGTGTAGAACAGGATCTGCCTGGTTACATTAAGTAGTACCCTCGAATAACAGGGAATCCAGAGCTTTTTTATATCAATGCTGCGATTTATCAAAAGGTGCACAATTACTTTGTGCACCATATTTTTTTTAAGAAACAGAATAAATTGTTAGACATTAATAGCAGTTAGTTATAAATGCTTCCAGAAATCAGGTCCCTAGAGGAGTCGGATGTCCTTTATTCCGCTTGGTTTCAATAGCGGGCATACACAAGAAACACAAGTCAGTATGACCATTTCTTAGGAGACAATGAGATTGCAGGCTCAACAGTGACGACAACAAAAACTTGGTGGTTTCCTCGTGACCATCAGTGAAAGCACTGGAGACAAGGAAAATATGAAAGGTGCGAGGGTGGGAACCTTGTAACATTAAAGGGGATTTAAATATCTAAGAGAATCTACTCAGTCTTCCCACTGTTCACCCAGCTGTTGACACAATTTGTCTTCATTCTATATTCAGGTTTTTGGTCTTCCGTGTTCCTCATGGATCTATTTATGTTACTCTTGGGTGAAGTCAACTGAAAAATTTGCCCAAATGAAATCTGTCCCAACTTTGTTTCCAGCAGGGTCAATTTGCCAGCGATTTGGAAAGGCTGCCTCAATCACCTGAAAATGTGGGGATTAATTGTAACAGCAACTGTACCCCCTCCCTCTGCCACTCCCAACTAGATTTCCTAACAATCTAGAATATGATGTGGAATCTAACTCTTCTGTATGACTTAGGTCATCATTTAGTGCATTTACCTGTTATAATATCAGCACTAGCAAATAATCTGCTTAAATTATGATAACGGATAGATCTAATTCTGAGATTTCACAAGAGCTTTGAAACAATCTAAATAGTGTCTTTGTACCAACACATTTCTGTGGCAATGGCATTTTCTAAAGTCACAAAAACAATAGTTATAGCAAGATTATGGGAAACTATCTGCCCACTGTTATTTTGACTATTACTGAACATTTTAACATGCGAGCCACCAAGGTCTGAGAATGTAAGGGAGTTTTCAACATTACACATGTTACAGTATATCTGAACATCGTTAGGTATAAAATATTTAAGGATTTTACAGTACAATACCTGAACTCCTTGTGGAGTCTGTATCAAGACTAGCCACTGTACTAGATCTAGAAAGACCACCCAAACTGGAATCTACTGACTGGGAAAAGAAAGTACAAAAATGCATTAAGAGTTTTAAACTGATAAACTGACAAATGCTACATTTACTATCAGAATAATGTTTTGCACTTGCACACAACACTGCTTATGCAGGATAGTTAGGAGGAAACAGATGACGAGAGAATATGAAGAATATGAAGAATCCCACTTTAAAGAATTCATCTGGCACTTGCATGAGGGCTAGGTTATTAAAAAATCGATATGAATATTTGGGTGAATTGACTTATCAGTTTCAACACAGATAAAAAATGCCAATTTTCTGTGTTTTAAAAGATCAAGAAGAAAAATGAGCAACGGGCATTAAAACACTCCTCAAAAACCTCACTAGAAAAACAATGACAGAAGAAGAAGAGTTGAAACTTGCACAACTAACTCCAACTCCAGCACAATAATGCTGTGAATTTAAATATAGGAGAGCAAATGTGTACTAAATGAGGAATAAGATGAGGAATAAAAGAATGACCAGGATGAGGTTAGGGCCGGTCAAGGACAGTAGTGGGAACTTGTGTATGGAGTCAGTAGAGATAGGCGAGGTGATGAATGAATACTTTTCTTCAGTATTCACCAAGGAGAGGGGCCATGTTTTTGAGGAAGAGAAGGTGTTACAGGCTAATAGGCTGGAGGAAATAGTTGTTCGGAGGGAGGATGTACTGGCAGTTTTGAATAAACTGAAGGTCGATAAGTCCCCTGGGCCTGATGAAAAATATCTTAGGATTCTTTGGGAGGCCAGGGATGAGATTGCAGAGCCTTTGGCTTTGATCTTTGGGTCCTCACTGTCCACGGGGATGGTGCCAGAGGACTGGAGAGTGGCAAATGTTGTTCCTCTGTTTAAGAAAGGGAATAGAAATGACCCTGATAATTATAGACCGGTTAGTCTTACTTCGGTGGTTGGTAAATTGATGGAAAAGGTCCTTGGGGATGGGATTTACGACCATTTAGAAAGATGCGGATTAATCCAGGATAGTCAGCATGGATTCGTGAAGGGCAAGTCGTGCCTCACAAATTTGATTGAATTTTTTGAGGAGGTAACTAAATGTGTTGATGAAGGTAGGGCAGTTGATGTCATATACATGGATTTCAGTAAGGCGTTTGATAAGGTCCCCCATGGTCGGCTTATGATGAAAGTAAGGAGGTGTGGGATAGAGGGAAAGTTGGCAGATTGGATAGGTAATTGGCTATCTGATCGAAGACAGAGGGTGGTGGTGGATGGAAAATTTTCGGACTGGAGGCAGGTTGCTAGCGGAGTGCCACAGGGATCAGTGCTTGGTCCTTTGCTCTTTGTGATTTTTATTAATGACTTAGAGGAGGGGGCTGAAGGGTGGATCAGTAAATTTGCTGATGACACCAAGATTGGTGGAGTAGTGGATGAGGTGGAGGGCTGTTGTAGGCTGCAAAGAGACATAGATAGGATGCAAAGCTGGGCTGAAAAACGGCAAATGGAGTTTAACCCTGATAAATGTGAGGTGATTCATTTTGGTAGGACTAATTTAAATGTGGATTACAGGGTCAAAGGTAGGGTTCTGAAGAATGTGGAGGAACAGAGAGATCTTGGGGTCCATATCCACAGATCTCTAAAGGTTGCCACTCAAGTGGATAGAGCTGTGAAGAAGGCCTATAGTGTGTTAGCTTTTATTAACAGGGGGTTGGAGTTTAAGATCCGTGGGCTTATGCTGCAACTGTACAGGACCTTGGTGAGACCACATTTGGAATATTGTGTGCAGTTCTGGTCACCTCACTATAAGAAGGATGTGGAAGCGCTGGAAAGAGTGCAGAGGAGATTTACCAGGATGCTGCCTGGTTTGGAGGGTAGGTCTTATGAGGAAAGGTTGAGGGAGCTAGGGCTGTTCTCTCTGGAGCGGAGGAGGCTGAGGGGAGACTTAATAGAGGTTTATAAAATGATGAAGGGGATAGATAGAGTGAACGTTCAAAGACTATTTCCTCGGGTGGATGGAGCTATTACAAGGGGGCATAACTATAGGGTTCGTGGTGGGAGATACAGGAAGGATATCAGAGGTAGGTTCTTTACGCAGAGAGTGGATGGGGTGTGGAATGGACTGCCTGCAGTGATAGTGGAGTCAGACACTTTAGGAACATTTAAGCGGTTATTGGATAGGCACATGGAGCACACCAGGGTGATAGGGAGTGGGATAGCTTGATCTTGATTTCAGATAAAGCTTGGCACAACATCGTGGGCCGAAGGGCCTGTTCTGTGCTGTACTGTTCTATGTTCTAAAAGTTAACTCTTCTGTTATTTTCCTTTGCTCATTTTCTGAGCTACCAGAATGCACTGCTGCGATCTCAGCCCATAACTTCCTCAGGGTGGCAATCAGGCTTGGATTGCTACTCCATGCCCACTTACCTGTGCCAAATTTCTTGCGTGCTTGATATGCCTGACCTATTGACCCGGTTGAGATCCAGGCAGCGTGGCCATCTCCGAGGTCCAGCGTCGAAGCTTAAGGGTGTTGGAGTGAAGGAGGCCATGCACCCTTTTTGACTGCACTAGCTGCTGTAAAGCAGATAAGGTTCAAGGTCCAATTGAAAATGACAGGGCAGGTTGGAATGGGCCAAGATGAGAGTCAAGTCTGAGGCTGGGTGGTGAGGGGCGGGGAAAGAGAGTCCCATGCAGGGATTCAGTCCAGGTGTTTAAAATAGTTATCCAGGGTTGGAGGAGGTTTTAATTCTTCTAAACTTTTTCGGAGTAACGATCAGCCTAACCCTCGCAGTGCCATCCTAAGTTAGTGATTTAAATCACTCTTCGGAGGATTCCTAACACAGGGCAATTGTCCAGGGAAAGGTAGAGCATCTGGACAATTGCCGTGCAAATGTTTACCTGGGAAGTTCAGAGAGGATTTTCCCAGCACGTGTGATCAATTTTCTAGACAGAGGTACTGCCATAGAGATAAGAATGACCACTTTTGCTTGTTGTTGCCTAAATTTCTTGTTGGCGATAGGTCTTGGCCGGAATTTTCTGGCTATTCACACTGGCGAGATTCTCTGGTCCCGCTGCAGTGAACGGACATTTGGCTGAGCGCCAAATTCTCCGTCCTCACTTGCAGCAGCAACGGGACGTGAGCAGGCGGAAACTTCTGGCTCTCATCTTTCCCCTACTATGATAAGCATAAAACAATGGATCGTTACCAATTACCACAAGCATGAAATCTCAGTCCACATGTTTAATAACACTTGATCACCTGTCTCTTGGGAATACATTTGCATTATATAATGGTTACGGATTAGTAATACTTAAAAGAATAGTTTAAACATAAAAGAGGCCAATTTCTCTATAATATATCTTAGGTTTAAAACTTGGAGTAAAATCCTGGCTTCTGATAATCCTGCAGGAATAAAACATCCACTACTTTAAGAAGTGGAAGTGAACTAAAATTATTGAACTTCCTACTCTTCCAGTGCCCAAGTTAAACTTGAAATTTGGTAAACTTCAAACAGATGTAAATTAAAACACAATGTTCTCCGTGTACTGTTTCAGGAAAATTTTTATCGAGCTGGTTTAAAGTTCCCCTAATTATAAAGACATGGCTCCAGTAAAGAAACATTTCCATTAGTGACCTGCAGTACCTTGCTCTAATAGTGAGTCAGGCTAGTCAACCGTAAAGGTATCACAACCACAATCAAACTCGTCCTCACCGGGAACCCACACTTGAGGAACGATTGTTAACTGGATATTAATTTTGTTTAACTGAATTCAGGTGCTGGGCATTCTAAAACTATAAACAGATATTTTTGGGTTAAAATGCTTGTAATGTGTAAATAAAAAGTGCTATCGTTCCCCGTTGGTTTGGAACAAGGAGCACTGAATGGTATACAATCCAAGTTGTTTTTTAAAATTTCCCTTGCCCAGGAGTGTGGAGGTTAATGTTAGCACACCAGCTAATTCAGTGCAGAGTCTTTCTGCATGGCACGATGCTATGTCAGCCAGTACATCTATCCACAAAGACACTGAGATAACAATGCATATGAGAGTTCCAGTAAACTCGATTTTAAAAGGAACCAATGTTGAGAAAAGATCGTCAAAGAACAAAGAACAAAGAACAATACAGCACAGGAACAGGCCCTTCGGCCCTCCAAGCCCGCGCCGCTCCCCGGTCCAGGATTGAATCCTGAATCCAGGATCCCCGCCCAATTTTCCAGCCTATCTACATACCAATATCCTATCCACCGAGCTGTCCCCCACAGCTACGATGCTTTGTTCATTACAACCTATTAACTCACCCCCACCCCCCATTCCAGACCATGTGATCTCCAGGGAGAGGCGAAAACCCAGAGTGAAAAACCCCAGGGCCAATATGGGGAAAAAAAAATCTGGGAAATTCCTCTCCGACCCCCTGAGGCGATCGAAACGAGTCCAGGAGATCACAATGGCCCTGATCGGAAAATGCTTCCCAACCCTAGTCATTTCCACTTCCACGAGAAACAAGGAACAATTAGCCCGCGCCGCTCCCTGGTCCAAACTAGACCACTCTTTTGTATCCCTCCATTCCCACTCCGTTCATATAGCTGTCTAGATAAGTCTTAAACGTTCCCAGTGTGTCCGCCTCCACCACCTTGCCCGGCAACACATTCCAGGCCCCCACGACCCTCTGTGTGAAATATGTCCTTCTGATATCTGTGTTAAACCTCCCCCCCTTCACCTTGAACCTATGACCCCTCGTGAACGTCACCACCGACCCGGGGAAAAGCTTCCCACCGTTCACCCTATCTAAGCCTTTCATAATTTTATACACCTCTATTAAGTCTCCCCTCATCCTCCGTCTTTCCAAGGAGAACAACCCCAGTTTCCCCAATCTCTCCTCATAACCAAGCCCCTCCATACCAGGCAACATCCTGGTAAACCTCCTCTGTACTCTCTCCAAAGCCTCCACGTCCTTCTGGTAGTGTGGCGACCAGAACTGGACGCAGTATTCCAAATGCGGCCGAACCAACGTTCTATACATCTGCAACATCAGACCCCAACTTTTATACTCTATGCCCCGTCCTATAAAGGCAAGCATGCCATATGCCTTCTTCACCACCTTCTCCACCTGTGACGTCACCTTCAAAGATCTGTGGACTTGCACACCCAGGTCCCTCTGCGTCTCTACACCCTTTATGGTTCTTCCATTTATCGTGTAGCTCCTCCTTACATTATTCCCACCAAAATGCATCACTTCGCATTTATCAGGATTGAACTCCATCTGCCATTTCCTTGCCCAAATTTCCAGCCTATCTATATCCTTCTGTAGCCTCTGACAATGTTCCTCACTATCTGCAAGTCCTGCCAGTTTTGTGTCGTCCGCAAACTTACTGATCACCCCAGTTACTCCTTCTTCCAGATCATTTATATAAATCACAAACAGCAGAGGTCCCAATACGGAGCCCTGCGGTACACCACTAGTCACAGGCCTCCAGCCGGAAAAAGACCCTTCCACTACCACCCTCTGTCTTCTATGACCAAGCCAGTTCTCCACCCATCTAGCCACCTCCCCCTTTATCCCATGGGATCCAACCTTTTTCACTAGCCTACCATGAGGGACTTTGTCAAACGCTTTACTAAAGTCCATATAGACAACATCCACGGCCCTTCCTTCGTCAACCATTTTGGTCACTTCTTCAAAAAACACCACCAGGTTAGTGAGGCATGACCTCCCTCTCACAAAACCATGTTGACTATCGTTAATGAGTTTATTCCTTTCTAAATGCGCATACATCCTATCTTTAAGAATCTTCTCCAACAACTTCCCCACCACGGACGTCAAGCTCACCGGCCTATAATTACCCGGGTTATCCTTCCTACCCTTCTTAAATAACGGGACCACATTGGCTATCCTCCAATCCTCTGGGACCTCACCTGTGTCCAGTGACGAGACAAAGATTTGCGTCAGAGGCCCAACGATTTCACCTCTCGTCTCCCTGAGCAGCCTTGGATAGATTCCATCAGGCCCTGGGGATTTGTCAGTCTTTATATTCTCTAACAAACCTAACACTTCCTCCTTTGTAATGGAGATTTTCTCCAACGGTTCAACACTCCCCTCCGAGACACTCGCAGTCAACACATCCCTCTCCTTTGTGAATACCGACGCAAAGTATTCATTTAGGATCTCCCCTACCTCTTTGGGCTCCAAGCATAAGTCCCCACTTTTGCCCCTGAGAGGTCCGATTTTTTCCCTAACAACCCTTTTGTTCCTAACGTATGAATAAAATGCCTTGGGATTCTCCTTAATCCTGTCTGCTAAGAACATTTCGTGACCCCTTTTTGCTCTTCTAATTCCCCGTTTGAGTATTTTCCTACTTTCATTGTACTCCTCCAGAGCTCCCTCCGTTTTTAGCTGATTGGACCTAACATACGCCTCTCTTTTCCTTTTGACCAGTCCCTCAATTTCCCTGGTTATCCACGGTTCCCTAATCCTACCCTTCCTATCCTTCTTTTTTACAGGCACATGCTTGTCCTGTAGCCCTAACAACCGTTCCTTAAAAGACTGCCACATACCAGATGTGGATTTACCCTCAAACAGCCTCTCCCAATCAAGAGCTGCCAATTTCTGCCTTATCCCAATAAAGTTAGCCTTCCCCCAATCCAACACCTTACCCTTGGGACACCACTCATCCTTTTCCATCACTATCCTAAAGCTAACAGAATTGTGGTCACTATTTGCCACATGTTCCCCAACCAAAACTTTGAAGACCTGACCGGGCTCATTCCCCAGTACCAGGTCCAGTATAGCCCCCTCTCTAGTTGGGCTGTCCACATATTGTTCCAACGAACCCTCCTGTACACATTTTACAAATTCCTCCCCATCCAGAGTCCCTGCCCTCAGCGATTTCCAGTCTATACCAGGGAAATTGAAGTCTCCCACTACAACAACCCTATATTTCCTGCACCTATCCAGTATCTCCTGACATATCCATTCTTCCACTTCCCTTGGGCTGTTGGGGGGCCTGTAGTACACCCCCAACATAGTGACTGCGCCTTTCCTGTTTCTAAGCTCCACCCAGAGTGACTCGCTACACGACTCCTCCGAATTGTCTTCCCTCTGCACCGCTGTAATATGCTCTCCAACCAATACCGCTACTCCCCCACCTCTTTTGGCCCCTCCTCTGTCTCGCCTAAAACACTTGTACCCTGGAATATTCAGCTGCCAGTCCTGTCCCTCTTTCAACCAAGTCTCTGTCACCGCAACCACATCCAAATTCCTCGTGCGCATTAAGGCCCCAAGTTCGTCTGTTTTACCTGCTACGCTCCTTGCATTGAAGTATAAGCACTCCAGACCCCCAGGCTCAGTGAGGTTGTCCTCCCCCAGAGTGCTCTTCTTCTTTGCCGGCCTTGTCCCAGCCCCAAGCTCGTCCCCAGCCACCACACTTATAGACCTAATAGTTTGATCCCCACCCCCCTGCCATACTAGTTTAAACCCCCCCGAACTGCATTAGCAAAGCTCCCAGCCAGGATATTTGTGCCCTTCCAACTTAGTTGTGACCCCTCCCTCTTGTACAGGTGCCATCCTCTCCTGAAAACCTCCCATTGGTCTATGAAAATAAAGCCCTCCCTCCTGGACCAGTCCTTTAGCCAGGCATTCATTTGAACCAACTCCCTATTCTTAGCCTCACTGGCACGAGGCATTGGGAGCAGCCCAGAGATGGCCACCCTAGTGACCCTACTTTTTAACCTATTTCCCAACTCCCTGAATTGCTCTCTTAGGACCCCCCTACTCTTCCTATCTACGTCATTTCCACCAATGTGTATAATGACATCCGTTTCTTTATCTTCCCCTTTTAATATGCCTCCTATCCGCTCGGAGACATCCGTGACCCCAGCACCAGGTAGGCAGACTACCATCCTGGAGTCCCGTTCGCCCCCACAGAATCGCCTGTCTGTGCCTCTAACTGACGCATCCCCCACCACTATCGCTCTCCTAACCCCTCTCTTCCCTTTCCGGGCCACAGAGCCTGACTGTGTGCCAGTGACCTGGTCACTGTGTCTTACCCCTGGAGAGGCACACTCCTCCACACTATCTAAAACAATGTACCTGTTTTGGAGTGGGACAACCACAGGTGACCCCTCTTCTAACTGTCCACTCCCCTCCCCTCTCACACCTATCACCAAGCCCTTCCTATTTTGAGACACCTCTGGAGTCCTCCCTTGTACTTTACCCTTCTGCCCTTTACTCCTCCTAACTGTGACCCACGTGTCATTCTCCCGATGCCCCGGTGTAACTAGTTGCCTATAACTGCTGTCAATTTTTCTCCCATTTTCCCTGACTAGGCTAAGGTCAGCGATCTGCAGCTCCAGTTCCCTAACACGGTCCCTCAAGAGCTGCAGTTCCATGCACCTGGCACATATGTGAACCTCTGGGAAGCTAGGTGTTTGCAGGAACTCCCACATCCCACATCGGAAGCACTGAACTGGCCGATCACTCATACCTGCCATTATCCTTTACAGGGTTGGGTAAAAAATAACTAGCCTTGCCTCGCCCTTTCAGCCCAAGCCCTGTGAGCCAAAGCCCTTATAGTGCACACTCTGCTACCCACTCACTCCACTGCCCGCTCCTGACGCTGCCCGCTGTATAGTGCAGACGGCTTTTTATGCTCCCGGCGAACCCCCCAAGTAACTGCCTTTTATACTAAGTCACTGAGCAAGCTTGGTGAAAAATTAAGAATGTTTTTTTAAAAATAACAAGGTTGAAGCATCGCAAATTGGTAACTCTAGTGAAAAAACTGCATATGCAACAGGTATAAATAATGCAGTGAAAAAATAAACTACAATACAATCCCAGTTATTAAGTTAGATTTGGTGTTAAATGATTGCCTGGAGTATTTGAAAAGGTTATAGATTAATGAATTGGTAGTATTCTTGAACCACAGAGACACACAGTGGAGAGATGTGACTCAATGTTTTACAAAGATTTGAGCAGATAGCTTCCATAGCATTTCTCCATGTGTAGGTACTGAATATTCATATAAAGCAGTCTGTATTAACAAATGAGAGTCATGATGTGGAGATGCCAGCGTTGGACTGGGGTAAACACAGTAAGAGTTTCAGCGCTCCGAAAGCTAATGTCATTTGCTACCAAATAAACCTGTTGGACTTTAACCTGGTGTTGTTAAAACTCTTACTATGTTAACAAATGAGAAACAAGTTGTCAAAGCCTATAATTTTAGTACCTTCTTTAATTATGTAATAGCAACTTATAAATTGAAACTAGGTTCTCTTGTTTTACCTCTTTGGTAACATCAGCCAAATCCTGACTGAGTATAACCTTGACAGTGAAAACCTACCTTGCTTTTTGTGCTGATTTCGCTGCCTTGAGAACTGCTACTGCTGTGGCGTTTCTTTCCTTTCCGAAACATTTCTCACCATTGTTTTTAAAAGCAGATTAACCTGTGAAACAGACAAAGAAAAAGTCATAAAACACTCATTCAAATATAATTTACCTCAGAAGAAAATCATTTGGACATTACTGGTGATATCCAACTGATACCAAATCTTCATCAATAAGCCAACACCTCTGGAAGTGAGTCCTCAATGAGCAGTAGAAGAAAATGCGGGAAGATAGTAGTCTCCATTATATAAATGATATGCATATAAATCCCACATGAAATTGTATTAAACTCTCTCTATAATGTGCACAAAGTGCAGGAAAGAAGGTAGGTAAATAGTACGCATCGCATATTTTCATGTCATCCCAAACTATGAACTCCCTTGACATCGGTCCTATAGTGCATCAGGATGGAGATTCAACAGCAACTTATTTTTATATGGCACCTATAATATAATAAAACATTAATGTAAAACAAAGTATAACACGGAGCCACACTAGGTGGTATTAGCTTGGTTCAAGAGGGAGGTTTTAAGGATTATCTTAAAGGAGCAAAGTGAGGTAAAGAGGTGGTGAGGTTTAGAAAGGGAATTCCAGAACTTAGGGTCTTGGCAATTGAAGGTATGGCCACCAATGCAGGAGCAATTAAAATCAGGGATGAGAGTGAAGGTATCTTGGAGAGTTATGGGGCCGAGATTACAGATATCAGAACTGGTGCGGCTGTGATCCCTATTATAGTCACACTTAACCAGGTACAATTTAGCAAGCAATGTTCTATCATAGCTTTGTGCTGATTTGATGATGGTTCAATATTTCCACTTGTATTATTCGATTACTGAACAAATTATTTCATCCTAGGGTCTTAAAAGATGTATTTAGTGAGATAGTTAATGCATTGATTTTCATTTTCGAAGGTCCCAATATATTGGAAGGTAGAGAATCTCTTCCATTATTGGCATAAATGGATCTTTTTCAGGTTGGCAAGATGTAAAGAATGGATCAGCGCTGGGACCTCAATTGTTTACAATTTATATAAGTGACTTGGATGGTGGGATGGTTGCCAAATTTGCTGATGAAACGAAGATAGATAGGAAAGTTAGTTGTGAAGAGTTTAAAAGTTTAAAGTTTATTTATTAGTATCACAAATAGGCTTACATTAACACTGCAATGAAGTTACTGTGAAAATGAGGAGAGAAATTGCAATGTCAGCCAAACTAGATTGCGATAGGTTTTGACCTTCCTGCCATTGCCCTTTCATTATAGTAACATCAGATTAACTGGAATTTTTGAGAAACAATGTATGTGCACGCTACATTTCACCAGAGGCTGTGACAGTTCTGTATGTTGCAGACTGTCCCTGCAGCAATGCTAGGGCACTGCGGTCAGCAGCTGTCAAGGTCACATCAGCCCTTAACATTTTTTGCTCAAGCACATTCCAGGTTACCCATAGCTCAGAATGCAGTAAAGGCAACATTTCCATCTATGGTAGGGCAGACTGTAACATTCAGTTCATTTTAGCACGGTGATTAAAGTTTGCTTCATTGCACATGCAGTGTGTGTGTGTGTGCCCACACAGCTCTACCTCACCAGCACATCTCCACACATCTCCACAGTCTAATTTTTAACACTGCCTGTCCATCATCCAGCCCTGGACAAGCAGAAATTTTTTCCAATTCATTATTGGGGAGACTGAAGCCATTGTCTTCCGTCCCCTAGCCACTGACTCCATCTCTCTCCCAGACAACTGTCTATGGTCGAACTAGACCACTCACAGCATTGGATTCACGGTGGATTCATTGGAACAGGAGTAGACCATTAGTGTGTCGGGCCTGCTCTGCCATTCAATTAGGTCATGGCTGATCATCTACTTTAACACCACTCCGCCGCATGATGTTATTCGTGTAATTTTCAATGTCACCCCTCATTCATCAAAACTCAAGGAAATACCAGTCTCTCCTCATATGGCATCCCAGAGATTAATCAAGCAAACCAGCATTGCACTCCATATTCACATTATATTCCAGCTACCACATTCTTACCCATTCATTTAACCTGTCCAAGTCCTCCTGAAGTCTCCTTGCATCCTCTTCACAATTTATATCCCCACCCAGTTTGGTGTCATCAGCAAATTTGGAAATATTACAATTGATCTCCACATCCGAATCATTTATATAGATAGTGAACAGCTGTAGACCTAGCACTGATACCCCAGTAGTAACAACCTGCCATCTGAGAATGATCCATTTATCCCTGCTCTCTGCTTTCTGTCTGTCAAATAATTCTCGGTCCATACTAATATATTTTCCCCAATCCCATGTGCTCTAATTTTATTTACTAATCTCCTGTGTGGGGCCGAATCAGAAGCCTTCTGAAAACCCAAATACAACACATCCATTGGTTCTCCTTTATCAAGGCTGCAAGTAATATCCTCAAAAACTCCAACAAGTTTGTCAAACATGATATCCCTTTCTTAAATCCATGTCGACTGCCCACTTTACCCATTCCTTTCTAAATGTCCAGTTAAAATAGATTCTAACATTTTCCCTACTACTGACATCAAACTAACAGATCTAAAGTTCTCAATTTTCCCTCTTCTTTCTTAAATAGTGAAGTTACATTTGCTGCTTTCCCGTCCACAGGAACCTTTCCAGAATCTGTAGAATTTCGAAAGATAACCATCAATGCATCCATTATCTCTCCAACCACCTTCTTCAGCACTCTAGGATGAAGCTCATCTGATCCAGATGAGTAAGGCGTTTGACAAGGTCCTACATGGCAGCCTGGTATAAAAACTAAAATCACATGGGATTCGGGGCGGGCTGGTTAGATGGATACAGAACTGGCTTGGTTTTAGAACACAGTAAGAAGTTTAACAACACCAGGTTAAAGTCCAACAGGTTTATTTGGTAGCAAAAGCCACACAAGCTTTCGGAGCTCTAAGCCCCTTCTTCAGGTGAGTGGGAATTCTGTTCACAAACAGAGCTTATAAAGACACAGACTTAATTTACATGAATAATGGTTGGAATGCGAATACTTACAACTAATCAAGTCTTTAAGAAACAAAACAGCATGAGTGGAGAGAGCATCAAGACAGGCTAAAAAGATGTGAGACAATACACATCTTTTTAGCGTACAAGAGTTGGGAAATCATGTTGCAGCTATGTAAAACCACACTACCAGGAGGACACGGAAGCTTTGAAGAGAATGCAAAGAAGGTGCACCACGATTTCACCTGGTCTCAAGGATGTTGGCTATGAGAGGTTGAATAAACCACGATTGTTTTCACTGGAAAAACGGAGGCTGATGGAAGACCTGATAGAGGTCTACAAAATTATGAGGGGCACAGACAGAGTGGATAGTCAGAGGCTTTTTCCAAGGGTGGCAGTGTCTATTACAAGGGAGCACAGGTTCAAGGTGGGAGGGGAAAAGTTTAAGGGAGATGTGTGGGGGACGTTTTTCAAGCAGAGAATGGTGGGTGCCTGGCACGCGCTGCCAGAGGAGGTAGTGGGAACAGACACATTAGCAACATTTAAGAGGCATGAATAGGGAGGGAATAGGGGGATGCAGACCGAGTAAGGGCAGAGGGGAAAGTCGTGCTTGACGAACATGTTGGATTTTTATGAAGATGTGACGAGGGCGGTTGATGGAGGAGAACCGGTGGATGCGGTGTTTTTGGATTTCCAAAAGGCGTTTGATAAGGTGCCCCATAAAAGGCTGCTGAAGAAGATTAGGGCACACGGAGTTGGGGGTAGTGTGTTAAAGTGGATTGGGGACTGGCTATCCGACAGGAAGCAAAGAGTCGGAATAAATGGGTGTTTTTCCGGTTGGAGGAAGGTAACTAGTGGCGTGCCGCAGGGATCGGTACTCGGGCCGCAACTGTTTACCATTTATATAGATGATCTGGAGGAGGGGACGGAGTGTAGGGTAACGAAGTTTGCAGACGACACAAAGATAAGTGGAAAAGTGAATCGTGTGGAGGACGGAGAAGATCTGCAGAGAGATTTGGACAGGCTGAGTGAGTGGGCGAGGATATGGCAAATGGAATATAACGTTGAGAAATGCAAGGTTATACACTTTGGAGGAAATAATAACAAATGGGATTACTATCTCAATGGAAACAAATTAAAACATGCTACCGTGCAAAGGGACCTGGGGGTCCTAGTGCATGAGACGCAAAAGCCCAGTCTGCAGGTACAACAGGTGATCAAGAAGGCAAATGGGATGTTGGCCTATATTGCGAGGGGGATAGAATATAAAAGCAGGGATGTCTTGATGCACCTGTACAGGGCATTGGTGAGGCCGCAGCTGGAATACTGTGTGCAGTATTGGTCCCCTTATATGAGGAAGGATATATTGGCATTGGAGGGAGTGCAGAGAAGGTTCACCAGGTTGATACCGGAGATGAGGGGTTTGGATTATGAGGAGAGGCTGAGGAGATTGGGTTTGTACTCGTTGGAGTTTAGAAGGATGAGGGGGGATCTTATGGAGACTTATAAGATAATGCGGGGGCTGGATAGGGTGGAGGCGGAGAGATTCTTTCCACTTAGTAAGGAAGTTAAAACTAGAGGACACAGCCTCAAAATAAAGGGGGGTCGGTTTAAGACAGAGTTGAGGAGGAACTTCTTCTCCCAGAGGGTGGTGAATCTCTGGAATTCTCTGCCCACTGAGGTGGTGGAGGCTACCTCGCTGAATATGTTTAAAGCGCGGATGGATGGATTCCTGAGCGGTAAGGGAATTAAGGGTTATGGGGATCAGGCGGGTAAGTGGTACTGATCCACGTCAGATCAGCCATGATCTTATTGAATGGCGGGGCAGGCTCGAGGGGCTAGATGGCCTACTCCTGCTCCTATTTCTTATGTTTAGAAGGGTTATTTTTAGTTTAGTTAGGGCATTATGATCAGCACAGGCTGAAGGGCCTGTTCCTGTGCTGTACTTTTCTTTGATCTTTGTTTTTTTGTACAAGCCACTTAACTTTTTGACTACAATCTCTTTACTAATTGTTTTAGTTCTTCCGTTTCACAAGGCTCTTGGTTGTCCAATATTTCTGGCAGATTTTCTGCATCATCTTCCTTGAAGTGAGATGCAGAGTAACTGTTTAGTTTCTCCATCATTTCCCGGCTCTCCACTATAAACTCTCCTGTTCCCACTTGTAATGGGCCCACATTTGTCCTAACTAATCCTTTCCTTTTCACATACCTGAAGAAGCTTTTACAGTCCACCTCTATGTTCCTTGCTAGTTTGCATTCATATTCTCTTCTCCCTTTCTTAAATCTTGATCCTCCTTTCCTGGGCTCTGAATTGCTCCCTATCCTCAGGTTTACCAGTTCTTTGGCATCCTTATTAGTCACTTCTTTGATCTAACATCTCTAGATGTTTGTGCCTTAGAGGAATGAATACCTGTTGTGGACCGTTTAGTATTTTAAAAAATACTACCCAATGACTGTCTACTGTAAAATCTTTTTGTATATTTTCCCAATCCACCATCGCCAACTTTGCCCCTCACACCTTCATTATTTCCTTTCTCCAGATTTAAGACCCTAGTTTCAGCATGGACTATATTGCATTCAAACTTAATGCAAAATTCTATCATATTTCCCAAAGGCTCCTTTACAACAAGGTTATTAATTTGCCATTTCTCATCACACAAAACTAAATCCAAAATAGCACAATCCCTAGTTGGCTCTTCAACACACTGCTCCAGAAACCCATCTTGCACACACACACCAGGAATTCCTCCTCCAGAGCTCTGGTCTGATTTGATTAGTCCGGTCTATGTGTAAACTGAACTTGCATATTATTACTGCATTGCCCACATTATGTGTATCTTTAATTTCCTGCTTTATACCATAGCCAACATTACTACTATAATTTGGTGGCCTATAAACACCCACCAATGTTTGCTGTTTCTTAACTCCACCCAAACTGATTCTACATCTTGATTATATGATCCAAGATCCTCTCTCACTAATGTACTGATCTCCACCCTTATTAAGAGATCTGCCCCACCTCCTTTTCCTTTTTACCTACCCTTCCCGAATGCCAAAATATCCTTGGTCCTTGGTTACCCTATAGCCATGTCTCTGTAATGGCAATTAAATCATACCCATTTGCCTCAATTTGTGCATTCAAATCATCAACCTTTTTGTGAATGCTATGTGCATTCAGAGAGAGTTCTTTAAATTCTGCTTTTTAACATGATTCTCTATTCTGATCCTGTTTGAAGCTTGCTTATGCCTCATCTGTCCTCTATTTTTGTTTTCTACTTCATTTTACAAGTTTTGCTTCCCTCGGATCTGAGCTCAGCACTAATCTAGTTTAAATCCTCTGCAACAGCACTAGCGAACCTCCCTGTGAGGATGTTAGTCCTGGTCCTGCTAAGATGCAATCTGTCCATCTTGTATAGATCCCTCTTGCCCCAAAATGGGTTCTAATGCCTCAGAAATCTGATGCCCTCCCTCCTACAACATTTTGGGTTCCCATTTGATCCTGCGACGAACCTTTGCCACATATTTGCTACATCACCAAATCATCTACTTCCACCTCTGTGACATTACTTGACCCTGTCCCTGCCTCAACTTTCATCCTTGCTTTTGTTATCTTCAGGAGGAATAATTCCAATGTTCTCCTGGTCATCCTTCCACCTTCCATGCTGCATAAACTTGAGATGTTCCAAACCTCCGCTGCCTGTGTCTCAACTCGCACCAAGTCCTGGTCACCCATCATCCTTGTCATTATTGACCTACCACCTGATGCGGCAACAGAGGTTTTAAAATTCTCATTCTTGTTTTCAAAGCATTTTATGACTCTGACACACTCTACTTCTGTAACTTGCTCCAGTCTTCTGAGATCTCTGCATTCCTCCAATTCTGGCCTCTGGCACATCCCTGATTTTAATCACTCTAACACTGGAGGCCTTGCCTTCAGCTGCCTAGGCCCCAGGCTCTGGAATTCACTCCCTGAACTTTTCTGCCTCTCTACTTCTCTCTCCTCCTTCAAGATGCACTTTAAAACTTACCTCCTTGACCAAGCTTTTGGTCATCTGTCCTAAAACCTCCTTAAGTGGCTTGGTGTCAAATTTGCATTTGACTAAAGGTGCCATGTCAAAGAAAGTTCTGATTCTTGTGTCATTTCAAGTTTTCAGGCAGCCACTCACTAACCATAAGCTTAACTATTATCCTGCATTTAGTAAGAGATTACAGTGAACTAGGGTGGCACAGTGGTTAGCACTGTTGCCTCACAGCTCCAGGGACTCAGGTTCAATTCTGGCCTTGGATCCCCGTCTGTGTGGAGTTTGCATGTTCTCCCTGTGTCTGCGTGGGTTTCCTCCAGGTGCAATGTAGCCCAATCCATCACACAAACCAGCCTCCCATCCACTGATTCTGTCTGCACTTCCCACTGCCTCGGCAAAGCAGCCAACATAATTAAAGACCCCACGCACCCCGGACATTCTCTCTTCCACCTTCTTCCATCGGGAAAAAGATACAAAAGTCTGAGGTCACGTACCAACCGACTCAAGAACAGCTTGTTTCCGGCTGCTGTCAGACTTTTGAATGGACTTCCCTTGCATTAAGTTGATCTTTCACTGCACCCTAGCTATGACTGTAACGCTACATTCTGCAGTCTCTCGTTTCCTTCTCTATGAACGGTATGCTTTGTCTGTGTAGCGCACAAGAAACAATACTTTTCACTATGTTAATACATGTGATAATAAATCAAATCAAAATGTGCGGGTTAGGTTGATTGGCCATGCTAAATTGACGCTTAGTGTCTGGGGGTTAGCAGGGTAAATGCATGGGGTTATGGGGATAGGGCCTGGGTGGGATTGTGGTCGGTGCAGACTCGATGGGTCAAACGGCCTCCTTCTACACTATACTGATTTTATGATTCTATTCTTCTATTTAAACACTGCAATCTCGTTCTTGTGTGGATTGTGATGGTAAATTTGCAGGATTTATTTTGTTTACTCTTGCTGGAGTGCAAAACAGGAGAAAACATTTGTAAATCTCACAGCCAAGCTGTCAATGAAGAGGGAGAAAAAAAAATACATGTAAAGAAGGCATATGGGCAATTATATTCCCATTTTTGCTATTGCCAGCTGCCTATGTGATGGATGCAGCTTACCAATATAAGTTTGTTATTGATGTGAGTCAACTCCTCAAGTATACGGTTGTAACTGAAAATTTCACATCTAGGATTTGACCAATATCACATGCAAAATTTGCTCTACAGTTGGATATCATAAGTGTTATCTTACTCTTTCTGGATTTCCTCTCAATTTGCCAATTATAAAGGATTCTTCCCACTCATTCCACAGCTTTTTAATGGATTAATCTTTATTTTAAATTTCCTTTTTGAATCTCAATGTTGTCCTCCCAAGGAGCTGAGTTACAGTTCCACAGGTCACAGCACCCTTTGATACCTAACTGAAGCTGCCAAGCCTAATTGCGAAGCCAGAGAGTTAATATGTTCACTACTTCAACCATATTACCCCCGTCAACCCTCTGTATTATGTCATCAAGTTAAACATGATGTACTCTTCAAAAATACATGGTGGCTTTCTTTAATTAATCCATATTGTCAATTGGCTATTTATTATGTCTCAAATTATCATTTCTAGAAGCTTTCCTACCACCAAAGTTAAACTGCTTGGCCTGCAGTTGTTGGACATATCTAAAGTTTAATTATTAGTGTCGCAAGTAGGCTTACATTAACACTGCAATAAAGTTGTGAGAATCCCTTAATTGCCACACTCCGGCAGCTGTTTGGGTACACTGAGGAAGAATTTAGCATAGCCAACACACCTAATCAGCACATTTTTTGGATTGTGGGAGGAAACTGGACCACTTGGACGAAACCCATGCAGACACGGGAAGAACAGGTAGACGTGGTAGACCCCCTCCCCCTCAAAGCTGGGAATTGAATTCAAGTTATCCACTGTGTCACCATGCCGCCCCCTTTACACCCTCTTTTGAATGTCTCCAGTCCTCTGGCACCACTGCTGAATCTATGGAGGATTGGAAAATTATAGCCAGTGTCTCTCTAAAAATGACAGTAGCTGCATGGATTTGGAGTTGGCTGAGTGGCAGCAAACAGAGGCTAATGGTGGACAATTGCTTTTCTGACTTGTGGAAGGTGTGCAGTGGCATTCCCCTGAGGTTGGTATCAAGAATACTGCTTTTCTTCATCTATATTAATGACCTAGACTTGAGTGTACAGGGTACGGTTTCAAAGTTGCCATTCTCCCTGCCCAGATGTACCTGAAAAAGGGGCTTGGAGCTCCGAAAGCTTGTGTGGCTTTTGCTACCAAATAAATCTGTTGCAATTTAACCTGGTGTTGTTAAACTTCTTACTGTGTTTACCCCAGTCCAACGCTGGCATCTCCACATCAGATGTACCTGATCCAGTTCTGGTGACTTATTGACTTTTAAGTAGAGCCAGCCTAACTTGTACATTTTTACTTTTAGCTGAAGAACATTTCAACAGTGAACGGTCAGGATTGGTAGGGTTAGGTAGAGTTTATGAGTGAAACAATGATTCACAGCTGACTGACACACAGCAGGCCCAGCCATTCACAACAACCAGTCCCTGCAACCCCTACACTCTCCCAAAACACCTCTGTTGTAACGTTTACAGAACATTATACTATATCTACAACCTTTTAAAAAGAAAACTAATTACCTAACGAAATAATGGGTTCTTACAGCGATAATAAAACCATCCTGGGCACTATTTGAGGTTTTGTTCTCTGATGGATTCCTCTGGCAGGTTTCAGTCCGGTGGTTTCCAGCCGGAGGGATTTGGCGGTGGCACCGGAAGTGTCCCGGGTGCTGAGACCGGAAGTGTCCCCGTGCTGAGGCGGGCATGGCGGCCAAACGGAAAGCGGAGGTTTTCGTCCCGGCCGAGGAGAGCGACCAGTTACTGATCCGCCCGCTGTAAGTGCCCGGCCCCAGGCCTTTCCGCACACCCGGAGGAAGAAGCTGCGGCCGCTGCTGATCCGGCAGGGTTCAGGAGCCGAGACTTCATATACTACCCCCCCCCCCCCCCGTAAACCCCCAACTGAGACCCACAGCTCCCGGGTGGTACAGTGGTTAGCGTTGCTGCCTCTCAGCTCCGGGGACCCGGGTTCAATTCCAGCCTCGGGTCACTGTCTGTGCAGTCTGCACGTTCTTCCAGTATCTGCGTGGGTTTCCAGTGCATTGGCTATGCTAAATTGTCCCTTAGTGTCAAAGATGACTGTGTTCGGGGGATTAGTGGGGAAAATATGACCTCATAACCTCCAGCTGAGATCCAAGACACCCTTTGCAACCAGGAACGTTTCCAACCCCAAGAATCCCCCATATCCATCCATCCACCACCAAAATACTCCCTCCATTGATGGAACTCATCCCCTGCAGACCCCAACCCACTGCATGACCCCCTCTCCACCCACTGCCACCGTCTTCTTCAGTCTGCAGATGTCCCTCACCCCCACCATGACTCCCATCCATCTACCAACTTTTTCCAGCCCAGTGATGCAGTAATTCCTCCCTCCATGCTCATCTTAAGTCCCAATACCATCTCTGCTTGCCACCTCCCTATCAGGGCACAGCTGAGACCTTGAGGGTCTTTTTTTTAAAGAGACTGCAGATTGGGCATGTTCCATCACTCATGTCGTCCTTAACATTGGAGTCATCTGCAGCAGTACTTTCTCTTTAGAACAAACACTGTGGCAATGATGGCAAAATTCAAGCTTCAATTTTGACCCAGTGACATAGAACGTCATTGGAAAATGTTTTTTATTTATAGTTATTTAAATTTATACAGTAGAAAGTGCTGCTTTTCATTGTATAGGTTTAACAACTAATTGTTTTTCATGGATTGTTAACAGAGGAGCTGGACAAGAGGTGGGAAGATCATGCATCATTGTGGAATTCAAAGGAAGGAAAATCATGGTATGATGACTACAAAAGTGTACATTTGTCTTCAGAGTCAGTCATTGGTTGTCAGTCAGTAAAGTTGATCCGCTAGCAGAAATTAATTATTGCAACTTTTATATGGACAGTTCTTGCCTAGATTTGTAAAGAATCTATGCAATGAAGTTCTTGCAAATCTACTCTAATTCACATTTATTGGTAAGGTACACATTTGAAAAAGTTGATTTTCATACTAATTTCTGTTAACCATAAGTTGATAAGGGGCTGGAGCAGGATTAATTTATCTGCAGATGAATACATTAGACTGACTTAATAGTTGATTTGGACACTAGCCAGTGGAATGGCACCTCTATGAATGAATAATACAAATTTGCAATGCTGACAATATGGTCTGATTAAGGAGATTTGTTTTGTGTAACTTTGCGGTTTGTGTTAGGTGTGTATCTGGTTGCTCGTTAATATGTTGAAATGGACGCTTTTTGGCTTTTCTTCATCTGAATTTCATTTTGTGCAGTTGGATTGTGGGATCCACCCTGGGCTCGAGGGAATGGATGCACTCCCATACATTGATTTGATTGATCCTGCAGAGATAGACCTTCTCCTTATTAGTCAGTAAGTAAAATTACTTCCTCTCTCAATGTTTAGAAATTGCTAAATGGATTCAAAAAGAGAATTGAAGCAAACGTTTTGCTTTCTCTGACCCAATCACAATATTCAGACTCAGATGCATACACTGTACATAATCAGTTTGTTAAACAGGTCACTGAAGTTTAGGGCTTGAGAGCTAGTTTAAGTTTTGTTGGGATTCAGTTGTAACAGAAATGCACTTGAGCTTTTCAAATACAAAAAATCTTGTGGCTATTGTTTATAGGAACAGAAGTAGGCCCCTTGAGGCTACTCTCCCATGAGGTTAGATCATTGCTGATCTCAACCTCAACTTCATTTCCCTGCCAATTTTCCATATCCCTAGATACCTTATTGAATATGGACCCATCAACTCTCAGCCT
Source organism: Mustelus asterias (assembly GCF_964213995.1). NCBI lineage: Eukaryota > Metazoa > Chordata > Chondrichthyes > Carcharhiniformes > Triakidae > Mustelus > Mustelus asterias. The sequence continues at coordinate 106,243,554 of NC_135805.1, read as the reverse complement.
TGAAGATTTGAATTGGCCAACATCTGTGATTTTTGGGAGAGCAGGTCCCTTATTTCCAATACCCTTTGTGTAGAAAAAGTGCATCCTGATTTCTTTCCTAAATTGCTGAATTTTAAGATAATGTTCCCTTGTTATTGATTCCCCCACTAGAGAAAATAGTATGCCCTGACGAAGGGTCACCCAGACTCGAAACACTGGCTCTCTCCCCACAGCTGCTGTCAGACCAGCTGAGATTTTCCAGTATTTTTCTGTTTTTGTTTCATGTTTCAACGTCCGCAGTATTTTTATTTTATTTTATAGAGAAAATAGTTTCTCTACATATACCTTATTGATTTCCTACATAAAGGAAAAAAAGAATTGTCTCTTCAAGACCTTGATTAGATCATCTCTCACTCTTTTAAACTATGAAAATAAAAGGCAAATTAATGGAACCTGTCATCATAGATTAAGCTTTTAAACCTTGGTGCCATTCTGCTGAGTGCACTGTATTCCTTGCAAGGTCAATATTATCCTTCTTGAGGATCCAAAAACTGAGTGAAGCACTTAATATAGAGTCTGACCATTACCTTTTCATTTTTGTATTCCAGCCCCCTTGAGCTAATGGCTATTAACTTTTTGTTTATTTTTTGGACTTGTAGACTAGCCTTTAGAGATTTGTGTACGTGGGTATCTAAATGACTTTGCTCCTTTTCAGCTCCCAGTCTCTCTCACCATTTTCCAATTGGTTTGTCTCAGATCCAACTGGATGATCTCACACTTTCCACACTGAACTCTGCCACAGTTTTGTCCGTGGACTTACTATGCCCCTTTTGAAACTCCATCGACGCAACTTAATTTAATCTTCAAACTTAGACATACAGTTCTATATTTTTGTGAGAAATTTTGACTTGGCGGCAACTTGATCATGGTTTAGAAGGCAATTGTGGGACTAGATTGTTTTTTCAGGGATAAATTATTTCAACTGGATAAGTTAGATCTAACCAGGAGGCACAAATTCCATAAGGAGAGGATTAGGTTGTTTGCTGGTCAGTTTTTTTTCTCAATAACCAATAGGCCTGTGAACAGGTTGTTGCCTTGTGTGGTGAAAGCTGATTCACTGTATTTGTTTAAGACAGAGATGGACCTGTTTCTGGTGGGGGATGGAGATCGCACATAGAAGAAATAGGTACCGTGTAGTATAAACCAGAGTCAGTGAGATCTCTTGGTCTACTTTTGATTGCCTAAAAGGGTCAGAGAAACCTGTCGAGAACTTCCTCTAAAATTGACCTAGATTTTTTTGCGGCTTGATTGTGTGGCTCTGGATATATATTTGTGCCCAAGAAATTATAACTTTATGGGTCTGGCTAGATGCACCAGTATTTTTGTATGAATCTTAAGCTGTGTTGGTCTAAGAGCTCCATACCACTGAAAGTATTTTATTTTGCATATTCTAAACATTTCAGAAGTATTAATGATGTGAGTGATATAAGAAGGAAGATATACCTTTTGTTAAAGTAATTATATCAGTGGATGCTGGAATCTGAAACAAAAACAGAAAATGCTGGAAAATCTGGATGACCCTTCACCAGAGCTCACGAAGGCCCCAGCTCTGATGAAGGGTCATCCAGACTCAAAATGTTGGCTCTATTCTCTCTCCACAGCACGGGGCGGCACGGTAGCACAGTGGTTAGCACTGCTGCTTCACAGCTCCAGGGACCTGGGTTCGAATCCCGGCTTGGGTCGCTGTCTGTGTGGAGTTTGCACAATCTCCTCGTGTCTGCGTGGGTTTCCTCCGGGTGCTCCGGTTTCCTCCCACAGTCCAAAGATGTGCAGACTAGGTTGATTGGCCATTCTAAATTGCCCCTTGGTGTCCCGGGATGCATAGGTTAGAGGGGTCAGTGGGTAGATATGTGGATAAGGCTTGGGTGGGATTGTGGTTGCTGCAGACTCGGTGGGCCGAAAGGCCTCTTTCTGCACTGTAGGATTCTATGATTACAGTTGCTGTCAGACCTGCTGAAATTTTCCAGCATTTTCTGTAACTATGTATGTAGCTTGATTTAAAGCAAAAACCTTTTTTGCAAGCAGAAGCTATATATCTGGCTGCATTTGTACATGTATAAATTTTCTATTTTAATTTTACCTTTTAACAGTTTCCATTTAGATCACTGTGGTGCACTCCCATGGTTCCTGCAAAAGACCAGTTTTAAAGGCAGAACTTTCATGACCCATGCTACAAAAGCTATATATCGCTGGCTGTTATCTGATTATGTCAAGGTCAGGTGAGTGGAAACCTGTGCATTTCACATTTAATGTTATTCTTAGTACCAAATTAATAATGCTGTCCCCAAACTTCCCCTTTGCAGCATTAATTCTTCGGCTGCCTTTGCTGACTGTATGCTCTGAAAAAGGTGACTTCTTTACAGCATTACATTCCAAAATCTTCCTGTATAACATACTGAAAATTGACAACTAAAACGTGCACAGACCACCTCCTTCCTTCCTCCTTTTCCAGTTGAATTTCAGCTGAAATGAATTGCCCCGTGCTTGTCTTCCAGAGCACCCTGTCTTTTATCACTTTACAGAAAAGAAAATATTTTTTGAGTTTGGATACCAAATCCTAAAAGTCTGATCTTTTATTTTGATCGCATTGCCACCTTTTGAGGTGCGTGTTTAGCTCTTGATTTGGGTGCATGCGTTTGTGAAGGGCATTGCTAATGGCTGTTGGAAAGATTTTGAACATCGAAGACATGAAAACCCAGTTCCATCCTTGACTGATATCCATAAATGTATTTTCCACTTTGGCTGCTGGGTGACAGCAGCTGAGATCGGCTGAACTCTGCACAAATTGGCTCTCTAACCTGGAATTTCTTGGGAGCTCAGTGCAGTGAAGTAAATCACCCACTTCCAGGACTTAGAATTCACAAAACGCATCGTAGAGATTTTCCAACTTTTGTATTGATTCATGTGAGCTCTTAATATTACAATCGATGCATTGGCCCTTAACATGTGTCTTATTTGTACATTAAGTAATATCTCAGCAGATGACATGCTGTACACAGAATCGGATCTAGAAGAAAGTATGGATAAGATTGAAACCATCAACTTTCATGAGGTGAAGGAAGTGGCAGGTATCAAATTCTGGTGTTACCATGCAGGCCACGTCCTGGGAGCAGCCATGTTCATGATTGAAATAGCTGGGGTGAAGGTATGTATGAAAAAAGTTGCAAATGATAACATGTCAAAATATACAACAAATGTATCAGCTTCTAAAAGAAAAATGATGGCCTAACATTTCTATCGTCACCCTGTTGTCAGAACCTTTGAGAATCTTTGCAGTGCAGAAGGAAGCCATGTGGCCCATCAAGTCTGCACTGGCTGTCTGAAAAAGCATTCTATCTAATCCCACTCCCCTGCCTTAGCCCCATATCTGGGCACATTCTCTCTTTTCAGATCGCAATCCTTTTGAATACCTCGAACAAACCTGCCTCCATCACCCTTCCATGAAGTTCGTTCCAGACTCCAACCACCCTCTGATGAAAAAGAGTTTTCCTCAAGTCTCTTCTCCTCCTTTTGCCCATTATTTTGAATCTGTGCTCTCTAGTGCTTGATGTACTTTTGCATGATAATTTCTCACTATTTACCCTGCTCAGCCCTTTCAGGATCTTGAACACCTCTGTCAAACCTCCCTTCGGTTTGCTTTTCTCCAAGGAAAGCAGACCCAATCTCTCCAATCTATCCCTATAGCTACAGTTGGCTATCCCCAAAATCATTCTCGTGAGTCTCCACTGTGCTCCCTCCAATGCCTTCACATCCTTCCTCAAGTATGCCGCCTAGAACTGGATGCAGTACTCCAGATAAGGCTTAACTAGTATCTAACATAAGTTCAACATGATCTCCTCACTCTTGTGCTTAATGCCCCTATTAATAAAACCAAGGATACCATATGCTTTATTAACCGCTCTCTTAACATGCCCTGCCACCTCCAATGCTTTATATATACCATGGTCCCTTTGTTCCTGCACCTTTATCAGACTTACTCCCTTTAATTTGTATTATCTCTCCACATTCTTCCTGCCAAAATGAATCACCTCACATCTCTCTACATTGAACTTCATCTGCCACTTGTTTGCCCAATCCGCCAATGTGTCTATATTCTTTTAAAGTTCAAGACTATCACCTTCACTGTTGACAACACTCCCAATCCTCATATCATCCACACATTTTGAAATCATGCCCTGCACACCACATTAATATATAGCAGGAAGAGCAAGGGTCCCAACACTGACCCTTTGGGAACCCCATTACAAACCTTCCTCCAATCTGAAAAACAATCATTCATCACTGCTCTCTGTATCATGTCAGTCGGCCAATTTCTTATCCAAGTGCCTAAATTATGTTCACAAGTTAGTTGCGTGGCACTGTGTAAAATGCATATACATCATATCAATAGTATTGCCCTTATCAACCTTCTCTGTTCCCACCTCAAAAACGGCAGCAAGTTAGTTAAACATAATTTTTCCTTAATGTTGTCCCGAACCATAGTTTCCGCAGGTTCCGTACCACTAAAGTCAAACTGACTGCTCTGTAGCTACTGGCATCATCTTTGCACCTCTTTTTGAACAAGGATGTTACATTCATAATTCTCAGTCTTTTACAATACATCTTTGTATTATAATACTAGTGGATTTTCTGTGGCTTTGCACATAGATTGTCAAGATCAAGTGCTGTCTTCTGGCCAATTGGATTAGAGAGTGGGATGGGAGTATATCATTGAACCAAGGGTTAGTGGGAGTTGAGATGAAATAGTTCCTCTGTTTTGGGGGGTGGGGGGAGCGCGGTATGGCTAATTTTGGTATAAGTCATTGTATTACCAATGTTAGAAAAATACCTGACATTAAAAAAAACCTGAGCATTGCTCTATGTGAAACTGGTATTACTGATGTGGATGTTTTTATAATAAGATTTTCCTTCGAGTCAGATTGACATGGGAGTTTTCAGTACATCATAGAATAGAATGTTGTGACCTTCCTATTATTTTTAATGTATAATAGATTTAGCTCATAATACCTGGACAGAACTGTCTCTTATTTCAGTGTCTATAAAACTCAGTAACTGTCAATATTGTTTTTTTTTAATGGCTAATTGCTTCCATGCAGATTTTGTACACTGGAGACTTTTCACGGCAAGAGGATAGACACTTAATGGCAGCGGAGATTCCCAGTGTCAGACCTGATATTCTTATAATAGTAGGTTGCCTTTTCTTGTTCGTGAAGATTGTAATACAGAAGGTATACAAAACAAAAAATAAAATCAGTAAGTTTTGCATCTTATTTCTGATGCACTAAAGTGTGTATGTCGATGCTTAGAAGAGAAGGAAATTTCTTGAATTGCAATGCATAAAATTCATTATTCAACTTTTTTATTTAAATTATGAAGGATTTGCTCGTCAGGGTGGATTTTTTTCCCTGATATTTTTACCTGAGCAGTTCCATTAGGCTTTTGTCTCTCCTGGTAGTTCTGTAAGATTTTTAAATTTCAGGTTCTAAATATTCTGTGGTTGAATTGACTGTAAAACATTGGGCCAAGTCTTGATAGAGCAGGTCATCTTGCCCAGTGTGCAGTTAGACCTTTGGAATTCACCTTTTGGCTTAAAAATATTTTGAGCCCCAATTTGTTGGAAATGCAATACTGGATTTAGGACCTGGGTGACTGCAGGACTGATAGTGTCTCTCCCTAACCAACGAGATTTAAGACTTGAAAAAGTATTTTGAATAGGACTGTCTCTTGAGTTTTTGTTTCTGCTCCAATCTGCAACCGTAGAATGCAGACTCATTTCATATTCGGTTCACGACATAAGAAATAGGAGCAAGAGTAGGCCGTACAGCCTCTCAAACCTACACCACCACTAAGTATGATCACGGCTGATCATCTACTTCAACTCCAGTTTCCCATTCTTTTCCATTTCCTTACTGTACTAACTGCTATTTTTCATGCAGGAATCCACATATGGTACCCACATCCATGAAAAGCGTGAAGAGCGTGAAGCTCGATTCTGCAACACTGTGCATGACATTGTAAATCGAGGAGGACGTTGCCTCATTCCTGTCTTTGCTCTAGGACGTGCGCAAGAGCTGCTGCTGATTTTAGGTAAATGTTATAAATCTGATTTATCTCCCCATTCTCGTTTTTTTTTGTAAATTTGAACCAGTATGTGGGGGCATTTCAGGGTGGAGATGTCGGTCTTAGCCCCAGATACACATTCTGCATTTTTGACAGATTCAGACCCTTCCACATCTGTCCCAGGTTGAACCACATTGTTTCAACCTTGACATTTTTGTCTATCCGGAATGGAGCATCTGACCTTGTAACTTTTCATTCACAGAGCCTGCCTGTTTTTAACCTCATAACATTGCCTGCCTTCACATCTGCCATTGTCCAACTGCTGCTGAAGCTCTTATTTGTCCCTGATTGCACTTCCAGAATTGACTACTTCAATGTTCACCACACCAGGCTCCCATTCTCCATGAGATATAAACTTCATTTAACTTTATAGGCATGGTGGCATACTGGTTGGCACTGCTGCCTCACAGCGTCAGGGACCCGGGTTCCATTCCCGGCTTGGGTCACTGTCTGTGTGAGTTTGTACATTCTCCCTGTGTCTGCGTGGGTTTCCTCCAGGTGCTCTAGTTTCCTCCCATACTCTAAAGATGAGTGGGTTAGTTGGATTGACCGTGCTAAATTGCTCCTTAGTTTCAGAGGGACTAGCTGGGGCAAATGCATGGGGTTATAGGGATAGGGCCTGGGTGGGATTGTGGTCGGTGCAGACTCAATGGGCTGAATGGCCTCCTTCTGCACTGTATGATTCTATGATCATATCCTGTCCCACTCACCATCACTCCTTCCTGACCTGCATTGGCTTTGGGTCTCCCTAAAACCTTTAATCCAAAATTGTCATCCTTTTAAATCAGTCCAGGCCCTACCCTCCCTTTTTCTGTAACCTCTGGCTTCAAACCTCCCCCATTACTCTATTCTTTTAACTCTCGCAACTTGTGCAGCCCTTCTTCCCTTCATTCTACCATTGATGGTTCAACCTTTAGCACACTAGGCCCTGCGCTTTCATTCTCTCTCCGAATCTCCCTGCCTCCAACTTTGTTTGTACCTTTAAGACCCTTCATAAAACCCAGCTCTTTGGCCAAGCTTTTAGTTATCTGTAATATCTGGCTTGGTGTCCAGTATGTTCCTTGTACCACAGTTTGTGGAAGACTGTATCTACATCACGTAACCTGAACTTAGCTTCTTGCCTCCCCTTCCCCATCAGATGTTCTTTGTCATTGGTCGAATTGAAGGGATATCCCATTCATCTACATATGAGTAGACATGTAGGAAACTTCAATAAGATTGTGGTTTAAATTGACACTGCGTTTGACTTAATCATACCCAGCATGTACTTAGTCATTCTGAAATAAAAAGGCTTGGATACAGGGGAAATGAAAGATGCAACAAAACAGTGAAGTTAAAAAACCTTCTACTGAAGAGTTTACTTTTATGTGCAGATGAATATTGGCAGAACCATCCTGAGCTGCATGACATCCCCATTTACTATGCCTCATCCCTGGCAAAAAAGTGTATGGCTGTATACCAAACCTATGTCAATGCCATGAACGAGAAAATTCGGAAACAAATCAGCATCAACAACCCTTTTGTCTTCAAACACATCAGCAACTTAAAGGTGAGACAGTTGTTGTTAACTGAATTTAGCCAGTGTAAGTGGAATTTTTTAATGCAGCAAGAAAGCTATATTTTTAAAATTTCAATGTGTTATTTTCAACGCAAAGTTAATGGAGACTATAAGATGTGATAAACTGAGAACAGTTGGTTCCAAAACAGACTAAGTCCAACCCACTGCCTAGTCCTTACTCAGTCTATGTCTCAAACCACTTATGATGAGTTGGCACTAAATAAACAATCTTATTGATAGGCAATACTGCTGCTGGTTAGGGAAATTGATGAAATTAATTCAGTGATATCTGTTCTGATAAAATTCTGTAGAATTCCATTTTTTCCGTATAATGCAACTGCTGAACTATAGATTTTTTAAAAAGTCTACCAATTAGTTACATAGAGATGATTGGAAAGTGACTGGGGGGGGGGGGTTGCGGGGGGGGGGAAACTTTATGATGGTTATCGTTGCTTTATTTCTGACTGGCTTCTTTTTTCTTTTTGAAGAGCATGGATCATTTTGATGACATTGGTCCAAGTGTGGTGATGGCCTCTCCTGGCATGATGCAGAGTGGTTTGTCCAGAGAACTGTTTGAAAGTTGGTGCACTGATAAGAGAAATGGGGTCATTATTGCAGGTTACTGTGTTGAAGGCACCCTTGCCAAGGTATGCAAACTTACAAAAGAAAACTTGTCAAATTATTTCATTTGGTTTTAGTTTACTGCCTGAGTGTTTTTTAATTTTGTTGTTATCTGGAACCCAAACTACAGGCCAGTTTGACCTTAAGCCTCAGTGAAAAAGAACACTGCTCAAAGTACTCATTTGATGTTTATTCAAATTTTAGATGAAAGGCAAAGAGAAAAGCAAAGTTAATAGAGTTCTGATAAAAATTCATATTTGACTTGAAATGTTAATTCTGTTAACTGTGGGGGTTAACTGGTCTCCAACTGTTCTATATACCAGAACATTAAAATAAAAGCAAAATACTGTTTCTCTCTCGACAGGTGCTGAGTGTATCCAACCCTTTCAGTTCTTATTTCAGATTTCCACCATCTATAGTTGGAGTTAGTTTCACGTCAAGTTTCCAGTGTTGGTAAATGCCTGCACAAGGTGTCGAATGAAGACTAAGCATTTCTGCTATGGGAGGGAAATTAGTTGGGAATCGGCTCGAGTTGCAGAGCTGTAGAGAGATGTTGCCACATCTCTTGTATGCAGGTTGTCAAAGAGCCAACTTGGCTGTTTCATGGGGGAAAATTGTAACCTTTGTATTGAAACAGCACTGTAGCCACCCTTGTTGTTGATCACTGGTTGGTACAAAGCAGTAGATGATACAATGTCTCCATCTTGTGCTGGACTTCAAGTCAACAGTGATTCATAACCTCTCATTAGATCATCCAAAGGGTGGTTCTTTGTGTATACCTAACTCAGAGAGTCACAGATTAATACAGTATGAAAACAGGCCTTTTGGCCCATCCGGTCCATGGTACCCTCCCAGCTATTCCCAATTGTCTGCATTTGGCCAATATCCCTCTAATCCTTTCCCATTCATGTATTTATCCAAATGCTTTTTAAATGTTGCTATTGTACCTGCCGCAACCACGTTCTCTGGCAGCTTATTTAATATACACACCACCCTCTGCATGAAGAAGTTGTCCCTCGGGATCCTTTTAAATATTTCCCCTCTCACCTTAATCCTATGCTCCCTAGTTTTTAATTCTCCTACCCTGGGAAAAGGACTCTGGGTGGGATTTTCCGGAAGTGGTTGCCCTGAGACTGGAAAATCCCACCTGAAGTCAATGGACCTTTCCATGGTCTGCCCCTTGCCCACTCCAATTCCCATGGTGGGCGGGACAGTAAAATTCACCCTTTTGCGCGTTGATAAGAAATTAAACTGAGGTCCTGTCTAGCTGTTTCAAATAGTTAATCATCCCGTGATAGGATTTGAAAGAAAACAAGGAGCTCTGATGCAAAAATTCTTTCCTGAACTGGTATTGCAAAAGAAATGAACTTAGCTGACTTAATTGATTAACATTTTGGTGTTTATGGGTGTGGATGTTGTACCTGCTTGCAAAACACCAGTCGCTGGACTCCAAAAATAATTAACTATGTAAAGCATCAATGAAATAATGAAAGAAGAATTGAATGGTAAATTTAGGCCCAACATGGCTTCATGACAATAAAGAAATGGCGTCCTAGATGCATCAACACACTGATAACATGATGTGTGCTGGACGCCATCTCGGCAACACAATGATTGCTGGCAAATTATGTGTGGAATGCTAATTTGATGCCATTTTCACATGAGATGTGCCAGCCTACGGGCACAATCTTGCCTGCCGTTCATGCCACCCTCCCGCTGCAGCGAGGTTGGAGAATTCGACAACCAGTCAAATCTCTGTTCACTGCAGCGGGATGGGAAAATCCCGCTGGTGTGAACGGTGATAAGATTCCAGCCCACATACTCCCTTAGCCTCACACAGCTGAACATGACATTAAACAACATGAGGAGGTGAAGAAGGTGGAGGAAATGCAATAGGAAGTGGATGAATAGGAACATGAAGGGATGCTGATGTCGACAGCCCCATTTACCAACAGACTCAAAATATTTATCTGACTCACCATCACATCATCCTCTTCCTGACAACACAAGAATAAATAGCACCAGAAACTGCACATTCTAATCCACGTTTATAAATTTGAACGATGCCAATTATATAAACATAAATAATCACCCTCATGAATTGCCCGAATGCCAAAGACTCAGATTGTCTTTGCCACTCCTCGCACTTCGTAGCTGCGGTTTTGGTAGTGGAAAGCTTTTGATCTCTAGTTGAGGATAGTGCAGATGGTTCTTGGAGGTTAACTTCAGACAGATCTGGGCCTAGAACTCTGGGCTTCAGACTGCAGCATTCCAGGTTGAACTGCACCGGTCTCGGCTGGGCTGGCAGACGGACAACAACAAGGTCACCGGAGAATTGGCAGGTATGGGAGCATGAATGCTGCCATCCTGAGAGAGGAAAGCAAGTTTGTGACCCATATGGAGCCATTGCCACTCTTTTGGGGGGCTGGAGCCTCAGAAATCCATTACCCTGTTGAAGAACAGGGGTGGACAGCTGTGACATCCTGTAAGTCCCTCTGAACAGCGGTATGCAGAGCCAGGATGGCAGCAGTCTGATATGGTGCCTCTTTCAGTGAGATTGTTAAAATAATCTTACTGAATAAGATTTGGGAGATGTGTACATACAAGGGCATATAGATCATTTTTGATTATTTTGTAAACTAAGTATCTTTTAAAAAGTTTTTGGTTTTGCGGAAGCATCTACTTGTCACAGTAAAAAAAAACACAGGAGGTGCTGAATCTTTTTTGTGTAAATATGGACAATAATGTAAAGTTTGTGCTTTCTTAATGATTACTCGGCACGGGTGATGATGTATTATCAATATTTCTGTTTCTTCAATTGCAGCACATTATGTCAGAACCTGAGGAGGTAACGACCATGTCTGGACAGAAGTTACCACTGAAGATGTCAGTAGATTACATCTCATTTTCTGCACATACAGATTACCAACAGACCAGTGAATTTATTCGCGCATTAAAACCACCACACGTGGTTAGTACTGAACTGTAAAATTATTTAATTTATATTTTGTAGATCTTACACCTCACCCCTCAATCCAACCTCATGCCCTACATTTCTCCTTCTTCTCTTCCCCTTGTCTCTCAAAGATGCTGACTTCTATGAGAGTACATTTTCACAATTAAAGGCACTACTGCTGTCATTCAGTTAGAAGTCTCACAACACCAGGTTAAAGTCCAACAGGTTTATTTGGTAGCAAAAGCCACTAGCTTTCGGAACGCTACCTCTTCGTCAGGTGAGTGGGAGTTCTGTTCACAAACGGGGCATATAAAGACACAAACTCTGATGAAGGGGCAGCGCTCCGAAAGCTAGTGGCTTTTGCTACCAAATAAACCTGTTGGACTTTAACCTGGTGTTGTGAGACTTTTTACTGTGTTTACCCTAGTCCAACGCCAGCATCTCCACATCATGGTCATCCAGTTGGCCAGACTTTATGTATGAGCCCAGGATACGAATCGTTGTGGGGGGAGGGGGGGCGTTGGTTAGGGGGATTGCCGATCTGTGCTTCACTAACCTAACATCCACACATTTGGGGTCAGAAATCATGGCTGATTTTCTTCTCTCAGATCTAAGCCAGGTATTCAGTTTCTGCTACCTTTCCCTAAAGGATGACCAGATTGGGAACATTAGAATTGCACGCCATATTGTCTTATTTTTCCCAAATATGAAAGAGATAGATATCTGGGTTTAATCAGAGAAGTGAATGTATATGCTTTGCGCTTTTGTTGTCAGATGCTGCACATTTCTATTTATAGCCATCTGGGATTTCTTTGCAGTTGCTTGTCCACGGTGAACAGAATGAAATGGCCAGGCTGAAGGCGGCACTTATCCGAGAATATGAAGACAATGATGAAGTTCATATTGAAGTCCACAACCCACGCAACACTGAAGCTGTAACATTGTACTTCAGAGGTGAAAAATTGGCCAAGGTAAAATTTCATTTCTTTTCTAATGGGAAGGCTATATTTGTCCAGTAACGCCAGGCTAGAGAATTTCTTTTTTTTTCCCCCTGGTGTTCTAATATTCCTGCCAATTCCTCCTTACTTTCTCCTCTTGCAAGCATTGACTTTGATTTATATTTTACTCAGTTATTCGGCACCCTATCTTACCTCTTTGAAATGAGTACAAGGACAATTTCAGTATAGACCAAGATTGAATCTGGGAGATTCCTGGTTTACATGGTCCACCTGCTTGCAGGATCAGTTCCCTGAGGCAATCAAGGCGGCTTTGGGCATTTTATTAAATATCAAATCCAGAGATAATTACAAAAGTGCTTCTGTTAGTTGAAATAGCACCTGGAATTTGATTATACTCTTAATGCTTGTATTATACTGAGATTTTGGCAGCAGCTTCATGTTAGCGGGTACATAAATTTGATTGCAAGATTTTAGCATAAGATAACTGATTTGCCCTCCTAAAGCTATGTAAGTAATTAGTCTGGAGTAGTGCTGCATGCCAGAATTTGTCACCACATGTATTGAAACTAATCTAACAACTGCTAAAGTCCTATAGAGCTTCCTGTGGATGCCAGTTGATTTTTTTGCTGTATTGAGTACTATGTACTGCTGAGTGAAATTGGCCATGAATACTTGTTCTTAGAAAATTGGAACAGCGCTGTACCTGCATAGTCATGTGTGACGCATTAAGCCACATATATATGCCTGCATGGATCTTCTGGTACTTTGTATTTAACCAAATCAGCGTAGCATTGACTATGAGTGTTATAATCCAGCAAGATCAGGTGAGATGGTGTTTTTTTTCAAAGATTTTATAATTTTTTGTTACAGTGACCCAGAAAACAGCAAGGACTTATTGTGCTTCATTTGTTTTTTTTAATACTTAATTCTTCTCAAGTTGTGCACATAGCCTTGTGACCACTCGGTATTATTTCTCCAGACATTTCCAGTTGAATTGCAGTCGCTAGGGAATAACTTGTGCAGTTTTTATTTTTCACTTTATTTTGTTGCGTCAGTGTGATCTTTTGAATTACGCATTTCTCAATATCCGGTACCTTACGGAGTGCAGTGTGTGAAGTTTTCATTTTTAGGTTTATTAATTTCTATCTAACTCACATTATTGATTTGCATTTGGATTGTAAAATGTTATTGCTCAGAAGCGTTACCAAGGCCAAAATAATGTGAACAGCACAGGACAACTAGTAACTAGTAGAGAGAGTGCACAATCCCTTTTGTGCCTCAATTCTATATCCAAATGAATTGGGAAGTATAGCTGGCTGTATATTCATATTAGATGGGTTCAAACACTTCTAGCTGTAAAGAGGAAGGGGCGCAGATGATAAGTATTCAAAATACCATGCGACGTATCAAACTTAAACTCATTAAATAAAAATTCAACTTGGCTTACGTTTGTAGATAAATTGAAACTGGTTTCAAATAATATTCCTAACCCTAAACAGAGGCGGCACCAGCAAATGAAAGAATAATTCCAGAAATGGCAAAATTGGTTCATGGACTTCTTTCCCTTGAATATCACTTGGCTCTTAATTCTCTTGGGCGGCACGGTAGCACAGTGGTTAGCACTGCTGCTTCACAGCTCCAGGGTCCCGGGTTCGATTCCCGGCTCGGGTCACTGTCTGTGTGGAGTTTGCACATTCTCCTCGTGTCTGCGTGGGTTTCCTCCGGGTGCTCCGGTTTCCTCCCACAGTCCAAAGATGTGCGGGTTAGGTTGATTGGCCAGGTTAAAAATTGCCCCTTAGAGTCCTGGGATGCGTAGGTTAGAGGGATTAGTGGGTAAATATGTGGGGGTAGGGCCTGGGTGGGATTGTGGTCGGTGCAGACTCGATGGGCCGAATGGCCTCCTTCTGCACTGTAGGGTTTCTATGTTTCTATGTTTCTCTTTATGAATTTCTGTAATTATACAATTTCTGTTTACTTTGTTAAATTGCAGATTTTCTCAGTCCTTTATTTGCTGATGTTCAGAGCATTTAGTCATTGACTGACACTTAGTTTGAAAGGCAGGCAGAGGGAGTTGCATCCTTCTGACTGTTTGTCAGGTTATGGTTAAAAGAAAAATCACATTTTAAGCTTAATTATTTAATTTTTGGCAGGTCATGGGCTGCTTGGCAGATAAAAAGGCTGATCAAGGTCAAAGGATTTCAGGAATACTTGTAAAAAGAAACTTCAACTATCACATACTTATTCCATCTGACCTATCCAGTAAGTAAATGTATTTTCAACATCATTTCCTCTTCACCTGTTTATTCAGGAAGGATGTGAAGTCTTTTGAAAGGGTACAGGAAAGGTTCATAAGAATAATTCCAGGAATCAAAGATTCAGTTACGTGGATAGATTGGAGAAGCTGGGCTGTTCTCCTCAGAGCAGAGAAAGTTGAAAGGGGATTTGATAGAGGTGTTCGAAATCATGAGGGCTGTGAACAGAGTAGATCGAAAGAAGCGGTTCGCATTAGAGAAAGGGCAGAAAACCAGAGGACAACTTTTTAAGATCAATTGCAAAGGAATTAAAGTTGATATGAGGAAAAGCTTTTTTATGAGGCAAACAGTTACGATCTGGAATGTACAATCTGAAAAGATTCAGTTGTGGCCTTCAAAAAAGAATTAGATACACAGCTAAAGGGAAGAATTTGCAGAACTACAGGGAAAGGATAGGAGAGTGGAATCAGCTAAATTGCACTTGCAGAGAGCCGGTATGGACTTGTGTGTTGGGCGGGGGGTGGGGGGGGGGGGGGGGGGGGGGGGTGGGAGGTGGTGGTGGTGAAGCAAATGGCTTTCTGCTGCACTGTGACTATTCTATAATTCTGTCCTATGATTTTGGTGTTTAAAGAAGGACAAAGGGAGAAAGATATTACTGTTAGATGTAACTTTGTCCCAACTTTTCTAGAAACAGTTTAATGCCTTGTTAAATCTGTGAATAGCATGCAGCCAGCTCCTGGCTGAGACTTGGTCAATGACGAGACCACGATTTTTCAGTATTCTGACCTGTTTTAATCCAGTAGTTTGACCACACGTTTTATTCCATTTATTCAAAGCTAGCTACCTGATTGTCAGATTAGAGAAATCCGGATACTGCAAACCTTAACAGTTCACTCTCAGAAAATAAAATACATTTTTAAATGACTTGTGCCACTTTATTAGAAATTGATGGAGGATGTTGAGAGTTGTGATGTTACACAAGTTATTTTGCACCAATTTATTTAATTTTTATCACGTCCCGAACGCATAGTGTTGGTTTACTAATGTCTTTCAGGATAGGGAACCCCATCACTCTAAGCCTGACTTGCATATGATTCCAGCCCTACGCTGTGTTTGACCCCCTAAAGCTCTCAGGGGTAACCCACATCCTGAGAACAAACATTTTTTTAATGGAAACCCAAAGACATCAGAGTTTGGATTCCTGTTGCACACCACTATTTGCACCTCACTAATCTGAAAACTATTCAATTTAGCCTTATTCTTTGTGTGAAGCTTCAACACCCTAATGCAATAGATAGCTGTGCTCAAACTGTAGGTTGTATTGAAGAACAATGGAAACGAAAGCCATGGGGAAACAGGCAGCAGGAATGGAATTTGTCCCATTTAGACATTTCCTGGGAACATCACTGCTTTGAACTAGCAAAGTAGTTAGATGCAAATTTGTTTCAAACTCTAAAATGAGACTGTTTCTGAAAAAAAACTGTTTCTGGCTTTATATAGTTGATCCTTCTGTAATTCCAGAATCTTATTAATGTTTGAAGTATACAAGCTCAAAATATAAACTGCTGTCTTTCTCTCTTTAACAGATTATACTGACTTGGCAATGAGCACAGTGACACAGACCCAGGCCATTCAGTATTCAGGATCTTTTGTGATATTGGCACAACAGCTCCAAACTCTTGCAGGTTTGTATATAACTCTGTTCAGTTCTTCTTCCCCCTCCATTTCTCTGAAGCTGCTAACTTCTGGTCATTGGCCACCTTTCCTTACCTTGCATTATCAACCCTTTCTCACTAAAGTCTGGGCAGTGAATATCAGCAAGTCATTCATTTGGGGATGATATTAGAGACAAGCTTGATTTTTCTTGGATTATTGGGATTTGCACTTGCCATTGCAGATGGTAATTTTAGAATCCCTACAGTACAGAAGGAGGCCATTTGGCCCATCGAGTCTGTACCGACCGCAATCCCACCCAGTCCCTATTCCCGTAACCCCACACATTTACCCAGCTAATACCCCTGACACTAAGAGGCAATTTAGCACGGCCAATCAACCTAACCCGCACTTTTTTGGACTGTGGGAGGAAACCGGACACCTGGAGGAAACCCCACGCCAACACAAGCAGTGACCCGGAATTGAACCTGGGTCCCTGGTGCTGTGAGGCAGCAGTGCTAACCACTGTGCCACCATGCCGCCCCAAAATGCAAACCAAATCTGGCAACGGTGGGATGGTAAGCTTGTCTGTAATTGCAAAGAGAACATTCACATGTACGCTTTCCCAACAGATCACTAGGTTGCAGGAACCTCTTTTCACTTTTGTTGCCCTGGATAAAGAAATGCTGTGGTCAGTTTTTACTCCTCCATTGCTGCCTGCCTTAGGTAATGACCTCAACACAGATAGGGATCTAAATGGGATATTCTGCTCCATATGTCTCCCCATTACACCAGACAATGCATTTTATGTACTCAGTCAACAAGGAAGCAAATTTCTGTATTTCGAGGACTACTGTTTCTGTCAGGGATGACACGTGGTATTGTATCTTGATAGAACTTGGTTCAACAAATCAGATGTACAAAAAATATCAATTTACACTACCTTAGAATTCTAAATGCTGTATGTATTTAAAGATCAATTCTTCAGTTCTAATTGTTGCCTTTGAAAGAAGAATTGTAAGTATTTTAATTGAATCATTTTTTACCTTTCAGATGATGTGGAAGAGATAGAAATTCAAGAAAAGCCAGCACTGAGAGTCTTCAAAGCTATCACAGTGATTCAGGAGCCAGGCATGATAGTATTGGAGGTGAGTTTATTGTATAATCTGTTTTTCCAATGCTTTTTCTTCCTAGATTCAAATAATTAAGAAAGAAAAATTTGTATTTATATAGTATTTTTCATGACTACCAGCTGTCTCAAAGTGCTTTACAGCTAATTAAGCAGTTTTGTAGCGTAGTTGCTGTTTTTTAAAAATTCATTTACGGGATTTGGGTGTCGCTGGCTAGGCAAGCAATTATTGCCCACCCCTAGCTGTGTTTGAGAAAGGGTCGTGAATTGCCTTCTTGCAGTCCCTGTGGTGTAGGTACACTTACAGTGCTGTTAGGGAGGGAGTTCTAGGATTTTGATCCAGTGACAGTGAAGTCAAAGTGATTTATTTCCAAGTCAAGGTGGTGAGTGACGTGGAGGGGAACCACCAGGTGGTGGTGTTCCCAGATATCTGCTGCCCTTGTCATTCTAGATAGTAGTGGTCATGGCTTTGGAAGATGCTACCTAAGGAGCCTTAGTGAGTTCCTACAGTGCATCATGAAGTTGGTACACACTGCTGTTACTGTTTATTGGTGGTGAAGCGAGTGAATGTTTGTTGAAGGGTTTACCAATCAAGCAGACTGTGTTGTCTGGATGGTATCAAACCTCTTGAGTGTTGTCAGAGCTGCACTCATCCAGGCAAGTAGAGAGCATTCCATCACACTCCTGACTTGTGCCTTGTAGATGGTGGGCAAGCTTTGGAGAGTCAGGCAGTGACTGAAGGATTCCTAGCCTTTGATGTGCTCTTATAGCTACAGTATTTATTTAGCTAATCCAGTTGAATTTCTGTTTCAACGATAACGGTTAATAGTGGGGAATTAAGCGGTGGTAATGCCATTGAATTAAGGGGTGATGGTTAGATTAACTCTCGTTGGAGATGGTCATTGCCCAGCACTTGTGTGGCACGAATGCTATTTGCCACTTGTCAGACCAAGTCTGAATATTGTCCAGATCTTGCTGCATTTGGACATGGACCTCTTCAGTGCCTGAGGAGCTGGAATGGTGCTGTGTAATGTAGGAAAAGCAACAGCCAATGCTCATGGCAAATCCCAACAAAGCAGATAATCTGTTTTCTGTCACTGTTTTCTGTGACAGTGATTGAGGGATAAGTATTGGCCAGGACAAGGGGGAACCCCATGCTCTTCTTCAAATAGTGCCATGGGATCTTTTATATCCATTTGAAAAGTCAGGCAAGGTTTAGTTTAATGTACCATCTGGAATACGGCACCTTCTGACATTGCAACACTCCCTCAGTACTGCAGTAAAGTGTCACCTTTGATTTTTGTGCATAAGACCTGCAGTGGGACATGAACCTGGAACCTTGTGACTGAGAGGCTGGAGTGCAATTAGCTGAGCCAGTGATGATACTTAAGATATGGGAGGCGATTGTCCCAGTCTGTTGCGCTGCTCGAGTAGCGCAGCAGGCTGGGAGACTTCAGCAGAGGCCGTTTTGTAGGATTTCCAGTGGGCACTACAGCCTCCGCGCGTCTCTGGGACCAAGTTTTTTTTCTCATAATCAGTTCCACAACAATTTTCGCTAGCCAGCAATCTGGAGGCTGGCATGGAGGGGTCACTGTATGCGCCACAATCTCCAAGCCGACAGATTGGCGCATGCGCAGTGGCCCACTCAGTGCTATGCTGCTGGCCTCTCGGGCAGGAATAGGCCCCGCCCACTGATTTCCAGAGTGAATCCTGCTCGGGCACTCTGTGATGGTCTGTGTGTCGGAGGTTAATTCTGGAAATCATGCTTAAAAAACCAGCGGGATTTACTCCCATTTTCCCGCACGTTGGAAACTTAGAATTTGTTTGGGAGAACCCCGGCCATGGTTTTTAACCATGGAAGAGAAACAGCATAGAGCCTTTCACACCATTGCAATATCCCAAAACATTTCACAACTAATACATTATTTTTGAAGTGCTGCGGCACGGTGGCACAGTGGTTAGCACTGCTGCCTCACAGCTCCAGGGACCTGGGTTCGATTCCCAGCTTGGGTCACTGCCTGTGTGGAGTTTGCATGTTCTCCCCGTGTCTGAGTGGGTTTCCTCCGGGTGCTCTGGTTTCCTCCCACTGTCCAAAGATGTGCGGGTTAGGTGCATTGGCCATGCTAAATTGTCCCATCGTGTCCTGGGATGCGTAGGTTAGAGGATTAGCGGAGTAAATATATGGGGTTTGGGGATAGGGCCTAGGTGGGATTGTTGTCGGTGCAGACTCAATGGGCCGAATGGCCTCCTTCTGCACTGTAGGGTTTCTAAATGTGGCAGCAGAAAAAAGTGAGATAAATGATCAATTAATCTATTTGGATGGTGCTGACCAAATGGTTAAATTGGGTATTTTACATCCACCTAAACAGGCAGAGAGGATCTGAATTTTAAAATTTCTCCCTAAACAAAGTAAAACAAAATATGGAATTCCCTTGGTCCTCTACTGAGGTGTGAGCCCAAATGATGTGGCCAATCTGGGAACTCTAACTTTCTGACTTAGAATCATAGGAAATTTACAGCACAGAAAGAGGCCACTTGGCAGAAAAATGAGCCACCTTGGTGAATCCCACTTTCCAGCATTTGGCCCGTTGTCCTGCAGGTTACGGCTCTTGAGGTATCTATCCAGACATTTTTTAAATGAGTTGAGGGTTTCTGCCTCTACCATCTTTTCAGGCAGTGACCCCCACAACACTCTGGGTGAAAAAACATTTCCTCATCTCCCCTCTAATCGTTCTACCACTCACTTTAAATCCACATCCCCTAGTTACTGTCCTGCCCGCTAAAGTAAATGGACCCTTCCCATTCACTCTTACAGATAATCAACTTACAGTTGAACCAGGCTAACACTTGTCAATACTCCCCTCTCTCCAGTAATCATCATGGAGTTACGCTTTATCATCAGGTCCACATTTGTTGTTTTATTTTTCAAATGACTGCACAGTTTTGTTTATCTTCATTTCCAATAACTGAATAATATTCTTGTCTTTTACTATGTAACTGCAAATATTTTTCCACTATATTTTATTCAGTAATCCATGACTGATAGATCAAGTTAGTAAACCACAGCATGATTAAATAAAAAGAATTTGATACTTCAGTAAAGTTGTCTATATTAAACTTTTTATTTGTTTTTCACAGTGGGTGGCCAATCCATTAAATGACATGTATGCAGACGCAGTGATGACGGTGATTCTGGAAGTGCAGTCAAACCCTAAAGCCCAAAAAGGTGTGTCCATTTTCATAGCTTCAGTTGTTGCCTTTTCACATGATGTCTTGTTTCTTTTAAGCCAATTTTCTTCCCTCTGCTGCTGAAAACTGTTACTGGGGTAAGAGTTCATGGCTGCTGGTTCCCTGCCCAGGTAGCTAGTCATTCTTGTATGAGCCTGAACATTGAGCTTTGGCAGATTATTCAACCATGAAGGTTATTATAATCTGAACCTGACCCTATCATCGCTGGACATTAAAAAAAAACACTTTTCAACATGGTAACTGGATGCCAGTCAGGAACGGGAAACCTGGTGGATTTTAATTTTAATTTTTTAGTCACCCCATTATTTATGGTACCCCAAATGGCTGACTTGGCTGAAATCTTGTGTCTCCAGAGCAGACCAGGAGTTAAAGGTCTGTGTGCTTCAGTAAAACACAGGCGTCTTTCTTTCTTCCCTAACTGAGGGGGAAGCTGTGTTGTATCAACAAATATAAGGTGATTATGCTTTACTATAAAGGATCTTTTCATTGTATTACGTCGTTGTAGGTGGGCAATTCAACAAACTAAGGGACATGTAGTAACCTGGTGTCTGCATTAGTGTGCAACAGAAAAAAATTAATGATTTTTAAAAATTGAACTGAGCAATGCCCAGCCAAGTAATTGATTCTACATAATTGAATCACTGCTGCCTCACAGTACTGTATAAATCAGTGTTTCCTGCTCATTCTGTTATATTTTTTAAACCTGTATTGTAGATGCTTCTTAATTATAATAGAACTGTATGTGCTATATAAACCAAATATATTTCTGATGTCCACCTTTTTGATTGTGTTATTTTGTTTAATAAATAGATTGTTAGATGCTAAAACTTTCTATATTTTCTAGTTGTGCAACAAAGTGCAAATAGAAAATTTGACAAGGAAACTTATGCAAAGAGGCTGGAGATTATGCTCGAGTAAGTTGCTTCACTTTGTTTGAATTCTAGTGCCTAAAAAAAAAGTATTCCTTGTTTAGTCTGTGTTTGTAGCTGAGAACACACCAGGGTTGGAATTCTCCCCCAAAAATTCTAAGGGTCGAATTTGCGTAAAAACTGGAGTAATTCACGCTGTTTTTTTCCAGTGGAAGCTCAGCAAGGAATCTCCCACATTCTGTGCACCGCAGAGGCCACCAGCGTGAATATCATTAAAAACTGTAGGGGGCGGGACCTCTTCCCGCTGGAGAGGCTGAAATCAGTGCACTGAGCGGGCCACTGCGCATGTGTCTATCTGTCAGTGCCGAGATCAGCATATGTGCAGTGGCCTCGAATTGATGGTCTCCCGATTGCTGCCAGCCCCGTGGCCCCCCGACTATTCCCCAGTCCGGCCTCGAGACCCCAAACCTCGCCGCAATTTCCAGCCCCTCCCCACCCCACCAATTTTAACACCCCCCCCCCCCCCCCCCCCCTCCCCACCAGTGTCTGCCGCCCGCCCCGATCACTGACCTCCCTCCTTCCCTTACCGATCCTAATGCAGAGTGGCAGCAGGACCCCCCCAACCTCCACCAATTGTGCCACCAGGCCCCGCCCCCATATGTCCTGCCCCCTTGGTACAGCCCGATGTCCGGGGGAGGCAGGGCAGTGCTAAGGTGCTCCTGGGCATTCTCACTTTGCACTTGGGCAGTGCTGGGGGACCCAAGCTGCCAGTGTGCCAATGCCCAGAGGGTGTCCCCCTGCTGCCCAATCCTCTGAGGGGCCCCGATTGCAGCCCCCCCCCCCGCCCCGCCTTTCACTCCAGCGGGGTCGGGCCGCTAGTTCCCCATTAGTGGGGAGCTACTGTAAACCTCACTGGAGGGAAACACCTTTGGCGGGGGGTAGATGCTAGCGGACCTGGAGACTTCAGTTCCGGACCCACTAATAGCATTTAAATGATATTGAAAGTACAATTTAAATACTTAACCCGCCTGCCCGCTAATTTCTAGTGCAGAGCAGGTGCCGCTGGAAATCCGGTATTGGGGGACCCTATCGCGGCAGGAACGCATGCGCAAATCCCACACATCACCCACTGCGAGATTCTCCCGGCCCACTGCGCTAAAAAATTAGCGCAGTGAGATGGGAGAATCGCCTCTCCCCAGATGTTTAAAACATTATTAGTTTATTTTTTCTCAACATCATTTCAGCTCTTTCTCTTCTCCCCGACCTATTGCCAAAAAAACATGATTCCACAGGGTCCCATACCTCTCCCAATGCTATCACTGAGAGATGTGGTGGTTCCAAATGACTCGAGCTCAGAATTCCCTGCTATTGGAGAAGTAATTAGCCTCTGCCTCGCTCTGAAAAGATGGCAGAAATCAAATTTGTTCAGTGAATAACTGGACTAGGCATAAACCTCCCACGTCATCAGAACAAACAACTTCACACAAACAGGTAGAGAGTAGGAACTTGTGGATGTAATGGGCAAAAAAATAATTTAAATGAATTGACAGTTATCAAAAAAAATTGGATCCTAAATTAACATTCTAAACACTCCAAACTAGATTCCATCATACACTTAACATTGCCAATTGATTATTCTTCAACGTCCACTTCCATGTGTTTTTTCGTGCTTAATTCCCCTCAGCCAGGATATGCTTTTTTAGTCTACAGGCAGAGTTTTGCAAAGTGTATGCCACAGTGTAGAGTTTTTAATATGAAGGTTTTACCCTCCTACTTCTAGCATAAAGCACCGAGTGACAACATTCGTTCTAATCATTTTTATTGTGTGGGGACACTTACTTTAAGTATGCAGGCCCCTTAAACTTTTCGCACAAGCACAACACAGCTTAAGGGGCCAACTTGGCTTGGCCTGCGTGGAAACCTCCTGCAGCTTAGAAGGAGCATTACTCACTGGCCAGGTGATGTTAAAAAGACCCTTATTTTGGAGCATGTATCTACAGCTTCAGTAAACGAGTCAAATTCAGGGGCATCAGCAAGCAGTTCCATCGGGAATCTCCCCAGACAACATATTTTATTTCCTTGGAAGTTCGTTTTTAAGTTTCCAAACTGGGGTGGCACGGTGGCACAGTGGTTAGCACTGCTGCCTCACAGTGCCAGTGACCCGGGTTCGATTCCCAGCTTGGGTCACTGTGTGGAATTTGCACATTCTTCCCGTGTCTGCGTGGGCTTCTTCCCAGTGCTCCGGTTTCCTCCCACAATCCAAAGATGTGCGTGTGGGTTAGGCCATGCTAAATTGCCCCTTGATGTCAGGGGACTAGCTAGGGTAAATGCATGGGGTTATGGGGATAGGACCTGGGTGGGATTGTGGTCAGTGCAGACTCGATGGGCCGAATGGCCTCCTTCTGCACTGTATGATTCTATGATTCCTTTGTCACTCTTACACCTTGACACACAATGTACCTGATGAATGTTCTTTTTTGTTCCATACCAGGGAAAGTATTCTTGCTCAGCTCCCCCACCCCTGCTTCCTGCAGTGATGACTTGTCTTCAGCATGTGTTTTTCCTAGTTTGGTCTCATTACATTCACTGTTCTGATAAATACAACCTTACCTAAAAATGAGTGCAACCTTTACTAACTGAAAGGAATGGATATTGTTGCTGAATTCAACATTATTGTTGTCTTAGCTATGGTATTAATGTTCTTCAGTGACAGATTTAATAGGTGCAAATGAGATTGAGAACCAAACAAGGACTCCAGTTGTGATATCTGTCTTTTCTCTTCAGCCCTTTTGAAAACCTGCAAAGTTGTTTGTTTTCCCTTTCAGAGATATGTTTGGACATGAATGTGTGACCAAATCTAAAACTGGCAATACTCTCTCTATAACAGTTGATGGCAAGGCAGCAAATATTTCTCTGGATACACGGGCAAGTATTCACCACTTTCCTGACCGGATCAGGCAATTTCTAATGATGGGAAAAACTCTTTTGCCTTCTTTTCATGTCACGAAACCCTTGTTCCACCTTCCTGCTCCCTTTCTATGTACGTGTCCTGGCATGCCAGTGATTACATAACCACATGGGTGAGGCTGCAGACATTCTCTCTCATGCACCTGTAGGAAATATGTAGAGTTAGAATCACAGTTTATGTATATGGGTTTCCTAGCATTTCAGATATCCTTTGTGAGTTGGGTTAAGATCTGAATTGACTTAATTAACTAACTTCACTGAGTCAAGGGTTAACTAACAGAGAGCTCTGACAACTGCAATGATGAATAACTAGTAAATTTCAATAATTACTTGTGTGAAATGAGTTATATTGCACATTCTTTCGTTTCTAAGGATTTTGTGTGCCTAAGTAAGTAAGTATTGCTCTTTTCATTCCACATTTTGAGATGTGGCCGTCATCGGCATCATTAGTTACCAATCCCTAATTGCCCATAAACTGATTGACCTGCTAGAGTCAGCCACATTGCTGTGGTTGCCCAGGTACGAATGGTAGATTTCCTTCCCTAAAGGAAATTAGTGAACCAGATGGGTTTTTATGATGACGGTTTTATGACTTGGGCGAGATCACTATCACTGACTCATGGCTGACACCATTGACTCCTTCACTATTATCCACAAAGAACCCATGCCAGAAAACTCTCTAGATTTCTTTTCAGAAACCCATTTAACATTAATGGTTGATACCTTTATAACTGAATAATGATAACATCAGAATGCATCACAATTATAAAAGCAAACATTTTGAAACTCTCAAAAGAATTTCAGCATGCAGACAGATCAACGGTAGAAATAATAAAATAGGAATGCTTTAAAACAACATAATGAGCCAAAGAGACTGCTTTTCCCAGCAAAGTTCTCTGTGCAGACACAATCCAGACTAGCTGCAAAAATGCCAATGGAGATGCATTCAGAGGTTTATAATAGGGAGGTGGTGGTATAATGGCAATTCATAGGCTCAGGCTGATGCTCTGAGGAGATGGGTTGAAATCCCATCTGGATTCTGAATTCGAATTAATAAAATTCTGGAATTGAAAGCCAGTCTCTAATGGTGACCATGGAACGTCATCAATTATCATTAAAGTATTGTTCCCAATATTGCAAAGAACTGTGCCTATATGGTAAGAGTGAGTTTGAAACACAAAATCAAACACCTGGAAGTTTATCCAGTGTTAAGTGAACAGACATATTTGGAGTTGGCACTTGGAATATAGGTTAGATGCTGCTGTAGAAGAATGCATGGTATGGCCAGTTGATTTTAATTTATTTCTTTTTCTTCCACCTTACTATTTCTTCTAACCACACAATGACTTCACTTTTAAATTCAATTAAAAGACAATCACCCCATCCACAACCTTCAATCTTTGGTTTACTTTAGGTATTATTAGCTCAATGTGCTAAAGATTCCAAAAGGTTCCATCACGCAGTCTTAAGACATAATATAAATCGTCTTATCAATTTACATGTGCAGGAAAGAATAACACTACAGATGTATCCAAGAGAAGATTAGAACTATTCAAGGTTACTGCTTTATGGATTTGTTGTCATTCTACAGATATTGCCTTTCACCTATATTTCCAGTCCCTTAACTGCACCACAGAACTAACATAAAACGGAATACGGTATAAATGATTATTTCTGTGTACAAAAGATCTCATGATCTTTTCTCAAACTTAATCTAACAGTAGCTTAAAGTTATATTTTTAATTGCTTGTTTCCCACTCGGAATCAATGTAATTCTAGTTACATGCACATGTAAGTAAAATAATTTCTAAGAGCTCTAATAGACCAAAGCCTTCTCTCTACCTACTGAGTGTGCTAAGTAAAATAAGTTCAGTCGCTCTAAAATCATTTCCATAAAATCAATAGCTCCAGTTTGCCCATAATTCAGCATTAATTGGACAGCTGTGCTGGACGAAGGACACACTGCTGGGTAAATTATTCGGCTTTAAGCTTTGATTAAATGGATGTGTTGCATCTTGTCTGTATTGGGGTTGAGATTAAAGCACATTTTGAACACTGCTGGAGAGCTTTAAACTGCCCTTCGTTCATGATGTACCTGATCGGAGTGTGTTTGGTGCTGAATTTTGATGTGTGGTTCTCCATTACTGTTATTAATTATCTTGAGCACAAACATTTAAAATAATTTTTCAAAGATGACTAGTATTGAAATCTTCCTAATTTTGCCCAACCTTTTCATTTAAGAAATAGAATTTGTCCTTAAATTAGCTTTCAACCCAGTACAGGTATTAAGTTGGGGTGGAATTCTCCCACTGTGATGTATTCCATCTAGACATTAATAAACTTGAAGATCTAGAAAGTTTTAAAAAATATTACCCTAGACAGGTAATATTTTTTTAAACTTTCTAGATCTTCAAGTTTATTTACCTCACCTGTGGCACCCCATCTTAGCAGCTATCTCTCGTGTGAAATCAGCTGCGGGATCCATCAGTGAGGACTCTGGAGGAAGTAACATGGATCCAAGCACTTCCAGATTTACACGTGGGAGAAGAAATAAATGTGATATTTACATTAAAGTGGAATTTTAAAAGCTTTGGAAAAATATTGTGCAGAGTTGTTTCATTTTAAAAATAGCTCTTCCTGCACACCTCTTTTAAAGTTTTTCTAACTCTACTCGTTTCTTTCCCCACAGATGGTTGTTTGTGAAGAGGGCAGTGTGGAAGATGAACCACTTCGAGAAATGGTAGAAGTGGCAGTGCAGAGGCTTTATGAAACAATACACCCGGCACTCTCTTGAAATTGTGAAGAACAGTGGTAAATGTGAACAGTGCTCTCCTGTTTTTTCAGATTGTAGGATATAGTGTTTGAATCACATCCTCCGTTTTTGTTCTGCTAAACACATTAGTAAATGCTGCCGATGATTTGATCTAGTTTCTCTTTTATTCATTCATGGGATGTATATGTTGCCGGCAAGGCCAATATTTATTGCTTAACCCTAATTACTGTTGAGAAGGTGCTGGTGAGCTGTCTTCTTGAACCACTCCAGTCCTTGCAATCAAGGTAGATCCACAGAACTATTAGGTCTGGAGTTCCAGGATTTTGACCAAGCAATGATGAAGGAACACCAATAAAGTTTCAATTCAGGATGAGAGAGACCTGGAGTTTGGAAAAACTGAAAATGTGAATTTTGTGGTAACCTTCAACAACTTGAAAACTTTTAGAACTACACCAGTATCTCTTTAACAGAAAAAAACCTAGTAAATTGCAGCCTTTAGGCTGCAATTGCAGAGACAGAAACTGCAATGATGCATTATTGTTTTCCTGAAAACACACGCTTTGCTGTCAGTCTTGAATGAATGGTAAGGAGATGGTAAATAACAAATGGCACAGCCTTAGCAGATGAGTACTGTGGTGTCTGTTGGGTGCATA
This sequence comes from Mustelus asterias, assembly GCF_964213995.1. NCBI lineage: Eukaryota > Metazoa > Chordata > Chondrichthyes > Carcharhiniformes > Triakidae > Mustelus > Mustelus asterias. The sequence goes on along the minus strand of NC_135805.1, from coordinate 106,215,756 downwards.
GTAAGATGGAAGCAAATGTTTTTTTAAAAATTGTCAAGTTTCTACAAAAATAAATATTTTCAACAAGTTGATTATTTTCATTATGTACTATACTTCGTGATTGTAGGAAATGGAGCTATCTTTGTAAAACTCTACACTTAAAGGTTTTTCATTATTTTTGTTTCTTTAGAATATAAAATATTGCTGGCATGCATTGTCATGGTTCACACAGGATTGGAGATTTTTTCCAAAAAGAAATTTATGATAATAGTGTTCATTACCATGTTAGTGGTGTTTTCTTTCATTAAACCTATAATTCACAACATGCAACAACAGGAAATCTTAGTTATTAGGTGTTACATCAATAGGAGTGTACAATATTCATTGCAAATAGAATTACAGAAACAAGAATTTTTTAGAAGAAAATAAACTATAGTCTATGTAGCTTCCTGGTAATTGCATGTTCTTTACTAATCGTGTCGATCAATTAGTCTATAATAGAATAAAAACAAAATTACTGCAAATCTGCTGGAAATCTGAAATCAAAGGAAAAAGTGCTGAAGTACCCAGCAAGTCTGGCAGCTATTGCATCCGCTTTCTCAGTCCTGCCTCTCCGAATTCTGCTACACCTCTTATTCCTGCTTCAGGAGTCTACTATTAGGCATGATTTCAAAAATGAAGCCATATATATCATCATCCCAATTGAAAGCCCACCAACGCCTCTACTTTCCCAAAAAAGGGCGGCATGGACAAGTTGGGCCGAAGGGCCTGTTTCCATGCTGTAAACCTCTATAACTCGAATTCCTAGACTACAATAGATTCAGATATGAGACAAGTAAAAGTCTAATAGTAGAAAGTTTTGGGAATCATATGGCCAAAGTTGTGTGTTCATTCCAAGCATGTTACCCACTTTTCTGTCAGGTTCCAAATTTCTCCTTTATCCCGAAATATTTTTGAAAGAAAAACAATGGAAACAAACTTATGGAATCTTGTGTAAATAGTACACTATTCTGTACTGTTGTTCCCATTTAAGCAACTATCTTGTTTCAAATATATTTTAAAACTGAGGGATAACGCGCTGTTATGTGATGTAAACTTTCTCTACTTCAGAGTCTTATTGTTATAAGGTAGGTTAGAAATGAGTTGGTTTTATTTAAAATACTACAAATCAAAAGGAGAAGCAAACCCCCAGTCTGGGGGAGGAGAGGGTTTTGCTGCAGAATTGACTGGATGGGGGAACGCTCGGGTCCGGCCGCACAGCCGGGGGAAGGAGTGAGGCGGAGCACCGCCGGGTCCGGGGATCATGTCGGCCTGCGGTCTTCTGTGGCCCCGAGTCATCTTATTCGGAGACTCCATCACTCAGGTAAGAGAGACCCTGGCTTGCACCCGGGACCGAGGCCTCCACTTTCTCTGCCCTGTCACTGTGCCCCCGCCCCCGGGACAGGGCCATCCTGAGACTAAATCCGTTATTGCGCTCCCTCTCACTGAGCTTGTTATCTGCTGATTAAAGAGTTCTCTTGAATGTAGTTCAAGAATTTTGTGTCCTCGTTTGTGTCTTCTGTGCCTATTGTATCCCAATCGGGTAGCTGAAGTCCCTAATTCTTATTGCCCTATTATTTTTGCACTCAGAAATTTGCCCTTCTATCTCCTTTGCAGTGTTTGGAGGTCTAAAGTACACTCCATAGTGCAGTTGTCCCCTTTTTATTTCTGAGCTCAACCCACATGGCCTCATTTGATGCTTCATTTAGTATGTCATCCCTCCTCACAGCTGTAATTGATTGTTTAACCAATGATGCTACACCTACAACCTTTTCAGCCTCCTCTCTATCCTGCTTGAAGACCCTATATCAAGGGATGTTGAGCTGTCATTTTTGCCCTCTTTAAGCCAAGTTTCCAAGCAATGATGTGCTCCCATGTGTCTTATCTGTGCCCTCAGCTCATTGGCTTTGTTTGTTTTACACCTTGCATATCAATACCTTTTAACATTATCAAATTCCTGTGCTGTAAACCTTTTAACCTTTGTTTCTTCTGTCTTTCAGAATCACTCACTAATTTCTGTCTCCCGCTCCCTTCTTTTAATTAGACCTGTTTGAATTTGCCCTCGGGTTCTCATCCCCTGCCAATCTAGTTTAAAATCCCCCCAGCAACACTAGCAAATCTCTTTGCTGGGACATTCGTCACAGTTCTATTTAGGCTTGAAAAGATCCCGCATTCCCCAGAAACCTGAAGTCTTCTGCATCATCTCTCCAGCAATGCTTCCATCTGGTCTATTCTTCTATTATCATGCTCACTAGGACGTGGCTTTGTAAGTAATCTAGAGATTACCATCTTTTGAGGACCTGTTTGCTAATCTCTTTACCAATTCCATGAACTCTTGAACGTCTTTCTTTGAGTTTGATACTATCTAACTTTTTTAGTTACCTAAGTATTATCTGTGTATTGTGACATACCCCTTTAAATGTCTGCCACTGCATCTCTATTGACCTATCCCTTAATCTCATTTGCCAGTTCAATTCAGCTAATTCTGCTTTCATGTCCTCATAATTGCTCTTATTAAGTTTAAATATGAACCTTTGATTCATTCTTCTCTCCCTTGAACTGAATTTAAAATTCAGTCACATTATGGTTGCTGCTACCTAGAAGCACTTTCACAATTGGGTCATTCTATGAACTCCTCATCTAGGCTACCTTTTGCTCATCTGATCTTTCCAGTCTATATATATATATACATAGAATAAAATCCCCCATGATTATCACCATAGCTTTCTGACTAGGTCCCATTATTTCTTCTTTTATACTCTATCATACCCTGTGGTTAGTGTTAAGGGACCTGTATACCACTCCCACAAGTGACTTCTCGTCTTTATCATTTTTCATCTCTAAAAGCAGAGATGTCTTGCTGCATCTGTACAGGGCATTGGAGAGGCCACAGCTGGAATACTGTGTGCAGTATTGGTCCCCTTATTTGTGGAAGGATATATTGGCCTTGGAGGGAGTGCAGAGAAGGTTCACCAGGTTGATACCAGAGATGAGGGGTGTTGATTATGAGGAGAGACTGAGCAGATTGGGTTTGTACTTGTTGGAATTTAGAAGGCTGAGGGGGGGATCTTATAGAGGCATATAGATAATGAAGGGGCTGGATAGGGTAGAGGTGGAGAGATTCTTTCCACTTAGAAAGGAAGCTAGAACTAGAGGGCACGCCTCAAAATAAAGGGGGGTCAGTTTAGGACAGAGTTGAGGAGGAACTTCTTCTCTGAGGGTGGTGAATCTCTGGAATTCTCTGCCCACTGAGTGGTGGAGGGTACCTCGTTGAATATGTTTAAATCACGGATAGATGGATTCCTGATCGGTAAGGGAATTAGGGGTTATGGGGATCAGGCGGGTAAGTGGAACTGATCCACTTCAGATCAGCCATGATCTTATTGAATGGCGGGGCAGGCTCGAGGGGCTAGATGGCCCACTCCTGCTCCTATTTCTTATGTTCTCATGTTCTACCCAAACCATTTCTACATTCTGGTTCCCTGTACTTTGTCATCCCCCTCTATTGTACTAATACAACCATTAATTAACAACCATCCACTTCTTCCTAGCATCCTGTCTTTCTTAAATGTCATATACCCTTCAATACTCAGGTACCAGTCTTTGTCGTCCTGCAGCCATGCTCTTAATAGCTATCAAATTGTTTATTTATTTCTATTTATGCTATCAGTTCATGTGTTTTGTTTCAAATGCTACATGCGTTCAGATACAGAGCTTTTAATTGTGTCCTTTTATTATTTTTGTAACCTCTAGCCTTATCTGCTGATTTATTCATAGATTTGTACTCTATCTCTTCCTGTTGCAGTCTGTTTATCATTTCCTGTGTTAGTGTCTTTCTTTCTTGCCTTGTCTCTGTGGAATTCTTTACTGTAGAGGGAGATAGAGGCCGATAAGTATTTTCAAGGATGAGACAGACAGATTTTTAATCAGTAAGAGAATCAAGGGTTATGGAGATATGGTGGGAAAGTGGAGTTGAGGATTATCAATCATGATCTCATTGAATGGTGAAGTAGACTTGATGGGCTGAATGGCCTCCAGTACTGAAGGGATTCTATGATCAAGGTGGGAAAGTGAAGCTGAGGATTATCAGATCTGTCATAATCTCATTGAATGGTGGAGCAGACTTAATGGACTGAATGATCAACTTCTGCTCCTACATACTATGGCCCCTACTCTTGATTTACCACATCTTGTCCAATTTGATCCCTTGTCCCCACTATTTAGTTTAAAATCCTCTTTACTCCCCTAGTTATGTGGCCCAAGAACACTGGTCCCAACACAGTTCATATGTGGACTTCCCAATGGTACAGATCCCATTTTCCCCAATACTGGCAGCAGTGCCTCACAAACCCACTTCTACCACATCAGTCTTTGAGCCATGCATTCGTTTTTCTAATCTTATTTGCCCTATGCTAATTTGCACATGGCTTAGGTAATAATCCAGAGATCATTACCTTTGAGGTTCTCCTAAATTTGGTGCCGAGTTCCTCACACTGACTGACTATGCTGAACCTCTTTCCCAGTTCTACTTAAGTTGTTGCTATCTATCTGGACCACGGCAACTGGATGCTCCCTCTCCCACTCCAAGTTCCTCTCCAGCCCTTAACAGATGTTCCCAAAATCTGGCACTGGGGAGGCAACAGAGCCTGCTGGACTCTTGCTCTTTGCTGCAGAGGACAGTGTCAATCCCCCTCACTATACTTTCCCCGACTAACACTTCATTCCTTTCTGCTGCCCCATTTGAATAGCTTCCTATACCACAGTGCCATGGCCAGTCAGCTCATCCACTCTGCAGCCCTCACTCTCATGCAGAAATGCTAAAAGAACATCAAACCTGTCAGACAAATGGGACCTCTGGTCCCTTACCTACCTCACTTGCAGTCACAGCCTCCTGTACCTGACTACTGTCCTCTGTGAAGTCTGCCAAGGAAAATAAATATTCCCCAAGCACGAGGTCCTGAAAAAGCCACTAAATACTGCTTGCAGTTGTGCAGGCCCTTTTGGGCTCACATGTTTTACCTTCAAAAATGCAATTTCAAGCAGGATGAAGCTTGGAAAGCGAATAGGAGTTCACAAGAACATCTCATGAAAGGCCCAATGCAGGAGATCCCTGTTTGATCTTCCACAAAGCTAGTGGACAACATAGGAACAGGAGGAGTCCACTTAGATCCTTGAGCCTGTTCCACCATTCTACAAGATCAGAGCTGATACGCAAACTAACTCCATATAGCCACCTTTGCCCATATCCCTTTACACCTTTGCTTAAGAAAAACTATCAATCTCAATTTTAAAATTAACAATTGGGTCAAATCACCTTATAATTTTCAGGGACCATAACCTAGTTTGTGTAATCGCTCATAATTTGACCCCCAGTCCAGGTGTTATTCTGAAAAATCTGTGCTGCACTCTTTCCATTGCCACTATATCCTTCCTGAAGTGTGATGCCCAGAACTGTTCACTATTCCCGATGTGTTCTAACCAAGACTTTGTATAGATGAAGTATGACTTTTATCCACTTGTATTCATGTCCTCTAGATAGGCAGCTCCAACCACACCCATACACTCCATGACTTGATCCACAGATTGAAAATTAAAATTTTCCAGTGTGTTACTATGGTTACCCAGTACAGATGTGGAGATGCCGGCGTTGGACTGGGGTGAACACAGTAAGAGTTTTAACAACACCAGGTTAAAGTCCAACAGGTTTTGCTACCAAATGGTATTTGCTACCAAATAAACCTGTTGGACTTTAACCTGGTGTTGTTAAAACTCTTACTGTACCCAGTACAGGCCATGGTATATTCTTCTATTCCAATAATCTAGACCAACAATCTGAATGTAAGATGATAGTCATTGCTCTACATTTATAGCCATAAGATAGTGTACTATTTAACAAGTCAACCATTTCCTTATTGCCCATTATAGGGTAGTTCAGGGATGACTAAACCATGGATCACAAGCTGCCTGCAGTTCTTTGACACACACAGTGGCTCATTCCTTGTGTTGTGCAATCCATTAAATTGTGCATTGGACATGAACAGTGCTGTCATGTTTGTTTGTTCCAGTGCTGTCACAAGATTTCTTTCGTAGTTTCCCGCTGTTCTTAATTAGGGCTGCGTGACCCCCAGCACCATTTTTTACAGCTCCTTAACCGCCCCTTTCGCTGCTGACCTTCCAACTTTTGGCCTCTTAAGAAAGGGAGGAAACCATTTCATACAGGATTGTCAGAATCTACTATATTAGGATGCAGGTTCTCTGATTAAAATTTGTTGTTCAATAGATGGTTGCAACCTTTTCAGGTAAACTTTTTAACCTCTAGACTGACTTTCCACATTGGTGAAGCAGGGCTGACAAAGTCAGCTGAGCAGTGAGCATGTGCTAGCTCTGATGTGTGTGGGTGAAGCAGATTTTGTTTTTGCCGCAATCTGAATTGTGTGTGAAGGGAGCCCGGAAGATTAGAGAGGAAAATGCTGCAGGTTTCCTCTCAGAATGATGTGCAATAGTAATAAATATGTGCCTGGGTAAAGGTTGGCCGTGTCTTGCGGCTCTCAAATATCTGAAGATTATTGTATTCTAACATTCAGAAGGTTTAGCCACCACTGGCTTAGTGCGCAGCCAGTGTAATGAAAGGACAGGAAACCTGTGTGGCTCTTCTGAGTAAGAAGTTTAACAACACCAGGTTAAAGTCCAACAGGTTTATTTGTTAGCAAAAGCCACACAAGCTTTCAGAGCTGCAAGCCCCTTCTTCAGGTGAGTGGGAATTCTGTTCACAAACAAGTGCCAAGTTCCGCACACACGAGGACGGCCTCAACCGGGATATTGGGTTCATGGCACACTATTTGTAACCCCCACAGAGTTTCACTGGCTGTCTTGTCTGGAGACAATACACATCTTTTTAGCCTGTCTTGATGCTCTCTCCACTCACATTGTTTTGTTTCTTAAAGACTTGATTAGTTGTAAGTATTCGCATTCCAACCATTATTCATATAAATTGAGTTTGTGTCTTTATATGCTCTGTTTGTGAACAGAATTCCCACTCACCTGAAGAAGGGGCTTGCAGCTCCGAAAGCTTGTGTGGCTTTTGCTACCAAATAAACCTGTTGGACTTTAACCTGGTGTTGTTAAACTTCTTACTGTGTTTACCCCAGTCCAACGCCGGCATCTCCACATCATGGCTCTTCTGAGTCAGGCAGTCACTCTTGGCTGAACTGGACCAAAGCAGCAGCATTTGCTGCAGCAGGGACCCTGCCAACATAGCACTAAAGGAAGAGGCCAGGCTGCATGGTTAGGGGGCACATGCTGCTGTAGTGAACTCTGCTGCATTAGAGCAAGCAAGGGACCTGATCCTATCCCATGTAATAAATCCCAAGATACAATCAACCTTGGTTAGGCTGATGTGAACTTAATTTAGACTCTGCTAATCAATCCAGCACGAGAGGTTATGCTCGAGGCAATGTAAGGCCTCAGTGACTGCTGGCCCGGCTGCCTACAGAATGATATAATTATGCAGCCGCGTTTTTGATTCAACATTGTGATTCAACGTCAGTTGAAGAATAAGAACCAGAAACATTCGGTATACCGCCAAGATTTATTTAAGGTTGCTCAGTCTTGGAGAAAATCAGGAGGTTTAACTGCAAAGAACAGATGCTGCAACACTTTATTTTTCACTGGCCCAGTATTTCTCAGGACGTAGCTGAATTTTGTCAGTTATGTTATCAGCGTCAGTATACAGATAAAACTAGGCATCACAACAAAACACCTTTGCAACCCTTGCCCAAAATTAACAAGCTTTAAGTCCTGTTGAAACTCAGTGGAATAGCACATATTAACCATAATAACAAGAATAACAATGCACATTTATGTAGCACCCTTAATAAAATGTCCCAAAATGCTTCACAGGAGCGTTATAAGGCAAAGTTTGATACAAAGCCACTTAAGGCAATATTAGGGCAGATCACCAAAAGCTTGTACGTAGGCATAGATTTTAAGGAGAGTCAACGGATGGAATTCCAGAGCTTGCGGCCTAGGCAGCTGAAGGCATGGCCACCATTGGTGGAACAATTAAAATTGGGGATGCTTAAGAGGCCAGAATTAGAGGAGCATAGATATCATGAAGAGTTCTCTATGAAATGTACTGTGATGTGATGTGGAAAAGTTTTGGCAAAATCTAAATTATTTTGATGATCTAATTGTGCAACTGTGTTCTCATTGTTTCTTAGCGTTCCTTTGATCAAGGAGGCTGGGGTGCTGCAATCGCAAACAGACTTGTTCGGTAAGTTAATTGCCTGCTTAGCACAGAATGGAATTGTAGAATCTCTACAGTGGCGATTCGAGTCCGCACCGACTCTCCAAAGCGTATCTTACCCAAGCCCATTGCCCTCCTGCCCTATTCCTGTAACCCTGCACATTTACCATGGCCAATCCACCTGACCTGCACATCTTTGGAGTGTGGGAGGAAACTGGAGCACCCGGAGGAAACCCATGCAGACACGGGAAGAACATGCAAACTCCACACGCACACTGATCCGAGGCCGGAATTGAACCCGGGTCCCTGGCACTGTGAGGCAGCAGTACTATGATGTTATGTCTGCAAAGGAGCTATCTGTCTTAATTATTATAGTTATTTTGATAGTGGAAATATGATGCTGCAGTTCTACCTAACTGCAACTTTAAAGAAACAAAAGTAATAAAAAGGAAACAGTATTTTACTACAAATATTAGAACTCTCTCACTGTTGCACTGCTTCCACTTGAGAGGGCAGGTAGGGCCTCAATGTAATATCACATCTGAAAGACAGCACTCCCATCAGTACTGCACTGAAGCATCAGCCTAGACTTTGCACTCAAGTTTCTTGAATGGCCTTGAACTCACAACCTGCTGATTCTGAGGCAAAAGCGCTACCGCTGACTCAAGGCTGACACTGCCAAGACGACCTGCTTTGTTTTGATCAATGAGCAGAAGGAAGTGAACACAAGAACAAAAGAAATAGGAGCAGGAGGAGACCATATGGTCTGCTCTGCCATTCAGTACCATTATGGCTGTTCTTGGACTTCATTTTCCCACCCATTCATCTATCCCTTAATTCCCTGGAGACCAAAAGCTTGACTATCCCAACCTTAAATATATTAAACTAAATCCACAATCCTCAAGGGTAGAGAACTCCAAAGATACACAACCCTTTGTGAAGGGATTATTTTTATTATGTCAGTCCTAAATAATCAGCCCCTTATCACACGACTGTGTCCCCATGTTTTAAATTCCCCAACAATCAAAAACAATCTCTCAGCATCCACCCTATCAAGTCCCTTCAGAATTTTGTAGGTTTCAATGACACCCCTCATTCTTCTGAACTCCAGAGAATATAAACCCAAATTACTCAGCCTCTCGTATGACAATTCCCTCATCACATTGTTGAATACAATTTAGTGAACCTTCACTATTTCACCTCCAATGCAAGAATATCCTAACTTAAATGTGGAGTCCAAAACTGCATACAGTATTGAGGTTGTGGTCCCACCAAAATCCTGTACAACTGCAGCAAGGCCTCTCTATTCTTGTACTCCAATCCCTTTGCATTAAGGGGCAATTTGCTATTTGCCTTTCTAATTGCTTGCTGCACCTGCATGCTAGCTTTCTGCATTACTACTATGAACACACTCGAGTCTCTTTGAACATCAACACTTGCAAGTTTCAAACTTTTAAAAAAATAGTCTGGTGTAATATTTCCAACTTCTCATGTAATGGGACCGTTCCTAATCTAAGGAGTTTTGGAAAATCATAGCTAACACATCCACCATAGTTGTAGAAATCTTAGAACCCTACAGTATAGGCCATTAGGTCTGCGGTACTTGTCGGATTTTAGTCCCTTAAGTTTCTCCAATACTTTTACCTGCTGATATTAATTTCCTCACTTTTAGTTCCTTGGTTATCTTCTACTTTTGGAATTAAACTGCGTCTTACAGTAAAGACAGACACAAAATATCTGTTCAATGCCTCTGCCATTTCCTCATTCCCTGTGATAATTTCTCCTCTGCTTCTAAGGGACCATTAGTTCCTTAGTTCCTCTCTTCCTTATATACTTATAAAACCTCTTATAATTTGCTTTTATATTTAGAACCATAGAAAATTACAGCTCAGAAACAGGCCTTTTGGCCCTTCTTGTCTGTGCCGAACCATTTTTTGCCTAGTCCCACTGACCTGCACTTGGACCATATCCCTCCACACCCCTCTCATCCATGAACCCGTCCAAGTTTTTCTTAAATGTTAAATGTTAAAAGTGTTAAAAGTTAAAAGCATTTACCACTTTATCCGGCAGCTCATTCCACACTCCCACCACTCTCTGCGTGAAGAAGCCCCCCCTAATATTCCCTTTAAACTTTTCTCCTTTCACCCTTAACCCATGCCCTCTGGTTTTTTTCTCCCCTAGCCTCAGTGGAAAAAGCCTGCTTGCATTCACTCTATCTATACCCATCAAAATCTTGTACACCTCTATCAAATCTCCCCTCATTCTCCTACACTCCAGGGAATAAAGTCCCAACCTATTCAATCTCTCTCTGTAACTCAGCTTCTCAAGTCCCGGCAACATCCTTGTGAACCTTCTCTGCGCTCTTTCAACCTTATTTACATCCTTCCTGTAACAAGGTGACCAAAACTGTACACAATACTCTAAATTCAACCTCACCACTGCCTTATATAATCTTACCATAACACTCCAACTTTTATACTCGATACTCCGATTTATAAAGGCCAATGTACCAAAGGCACTCTTTACGACCCTATCCACCTGTGACGTCACTTTTAGGGAATTCTGTACCTGTATTCCCAGATCCCTCTGTTCAACTGCACTCTTCAGAGTCCTACCATTTACCCTGTACGTTCTTCTTTGGTTTGTCCTTCCAAAGTGCAATATCTCACACTTGTCTGCGTTAAATTCCATTTGCCATTTTTCAGCCCATTTTTCTAGCTGGTCCAAATCCCTCTGCAAGCTTTGAAAACCTTCCTCACTGTCCACTACACCTCCAATCTTTGTATCATCAGCAAACTTGCTGATCCAATTTACCACATTATCATCCAGATCATTGATATAGATGACAAACAACAATGGACCCAACACCGATCCGTGCGGCACACCACTAGTCACAGGCCTCCACTCAGAGAAGCAATCCTCCACAACCACTTTCTGGCTTCTTCCATTGAGCCAGTGTCTAATCCAATTTACTACCTCCCCATGTATACCCAGCGACTGAACCTTCCTAACTAACCTCCCATGAGGGTCCTTGTCAAAGGCCTTGCTGAAATCCAGGTAGACAACATCCACCGCCTTCCCTTCATCCACTTTCCTGGTAACCTCCTCGAAAAACTCTTAATAGATTGGTCAAACATGACCTACCACGCACAAAGCCATGTTGACTCTCCCTAATAAGTCCCTGTCTATCCAAATATTTGTAGATCCTATCCCATATCACACCTTCCAATAACTTGCCCACCACCGACGTCAAACTTACTGGCCGATAATTTCCCGGATTTCTTGCTAGTTTACTCTCAATTCTGCCTTTTCCCTTTATATCATTTTTGGTGGCCCTTTGCTGTTTTCTAAAACATTCCCAATCCTTAGAATTACTATGGTTTTTTGCAACATTGTAAGTCTCTTATTTTAATCTAATACTGTCCTTAACTTCCCGAGTGAGGGATTATTGTTTCTTAATTGGTTTTTGTTTGAATTTTGATTTATTTCTTTAAATGTTCCCCATTGTTCATTACCTCTATACTTTTAGACGAGTTACACAATTGACCCAGTTCTCCCCTCATTTTTGTAATTTACTTTGTTTATTCTTGATTGTAATTGGAGCATGACACTTTTAAACTTAACGTGAAATTCAATGATATTATGAAGACTATTTCCCAGTGGATCTTTTACTATGAGATTACTAATTAACCCTACTTCATTACACAATACTTAATCTAAAACTAAATAGAATGGAGTTAACAGCTGGGGCAGAAAGAACTGATGAAGAGAAAATTCATCTCTATGTTTTTGAAAACAGGGAGGGATGATAAAGTGGAAGGAGTTTCAAAGGGGAGGAGTATAATTGCAGAAATAGTACCAATCAGTGCTGGAGCAAAGACAGGACATAGAACATAGAAAAACTACAGCACAATACAGGCCCTTCAGCCCACAAAGTTGTGCCGAACATGTCCCTAACTTAGCGATTACTAGGCTTACCTATAACCCTCTATAGATTCATAGAAACCCTACAGTGTAGAAAGAGGCCGTTCGGCCCATCGAGTCTGCACCGATCACAATCCCACCCAGGCCCTACCTCCATATCCCTACATATATACCCACTAACACACGCATCTCAGGACACTAAGGGGCAATTTTAGCATGGCCAATCAACCTAACCCGCACATCTTTGGACTGTGGGAGGAAACCGGAGCCCCCGGAGAAAACCCATGCAGACACGAGGAGAATGTGCAAACTCCACACAGGCAGTGACCCAAGCCGGGAATCGAACCCAGGTCCCTGGAGCTGTGAAGCAGCAGTGCTAACCACTGTGCTACCGTGCCGCCTATCTTACTAAGTTCCATGTACTTATCTAAAAGTCTCTTAAAAGACCCGATCGAATCCGCCTCCACCACCGTTGCTGGCAGCCCATTCCACGCACCCACCACCCTCTGAGTGAAAAACTTACCCCTGACATCTCCTCTGTACCTACCCCCCAGCACCTTAAACCTGTGTCCTCTTGTGGCAACCATTTCAGCCCTGGGAAAAAGCCTCTGACTATCCACTCGATCAATACCCCTCAACATCTTATACACCTCTATCAGGTCACCCCTCATCCTTCATCTCTCCAAGGAGAAAAGGCCGAGCTCACTCAACCTATCCTCATAAGGCATGCTCCTCAACCCAGGCAACATCCTTGTAAATCTCCTCTGCACCCTTTCTATGGCTTCCACATCCTTCCTGTAATGAGGCGACCAGAACTGAGCACAGTACTCCAAGTGTGGTCTGACCAGGGTCTTATATAGCTGCAACATTATCTCACGACTCCTAAACTCAATTCCTCGATTGATGAAGGCCAGTACACCATACGCCTTCTTAACCACAGCCTCAACCTGCACAGCTGCTTTGAGCGTCCTATGAACTCAGACCCCAAGATCCTTCTGATCTTCCACTCTGCCAAGAGTCCTAGCATTAATATTATATTCCGCCATCCTATTTGACCTGCCAAAATGAACCACCTCACACTTATCTGGGTTGAACTCCACCTGCCACTTCTCCACCCAGTCTTGCATCCTATCAATGTCTCGCTGCAACTTCTGACATCCCTCCACACTATTCACAACACCTCCAACCTTTGTGTCATCAGCAAACTTACCAACCCATCCCTTCACTTCCTCATCCAGGTCATTTGTAAAAATCACAAAGAGTAAGGGTCCCAGAACAAACCCCTGGGGCACTCCACTGGTGACCAACCTCCATGCAGAATATGACCCATCTATAACCACTCTTTGCCTTCTGTGGGCAAGCCAGTTCTGGATCCACAAAGCAATGTCCCCTTGGATCCCATGCCCCCTCACTTTCTCAATAAGCCTTGCATGGGGCACCTTATCAAATGCCTTGCTGAAGTCCATATATAATACATCTACTGCTCTTCCTTCATCAATGTGTTTAGTCACATCATAGAAACCCTACAGTACAGAAAGAGGCCATTCGGCCCATCGAGTCTGCACCGACCACAATTCCACCCAGGCGCTACCCCCATTACCCTACATATTTTACCCGCTAATCCCTCTAATTTACGCATCTCAGGACACAAAGGGGCAATTTTAGCATGGCCAATCAACCTAACCCACACATCTTTGGACTGTGGGAGGAAACCGGAGCACCCGGAGGAAACCCACGCAGACACGAGGAGAATGTGCAAACTCTACACAGGCAGTGACCCAAGCCGGGAATCAAACCCAGGTCCCTGGAGCTGTGAAGCAGCAGTGCTAACCACTGTGCTACCGTGCCGCCCATATGGAGAATATTCAGTATCAAAGCAGTGAAGGATGCAAGTATATGGGGTTATAGAGCTGAAGGAAGTCAACAAAGGATGAAACTTGGCCTTAGAGGCACTTGAGGATGAGGATCTTGAAATTGATTTGTAAGGGAACAGTGGATCTGAGCAAAGATAAAGGCCACAGAAACAAGACTGGACGTTCTAAGTTGAATTGCAGTTTGTCAAAGTTGCAGGAGAGCATTAGAGCAGTCTGATCACAAGATAATAAAGGTGTGATTGCAAGTTGCTCCCAGAAAAATTGTACAGTTTTGAAGCAAGAGTATATAATCATTGCATTCTGGACTTGTCGCCTTGTGTATGACACAATTTCTGTTCTTTATTTAGCACACAAAATTGAAATTTCTTTTTGTAGAAAGTGTGACGTGCTGAACCGTGGTTTATCAGGGTACAACTCAAAATGGGCCCTGAGTGTTCTGCCAAAGATTATTACTCAGCCTGCTAACCAAGGGACCATTGCTGCTGTTACGGTCTTTTTTGGAGCAAATGACTCTGCTTTGAAAGGTAAGCATTGCACACAGTACCTCTACTTCCAGATCTCTTTAAGCAAGTGTTTGCCTACTAGAAGTATTCCATTTACTGAGCTGGCCAGGAACACCTCCAAGAGACAGTGGTGTTACTTTATAGTCACAACCATATTGTCCTCACTTGACTTCCACCTTTATTCAATCATTCCTGCTGGAAATTAGCAGTGATCAGAAGTGAAAACCTTGGATTTTCTTTTCCTTTCTATAACATGAAGATGCTAGGGTTCAGTTGTAAAATTCCCTTCCACATTGTGGCTGGAAACAGTTTTCCCAGCACAAACCAGGAGTTGGATCCTACATCAGCCAACCACTGGAAAAACCCAAGACAGTGAAGGATGCTGGCTTTTTAAAGTATGTGCAATTGTAAATAGTTGGCTTTCCCCACCTTAACCCCATAAACTGAGCATTAATACTCGTAAACTTAAGAAATGATGAGCAATGTAGACTTTTCACTGCTTTAAATAGTATAATGAGGAACCCATCTACATAGTAATAATTAGTAATAGTTCCAAAGAGTCATAATGGATTTGAAACGTTAACTCTTTCTTTCCACAGAAACTGCCAGACCTGCTCAGTTTATCCAGCACTTTGCTTTTATTTCAGATCTTCAGCATCTGCTGTATTTTGTTTTTATTTCCTTAGTAATAATTGTTGTCCAGGGGATTGAAGACTGTTGACTGGTTGCAAAAATATTGTTGTATATCTAGGAACAGATGACCAATGGGAACTGAAAGCACAAGGACAATTGATTTAAAAAGTGAATTTTTAAAACCAAATCTGTTTGATTCCCAAAATCCAGATTAGAAAATTATGGCAATTTATCAAATTTTTAGATCTTTTTGAAAAAACATTCACATCGGAAGAGACTGCTTGTGTTCATGAAGTTGTATCAAAGTGAATTTGAAATTTTGTTTTTACTGAAAACTGCAATAATGACTTTAATTGCTTCAGAGTGGTTTTGAGAGAGCTTCATTGTGTGGCATGCACTCTGTTGGCTTATCATTTACTACACCACAGTATGTAATTTGTCCTTTTTTGTTTTGTGATTAGATGTGAACCCAGTGCAGCACATACCTCTCACTGAGTATGCTGAAAATCTGAAACGTACAGTCCAGTACTTGAGATCCATAGGCGTTTGTGAAGAAAAGGTGATCATGATAACACCACCTCCACTGGATGAGTCAGCTTGGGAAAAGGAGTGCATTGTCAAGGGTAATAGAAACACTTAATACACACTCTTGAAAAAAAACCTCCAGTTAATAAATTGAGTCATTAGAATCGGTAATGACTTAAACTCAGTGGATGGAGAGGAAAGCTCAGGGAGCCCAGCAAAGTTCCCTAGGGTTGTGGGAGTGTCCCGCTGGGGGGTGGTGGAGCAGTCTGGATCTCTACTATGGTTACCCAGAAATTAGAAAATGTTAGAATATAGAAACCCTACAGTACAGAAAGAGGCCATTCGGCCCATCGAGTCTGCACCGACCACAATCCCACCCAGGCCCTACCCCCATATATTTTACCCACTAATCCATCTAATCTATGCATCCCAGGACACTAAGGGGCAATTTAGCATAGCCAATCAACCTAACCCGCACATCTTTGGATATCAAAGCATCTTCTGAGTAACGGTTGGTGTAACACAGTCATTTGAAGTTTGCAATTTAAAATCACATATTCGATGGTTCACAGTACAGCACAATTGTCCTGTTCAAAATCTTTGCCATTTTCTTGTTTGACTTGTGTAGGGCTGTCCGACTCCACCTGTTTCAGCTCTTCTGCTGTTGAAACATACATTGATCCCTTTGTTACCTGCAGACGCAACTATTCCAACACTCGTGCCTGGTGCCCCACATTCCACCCTCTGGAAATTGAGGTCTTCCAAAACTGTGCTGTTCTCGGATTACCATTGTGCTGCCTGACCTATATTTCCCGGTCTGGACTTTACAATTCTCACCCTTATTTTCAAATCCCTATCTCTGTAATCTCCTCCAGCACCACAACCCTTCAAAATATCTGTGCTGTTCTAATTCTGGCCTCTTATGCATTCCCAATTACAATTGCTCCACCATGGGTGGCTGTTCCTTCAAGTGCCTGGACCCCAAGCACTGGAATTCTCTCCCTCAAAACACTTCTTAAAATCTATCTCACTAATCAAACATTTGGTCATGTGACCTAATATCTCCTAATGTGGCTGTGTCATACTTTCAATGCTCCTGTTGTGAAATTATGATCATTAATTAATCCTGTCTTTTTACACATTACCAAATCTAAAATAGCCTGTTAACTGGTTGGTTCCCCAATGCATAATTCCAAGAAACTGTCCCAAATAGACTCTGAACTTGTTTTTAAGATGTGGGGTGGAATTTTGCTAAATGATGGCAGTGTCAGCAGCTGACTGAAAACCAGATATGTGCTCGATTTATGGTACTTACTACTGTGCGTTCTTTTTAGATTGTATATTGAACAGATACAATTCTGTAACCAAGCAGTATGCTGAGGCCTGTGTCAACGTAGCAACAGAATGTGGGACTGACGTGCTTGATCTCTGGACCTTGATGCAAATGGAGAATCAGGCAAGGAAAGAGAACATACTAATAAAGGTGGAAAGGAGTGACAGATGATAATGCCCTTGTGTGATCCTTCATGCAGCGTATGTGAATGTCCTGGCAAGGCCAGCTTTTGTTGCCCATCCCTAATTGTTCAAAGATTGTTATGAGTCATCTTGAATCATAGCAGTCCATGTGGTGTAAATACACCCAGAGTGTTGTTAGGAATTACCCAAGAGTTTGACCCAGCAACTTGTAAAAAGAAACAGAATTAATGTTTCAGGTCAATGACCTTTTACCAGAACTGGGATAAGTTAAATGAATTGGGTTAGTAGTGGAAGGCTAAAGGAAATGGTACTGGAACAAAAAGAAACAAAATTTGTATCAAGTGGTAGTGAAAAACTGATTAATGAAGAGCTGCCTTCTGAAAGCAAAATCAAAGCAAAACCAAACCTGCAAAGAGGGCATAGATCGTGGTCTGAAATTGTTGTGTGGACCAGCACGGTTGAAGCCAGTAGTATATGTAGATAGGGCAGCACGATAGCACAGTGGTTAGCACTGCTGCCTCACAGCGCCAGGAATCCAGGTTCAATTCCCGGCTTGGGTTACTATCTGTGTAGAGTCTGCACGTTCTTCCCGTGTCTGCGTGGGTTTCCTCCCACAGTTCAAAAGACGTGCTGGTTGGCTATGCTAAATTGTCTCAGTGTACCTGAACAGGCACTGGAGTGTGGCGACTAGGGGATTTTCACAGTAACTTCATTGCAGAGTTAACATGACACTAATAAATAAACTTTAAAAGGTCTCTGTCTATGCACTGCTTTCTTGTCACAATGCTACCAATAAGATTACCTCCATTCAACTGTGTTTCAATGACTGCTGTGGATAAATAATTATATATCTAGCACTTATTTCAACTCAATTTAAAGCTTTATTTCTTTAATACGATATAGGACTTTTCCTCCTACCTTTCGGATGGACTGCATTTATCAGAGAAAGGAAATATGTTTCTGGAAACCCATTTGTGGCCCCTGCTGGAAAAGAAAATGGAAAGATTGCCAATGATCCTGCCTCACTGGAGTGACATAGATCATCTGAACCCCGAAGCCAGCCTACTAGTGTAATTGGACCACAGGTTCAACACATTGAGCATGTACAGGATTCATGTTCTATTGAACTTGAGGCTAAAGAAGTTATGAAAAGTGACAGCAAATGCACACAGCATGACTTTTTAGTTTACGTAAGAATCATTGCAAGCCATGTGATACCAGGTGCTAGATTTTAACCTTGTCACAAGATTTGTTTAGAGAGAGATGAGGTGACAGAAGGTGGTAGGAAGGTGAAATAATTTCTTTAACTGGAATAGCTGACTTGTTGCTTTAAAGTGACCATTCGGATGCTGATAGTTAAAGCAACAGCCTCATTGTCAGAGAGAGGAACTCTTCCAGAAGAGTTCAAGAAAACAAGCAGGTACATTTAGTTGTGCAGCTAAACAAGTCAGCATTAAACAACTGGCTCACTCTTGAGCAGTCTTGCTGAGTAAGTCGTTATGGCACAGAAGGAGCCCATTCTGCCCGTCAAGCAATTTACTGTCCTATTGCCCCACTTTTGAAATTATTGATTATCACTTCCCAGTATAGCTGTCATACTGAGCAGAATTCATTTATAAGATGGGCTACAATCAGGTATCATTTACTGTCAGAAATATCGCTCTCGATATTGTTCAATTTAGACAGTTAAAGTCAATTAACAATGAGAAAATGAAAACAATGTTTCAGTGCTGATACCTTTCTCACTAAACTGTCTTATTCAATAGGCAGAGACACAGCTTAACCTTCTAAAAGTTATTCTTTAGGTGAATACTTTGAGATTCGCTAAATACTGCGCAGCTTATTCTCAATAATGAGAGAAGAGTCACTGCACTAGAGAGGGTGCAGATGAGACTCACCGGGATTGGAGCGTTTCAGCTGAGAGAGAGTTATGTGGGGTTGTTTTCCTTAGAGCAGATAAGGTGGAGAGGGGACCTTATTGAGATGTACAAAATTATGACAGACATAGATAAGGGGTCAGTCAATAAGCAAGGGCAGGAAATCTAGAGAAACTCTGAGGAAAAACTTTTTCATCCAGAGGGTGATGTTAATCTTCCTGAAAGGGTGGTAGAGGTGGGAACGGGAACCACATTTAAGAAGCTTTTAGATGAGCACTTGAAACACCATAAAATGCAGGGCTATGGACCAAGTGCTGGGAATGGGATTATAATAGATAAGTGCTTGATGGCCAGCGAAGACATGATGGGCCAAAGGGCCTTGTTTTGTGCTGTAAAATTCTATGACTGAGAGACATGAAGATTATAATTGAGATCTGTAATGTGTAAAAGCTTCAAAATAAACATGTTAATTCAACAATTTGAAAATAATCTATAGCAACCAATGTTGTTCGAGTCTCATTGCTTGGCAACTTTCTCAAAAAACTCAACTGCTTCCCCAACTTCCTGCTGCCAGTATCCTTATCTGTTGTCTTATTCTTCTCACCATTCAGATGCACAAAAAAAATCTTTCCCATGTAGGATGTTTGAGATATGAGACAACACTTGAAGAATGCGGTGGCTGATATCTACTTGAAATCCCAGCCTACATCCAGAAAATTATAAATGTCAAAGGCTGTAACAATTGGAGCAGGAACCACAACCACTGGAGTGGTCACATTCAGACTCTGCGCTAAGAGAAAAGTAAAATACTGTGGATGCTGCCAAACCTGTGGAGCATTTTCAGCTATTATTTCAGACTCTGGCATCAAAAGCATGACTAATCAAGTATAGGTCTGATCGGTGAAAATCATTTCAATCTCCGCTCCCAGCCCTTTTCAGAACTGCGCTTAATATATCACTAATATAGTAATATCGGCATTTCTTGCATTGCAATGGAGTTTGCATAATGATCATTGTTCTCAATATTTTATTTCAACATTTACATAACCTATTTAAAGTTCCTTCCCACTATTTGAAATTCCTTGGTAAAAGAGACAAAGCAATTAAAAATCCAAACTCTTTATTAAAGTACAATGCTATCATAACAGTTTCCCACAGGTTTTATATTCACAAAAGCCTTTAATCATTACAAAAATTGCAGCATTAATCTGCCCACACTGCTCGCAAGTACTGATACAGAAAAAAAAATGCTGAATGTTAATGGTGTGATAGGGCAGCAATTCATGTATCAGTCCTTTCAAACAGCGTCACAGTTTTTTGAAAAAAATCTTGAAATAAAAGACAATGTACTTGCATTGGATGCAAGACTTGATGACTATGTACAAGAACGCAGTGTAAAAAGTACCAATGATAAATTATTCAGTGACAGCTGAATTTGGCTATTTGTGATAAGTCATGATTGGTCCAAATTAATTAAAAAAGGGCCGTGTTTCAAATCCGATTGTACGCTTCAGGGCCAGTTATAGGAGTTTCAAGCCAGCAATCAAATTATCAGGTTTTAAAAAAAGACTGCACATACCAGGAAGTAGACAATGTCAAATTTACATATAAATGGATTTAACTTGTAACAAAAATCAGAGAAAGCACATGATAAATAATTCAGCTTTTTTAAAAAACGACTACTTTGACCGAGGAGCTCAGCACTCCGTCTCCTTACTGTCAATCCGGGCTTGTCGCTGCAGTTTGAATGGCTTGTCACTCCTGTTGACCGTGTGCCCTGTTAAATCTTCAAAGGATTTTGCTGTCTGGCTACTATTTGGAAAAGGATCCTCATCTAACCCACTCTCACCAATTAGAGAGTCAGCGCTAGGATCTTCCTGTATAGTGTCCATTCGATGATGGTCAGTTTTTGTTGGCACTACCATTGTTGGGACAGTCACTGGTGGTGGTGGTGGCAGTGGTTGAAAACGGTTTGCAGACTGAGGAAGTGACTTCACTATTCGAACAGAAGCAGACTCTAGGCTACTAAACATCTCAGGGTTCTGCAGTTAAAAAAGTAAAAAAAATACATATCATAATTGTTCGCAGTAATTTGAGAATAGAGATGCTTCCGGACTTGTGCGTCTTTCTGGCAAAAACGTCACAATCATCTTAAGAACAGACGTTCACTAAATGAGTTTACGCTAACTATATAACTTCATTATTCATTCATGGAATATTGCCATTGCTGTCTAGGCAAACATTTCTTGCCCTAGAGGTGGTGATAAGAGCCTTCTTTACAACTGAATAGTTTGCTAGACCCAATTTAGAAGGCAGTTAACAGGCAACCACATTACTGAGAGTTTGGAGTCACATGTCGTTGGATAAAGACAGCAGATTTTCTTCCCTACTGAACACTTTTAAAACAATCCGGTAGCTAACATGGTCACTGTTAATGATACAAGATTTATTATTCCATATTTATTAAAGTAACTGAATTTATACTTCCCAGCTGCTGTGGTGGGAGTGGAACACATGTCCCTGGATACTAATCCAGTAACAAATCAGAAAACTGCCTTTGAGGTGTTTGCTTCACAACTTATGGATACACAGATTTTAGTATCACAGTTGCTTTAGACTTGAATGTCACAATTAGGCCAAGAACCCTACAGTTCTACATAATTTTGAGTCCAACAATATTGGCAGCATCTCCATGCTGAACTGGGGGCATTTCAAATAACACTTTCAAAATAATCCTTCTAAATGGCAACATACTCAATTTATAATGGATAACTTGATAAATGCTGATCCATTCGGTAAGTGACGGAACCCAAGTAATGCTCAAGTAACTAAATGAAGTGCGGATGCATGCTCAACATTAGAAAATGGGTCTCGGTGGATGGGTTTATTTGGTTTTCGCTTAATAGCAGAAAACTGCATATTATACTGACACATCAGAAGGTTCATCCTTAGCCCAGGCTGTTAATATGGTTGTTTCTACCATTTGAAGTCAAAATAGACCACACAGCTATGTTTTATTTTTAATTTAAATGTAAACAAATAAAATTTCAGTTCAGCCTTCAACACCATTATTCCTACAAAACTCATCTCCAAACTCCGTGGCCTGGACCTCGGCTCCTCCCTCTGTGACCGGATCCTGAAATTCCTAACCCACAGAGTGCAATCAGGATAGGCAACACCACCTCCTCCACGATCATCCTCAACACTGGTGCCCCGCAAGGCTATGTCCTCAGCACCTTACTATACTCCTTATGCACCTATGACTGGCCAAATTCCCCTCCAAACTTTCAAATTTGCTAATGACACCACCGTAGTGGGTAGAATCTCAAACAATGACGAGACAGAGTACAGGAATGACAGAGAATCTGGTGAACTGGTGCGGTGACAATAATCTCTCCCTCAATGTCAACAAAGCGAAGGAGATTGTCATCGACTTCAGGAAGCATAGTGGAGGACATGCCCCTGTCTACATCAATGGGGACGAAGTAGAAATCCAAGAGCTTCAAATTTTTAGGTGTCCAGATCACCAACACCTGCCCTGGTCCCCCCATGCCGACGCTATTGTTAAGAAAGCCCACCAACGCCTCTATTTTCTCAGAAGACTAAGGAAATTTGGTATGGCCACTACGACTCTCACCAACTTTTACAGATGCACCATAGAAAGCATTCTTTCTGGCTGTATCACAGCTTGATATGGCTCTTGCTCTGTCCAAGAGCACAAGAAACTACAAAGGATCATGAATGAAGCCCAGTCCATCACTCAAACCAGCCTCCTACCCATTGACTCTGTCTATACTTGCCACTGCCTCGGAAAAGCAGCCAGCGTAATTAAGGACCTCACACATCCCGGACATACCACCTTCTACCTGGAAAAAGGATACAAAAGTCTGAGGTCACGTACCAACCAACTCCAGAACAACTTCTTCCCTGCTGCTGTCAGACTTTTGAATGTGCCTGCCTCGCATTAAGTTGATATTTCTCTACACTCTAGCTATGACTGTAACACAACATTCTGTACTCTCTCCTTTCCTTCTCTATGAACAGTATGCTTTGTCTGTATAGCGCACAATACTTTTCACTGTATGCTAATACATGTGACAAAGTAAACCAAATCAAACAAGTTTCATATAGTATACATGATTGCAAGTGTGCACAGAATATTGTGGGCCATTTTTTAAAGAAATGAATGTGAAGCAAGGAGAGAGCTGACAATTTAATGTGGTAATGTAGTGTTGGATGTGCCATATTTTGTCTGCCATTTCAGGTATCATTCAAACAGCAGACAGTTCTCCCAATGCCCTGACCAATATTTATCTTGCAACTAACACTACCAAAAAGCAGACTATTTGGTCATTCCATCCATTGTTGTTTAAATGGCATTACTGAAAGAAAAAAATGTTTGCCTTAAAAACTGGACAGTACTTCGGGGCATCGGAATTATTAAAATGAAAGTTTTTTTTAAGCTGTACTGAATAAAAATAATCCAGAACAACTCATCAAAAGTCTATCAACAGCCATGGAAACAACTCAGAAGTACATTTTTCAGGCAAAGAAATCAGACGGTTAAGGAAGTTTCTGCAATACATACACTGGGAGGGAAAAACGTTTTTGTGCTCTCCTCATACTGCTGGTCTAACTTCTTATCCTACAGGGAAAAATAAAATTGTTAATTCACCTCAATGATGCTTTGCTACAGGTTGAACTTCAATATAGTTAAAAAATCACTTGCTCTCCACATAAAATTACTAATGAGCATTTGAGCAAAATGGTGTTTTTTCTGCACGTACACGTTGTTCTACAAACATCCTTAGGTAACAGCAGGTTCCAGTACAAAGAAATGAGAGTGGTATCGAGTTGCAGCATAATATTTGTTTTGCAGTTCATGCCCATTTATGAAGAAATATTTGACAACTGAAGATCTCCATAAATGTACTCTTTAACTTGAACTCCTTAACTTGAACTTCACTTATCTAAAGATAAAGAAAGACAAGATAGCTAGGAAACAAAAAGGTTTTAGCTTTACAAATAAAGATAAAGGACTTGATTTTCCCGGCTCGTTGCGCTGCTCGGGTGACTGGTATCCGGCCAGTCCATTTTTACAACGTAATCAGCCTCGCGCCGGGGAACAGCGTGAGCTGATACCATAAGCAGAAGCTGCTCTGCATCTCTTTAGTGAACCCGAGACTCAATTGTCCAAGCTCGCTCAAGTTTCGGCCCCTGCCAGTGAAGGTCCACACCAGCACGCATCATGTATGGTCCCCATCAACAGGGACCAGCCATAATGGCCTCACTGGTGGGACCAAAGGCCATTAAAGCCCCCAAGGAGGTCAGAGGCAGGGGGTGCCCCTCAGCAGTGTCAGCCTGGCATCACCCACTGGGCACCCTGGCAAACAGGCAGTGCCCAGCAGGCACTGAACAATGCCAAGGAGGCAGGAACTGAGGGGGCGGGACAAGAGCCAGACCTGGGGCGAGGGGAGGCGGGGGGGGGGGGGGGAGGGAATCCAGGGAATTCTATGGGGAGTGAGAGGTGGTGGTGGGCATAGGGCATTTGAGACCAGCGGAGGGGGGAGGGTGCTCAGGGATTGGAGGCTGGGTCTGGCCATGGTGGGGAGGGGGGGGGGGGGGGGTCAGGGCTGGCCAGTTTACGCTAGAGGGAATGTGAGAAACCAGCCAGGAGGGTGTTGAATTGTTAAGTCTAGAGGTAGCAAAGGCTTGAATGAGGGTTTGAATGAGCAGGTGAGGTGATGTGGGGCAAAGTCAGACAGTGAAAATAGGCAGTCATACTGATGATGCATAGATCCAGGGGTTTCTTTTGAATTTGTGGTAGAAATTATGGAACAGCTGGCTATGTTCTCTTATGCCGAGTCTTAAATTTGCTTGAAGCTAGGAATAGAACATAAGAACTAGGAGCAGGAGTAGGCCATCTGGCCCCTTGAGCCTGCTCCACCATTCAATGAGATCATGGCTAATACTAGTATCATGCCTGTAGGTTTTAGCAACATTTAGTGCCCTGATTTCATGCTGGACGTAAAGAAAAATCATCTTTTGATTATGGATGTAACAGCATTACATGTTGACCAATTTCCTTAAGTGATCATACATTTCAGATTGTTATGACTAAGACATTAAAGCAATTTTGCATTAAGTATACTTAGCATGAGGCTTGATATAATAAACTGATTTACATTTATCTGATTTAAATTGATTCTTGTGAATAATTAAGATGCTTGCTGCTTCTGATTATACATGAACGATTTACACTGAAAAGTTAATAAGCAAACTGGAATCAGCTATATCATCAAACAGGCTCGAGACTCCACGGGGAAGGTTGATTCAGGCTTCAGAAAATTGTGCCCAATTTTGATACCATTTTGTGGGTTGTGGCATCACAAATATCTTAGCTGACTTGAACTTCAAAAGAAATACTGAAGATGTGAAGAAAATGTGTGTCTTGCCTTTGACATTCTTCTGAGAATCGTGCAGGTTTAAACTGATTTGGTGCTTTCACTTTGGGCAAAATGAGAATGCATTCCTAATTATAGAATTATACTGTCACCCAGCATCTCCCTCTCATAACTTAAACTATTCTAACACCACAGGATGGAAAAGGAATAGAATTAGCCCTTTGTTCGATGAAAGTTACCATTTAGTCCCATCTCCCTGCGTTTTTCCTCAGATCCTTTCAAACTTTTTTTCTATTATCGACCGCCCTTTTAAGAGGATTCTGCTTACACCACTCTTTCTGGTGATACACTGCCCAGTCGAACCAAATTGTATTAAAAAAACAAATCCCTTATAATGTCTCCCTTTTTGCCAGTGATTTTTTTCTGACATACCACAACAAAGCTTTCCAATGTTCAACATCCTTATCATATCTTATTTTAACCTCAAAGGTGGTTATTAAAAACTGACCATTATACATAATTGGTATGATCCCAGGAATGAAGAGTTTGTCATATGAGGAGTGGTTGAGGAGTCTGGGTCTATACTCAATGGAGTTTAGAAGGATGAGGGGTGTCTAATTGAAACTTACTGTGAGGCCTAGATAGAATGGACGTGGAGAGGATGTTTCCACTAGTGGGAGAGACTAGAATGCGAGGGCACAACATCAGAGAGAAGGGACACTCCTTTAAAACTGAGATGAGGAGGAATTTCTTCAGCTAGAGGGTGAAGAATCTGTGGAACTCATTGCCACAGAGCGCTGTGGAGGCCAGGTCATTGAGTGTCTTTAAGACAGAGATAGATAGAGTAAGAAGTCTCAAAACACCAGGTTAAAGTCCAACAGGTTTATTTGGTAGCACGAGCTTTTGGAGCGCTGCCCCTTCATCAGGTGAGTCACTTTAACTCTGGTGTTAGACTTTAACCTGGTGTTGTGAGACTCCTTACTGTGCCCACCCCAGTCCAACGCCGGCATCTCCACATCAGAGATAGATAGGTTCTTGATCAATAAGGGGATCAAGGGTTACAGGGAGAAGACAGGAGAATGGGGATGAGAATCACATCAGCCATGATTGAATGGCGAAGCAGACTCAATGGGCCAAATGGCTTAATTCTGCTCCTATCTTATGGTCTTACGGTATCCAAAGCTCCACGTATTATAAACAAAAAAGCATGGAAATATATAGGACTCTCTTACCACACAATGGACAAGAATACTGAGGGGAATCCAAAACACCAGAGAGAATACGACAACGGATCCAACAATATTATCTGCTAGGAATTTCCCTGTAAAAAGTAGAAGCAGCATTTACAGACAAATATCAACCAATTCTGATGAGACCATATTTACTAAATTTCATCTGTTGCCCCTTCAGATATTAATTAATATCAATAAAAGCATTCTAAGACACAAGTGTTACAAGCTGCTATGGACCAGTAACTTCTGTGATAGACAAAATTTGAAATCACAGTTACTTAGCAAGAAAATAAAACCACAAGATTCCATGGTTTTTAAACAAGATTATTTTACTATCAAGAATCAACAAACAGTCACTGCTATCTAATTAACATTAATCAAATTGTGGTCAAACGTAATTCACAAATTGTACACCAAATGGCAGTGACATCAAAGACAGACCCTCCCCCACCCCCACAAATTTCTCAGCAAACCACCCAGACATCTGTGGTCACTGAAGCAGAGTCCTTCCAACTGTCTTCTTCAAGAGGGGTTTTAGCTCCTTTTTTTCAATCATTTAACCTCTGTCTGCCCTTCAACGGTGACCCCAACTCAGCTTGGAGATCTTTTTGCTTCTGCCTGCAATGAGCTATCAGGCAACAAGACCCAACTCACATTTCCCCAACAACTACTCAACTCCCAGTTCTCAATTACTTCTCTCAAAACTGCATCCTATTAAGTTTTCAAGACTGCACCCCAACATCTAAATACTGTACGATCTCAAGTCTCTAGCTGCACAGCACGGACAACCATTTCCAGCTTCACCAAGCTGATAGCCATTCCTCATGTGCTTTCTGTGTCCTAGTCTCCAAGCTGCACTGAGCAGACAACCACTTCAGCTTCAAAACTGACAATTGCCCTTCATGGGCTTTTAGTGCCCCAGCTTCCAAGCTGCACTAAGCAGACAATCATTTCTCATTGGCTTTCGCCTTCACACTGGGGATACCCTTCATCAGGTTGTGTGGCACTACCACCGCTAAATTGAATAGACTTAGAACAGACCTAGTAACTCAAAACTGGGCATCCATGATGCGCTCTGGACCATGAGCAGCAGAATTGTACTTGACCACAATCTCATGGCCTGGCATATCCCCACTCTACCATTACCACCAAGCTAGGGGGTCAACCCAAATTCAATGAAGAGTGCATGAGGGCATGCCAGGAGCAACACCACACAAACCTAAAAATGAGATGTCAACCTGGTGAAGCTGCAACACAGCTACTTGTGTGTCAAACAACATTAGCAGCAAGTAATAGAGTTAAGTGATTCAACAACCAACAGATCAGATCTAAGCTCTGCAGTCCTGCCACATCAGCCATAAATGGAGGGTGTCAATTAAACAACTCACTGGAGGAGGAAGCTCCACAGATATCCCCTTCCTCAATGATGAAGGAATCCAGTACAACAGTGTAAAAGATAAGGCTGAAACATTCACAACAATCTTCAGCCAGAAGTGCCAAATGGATGATCCATCTCAGCCTCCTCCAGAGAGCCCCAGCATCACAGGTGCTTCAGCCAAGTCTTCAGCCAATTCAATTCACTCCATGCGATATCCAAAAACAGCTGAAGGTAATGGTACTGCGAAGGCTATGGGTCCTGACAATAATCCAGCAATAGTACTGAAGATTTTTGCTCCAGAACTTGCAGTGTCTCAAGCCAAGCTATTCCAGTATAGCTACACTACTGGCAATGTGGAAAATTGCTTAACTACGTCCTGTACACAAAAAGCAGGACCAATCCAATCCGGCCAATTACCACCCAATCAGTCTACTCTTGATTATCAGTGAAGTGGTGGAAGAACTCATCAACAGTGCTAACAAACAGCATTTGCTTGGCAATAACCTGCTCACTGAAGTTTGGGTCCTGCCAAGGTCACTCAGCTCCTGATCTCATTACAGTCTTGGCTCAAACATGGACAAAAGAGCTGAATGCCAGAGGTGGGGTGAGAGTGACTGTCCTTGACATCAAGGCAGCATTTGATTGAGTGTGGCATCAATGAGCCTTAGCAAAACAGAGCCAATGGAAGTCAGAGGGAAACCCTCCATTAACTAGAGTCATACCTGGCACAAAGGAAGGTGGTTGTGGTGGTTTCAATTTCCAGGACATCACTGCAGGAATTCCTAGGTGGTATCCTAGGCACAATCAGCTTCAGCTGCTTCATCAATGACCTTCCTTCCATCGTAAGGTCAGAATTGGGACGTTCACTTACAACTGCGCAACGTTCAGCACCATTTGTAACTCCCCAAATACAGAAACCATCCACATCAAAATACAGCAAGGCCTGGACAATATCCAGGCTTGGGCTGGCATGGCTGATCATCCTACTCAATAGCCTAATCCTGTTTTTTCCCCCAATAAAAAATATTAAAATGAACAACATTTAACTTGTCAATAAGATTGGTCAACGATTCATAGAATCATAGAATCCCCACAGTGCAGAAGGAGGCCATTTGGCCCATCAAGTCTGCAACCGACCACAATCCCACTCATGTTCCATCCCGACAACCCCATGCATTTACCCTGCCTATCTCCCTGACACTAAGGGACAAGTTGGCATGGCCAATCCACCTAACCCACACATCTTTGGAATGTGGGAGGAAACCAGAGCGCCCAGAGGAAACACGCAGTCATGGGGAGAACATGCCAACTCCACACAGTCACCCAAGGCCGGAATTGAACCCAGGTCCCTGGCACCATGATGCAGCAGTGCTAACCACTGTGCCGCCCTATTCTTAGGTAAATTCCAATATGGCATGATTTATTCTATAATTTAGTTTTAATTAAACTATCTTGTAGAACATTTCCATCATCTAAAGCCAACTTGTTTAAAGTTTTCAAACAACTTTTGGCAAATTTCACAAATTTAACTGACTGGTAGGACAAATTTGAGATTTTCTTTTGAGAAGGGAGGACAAAACAACGTGGGAGAATGTGTCAGCTTACCAAAAGTATTGATATCCAATTTCTCAATGAAATCCCAGAATCGTTCTATGACATCCTGCACTTGCTTTTCACATTTGCCCTGTTGAAGAAAACAAAGAAAAAAATGGAACTATGGCCAGGATTCTCCCAAAAATATTCTAAGTGCTGAATTCGCAGAAAAAACTAGAGTAAAATCCCGCTGGTTTTTTAACAGGGTTTTCAAAATGAATCTCCCATATTCTGTGCATCACAGAGAGCCCTAGCGTGAATCTCGATAAAATTCAGTGAGTGGAGTCTATTTCCGCTGGAGAGGCCAACAGCATAGCGCTGAGCGGGCCACTGCGCATGCGCCGATCTGTCAGAGCGGAGATCAGTGCACGCGCAGCAGTCCCGCATTGATGGTCTCCCGATCGCTGCTAACCCCCCCGGCATCCTCCATTGCTGGCTATGCAATTCCCCTCCACCACGCGATCGCTGGCCTCTCAAACGTCTCCGAGCCATCTCTGGGCCAAATCCGGCATCCCCCACCTCCCCCCCAACCTGCTTTGATCGCCCGCCTTCGATTTGCCCGATGTCCAATGGGCAATGCCAAGCTGCCCCTTGGGTAGTGCCGGGGCTAGGCTGGCACTACCCAGGGGGCACCCCCCTTACCCCAACCTCTTGGGGGCCTCCAGCGGGGTCAGTTTGGGGGGGGGGGGGGGGTGAGGCAAGGGGGCCCCCAAGACTTCTGCCCCGGGCCTGCTAATGAGATTTAAATTTGAATTTAAATATTTTAAAACAGCTCCACATCGATTTCTGCCGCAAAGCTGATGATGCCAGAAATTCAGCAGCTGGAGATGCACGGAAGCCGTGGCGCCCAACAGGGAACCCGCTAAACAGCCTCCGTTAATGTCTCCCTGACCGCTGCACAGCTAGAGCAGCGTGCTAGGAGAATCGCCCCCTATATTTCCACCATTAGGTCAATGCAAAGCTCTTTCAGGTAAATGTCAATGTGAAAGTGACAGCATTACTCTCGTTTTGTTTTGCACAGCAGTTGATGGTTCTACTGCTGTCATTTATACTTTGGTCTAGATTTAAGTAACTCATCATCATCTCCTTTTGCCTTGCACTGTCATTTGTTTCTCCTGCCTCCCACCCTATCACAGACCTTGCATTTCCTCTTTCCACTTCCCTTCTCCCTTGCTGAATACCTATTAAATATTTTAACCATTGGCAGTTCTGCAGAAGGAAATCAATCGGAAACTCTTTTGCTGTCCACAGATGCTGCCTGACCTGAGCTCTTCCAGTATTTTCTGTTATTACAGTACAACTCGAGTCAAATTCAGATTGGTCTCCTTATATAACTGACCAATTAGCTTACATTAGAGGCAACGGTTCAGGGCTTTAGGCTGGTCAGAACATTGTATTAACAACAGGGAAGGTTAGAGCTTTCCAATGTTAATCTGGGAAGGGAAAAGGGTTAGATTTAAAGTCTCTTGCAGAAGACACTGCTTCCAAAAATAGAGATTTCCAACCCGCGTTGGAGATCTCTACTGCCTCCCGAAGATACACAAGGCAAACACACCCGGCCGTCCCATCGTATCGGGCAATGGGACCCTGTGCGAGAACCTCTCCGGCTATGTCGAGGGCATCCTGAAACCCATTGTACAAAGAACCCCCAGCTTTTGTCGCGACACGACGGACTTCCTACAGAAACTCGGCACACATGGAGCAGTTGAACCAGGAGCGCTCCTCGTCACAATGGATGTCTCAGCACTCTACACCAGCATCCCCCATGACGATGGCATTGCTGCAACGGCCTCAGTGCTCAGCGCCAACAACTGCCAGTTTCCAGATGCAATTTTACATCTCATCCGCTTCATCCTGGACCACAATATCTTCACCTTCAACAACCAGTTCTTCATCCAGACACACGGAACAGCCATGGGGACCAAATTTGCACCTCAATATGCCAACATCTTCATGCACAGGTTCGAACAAGACTTCTTCACCGCACGGGACCTTCAACCGGTGCTATACACTAGATACATCGATGACATTTTCTTCCTTTGGACTCATGGTGAACAATCACTGAAACAACTCTATGATGACATCAACAAGTTCCATCCCACCATCAGGCTCACCATAGACTACTCTCCGGAATCGGTTGCATTCTTGGACACGCGCATCTCCATTAAGGACGGTCACCTCAGCACCTCACTGTACCGCAAGCCCACGGATAACCTCACGATGCTCCACTTCTCCAGCTTCCACCCTAAACACGTTAAAGAAGCCATCCCCTACGGACAAGCCCTCCGTATACACAGGATCTGCTCGGATGAGGAGGATCGCAACAGACACCTCCAGACGCTGAAAGATGCCCTCATAAGAACAGGATATGGCGCTAGACTCATTGATCAACAGTTCCAACGCGCCACAGCGAAAAACCGCACCGACCTCCTCAGAAGACAAACACGGGACACAGTGGACAGAGTACCCTTCGTTGTCCAGTACTTCCCCGGAGCGGAGAAGCTACGGCATCTCCTCCGGAGCCTTCAACATGTCATTGATGAAGACGAACATCTCGCCAAGGCCATCCCCACACCCCCACTTCTTGCCTTCAAACAACCGCACAACCTCAAACAGACCATTGTCCGCAGCAAACTACCCAGCCTTCAGGAGAACAGTGACCAAGACACCACACAACCCTGCCACAGCAACCTCTGCAAGACGTGCCGGATCATCGACACAGATGCCATCATCTCACGTGAGAACACCATCCACCAGGTACACGGTACATACTCTTGCAACTCGGCCAACGTTGTCTACCTGATACGCTGCAAGAAAGGATGTCCCGAGGCATGGTACATTGGGGAAACTATGCAGACGCTGCGACAACGGATGAATGAACACCGCTCGACAATCACCAGGCAAGACTGTTCTCTTCCTGTTGGGGAGCACTTCAGCGGTCACGGGCATTCGGCCTCTGATATTCGGGTAAGCGTTCTCCAAGGCGGCCTTCGCGACACACGACAGCGCAGAGTCGCTGAGCAGAAACTGATAGCCAGGTTCCGCACACACAAGGACGGCCTCAACCGGGATATTGGGTTTATGTCACACTATTTCACATAAATATTTCTGCTTTTTTCCTCCTGAGTCTTTATCATGCGATCCTAGAATCAGAATTTATGTCACACTATTTGTAACTCCCACAGTTGCGTGGACCTGCAGAGTTTCACTGGCTGTCTTGTCTGGAGACAATACACATCTTTTTAGCCTGTCTTGATGCTCTCTCCACTCCCATTGTTTTGTTTCTTAAAGACTGGATTAGTTGTAAGTATTCGCATTCCAACCATTATTCATGTAAATTGAGTCTGTGTCTTATAAGTTCTGTTTGTGAACAGAATTCCCACTCACCTGAAGAAGGGGCTCAGAGCCTCGAAAGCTTGTGTGGCTTTTGCTACCAAATAAACCTGTTGGACTTTAACCTGGTGTTGTTAAACTTCTTACTGTCCAAAAATACAGCATTTTCTCTGGGTCAATTTACAGCAGCGAAAGCTAAGAGAACGACCCATTTATGACAATTCTGTTTTCTGTTAGATAACCAATCCCCCACTTATGCTAATGCATTTGGAAAGCAGTAGTCAGCATGATTCACAAAGGAGAAATAATGCTTGACAAATCGATTGGAATTTTTTGAGGATGTAACTAGTAGAATTGATCTCTGGAGAACCGGTGGATATGGTTTTAGACTTTTATAGAATCCCTACAGTGCAGAAGGACGCAATTCGACCCATCAAACTTGCACCAGCAACAATCCCACTCAGTCCCTATCCCCGTAACCTCATGCATTTACCCTGCCACTCCCCCTGACACTAAGGGGCAATTTAGCATGGCTAATCAATCTAATCCGCACATCTTTGGACTGAGAGGGGAAACCCACACAGACACAGGGAGAATGTGCAAACTCTACACAGTCACCCAAGGCCGGATTTGAACCCAGGTTCCTGGCACTGAGGCAACAGTGCTAACCACCTGTGTCACCTTTCAGAAGACTTTTGACAAGGTCTTACATCGCAGACTACTTTGTAAAGTAAAAGCACATGGAATTGTAGGTAGGATCTTGAGATGGATGGAAGGCTGGTCAGCAGATAGGGAGCAAAAAGAGTTGGCACAAATGGGTCTTTTTCTGATTGGCAGGCAGGGACTAGTGGGGTTCCACAGGGATCTGCGCTAGGACCTCAATTGCTCACATTATATATTAATGATCTGGAAGGGGAGCTGAATGTATCATCTCCAAATTTGCAGATGATACAAAGTTGGGTGGGAGGGTGAGCTGTAAGAAGGATGCCAAGATGTTTCAGTATGATTTGGACAGGCTGAGTGTGTGGGTATATGCAGTATAATGTGGATAAATGTGAGATTATCCACTTTGTAGCAATAGGAAGGCACACTATTATTTGAATGGGTGTAAACAGAGAGGTGGATACTCAGTTGGGGCCTTGGTGTCCTCGTGCAATAGTTGCTGAAAGTAAACGCGCAGGAACAGCAGGCAGTAAAGACGGCAAATGGTATGTTGGCCTTCATAGCAAGAGGATTTGAGTATAGGAAGAGGGATGTTTTACTGCAATTGTATAGGGCGTTGGTGAAGCCACATCTGGAATATTGTGTGCAGTTTTAGTGTCCTTATCCGAGGAAAGGTGTTCTTGCTATAGAGGGAGTGCAGTGAAGGTTTACCTGGCTGATTCCTCAGATGGTAGTCATGATGTGGAGATGCCGGCGTTGGACTGGGGTAAGAACAGTAAGAAGTCTCACAACACCAGGTTAAAGTTCGACAGGTTTATTTGGTAGCAAATACCATAAGCTTTCGGAGCGTGCTGCTCCTTCGTCAGATGGAGTGGTTACCTGTTCTCCAACAGTGCACAGACACAGAAATCAAGTTACAGAATACTAATTAGAATGCAAATCTCTACAGCCAGCCAGGTCTTAAAAGGTACAGATAATGTGGTTGGAGGGAACATTAAACACAGGTTAAAGAGATGTGTATTGTCTCCAGACAGAACAGCTGGTGAGATTATGCAAGACCAGGGGCAAGCTGTGGGGGTTACTGATAATGTGACATAAATCCAACATCCCGGTTTAGGCCGTCCTCACGTGTGCGGAACTTGGCTATCAGTTTCTGCTCAGCGACTCTGCGCTGTCGTGTGTCGTGAAGGCCGCCTTGGAGAACGCTTACCTGAAGATCCAAGGCTGAATGCCCATGACTGCTGAAGTGCTCCCCCACAGGAAGAGAACAATCACCAGGCAAGACTGTTCTCTTCCTGTGGGGGAGCACTTCAGCAGTCACGGGCATTCAGCCTTGGATCTTCAGGTAAGCGGCCTTCACGACACACGACAGCGCAGAGTCGCTGAGCAGAAACTGATAGCCAAGTTCCGCACACATGAGGACGGCCTAAACCGGGATGTTGGATTTATGTCACATTATCAGTAACCCCCACAGCTTGCCCCTGGTCTTGCATAATCTCACCAGCTGTTCTGTCTGGAGACAATACACATCTCTTTAACCTGTGTTTAATGTTCCCTCCAACCACATTATCTGTACCTTTAAAGACCTGGCTGGCTGTAGAGATTTGCATTCTAATTAGTATTCTGTAACTTGATTTCTGTGTCTGTGCACTGTTGGAGAACAGATAACCACTCCATCTGACGAAGGAGCAGCACGCTCCGAAAGCTTATGGTATTTGCTACCAAATAAACCTGTTGGACTTTAACCTGGTGTTGTGAGACTTCTTACTGTGATTCCTCAGATGGCAGGACTGTCATGTGAGGAGAGACCAGGTCAGTTAGGATTACATTCATTGGAGTTTATAAGCGAGAGATGACATCTTATAGAAACTTATAAAATTCGAACATGGTTAGACAGGGTAGATTCAGAAAGAATGTTCCCGATGGTGGGGGAGTCCAGAACTAGGGGTCATATTTGAGGGTAAGGGGTAAATCTTTTAGGACTGAGGTGAGGGGAAATTTCTTCACCCAGAGAGTGGTGAATGTGTGGAATTCACTACCACACAGAATGTGGTTGAGGCCAAAACATTGTGATTTCAGGAAGAAATTAGATATAACTCTTGGGGCAAAAGGGATGAAGGGATCAATGGTGGTGGTTGGCAGGGGGGAGAAATCAGGATATTGAATTTGTTGATCAGCCATGATGAAAATGAATGGCAGAGCAGGTTTGAAGGGCCAAATTGCCTATTTCTGCTTCTATTTTCTACGTTTCCAAGTTTTTTACTATGTGATCCCCGACACCATGAGTTCATTTTGTGTAGTAACCTTTGATAGATCACCTTGCCAAATGTCTTCTGAAAATCTGCACAGCACATCCACAGGCTCCCCTTTATGAATGTTACTTGTTACATCTTCAACGAACCCTAATAAATTAGTCAAACATGTTTTGCTTTCACAAAGCCACGTTGATTCTGTCTGATTGCATTGAGATTTTCTAAATGTTCACTATAACCTCCTGAATAATAGATCCCATCATTTTCCCTCTGACAGATGTTAAGCTAACTAGCCTGCAGCTTCCTGCTTTCTGTCTCCCTCCTATCTTGAATAGACAATATTAAGCATTCTAGGGTACACCAAATAGATGAGAGCACATTATTTAAATGGAGAAGTTGCGGTATCCAGGGGTACAGACGGATCTGGGTGTCCTAGTACATGAAACTCAAGATGTTAATGTGCAGGAATAGCAAGTAATTAGGAAGGGAAATGGAATGCTGTTGTTTATTACAAGAGAAATGAAATGTAGAAGTAGAGATGCTTTGCTACAATTGTATAGGGTACTGGTGAGACCACGTCTGGAGTACGGTGTATAGTTTTGGACTCCTTATTTAAGAAATGACATAATTGTATTGGAAGCAGTTCAGAGAAGATTCATTGAACTGATCCCCAAGATGAGGGGGTCATCCTATGAGGAAAGATTAGACATATTGGACCTATACACATTGGACTTTAGAGGAGGAGAGGTGATCTTATTGAAACATACAAGATCCTGAGGGGAATAGACAGGACAGATGCTAAAAGGATGTTTCCCTTTATGGGAAAGACTAGAAAGGGAACACAGTTAAAATAAGGAGTCTCCCATTTAAGACAGAGATAAGGAGAAATTTTCTCTCAGAGGCTCCTAAGTCTGTGCAACACTCTTCCCCAGAGAGTGATGGAGGCTGGGTCATTGAATATTTTAAAGGTTGAGTTAGATAGATTCTAAATGTATAGGAAGGGGAAGGAAAGTGGAGTTGAGGCCACAATGAGGTCAGCCATAATCTTAATGAATGGCAGAGCAGGCTCGAGGGGTCGAATGGCCTAACCCTGCTTTTAGTCCTATGCTCATATGTGAAGAATCAATGGTCATTTTAAAAAATTACAAAGGGTTTGGAGTGGAGTTGGATGAATACCAAGAGAATACTACTTCAACTGAGGAATCAATGGCAAAAGGTCAAATTAAATTTGTCATTAAGAATCAGGAAAGGGATGCCGAATAATTGAGTAGTTTCAGCGATTTGATCACTAGGGAAATAATTAAGCATTTTAAAGGGTTGAAGGCCATTGAAACAAAAATATATCAAGATTATCTCCACTTGGAGCTATTGGTTTTAAAGTAAATTTGCTTCTTGGCCACTTCTAATTTCCATAGCAGTAATTGAATTACTACAGATATGGCAGGCATTACTAAAAGCTTAGCAATCAATCTGCTATACCCAGCAAGTCAATTCTGGAAAATAGCTTGTACAGTTCCTTTCCCATATTGCTATTGTTAAAAATATAGACAGCAAGTGTCAGCAGGCTATTTGACCAGCGTAACCACAATCCAGGTCCAGACAGCCACACGTACTGAAAGGGCTGCCTGACATTGATCCAAGTCAAAAACTCTGGGCAATTTCTTTCCTTACACAAGGCCCTGTGATCAAGTCATCTAGCTCAGTGTGGAGTGGGTATTAAAATAAGGAGCTTTTCGATACGTATGATCCTGCTCCTTAATCAGCTTAACCAACAGAAGGAAATTACTACTTAATACTGCCACGAGATTTTAAAAAGACACATGTTTATCCTTTGTCCAAAAATACCCCCTGATCTCAGTGAAAGTTAAGATTTTTGTCCCTCCGCACAGCAAGTACCATTTCACAAAAATCTTGTTCCACTATACACTAAAAATAGTACATGTGGTCATTGCAACCATTATGTTAAGTAAAGGTTCTTTTTCCGTGTACAATAAAAAGCTTATGTGGAGAAAATAGTTTCCAATCTGAGAGAAATTAAGACACCGTTTAAACTTTCAGCAAGAGCAAACTGGGAACTTCACAAAGAAAGAGAACCTCAGTTCGGTTTTGCAAAATAAATTCAATATAAATAAAATTAGTTTAAAATAGATTAACTACAATATCAAAACAAAATTCCATAATGGTTACGGTAGTCCAGTAGTTACTGTGCGGTCTGGAAATCCTGGGATTGAGTTCAATTCCAATCACAAGCCAGTTGCAAAATTGAACTTACATGGTCATTTGTGGGCTAGTAGTTATAAAAAAAATTCAAGTCATCAGAGTGCTGTAGAAACCCAACTGGTTTATTCAGGTCCTTTGGGGAATCAACATGCCAATCCTTCTCAATTTGGTTTACTTTTCCATAAAGATTCAATTGATTTGCCTCAGATTTGCCTCTAAGAATGGACAATAAGTAATGACTTGCTAATGTTGTCCACATCCCAAAATAGAAAACAAAATAAAAATTCACTTTTGCTTGCAGCTTACCAGCTGAAAACCAGAGTATTAGACATACAAGAAAAGTACAGCTTGTTTAAAACTGCTATATGATGGAACCAGTAAGTGACAAAAGAGGGAAGTTCTAGAAAAATCCCTCTCATTTTCCCTACTGATAATGCTACAGTTCTAGGAAAGAAGAAGAAATGGGGAAGAGCAATTGAATGATCAAAGATTAAATATAACCTCACACTAAACAGGAGTTTTACAAAAGTGCTGTAATCTTCAATGTTTGGATTTAGAGGGCGGTTCATCAAAAAAAAGTCAGTGTGGGGTGTTTTAACAGTCAGGCAGGGACTTGA
Organism: Mustelus asterias; assembly: GCF_964213995.1. Taxonomy (NCBI): domain Eukaryota; kingdom Metazoa; phylum Chordata; class Chondrichthyes; order Carcharhiniformes; family Triakidae; genus Mustelus; species Mustelus asterias. The sequence goes on along the minus strand of NC_135805.1, from coordinate 106,176,989 downwards.
GCCAATCCCCCCTGATACATTACTGAGGGCTGATCTTACATTCTACCAGCTAACAGGATTGAGAGATGTTTCCAAAGCTTCAAACATAAACTAAACAAATTGTGAAGCCTCTATGTCTGACTAACTGTTCCTTTCTGAATTTGAATGATCATTTAATCAAAGTTCAGGATGCCCCACGAGCACCTAGAATTTTCTTTCGAGGTTAGCTGACTCAGCATATTTGAGTTTTTTAGTCATTAGCAAGCAGTTGGAAAATATCCTTCAAAACAGATCATTTTTAAATCTCAGATGAGCCATGCCCAAATTAGTTCAAAATTCTCTGAAGAGAGAGACTGATAACCCTGAAAGAGAAGTACTATGTATTAAAGATTAGTTTTATTACTTGGCCAATGCAGTCAGATTAAAGATTTATTGTAAATATAGAATTATTTTATCACTGTTAAATTAGTCATTTGCTCATTTTTTAAATGACTTTAAACAAGGTTTGCTCAGGTGCTCTGCTGCATTCAAAGATTTAAGTGGGATTAAAAGAACCCAATATCTTTAAAAAAAATATCAAACATTTTTTGCAGTTCATTTACTAGGTCTTGGCACTAACAGTTTACTCAGATATTAAGACAACGATAGACACTGCTATGGTTTCAGGAGTTGCAACTCACCCGTAAGACTGATTTAAGATATGACAACATATAATGATTGAAGGATTCAAAAGATGCAAAAATTTAACAAAGTGCAACTAAACCTTTTCTAGTCAAAATGCTCTTGTTCAATAAAATTATTCCAAGACCACATAAAACATGAATACACGTAATACAGAATCGCTGGGTAATAACAGTTACAACTTACATGTCCATCACAAAATCCAACTGTGCAGGGTTTCCCTTTGCGCAGGTACAAAAATTGTTTGTTTTTATCTACATATGGACTGCAAATTCCACCATCTCTGCAGCAAACTTTACAGGAATCGTCTGTCTCTAAATATAATAAAATCATAAAAAATATTGTAATATGCATCGATTGAATAGGTGTATAGTAGTACCATAAATAGCCAAATGAGAACGTAATCAATGCAGAAGATGTACAAATGAAAATAAAATCAGGTTATTCAGAAGACATTCTAAACATTAACTCAAGAATGCAACTCTCTCTCCTAACCTTCTCTTATGAACCCCCTGCCCTTCCTCTTTTGGCAGCAACTGAGTTAACATTCAGTTCCATGAGCAGCACCAACACTCCATTACTTTGCCATTCTCAGGGAGGTAGGACATTTAAAAAATAGGTTATCAACTGCCAACAATTCTGCCTCCATTGGAATTCTCTCAACCTGATGTTTCCAATACATTACAGCCCTCAATTCTCCCTTCTTCACAAATATATCCAGTTATCTGTTGAACCCATTTATACTGTTTTCTTCCAAAGTTTTTTCTGGTTATATATTCCATATATCTATGACTTGTGTCTGTTACGTTACTGCCTAAATTTGCTATTTATACCTATTATTTATTATAGTATTAAGATGTGAACTATTTATTTTGTTCAGCTTAAATCCATTGGATCCCGATAACTTAGAACATTTTTACTGGAATACATGATAGCAAGACCCAATCCTGCTCTCATCCAACTTCTGCACATATGCAACACAGCATAAACTTCTGAGGGACTAAATTGAACTATCTTAGCTGAGATATGCTTACTCAACACAAAAAAAAATCAAATTTGGAATATCTCTGAACTGCATGGATCAATGTATTTAAACATCAAAAAGTAATACAATAGTAATTACTAAAAGGATAGCAACAGGCTGAACATGGATCAATTAATTCATCCTGTCACCACTAACTGATGCACTGCCTGATTGTTCAGCTGAGAAATTTTTGTTAAATGACCAGACAAGACTGATCCAAAAAAATACAATGGGTGTCATGCTGTTATTACACACTAAACACAGAAAATTGGAAGAAGGTGGAAGTAGCAGCAATGCCAAAACAACTCATCACTTGCATATCACTCACTGACTTGGACATCAATTGCTATTCCTTCACTGTTGCTGGATCATTATCCCAGTATTCCCTGTCTAACACAATTGTGGAAACACAATAACGGCAGTGGTTCAAGGCAGCAGCAACTTCGAGTTAACGAAGGATGGGTAACGGAGGCAAACTTGACAATCCCATCCACATCCCAAGAACAAACAAAACAAATAATTTTCTCCTTCCTCTTCTGGTGCACAGGCCAATTTAAGAAAGTGTGCACCAAGGCAAGTATCTATGCAGAATATGCGCGAATGTCCACCATATTACTTTACAAATGTCCCAGACATCAACTGGGCAATTTCGCAAACATCAACTGGTAAATATAAAGAATTTCATTTGACATACAAATGTACTTGTCATGACTTTAAATCACTTTTATTGGAAACAGAAAAGATATCTAAACGTATTGCCGATTATTTGCTTAAAAACTCAAAAGGGTAAAGTAAAAGGGTAAAAGTAAAGAGTAAAGTAAAGTAAATGGGCGGCACGGTAGCACAGTGGTTAGCACAGCTGCTTCACAGCTCCAGGGACCTGGGTTCGATCCCCGGCTTGGGTCACTGTCTGTGTGGAGTTTGCACATTCTCCTCGTGTCTGCGTGGGTTTCCTCCGGGTGCTCCGGTTTCCTCCCACAGTCCAAAGATGTGCGGGTTAGGTTGATTGGCCATGCTAAAAATTGCCCCTTAGTGTCCTGAGGTGCGTAGGTTAGAGGGATTAGTGGGTAAAATATGTAGGGGCCTGGGTGGGATTGTGGTCGGTGCAGACTCGATGGGCCGAATGGCCTCTTTCTGTACTGTAGGGTTTCTATGAGGTTGCCCGATGTCCCAGAGTTAGAGGTTCATATTATCAATTCTATAAGCTGTGAGCTACAACGTTTGCTTTACATGGGGGTGGTATGTGCGCCCAGGGTGGAAATCACACACTCCCTCACAGGGGGAGAAACTAGCCACACGCTTCACACCTTCTATGGACCAGTTAGGCCAAAGGGCCAGTTTCCATGCTGTAAACCTCTGACTCTTATGAACAGGAAATAGAATAAACTAAATCTTAAAACAAATAGTAAATTTAATTCTTGACTTATGTACTATAACTAAACACATCTGTACAATGTGCAGGTGACAGTCTATGTATACCAGCAATTTTATTTAAACAAGTAATTAATAAATCAGAATCCCTACAAAACTTTTTACTCACCATTACAAGCACATGACTTGAGACCTTCCTCTGCCTCGCAGAAAGGAATGCATTCCCCATTTAAACATTTTCCCATGTCCACACAGATTGTATCATCTGCAGCATTATCAGGAGCAGGACAAAACTGGTCAGTCCCTATCAATAGAAGAGTTTGTTAAAGTTTGAAATCTAATCGTAGAGAATAAAATCCAGTCTTAAGGAAACTTGGAACAGGTTACTATAATTGCTGTAGCTGAGAACACCAATTCAGTCCTTAACAGCAATAATTCATCTCTTTTCTGTTCAATAACCTAAAATTGCTTTGAACATAGCCAGATTCTCTGAACATTAAATCTCAATTTTTGCATGGCAATCTAGTGGTTAGGACCAGAAAACAGATGGTAGTCCTTTCCGTTATTCTGCCAGGTTTGTCTCCTGACATGTTCAGTTGGTAGAACCAGCAATCATACAAGTGCCCAAATGGTGTGTGCGCTTCATTTTAACATTAATTTAGGGTATAGTCATCCTTCATTCATTTCCTCCCATCTAGGTCATTTCCAGGCTTCCAAAGAGCAATAAATAACATGGAGGTCACAGTAATATGACAAAAGTATTTTAACCATTTATTAACTATGTATTTTTCTTTCTGGCTGCAACATTTTCGTGAATCATTGCAAATTGCTAGCATTTCATTTTCCTTTGCACCAATGAGAATCCCATTAAATTGTATCTTTGGAAAAGGACCTAAAGGTTTGCCAGGCACATCTGCATCTGCAGAGGGAGGTGAGCATACCTTGCTTTGGGAGATGATTAATGCTGTTAGAGAGTTCTCAAAGTAAGCTGAAACGACAGCACAGTTATGTTAATAGCTGACTTACTGTAATATCAGATCACAGCAAGTCATTCAGTAGCGCTACATGAAATAGGTCAAGTTCGGGTAATCAAGAAGCAGAGTTGCATGATCAACCACGTTGCAGTTCAGAGGTCAGTGGTTTTCACGGGGTCTTCAGTGCTATAAGGATCAAGCAGCACATTACAGTCACTGGATGTGTCAACAAACAGCTGGGGTCTAAACCTTGGCAAAAGTGCCATATGGCATGCTGCGATGCTGGCCTATGGAGATGATGCCATGAAATAGCATAGAGGCCAATATTCATTGCAAGCACGAAATCCAATTCAGGATTTCTCAGTCCTTGCCTGCCTGCACATTCACACTGCATCTTGAATCTTCCTTTAACTTTGTTTCTGTCATTCAATTGCAAATGGGTTGAGATGGCTTATGAAGCTCTCAGAAATCTTTCATAATTGTTGTCATCTTATTGGGACAATCTCTTTAAATTCCACTTACACACAGGTTTCTGCTACCACTTACCCGTACAAGTGGATTCTCCTTTGCACGTTGCATTGATTGCTTCCTGGCACTTCTTTCCAGCTTTTTCAAATTGACAATCCTTGCAGCATGGACTGTTCTTATCACTTTGGAAACAATTATTAAAAGCAATTACCTCCAAACAATCCTAACTGCTTAGAAACTCCAAAAATGACCAAACTGAAAGATAATCCTTCCTAAAACACAAAAAATTAGTTAAACTGGAGAATTTTTTGTATTGTGTAAATTTTATAATGCAGATTTCTAATTTCATGCTATTGACACGTTTGTGCCTTCTTTTAGTTTAAAATGGTTTGATTGCTCAGAACTATCCTGAGGATACCTAATTCTATCCACAACATCTAGAATTCAAAATCTTCCAAGGATTGACACTAGGAACATATACATCTTTATTTCTATAATGAACGTTCAAGTACTTAAGAGTTGAATTGCACGCTTCTTTTCAATATGTTTAGAAAGGGATATGCCCAAGAATTTGGTTTATGAAGGCGCAGGTTAACTCAAACATGCAGACCAATGGATTCGGGTTCAATTTCCAGTCAAAGAATTAAGTATTATCTGTACTTCCAAAATATTGTAAATCAAGCAATGATTAATTTAAAAGAAGAATTAAATTCACGTTAATTAATTAGAGTAGTGCTTCAAAATAGAATGATTAAATGGTCTTTAATTCATTACCTGCAATTTTTGTTTTTTTTGAGTTGACATTGTTGAGTGCAACATTTGTCCTCAGTTAAATGTAAAAGTCCAGGATCACATTGCTCTCCTTCATCCACACGTGAATTCCCACATACTTTATTGCTCCTTTCCTTAAAACACTTGGATGCTTTACTAATTAGTGTCCGATAAATTGATCGTTTGCTGCAGTTGGAGAACAGCTGGAGAATTAAATACTTTCCATGAGTTGCAATTTGGAAATCCATTAAACATTTTAAAACATTAATAATGGCAACAGTATTTATTTCAATGATGGCCATTTTAAGCTAACACAACATTCCGGTCACATGCATTTTTGTGAGAAAGGGGTAAATATGCAGGATTCAGAGGGGAAAGATATCCAATACATTTAGCAATGGATCAGGAGATTGGTGGATGGCCCACCAAATCTCTGCAAGTGAGAACTTAATTTCATCTAGCTAAATACTTAGTCAAGCACTGCATTTGCTATAGAGCAGGATTAAACATAACCATGTCATTTTTATTTCTGTCCCATACTACTGAGAGATAAATGAAACTAAATTACTGGATAATTGGGCGGCACGGTGGCACAGTGGTTAGCACTGCTGCTTCACAGCTCCAGGGACCTGGGTTCGATTCCCGGCTTGGGTCACTGTCTGTGTGGAGTTTGCACATTCTCCTTGTGTCTGTGTAGGTTTCCTCCGGGTGCTCCGGTTTCCTCCCACAGTCCAAAGATGTGCGGGTTAGGTTGATTGGCCATGCTAAAATTGCCCTTAGTGTCCTGGGATGCGTAGGTTAGAGGGATTAGCGGGTAAATATGTAGGGATATGGGGGTAGGGCCTGGGTGGGATTGTGGTCGGTGCAGACTTGATGGGCCGAATGGCCTCTTTCTGTGCTGTGGGGTTTCTATGATTCTTTCTATGATAAGCAATTGCTCTTTTCAAGCTTCTCTATATAACAAGAACACTAAAGCAAATCTACCTCCAATTCTTATACTTCATACTGACAAATTTAAGGTTTAAACGCCAGTAAAGCCCTTGTTAAACCACTAATGTATGTTAACGTTTAAAGTTTTTATTTATTAGTCACAAGTAAGGCTTACATTAACATTGCAATGAAGTTACTGTGAAATTCCCCGAGTCGCCACATTCTGGTGCCTGTTCGGGTCAATGCACCTAACTAGCACATCTTTCAGAATGTGGGGGGAAACCGGAGCACTCGGAGGAAACCCATGAAGACATGGGGAGAACATGCAAACTCCACATAGACAGTGACCCAAGCCAGGAATTGAACCCGGGTCCCTGGTGCAGTGCAAACTACTGTGCCACCATGCCATCAAGTAGAGACATTCTAATCAAATATCATATTCAATAGAAGAAAATGTTGCAATATCACTGATGCTTATGGTGCAACATATCGATGCTTGAGAATCCCAGATACTACATCAACACAGTATATTCACATTGAATAGAATTTATAGACAAGAAAGTTTTGACATATAGAGGAGAGGGGAGAGTTTGAGGGTCAAAACTATACCATATGAATGAACAAAACGCCGACTTGAACTCAATCTCTACATATTTACTACATTATAATAAAATTTATGCTTTGTTTACACTGATATCTGATGTATTCACTACAAATATTAGCACAAATGATTTAAGGGATCTACTTCTTAAACTTGGCAGGGTTTAATTTTTTGTCAATGCACAACTTTTATTTTGGGTCAGGAGAGATAAGAGTTGAACCCTTTGCGATATAGTTCCACAAGCAGCTCCAAGTACTTCACTGAAAAAGTCAGTCGTCATGCATGCATTGAGGTGGTGAGAATGAACAGGTTATTTTCGATTGGTGACCTTCACAGCCAAGCGAAATGTGTTCTTAGCTATATGTATACATGTAGCAGGAAGATAGGCCAGATATGGATGGGACCATCATATCTATCATGACTTCACATATTACTGGACAATGCTTTTACCCACTAAAAAAATTTATATTCTTTTTCAGAAATTTTATATTACTTCCATGGCCATTTTCTCAATAAATCATTGCCTCTACCTTCTTGAAATGTTGGTTCCTAGCTGGGCTTTAGCTTTATTGGTGTCATAGAATCCCTACAAGGTAGAAGAGGCCAATCGGCCCAGTGAGTCTGCACCAACTCTCCAACAGAGCATCTTACCCAGATCCTAACCCCCACCCTATCACCGTAACGCCACACATTTCCCGTGGCGAATCCATCTAACCCACACATCTTGGAACACTAAGGGGCAATTTAACATGGTTCACCCTACATCTTTGGGGTGTGGGAGGAAATCGGAGCACCCAGACAAAACCCACGCAGACACACAGAATGTGCAAACTCCACACAGACGTGAGTCAATGATTCACATATGAATCAGTGAAACAGTGAATCAGCAGCTGATTAAACCCTGACCAATATCATAGCTAAGCCTGTGCTTGTCCTCTGTCAAATATTGACATGCTCACATTTTGAGCAGTTGACAGAGAGCAAACAAAAGCAGAAACCCAAGCCAATTTGCCCCTTTAGAAGTGCTGAGCATTCCCTATTCAGGCATTTGAGCTCAAAATTTCTCTGTTCACATTTAGTGGACCCAGGTACCAAGTAAATTTCCCTGTTTTTATCTCCGCAACAAATGCATGATTCTTTTAATGGTATTTTATTCAAGAAACACACCTGCAGCCAAAAGGTGTGTTGCATTGAAATATTCACCCTGCAAATCAGCTTTAGGATTGCGGTTGTGTTTTTCTGAATAAAATATTAAAAAACATAACTGCAGAAAAAGTTTCCCATCATTGAATTTTTCCATTTCCCACAGCAACCAACTTCGTGACCTCCCAATTTAATGTCAAGGTCTGCTGACAAACAGTGAGCTTTGAGCTAGGAAGCCACATCAACAAGGAGCCGGCAACAAGGTTGCTTAAACTAATTTCAGAAGGTGCTTTTACAGTGACTGACGATAAGAAATGTTAATACCACCACTCTGAACTGGATTCAAATTCAGCACCCAGAGGTAAAATAATAAATATGCCAACCTACTTCCATATTTAAAACAGTTCTTTTATTCAACAAGGTTTACAATTTGAGTGCACTGATGTATATTTAAAAAAGGTTGGACAGCATACAGCATTAAAAGGCAGTTGGCGAGCCAATCAAACCTTACCTGGCTTATGGTAATGCATTCCTTCATAAGTAGTGGGTTGACAATATAAATACTCTTGTAAAAGCTCAGTTCTACTGTACCTTGTTATTATCCTGGTCACCACTCACTGCTATGGGATACATGACGTATTTCCCACCACCATCCTCAGTTGGGGCACATTCGCTGGTATCTGGATCATGCTCTGCTCCAAAGTTATGGCCTAATTCATGAGTAGTGACAAGATCTGCTTCCTGTTTCGTAATTTAAGAAAACTCTTTACATAAACAGGCATTTGTGACTTCAAAATTCAAGAAAGACAATCGGTCATCATGTCATTTTTAAAGAGACGAAGAGCCAAAAGAAAGGCAAACTCAACATGTGAATTTTCCTGCCCCATTTCTAAAAAGTAGAACATGTCCCAAACCAATTCAGACAGGTTTAAAATCAAGCATTTATTTTCTCTCTATTTCTAAAAATATGTTAAAGCATAAAGAAAGACACTGAACCAGATACGTGTTTTCATTCCGAACATTGTGGTGTCTGTTTTCATGCAAAGGGCAAAAAGTTAAAGGGAAAAGATGCACAAATCCTAGAATGATACAAATGAACTGAAGTTGTTTCCTCCATTCCCTCCTCACTGCATGTCATTTCATAACTTTTGCATAGTCTGAAAATAGAATGAGACAAACTTTGAAATCCAGAGATTGTGTCCAAAAAGATAGCCACACGAGAGGAAAGGGGAAAAGCAAGAGCATGCAGAGCTAGATAGAAAGTATTTTTTTCCATGGGGTGTGGCCATTGGCAAGACCAACATTTGTTACCCATCTCTAAATGCCCTCAAGCGTGCCACCTTCTTGAACTTTTACACCCACAGTGATACAACTGAGTTACTTGCTGGGCCATTGCAGGAGGCAGTTAAGGGTCAACCACATGGCTGTGGGTCACATATAGGATAGACCAGGTAAGGATGGCAGAGTTCCTTTCCCAAAAATACATGAGTAAACCAGATGAGCTTTTATGACAACTGACAATAGTCACCATTACAGAGACTAGTTTTCAATTCCAGATTATTAAATTAATTAATCAAATTTAAACTCCACCAGCTGCCATGATTGGATTTGAAACCATGACCCCAGATCATTAGCCCGGGCTTCTGGATTACTAGCCTAGTGACATTACCACTGTGCCCCCATCTCCCAAATATACCTGTTACTTTTCATTGTGTGTTCATAGAACAATAGGTCACATTTAGAAAATCCAGCCCAATATATTTCAGTTTACTGCTGCTAAATATAAATGGTTTTAAGTTCATTGCAAAACTTTTATACAACCATGACCAAACTTTGGTTCAAATTCTAAGTCATCAACTAAGTTCCATTGGAAATTTTAGCATTCTCCAAAATTTTCAATGCCATGCCAGTATAAATTAGAACAGAATCAGGCTGTTTCCTTAAATGGGGAATGAAATCAGGAGCATGCAACAGAAGGAAAAGAAATGAAAACAGGAAAGAAATGGTGATTGCATCCAGTTGGATTTTGTTCACTGTCCTATCCCTTCCTTTCTTAGTCAAATTCAATACCAGCAACCTAACAAAATGCCATTCCTAACGCAGGATGACATTTCAGTGCTCAGAATGATTGTGGATGGTGAGGCAAGGGTTGGGACAGAGATGAAAGGGCAAAGGGAGACTAACTACAATGCAGTATTACCTATGAACTTGATATTTAGGAATTCAGGTCCTGGTACACCAAAATAACTATATCACTGCTCAGTTTAAATAAACTTTGAAATTGGAAACTCTCAGTTTAAACATAGTTATATTACTTTTGAACTAGCAGCTAGCAAAACTAAAATAAATTACAAAACAGTAATATAGTGTACCAGCAATAGGACCAGGTTAGCATACTAACGGAACAAGGAACGAGTATCCTCAACAAATTTTAACAAAATTATTGCTCGACTACATCAAAACTGAGGAAAAAAATTAAGACAAATTGAAGCCTAATGTATAATTTACCTTAGTGAGGATTGTTTTCCCATAGTTCTTAGTGCTGGTTAATCCAGTATTTAGGTAAACTGACTTCTGCATGGTTGGGTGATCGTAGGCTGGTAAAAAAACATTCCTAGATGATACAGCTATTGATACGATTTTCACAAAAGATGACGACAAAAGATTCTCATTGTTCTAGTCTCAGTAGGGTTACAAGGGTCTTTGTTTTCACATCTCACACTTTTATTTACTGCTCGGAGAAACCTTGCCCAAGCGCGCGCGCACACAGGAAATTGTCAACACACTTCACACAATTTCTCATCTATTAAAATTAGATGATACATCACAGGAAGCATGTCCATGAACTCCCAGTATGTGCAACTAGTGATGTGACTCACTGCCTGTCGCACGTGTAAAATTAGTCCTCTGTATCCTATCTTTATGCTAACTTGACTTCAACAATTTTGTTCCAATGTAATCAACTTTTTAAAAAATGCATTTCATCCACTTATTTCTTCACCCCTGAAGCAAATTTTAAAAATTAAAATTTCATTTACATTTGGACTTACGTGTAGGGCAAATGCCACCTAATGCACGTGATTTCGGAGATCCAACATAAGCAAGTCCAAGTGTTCCATGTTCAAAATCTTGGTATGTAAACAAATGTGCAAGGCAAACTTTAGATGCACTTTTGGCTATATCAGCGCTGAATTGCTGGACAGTGAAAGAAAATGAGATTCTTCAGAGAAATAGATATTCGAAAACTAATAGAAAATAAAAACTTACTTTTCAGTCAATTAACTCAAGACACATGCAAGCATTAGGAATTTGATATTTCTTCTGTAACTTTTGTATAGTAGGATTATCAAATGTTTCCTGAAAAATGTTCTATTCAGCTGGTCTTCCATCCTACAGAATGGATGGGCATTTGACATATCTTTAAGTCACCTTTACCAAGGTGCACTGCCAATTATCCAGGCTACAACAATTTTGTTCCTGCTCACTCCGAGATAGCACAACTGGACTTCAACACAGCTCAGATTTGAAATTGTGGCTCTATTGTAATTTGTTTTGCACTGATTTTTATCAGTCCTTTAACATGAACATAAGAATTAAGAGTAGGCCCTGTGAGCCTGCTCCACCATTCAATAAGATTAAGGCTGATCAGATTGTAATCTCCTGCCTATTTCCAATAACGTTTCACCCCCTTGTTTATCAAGAATCTCTCTAACCTGGACTTAAAAATATTCCAAGGCAGCTTCAGCTGCCTTCTGAGGAAGGGAGTTCCAAAGACTCGCTAGCCTCAAAGGAAATGAATTCTCCTCACCTCGGTCTTAAATGGGTGACTATATTTATAAACAGTGCATACTTAGCTTCCAAAAAAATACATATCGCATTTTAACAGTTAAAGTCTTCTGATTTGTTTCTACTAGAATTTAAGAAACCTTCAAATATGTTAGGATATAGAGATCAACTGTTACAATTCAGAATTGCAGTGGACAGCCTGTGGGCCACATGCGACTCATCGGGGTTCTAAATTTGGCCTACGAGGCATTTTGTCAGTGAGCGAGCACACGCATGTGAAGCAGCGAGCGGACAACCTGCAGGCCACGTGACTCATCAGGGTTCTAAATTTGGCCCACGAGGCATTTTGGCAGCGAGCGCGGAGCAGCGGAGATAAAAGAAAGTGAGAAAGAGCAAGACTGAGTGGAGCCAGGAGGGTAAAAGTGTGCAACATTTAGAGCAGAGCCAGAAGGATAAAAGAAAACAAGAAATAGAATGGCGCCAAGATGATAAAAGGGCGTGGAAAAGAGCAAAACCAAGAGTGGATCCAAGTGAGAAAAGGACACGGGAAAGAGCGAGATAGAGCAGAGCAATTGATTGGTTTTCCTCATTTATCTTTAAATACTTCTGCAGTTTATTGGCAACTATAAGGCTTTCTTCGTTATAAAGTTTTTAAAAACAGCAATAGTAAAGCTTATGGGGAGCAGTAGGGTCCATTAGTTAAAATAAAGGTGAATAAATAAAAATAAAACAAACATCTAAAGCACATACCTATGTAATTAAGAAATGTATAACTTTTAGATGTAGCTGGTATTAGCTTTGATAAGTAAATTGCAATATGCGGAAGGTAAGCGTAAATATTTCTTTTGTTTGCCCATTTGAAGTTGATGACAGTTCTATTTATATATGAATGGTTTAATATTTTCTGTAAATTATGAAATATTTGGTGTGTATTAAATGTATTTAATCTTATTCATGGGGTCACGGTTAGTACACATGCTCAATTTCAACCTTGCAGCACTGAGTTGAAGGAGGGTCACCCATGCGGCCCACTCACTGGCATAGGTTTCCCCATCACTGATTAGAAGTAGCAGTTCATTCAGACTTGTATAATAGTTTCAGTCAGTATCGAAAATAGCTCCTTAAATGTATTTAATTAAAATATTTTCTCTTCAGCTCTTCCTTACCTCTAGCAGAGGTTTCACATCCCAAGCATCTTTGTTATCTGGATAGCTGCCAGCCATATTATAATGTTTCTGCCCTGTGGTCACCTTTGTTGGTTCTTTGTTGACGATAATCTGTAATGTTTAAAAAATATATATTAACCACTTGTATTTAAAATAGCAACTTTAATGCAGAAGGATGCCCAAGCCAAAGAAAGGAATCTAGGAGGCCTTACCAAAAGGTTAATCAACGGTGGGTTGGAAGGATGACGGGAAAGGAGGAAGCGAGGGAGGAGACAATGCAGAGAAATTTAGATTGGAAATTTCAAAGTGTGGAACTGAGGGCGGCGAAGGCATAGCCACTAATTGTGGGTTATGGAGAGAGGGGTGGAGAGATGCACAGTAGGCTACAATCAGAAAAATGAAGTTATAGGTCTAGAAAAGGTTAGAGATAGGGAGAAACAAGGCAGTGAAGTTTAAACACGAGTGAACATTTAAAATTTGAAGGATTAAGGAACCAACAGTTCATGTATGTCAGCGCAGAAAAAGCCAAAGGGTGAACAAATCTGAATAGGGGATATAGAACAAAAGACAAATTTAACATTCACCTGCAACACATTCCAAAACAGAATTAAACTAGGAGGATTTGAGAGGCAGAGAGAGAGGAAGAGGAGTTGGATGCATGACCAACACCCAAAGCCAATATCCAAAGTAATTCCAGGTCTGACATCAATATCACCCTGGGGAAGGAGGAGCTGCTCCTTCAATTGAAATAGATCATGGATTAGAATAGTAAAGGAATGAGCAACACAAGCCTGTGCAGAACAGTCTGCTGCTCTTCAGCTATCGACAGCAAATCCCGAGAACCTCATGCAGTGATAAGAGGTCATTAAAATATATATCAATTTTCAAGACTTCCTGTGCTCCACTCAAGGCATCATCAGACCAGGAGTCAGATTATAAAGCACGAAATGAGATTAAAGGCATGTGCATCCATCTTGAAGCTGTTTTCTGATTCTGCTGGTGGGTGCGGAGTTGGGGATGAAAGGGTTGTTAACTAAAAAAGACAAAGGAAGGGCACTGCCTGATTTTATGACACAGCCTCAGAGTTCGTGCAGAATAAGATGCTCTGATTAAAGGCGAGGGTCACCCTGCAACAGAGAGTTCAAAGTTCTCTCAATTCGGGAATGACCATTTAAGAAGAGAGAGAGGGGAAATTCTCGGCCTGTTAGCCTAACATCTGCTGTGCAGTGTATAATTGAGAGGGTGACTGACCACCTTGACAATTTCCCCTGATCAGAAAGGGTCAGCATGAATTTGTAAAGGATAGGTCATGCCTGATGAACTGGATTTAATTTTTGAAGGACAGCTAAAATAGCGGACAGAGAAATGTCTTTGGATGCCATTAATATGGATTTCCAGAAAGCACCTGATAAAGTCCTTCATAAGAGACTGCTAGTTCAAGTTGTAACTCATGGAAATGGTAGCAAACTATTGGCCTGTTAGGAAAGTGGCCAAGCAGATAGAGAGCAGATAATGGGTAGCTACTCTGGAAGAAAGTGACTAGTGGTGTTGGGGCCTCAACTATTCATCATATTTATTAACTTAAATCATGGAATGGAAGGACATATATCCAAATATGCCAATGATGAAGATAGGTTGCATTGTAGACAGTATAAATGGAAGCATAAAATCACAAAGATTAGATTAAGTGAATGGGCAGAACTGGAAAATGGATGACAATGTAGGAGGTGGAAGATGATGTTTTGGGAAGGAGAAGATACAAGGTCTCAAACGCAGCTCAGATTTTAATAGGTCTTACAGAAAACCTGGTTCAGCCTCAGGCAGAGATCCATATGTGGAATAGTCAGTTTATGGGCAGGTGCTGAAAGTGGTCTTTCCAATGAGGAACTAGACTTAATGAACCTCCTGTATCACAAACATGCAAGCACCAAGTCTCTCAGATGTTTCCAGGACATGATCATGAACTCTGTGCATTGAAAGCCCTGTAAGCCTCATTACCAGAGAACGGTTAAAACGTTGTCAGGAACAGAGTTGGAAGGGTTGCTAGGCTGCGGAGTGGATGTAATAGAGTAGGGAGCTGCAATTCTATGAAAGGATTTAAAAACAAATGATATGCCTCATGGCATCTCACAATCAATGAAGCATTTTTAAAGTTCAGTCACTGTTGTGATGTAGGAAAACAGGACACCGTGCACAGCAAGTCCTATAAACAGCAATTACATAAATCACCAGATGTGTTTTAGCGCTTTAGTTTGAGGGAAAAATGTTGGCCAGAACATCAAAAGATGATGTCCATTGCTCTTCTTCAAATAGTGTCATGGGATTGTTTATGCATACACAGGGCCTCAGTTTAACATTCACTTGAAAGGTCACTTTAATATTCCTGTAGCAGGGCTTGAATCGGCAAACTTTCAACGGCGAATATTCCGCTGAATTGTCACCGAGCGAAGACTGATAGGGCTTTTAAATTGTGGAGCACATCCATATTGCTTGCATTTATAAAAATCCCATATAACTAACTCTAAACAAAATTGATCATGTCCATGTCAACTCCCTTCCCTCCTCACCCCACCTTCCTGACAATGGCTCCATGGCAATTAAAACAGAAAAGAATGAGCCTGTACTTGCGTAGCACCTTTTCTGTCTGTATGGGTATTTATTATTTATAAGACCCATATTTTGCCCATGGTGCAGAAAATTTTCAGCAGCTGCTAAAAATATTGAACCCTTTGCAGTCATCATTAGAGGTGGGAGCTGGTTAACTGACTCAATCCAGCCCAGCACCTGAACAAACACTTGGCAGCATGTGTATTGATTATACATGCCCAAGCTGCCATTAGACATTGGACTAGATGCACAGGATAATTAACTAAACCTGTCCCATATTCCACTAACTTGGGAAAAAGGTATCCAGTAGAACGCAACACCAGGGTAAATTAGCATTTTGGAGAGAACTTACCTGAAATGGTACAGTGATGCAAAGACTTGAATTAGTCAAATTCAAAAACATTTTTGCATTGCTTTTAGGTTTTACATCCCATCTAACACAAACCCACCTAATTTTGGGGATTAAAAATCCACCCTACCCCACACAAACCTCGACCCTCCCCGGTGTCACAGATCCACGCTTGTGCCTTCACACTGTCAAATCCCTCCTTTCCTGTTCTGGTCCCTCCCTCCACACCAAAATGGCTCTTACCCAAGTCATAAATGGCATTCTCTGTGCCTGCAATGCATTATTCCTGTTAATTCACTTTAAACTGAAGCACCTTCACACATTGACCTGCTGTCCTCAATTACAAAAGAAACACACTGCAGATTCTGGAAATTGAAATAAAAATAAAATTACTTGGCAAATCTGGCAGCATCTATGGAAAGAGAAACAGAGTTTATATTTCAGGTCGATGAACTGAGTTCTGATAAATGATGAATGATCCGAAAAATCAATTCTGTTTCTGTCTCCACAGATGTTGTGATGGAGCAGAGAAGCTACGACATCTCCTCCGGAGCCTTCAACATGTCATTGATGAAGACGAACATCTCGCCAAGGCCATCCCCACACCCCCACTTCTTGCCTTCAAACAACCGCACAACATCAAATAGACCATTGTCCGCAGCAAACTACCCAGCCTTCAGGAGAACAGTGACCACGACACCACACAACCCTGCCACAGCAACCTCTGCAAGATGTGCCGGATCATCGACACGGATGCCATCATCTCACGTGAGAACACCATCCACCAGGTACATACTCTTGCAACTCAGCCAACGTTGTCTACCTGATACGCTGCAGGAAAGGATGTCCCGAGGCATGGTACATTGGGGAGACCATGCAGACGCTACGACAACGGATGAATGAACACCGCTCGACAATCACCAGGCAAGAGTGTTCTCTTCCTGTTGGGGAACACTTCAGTGGTCACGGGCATTCGGCCTCTGATCTTCGGGTAAGCGTTCTCCAAGGCGGCCTTCACGACACACGACAACACAGAATCGCTGAGCAGAGACTGATAGCCAAGTTCCGCACACAAGGACAGCCTCAACCGGGATCTTGGGTTCACGTCACACTTGCCTGGGCTTGCAAAATCTCACTAACTGTCCTGGCTGGAGACAATACACATCTCTTTAACCTGTGCTTAACGCTCTCTCCATTCACATTGTCTGTACCTTTAAGACTTGATTACCTGTAAAGACTCGCATTCCAACCATTATTCTGTAAATTGAGTTTGTGTCTTTATATGCCCTGTTTGTGAACAGAACTCCCACTCACCTGACAAAGGGGCAGCGCTCCGAAAGCTAGTGGCTTTGCTACCAAATAAACCTGTTGGACTTTAACCTGGTGTTGTGAGACTTCTTACTGTGTTTACCCCAGTCCAACGCCGGCATCTCCGCATCATGTCCACAGATGTTGCCAGGTCTGCAGAGTATCTCAAGCATTTTCTGTTTTTATTTCACATTTCTTCCATTATCCATTTCACTGGGACTGCCTTTAGGGACCCTTGCGTACCA
Organism: Mustelus asterias; assembly: GCF_964213995.1. Classification (NCBI taxonomy): domain Eukaryota; kingdom Metazoa; phylum Chordata; class Chondrichthyes; order Carcharhiniformes; family Triakidae; genus Mustelus; species Mustelus asterias. Next base: position 106,159,586 of record NC_135805.1, on the reverse strand, counting down.
ATCCAAAATCTAAATGTGTTCCTCCACAGATGCTGCCAACCTGAGCATTTCAAGCATTTTCTATTGAACTGAACACACAATTTCCCTTCCTAGCCCCCATGTTAGCTAATATTGATTCTCTCCCCTCAGGTACTGTCCCCTCCCCAATCAAATCTGCTGTTATCACCCATCTCCTCAAAAACAAAATCCTTGACCCCCTCTCTGCCTTTGCAAAACTACTATTTGACCTCCAACCTCCTTTTCTTCTTTGGAACATTTAAAAACCTGCGCTCACCTTTCCCAGAACTTCAATCAGGTCCCTATTACAGCAACAAATGGTGCTAATCAAAGCCACAAACTATATCCTATGTGACTGTGAACATGATAATCTATCCATCCTTATCCTTCTCCACCTGCCTGCAGCCTTTAATGTAACTGCCCATACCATACTCATCCAATGTATCTCTGTCATTCGTTCTATGGTGCTGCTGCCAGTTGATTCCTTTCCTATCTATATAATCATAGACAAAAAATCATCTGCAGTGGCTTTTTTTCCCTGCTCAGTTACCTCTCAAGTCCATCCAGGATCTATCCTCGGCCCCTCATTAAATCTACATGCTTCCCCTCGCTGGGTCAAAATCCTGGAACTCCCTCCCTAACAGCACTCTGGGTGTACCTTCATAACATGGACTGCAACAGTTCACGAAGACCGCTCACCACAACATTCTCAAGGGCAGTGAGGGATGGGCAACAGAAATGCTGCCTGGCCATGCCCCATGAACAAAAAAAAATCCAAAATCAGCAGCAGTTTTCCACACGTATGCTGGAAATATCCAGCTCTACCTCATCATCACCTCACTCAACTCCTTCACTAAATTGTCAGACTTTGTTTGACATCCAGTAATGGATAGGCAGAAATTTATTTCGATTAAATATTGTCACAGACAGATTTTTACTACCCAGGATCAGTGTGTTTTGTATATGAACTGTGTGCATTGTCTTACCCACGGAGTGATTACCCCAATTTAATTAACTGCAATAGTAAGATGTTATGAGAATTTTAAAATCAGGGCAGTTATTATCCCAAACTTGCCCCAGAAGTTTAAAAACAAAACATCTTGCTCATTTGCCATACACACTATTACTCACATAAAGACTTGATGCAAATGAAAAGAAAATACAATTACAAAGTTTAATTGTCTCAGTCGCTCTTTTGTAGCAGGCCTGTAGCTTAGTAAATTAATTGATGCTTTCAGTTGAAGTGAAGTTTTTGTAAGCAGAAGATTTTCAGTCAGTTGCGTAGTCTCTTGTAGTTGAATTTCCAGGTTAGTTCTCAGATGAACCTGAAGTTGGAACAGGATGGGGAGAGCCTTTTCCTCACTTTCAAGGTATTACTGTTTATTACCTTGACTGCATAGTTGACTTGTAGCTGCTTAGATGCCTGTCTAACGTATTTCTGTCCAGAACAGCTTTTTGCTGTTTTAAAAGCGAGCCACAAACATGGTTATCACACCAATCTAAACATGACAATTTAATTTCTGCAGACTTGTCTATGCACTCCAACATACTCCTTCCACACATCCTGTTCTTCTCTCCCACAAACTACAGCTTTCCCTAAACACTGCTGCTTGGATCTTATCCTGCACCAAGGCCAGATCCGTCATTACCCTTGCCTTTGCTGACCGACAGTGGCTCCTGCTCCGTCAACATTTCAAATGGAAATGTCTCTTTAAATCCCTCCTCGCCTCTTCTTCCATCTATAACTTCCCCCAGTCCTACAAACATTCTCCTAACTCTCTCACATTTTAACCATACATACATAAATATGACGAGAACAGTTGAGTTAATACTTTGCTTAGCAGAGACAAGAGTTGAAAAAATACTTCAGTGCAATTTGATTTACCTCTTCTATCTGCAATCCATATCCTTTCAAGCCACCATTGTTCCAAGTAGTATTTCGATAAATGTCATCTACTCTGTCAATCAATTCAATCTGCATTTAGAAAGGAGAGTTCAAACTGCTGAGTTAGAAAAACAATTTGTTCAAATTATAAGCATGACCATAAAACCTGAAGACATTTACAGAGTAATAGAATCACGTTTTGCAAGAACAATCTTTTTTCTTTCTACCTTACATTTGATGCTTAGATGAAGGAATATTGCATTGTCAAATTAAACCCAAGACTAACTACATGAAATAAAAGGCAACCTGATATACACCACTTTTCTCCTTTTGCCTCCCAGAGAAATATCTAGGGAATCAAAGGAATTGTGTTACTGAACGGGGAGGTGAAATAAGTTAATTCCCCAAGTTCATATTTGATTTTCCTGATTTTTCTAAATTTAAATACAGCAGTCTTGATTCAAAAATATGAAAATGAATAAAAGACTTAAAAACTTTAAGCCTGATCAAAACAGACCTTAAAATTATTAAATTCAGTTTAGTCTTACCTGCAAATGTTCCTTGTAGTTCACAGTAGACATTTTCAGAAACTTTGTATCAATTTAATAGCACATGGTCAGCATACGTTTGAAAAGGCAATTAATACCTCAGCATACTGACTATGTTAATGGACCAAGCAACCTAGAGGCCTGTGATCTGGAGGAATTAGGTCAAATCCCAACACTGTAGTTGGGGCATTTAAATTCCATTAAGTGAATAAAATCCTGGAATATAAAGCTAGTATCGGTTTCAATGAGCACCTAATCATCATAAAAGTTCCTCAGTGTCCTTTGGAAACACATACCAACCGACTCAAGAACAGCTTCTTCCCTGCTGCCATCAGACTTTTTAATGGATCTATCATATATTAAACAGATCCTTCTCTTCATCCTATCTGTAACTGTAACACTATATTCTGCATGCTCTCCTTTCCTTCTCCCCTCTGTGCTCTATGAATGGTATGTTTTGTCTGTATAGTGCGCAAGAAACAATACTTTTCACTGCATCCTAATACATCTGACAATAGTAAATCAAATCAAAAGAAAGGAAATGTGCCATTCTGGCTGCAAGTCCAGAGCCACGGCAAAATGGTTCACTCTTACATGTCATCAGAAATGCTTAGCAAGCTACTCAGCTGTATTCAAGATGGCAACTCATGATCAACTTCTCAGGGCAATTGGGGATGGACAATAAATATGAGTAGCAATGCCCAAATACTCGGAATTATTTTTTTAAATCTGTGTTCTTGCTCTGTTTAGAATTGCCTTTTGGAGAGTGAAGAACATTGCCCAATATTTCTCACCACCGCCAGCGACCAGATTGCTGGGAAAGCAAGCAAATCTTCTCAAGCTTCCACCAGTGTCAATGTAAAGAAAAACAATAGTGCTGAACTGGGTATTTTTACCCAAATATTCAATGACAGTCAACACCAATGCACTTCAATAATTAAACCAGCCCATTATCTGTGATGGGTGAAAAGATACAATAATGTTGAAGCAAGAACAGAGAAACATTTTCAAACCTATTGATCCTGGGATCTGCTTACCAAATAATTGATAGTGATGCTCTCTTCACCGCGCCCCATGTGTTTAAAAAAGCGATAATCTGCTACAACTAGCATTTTGCAAGTATTCTTCCCAGTATCTAGAGCATTTTGCCTTTTCTGCCGCTGGATGTATTCTATAAAAGTTAAAATTTTTGAATCAATCATTTAAGATTTATGTCTTAATTTTCTTAAGCAAAAACAAGATATTTATCAAACATCCGTGAGAACATATACACAAAAGGTAGTATAATACTTGAACTCTTAAATATAAGCTTTTACAGCAGGCACTTCACTTTAGTTCAGAAAAATAAACACAAACCATGAAACGCAATGGAATGAAAGACTGCTGGTTTTCGCATGGAATTCCTCAAGTGAAAAATGTCCAATGTGATGCGAATGACGAATAGCATATGTGTACCGAGCTGATCTGTCAAAATCTACTGTAGGCAGTCAAATTAAAGTCTGGCAGATTGTGTACATAACACAGTAATAGTGATATAATGCACGTTGTCTAACACAATAGAGAAAACCTAGAGTTGAGTCAGCTTCAGGAGACCTGAAGATTCAACCAAACAGCAAACCTTGGCCAGAAGCTCAAAGTTGGATTTTTATTTTTGTTGACACCAGTAGCTTTTTCTCCCCTCTAAATTGCTTCAAGGCTTTGGAGAGAAAAATAGAGGCAGATCTTTAAAAAAAAATGCATTACTTTAATTTTGCTCAAAATTGTATAGCTCATGAAAGAGAACATGAGCTAATACATATATAAAACCACTATAACAAAAATGGACAACACACAATGATCACTGCCACCTGGGCTGTTCCTTTAAAGAGGATTCAATAGCAGTAACTGCTATTGAAGGATGGGAAAAGAATAAGGAAGGACAAGGTGCAAAAGAAAAAAATGCATATCAGAAGCAACAAGAGAACTATACGGTTTATAGAAAGTGAGCATTGTTGGTTTATTGGCCTTCACCAATTGCCCTCGAGAAGGTAGTGGGTGAGCCATCTTCTTGAACTACAGACCATCTGGTGCAGGTACTCCCACACTGCTGTTCGAAAAGAAGTCCAGGATTTTGATCCGGGGCAGCAAAAGGGTAATGATATAATTCAAAGCCAGGATGGTATATGGTTGGAGGGAAATTTGCAGGAGAAGGCATTCCTATGCATAGGTTGTCCTTGTCCTTCTAGGTAATAAGAGGTTGCATTTGGAAAGTGCTGTGAAAGAAGCCTGTGCATCAGTGACAATGGAATCAACGTTTAAGGTGGTGAATGGGGTACCAATCAAGTGGGCTGTTTTGTCCTGCCTGGTCTCAAGCTGAGTGTTGCTGGGGCTTCATTCATTCAAGCAAATGGAAAATATTCCATCACACTCCTGACTTGTGCCTCATTAATGTTGGACAGAATTTGGAGGGTCAAGAGAGTTACTCGCTGCAGAATTCCCATTATCTGACTTGCTCTTGTAGCCACAGTATTTGTATGGTTGATCCAATTCAGTTTCTGGTCAATGGTAACCCTCCAGGATGCTGATAATGGGGGATTCAGCAAAGGTAATGCCATTGAATGTCAAGGAGATATGGTTAGATTCTCTTTTGTTGGAGGTTGTCATGGCCTGGCATTTGTGTGCCACAAACATTACTTGCCACTTATTTGTCCAAGCCTGAATGTTGTCCAGGTCTTGCTGCATATGGACAAAGTCTGCTTCAGTACCTGAGTCATTGCAAATTGTGCTGAACATCCCCACTTCTGACCTTAAGAAGAAGAAAAGGTCATCGATGAAACAGCTGAAGATGTTTAGGCATAGAACACTACCCTGAGGAACTCCTGCAGCAATGTCGTGGGATTGAGAGGACTGACTTACAACAACCGCAACCATCTTCCTTTGAGCTAGTTATGACACCTACCAAAGACTTTGCCCCGACTCCCATTAACTTAGGGTTCCTTGATGCCTGATGTCAAGAGCAGTCACTCTCACCATACCCCTCAAGTTCAGACCAAGGCTGTCAAGAGCTGAGAAGCCTTGGCAGAACCCAAACTGAGCATCAGTGAGAAAGTTATTGTTGTCTCAGTGCAGTTTGATAGCACTAAGGGCGACAGTTTCCATCACTTTGCAGATGATCAAGAGGAGACTGATGGGTGGTAGTTAGGCAGATTTGCCCTCCTTTTTCTGGATAGGACATACCTGACCAATTTTCCACATTGTCAAGTAGATGTCATAGAGTCATAGAGGTTTACAGCATGGAAACAGGCCCTTCGGCGCAACTTGTCCATGCCGCCCTTTTTTTTAAACCCCTAAACTAATCCCAATTGCCCGCATTTGGCCCATATCCCTCTATACCCATCGTACCCATGTAACTATCTAAATGCTTTTTAAAATATAAGATTGTACCCGCCTCTACTACTACCTCTGGCAGCTTGTTCCAGACACTCACCACCCTCTGAGAGAAAAAATTGCCCCTCTGGACATTTTTGTATCTCTCCCCTCTCACCTTAACCTATGCCCTCTAGTTTTAGACTCCCCTACCTTTGGGAAAAGATATTGACTATCTACCTGGTCTGTGCCCTTCATTATTTTATAGACCTCTATAAGGTCACCCCTCAGCCTCCTACGCTCCAGAGAAAAAATTCCCAATCTATTCAGCCTCTCCTTATAACTCAATCCATCAAGTCCCGGTAGCATCCTAGTAAATCTCTTCTGCACTCTTTCTAGTTTAATAATATCCTTTCTATAATAGGGTGAACAGAATTGCACACAGTATTCCAAGTGTGGCCTTACCAATGTCTTGTACAACTTCAACAAGACGTCCCAACTCCTGTATTCACTGTTCTGACCGATGAAACCAAGCATGCTGAATGCCTTCTTCACCACTCTGTCCACCTGTGACTCCACTTTCAAGGAGCTATGAACATGTACCCCTAGATCTCTTTGTTCTGTAACTCTCCCCAACGCCCTACCATTAACTGAGTAAGTCCTGCCCTGGTTCAATCTACCAAAATGCATTACCTCGCATTTGTCTAAATAAAACTCCATCTGCCATTCATCAGCCCACTGGCCCAATTGATCAAGATCCCGCCGCAATTGGAGATAACCTTCCTTACTGTCCACCATGCCAACAATCTTGGTGTCATCTGCAAACTTACTAACCATGCCCCCCTATATTCTCATCCAAATCATTAATATAAATGACAAATAACAGTGGGTCCAGCACTGATCCCTGAGGCACACCACTGGTCACAGGCCTCCAGTTTGAAAAACAACTCTCTACAATCACCCTCCGGCTTCTGTCAAGAAGTGAATTTTGTATCCATTTAGATACCTCACCCTGGATCCCGTCAGTGTTGTAGCTGCACTGGAACAGCTTGGCAAGAGGCACGGCTAGGTCTGGAGCACAAGTCTTCAGTACTACTGCCGGAATGTTGTCATGGGCCATTGCCTTTGCAGTATTCAGTGATTTCAGCTGTTTTTGATATCAAGTGGAGTGAATCAAATTTGCTGGGGTCCTCAGAAAAAGGTTGCAATAGAATATCCACTCAGCAATTCTGACTGAAGATGGTTGCAAGTGCTTCAGCCTTGACTTTTGCACTGATGTGCTGGGCTCCCCCATCATTGAAAATGGGGATATTTGCGAAGCCTCCTCCTTCAGTTAGTTGTTTAATTGTCCATCGCCATTCACCACTGGATGTGGGTGGCAGGATTGCGGAGAGACAAGGTCCAGGGTATCACCAATTATCTGATTAGAAAAAGTAAAGAAGCATGCCCAATACGTTAATTCATAACCCACAGGAGGCTTTTTGGCATCTGCAGGTATCTTGCACTCAACATTCATTCGCAGGCTTGTAAAAATGGAGTATGAATCTTCCCAAATTATTCTCAATTTGAACTATTTTCAGATCACCCTGTCCCGAAGAGATGGCAATTGTAGCACTACTTTCACCTAAATGATCAAAATACAGCCACAGTAGCATTTATAAAGTCTCTGCTGAGACCTCTGGAATACAGCAAAGGGGAATTTAGTTTAAAGGTGAAGCTGTGCTCTCAACTGTGTCTGCATCAAAGACAGCTTTACAATTTTCTAACATTCATCAGACATCACCAACTTTCAGAAGTAAATCACATTGATGATTAGCATATTCAAACAACTTCAAATGACATCCCCAGTCCATTTTTGGCAAAAAACTGGGTATCTTAAAAATTTGCCGATTGTTCATTTGGAACCTCCTCAAAGGCATTTACTCCAAGCTACCTCAATAAATAAAGGATAACTCATTTGTCCTTTATAATGAAATAACTTGATACATGAAGTACAGATGACAGCATTATTCAGATCTCCCATCTGAGCATTACACTTTATGGACTCTTTCCAGATGCTGGTATCTATATTATAATGACACACAACAATATTAAAAGGGCCCTGCTGAAGCATCCAATCTTTTTCTGGCAGGAGATGGGGGTTTGTGTGCTCACTTGCAGATTTTACTTAATAAGCAAAGCCACTATTTTACCAAGACTGAAGAAGTTTTCATGAGGATTCTGACCAATGTTTTGATGATCATATTCGACAACTTCATCCACTTATAATTATATATGGCATGCATGATGATGATCACTGAACAGGTTAAATATTGAACAGGACTGTTGTAGATTATATTCACAATTCCATTCATTTGGCTGCATAAACAGAGCTTGGAGACCGAGCCGGGTTAATTGGAGATAATCATAAACAGAATGGAAACCAATAATTTGGTGACAGTAGGAATTCACTGGTAGATATTAAGTGAGTGGCTAGGAATTTAGCTGGACTTTTTAAACTTAATAGAAATTGCAAGGTCAGTGGCAGGTAACAGGCAACCAACTATAAATAGCTGCGTGACTAGGTGATGAATGTTGTAGGCAAGATGCTAAGTAGTTGTAACTTGTGTGACTTTCAAAAAGGTATCTATTGGGTCACACTTGTTTGCAAAAGCACAGAATTTGGGAGACCAAAAATAAGAGCTACAGAACCGTGTGTATCGAGGTATCTAATATTTAGGTTCTTTGCATTTAGCATCTTGTGGTTCTTCTTAAGCTTCAGTAGATAATCAGTCTTTGGTTAGTTCACTTTGAGGAATAGGAGAAAGTGCAGTAATTATACAGTATTTATATAATCCATATATAAAGAGTTTATTTTAATTTTTCTATATTTTTGTAGTTCGAATAGAGGGACAGCTACAACCTATAAACTGCAATTACGACATCATCTGGGAGCATTAGGATGCCCACATTTCCAGAAGAGTCCTCAATTGCTCAAATTTATGCTGAGTGTTTCTGAGCTTGAGGTGCAGCTGGATTCAATGCAGGGCATATGAGTGGCTAACTGTTTCCTGGATCATAAGTTCCAGGAGGAAGTCAGCGGTCACCAGAAGGGTAGAAAACAGGAATCTTCTGAGAATGAGGCATTCTCAGACTGATATTCCGCATAAAAACCAGTGAGGCTGACAACACCTCCAAGAACAGTCCTGAGCGTGGCATTATGAGGCAAAGGACTGTAAAAGGACAGCAACTTGTGGGAATGCTGTAGTAATTAGGGAATTGATGGCCAAGGAGATAGACAGACAGTTCTGCTACCACTGATGTGAGTTCCAAATGGTATGTTGCCGCAGTGATGTAAGGGAAAGACACTGATGCAGAGCATTCTGCAGGGGGCAGGGTGGAGCATGAGGGTGAAAAGTAAAAGGTCCACAACCAATGACAGAAGAAGAGGGGTAAGGGTCATCAGAGCTAAAGGAGCGAGGGAAAACATAGAAGAAACATAGAAACCCTACAGTGCAGAAGGAGGCCATTCAGCCCATCGAGTCTGCACCGACCACAATCCCACCCAGGCCCTACCCCCACACATTTTACCCGCTAATCCCTCTAACCTACGCATCCCAGGACTCTAAGGGACAATTTTTAACCTGGCCAATCAACCTAACCCGCACATCTTTGGACTGTGGGAGGAAACCGGAGCACCCGGAGGAAACCCACGCAGACACGAGGAGAATGTGCAAACTCCACACAGACAGTGTGAAAGTTAAAAATCAGAATCTCAAATGATAATCTCTGGATTACTTCCAGTGCTGAGTTAGTAAGAATAGAATTTGATAAGGTTAGTAAGAATAGCGTTTGATAAGGTTCCCCATGGTAAGCTTTTGCAGAAAATACGGACACATGGGATTGAAGGTGATTTAGTGGTTTGGATCAGGAATTGGCTAGCTGTAAGAAAACAAAGGGTGGTGGTTGATGGGAAATACTCATCCTGGAGTTCAGTTACTAGTGGGGTACCGCAAGGATCTGTTTTGGGGCCACGGCTGTTTGTCATTTTTATTAATGACTTGGATGAGGGCGTGGAAGGATGGATTAGTAAATTTGCGGATGACACTAAAGTCGGTGGAGTTGTAGACAGTGCAGAGGGAAGTGGCAGGTTACAGAGGGACATAGATAAGCTGCAGAGCTGGGCTGAGTGGTGGCAAATGGAGTTTAATGCGGAAAAGTGTGAGGTGATTCACTTTGGAAGGAGTAACAGGAAAGGGTAGGATTAGGGAACCGTGGATAACCAGGGAAATTGAGGGACTGGTCAAAAGGAAAAGAGAGGCGTATGTTAGGTCCAATCAGCTAAAAACGGAGGGAGCTCTGGAGGAGTACAATGAAAGTAGGAAAATACTCAAACGGGGAATTAGAAGAGCAAAAAGGGGTCACGAAATGTTCTTGGCAGACAGGATTAAGGAGAATCCCAAGGCATTTTATTCATACGTTAGGAACAAAAGGGTTGTTAGGGAAAAAATCGGACCTCTCAGGGACAAAAGTGGGGACTTATGCTTGGAGCCCAAAGAGGTAGGGGAGATCCTAAATGAATACTTTGCGTCGGTATTCACAAAGGAGAGGGATGTGTTGACTGGGAGTGTCTCGGAGGGGAGTGTTGAACCGTTGGAGAAAATCTCCATTACAAAGGAGGAAGTGTTAGGTTTGTTAGAGAATATAAAGACTGACAAATCCCCAGGGCCTGATGGAATCTATCCAAGGCTGCTCAGGGAGACGAGAGGTGAAATCGTTGGGCCTCTGACGCAAATCTTTGTCTCGTCACTGGACACAGGTGAGGTCCCAGAGGATTGGAGGATAGCCAATGTGGTCCCGTTATTTAAGAAGGGTAGGAAGGATAACCCGGGTAATTATAGGCCGGTGAGCTTGACGTCCGTGGTGGGGAAGTTGTTGGAGAAGATTCTTAAAGATAGGATGTATGCGCATTTAGAAAGGAATAAACTCATTAACGATAGTCAACATGGTTTTGTGAGAGGGAGGTCATGCCTCACTAACCTGGTGGTGTTTTTTGAAGAAGTGACCAAAATGGTTGACGAAGGAAGGGCCGTGGATGTTGTCTATATGGACTTTAGTAAAGCGTTTGACAAAGTCCCTCATGGTAGGCTAGTGAAAAAGGTTGGATCCCATGGGATAAAGGGGGAGGTGGCTAGATGGGTGGAGAACTGGCTTGGTCATAGAAGACAGAGGGTGGTAGTGGAAGGGTCTTTTTCCGGCTGGAGGCCTGTGACTAGTGGTGTACCGCAGGGCTCTGTATTGGGACCTCTGCTGTTTGTGATTTATATAAATGATCTGGAAGAAGGAGTAACTGGGGTGATCAGTAAGTTTGCGGACGACACAAAACTGGCAGGACTTGCAGATAGTGAGGAACATTGTCAGAGGCTACAGAAGGATATAGATAGGCTGGAAATTTGGGCAAGGAAATGGCAGATGGAGTTCAATCCTGATAAATGCGAAGTGATGCATTTTGGTGGGAATAATGTAAGGAGGAGCTACACGATAAATGGAAGAACCATAAAGGGTGTAGAGACGCAGAGGGACCTGGGTGTGCAAGTCCACAGATCTTTGAAGGTGACGTCACAGGTGGAGAAGGTGGTGAAGAAGGCATATGGCATGCTTGCCTTTATAGGACGGGGCATAGAGTATAAAAGTTGGGGTCTGATGTTGCAGATGTATAGAACGTTGGTTCGGCCGCATTTGGAATACTGCGTCCAGTTCTGGTCGCCACACTACCAGAAGGACGTGGAGGCTTTGGAGAGAGTACAGAGGAGGTTTACCAGGATGTTGCCTGGTATGGAGGGGCTTGGTTATGAGGAGAGATTGGGGAAACTGGGGTTGTTCTCCTTGGAAAGACGGAGGATGAGGGGAGACTTAATAGAGGTGTATAAAATTATGAAAGGCATAGATAGGGTGAACGGTGGGAAGCTTTTCCCCGGGTCGGTGGTGACGTTCACGAGGGGTCATAGGTTCAAGGTGAAGGGGGGGAGGTTTAACACAGATATCAGAAGGACATATTTCACAGAGGGTCGTGGGGGCCTGGAATGTGTTGCCGGGCAAGGTGGTGGAGGCGGACACACTGGGAACGTTTAAGACTTATCTAGACAGCTATATGAACGGAGTGGGAATGGAGGGATACAAAAGAGTGGTCTAGTTTGGACCAGGGAGCGGCACGGGCTAATTGTTCCTTGTTTCTCGTGGAAGTGGAAATGACTAGGGTTGGGAAGCATTTTCCGATCAGGGCCATTGTGATCTCCTGGACTCGTTTCGATCGCCTCAGGGGGTCGGAGAGGAATTTCCCAGATTTCTTTTTCCCCATATTGGCCCTGGGGTTTTTCACTCTGGGTTTTCGCCTCTCCCTGGAGATCACATGGTCTGGAATGGGGGGGTGGGAGTGAGTTAATAGGTTGTAATGAACAAAGCATCGTAGCTGTGGGGGACAGCTCGGTGGATAGGATATTGGTATGTAGATAGGCTGGAAAATTGGGCGGGGATCCTGGATTCAGGATTCAATCCTGGACCGGGGAGCGGCGCGGGCTTGGAGGGCCGAAGGGCCTGTTCCTGTGCTGTATTGTTCTTTGTACAGAGTACTGGGCTAATGGTAAGATACTTGGTAGTGTGGATGAACAGAGGGATCTGGGTGTCCACGTGCAAAGATCCCTGAAAGTTGGCACCCAGGTTGATAGGGTTGTTAAGAAGGCGTACGGTGTGTTAGCTTTTATTGGTAGAGGGATTGAGTTTCAGAGCCAGGAGGTCATGCTGCAACTGTACAAAACTCTGGTGTAGCCGCATTTGGAGCATTGCGTACAGTTCTGGTCGCCGTATTATAGGAAAGATGTGGAAGTGTTGGAAAGGGTGCAGAGGAGATTTACCAGGATGTTGCCTGGTATGGTGGGAAAATCGTATGAGGAAAGGCTGAGGGGCTTGAGGTTGTTTTCGTTAGAGAGAAGAAGGTTAAGAGGTGACTTAATAGAGGCATACAAGATGATCAGAGGATTAGATAGGGTGGATAGTGAGAGCCTTTTTCCTCGGATGGTGTTGGCTAGCACGAGGGGACATAGCTTTAAATTGAGGGGTGAGAGATATAGGACAGATGTTAGAGGTAGGTTCTTTACTGAGAGTAGTGAGGGCATGGAATGCCCTGCCTGCAGCAGTGGTGGACTCGTCAACGTTGAGAGCGTTCAAGTGGTTATTGGATAAACATATGGATGATATTGGAATAGTGTAGATTAGAGGGGCTTTAGATTGGTACCACTGAGGGCCGAAGGGCCTGTACTGCGCTGTAATGTTCTATGTTCTATGAATTGGAAGGATATGGCAAGTTAATGCATGATAAAATGATGCTGATAAAAGGACTTCAAATTCCTGAGACATTGTAAAGAGCTGTGCAACGGGAGAGATTTGTTCAATGTGAAAGGGTTTTACCTGAATACAGCTGAGACCAATATCCTTATGGGCCAGTTAAATATTGCTGGGGGGCAGGGTTTAGGCACCAAGATGTAGTAATACATGACAGGCAGTGAATTTGGAGAGACAAAGGTTGAAATATTACAAATTATGGAGAATCATAGACAATACACAGGTTTAAGTGCAGGTATGTAAAGGTGAGATATCCGGTTAATAAGGCTGGTACAAAAAGCCATGTGGGATATGATGTAGTGGCAATAATGAAGACCAAATTCAAAAAAGAAGTGGATGCTTAACATTCCTGGATGCAAGGATTATAGCATAAAGGATCCTGGGCTTTATAAATAGTATTAAAGCCACGATGCCTTGCTAAACCTCAGTTCCAGCTGAAGAATTAACTCTAATTCTGAGCACCCAATTTTAAGGCGGATACAAAAGCTTTGGAAGAGGTACATAGCATAAGGAATGGTTCCAAGAATAAGGGATTACAATTAATTGGATAGACTGGAAGAGGCTGGGGTTGTTCTCGTGAGGACATAGAAGGCCAAGGGAAGATTAGATAGAGGTATTTGATATCATAATGGGTTTTGGAAGAGTCAAAGAGGAATTGTTTCTGAAGGCTTGATAATCAGATGGCACAGATTTAAGGTGATTGGTCAAAGCACCAGAGGCAGCACCAAACTTTTATACAAGTGCCTAGGATTTGAAATACATTGCCCAAGTGGTGGATACAGATTCAATGAAAGGTTTCAAAAGGGAATTGGATTAATACTTGGAGAAAAAAATGCAAGGATACAAGGAAAGAGAGTTGGACTAACTGCATCATTCATTGAAAGAGCCTACACATTCTCAGGTGAATGGACTTCCTTCTGTGCTGTACTATTCTATAAAACCTCAGAAAGCAACAAAACATGCAAATCAAATCTAAATTCACAGCCATATTATAAAAAGTCTGTAACGACAAGTGGAAGCTAACTGAAAACAAAGCATGAACAAAATGCTTCTAGCAGCCTTTCAAGAATCCTCCGTCCTAAGAGAAACGGAAAACACCAAGTTTCCTTACAAGAAGCCATTGAACAGTCAAAGAATAGAATCTCATTTCACACCAGTAAAGAGTAAAGTAATGACAGATAATGTGGCCCAGTTGCGAAGCCTTCAGGAGCATCCTGTATAGTAAAAGGTCAGGGTTTGTAATGGTGGTTAAAATAAAAACAAAATGCTGGAAATATTCAGATCGGGCAACATCCGTGAAGAGAAAAACAAGAATTAATGTTTCAGGTTAATGGACTTTCGTCATTACAGAACAAGAGATTGTGCATTTCACTGTTCAAATGCTTCCCCTGTAGAAAATAAGTCGGTAAAGAAATGGTAAGCAGTTTGTAGACTGTCTTTTCCAAAAAGAAATGTAAAATCACACTTAATTTAGAAGATTGAGAAACGGAAACCTTGTCGTCATTGAAGCATTTCAAATATTTTGAATGTAAAATGAATTGCACACAAAATGATCTTCCCTTGGTTTTCGGGTATCTTTTTCAGGACGGATGCAGACCATAATCCTCCATTAACTATCATTACCCTCTTCTTTCAGAAGCAATTACAGCACAAATCTGCAGGACCTGTACTTAAAAGACCCCTACCAAAAATAAGACTCCAGCTGTGAGCCAAGTCTAATAGGCTGCCCAGCACAAATCAAGCAACCCAAGCTTCCTGCATTAAACCCCATAGGAATAATGCATTGTAAAGAGCAATACCAGAGAACAGCACCCCAATTTTCCAATGGGATTGATTGTAATGGATAGAGGCAGGGAATGAAGTTGTGTGAGGGCTGCAGAGGAGCCAAGAATGCTCTGATCATCATCATAATTCGAGTCTGCTCCCTCCAAACCAGGAATGTGTCAGTTATCTGTTTGACGGTATGAGCCGATTCAACCCTCCAAGATTATTCCAAATGCAGCTGTTTCTAAAAAGACTTGGAACAGCTTTCCATTAATGAGTAGAAAAAGTAAACACTTTACATTATATGGTTTCTGAGCAGCAGAAAACTTTGCCTCAGGAAGAGTGCTCAGACTCTGCTATATTGTCTATAATAATATTTCCAACTCATCTCTGAATCTTCATGCAATAACTGAATTACTTCCTAATTATTTTTCATTGCATTCTTAGCTTATAAAGCCCACTCCTCCTCTTTTCTATTTAACACAAAATGCTTCTCTGCATGTGTCTGCTGGTTATTTTAAACATTTGGTGGAAAATGTGTTCAAATTGCTTAGGGCATCTTTAGCACAATTCCAACTATCCATCTAGCTTGCCTGTTTCTAGTACTCGTTAGAGATGTCCTGTCTAGGCAGTCATTCCCAGGAGCCAAAGTTGGCATTGATGGAGATTATAGGGGAAGGTCATCTGTCTATCGCTTTGACAGCAGAAACACAAGTCCAGGTCCCTGCACCTTCATAAAACAAAAGGGAATGGATAATACAAGAACTAAAACAAAACATTATTGCGCAAGATTAACACTATCTTAATGCAAAAGAGTCTTACAAAAGATAATAAACAAAATGTATTAGTTTCAGAAAAACTAAACTCTATTTCCATAGTACTAAGTTCTCTGTTGAGGACTCAATATTCAAGCTCCTTTTCCAAAATGATGTTACATATCCAAATGGTTTTGTTTTAAATCATACGTGGGATTACAAAGGACAAATTTTTCTATAAACTGCACAAATCAAGTATAAGAAACCATAATAATTCACATATCCTGAAGATTTTAACCTGTTACTTCTGTTCAATAGCAAATCTTATATTCAGCTGTGCTACGTTTCACAAAAGGTAACATTAGCCTCTGCAATTTTACCTCAGTTTGTAAAATGAGTTTGGAATATCCAAAGTGAGCATAACTTTTAAGCACTTGAGAGGTACTGCATTGCAAATGAATAGAATGGGCTTCAGTTGCGATTGCAGAATTTAAAACTTTGCACAAATAATTTTTGTAAAGTAATAAGCCAAACACATCCAGTGCTATTGAGTGAATTACTTTCCCATACAACTCGAGACTTTTATTTCAATATTTTAGCCAACGCAGAGCCAATAAACCTGCTAACTGCAAGATGGCTGAAGGCCAATTTACAAATTGAACAAGGCCATGTGACAAGAAACAAACAATAAGAGGGAAGTTCCTCAGATACACCCACCTGTTGAAGCATCAACGTCAAAATCATCCTCCTCCTCATCAACTTCTTCTGGTAAAAGCTCAGAGTCATTCAGTTTTATATAACCACAAACATTTGATGACATTAAACGCCCAATTTCCTGGACATCTTCAGATTTATACGCTAACAATTTTTCAACAGGCACCGAGTCAATAAACCTCCATAGGGGCTAGAGAAAGGAATAAGAAAGCTTATCACAATCAAATAAATTACTTAGAATTTTTCACAACTACTTTGACCAATTTTAACACAAAAGACCCTGCACTTGTGCAGCATTTTTGTATAGTGTGTTTCCTATATTGTAACAATAAGCACACTTCAAAATTACTGCGTTTTTAAGCTTTTCAGGATGCCCCGACATCAGGAAAGGTTCTACATAAATGCAAGTCTTTTTTTTAAGCCATCATTACAGTCCTAAAGAATTTCACAAATTTAAATCTGCTGAGGAGGTCACTGAAAGCCTACTTGAACAAAGGACATCTAGAAGGAAAACGGGCATAAGGGGAAGGGAGGCAGCAAGTGAGGGGAAGAGCACATGGACGAGGGGATAAAGAAGGGGTGGTGAGATTTTAAAAAGTCAAGAGTAAAGTACTTCTGGAGTGAAGGCTCAGCTTCCAAATATGGAACATGGATGCAGAATAGCCAGGGGCAGAAGACTGAACTATGAAAGAGATACGATTTGGAGTTTGGAGCAAGGCTGCATAAGGATATAAAGTCCAAGTTTAAACATAATAGATTAACAGCTTGATCTGTGTAGTAAGTTAGCAAGAACAGGCTAATAGATGATCAGACACAAATAGTTGCATTGCAGAATTAAGTGATTGTGGAAAGTGAGAGATAGGCAGCCAGGAAAGAGGATAATGGAATAGTGGAATCTGGAGGTGACAAAAGCATGAATAAAAGTTTCAGTGGCAAAGAGGCAGGCAATGCTGTGTAGTGGAATACATTTTGGCAATATAAAGGGAGATTTACAGCTCAGCTCGGGGTTAAACTGGATCCAATAACATGCTTATCCAATGTTTCTCTTGAGATCCACAGTACTTTACACAGGAATAGAGTACAATACAAATACTTCATGAACATACTGCAGCCGTATAAAAGGCCAACACTAGAAGAGTACAAGAGTAAAGTAGTGATAAACTTGTACAAAACACTAGTTGGTAGTTTGTAACAGTAGTGCAATTTTGGGCACATTATAGAATAGAGACTAAAGGTCGAGAGGGCATCTTCTTTGCAAGTTTACCACAAGGATACTCCAACCTAAATGCCCTCCTTCTGTGTTGTGACCTTGTGTAGCTCATATATGGATTAAAATCCAATATCTTTTGAGCAGACGCCATCTCCCTGGCCCTGCACTCAACCCTGGAACACCTGGGTAGCAAGGACACTTATGTCAGACTCCTATTTATTGATTGCAGCTCAGTCTTCAACACTATTATCCCAACAAAACTCATCTCCAAGCTCCGTGGTCCAGGGCTCGGCTCCTCCCTCTGCGACTAGATCCTAGACTTCCTAACCCACAGACCACAAACAGTAACGATAGCCAATGACGCCTCCTCCACAATTATCCTCAACACCGGTGCCCCACAAGGCTGTGTCCTCAACCCCTTACCATACTCCTTATACACCTATGACTGTATGGGCAAATTCCACCGCAATTCCATTTTCAAGTTTGCTGATGACACCACCGTAGTGGATCGGATCTCGAACAATGACGAGACTGAGTACAGGAAAGAGAGAATCTGGTGAAATGGTGCGAAGACAATAATCTCTCCCACAATGTCAGTAAAATGAAGGAGATAGTCATCTACTTCAGAAAGCATAGAGAAAAACATGTCCCTGTCTACATCAATGGTGAAGTGGAAATGGTCGAGACCTTCAAGTTTCTAGGTGTCCAGTTCACCAACAACCTGCTCTGGTCCTTCCATGTCAACGTTATAGTTAAGAAAGACCACCAACGCCTCTACTTCCTCAGGAGCCAAGGGAATTTGGGATGTTCACTACGACTCTCACCAATTTTTACAGATGCACCATAGAAAACAACCTTTCCGGATGTATCACAGCTTGGTATGGCTCTTGCTCTGGCCAAGACTGCAAGAAGCTACAAAGGGTTGTGAATGTAGCCCAGTCCATCAGACAAACCAGTCTCCCATCCATTAACTTTGTCAACACTTCCCCGCTGCCTCGGAAAAGCAGCCAGCATAATTAAGGACCCCACGCACTCCAGACATACTCTCATCCACCACCTTCCATCAGGAAAAAGATACAAAGGTCTGAGATCATGTACCAACCAACTCAAAAACAGCTTCTTCCCTGCTGCCATCAGACTTTTGAACGGATCAACATATAATAAGTTTACCTTTCTCAACATCCTAGCTAGGACTGTAACACTATATTCTGCATCCTCTCCTTTTCTTCACCCCTATGTACTCTATGAATGGTATGTTTTGGCTGTATAGCGCACAAGAAACAACACTTTTCACTGAATCCCATTTCATATGACAATATCATAGAAACCCTACAGTACAGAAAGAGGCCATTCGGCCCATCGAGTCTGCACTGACCACAATCCCACCCAGGCCCTACCCCCATATCCCTACATATTTTAGCCACTAATCCCTCTAACCTACGCATCTCAGGACACTAAGGGCAATTTTACCATGGCCAATCAACCAAACCCGCACATCTTTGGACTGTGGGAGGAAACCGGAGCACCCAGAGGAAACCCACGCAGACACGAGGAGAATGTGCAAACTCCACAGACAGCGACCCGAGCCGGGAATCGAACCCAGGTCCCTGGAGCTGTGAAGCAGCAGTGCTAACCACTGTGTTACTGTGCCGCCCCAATAATAAATCAAATCAGTTTAAAATGTATGTACAATTCTCCTTAAGGACAATAAATAGAGTAGTTTGACACAAAAAACCTGTATAATGTTCTTCAGGGTTTCAAGATATGACATTTTTAAAAAATGTAAATTCAAATCAAAAATACCTCTATATTGTATTCTCCTTCGTCAGTAACAATTCTGGCGGTAAAATCCTCATCATCAATAACAGCTCGGACTTTTGACCCTGGTTCACCTTTTATTGAAAAACATAAGTTTCATATTATTAAGCTTCTGATCACATAGTTTCTACAACAAAGAACAAAACAGCACAGGAACAGGCCCTTCGGCCCTCCAAGCCTGCGCCGCTCATGTGCCCAACTAGACCATTCGTTTGTATCCCTCTATTCCCAGTCTGTTCATCTGGCTATCTAGATAAGTCTTAAACGATCCCAGCGCGTCCGCCTCAATCACCTTGCTTGGGAGTGCATTCCAGGCCCCCACCAACCTCTGTGTAAAATACGTCCCCCTGACATCTGTGTTGAACCTTGCCCCCCTCACCTTGAACCTGTGACCCCTTGTGTTTGTCACCTCCGACCTGGGAAAAAGCTTCCCACTGTTCACCCTATCTATGCCCTTCATAATTTTATACACCTCTATTAGGTCGTCCCTCATCCTCCGTCTTTCCAGGGAGAACATCCCCAGTTTACCAAATCTCTCCTCATAGCCAAGACCCTCCATACCAGGCAACATCCTGGCAAATCTTCTCTGTACTCTCTCCAAAGCCTCCACGTCCTTCTGGTAGTGTGGCGACCAGAACTGGACGCAGTATTCCAAATGTGGCCTAACCAACGTTCTATACAGCCGCAACATCATATGCCAACTTTTATATTCCATGCCCCATCCAATAAAGGCAAGCATGCCATATACCTTCTTCACCACCCTCTCCAACTGTGCTGCCATCTTTAAGGATCTGTGGATTTGTACACCCAGGTCCCTCTGTGTGTCTATACTCCTGATTGTTCTGCCATTTATTGTATAGCTTCCCCTTACATTAGATCTACTGAAATGCATCACTTCACATTTATCTGGATTAAATTCCAAGTGCCATTTCTCCGCCCAATGTTCCAGCCTATCTATATCCTGCTGTATTCTCTGACAATGTTCATCACTATCCGCAACTCCAGCAATCTTTGTGTCGTCTGCAAACTTACTGATCACACCAGCTACATCTTCCTCCAAATCATTTATATATATCACAAACAGCAGAGGTCGCAGTACAGAGCCCTGCGGAACTCCACTAGTCACAGACCTCCAACCGGAAAAAGACCCCTCCACTGCTACCCTCTGTCTTCTATGGCTAAGCCAGTTCTCCACCCATCTAGCTAGCTCACCTTTTATCCCGTGAGATTTAACCTTTTGCACCAGCCTGCCATGAGGGACCTTGTCAAACGCTTTACTAAAATCCATATAGACGACATCCACGGCCCTTCCCTCGTCAATCGTTTTTGTCACCTCCTCAAAAAACGCAACCAAATTTGTGAGGCATGACCTCCCTCGTACAAAACCATGCTGTCTATCGCTAATGAGATTATTCAGTTCTAAATGCGGATATATCCTATCTCTAAGAATCTTCTCCAACAATTTCCCTACCACGGACGTCAAGCTCACCGGCCTATAATTACCCGGGTTATCCTTGCTACCCTTCTTAAATAAAGGGACCACATTTGCTATCCTCCAATCCTCTGGGACCTCACCTGTGTCCAGTGAAGAGACAAAGATTTCTGTTAGAGGCCCAGCAATTTTATCTCTTGCCTCCCTGAGGAGTCTTGGATAGATGCCATCCGGCCCTGGGGATTTGTCTGTCTTAATGCTTCCTAAAAAACCTAACATTTCCTCCCTTGTAATTGAGATTTTTTCTAACGGGTCAACACATCTCTCTGAGACACTACCAGTCAACACGTCCCTCTCCTTTGTGAATACTGATGCAAAGTATTCGTTTAGGATCTCACCTACTTCCTTTGGTTCTAAGCATAATTCCCCTCCTTTGTCCCCGAGAGGTCCGATTCTTTCCCTAACAACCCTCTTGTTCCTAACATATGTATAAAATGCCGATTCAGCCTTTACAATTCCTGCTCTCAATAGGGGTGGTATGTAATTAATAATTATTAGTGCTTATGATGCTGCAAATTTCATATTGCGAAGATCTTTCACAAAATACAAATTTGAGAGGTTCCAGCAACAATTACCATTGTCCTCACTGTAGAAATTTTGCGTTTATTGAACACTATTTGTGGCAGCCATAAAAATGTAATGCAAACTAATTAGTAACTGTCAATATCAGCTTGACATTTCCAGATAGCTGGATGGCTGTAAAGTTGAAAACACTAGTAAGATAATAATGCTACCTCTACTGCTTGTGCAACTTTATATTATACTTCAACACTAAATGTGAATTAAAAATTAAATGCAACCACCGAAATAGCGCTGTCATCCGTATTTCCCCCTCATTTTTATATAAATGTTGATTTAATATTTTCCCCATTTAACCTCTTTTTCCTAGATTTTTCCCCTCCTCTAAAATGTCAAATATATATATATATTTTTAATTTCCCACCATGTTGTCTTCTGTCCTTTGTTTTGCCAGGTAAACCCAAGCTTTGAAAAACCGTATAGTCCAGCTTCAAAACTCCAGCTAATCAAAGCCCAGACTTTGAAGGCTGGCATAGAAATAATT
Organism: Mustelus asterias; assembly: GCF_964213995.1. NCBI lineage: Eukaryota > Metazoa > Chordata > Chondrichthyes > Carcharhiniformes > Triakidae > Mustelus > Mustelus asterias. Next base: position 106,137,618 of record NC_135805.1, on the reverse strand, counting down.
TTAGGCATCAAACCATCAACAGTGAGACAATGATTATTAAAATGGATAATGGACATGGTAAATCAGTGGGAGAGACAGAAAGACTTGTATTTGTATTAAACTTTTCATGACCTCAAAGCACTTTCAGTGTAGTCACTGCTTTAATGCAAGAAACACAGCAACATACACCAAGTTCCCACAAAGAGCAATGTGATAATGACCAGATCATCTTTTTCTGTGATGTTGATGGAGAGATAAATATTGACCAAGACACTGGGGACACTGTTGTTCTTTAAAATGTTGCCATGCAATCTGTTACATCCAATTGAGCAGGCAAATGGGGTCTTTGTTCAACATTTCATCCAAAAGAAAGCACCTCTGACACTGCAGCACTCCCAGTACTGGAGGATCAGCCTTGAACTTTGCACTCAAGCCCTGCAGCGGGGCTCGAACCCAAAACCTTGCAAGTCACAAGCAAGAGTGCTATCAATTGAGCATGGTTGACATTACAGCTTGGCAAGAATAATGAGGACATGAGCCTCAGCATGCATGAGGACAACTTGCAACAGTTTGAATAACTTGTGGTTTAGGAATGATAGGGGCAAGGTGATTAACATGGAAGGCCTGTTTCAGCAGTGGAGATAGAGGGGTAGGGACAGAGGTTTGCAACACTGCAGTCACGAAAGAAAGCAGTTTCATCAACAAATCAGTTGTGATAAATAATTTCAGTTAAAGAAACAAAGTTCCACATTTCTGGATCACATACGAGGCGGCAGCCAGTGGAGGTAGAGCCAAGATTGTCAGTATGTAGAAGACTAAGTGGATGATTTCTGTTTTGCTGACATTAAATTGTTTCAGTTTAATGCCAGATAAGCAGTTGGAAGCAATGGCAACATCCATATGCAGATAGACAGAGAGAGTAAAGCAGGGCAGCTAACCTAAGACAGACGTGTTCAAATTGTGAGGCAATGCAATTTAGGGCAGGAGTGATGGGTGAACTGGATCTGAAGGAAAGGATACAGGCAGAATTTTAGATAAGTTGAAGTTTACAGAGAAAACAAAATGGCAGGCTCATCAGGAAAATGTTCAAGCAATCAGAGAAGCACAAGAACAGAGGAACAGCAGGGGACCATTCAACCCCGAATCTGCTCTGCTATTTAATTAGAAAATGCCTAATGTATACATTAACTCCATTTGCTCACCTCTGTACATTAATATCAGTTTTAAAATTTGCAATTGATCAAATCTCAACAGCTTTTTTGGGAGAGAGTTCTACTATCCATGGAGAAATACTTCCTAACATCTTCTCTCAATGGTCCAGCTCTAATTTTAGGGTGATACTCCCTTATTCTAGATTTCTCCAACAGAGAAAATAACTCCTCACCGTCTTTCCTTTGATGCTATTAAATAAATCAATCTGAGAGATTGAGCCTGGAGGATGAGGTTTTCAACAGGCAGATGATTTTACTGAAGTGGAGGCAGACATCTTTGTGAAGGGTGCATGGGATCAGAAACTCAGCTCAAAGTCAAGCCTGCAAACAGCCTGGTTGAATCTGGCACAATGGTGAAGACTGCAGTCTTTCCCATGTTTAACTAAAGAAACATAACTGGGTATCGAACAACTAGACTAAGTACTTAAAAATGATCAATAAATATGATAATGGACTGAAGGCTATTAGAACAGATAAATGACTTTCTCAAGAGTTTCCTTTTTTAAAAAAAACCTTTCATCCTTTGCTTTGTACTACCAGTTCCACATCAGCATTTATAAGTATAACTCATCTGGTTACCAACAGATTCAGGGAATGTACCTGCAATTCTTTTTTAAATTTGGCAAGCCTTATGATTTTAAGTTTTAAGTTCATTTATTAGTGTCACAAGTAGGCTTACATTAACACTGCAATGAAGTTACTGTGAAAATCCCATTCAGTGCACAGTACCTTTTTTTTTACAAAGCCAGTTTCTTAATAGGACAGTGTGAGCAGCCTGCACAGTAACCTCTGGGTTTCTACTTGGCTCTCTGCAGTTTACTGGGAATTGGAATTCAGGTAACACATGATTTTAGTACCTAAACATCTCACTGATATAGTGAAGGCTGGTTACCATGCCAATTAAATCACTGGTTTCCCACTAAAAAGAATGGAGTTTCAAATTTTGAGAATGAATAATTCAACCAGCTTTAACAGATAGATAAGAGTGAACATATTCCTTGTTTTGAACAAATTAATTTCCCTTCCTCCAAAGCACCTTTCATATTGATGCACTTGAATGTTGCCTGAGCTTACGCTTTCAATGCAGCAATGCTACAACCTAGGCATTTAATAAGGTATGTGTGTGCTCCACCATAGTCCTAGAGAACCACAGGCTTCTCTCCCGATTTGAGAGAGAGAGCGCTGACTGGTGGTGGTTTAACCCGAGGGCCATCATACCTCAAGTCAGGGGCAAGATTGAGAAGGTGGAGGCGGTACAGGAATTGAACCCACACTGTTGGCGTTGTGCTGCATCACAAACCAGCAACCCAGCCACCTGAGCTAACCAACCCCTCTGACTCGGGGAGTCTTAAATTATTTGGCTGGACAGCTAGTTTCTGATGCAGAGCGATGCCAACAGCACAGATTCAATTCCCATACCAGCTGAAGTTATCCATGAAGGCCTGGCCTTCTCAATCTTGCCCCTCGCCTGAGGTGTGGTGATCCTCAAGTTAAATCACCACCAGTCAGCTCTCTCTCTCAAAGGATAGGACAGACTATGGTCATCTGGGACTATGATGACTTTGCTACAGCCTACAATAACAAAAGTACTTTATGATTTAAAAACGATTACTAACCAATCACATGGCCAGTAAAAAAGTTCTTCCATTGCACAGGATATTCTTTTTCATTTCCATATCCATCCACGATTACTGCTCTGAAGGTTTCAGAAAATTGCTCCACGCTTGAAGTTAAATGCAATTTAAAATTTCTGTGAAGATGAAAGCTCAAAGTAAGATATCAAAGAATCCTGTGGTCGCAACATTTTTCTATCAGTCACCTGTTAAAAACATGCATGTTTACATCGTATTTCATATTTCAGCACACATCATCCTGGCTTGGAACTATATCACCATTCCTTCACCATCACTTAAAATCCTAGAACTCCCTTCCTAAAAGTGGATGTACCTACACCAGATAGACTGCAGCTGTTCATCGTGGCAGTTCACGACCTTCAAGGAAAATCAAGGATGAGCAATAAATGCTGGCCTAGCCAGCGATGCCCGCATTCCATGAACAAATAGATGTAAAAATAGTGTATTAAAGCAACTCGAATAACAAGGCCATTTAATTGAATCTATGGCACATATTTTATATTAGGGAGATAAGAAAAATCTGTTCTGAAGAGTTATGGAATAAAAAAAATCTAAATTCCTAAAGCTTGATAAATATTTGTTCAGGTTTTCATTATCTGGCCTTGTAGTTTTTGCTTGGTTCAGTCACACGATATGCACATTGCTGACAAGGTCAATAATCATTGCCCATCCATAATGCCTTTGAGAAGATGGTGGTAAGCCACGTTCTTGAATGTAATTGAGTGGCTTGCAATTTTAGAGGGCAACACAAGAAGCTCGACACTATGCAGGACAAAGCAGCTAACTGGACTGGCCTCCCACCCACAAACATTCACTTCCTCCACTACTAACAAATAGTGGCAATAATGTGTACCATCTACAAGATGCACGGCAGGAACTCACCAAGATTCCTTAGAAAGCACTTTCTAAACCCTTGATCAGTTCCTCGACACATGGGAACACCATCACTTGGAGGTTCCCTTCCAATCATTCACCATCCTGACTTGGAAATATACTTCCATTCCTTCACTGTCACTGGGTCAAAATGCTGGAGCTCCCTTTACTGTCACTGGGGTCAAAATCCTGGAGCTCCCTTCACCGTCACTGGGTCAAAACCCTGGAACTCCATCCCAAACTGCAATGTGCATGTACCTACATCATAGGGACTGCCTTTTCTAAGGCAATCAGGAATGGACAATACATGCTGGCCTCACCAGCAATGGTCATATCCCATGAATTAATGGAAAAAAAGTTTCACAAGAAAGATAGACTGGGTAAGGATAGCAGACTTTGTTCGCTAAAGTTAATGAGCAAACCAGATGGATTTTTCAGTGACAATCCAGTAGCTTGATTCATTACTGGTATTAGCTTACATTTGCAGATTTAAGTAATTAAATTTAAATTTCCTAGTTGCAACGATGGTATTTGAACTTGCGCCTTCAGATTATAGTCCAGGTTTCTGGATTACTAGTCCTTGTAGTACAACTATTATGCTACTGTACCCCTTCTTGTTTGAAGTTCACAATAGTGGGAGGAAGATAGTGACAAAGAGGTGAGGTACACTCCTGCTGATTTTCACTCAATTCCTGTACAAATGTTGACTCTTCAAAGCTTACACAATCAAATAATTGGGTTTAATCAAGGGTTTGGATAGAACTTTGGATTCTGGACACAGTTTCTTTACTTAGATCATCATAGAACCCCTACAGGGCAGAAGTGGCCATTTGGCCCATCAAATCTGCACTGACTCTGACAGAGTATCTTACCCAGCGCCCCCCCCCCCCCTCTATCCCCACAACCCCATTTATCATGGCTAATCCATCTAACTACACATCTTGGGACACTAAGCATCTCCAATCCACCTAACCTGCACATCTTTGGCCTGTGGGACAAACCGGAGAATCCGCAGGAAATCCATGCAGATACAGTCATCCAAGGCTGGAATTGAACTTGGGTCCCTAGAGCTAAGAGGCAGCAGTGCTAACCACTGTGCCACCATGCCTGATAATACGCTTGATATATATCAATATACTACAAAATGTACCCTTTTGCCAAAATCTCGGTTTCAGGTAAGATTACACAATTCTTGAAAATATTGAGCCAAGTCACAAAGAACTGACTTGTTTCAGGATTTTATGGAAAGGAGATTACAATACAAAACTCAAACACAATGAAGGATTCATCTAACCACTAGCACCAAACCATAAGTTTATAACCTAGAAGTCTATAACTTTTGCATGCCTTTTCTCATCAACTTGTTCCTATAAACAAAGTAAGATGTCCTGACCATCACAGGATTACATTTAAACATTTATTACAGCATTCATCATACTGTTTGAGCAAGAAAACCCTTCAATTTCAGGCTCCTATTAAGTCACAAGAAATAGGAAAAGGATTAGATCATTTGACCTGTTGAGCCCACTCACCATTCAGTACAATCATGACTGGATCTTGGACTCCACAAGTCATTAAGAATGAATATAAAATTGTGTTTACACAATTTTCCTCCCATTACTGGATCAGCTCATTTATTCTTTTTTATAAGCCAAGTATAGTCAATGCAGATAGAGACAATTCACAGTTCAGCAAGCTTTCGGAGCGCTGTTCCTTCATCACCTGCTGAAGGAGCAGTGCTCCGAAAGCTCGTGATACCAAATAAACCAGTTGGACTTTAACCTGGTGTTGCGAGACTTCTTACTGTGTCCACCCCAGTCCAACGCCGGCATCTCCACATCATGACTTCATGGGAACAGTGTTGTCAAAGCAGTCTTTATTTCCAAAAGACATTCTAGAATGTCCTTGGAGTGTACAAATTAAGTGAACACAAATAGTAAGCATCACATCCGAAATGTTAATAGGGTCAGATCACACAAAATATTTCCTTCTGATGTTCAAACAGAACTCCAATCAAAAAAGCCAAATGAAGAAAACACTGCCGCAAAGAAATATTTTCTGTGAAACAAGTTACATTTCATTGCTCTCATCAGATACAAACTGAGACTTCACCCATGAACTGGAAAATTGCTGATGTATATGACTTTTAGACCACACTTACAGTAGTTCAGGTTCCAAGCCAATAAGCAGGAAAAACATACCTTTGTTATCTTCAAAAGAAAATATCCTCTTCATTGCCCAAATACTGCATTAACTACTTAAGATTAACTACTTAATCTTAGGACTACTATTCTTACTACAATGTAAAGGCAATTTGCAACTATAGAGTTTTTACGTTTATTTTAACTGTCTACTTGGGCAAGTTTCTGCCTTCAGAAATATTCATTTTCTTCATTTGCTTTGCCTGGCCTCCTGCAGCCAGCCATCAAGCAGTACCATAGATCACCCAGGCATAAATCTTCCTTGCTGCCACAAGGAGGTGCATAGTCTCCACTAAGCAACTTTCATAGAATCGTAAATCCCTACAGTATAGGTGGTCATCATTTGGCCCATTGAGACTGCACCAACAACAATCCCACCCGAATCTCTGGCACTGTGAGGCAGCAGTGCTAACCACTGTGCCACCTTGCCACCCTGTTCATGCAACTCATCACTTGAAGACTTGAACTGGAGTCCATTCTTGCTAATGACACCAAAGTCACAGATTTTATCAGCTTGCAATTCAGTTTTATAATATATTTAGTATCAATAAACCAAAAGTAATTGGTTTTAATACTCTCTACATACGGTAGTAATTTTTCAGTACATTACAATAAATTCAGTATTATTGAAGCACCTCCATTATTTGATGGGTAGAATGCCAAATCAAAGAGTGGGAGTTGGAACAACAGTCCACAATAACATTCGTAGCACCTTACAGATGAGACGTTGGTTTTAACAGAACAATGTGAAAGAATGGTCCAGAATATTGCACCATGCGTTGTTAGTATTTGTGGCCTTTCAAGAACGATTGAAGTGAGCAGTTGTTTCAATTCTTTTGTACCTTTTTGCCACCAATCATGAAAAGCAGGGCTGGCTTTGAATGGAATGTTTTTCTTGCAGAGTTTCACTGGCTGTCTTGTCTGGAGACAATACACATCTTTTTAGCCTGTCTTGATGCTCTCTCCACTCCCATTGTTTTGTTTCTTAAAGACTTGATTAGTTGTAAGTATTCGCATTCCAACCATTATTCATGTAAATTGAGTCTGTGTCTTTATAAACTCTGTTTGTGAACAGAATTCCCACTCACCTGAAGAAGGGGCTTAGAGCTTCGAAAGCTTGTGTGGCTTTTGCTACCAAATAAACCTGTTGGACTTTAACCTGGTGTTGTTAAACTTCTTACTATGTTTTTCTTACACAGGAAATACTACTCTACTCATTAATATAAACCTCATGATTCTTGGAATAAGCCCTCAAAGAAGAAGCTTTCCTTGCAATTCTGAATTTTGTTGATGAAATGAACTGTGCGAAATAATCTATCCATGCATACCTGTTGAGGGCTGAAAACTGTACAGATTGTTCTATATGGGACTGTGGTTCTGCGTCACGCTTCCTCACAGTGTGCTGATGGATATCCGACAAGGAGAGGATGTCATAATCAGTTAACAATTGATTCAAGACATCTGCAAAAAAAAAAAGTGGAATATCAGATTTTCTTTATTAGCACACTGTTTATTATATATGCTACTTAATGACATTTTCCCCATTGAGTGACTTAGACTCAATTCAAATCGGACAAGATTGCAGGTGATGCAAATTCAGAGGCAATTCAGAAATTGCAGACTGAGCTGGAAACAAATGAGTGCACAGAATAAATGATGAAATGTAATATGGACAAGTGTATTGTACATCAAAAGAATAAACGTGTGGTGGAGTTTGCAGGTATCTGATCAGCAAAAAGTATTGGGCTGACACAAGGCATACTTTCAGTAACAGTTAGTGAACACATCCAAGAAGAAAAGGCCCAAACCACCTCCCGCTGACCGTCAACAGCACCAGTGCTACCAAATGTTCCACGATCAAATTCATGAGGAGTCAGTACCCAGCAGAAGTATCATCCATATCAACATGGTTGCACAAGGAGGATGGAGATGGAGAACTCTTGTGTAGCTCACCGCCTGATGCCATGGCCACCACTGCCTCCACCATCGAAAATACACCCCTTAAATCGGCATGATTCGAATCAGATTCATGCAGCTGTACAGTTACAACTGCAACAATCAAATGTCTTGAAACCAGACTATTTCATTAGCAGCATCATAAAAGGCTCCTGTTCTGACAATATACAACAAAGGGGAAGCATATTTCAAAACGAGATTTTAACAAGGGTGTAACAGTTTCACTATTTAGATTCAAAAACAGTTTTGTTTCCTCTTTATTAAATCGGTAAAAGAATTGCCCAGACAACTCTGTACAAACAGTGAAAACAGCAAGTGCATAGCATTCTTAAAATGTTATGCCCAGTAACTCAGCCTACTCAATTGCTAAATTAAACAACCTAAAGAGCAAATGTTGAGTGCCAAATTTGAGACTAAAGAGATGGCCACTCAAATATTCCTCAACCTTAACAGCAAGCAATTCTTAGACCAAGGACACTCAAAAACCAAAACCTCCTGCTTGCAATTTATTTCTGGTCTTAGCAGTTACCCCAAAACATTTTAAGTGCAAACCTTTCCCTTTAGGGAAATCGTTCTAATGTAGAAAGGAGGCAAGTATTAACAACAGATGCTTCATACAATCGTAGCTATCAAATTCATCATTTGTACAGACTTGTTTACTATTGGGAACTTTGCGCAAAGTTTTTTTTTTCAAGCCATAACTATCAAGAAATATATCAGGGACTGAAAAATTCCTTGGCTGCAATTGTACGACAACTTAATAGCGAGTCTAAACACTGCCTAGTTTTCAACAACTTTATGCAACATATTTGATAATTTAACTCCAGTTACTATTAAAGCAAAAATGTAATCCAGATAACTAGAACATAGAACATTACAGCGCAGAACAGGCCCTTCGGCCCACGATGTTGCACCGACCAGTTAAAAAAAAACTGTGACCCTCCAACCTAAACCAATTTCTTTTCGTCCATGAACCTATCTACGGATCTCTTAAACGCCCCCAAACTAGGCGCATTTACTACTGATGCTGGCAGGGCATTCCAATCCCTCACCACCCTCTGGGTAAAGAACCTACCCCTGACATCGGTTCTATAACTACCCCCCCTCAATTTAAAGCCATGCCCCCTCGTGCTGGATTTCTCCATCAGAGGAAAAAGGCTATCACTATCCACCCTATCTAAACCTCTAATCATCTTATATGTTTCAATAAGATCCCCTCTTAGCCGCCGCCTTTCCAGCGAAAACAATCCCAAATCCCTCAGCCTCTCCTCATAGGATCTCCCCTCCATACCAGGCAACATCCTGGTAAACCTCCTCTGCACCCTCTCCAAAGCCTCCACATCCTTCCTGTAATGTGGGGACCAGAACTGCACACAGTACTCCAAGTGCGGCCGCACCAGAGTTGTGTACAGTTGCAACATAACGCTACGACTCCTAAATTCAATCCCCCTACCAATAAACGCCAAGACACCATATGCCTTCTTAACAACCTTATCTACTTGATTCCCAACTTTCAGGGATCTATGCACACATACACCTAGATCCCTCTGCTCCTCCACACTATTCAAAGTCCTCCCGTTAGCCCTATACTCAACACATCTGTTATTCCTACCAAAGTGAATTACCTCACACTTCTCCGCATTAAACTCCATCCGCCACCTCTCGGCCCAACTTTGCAACCTGTCTAAGTCTTCCTGCAAACTACGACACCCTTCCTCACTGTCTACCACACCACCGACTTTGGTGTCATCAGCAAATTTGCTAATCCACCCAACTATACCCTCATCCAGATCACTAGACAACACTAAGACTAAATTAAAAGCATGAAAAAAGCTGCGTCCAATCCCAATCCTTCCTGCCATACACCTTAAATCTCCTATGCTATTGCTGAGCTAGGAAGATAAATGGCACATCAGGAAAGCAAACAATAAAAGGCTTTAATTTTAGGGCGTGATCTTATGACCCCATTCTGCCCATCATTCGGTGACAAATGAAAAGTTCAAAGTTCCAGGATTTTGATCCAACAGTGAAAGATTGGTGATTATTATTCCAACTCAGGGTGTAGTATGGCTTGGACAGGAACCTTCAGATGGTGATGTTCCCATTCATCTGCTGCACTTGTCCTTCTGGGTGATAAAGGTCACAGGTTTGGAAAACGCTGTCGAAGGACTCTTACCAAATTGCTGCAATGAATCTTATAGATGGTACACACTGCTGCCACTTTGCATTGGTGATGGAGAGAGTGAATGTTTAAGGTGAAGGATGGGGTGTCAATCAACCAAGCTGCAGCGTTTATATTGCTGGACCAGTTCAGTTCATGGTAGCCTTCATGATGTTGATAATGGAGGAGGCAGTGATGGAATGTCAAAGAGGGATGGTTAGATTCTCTTTTGTTGGAGAAGGCCATTACCTGACACTTGTGTGGCATAAATGTGACTTGCCACTTATCAGTCCAAGCTGCATGTTGTCCAGATCTTGCTGCAATGGACAGGGGCCGCTTCAGTATCTGATGAGTCATAAATGGTGCTGACCACTGTACAATCATCAGCAAACATCATCACTTCTGACCTTATGGAAGGAAGGGCATTGAGAAGGGCACCTAAAGATGGTTGGGCCTAGAAGACTACCCTGAGGAATTCCTGCAATGATATCCTGAGGCCGAATTGGCCTCCAACAACTAGAGCTATCTTCCTTTGTACTAGGTATGACTCCAACTAGCAGAGAGTTTCCCCTGATTCCCACTTTGTTTGGGCTTCTGAAAGCACACTCGAGTCAAGTGCTGCATTGATGTTAAAGGTAGTCACTCTAACCATACATCCAAGGATATTGAGAGGGGCAAGGATGGAAATTGCAGAGGCACTGGCCATAATGTTCCAATCCTCCTGAAATACAGGGAGTGGTACCAGAGGACTGGAAAATTGCAAATGTTACATCCTTTTCAAAACGTTTAACCTTGGTGGTGGGAAAGTTTTTGGAAACAATATTTCTTAATAAAATTAACAGTCACTTTGATAAATGTGAATCAATTAAGGAAAGACAGCACAGATCTGTCAAAGGCAAATCATGTTAAGGTTTTTGACGAGGATAATCCTGTTGATGTGGTGCACATGGACTTCCGAAAAGCCCTGATAAAATGCAAATTTAGAGCCTGTGATATAAAAGGGTCAGGAGCAGTATGACTGAGTTACAGAAGACAGTAGTGGTGAATAGTTGCATTTCAGACTGAAGTATTGTGAACTGTGAGGAGGATAATGATAAACTTCAAGGGAACAGACAGGCTGATGGAATGAATAGACAAGTGGCAGACAATACTTAATAGAGAGTTGTGAAATGATTAATTTCAGTAGGAAGGATGAGGAGAAGTAATAATTAAATGTACAATTCTAAAAGGGATGAAAGAGCAGCAGGAGATGGGGGTATATGTGCACAAATCACTGAAGGTAGCAGAGCAGGTTAAGAAAGCGATAAAGCACATGGAATCCTTGGTTTATGCCATATTCTTGATTATTCACTATCTCAACCTGCCAGATGCCTCCAATTTAAGGCGAATGGCAAAGAAGCAACAGTGGCATGAGGAAAAACCTCGTGCACCGTGAGTGGTTAGGATATGGAATGCAGTGCAGGGTGTGGTCAACGTAGGTTCAACAGAGGTCTTCAAAAAAAAAATTGGATAATTGCCTGAAGATAGAAAAAGTGCAAGAACACAGGGAGAAGGCAGGGGAATGGGATTAGGTGAGTTCTTGTTGCAGAGAGCTGGCACAGGCACAACAGGTTGAGTGGGCTTCCTGCTTTGTAACAATTCTATGTTCCTATGGGGTTCCCCAATCTGAAAAATGCAATCTTAGAAAAACTTCAGCTTTGGGTAACAGAACAGTTACGCACTGATAGCTAACGAGAAGCATGATACCATGCATGTGAGAAGATTAAAAATTATTTGTAGACCAACATATTTGTCAATCCATTCGGTAAAGTCCTCAACGTCTTGTACACAAACTCCAACATACTGCACCAGATCCTCGGCTCTCCCAAATAGTAACCAAATTAGAACTGGTGTGTGTCACACACAGTTATTACTTTTTGGCAATTTACTTTCTAAGCCCCACACTTGTTATCAAACAGACCAAAGGAGATGTGTCAGGATTTAAATATTTCTAATGTTTCCATACATCCTTATTCAACCCCATTCGCACCGACAACACAGAGGCTCCTTCCTCACGCCTGCCGAGGGGTTGAAGAGTAACCCTGGGTGCTCTTACCGAACTGACGCCCATGGCTCTGGGCTTGTGACTGAGGCCCGGCTCCCCTGCCACCGACAACGTCTCCCAGTAAAACCACCGCCAGCAGGAGGAGGAGAGCGGCGGTGAGGCCGGCGCCGCGGCCTGGCATGCTCATCGCCCAGACTCGGAGCGCTCGACACCAGGAGAGCGGACCCAGCTCTCACCGAGGCTGCCGCTCCCTCATCCCGAGGTGCTGCCGCTGCCGCCGCCGCCTCCCGCTGGTCCCCGGCAGGAAGTCAGCAGCCGGGACATCAAACCACCCGGAAACAGTTTCAGCCGACCCGGAAGCGCTCGCACCAGCTGGGAGTGGGAATGGCGTTGGGTCGCCATCTTGGTAAAGGAAGGCCTCACATTAACAGGTGGGTGAGGAGTGGGACTGAGAGATTTACAGCCTTTCTCGACCACCGAATATCCTTAAACACTTTACAGCCAATGAAATACTTTTGAAGTATAGTCACTGTTGTCATGTAGGAAACGTAGCTGCTAATTTCGTGCACAGAAAGCACCCACAAATGTTCATACCAACCAGACAATCTGTTATTTTTGGCGCTGATTGATTGCGGAATGAATATTGACCAGGAATAGTAAATAGTATTATGAAATCTTTTATGTCCACCTGACAGTGCAGATGGGGCCTTGGTTTAAATAGCTCTTCCAAAAGGCATGATGTGGAGATGCCGGCATTGGACTGGGGTGAACACAGTAAGAAATCACTCACCTGATGAAGGAGCAATGCCCCTAAAGCTCGTGTTCCAAATAAATCTGTTGGACTTTAACCTGGTGTTGTGAGACTTCTTCCAAAACTCCCACAATACTTCACTGGAATGTCAGCTGCGACTTTTGTGGTCAAGTCCTGTGCTCAAGTGTTTGATTTTTTAAAAAGTGTTTTTAATTCTCTTCAAGGCCCCAAGGTAAAAGAAGATAAATAATGAGAACCTGTTTCCAATGGCAAAAGGATCAGCAACCATAGGTCACAGAATTAAGGGAACTGATAAAAGAGCCAGAGGTGAAACAAATACTTTTTTGAATGCAATGTTTGGTTATGATCTTGACTGTACCATCAGAAAGGGTAGTGGAAGCAGATTCAACAATAACTTTAAACAAGGAATTTGATATAGAATTGAAGGGCAAAAATTTCCAGGCTTATCAAGTAAATGGCAGAGGAGTAGGACTAACTGGATAGCTCTATTAAAAGAGACTACCATTGCAGACTGAGCTGAAAAACACAGAAAGAAGCCAATCAGTCTGTGATTCTCTGAATAAATAAAGAAGCTGCTCTCCAGCCATGGAGGTTAGAAGTAACTAATAGCATATATGCTAACTCTGGTTGAGCATATTCCTGGGGGTCTTGTCAAATGATCTCCTATCTGCAACTGCCCTGAACCCAAGGTTGCCAATTCAGCTTTGATTTGACCATCTGACTACATATGCAGCTCATATGTTTCTTAATCATATAACATTGTCCATTGTTTGCAAATGTTATTGCATTTACCTTAGTTGATTTTCCAATTATTGCAAAGCCCTGAATATTTTACTCTTTGTTTTATAATGGAATGAATAACAATTTATAAATCAAAGAGGGAACAAAAAATAGTAATATTTAAATAAAAACTACTTTTGTGATATTTCTAAGGAGCAGCCATGATGAGAAATTGATAGAAGTAATGCCTATGGCTTTGGACACATTTCTGACTTCTTAGCAATACATTGGTAAGTATAAAAACAAGAAATAAAACCAAAACCAAATCTCATTCAGTTTGCTGATCACCACACAACATTGGAATCCAGTTTCAGGAAGGTGAGGCTCAGTGCTTGGTGGGGGTGAGGGTGTATCAATATGGCCCCAACTCCCAAAACAAAACACATTTAACAGATATTACTGACCAGCATGAACTCTCCCTCTCCACAGTTTGAATTGCTGTTTCTCCATCCCTCCAATTTGTGCTGTTCTCACTCTCTCCCTTCCAAGTTTGTTTCTTTCTCCCTCCCCAGTTTGCGTTTTTCCTATTCCATCTGAAGAAGTTAAATTCCTTTCTTGTATTCCAGACTTTTTATTTGTATTTTGGGATTACATTCCACAGTTCAGATTAAATGTTGAATTTCTGTGAAACGTCAAACCTAATAGCCTTATTAATGGCACAAGAAAAGGATTGGAACTAATTCTTATGTTATATCAGATAAGCTTCCATTTGGTGTGGAAATATAATAGCTGTTTTTGCTTCAGATTCTCTAGATAGTATAAATAGTAAAATAGACAACTCTGGAGAATAATTACTACAATATACTTGCCTCTGTTAATATTACACAGGTTCAATGCATATTACTTTCAAAACCATTTCCAAGAATAAATTTGGTTAAAAAGAAAGAAAATATTAATTAGAGAAATTGAGTAACCAAATCATGTAATAGTGTTTTCTTTAAAGCAAACAGCAGAAGGTGAGGGCATCCCAAACCTGAATACATAATGAAAACCATTGCACTCATTAACTATCTGCATGTCCACATGATTTGACGAGTTTCTTGAAAGAAAGTTTAGAGTAGGTTTTGAAGTGGATGTGGTGGCACTAATATCAGGAGCAGTAGATTATAACTTCTCAGCATTAATTTCAGCACCATTGAGTTTCACAACTTTCTCTGAGACCATCCTGGAAAATTCACACCAGAATCAGGAGAACAAATAACATACTGGGAGGTGAAATATCTGAAATTTTCTGAAGAGTTGTAACAGCTATTTTCTTTGATGAAATAGGCATTGGCGGTAGATTGAACTCTGCATTTGGTGCATCTACAGGTGTAGGCCAATACAGTAATTGATCCTTATGGCGGATCCACAGCAAACCAGTTACCAAAAGTAAAATCTTAATGCTTCAATCTACTTTCAATGACACTGACATTCAATTTTCCATAAAAAAATCAAGATAATACCAATGAAATGAGTTCAGTTGTTCAGGAAATAAACTCTCGATGGTCAAAACTCCGGAAATGGAACAATCTGTGTAGGCAAAAAATCTGCAGTGGCATCTGGTTTTCATGGTATAAATTTGATTTCATATTGGTAAATTGACAATTTTAAAATCTATCTTTGAATTCTCATTGAAGCAAAAACTGATGTCCCTCTGTTTCCAGAGAATATGAAAGCTAAATCATAGAATAGAATCATAGAATCCCTATGGTGCAGAAAAAGGCCATTTGGACCATCGAGTCTGCACCAACCACAATCCTACCCAGGCCCCACCCCCACAACCCCACACATTTACCCTGCTAATCCCCTGACATTAGGGTCAATTTAGCATGGCCAATCAACCTAACCCACACACCTTTGTACTGTGGGAGGAAACCAGAGCATCCCCCGTGACCTGAGGCCAGAATTGAGCCCGGGTCCCTGGTGCTGTGAGGCAGTAGTGCTAACCACTGTGCCACCGTGTCACCCTACTGTTAATGATCAGTGGACAGAAAGAAACAACATCCAAATGATAGGTAAGAAATGTAGTTAATATAAATAGGGTTTTACATTCTTTGTGAGTAATTTATTTTAGAGGGTGCTAGGCTACAGAAGGCAAACACTCATGGTCATTCATAATGAGAAATCATGGTTATTCTCAAATGAGAGACATCAACTGACAACAGGTGGCAAAATAAGGTTGCAAATAAATGAATAATGATGTACTTACTGCCAAAGTCTCCTTTTGTTCAAAACTACATCGACAGACCTTTGACTGTTCCAAATTCATGTTCTTGTGTGACGTTAGTGTACCTTTAAGAAAGGCTTCTTTAAAATCATGATTTCTGCAGCTCTCCCAACTTCAATGGTTTATCATCTCAGCTTTAGCTGAAGTCATTATGATGCCAGCTTGACTGGTAATGTCCTTTTATTGCTTCTTAAGTAGCTTAGATGGGTGTTGTTTGTTTTTACTTTGGGGATATTTTATAACTCTGAATTGTTAGGAGGAAAAAAATTGGTTGGCAGGTCAGGTGACGAAGTTCTTTCATTTTCAGTTCTGAGTTACAGTAGAGTTTTAGAACAGACAGCTAAAAATAAGTGTTTTCTCTCTCTCTCCCTGTTGTTTTGGAAATTCTGCTGGTTATCTGAAAGCAAGGTCTTGCCTTCCTGCAGTAAAGATTCTGAGGTTGGTGGCTTGACCAGAGAGTCTCTCCCTGGGGTTCTGAGAAGCTGTTTTGACTTCAAACTGTTCTGAGTGAATCCAGGGGACTGTAGACTTCAACCAAAGGATCCAATTTCCAGTATCATTAATCTTTGCTGTGTTGAACTTGTTTAAAGGCTTTTGTCTATGAAAGGCTTTTGTTTTAATTGGAACACATTAGATATATTGTTAAGGGTTATACATTATAGTGGTCGTTTTGGTTTCTTTTTTGTAATTGATAAAGGTACTTGCTAATTTTCTTACTGAATTTGTTAACTATATTCTTAAATAAACATTGTTTGATAAAAGCTCCCTTGTGGGTCATTTGAATCATACCTGAAGTGAAACATCTCATGCTTATCCTAGCCAAATTCAAGATGCAAAACTTACGATTCAGCCGGCACCATGGAGTTTCTGATCTGAACCATAACACCTGCTAAGGACTCAATGGGACCAATTTCTGGTGAAGGCCTACTGCACCTGTCAGTTATTCTCACGTAGTCTCCCATTTAAGTACCAAAGACTGAACATTAAATGTTTCAACAATGAACGAAACGTACTCTACAAAGTTTTTATAAAGGCGAATATTTGGACTTCTATCATTGGTGATCATTGTGTGAATAGTTTTGGAATAAACATAAATAATTTTAATCATTTCAAAATTTCACAGATGTTTTCTAGTGACCAGGAGGCCACCCACAGTGCATTGTGTTTGTTTGGAGATTGGTTAAACTTACTAGTTATGCATAGATAAAAACAGAAAATGCTGGAAAAGCTCAACAGGTCAATGTTGGCTCTATTCTCTCTCCACAGATGCTGTCAGACCTGCTGAGTATTTCCAGTATTTTGTGTTCTTGTTTCAGAATCCAGCATCCACAATATTTTGCCTTCATCTTAGTGTAATGCATAGAGCCTGTGCAGTATCAAAATGCTTCATTTTATAACAATCAAATCCTCAGTTTGATCAAATCATTGTTAAATTCCAACTTTCTTCAGAGCTCCAGCTGGAAAAGCTTTAATTTAGAAAACTGAATACATTCAAGGACTGTGACGTGGTGATCTTCTTCAATAGTGAGCCAATTGACAAGCTATGAAACTATTGATAACATTTTGAAATGTGTCAAGGTGAGCTGGTAATTAAATGCCTTGTCAGGGTTAAACATGTCTTCTCATGGCTGGAGAAGAGTTAGAATGGGAACCACAGGGGCATCTACTTGGTGTGGTTCATGTGGGAACCAACAACTTGGGTGGCATGGTGGCACAATGGTTAGCACTGCTGCCTCACAGCTTCAGGGACCCGGGTTTGATTCCCGGCTTGGGTTACTGTCTGTATGGAGTCTGCATGTTCTCCCCATGTTGGCCTGGGTTTCCTCCACATGCTCCAGTTTCCTCCCACAGTCCAAAGATGTGTGGGTTAGGTTGATTGGCTATGCTAAATTGACCTTCGTGTCAGGGGAATAGTGGGGTAAATATGTGGGATTACAGGGCTAGGGCCTGGATGGGATTGTGGTTGGTACAGACTGGATGGGCCGAATGGCCTCCTTCTGCACTGTTGGATTCTATGATTCTAACTTGGTAAGAGCTCGGAATTAGGCTCTGCTGAGAGAGTTTGAAGAGCCAGGGTCAAAGTTTAAACACACAACCTCAAAATGAATAATCTGAATTATTTATTTGTGCGTTGGATCCATTCATTTCTTTGAACAGATAAGGGGACAGTACTGATACGAGTTTTAAAATAGTTTTCTTTATTGAACAGAATTTAAGAATTATTAACATGACAGAAGCAAAAAGGAAAAGAAAAGCGAACTTGGAGACTGGCTTTTACTGCCAGTCTCTGTACTGAACTTGAACGTACTGAACGGAGCTCGAAAACAAACTGAAAAAACAAACACTAAAATGCAATCTATATTTCAACCATTATCTCGTTATTGGAAATGTTTTTCGGCAGGCTGTCTCCATCTTAGAAAAACAATTCTTGCAGCTGCTGTTATAGGACTGTTGTTTTCCTGCATTATGTACCCTTCAGGAATGCAGTCAATTTTTAGCTAACCTTTAGCCTTCTGATTCTACATGTAGTCAAGTTAGCAGAGTTGCATAGGCACAAATATCTTGAAGTCTTTGCATGGACTGAAGCAAACAGGACTAAGCATACATAGGATCTCTCACTGTGCCACACACAAATTAGCATAGGAAAAACACAATAGAGGTAGAAAGAGTAGTGTTGAAGGCCAAATTTCAAATCCTCAATACCAGGGAAAGAGGAGGCTCCACTTAAATGTAGATGGGATCAGAATCCTGGCAAATTAAATAACTGAGGTGGCAAGCTAATAAAAAAGGGGTGGGGGATTCAGGAAAGAGTAAATTAAAAAGAAATGCAAGTAATGTTTAGGCTGCAGAGGCTAATAGTGATTTGGGTAAAACAAAGCTGACGGTCGCATATCTCCTTGTGGAATGTGTTTTTGCAAAGAAGGTCTGGAGAGAGATGTAGTGGTATTTGTCGAAGTTCATCCTGAGCAGCTCTGTAATGAAATACTCTGTGCTCTACGGGCTGTTTCCAGGGACACACAGACAAATATCAACTGCTGCTGGAGGGTCATCAACTCGGTGAAAGATGCACTTTGGATTGCCCAAAACCTGCTGATCTTCCAGTGCAAAGAATTGTCCTCCACTGAGTGTTGCAGACTGGCACATTCCAAGGTCCAGGACTACGTGCTGAGGGACACCCTCAAGCTTGGAGTAGTTGCCGCAAAAGGCACAATGGGGAAAG
The DNA here is from genome assembly GCF_964213995.1 of Mustelus asterias. Lineage (NCBI taxonomy): Eukaryota > Metazoa > Chordata > Chondrichthyes > Carcharhiniformes > Triakidae > Mustelus > Mustelus asterias. The sequence continues at coordinate 106,118,578 of NC_135805.1, read as the reverse complement.
GCCACGGTGTAAGGCCTTTCAACCAATGCAGACCAAGGGGCTAGTAACTGTTAAAAAAATCCTTAGAATGTATAAGTGTGTGTAACTCTGTAAAAGCACCACAAAGTGCAATGTGACAAATGTATATAGCTTGACAAAGAACTTTGGATTATACTGTAATATAACACATTTTTTGAACTGTACACTAAATTTCAATGTTGGGAAAAATACGACTGTTTTTCACTGTTTTGTAATGATTGGAAATGTTTCTGTAATGTTTTTTCAGATTATATATGAAGTATATTTTTGAAAAAAAGCCAATGGAAGGGACAGATAACTTAAGAAATGTAATGGGAGTAGGGCAACATGAAGGAAAACTTATAGTTACAGCTAAAGGCACAATAGTACTTTGTAAATCATTCACAACAAAATAGGTGAATTAATACCACACTAAATCAACATTTTGTCTTGGTTTTCACGGTGGAGGACACTACAACCATCCCAATAGTAACAGGTAATGCAGAGTTTTTTTGAAAAGGAGGAACTTAAAACAATCACCATCTCTAGGGAAAAAGTGCTGACCAAGCTATTGGGATTAAAGGCAGACAAGTCCCCAGGACCTGCTGGCCTACATCTTAGGATCTTCAAAAGGAAGTGGAAGCAGAGATAGTGGAAGTATTGGAGTAAAATTCCAAAATTTCCTGGATTCCAGAAAGGTTCAAATGAATTGGAAAAAGACTAATTAAATGCCCTTGTTCAAAAAGGGAGAAAGGAAGAAAGTAGGAAGCTGCAGATCAGTTAGTTTGACATTTGTTGGGAAACTGTTGGAATCCATTATTAAGAAAGTAATAACGGAACATTAGGAAAGTGAAGACACAATCAGACAGTCAGCATGGTTTTATGAAGGATAAGTCACGTTTGACTAATTTTCTGGAGTTCTTCAAAGGTATAACAAGCAAAGTGGATAATGGAGGTCCTGTAGATATAGTGTATATGGACTAACAGAAGGCATTTGATAAACTGCCACACAAAAGTTTAATACACAAGACAAGATCCCACAGGGTTGGGGGTAATGTTTTAGCTTGGATAGAGGATTGGCTAACCAACAGAAAGCAGAGAGTGGGGATAAATGTTTTTTTTCTGGTTGGCAGGTTGTAACTAGTGGTGTATCACAAGGTTTGGTCCTCTGGTCCCAAGGGGGAATTCTCCAGCTGTTCACACCAGCGGGATTCTCCAGTCCCACAGGCAGTGCACCCCTTCTTGCAGGTTTCACTGAGGCGTGGGGTATCAATGAGAAATCCCATTGACAGCGGCTACACCTGAGAATCCCACCCTCTCTGAAGTGTAATTGCTTCAACGTGCTTACTTTCATCAGGGAATCCTCTGGTGTTCAATTAACAATATGCATCGCATAAAATGTTTTCTAGAATGATCTGGGGGCATTTCTCCCAAGTAATGTTGGGTTAAAAGATATTTTTCTACTCTTTAGAGTTTTGATTACAGTTAAGATGCTGTTTCGTGAAAATGCAAAGTCAAATTTCCACAACATTCTTGCAATGGTATCAAATGTTTGATATTGCAACGAGCTTTTCTGTAAGAAGCACCAGCAGATATATAACAGTGCAATGTTGTACTTAACTTAAAACATATATGTTTAAATAAAGTTGCATTTAAACTACTTTAAAATCCAATGAAAGTTTTATTTGCAAAAAAAAAAGGCACATGCTTATACTCAAGATACACTGTTGCTTGAATCTTTGGAGTTTGTTATTTCAAATTTGGAACCCTTGACTAATAGACTTACCACTATTTCATTCATCATGTGCATTTATTTAATCTCTACTAAAACTGTAGAAATCATGTAAGCAGAAAGCAAATAAAATAATGAGATAATTTAAATGAATATTGCAATTTACAAATTCTGTTCTTAAATAAATATATCCAATGGATCTGTAATGTCTCAACTAGTTGCTGGTATTGTACAATTTTATAAAACCTTACCTGACATACAGAATATAAACTTTGCACAGAAGTCTAGATGTAGATGTAGGATTCAGAATTATTGAGCTCTATGTCAAGCATCCACAGTAATTACTTTTGGACAAGAAACAGAAAAATGCTGGAAAATCTCAGCAGGTCTGACAGCATCTGAGGAGAGAGAATAGAACCAACGTTGAGTCTGGATGACCCTTCATCAGAGACGATCATGACAAAGGGTAATCTGGACTCGAAATGTTGGCTCAACTCTCGCTCCACAGATGCTGTCAGACCTGCTGAGATTTTCCAGCATTTTTCTGTTTTTGTTCAGATTCCAGCAGCTGCAGTATTTTACATTTATTTTTGGATAAGAAACCCAGGTGGCCATTAACACTTCTTAATTCATGCACACAGTTGCTTTTGTACATGTGCTGAAAACACGCACAGAAGAGGTGATTCACAAATTGATGTTGGTGGCTTTTCAAGTCCCCCATGGTATGAATATGGGATTAGCATGAATAGAGGGCTGAAAATGTAACTGTTTTCTCAGAAGGCGAGCAATTAGTAAGCAAAGGTGGCAATGCCCGTCAAGAAGCTCACTGGACTCTTTCAGGATATATGGGAGTAAGGAATAAAATTGCAAGAATAGAAAAATGCTTCTAACGTCCACCAGTAAAAGCAGAAAGGAATTTGTCAATCATTTGACAGATACATCCCTCCTCTCCATCACCAACAAAATCTTTGCCAGAATCCTTCTGGACCACTTTGTGCAACATCTCAACTAGGATCTGCTGCCATAGAGTGTGGTTTCAGAAAGGTTAAGAAACCACTGAAATGTTGCTTGCAGTTGGACAGCTCCAGGAGAAATGACAAGAACAGAACATGGATTTTTACATCATGTTTGTTGACTTGACCACTTTTGACAGTCGGCCATGAGGGCCTTTGGAACCACAAAGAGGAATTCGGCTGCACTGAGAAGTTCATCACGATGATTCAACTTCCATGAAGGTGGTCCTGACATTAAAATCACAATGTGGAGATGCTGGCGTTGGACTGGGGTAAACACAGTAAGAGTTTTAACAACACCAGGTTAAAGTCCAACAGGTTTATTTGGTAGCAAATGCCATTAGCTTTCGGAGCACTGCCCCTTCGTCAGATGGAGTGGAAATCTGCTCTCAAACAGGGCACAGAGACACAAAATCAAGTTACAGAATACTGATTAGAATGTGAATCTCTACAGCCAACCAGGTCTTAAAGATACAGACAATGTGAGTGGAGGGAGCATTAAGCACAGGTTAAAGAGATGTGTATTGTCTCCAGACAGGACAGCCAGTGAGATTCTGCAAGTCCAGGAGGCAAGCTGTGAGGGTTACTGGTAGTGTGACATAAACCCAACATCCCGGTTTAGGCCATCCTCATGTGTGCAGAACTTGGCTATCAGTTTCTGCTCAGTGACTCTGCGCTGTCGTGTAGGCCACCTTGGAGAACGCTTACCCGAAGATTAGAGGCTGAATGCCCGTGACCGCTGAAGTGCTCCCCCACAGGAAGAGAACAGTCTTGCCTGGTGATTGTCGAGCGGTGTTCATTCATCCGTTGTCGTAGCGTCTGCATGGTTTCCCCAATGTACTATGCGCGGGACATCACGTCGACTGTGTCAAAAGTGGTCAAGTCAACAAACATGTAAAAATCCATGTTCTGTTCTTGTCATTTCTCCTGGAGCTGTCCAACTGCAAGCAACATTTCAGTGGTTTCTTAACCTTTCTGAAACCACACTATGGCAGCAGATCCTAGTTGAGACGTTGCACAAAGTGGTTAAAATCACATGCAGAGGAAGCTGCTCAATCTAAGACAGCTCCAGGCAAAGACAAAGTTTTTCAAGGACAAAATTTGCTGATTACTCTGCGCCCGTTGTCAGGTCAGTGCTGGACTGCCATGTAACATGAACTTGTTCTCCAATGCATGCAACAACTTATCAGCACAATGAAATCCAAAATAATGTACAGCAGGCTCTAGGAAAGTCCTACATTGAGCTTAAGGTTTCAGTCCATGACAAGAACCTGTCAGCAGTGCACAAGTTCACTTACCTTGGCAGCACACCTTCTCAAACTGTCTATATTGATAAGCTGTCTTCAGAAAGCTTTTTAAGGTTAGATGGTAGCATGGAGGTGCTCACCCGAGCTGGCATGCCAAGTATTCACACTTTATTAAGGCAGTTACATCTGGGCTGGAGTAGGGCAGCATGGTGGCACAGTGGTTAGCACTGCTGCCTCACAGCGTCAGGGACCCAGTTCGATTCCCAGCTTGGGTCACTCTGTGTGGAGTTTGCACATTCTCCCCATGTCTGCATGGGTTTCCTCTGGGTGCTCCAGTTTCCTCCCACACTCAAAAGACATGCTGGTTAGGTGGATTGGTTATGCTAAATTCTCCATCAGTGTAACAAGCAGGTGCTGGTGTGGGTGTTTTTCACAGTAACTTCATTGCAGTGTTAATGTAAGCCTACTTGTGACTAATAAATAAAACTTTGACTTATAACTCACGCAGACACTGTCTTACGAAAGTGATCCGCTATGGAGAGTTAAAAGTTTGGATGTACTCTTCTGGCAGTCAAAAGAAGCACCACAAGAACACTAAAGGCTTCACTGAGTGGCTGATACCAATTTCCAGTCCTCAGAAGATTGCACAGAATCACTGCACGTGGTGAAACCAAATTTTTTTTTTTAAAAAGTGCGGTCTCCTTCAAAAGTCAGAACACAACAGAGGCAGAGAGAAAACGCAAGGAGAGAAACTCCTGAACCAACGAAACACCCAAAACTCAATCATCTGCCGTGCCCTGTGCTGTTTGCAATGGAAGCTTCTGGGCACAGATCAGCCTGAAGCAGTCACTTACACACTTAATGGAGTCCCAGTAAACACTCTAGATGATGAATATGGTTATCTTAGTCTTGAAGGACGAACAAGAGCAGCTGTTATCAGGTCAGTTCTTCTAAAAATCCATTCCTGCTTAATAAGAGTTTTAATTAGGTGGTTACCAAGCAGAATGATTTTTTTGGAAAGAGAGAAAAAACAGAATGAGGCTAATAAAGAAATGGATTGGAAAAGTAGTGAGTTATTAAAAAAAACTAGAGCTCGGAAAAAGAATGACCTTATTAAAATTCAGAGCTTGGCGACAAGGGAAGCAGAATGGGGCCATAGCAAAAAAACAAGAGGTTGTGAAAAATAGAAAATGAGTAATTAAAGAGCGAGGAACCAAGCATCAAGAGGTAAAAAAAGAATGGGGTCACAAAGTGAGAGATGGAAGTGTATGAAAAAAAAGCACTGATTAAAAATGTGATACATGTTAGGGAAAACAGAGAGGAATATAACATTATAATTTAATTCAGCGGTTTTTATTTGCTCATTCCCGCTTTTCATTTTTCAGGATTAAACGGTCATATACGTCCCTGGTTTACCTGATAATTCACTGGCCCACATCCGGTTCGGGCCTACTCGCTTGTTATTTGCCAACCCCATCGAGTTTATCTAGGATATTCATTTTTTCAACTTTTAATACCATTTGTTTCTTAGTGTGATAAATTGTTCCATTTCCAGCACTTCCAACCTTCTGCTATCACTCGCGTTGTCTTGCATTGTGTTTTCAGTGGACAATTTTCCAGTTTGTGTTCCCGCTCACCTGCAAGGCCCCCCCCCCCACAAAATTTGCAGACTTATGACAGACCTACAGATACTTTGACAAATTATCACCGTGGACTTGATGGCAATCATAGTTAAAGACTGTTTTTAGAGTATTGTTTGTTCAAATTGCTGGATTCTCAGGCATGGCAAACATGAAGGTTTGATAAAGCTGTACCTGAAGATCACAAAATATAATTTGGGCTGCCTGGTGCATTTGGTGCTGCCCCATTTTCTCAACTGATTACGTTATATTCACAGCAGCAATGCCCTTTTTAAACTCAAGACGACTCACTTCTCATAAGTAGAAATTAAAAATGGTGAGTGGTCTCTGGATTATATTGCTATTGCACTAGTAAGTAGAATTGTAAATGTAACATTGTGACACATTAAAATAAGGAGGACAATGAAACAGATAATTCAAGTTGTAAGCTCCCAAGTTAAACTCAGTGGAAAATTGGAAAGAAATAATCTCGCCTCCACTTTCCAAAGGGCAATAAATGCTGGCTTCACTTGCAACACCTATATCCAAAGAATTAATGTATAATACTAAATATCAAGTAAAATGGAGGGCAGCAAGTTTAAGAAATTCAGTTAAAATACAAAAGCTGCCCTACAGTGCAGAAGAGGCCATTTGGCCCATTAAGTCTGCACTGACTAACATTACCTTGCCCAGGCCCTATCCACATAACCCCACACATTTTAACTCTATGGAAAGGTTTCACTTCTAATTCATTGACCTGGAGTCACTGCACTGTCAGAGGTGAAGCCTGTCTACCCCCTCAAGTTCAGGGAGAGGGAGGGGTAAAAAGTTCCATGGCATTACTTAAGAGCAAAATTCTCCTGTGTCCTGTCCAACATTCATTCCTCAAAATTACTACAAGCTGATTAAAAACTAATTTGTCTTTGGAACTTTAATGTGGACTGTTGCACTTCCTACAATAGTGACTACATTTTCCAAATAATTAACTGGCTGTAAAGCACTTTGAAATGAGGTCACAAATAGCACGATTTAAACCTGCTTCATCTGAACACTAAAGTATTGACGTGTGCATAATGTCACAGGTGATTTAACACTAGAGTACATAAAATGCACATATTAGCCATTTTATTTAGAATTGGTGTCATCCATTGCTGGGGTGAAGAACAAAACTTTAGGTACTGCAGGGGAGGGATATGCATTTAGATTCAACATCTTCCTTTATTAGCAACAGTGGCTGTTTAGAAACAAATGCGATTCCTTGATATGTTAATGGATGCAAGTTGGCAGACTTGAAAATTTATATGTTATATATTCAATAGGCAAAATAAGAGAAAATGAACCTGTTACAAAAAAGCTTTCGATGCAATGGTATGCATTAGCTACTTAATTCAGTTCAAGATTCAGCTCCACTTTCATTTCTGAAGTTGATAATTAACTGTGGCAAGGAGCACTGTAGCCGTATTGATCTACATAATGTTTGAAGGGAAAAGTTATGCAAATCAAAAGAGTTCCAAAATTTTAAACACACCATGAACTGACTTTGACATTTTTCAGTTCATTTTGGCCGCTACATTTGTGGCTGTGAATGAGAATTTTTTTGTTTGAACAAAATACCCAAATGTGTTTAATCCATGCTGTGCTCTTTTTATTAATGAGCAAGATTTGAATTGGTAACTGAATGGATTTTAACATCTCCAAAAGCAAACATGCACTTGACAATTCAGATAGGAATGCACAAGTACCAGGGACGTGGTTAGTACAAAAACAAGTGCGTCTGACAGGAATAGGGCACATTTTATATAGTGAGATGGAAGGAGACAAATGGCTCAAAAGGATTGGAGAACAGGATCTTCTTTATACACTTTCAAAATATACAAGAACACAAGAAATATGAGTAAACTATTTGGCCCTTCAAGCCTGCACAGAAATTTAATAAACTCGAGGTTGATCTTGTGTCTCAAGATCACGGGCAGTCTTCCTTCACTGCCCCTATATATCTTTGCACCCAAAAAAAAACCAATCTCTACTTTGAAAATACTCAACTGAGCATCAACAGCCCTTTGGGATAGATAATTCCAAAGATTCACAATCTTTTGCAAGAAACTTTTGCCCTCAGCCCTAAATAGCCAACCCTTTATTTTCAGGCTGTGATTTCTCCAGTTCTAAATTCCACAGCCAGGAAAAACATTCTCAGCACCTCCTGTCAAGCTTCAATTTCTCCCCCCCCCCACCCCCACCCTCTCAAATTAGACCACCTTGTATTCTTCTAAACTCCATGCTTCAGAAGGCTATGGCTAAATAAAATGTTCTGAAAAATGATTGAAGAGGGCATATTCTAAAAGCATGACAAAAAGGGAGGCAAAAAATAAGGAAAGCAAATGAGCACAAGAGAATCTCAAAATATTAGCGAAATATATAAATCACTAAGAATTGGAACTGTTAAGTGGGACCCCTGAGACCAAGCTTTTTAAATAGCACTTTAACAACCTCAACATACAAAATTGCTTTACAGGTGATGAGTGGATTTATTATAGAGGACCTGCCGATATGTATCTATTTAATAATAGGGTAATTAGTTTGACAGCCATGTTCAGAAAAACTTTAGAATCCTACAGGATTAAATTACTAAATAGTTTATGGAATAATAGTCAATTATTCCATTAATTGGAAGCAACCAGAGATTTCAGTATAGAAGGCTGTGTTTAAGAAAACTGCTGAGTTTTCTTAAAGGTGATAGATACAATGGATAGGGTAACCTCAATGAATACGGTACTTGGAAAAAGTTGAAGCAGCCTTCGACAGGGTACAGAGAATTTTAGATGAAAGGCTATGGAATTAGAGGTGTAGCATACTGGATTAAAAACAAGTTAAAAGCAATACCTCAAAATGGCTGTAAGTAACACTATTCTACTGGGTTGTATTCACTATATAATGATTTAGATATAGGAATAGGAGAAATGTCGTCCAAAATTCCAGATTATACTAAAATAGGAACCAGTGTAAATAATTGATGGGCAAAGTGTTGCAAGAGAACGTGGAAAAATGATAATCCAATTTGGTAGAAAGACGACATGCAGAGTATTTCCTAAATGGTAAATAAGTGTAGATGTACAAAGTGATTTGGGCGTTTTTGTCCATAAGTCACTGAAGGCTAGTATGCAGGTGCAGCAAGCTATTCGGAAGTAAAATGGCATGTAAGCCTTTATCACAAGAGGCTTGGAGTAGAGTGGCGAGGTCTTATTTCAATTGTATGGAAGCACCGGGAGCGCTGTACAGTTTGTCCCTTAACCTTAGAAAGGCTATTATTGCCAAAGAGGAGTGCAACAAAGATTCACCAGACTTGTTCTGGGGATGACGGGACTATTTTACAAAGAAATTTGCCAAACTGGGCCAGTATGCTCTAGAGTTTAAGAATGACAGGTGATCGCATTGAAATCTTAATAGACGGTAGATGCATGCAAGATGGTTAGCAAGCCCAGAACCAGGGGGCACAATTTCAGAAGGGGAATGCCATTTAGAACAGAGATAAGGAAAAATTTCACAGAGGGTTATGAATCTTTAGAATTCTCTATCCTAAAGGGATGTGGAAACTCAGTTGCCATGTTTAAAACAGAGATGGATAGATTTCTGGTTAATAAAAGGTTATGGGGATAGTGGGTACAAAAGACATTGGAGTGTCTAATCAGCCATGATCATATTAAATGACAGAGCAGGCTTAATGGGTTGAATGGCTTACTCCTGTTCTGATCTTATGTGGAAGATAAAGTTGCAGATCAAAGTAAATGTGATTTAAAAGTATTTTACTGGAGAAGAACAGATTGTGGAAAGCAGCATTTAGGAGTTCAGGTTCACAAGAAATGTAACAACTCTAGAACTAAAATGAGGTCTAGAATATAATGGTTACAGTGAGTTTACATAAAACTTTAGCACTGCTGGAGTTCCAGTTATGAAAATCAGTTACATTCAATTGCAAATGACCAGCTCGGTGGCACACTGTGGTTAGCACTGCTGCCTCAGCACCAGTTTCGATTCCCAGCTTGGTCACTATCTGTGCAGAGTCTGCATGTTTTCCGTGTCTGTGTGGGTTTCCACTGGGTGCTCTGGTTTCCTTCCATAGTCTGAAAGACATGCTGGTTAGGTGCACTGACCATGCGAAATTCTCCCTCAGTGTACCTGAACAGGCCGGAGTGTGATGACTAGGGGATTTTCACAGCAACTTCATTGCAGTGTTAGTGCAAGCCTACTTGTGACAAATAAATAAAATCTCTCCCACTTGGACTCCCATTGGTATATGTTGGAAGGCTTTTGGTTGACACTTAACCTGCTGCATTATGAACCCATTTCTTAATCCTGGAATGGGACAGGTCTGAGGCAGGTACACTACACACTGCCACAAAAAACTTTCAATGTCTATTCCAAGATCCAAAAGCAAAACCTCTGCCTCACGGCTCCAGTTGAGTGGCTGCAATCAAACTTATTACACTGGAGAATATCGCATCCAATTCTGGTTGGAAAATAACTGCATCTAACTTTCAAGCCTTAAAACATTGTAGATCCTATACTTAGGGTGCGGAGGTTCCACACTGAACAACTTGGACTCCACGCTTACTTGCAGAAGGAGGGCAGGAAAATTAATAAATCCTATTGTTCTGAAGCTCCTTTATTGCATACATCAGTAGATATATCAGTCCTCTCCCCTGTGTGAAACTCAGATATACTTAGTTATGGTTCAGGTCAGAAACTCATGTCTTACAGAGCCCACCTGGATCATAAGTTTCACACCTTGAACTTGGCTAGGATAAGCACGATATGCTTCACTTTAGGTATGATTCAAATGACCCACTAGGGAGCTTTTATCAAACAAAGTTAATATGGTTAACATGTATAGTAAGAAAATTAGCAAGAACTTTTATCAATTACAAACAAAACCCTATAATGTATAACCCTTAAATATATCTAATGTGTTCCAATCAAAAACCAATGCCATACACAAAATCCTTTAAAACAGGTTCAACACAAAATCCAATGCTCATGATACTGGAATGGAGTCCTTTGGTTGGAGAATCGAAAACTCAATCTCACAAGCTCTAGTAGTCCTCTGGATAAACTCCAAACTGTTTGAACTCAGCTTCCCAAGACTCCAGGGACTCAAGGCAAACCACCAACAGCAGATTCCACCACCCCCCACCCCGCCCCTCAGGAAGGCAAGACCTTGCTTTCAGTTAAACAGGATTTCCAAAACCAAGGAGAAACACTTTTCAGTTTGGTGTCCCTTCTAAAACTCAAACTGCAGCCAAACAGAAAATGAAAAACTATCACCTGACCTGCCAACCAATTTTTCTCCTCGATGAGTCAAACATCCTAGTAAAAAACAAACAAACCATTTAAACAGCAATAAAAATGACTCCCCCAGACAAACCGGTGCCACGATGACATCAGCTGTGAGCTGCAGAGAGCATGATTTTTAAAAATCTTAAATATATGCTAATGTCACATTACTGAAAGTGGATTTAGAGTAGTGAACCGCTAGGCAGTGCTGGTTTAACTGTAGACCAATTAACAAGGTACACAATTCCACTATGATCCTGTTTAAAGGCAAATTCTTTTAACTTAGAATTGTTTATTCCAACTGAGGCCAAACTCTAGTTAGAGATCTTCAATGCCAAGGACCAAATTACCTGGATACTGCACTCACTAATGAAACATCACACTCCCCTTACAGATTTCAAGTATGTAGGAAGCCCTAGAACAAAGTTAAGCAAATCTCTATCTGAACTTACCCTCATGGCTGGAAGGAAAAATTACAATGCACAGATTAGCACATCACTGCTAGAAGTTGTGCATCTACTCTCCAACTATGGTGAGCCCATCATTCCCAAAACATGTGGATAAAATATTTGAGATACGTGCCAAAGGAGATGTATGGCTTCTGCAAATAATTTCACGTTAGAAATCCGCAAGTACTCCCCCATTATCCTGTAACATCTCTGCAGAGGGGAAGTTACTTCAAAATAGAGGAATGAGGCTATTCAGCCCTTGAACAAAAATGCCTTGTAAAAGGCTGGGGTTAGTTCAACATATGGTCCTAGCTATTCATACATTCACGAGGGAGGTAGTGTGCATTTATTACAAATTGAAAGAGTGGTTGTAGCATTCAATCACCAAGTCTGTTTATTATGGATGTTCCTGTGCTTATTGGTTAAGCTTAAATGTGGACTTAAAGTAAACAAAAAGACCAGAGCTGAAACAGTAGACATTCCCACAGATAGCAGTTTTGGGGTTGGTTTACATTGGCATGAAACAGACCACTTTCACTGTAGAACCACGCCCAGCTTTTGTACACAACAGGTACATTTGAAAAGATATTTGCATTAACAACTGAAGTGTTTTCAAAGAGGGAAATGGATGCCCTTGGTCTCAATCTGGAATACTGCTTTCAATTCTGGGTATATTGTTGTATTCTGTTATATTGACTGGTGGGGGGGTGCAATGCAAATGAGAATGACATCACGGTTTGAAGGGTTAAATTGACAAGAGCTTGCACAAACTTGACTTGCATTCGAGTTTAGATGGTTGAGTGGTTAGAGCTGTTTAAAAACGGAAAAGGTAGAAAGCTATATTGAAGGAACAGAGAACAGGCATAATCTTAAAATTGGAGCTAGTGACCTCAGGAAGCATTCAACAATGACTAGACATATTGAACTCACCAAAAACATTGGATACCAAGTCAAAAAAGTTTTCAAAACTGAAATGGATAAGATAATTAAAAACACCAATCAGCCATGATTTAGTAGAATGGCAGAAGAGGTTCCATCACTATAAGGAGCGAAGGGAGTCCCCTCTACACACCTATGCAGGCAGGACCTGGAACTTTACTCTACCCTATCACTGCACGCACCTTCCTCCCCTAACCTGGCCTCTGGTATTCCAGTCAGTTTCTTTTAGTTGGATTTAACCCCTTTAAGTCTGATCAGCTAGCCCCAGAGAGTACAGCTCCCTCCTTTGCAAAAATGGCTTGCACTGGCAAACTAGATGTGGAGATGCCAGCGTTGGACTGGGGTAACACAGTAAGAGCTTTAACAACACCAGGTTAAAGTCCAACAGGTTTATTTGGTAGCAAATGCCATTAGCTTTCGGAGCACTGCTCCTTCGTCAGATGGAGTGGATATCTGCTCTCAAACAGGGCACACAGACACAAAATCAAGTTACAGAATACAGATTAGAATGCGAATCTCTACAGCCAACCAGGTCTTAAAGATACAGACAAAAGATAGACAAAATTTCTTCTGCGGCCTTGATAGGCACAACGCACATCCTTTTGATGGTCAAATGCACATCACCGGCTATCCCCAGGACAAGTCGGATACACTTGTCAAAACCCAATTTCTTTCATTTGCCAGGTTGTCTATATCTTTAAGACCTGGTTGGCTGTAGAGATTAGCATTCTAATCTGTATTCTGTAACTTGATTTTGTGTCTGTGCCCTGTTTGAGAGCAGATATCCACTCTATCTGACGAAGGAGCAGCACTCCAAAAGCTAATGGCATTTGCTACCAAATAAGCCTGTTGGACTTTAACCTGGTGTTGTTAAAACAAACTAGAAGCGGGAATAGGCCATTCGACTCTGCTCCACCATTCATCTTGATCATGGCCGAAAGAAACTAAGTGGGAATGTTACTTTTGGGCCACATCTGCCTTTGTTGCTACCCCTGACAAAACCTGAAAATTCAGCTATGCCTCTTAATCAACTGTAAACAGGGAATAAAAGATTGAATAAAATAACAAAGTAAACAATTGGATATATTGAACTTGTGGCCAGGTACTGTAGCAATTTCAGTTATACATTTCAATACTCAGCAAGGACTAAAATTGCACCACCTGTGACAGGGTATCTGATAGCAATGTCTCAATATTAACATTTATCTAGCCACATGCCTATTTCAAAAGTTGCTACCAGATTGCCATTATGACAGTGAACATTCCTGGCTTTGAATTTAAGTGGGGTAAAAAGTATGATTGCAAGAAAGGTCTTGAGCAAAAAAAATTATGGGTGGAGCTCATTAAAGGACCAAAGGAGTTCTGAGAAAGAGAACATTGGCTTTTATCTGCAGAGGAAGGTGCTGCCAACACCACTATAAAAAGAGAAGCAATAGGTTAAACAAAAAATACATCCTGGTCCAACTAGAATGCAACTAAGTTGCTGAAAAAGGTGTGGAAATTGCAGAGGTTCTGGCAACAATCTGATTTGGAATGCCAGTCAGCAAGCAACTGGAGTATGGAAGATCTTAGAGATGTTCAAAAGACTACTGGAAGGGTAATCAGAATCATACAGTGGAGGAAGCCATTTGGCCCAGAGTCTGCACTGACCACAATCCCACTCATACCCTACCCCCATGCATTTACCCTAGCTAGTCCCCCTGACACTAAGGGGCAATTTAGCATCGCCAATCCACCTAACCCACACATCTTTGGACTGTGGGAGGAAACCAGAGCAAACCCACGTAGACATGCAGAGAACGTGCAAACTCTGCAGAGACAGTGATCCAAGCTGGGAATTGAACTCCAGTCTGTGGTGCTGTGAGGCAGCAGTGCTAACCACTGAGCTACTCAAGTGAAGGAAGATTAATCCAAAACAAAAAATTGTCATTGGGAAAATGTGGATGGTAAATAAATTGACTGATGAACCAGGTAGATGAAAGTAGCATAGTTGGTGTACATGGGCTTTCAAAAAAATAAAAGGGGGTTGATAGAAAAGTCACAGTAGACAATGGTATGTAATTAAGGGACAGAAGGTAAACAACTCAAAAATAGAGGCATTGGTACAATAAATGAAACTGTCCCCTTAACAGCAAGGTCAGTAACCAGGAAAAACAAGGTGACATGAAGGGAATTTTTAATTAACACAGCAAGTTGACAATGTGAAAGGCTAGTTTTGCCTTTGTGTGCTTTCCCTTTAAGAATATTGTAGAGAACTGGAAGGATTTGCAGGTTAATAATAAGCCTGCAGTTGCTTCATTCACGGAATGCTCAACAAGCATATCTCCTGTGGCCCATAAGTCCTGGAGTGGAATTTGAACCTGGAGCCTTCTGGCTCTAAGGCAATGAGCCACAAGACCTCAAAAAGGGGTTGAGAGAAGCAGATTTAACCATATACTTTCAGAAGGGAACTGCACCTCCAAACATGAAATGGGAAAACATTGAATAGAGTGCACCAGAGAATGGAAATAATTTGATAGCTTTGAGTTATAGCACAAGTCAAATTGCCTTGAGTTTTCAGTCTGAAAACTAGGAAAGGTACACCCTGCAAGTAGTTCCTGTAGGGAAATGCAGCAACAACTTAGCCAAGGCCCACAAAATAAAAAGCAGAGACTAAATCCAGACAGGAGAACTGCCCTCCAGTTTTGAACACAGTTTTTTTAACCAAAGGTAGCATTTGGTGTGTCACACCCAAACGATGGTACTCACAGCAATGAATGTAGTACAGATTGACCTTTCAGTCCAATAATAGGCATATCTCTCGTATGACAAAACTGCAAAGGCACCACAAAGTCTTGGTTGCTGAGTGGTAGGGGGCAAGGCAAAGAAATCCTTGACAAGAATTAAGTTAGGTTTTCTAGTTCATTAAAAAACAAGATAATGAAGGAATGGTTTCTGGTGAATGGTTCATGACAGTTGAGAGTGTAGTTTTCTACCAAAAAAGGTAGAAATTGCAAACCATGTTCCCAGAGAAATCCACAAACTAAATCACCACACACCTTTCTAAACAAGCAAATGTGATAGATTAAAGGTAGAAGTATCAGATTGACTAGGGAGGGGATGACATGTTTTCTGGGACTTAAGTCTTCATATTTGCGTACAAAAATGAAGGTCAGAAAAGACTGCCTGGTCCATTTAGCTTGTCCCACATATGACTTAATTATAACACTTTAATCTCCTGGAGAGGTGAAAAACTTGATAAAACACAAGCCAATTAGAAAAATTCTAATACCTTTGATGAAGGTAGGAGTACATCTAGGGTAGCTATTACACTGAAGTTTTGTTATTTGGTAAAAAATTTTTTTAAAAAGACAGTTTAATATCACTGATATGGATAATATTGTTGGTACAACTACAACAGCAATGCAAATTCTACACAATGTTATATGAACACCCAAAAGAATTTAAGTTAGACAAGTAACATTTGGTTTACAAAACATCATTTATTTCGTGTTACATAGGGCATTAACATTTCCACATGGCTTGGGGATAATAAATGATTAGTAATTATAATGGTCCAAATCTCACTGAACACCCCCTTATACGTGTACAAACCTGCAAAAGAAATACTATGCTTATTGGGCACAATGAGGAAAGTTGTGTTTCCCATTCCAGTGTATCAAAAAGTCATGCCTTGTGACCATTCACAAGCACAACCTCAAACTTTAGCAGAAACATGCTGTAATAATACAGTGAATACCAGATGACATGGACAACTTTTTTTTTTAAAAAGTGAAGATTCACAAAATTTCAAAATCAAGGTACTTTTTCTTTGACTTGATTGTACATTAAATGCCTTCAGCCTCAAATTTACAAAATGTCATTTTATTGCAGAACATTAGGTCAGTCCAAATAAAGGCATATTTGCAACAGCTACTTTGCCTGATTATACCAAGTTGCTGTAAATTGTATATGCATTTCACCACAGGGATCAGAGGGAAAAAGTAGACAATGCACACAAGCCAATACCAGCAGGAAGAACAGAACATGAAAGGCTGAGTGTGGGAGCAAGCAAAAAAAATGCAGTATAACCAAATTACTGTCTAGAGCAGCAAATTTCTACCATTATGTTCACAATACAAACACTGCAAGTATTTCTTTATAATATTAAACATTCTGACCTCTACATGGAGGTTACTCATGTTATAAAGTTAAACTATATATGCTTCTACAGCAGAAACTGCACACCAGGAAGGCAGACAACCAACAAAAACCAAGGAATAATGATTTTTTTTTTAAAGCAGTGGTGTGTATAAAGACTAAATTGGGAATTTTCCATACATAGCTATTCCATACAGTACTGATGTCTTCATTGCTATAGGTATTTTGAGTGGAGCAGTAAGGAATGGAGATGTGTAAAAAGATTTTAGGGATTGGACCGTGTATTTAGTTGTTATCTCCAGGCTCGGCTGCAGAGGTTTCATTATCAGCTGGTGCCGGACTCTCATTTGACCATAACTAGGAAAGGAGAGAAAAAAACTTCAGATTCTCATTTATAACGCTCCAAATTAATGCAAATTCCAAAAAATGGAGTACATCATAAGTTGCAACGCTGCTGAAAAGGATTCATTCTGCACAATGCAATAGGGAATATACATTAATGCCAAACAATGAAAAAATTGCCACTAAAACAGTTAGCTTCAGATAATGGAAAGATGTCAGTTACTCCAAATTGCATTATTTTATTCTCCAGATTAGCAATATTCCAGTTTAACGTGGTCACAAATTACAAGGAAGCTGCTTGATTATTGATGTGTGTTTCTCATGCATACAATGCATCATCTTTTGCCTAGGTGACTGACGACTTTCTTCAACTAGAAATCATGCAGCATCTTTTAAAAGTTGCCATTTCATTAGTCATCAGTTCTGTCAATTATACTCAGGTACAATTTAACAAACATTTGTTATTCCTGCAACCTTTGACATACACCCCTCCCCATGTTGTTACTTATGCAAACTATGTATCTAATTGGGAGGGGTGTCCATACAAAACCCAGCATGGATTATACGCAAACATTTTATGCTTTAAAGGTTCATAGCCCTGCAGCTTCAAACTTCATTATAAAATTTAAAAAAAACTTACTGTAAGGTTGTCTCTAAGCAACTGCATAATGAGGGTGCTGTCTTTATAGCTATCATCTTGGAGAATATCCAGCTCTTTAATAGCCTGATCAAATGCCTAATAGATGGAAACAGATAATTAAGGATGTTAGGCAGGGGAAAATTACCCAGAAATTGCTATAGTGTCTTGGTGGGAAAACAAAGATGGCTCCTCAGCTAGTGAAAAGCAGAATAAAGTTAATTTGTACCAATTATTAACTACATTCCTAGCCAAGTCTCCCTGACATTCTGTTGGACTGAAGTGAAATAAATAAGCAAATAAAACAAAAATGTAGCTTTGTTACCAAACTGAATATAGCTATGGCTTTTTAGCATCACAATACAGGAGAAACTTGCCATTAGACAGGAAGGGAAACCAATTTATTAACAATTCTGATTTCTTTATAAATTAAAGGGAACCCCAATGAAAATCAGAGTTACGGTTTGAGTCCAATCCAGAATCCAATTCCAAAAGTGCATTTCTTCAGAGGGTAGTAGGCCAACTATTTCAACGTAATTTGTCCATTTAGAAACAAGGACGTCACAATGGAAGACAGCATGGAAGAGTTAAATTAGTGTTGAAGGTAGAAGTTCCAATAGAGGGACAAATTTTTGTGTCACTACCTGCTTGATGAAAACGAAATGGTAGACAGGCTACTGGCCGAGAGTCCTGCCTTCCTGGGCTCAGTTTCCCCACAGGGGAGGTTATGAGATACTTTGTCCTAACACATGGGAAATAGGTGGTGTGCGCTTTCCCAGTCTGGAATCTTGTGCGGAGTCATCAGGATCCCTTTTGTCCTTTGCAGACAAAGTCTCTGCCATGAGGCACGATATACAACTCAAGGGGTATTAGCAAGTTTTTGTCTGAAAGTTACAAATTCCTCTGGTACAAGGAGTTGTGGCTAGTCAGGATAAAGTGTAGTCCATTTAATAAAAGGAATAATTTTATAGGGTAGTCAGGTTGATAGATATTACTAGAATGGATGGCACTTCAAGATTGAGCAGGCTCTGGTTCTATTGTTCCCATATGAACCATTAACAGATCAAATAATTTTTACACGAGTGGTGGTACAAATATGCGCCAAACTGGTTACTGATGCATTCATAAGGGACTAGATATATTGGTTGAGCCAGGAGGCAAGTTTAAACCCAGTTCGGGCAAACGGCCCATTGGGCCCGTTTAGATTAGACAATAGGACACCTCAAAGCTTAAATGTTGTTTACAGCATTTAAATTTCAATGAAATGAATTTAAACATCAAGGCAAACAGGTCACTGGCTGTGCATTGCAGTAATATTGATGCCAGAGAGCACAAACAAACTGCAGGAGTCAATCAGCAGCAAATGTCATCTCAATTGTAATTCTGGCTTGTGTCCACTCAGTTAGAAGACAATCAGATGACTGAAGAGTATATTGTACTGAACGTCAGGAGATCAATACTGCTGACTGAAGTTGCTCCCAAAAGCTTCACAGCTCAAGGCTGGTGAGCTCCACCAAAATACCTCTTGACATGAAGCTGCTCTGCAAGATCCCAATTTACTAATTCAACCATTTGATGGGGAATCCAGTTTTGACTGAGCAGTTACTCCTCCCAGCAGGAATTTTGATAACCAGTTCAAAAGCTTGCAATTCAAGCATCCATTGGCTGAAGCTTAAGACAGGCATTTCAAGACGTGCAGTGCAGTCATGCATGGGAGTTCCAGATTTTGACCCAGCACCAGTGAAGGAACAGTAATTACCAAGTCAGGATGGTGAGCGACTTGAGGGAAACCTCCAAGTGGTGTTCCCATGTGTCTGTTGCACTGTACTTCTGGGTTTGGTAGGTGCTGCCTAATACAAGTGTACCTACATTGCATCTTGCAGCTGGTACACACCACTACCATTGTTAGTCTGGGGTGGAGATTCAGGTTGCAATTCTCTCATCCAGCTGTGCTGATTTAAGCGCAGTAGGCCAGGCGATTCAAGCACTGTCTGAATCGTGCAATGTGCACTGGGCACGTGGCCCGAAGCGTGTCTCCCAGTGCTAAATTTTCCTGTGCCGTCAGCTCTGCGTGGAGCCGCATAAATTATGCAGTGGTCAATTTAAATGGCATTGCCAGGCCTGCTAGGAACTCCCCACTAACAGGGAGCTAGCAGCCAGACTGTGCTGAGGTAGTTGGTGGGGGGGGGTACTGCCCAAGGGGAAAGTGTCAATGCATATCAGGCATGGGGTAGTGGCAGACCCTGAGGGCAATTGGTGGGAGTCCTGCTACCACTCTGCAGTCAGGATCACTGGGGGAGGCCAGCGATTGAGGTGGAAGTTGGCACTGTGGGGGCTGCCAGGACACGAGGCCAGCCTCTCCAGTGGGAATAGGCCCTGCCCACTGATTTTTAAAAGGATTTATGCTGAGGCACTCAGCAGTGCAGAGTGTGAGAAGATTCATTTTTAAACTTCTGCTGCTAAAACCAGCATGATTTACTCCAGTTTTCATGCAAATTCACTTAGAATTTTTGGAAGAATTGCCCCCTGAATGTTTGTGGAAAGGGAGTCAATCAAGCAGGCTGTGTCCTGGATGGTGTCAAGCTTAGTGTTGCAGCTCTACTCATCTAAGTGAGTGGAGAGTATTCCATCACATTCCGGACTTGTGCCTTGTAGATTATGGACAGGCTTTGGGGAAATGAGGCAGGTTACCTGCTGCAGGATTCATAGCCTAACCTGCTTGTGTGGCTAGTCCAGTTCACTTTCTGGTCAATGGCAAACCCCAGAATGTTGATAGTGGGGGATTCAGCAATGATAATGCCATTGAATGTCATGGGGCAATAGTTAGATTCTCTCGAGATGTCATTGCCAGGCACTTGTGACAAATTGTCAGCCCAGGCCTGGATATTGTCCAAGTCTTGCTGAACTTGGGCATGGACTGCTGTATCCAAGTCACCACAAATGGTGTTGAACATTCCACTTTTGACCTTATGATGGAAGGCTGGTAATTGATGAAGCAGCTGAAGATGGATGGGCCAAGGGCACTACCCCAAGATCACCCGATTCCTAATGACTCCAATTTTGCTAGGATTCCTTGATACCATTCTTTGGTAAATGCTGCCTTGATGTCAAGGGCAATCACCCACCTTTGGAGTGCAGCTCTTCTGTCAATGTTTGAAACAAGGCTCTAAAGAAGTTAGGAGCCGAGTGGCCCTGGTGGAACCCAAATGGAATGTCAGTGAGCAGGTGCCACTTTGCTGTTGATGACCCCTTTCACCACTTTACTGATGAATGGAGTAGACTGTTGAGGCATAATTGGCCACAAGTAGATTTGTCCCATTTCTGGTGTATAGGACACACCTGGGCAGAATCTAGTGTTATAGCTATAGTGGAACAGCTAGGCTCAGGACACAGCAGGTTCTGGGGTACAAGTCTTGGAATGTTGTCAGGACCCATAACCTTTGCAGTATCCAGCACCTTCATAACAAGTTGTTCTTTGTAGATGCTGGTGGTTGTTTGAGTGACTCCATATGCTTTTGCTGATGCAATATTACCACCCAAAGTAGATTTCATACTTATGCCTCAATTCAGGTAGTCATTTCCTCAAACAAAAAAGTTAAGAGAACTATGTTGAACACTAATCATGTACTCCTCAGAAAGCTTCACCCTTGTAGGTGAGCCACAGAAGGTCAATTTTGATTCTCAAACCCCTTCAGATCCCACTGTCACCTGCAAATCAGAATCAAAGTCAAATTAAGAATGGCAAGATCTCAACACCCATTATTCAGGCAGCCTACTCCTGAAGTACTTTCCACAATTATTAACCCAACAGCCAATCTGATAGCCAAATACAAGATTTTCTTTGGGTCCCGAAGTTAAGTGACTTCTGGAAATCTAGATGCAAGACACAAGGTTTAAATACAACACATTCAGAGTGCAATTCCCCCAAATAATTAGGGGACAAGTCTGAATCCATTCCAAGATAGTCAGGTTCACACCAGTTCTCACTTCACACAGAAGTGTTTGTGTTTTGGTCTCAGAGCAAGCAATAATTTTGTCAGTGGCTAGGTGGGAGTTATTTAAAGTGTGCCTTCAAGTTTCAGTGGACATTTCTCAACTATGGGTCATTGCTTGGACTGGATCACATCTGTTGCTGGGATAGGATTGATGCAAGATGAATAAAATGAAGCAATTTTTAAGCTGTGATCAAGCTTTATGAATCTTTCCCAATCTTGGACCATCTATCCTTGATATTGAGAGCCCATTTAGCCAGTAATGTGGTTTCAGGTTCAATGTTCACACTAACTTTTCTCATCTCAGCCAGATCATCAGGAGGGGAATAATGTTTATCCAAATCATGATCTGGTATCCCCAGTTCCAGTGCACATTCTGGTCAAATAACAGGTCAGACACTGCCAAACTGTTTAACCAAGACAGTTCAGAGCAGTTATTGTTGAGATTCTGCACCTCAGCATCAAGACTGTCGGTAAAATGCCAGAGGAAGATTTTCAAACATCACAATTTACATGTGCAGATCCAACAACCTGTTCACTTATAAACCAAGCTGAATTAGTGTACAACTTACTTTTTTTGCCAGTTCACAAGCCTCAGAGGGAGAGTTGAGAATCTCATAGTAGAACACTGAGAAATTAAGGGCAAGACCCAAACGGATTGGGTGCGTTGATGACAGATGTTCCTCTCCAATTTCAAAGGCGGTCTGGTAAGCAGTTTGGGAGTTTCCTATCGCTTCTATGAAACAAAGAAGTACTTTAGTGGAAAAATTGCACACCTTGTGAAATTCTATGAATTCAAAGATCAATTGCTAATAAATTATGTCTCAATTTCTAAATCTGCAATTGCCTGCATTGAAGATACTGGTTGACCTGTACATGACATTTATAGCAGTATTCTGGTCATGACTATTGTACAAATTTGAAGTTGCACAACATTCTTCTCCAGGATTTGTTCAGCCACTGGAATTTAAATCTATCCATTTATCTGGGACATATTCACATGGCAGCTGAAATCAGGAAACAAAACTATACCAAATGACTAGGGCATAACCATTTTTTGGGAGAGGTACACCCTCAAAACAAAAACAAAAAATCCATATTAAGTGGCCATTAACCAATTTTACACCTTGGTCACAAGCATTGCAGTACAAAATTTTACATTTACTTATGGGAACAAGATTTTTAGTACATACTTTTTCGGTCCTCTCCAGAAGCAACTTCAGCAAGGTACCGATAGTAATCTCCTTTCATTTTCAGGTAGAAGACCTTGCTTTCTGAATTACTAGCCTTGGGAATCAAGTAATTATCTAACAATCCCTAAACAAACAAAAAGTCAAAGTTAACATCTTGATTCAAAACAGGAGCCTATATGACAAGTACTAAAATGCCACATGAATGGAAATTGTGCTCAATTTAGGTATGGTTTGAGGAAAGAGATCAAAAGCTGCAAGAAAGCCATTAGCCAATTTTGCATTAAATCTATTTTGTCACAATTGACAAACCCATATGGAATGAACAGCATTACAATTAGCAGGACATGATGGATTGGCAGGAAAACATTGGATATTAAATGAAAGGAGACGGTTTTCCACAAAAGATACTGCTAGCAGCGACAGATTACAATAGCTTGTCTCCAGGTGTTGCCTACACTGCTATCAATTTTCAGAATTCAAATTTTTGGGAGGGAGAACAACAGATACCAAGTCAATATGTTTGGATGAACAGCAGAATTTTATTAATACTGTAATCTTAAACGCGAAAGGTAACATAGCACTTGATCAATATTTAAAAAGAAATACTGAAAACATTCAGGTCTGGTACCCTGCAGAAAGGTAATTGGAGTGTGGAATATTTAACAGGCCAAAGATACTGCGTGACCAGAGAACTTCCGACATTGTTGGAAATTGAATTTTACTGAAGATTTACTTCAAAGCACAATACTGAGGATAACCCTAGGAACAGCTAGTCAACTGGAGTCAATACCAATACCAACACTGCCTCTCCATTTCACTAAGGGCTAAAAATTGCCCTTAGTGTCCTGAGATGCGTAGGTTGGAGGGATTAGTGGGTAGATATGGGGGTAGGGCCTGGGTGGGATTGTGGTCGGTGCAGACTCGATGGGCCGAATGGCCTCTTTCTGTACTGTAGGGTTTCTATGATTTCTCCCCCTGCTCCCCCCAAACCCATCCATGCTCCAAGTCCAAAAAGGAACACCGACCTAAAGTATGATGTACAAATAGATGACCCATCACCAGGTTTGGCTAGTGTTGTTAAAATATGAAACCACTGGATTGCTGCAAAGTTCACCAATGCCCTTCAGAGGAGATATGCGATCCTGAACCAGTCTGGCTTACATAGCACAGCAATTTGGTGGACTCTGAACTGCTCTGAAATGGCCGACTGAGCCAGAGTTGCATTAATTGCTGCCCAAGTCGAGGATTAAAACCAGACTAACTAACCAGCATTGACTGAGGCACTCTAAATGACAAAAGACAACATGCCCTGTTGACCCAAAGCCATCTGGGATGCGCCAAAATTGACAGTACTGTTCCACAAACTAGTCAAGCAACAGCTTCACCAAATCTCTTAGACAATGTTGCAGACTCCATTACCATTTCTGGATTATATCCTGTCCCACCCAAAAAGATGTTGGCATAGTATACAGTTAAGAAAGCAGCCTAGTCCTCATGAATTTACATGGCATCAGGTCAAACCCAGCACCAACTGGCTCCTGCCCTCAGCTGTGGAAACAGTGCTGTTTTCCATGCTTCTTCCAAGTGGCATTCAAAGTGGAACAAAGGTATGGGATGTAATCTGGGTGGGGACAAGCCCTTCCAGAGTGGCTCAGTAGCACCACAACTGAAACAAGTCCTGAAGGGCAAATCTGTCAGTGAGCAGATAGACAAGAACATCAGAGGAAAAGCTACTTTCCTTCATCTTCAGTTGCACCAGTCCATGAGATTAGCCACTGCAGAGTCCTTGGAAGACCAAGTCCTGTCTTCACACTGAGGACACAGTCTAGTATTGTGGCATTTGTGATGACAGTGCCTTTAAAGAAATTTGTTTCTTTTGAGGGACATGTTTAAAATTCAGCTGTTTTGTCTGTAAAACAGGTAGCTCACGTGCTGGGAATGCAGGCTAATGATTAATTTTAGCTAGGGATGTGTTTAATTTGCTTAGATGATGAGTGCAGCTCCAGACACTGCAGCCTGCTTGACTGGCACCCATCCTCCAAATTCATCCCCTACTTCAACCACAGTTGCAGCAGTGCATGATCCACTTGAAACACTGCAACAACTCAAGGCTCCTTCAACCCTGTGATTTCTACCACCAAGAAGGACGTGGGGGGGCGGTTCACACCCATATATCCTACCAGGAGGACCACAAAAAGACAGTTCATTTTATGACTACCAGCAGAAAAACAATGTCAGCCTCCAGCCAAATCTTAATGAGGAAGCACCAGAAAAGGCCTCAAGTCAGGTCGTGATGCTCCAGAGACTGGATGAGCAGACTGAAGTTGCTGCAAGATTATGTTTGTACAAAGCTAGAAACAAAGTGGACAAGAGCACCTATTCTAAAAACAGGAATTGCATCAATTATCTTCTACTTGCAACTGGGAGATCTCGTTAAGCAACCAACTGCATCTATCTCGGAGCTATCTGAAGCAAGCAAACCAAAAAAGGTTACCCAAGGGCAATGGGCACACATTCAATCTCATTAGAATGGAAGCATCCACAGTGGTGTGTATGCAAACAGCCCATTTACAAGGCAGCGAAGTTTATGCAATACTTGTGCTCTGGTTTCCTCCCATAGTCCAAAAATGTGCAGGTTGGGTGGATTGGCCATGCTAAATTGCCTCCTAGTATCAGGGAGATTAGTAGGGTAAAAACACAGGGTTATGGGATAGGGGCTGGGTGGAATTGTCAGTGCAGACTTGATGGGCCAAATGGCATCTTCCTGCGCTGTAGGGATTCTAATCACCAATTCAATTTCCCATCTGGAGTTGTTACTTTTGGAACATGACCAGGTATTATTGCCCATGTAATTGGTGTAGAACACTCATGTCACAAAAAGCATAACTGATAAATGACAAGCTTAAAACCCTCAAGAGGGAGACACAGACCAGGACTGCATGGAGAGAAGACAGTATTTGGCAAAGGAAGATAATTTGGAGTGCCAGAGGTTTTGCTGGAAATTAAACATGCCACAAGATTGTACATCAAGACAAGATACTAAGGAAGGTACTTTTAGATTCATTGTTCATACTTGCATCAAAAAGAGCCCTGTAGAGGTCACTTTCAGTTATGCATTAGAAGGTTAATCAGAGAGCATCATGAATGCATTAGATCAAGTAATTAATGAGAAATCTATGCTTCCACTGCGTAACTGAGGTTAGCATAAATATAGTAGCAAAGAAAGACAACCTTTCAAACAAGTTTTTCTTCCACCTTAAATACATTTGGCTCATTGACGTTCTTTTTGTAATTGCATTTTATAATCAAGACAAGATTATTCAAAGAAATTACAAAAACCTTGCTTCACTCGAGGTTAATTTACCAGTCAGGAACCAATGGCAGGTACAAACAATGTTGACAACTGCAGTGGGACAGATTGTTTCATTCCAAATGTTATCTGAAGTAAAAGGTTCTTAGCTGGACAATAGGGGCCAGAAAGGGGGAATGAATCTTACAAAGCTACCATACAGCTTCTACTTCCCTGCGACCTTGGTAAGGAATGAGTTCTTGAGCATCCTTAATATAAAAGCAAGCTTCAATCAATTCAGTTGCATTTAACATTTAAAAACCAAGCCAGACAATTTCTGGCTTAATTGGGGAGGGAAACAGAGGAAGTGGAAAATATAGCACTAGGAGGAGACTGACAATTTTTAGGGCAGAATATAATGAGGTAAATAAGCAATTCTTGAACCAATTCCAGAGATACATTACCAGGGATACAAGGCTCTGAAGTGTTTGTGTGGGTTTCAGGTAATTACTGGCAGGGGAGGAAAGATGACAATGAAGAAATAAAGAGTTAGATTTGATGTGGAATGCAAGGATAACAGATGCCATGGTTGAATGAGCAGCACAAACTGGAGGTGAAGGGAAGACTTAGTGGTCAGTGTGGAAAAGGGACAAAATGAGCAGTGACGAATCCAAGTGCTGAGGTGGTATAGTCAACAGTGAGGATACTGTGGGAGGGAGGTCATTTGGGAATAGACAGGACTAAAGCAGAACATATTTCACTGAATTTTGTGTTTGAATTAATGGATGATTTTTCTCCCTCCTAATATCACCCAAAGCTGCTCAAGTGCAAAATATGTAACTGAATCAATGAATCTCAGTACAGGAGGCCATTCAGCTGGTCATGTCTGCACCAGTGCTCCACAGCAGCCATTCACCTAGTGCCACTCCCATTTTTTCAGGCAACAGTTCAATTCCCTCTTGAATTCCTGCTGAATCTAGCCCTTAATTTTCAAAAAAATATTGGAAGAAAAATCATTTATACATGATATATTTAGCCAACTTGAAAGTGGACATTTGGCATTTATGAAAGCGTATTTTAAGTGACCAAGACCTTATGAAATTTGCTATTTAATACACCACCTCCAGAATCTCTTGGCTCTTCCACCTTCATAATATCAAATGCATTTATGGTACAAAGTTTGGTGTAAATTAACTTCTGCTTCAAATTTTATATTACAAGGTTTGCACTGGTATGACAAAGATAAGCAAGCAAGTAGTGAAGAGCACAACAAAGCAACTACAAAGGGAGAGCTATGGGGGAAAATGAGAATGTCAGGAAGAATAGAAAAGCAGTACATTTAAGTGGACAGGCTACAGAACACATTCATCTACCAGGAAACCCGAATTTGCCTTGTAGCAAAGTTAGTATGGAGTGACAGTAAGTGGATTAGGAAGGCAAATAGAAAGTTGGCATTTATTGCAAGAGTATAAAAGTCAGTAGAAAATGTTGCTGAGAGACTGCATCTGGGGAGTTGTGTACAGTTGGTCTCCTTACTTTGGAATTCACCTTTTAGGAAAATCTAGAACCGGGGTTACCATCAGAAATTAGGGGTCTTCCATTTAAGAATTTCTGAGACAGTCACTAAATCTGTGGAATTTTCTTCCCCAGAGAGCAGTGGAGGCTCAGACAGATTTCTGTGGAACAGGGGAACAAAGGTTATGGGGCCAGACAGGAAAATGGAGTTGAGGCTACAATTAGATCAGCCATGTTATTACCAAAACAAAAAGCCTCCTATAAATTTATCACTTGTACAAATTACATAAAATCTAATCATGCCTATCAGATAATTGTTAAATACAGTAGACATGACTCTAGTATCGGATTCTCCAATCAATGATCCCACTATCAAGTCCACATTTGGTTGTGTTTCTAATCACGTTATCTTGTCCAGAGACACTCAGTCTGAAAGCAGGCAATTTGATACAACAGGTCCATGCCAGCATTTACACTTGCTTACCTGGGTAAATACTTGACAAGAATAAAGTGGAAGGATATTCATGAGTCCACATTCTCACCCATGTGTTCTGCCGAATACATTTTATATTTGACCCTGGATTTGGAATCTTTCAAGTGGCAGGGATGTCTATCTCAACCCTTTCCAAATCCTCTAATTTTAAAAGATCTAAGTGTTCTGGTCAATTTCTCTTAGTGGAATGCTCTCAGCACAATCCTCCTTCTATATATCTTGCCCTCATGTCCTTCTTGGAAGATGGTGATCAGATCCAAGTTCTAAACGGTTTAACATGAGAATTGTAAGTTTTGTGGCACAAGCAGGTCACTCAGCCCAATTGATCCAAGTTAGTGTTTATGCTTCACACAAGCGTCTCTACAATCTTCATTTCACCCTATTAAAATATCCTATTCCTTTGTGATTCTCCCTAACCAGCAGGCGGGAGCAAATGTAACATTTGCCCTCCTGTTTTATTCACATGATAAAGTTCAACAACTGGTGTAATCAGAACTGCTCCACAATTATGTCTAGATGTCCAAACTCCTAGAAAGTGTCTAGAAATTTCCAAATGGAAACAGTGCTCAAAACAAGCATAAATTGAAATGCTATGCATGAGGAATATTGGCAAGTTAAAGACCACTATTTAAGCAAATTATTCCAAACATTTGGTATTATTTCCAAATTCAACTTCAATTTTTCCTGAAGTATTGTCAGGTCTGGCAGCATCTGTGGTGAAACAGAAGTAACACAATCAAATAGTCATTCGACTGTTTCTCTCCACACAGATGCTGTCAGATCTTGAGTTTCTCCACCACTTTATTCCAGATTCAGCATGCATATTTATTCCCAAATTGATTCAAACTTGGAACTATTCAATAATTTCAAGTGAACAAGAAGCCAAGTGGAAAATTACTCGAACAAGCCAATGTTAAAGGATACAAGACAAAATATTTAGTATATGACCTGCAGATTGCAGAATTCAACCACTTCAAAATACCAACTGCAGCCAACATCATTTGTCCAACAGTGCCAGGGACTTCAGTGACTGTGGAGTTCTCCCATATCTGTGTGGGTTCCCTCTGGGTGCTTTGGTTTCCTCCCATAGTCCAAAGACAAAGGTTGGGGGATTAATGGGGTTGGGGTGGGCCTAGGTAAGATGCTCTGTAGATGAGTTTGGGCAGACTCAAATGGGTTGAATGGCCTCTGCACTGTAGGGATTCTGATTCTAATTCTTGTAGACAAGTCTTGCTTCACACCAATGGCATCAAAACTGCTGTATACACACAAATGTGGATCACTCAGAACATACAACTCTTGGGAGTGCTGTTGCATTGCATAAGCCTCGCCAGCATCCACTGATGGGATAACTATTGTTTGGCAGTAGCAGCATCCGAACACCAGCATTTGCAAATAAGACATGTTAGAATGTAGCATTACCAACCTGCAGAGTTGCTTTATCCTTCAGGCCTGAACCCCCAAATCCCTTTACCCTTGCAGAGACCAGTGCTACTTTGAACAAAAAAAACCCCACCACTTTACATTTACTATCCAGGTGCTGCATCAGCTCCTCCCCCCCCCCCCCCCCCCCTCATCTCATCACCACAGGAGATGGTGGCAGTTATATTGTCACTGGACTAGTAATCCAGAGACCCTGGTTCAAATCTCTAGTAGTTGAAATACAAATCTGAAATAGTAGATGGTCATAAAACACACCACACAACCGAGCAGGAGTAGGTAATGCAACCCCTCAAGTCTGCTCCACCATTCAGTAGGATCATAGTCTCAAACGTCCTGGCACCCACCACATACTGGGTGAAGCCATAGATAACAACCGAGAGAAAAATTATTCATTTGTTTTAAATCTGGCATTTCTTATTCTAGAACTATGGCTTCCTGTTCTAGATTGCCCCACAAAAGAAAACATCCACTCTACGTCTTTGTCAATACATTTTATCATCTCATTAGATATCCTCTCCTAAATTCTGGATTGTGTGCCTAAACTGCTCAAGATTTCTCTGGAATCAATCCAATGATCGTCTCCATTACAAGTGCATCCCCCCTCAAGGGGACCAAAACTATACAGTGCTCCTGGTACAGTCTCACTTATACCCTGTATTGTTACTGGCCTGGCCTACTTGCAACTCTACATCCACAGCAATGTAATGGACTCCCAAATGCCACTGGAAATGGCTGAACAAGCCACTCAGATCAAGGGCAATTAAGGATGGGCAAAAGCTGGTCCAGCCAGCAACACCCACTTCCTTTGAAAAATACATTTATAGCTGTTTACCTATTGAATACTTCACCTTTCAAAAATCTTGATCATTCCCTCCTGTAGGGCTAATCACATATGCACAATGGATACAAGTAGCTAATAATAGAACAAGACCACGATGAGAAAAAAGTGCTCAACTTCTGCAGGTTTCTTCCTAGTTCTTAAATCTACCACATGCACCTCAGGATCCACATGTGACAGTCACCCCATTGCCTCCCTCCCCTGCAACCTCAAAATTAAGCCCATGCAGGCTGGTCATGTTCCCTTTGAGGGGGTTCTTGTATTTTCATTATCCCCACCACAGATGCCAATCTGGCAAGTGCCCAGTCTGAAAGAAAAGCACAGGAACTACATGGGCACCCAGACTTGCAGAAAACATTCAATACAACCCAGCAAATACAATTTCCAGGGCTGTGTAATTTCTTTCAGAATCGTGGCATATATTTAGCCAAATCCTGGCACTTTGTCTTCTCAACTTATTTAATATTTTCCATGAATCTATGCTCAAGGGGCAGTTCGGTGGAATAGTTAGCACTGTTGCCTCTCAGCCTGGATTTGATTGTGCCAACTCAAGCTGGAATACTCTCCCAAGGTTTCCTCCCAGTCCGAAGATGTATAGGTTAGGTGGATTTACATGGTAAAATGTGAGGGGTACAGGGATAAGGGCAGGGGACTAAGTCCATGTAGAGTGCTCTTTTGGAGGTGGATGCAGACTCAATGGGCTCAAATGACCTCCTTCTGCATTGTGGGATTGGTTATCTTACCCTCATTTACCCCTTTTCCAATATTCACCAGTAAAAACTCCTCCACATAATCCTTTGGGCCTACCAGCAACAGCAAGAATAATGGGACTCATTCTCTGCAAGAGCAATTTAAAAGTTAGCAATTGTTACAGCACTGGAGATCAATATCTGACTTTTTAGTTCGCAACAGGCACATTGGATTTATGTGGTTGTGGGAAAGGGAAGTGAGCTGCAAAAGGTACCTAGTACTGAATGGCATGGAGTTCAAATTTAATAGGTTTCATCTGCACAAAAATCAGGACATGACCCATTTTATACAGTTAGTATGCCCATACAAGAAACTCAGACCCAGAAAGTGGCTGTGATTAGCCTGGTGTATTTTAGCTGCTTTTCTGCTGACAGGCTGAACAGACTCCTACTGAACTGCAAATTTTCCATGTTTCTATCACATTACCCACACATTCATTGTCCACCCCTCAATTGTCCTCGAAATGTGGCACTTGCATTCAAGAGTCAACCACATTGCTGTGGATCTAGAATCACATGCACACATGTTTGGGGGCGTCACTTGACAAGAGCACAGGAATAGCTGTATTTCCATGAGCTCCAGCGCAATTCAGACTGCAATCCTGTGATTACACAGCTCATACTTGCCTAATCTGGAAGTGAGAATTCTATATTAAGTCCCAAGAATATTACTGGTTGAACAGATGAATGCAAAGAAATAAGAAAATAGTTGACAAAAGAGTAGTCAGAAGTAACTGGGGTGGAACAGACTCTAATATGGCAAGAACGGGTTCTTGATCAGGCACTCAAGGCAAAACAACTCTTGACTGCCAAGATTAAAAGACCAGCGAGAAGAAACTTGGTTTATTAGCATAAAATCAGTTCTCATACTATAGAACATAATAGTGGCAAAAGGATTTAAGTGACGGAGAGACCCATTACTGTCAAAAATGCAACTTCTTCAGTTGAGGCCCACTTGTGTGCTATGCCAGAATTCAACCTGGAGAACAGCAGCCAGAAGAAAAAAATGTCTGTTCAGACTGTTTGCCAGAAGGACCTGAAGGTAAGCTCGTAGTCAATTTCTTGAGGGATGGCTGCCACATTTCCTTAATTTAGAAATGAAATCTGAGCACATTAAGTTAGAAAGGCCACACCATGTTCAAGGCTGAGGGACAAACAACCCCAGCCTGTTAATTGTATTTTTATGACTTCCAAGATCACCAAAGAGTATTGGAGGCAGCTAGATGTAATGGGGCCTTGCTCTATGATGGAGCAATGGTCACTTTTTTCAAGATTTCTCAGCAGTGACAAGAGGCACAAGGGTTTCAAAGACAACTGAAAGCCACTGGATTACAAAATGCCATATAGTATCCTGTTAGACTAAAGGCAACATTCAGCAACTCCAAGTGAATCTGGCCAAAGCCATGACTTTTGTGAACTCCGTGGAAGGCAATAATGGAGTAGCAGACTGCAGTTCACCAAAATATGGACTCTATCCCTTTTCATTATAATCCCTTGCTGATTCTGTGTTGCTATTTATCATTCTGACAACAGTGATCTAGTAATTGAGCAGTGACCTTTTTCTCCTCTAGATTGGCAGGGACTTCCATTTGTCCTAAGAGGACAATATTCCTCAGTATATTCCTTCTAATTAGCGAGTACACTACAGATTATACAACACTAGGGCTGTGTATAAATATCCATCTTCCTTTCTTTTCACCTGTGTGCTTAGTATTATATGCCTTATGGCATCCTTTGCTCTGATGATAAATATTAGTGCCTCTACTGGGAGGTAGGCAAGTGGCTCAAGTCTTAATAGGAGGAATTAGAATGCAGAAATAGTATTCTGTATTCACTTTTTCTGGCATATCTTCTCTTTTTTGATTAGCAAGACTCCATGATGTAATTATGGAAAGTTTATAGGTATAACCCTATTCACATTTGGTAAGGAAAACCCCCTTAGAACTAATGGTTGTGTGTTTTTTTAATTGCTGGGGGTTAACAAATCTTTAATTGGTTCCTGCAAGAGTACAGACAAATCTCATGCTTAAGACTGCTACTTTTGGTATAGCTGGAGATGGGGAAATCTTTGGCAGCAAGCCAATTTCTGAATGTCAATATCCTACACTCTTTGGCTGAACAAAACAGTAGTTACATCATCTTGTTAAAACAATGTCTTTCCTTGACAAGGAGAAAGTTAACATATCCTTGTTACAAGAAACTCAACTGGATGACAATGAACCCGAAATTTAAGCAGACTGGGTGGGACTGGTGATTTTTGCCTCATTCTTGACTGGTTTTAGTTAGGAATGCATCTTTCAGATTGGAGCTGTGGAAAGAGCAATGCAGTAATGAATGTCTATGGCCTTACAAATTATTCATTTTTTTTGTGTCTTTGAATTAGCATAAAATTGCTTCAGACTTGGGACTTCAACTCTCACCTTGATCCTTTGATGTACAAACGTCCCATGACTAGGAATCCTCCCACTCAACAGGCAAAGGGATCAAGATGTGAGGAAGTGGGGAACTTCATGTTTGGAGAACACTACATCAAAATGATAAAGAGTTCACCTTCTCTGCTCCCCACCAATACTACTAGAATTGATTTTTCATGCCGGAAACAATATTACACTGATCTGCTCCACAGCAGTATTGTGATCTGATCACACTTTGGTCTTCCTGGAATTTTTATTCAAGGGGCTTCATCCTCAGTCTGCATCCAGGAGATTTAACATCTCTGCGCAAGGATAACTTTATCTCATGCTTTCAGGCTGAAGTCAATCTTTTCTACTGAAGGCAAATCTGTCTGAAGTAAGCCCCTCCATTCTGTGCAAAGGGATTCGGTCATTTCGTAAATAGCTAATAAAAAATGCTGGAGCAACAGCTTCAAGTAAAACTGGCCAAAGTAGAGGGAGTTTGCTAAGAATTCTAGCTACTAAATGGTGAAAGAAATTAATTCAATCCAAACAGCTGGCTCAATGTGCCGAGTTTAGCATATAAAGTTTACTTAGTCACAAGTAGGCTTACACTAACACTACAATGAAGTTGCTCTGAAAATCCTCCAGTTGCCACATTCTGGCACTTCTTTGGATACAGAGAGGGAGAATTTAGCATGGCCAATGCACTTAACTAGCATGTCTTTTGGACTGTGGGATGAAACCCATGCAAGCACAGGGAGAATGTGCAGACTTCCACAGTGACCCAAGCCAGGAATGGAACCTGAACAAAAACACGAGTTTAGAAATAAACTGAGTAACTAACTCTTTTCCTCTTTGGGGTGGCATGCCTCAGCGCCAGGGACGCAGGTCACTGTGTAGAGTTTGCACATTGTCCGTGCCTGCGTGGGTTTCCTCCAAGTGCTCCGGTTTCCTCCCACAGTCCAAAGATGTGCAGGTTAGGTTGATTGGCCATGCTAAATTGATCCTAGTGTCAGGGGGATTAGCAGGCTAAATATCAGAGGTTACAGGAATAAGGCCAGGGTAGGATTGTGGTCAGTGTAGATTCAAAGAGCTGAATGGCCTCCTTCTGCACTGTCAGGATTCTATATTCGGCTCTCCTTAGGGCTATAGACTGCTAGATTCTGTGGGTAATAGGATAATTAAGGCAGAGGGTCTTAAGGTATTTAAAAGCTTCCATGCAGCTTTATATAAATCAGTCTGAAGGTACACTTACATCTGGAACCTCTCCTCAACTTCCAAAGGTCAACCCTAAATGCCCCCATTTGTAAGGGGAAATGGTTTTTGCCTTGAGGGACCTGAAAGCTCCAGGGCCAGATAGGTTTAGGGGTGAATGTTAAGGAATTTAAAGAGTTGCAAATTTGATCAGTATGTATAACCACTTGAAGCCCATTATCTCCTTGATTTTGAAGGCAGGTAAGAATCCTGAGGAACGTACGTGCGATATCAGTCAATTTCACTCTTGAAATAGTCAGCAAAGACACTGGCATTGTGTCTAGAAAAAAAAACACACCCCTTGATTATCCAGGGCAATCAGACTGGGAACATAGGCGGCCAGAATCCATGTAATGTTAGGTTATTGATTATTCAGATCTTCCAAAAGCAGGTGACAAATAGCTAGTTTGGGAAGAGCGTCCTTGCAGACATCATTGCCAAAACATTTGGGCATTTACAAACTATATTAAATTGTAAGTCATTGTATAAGCAAGGATAGGAAATTTGATTTATTCCATCTTTTAAAAAGTTGTCTAAAGTTTTTAAACTTCAGGGTTTGTCATGTTAGGAGAATTCAAAGCCATGGTTTGCTCCTCTTGCTCCATGTGGGAGAATGGACACATTTCCAGTGCCCAGGGCCACCATGTGTGCGGGAAGTGTCCAGCTACAGCACCTGGAAGCTTGTGTTTCACAGCCAGAACAGCAGCTGAGGACACCAGTCCATCCACGAGTCAGAGCATTGTGGATAGCATGATGAGAGAGGTAGTCACACCACAGCTGAAGTGACCCAAGGAAGGAAGGGAATGGGTGGCCACCAGACAGTCCAAGAAAAACAGCAGATAGTTCAGGAGTCCCCTATTTCTTTCAGACAACACCAAGCTCTGGCACCACAAGCAGCCTCTCTGTATAGGAGGGGAGGAAGGGCAATAGTAATGAGATTCTATAGTCAGGGGAGCAGATGAGCAGTACTGTGGCTGTCAATATGACTCCAGGATGGTGTGTTGCCTCTGGTGGTAGGGTCCGGAATGTCACTAACTGTTGTAGGGCATCATGAAGGGAGAGGGTGATAAGGCAGAGGTAATTGCACATGTTGGCACAATGACATGGGTAGAAAGAGGGATGAGGTCTTGCATCAAGAATTCAGAGAGTTAGGCAGTAAACTAAACAGCAGGACCTCTGGGAGCAATCCCGAGATTACAACTAGTGCAACGTGAGGGGAAGCACAGAAATAGGAGAAAAGTACAAATGAATGCGTGGCTTAAGAGTTGTGCTGGAGGGAGGGTTTTAGATTCCTGGATCACTGGCACAGGTGGGGCCTGTACAAGTGGGATGGTCTACATCTGAATCAGAGCAGGACTAACATCCTTGCAGGATGTGTTGTTTATGCTGTTGGGAGGAGTTTAAACTAATTTGGCAGGGGGAGAAACACTTAGCAGAATAAGGGCACAGCATTATACAGTAAAACAATGTCAGGGAGTACAACTGTATTAAGCTTAAGGGAGTACAGTAAGGCTGAATGCCCTCGAATAGTAACCACAGATGTGGTTGAGGGAGGGTCAGGATTGGCAATTCAACATTCCAGGATATAGAATTTTCAGGCAAGCTAGGGGAGGGGGTAAAAGAGGGAGGCATTGCATTGTTAAGGAGTCAGTTACTGTAGTAAGGAGAGATGATACCTTGGAGGGGACATCAAATCAAGCCTTGTGGGTAGAGCTTAGGAACAAAAAAAAAGGCAGCCACAGTTAGGTGTTTATTTATAGACCCCCCAGTCAGAAAATTGAGTAAATATGAGCACAAGACATGGTGGTATGTAAAAATAACATAAGAAATAGGAGTAGGCCACCTAGCCCCTCAAGCCTGCTCCGCCATTCAATAAGATCATGGCTGATCTGATAGTGGGTTCAGTTCCACTTACCTGCCCACTCCCCATAACCCTTGATTCCCTAATGGTTAAAAATCTGTGACTTAAACACATTTAACGAGGTAGCCTCTATTGCTTCATTGGGCAGAGAATTCCAAAGATTCACTACCCTCTAGAAGGTCCCCCTCAACTGTTCCAAATCGACTCCCCCGTATTTTGAGGCTATGCCCCCTAGTTCTTGTTTCCATTGCAAGTGGAAATAACCTCGCTGCTTCTACCCTGTCTAGCCCCTTCATTATCTTATATGTCTCTATAAGGTCTCCCCTCAACCTTCTAAACTCCAATGAGTACAGGCCCAGTCTACTCGATCTCTCCTCATAAGCTAACCCCCTCATCTCCGGAATCAACCTGGTGAACCTTCTCTGTACCCCCTCCAAAGCTAATATATCCTTTCTTAAATAAGGGGACCAAAATTATACACAGTACTCTAGGTGCGGCCTCACCAGTACCCTGTACAGTTGCCGCATGACCTCCCTGTTTTTACACTCCATCCCTCTCGCGATAAAGGCCAACATTCCATTTGCCTTCTTGATCACCTGCTGCACCTGCAAGCTGAGTTTTTGTGATTCGTGCACAAGGACCCCCAGGTCCCTCTGCACAGTAGCATGTTGTAATTTTTCACCGTTTAAATAATAGTCCATTTTACTATTATTCCATCCAAAGTGGATAACCTCACACTTGTCAACATTATACTCCATCTGCCAGATCCTTGCCCACTCACTTAGCCTATCCAAATCTCTCACTGTCCCACCAATTAGTCTGTGGTTCCAGTCTACATTAGCCAACTCCACCCTCATCCTATTGTAATCCCCCTTGTTCAAGCAAAGGACACTGGTTTGGGACCCTACTTTCTCCCCCTCCATCTGTATTAGAAATTCAACCATATTGTGATCACTCATTCCAGAGGATCTCTCAAGGAGATTATTAATTTTATCTGTCTCATTACACAGGACCAGATCCAAGATAGCTTGCTCCCTCGTAGGTTCTGTAACATGCTGTTAGAGGAAACTATCGCGACAGCATTCTAAGAACTCAAGTCCAGCGCGTCCGACTGGAGTCAACCAATCAATATGGAGGTTAAAATCCCCAATGATTATTGCGGTTCCATTTCTACATGCATCTGTTATTGGTTTGTTTATAGCCCGCCCCACCTTGAAGTTATTTGGGGGCCTATAGACTATGCCCAACTGTGACTTTTTCCCCTTACTATTCCTTATCTCCATCCACACCGATTCCACATTTTGCTCCTTAGAGCCTATATCATCCCTCACTAATCGCCCTGATGTTATCCTTAATTAACAGAGCTACCCCACCTCCTTTTCCTTCCCATCTATCCTTCCGAATTGTCTGATACCCCTGGATATTTAGTTCCCAGTCCTGGTCACCCTGCAACCACGTTTCTGTAATGGCCACTAGATCATACCCATTTGTACTGATTTGTGCCGTCAACTCATTCACTTTGTTTCGAATGCTACGTGCATTCAGGTAAAGTGTCTTTATGTTTGTCTTTCTTACCTGGACACGATTTGTTAGTGCATTCCTTTGTTTGCATGCTCTGTCCCTTCCTGTCACAGACTGGTTATTCTTCCCCAGACTATCACCTTGCACTGTGTTGACCACCTCCCTTCTCATGCTCGTCATCTTTTTTACTCTGCCAGAGGTTAGATTCCTGCCACCTTCTATACTCTGTTCTATTACGTGGTCTGGAAACTTTACTAACCTCTCCTGAGCCCTAGGTGAAAGTCCTCATCATTAACCTGCACTCCTACCCTCTCCTTTACCTTTGATTTTCTAATAAACTGAACCCCCCCCCCATTTAGTTTAAAGCCCTATAGAGAAATTATAGTAAGAGATTCAACTTTGCCATCACTAATGGGGATAGTATCAAGGGGTTGGATGGAGTGGATTTCTTAAAAATCATACAGGAGAACTTTCAAAGCCAATATGCAGAGGGTCCAACAAGGGAAGGAGCTGTGCTGAACCCAATTCTGGGAATGAAGCTGGATAGGTGGTTGAGGGGGAGAATTTTAGCGATAGCAAATCACAAAATCGTACCAAGAAAGAAGTTGCAATAACGTTTTGGATTGGGGAGAGTGGATTTTAATAAAGGTAACTGGGAACAGCGACTAGTAGGGAAATCTACAAAATGACATGGCTAGTAAAAGTCAGAAAATTCCCAAGATATTCCAGAAATATATGGGAAGAGGATTAGTAGGGACCATTGGAGACTAAGGGGGCAATCTGTGAGTGGAACCACAGAACACTGGTACAGTGTTCAATGAATACTTCATATGTCTTCATTAAAGAGAGTGAGGATGAAGGTTTGAGATTCAGGGAGAGAGACTGAGGTTCTTGAGCAAATTGACATAAGGACAGACAAGGTATTGCAGGTGTTGGCAGGCTTCAGTAGACAAATCTCCAGGATCAGATAAATTGTGTCCCAGACTGTTGTGAGAGGCAAGGGAGGATATTGCAGGAGCTTGGACCCAACTTTTGAATTCTTCTTTGGCCACAGGGGAGGTGCTAGAGGACTGGGGAACACAATGTGGTTCTGCTATTTAAGAAGTACTGTAGAGATAAGCCAGGGAACTACAGACCAGCGTGTCTCACGTCAGTGGTAAGGAAACTATTGGAGTAATTTCTGAAGGAGAGCATCTATCTCCACTTGGAAAGCAAAGGCTTGATCAGCGATAGTCAGCGGGTCATGCCCAATAAATTTGATTGAATGTGAGGTGGCCAGGTATGTAAATGAGGGTAGTGCAGTTAATTTTGATTTATTATTGTCACATGTATTAACAGTGAAAAGTATGGTTTCTTGTATTCTATACAGACAACACATACTGTTCATAGAGAAGGAAACGAGAGAGTGCAGAATGTAGTGTTACAGTCATAGCTAGGGTGCAGACAAAGATCAACTTAATGCGAGGTAGGTCCATTCAAAAGTCTGACAGCAACAGGGAAGAAGCTGTTCAAGTTAGTTGGTACATGACCTCAGACTTTTGTATCTGAGGTGCATGGATAAGGTGCTTGATTGTGCTGGCTGCTTTGCCGAAGCAGCAGGAAGTGTAGACAGATGGGAGGTTGGTTTGCGTGATGGATTGGGCTACATTCATGACTGTTTGTAGTTTCTTGTGGTCTTGGGCAGAGCAGGAGCCATACCAAGCTGTGATACAACCATAAAGAATGCTTTCTATGGTGCATCTGTAAATGTTGGAGTGTCATAGCTGACATGCAAACTTCTTTAGCCTTCTGAGACAGAAGAGGCTTTGGGAGGAGGAGGAAAGAGAGAGAGAAGAGACCAGGACAGGTTGTTGGTGATCTGGACACCTAAAAACTTGACGCTCTCGACCCTTTCATCCCCATTGATGTGGGCAGGGGCATGTTCTCCTTTACACTTCCTGAAGTCAATGATATTTCCTTGGTTTTCTTGACATCAAGGGAGAGATTGTCACCGCACCAGTTCACCAGATTCTCTCATTCCTGTACTCTGTTTTGTCATTGCTTGAGATCCGACCCAATACAGTGGTGTCATCAGCAAACTTGAAAATGGAACTGGAAGGGAATTTGGCCACAGTCATAGGTGTATAAAGAGTAGAGCAAGGGGCTGAGAACAATCTTGTCAGGCACTGGTGTTGAGGATGATTGTGGAGGTGTTGTTGCCTATTCTTACTGATTTGGTCTGTAGGTTAGGAAATTCAGGATCCAGTCGCAGAGGGAGGAGCTGAGGCCCAGGAGTTTGGAGATAAATTTCATGGGAATAGTGTTGTTGAAGGCTGAGCTGTGGCCTGACATAGATGTCTCAGGGTTGAGTGCAGGGCCAGGGAGATGGCATCTGCTGTGGACCTGTTGCAACAGTAGGCCAACTGCAGTGGATCCAGGTAGTCTGGGAGGCTGGAATTGATTCGTACCATGATTAGCCATTTGAAGCACTTCATAATGATGGATATCAGACGTATGTTATATGAATTTCAGTAAAGCCTTTGACAAGATCCCAATTGGGAAACTCAAGGCAAATGCCCATGGTATACAGGGTAATTTGATTAAGTAGATTCAAAATTCTGGTTGCCTCATTACAGGAAGGATGTGGAAAAGATTGAAAGGGTGCAGAGGAGATTTACAAGGATGTTGCCTGGATTGAGTGGCATGCCTTATGAGGATAGGCTGAAGGAGCTCAGTCTTTTCTCCTTGGAGAGACGTAGGATGAGAGGAGACCTAATAGAGGTATACAAGATGTTGAGAGGCATAAGTCAGGTGGACTCTGAGGCTTTTTCCCAAGGTGGAAATGGCTGCTACGAGAGGACACAGGTTTAAGGCACTGGGGTGTAGGTACAGGGGAAATGTTAGGTGGAAATTTTTCACACAGAGGGTGGTGGGCGAGTGGAATCGGCTGCCGTCAGTGGTGGTGGAGGCAAACTCAATAGGATCTTTTAAGAGACTCCTGGATGAGTACATGGGACTTAATAGGATGGAGGGTTATAGGTAGGCCTAAAAGGTAGGGATATGTTCGGCACAACTTGTGGGGCCGAAGGGCCTGTTTTGTGCTGTAGTTTTCTATGTTTCTAAAATTGGCTTGGTTGTGGGAGAGAGGGCGATGACAGAAGGTAAAAGCAAAATACTACCGATGATGGAATCTGAAACAAAAACAGCAAGTGCTGGAAATTCTCAGCAATTCTGATAGCATCTGTGGAGAGAGAATAGAGCCGCCATTTCGACTTTGTTAGTGTCCAGTGGTGTACCAAATGGATCTGTGCTATATGAACAACGTGGGGTGGGGTTAGTAAGTTTGTAGCTGACAAAGATTGGCCGAGTGGTTAACAGTAAGGCTGAGAGATTTGGGCTACAAGATATAAACAGGATTGTCAAAGAGACAGGCAAGTGTCAGATCCTAAAGTGCGAGGTGATACACCTTGGAAGGAGTAATTTGTATTCAATGAACAGCATGGCACTAGGAAGTTCTGCAAAACAAAAGGGACCTTGGTGTGTGTCCATAGATCCCTGAAGACAGAAGGGCATGTTAGTAGGGTGGTGAAAAAGGCATACAGGACACAAGGCATAGCAGGGAAAGCATGCTGGAGTTATATAGAACTTGCCCAGCTAGAGTAGTGTGCAGTTCTGGTTGCCACATTATAGGAATGATCTGATTGCACTGGAGGGGATACAGAGGAGATTCACCAGGATGCTGTCTGGGTTGGAATATTCAGGTTATGAAGAGAGGTTGAATAGGCTCGGATTGTTTCCGTTGGAGCAGAGAAGACCAAGAGGTGACCTGATTGAGGTTTACAAAATTATGAGGGGCACGGAGTGGATAAGGAGCAGCTGTTCCCCTTAGTCAAGAGCCAGTCACAAGGGGACAATCAAGGATGTCTCATCCTTGATCTGATGAGCACTTGGCACGTCACAACATTTAAGACTATGGGCCAAGCGCCGGTAAAATGGGATTAAGTAGGAGGTCAGATGAAGATTCAATAGGCCAAATGGCCTCTTCTGCACTGTACCAATTCTAGCACTCATTAAATAGAAAAGGCTTTTGACTGGATGGAATGGAATCATTGGTTCTACATTGCAGAAATTTGGACAGGGCAGGGAGGCTGTTAAGTGCTTTATAAAAAAAGCACTGTTCTTACTAACAGCTATAGATTTGATCATTTCAGTCTTCGGCAAATAATTAGGCAGGATTGTCGATTATTGTATGTAGTACAATTGAGCGGTAAGCAACACAAGATCACAGTATACACAGATGTTCTGCTATTCAAGTCTAAGTTGGATGACTCTGATCCTGCAATTGTTGCTCTTGGGCAGGCTTGGCTCCTTTTCAGGCTATAAAATTAATTTTGCAAAATCAGAGGTTATGCCTCTGATAAAGGCTTAGAGGGAGGGAGACCTTTTCTCCTCTTTCCAAGGGTTTACTTATTTGGGTATATCCATTACTCCTCATTCCTACAGTTTTACAAGTCTGCACTGACCCTCCGAAAGAGCATCTTAACCAGGGACAACTCCCCTCCCTATCTCCCATGTATTTTACCATGGCTAAAATAAACCTATAGACTGCAGAAAGAAACCACAAAATCCAGGGGAAAACAAACCCACGCGGAAGGTGAACACAAAAACTCCACATCTAGGAGGAAACCCAGTCAGTCACCCAAGGCTGGAATTGAACCTGGATCCCTGGCATAGTTAGAGCTCAACAAGATATTTTATACTTGCCTGAGTTTGATCCTTTGCACTAGGACAAAGACATAACTGACGCCAATGAGAAATGGCAGTACAATATCCTAACATTTGTGGTATGGAAGAATATCCTTTGCGCCTGGATTAGTGATAAGTTTCCTTCTGTTCAGAATTGGCACAAAATTGGGAAATGTATCCCCATTAGATTTCCTAACTTGTATAATCTGATATAAGTTGGGTTCTGTAACGTCCGACTTACCCCTTTAAAAAAGGTTTTCCATAGGCTATATAGCAGCGCATCTAGTCTACTATATGCAAGGGTGTGCATCACTCTCTCTCCCCCCCCCCCCCCCCCCATCCATCCTGTTACTTGTCCTCAGCACTGGATGTACTGAATATTTCTCCTGTCTTTCTATATTTATGCAAAAATGATCAAGCTGTCCTGTACCAGTTGAGGGGTTATGTTACTTGAAAAATTGAACAGCTCTAGAATATATTTTCAAAATATGTCTTTTTTTGCAGGAAGGCCCTACAACAATTAAAGTTTAATTCCAGGTTTTCATGGAATTCAAATTTCACCACCTGCCATGTTAGGATCCAGGTCCCCAGAGTACCACCCTAGGTTTCTGGATTACTTGTCTTGTGAAAATACTGCTATATCATTGCCATCTTTATTAACGATTCACGTGTTAATGAAAGGTAGCAGACAGTGCATCAAACCAACATCTTGCTGGTGTCCCCACACATTTAAGCCTATGATAGGAAGTTTTAATGCATAAATAGCTGTATTTCAAATTCCTGGACATGGCCCTATTTCAAGCTCAAGGCCTCAGATTCCCTTACACAGAACTGACCTGGTGCCCTGCAGTTGTTCAAAACTTCCTACGTTCGCATATCAAGTTACTCAGGTTGCAACTGTAATGTGGATTGCACTCCCAGTAGCACAGAAGTAAAACCCGCATTTAGGATATCTAAAAATGAGGTGCAAGTCAGAACAGGCAAATTGAGAACTTCAGTCTGGGGCTGCCAACAGACAAGACTTTTACTGATTGCTTCAGAAGAATGACTAGTTTGGTTCAAAACTTCAAAAAAATGGTTCAGCTATTGATGAAAAACAACACAAACCAGATTTGCACTAAACGCCAAAGCAATGTTGGCTGCAAAAGGAAGCTAACAAAATAAAGATGACCAATAGTATATGATTCACACCAATTCGCCACACCCAGCATACACACCCTAGGTGAACTAACCTACCACAAAACATGTCAAGCCATTTACAGTCACTCCCAGGCAGTATCCCGAGCATTCAATGAACACACGGATTTGGAATGTTACAAACAAGATCTCTCAACAAGCTACTACAATTGTGGCAAAAAACGGAAAGACTCAATTTTCCACTACATAGAAAATGTCTAGTTGAGAAAAAGACCACTATCATAACAAATTCAACTGCATTTTGAGTGTTTTGGCCCAGACAGGTCCTTTAGCAGTGAAAATTCCTTTATCGAAGGGAACATAAAAAAGCAGCAGTCATGCCAATTACAATTCAGTTTGGGTGCTTAATTCAGGACTGGCATATTATTGACAGGCAGGGTCTTAATCTGACTGTTCAGATTAAAAATCGATTTACAGTCAATAATAGTGACAATTACAGAGTATTTAGCCAACACAACCACAGAAGGCATAAATTAGGCAATGACTTTCTTCTCGCAGGAGGAAAAAGTATTGGCCAAATAGCTTCAGATAGATGTTTAAAACTAACTCAATTTTCCTTATTTGTTCAATAATCAGTTATGCAAATCCAAAGAGTACATAAGGAACTACATTTTTTTTGCCCATGATGAGCCAACAGTAACCTTGGAACGACCAAAGACATTATAGTTCCTGATTAACTTTTTCAAAAAAAAGTCAGTCCATGAATGGCTGCAGTATTGAGGATCAATTGGATATAGATTTTAAAAAACAGTCACGTTGTCGCAACCTTGCCGTTATGAAGAAATTAGGTTTGAAGGA
The DNA here is from genome assembly GCF_964213995.1 of Mustelus asterias. Taxonomy (NCBI): domain Eukaryota; kingdom Metazoa; phylum Chordata; class Chondrichthyes; order Carcharhiniformes; family Triakidae; genus Mustelus; species Mustelus asterias. Next base: position 106,073,871 of record NC_135805.1, on the reverse strand, counting down.
CCATTTCAGGTATTTTTACATCTTAAAACACGTGTTTAAGGCGAATGGCATACTGACCCAGAAAATCTATAATAGCCTCAGACCGAAAAAAGCAGCGCCCTATAGACCAGACTTCCTAGATTCCAGTTCGTTCGTAAAGTCTTCCTTTTATAAAGAAAAGCTAGAATTGACCATTTAACACCTCAAGAAAGGGGTTTCGACGAAATAATAGTTGTTTTCTGCACCTCGAGGTAGACAATCTCACCATTTAAAAAAAACAATCATTCAGCTGAGTTTTTTCCTCACTGGGATCAAACACACCCCACCCCTTTTGTTCTTACCAGGACGTCGTTGCAGATTTCACTCAGCTCCGATTCCACTTTTTCCCGGTAATTTCGGATTTGCTCCAGGTGCCGCTCGTCCGTGCCGCCCTTCTGCTCCACGCTGGAGATGACCCTCCAGGCCGACCGGCGGGTGCCCACCACGTTCTTGTAGGCGACCGAGAGCAGGTTCCGCTCCTCGGTCGACAGCTCGGAGCCCTGCTCGGTCACCGCTTTCATCACGGCCGCCATGTCTTCGTACCTCTCGGCCTGCTCGGCCAGCTTGGCCCGCTGGACCTGCTCCTCGTTCTCCGGGTTGCTGCTGTTGACCTGCTCGGCCTGCTGGCTCGGCTCGACCCGCTGGCTCTGCTCGACCCCCTCGGTGTTCTCCATGGCTTGTTCCCCTCCGGCTGATCGAACTCCGGGCTGGCCTGGGCGAGGGAAGGAGGAGGAGGAGATGGAGGGGGGGGTTTGGCTTTCTCTTGGGTGTTTTCCTTGTTCAAAAACAGTGGAGGGGGAACAAGGACTCCGTTCGCTTTAATTCCTCTCTCCTTTTAATCACTCTCTCCAGTCACTGCTAACAGAAATAAAATAAGGTGAGCGGATAGGAAGTCAGCAGAGGAAGAGATAGAGAAGTAGAATAGTTAGACACACACTGACTGAATCCCTGGACTTACACATTTCCCTCCACAATCTGTCCTAATTTTCAATATGTGCAAAGAGCAGATTACCAACAAAAACAGGAAAATGGCGGATTTAAATAAAAAATTTCTCGAAACAGAAAGATTTGATTCTGGAAGCAAATTTATGTAATTTCTTTCATTATTAATTCAAATATGCCCTTCGCCTCCCCATGCACACAGTGCTGAACATCCCGGGCTCCCACTAACCTTCCTCCCGCTCAGTCGTTCCTCAAATGGCTCAGCTCCGACCAGGCAGAGCGAAAGACCCCGCCCAACCCCCCGCCTCACTCCCACCTTGACAGGCGGCTCGCGCCCCGCCCCGCTCCCTTCCGCGCGCTTTGTCGTGACGGGCAGGCGCGTCCGCCAATGGGAAGATGGAGGCGGCAGCCCGACGGGCGGCGGCTGGCCAATCGGCTGAGGGCCCCCGTCGGCTGGGCGGGCTCTCTGACCGGGAGAGGCCACGGGGTTTCCTCCAATTACACACAGGGTGGGAATGACGTGCCTGTTGCCATGGCGATGGCCAAGAGCCCTGGAATGGACAAGGGTGTGGTAGCCAGAACAGATAGAGGGATGGGGGAAAGAGAGGATGAGGGCGGAGAGAGGGATGAGAACGGAGGGAGGGAGGAGAGTAGGATGATGGTGGGAATTGGGAGGGATGTGAGAGGGGGGGGGGGAGGGAGGGATGTGAGAGGGGGGGGGGGGGGGAGGGAGGGATGTGAGAGGGGGGGGGGGGGAGGGAGGGATGTGAGAGGGGGGGGGGGGGGGGAGGGAGGGATGTGAGAGGGGGGGGGGGGGAGGGAG